>NC_064921.1:459095536-460468536 GCF_023897955.1 Schistocerca gregaria
TGGTAAGATAGTAGATGCAAACAGTGTCAGATATTGACTGTTCACTGTGAAGAATGTAGACATGCCGTGTACTCATGTAACACTGCATTATCAGCACTTGTTAAGAGTTTGAAAGGGACCTCATTGTGAGTTTCCATTTGGCCAGCAGGTTGAATTGCCACTACCCAGATTTTTTGGTTATTCGGATGTGACAATGGCCCAGTGTTGGATAGAATGGAAATATGAAGGCAAACATACTCATAAAGGTTCTAGTTGGCCCTGCGTGATCACCACAAGCGAAGATTGCCACGTAATGCACAAGACACATCATAACCACTTCTCATCTGTGCGACCCGTGTAGTGGACTCTGTGTGACATTCTTTGTCACACCACACCATTGGTTGGTGACTGGCAGTGCCCAGACAAAGAAATCACCATCCCATGCGTTGGCTGCTGTTGGTACCACATCACAAATTAATATGTTTTGAATGGCATCTTGACCAGGAAGCAGCTGGCAAAAGGTTTCCTATTGAATGATGATGAATTTTACTGCTGCTCTATCCTGGATGGCCATTGTTGCTGAGAGTGGTGGTGACTGGTGGAGAGGTAACCTCCTTCCAATATTTTGGAGAAGTACGATGGTGTTACCCCTGGTGTAGTTTGGGGAGGCATCATGTATGACTTCAGGTCATGGTTGATAGTGACTGAGACACTCTGGTGGCACAATTGTATGTCACAGACAACCTGCATCCTCATGTTACCCTCTCGTGTGACAGTATTGTACTGACATTTTTGAATAGGACAATGCTTGTCCACAATTGCCATGTCTCTCTGAACTGTCAATATGACATTGTGATACCCTCATCCCCCGCAAGATGCCAAGATTTGTCACCGATTGAACATGTGCAAGACTAGTTAAGACTTCAGCTCAGTCCCAATGCCAACGGCAAAGATATCAAGTACCAATTACAACAGATGTGAGCCAGCTTGCATCAGGAGAGGATACAATTATTTTAACAGCCTTTAGCCTTCCCAAGTGAATCAATGCTTGTGTCCATGCCAGAGGGATGCAAGATCATATTGATAAGTGGGCTCATACTACCATTTTACTCAACTTTCTTATCACTTAGATGGCATCATATACCCTCTCACGCCATGAAGTTTCATTTTGGTCGCTCCAGCCCATCTGGATGCTTAAATTTTTTTTATCAATCAGAGTATAGAATTCACTGATTGAGCAGCATTGTTAACTCTTTCAGCTTGGCCATTCTGAAAGTTTAGTGCTGTGTATCTTTTACTTTTATATGTTTCTATCAGTGGGATATACATTTTGAGAAAACTAAGTTGGAAGTTTCCTCAATGTTCCAAAATTATTTCCAATACTTATCTTTCCTTTTGCAGGTTGTCTCATGGAATTCCACAGGTGAACGACATCTGTGCCATAGAAGTAGATAAAAATTTGTATAAACGAGTGCAGGTACTTTCTATTCTGAAGTATGATTCTCACAAAAATCCCACAGATGTTAAAGTAAAATTTTTGGATAATGGCCAGTACGAAGCTTGTAAGGTAACCATTACACTTGATATTACATTAATGATTACATTGTATTTTGCTTTTATGTCTAAGATTTCATTGCCCCTGTATTTTTCCCTGTTTTGAAGTCATGAGAAAGTATTGACCTCAATAATAATTTGCATATATTTCTTCTTATGAGTTTTATTGAAAGCAAAATGCATTTAAATGAAAAATAAATTCTCAAAAATTTAGCAAAGCACTGTTGGAGAGGAAGTGATTGGCAACACTCAGAGAACAGTGATGAGAGTAAAGACAAGCTAAATAATGGATAAATGGATTAAGAGATCAGTTATAGCTGTCAGGAGGGATTAAGAGCATTTGAACTCTGCTTTACAATTTTTTTGATATAAAATTGTATAAAATTTTGTTTCCTGAATCAATGTATTCGCCCTTCAGTGTGACACGTTTTTCCCAATGATTGATGACTTGGCAGAGACCCTGTTTGTATAAATCTACATTTTGACTGTTCAGAAAACATCCCAACACTAAAATAAGCTTGTCCTCATTCTGAAAATGTCTGCCACAGTATGATTTCTTCATACATGGAAAGTAGAAAAAGTCACTGAGCATTGTGTCTAGAGAATATGAGCGTGAGGCAAAATTTGATAGCTCACAGAAGCAGCGTGTGTAAATGTGTTCATGCGGAATGGGCTGGGATGTTATCATGGAGCAAAAACACTTCCTGTTAATGCTTCATCTTGATTGCCCTCTGAAAACCCATCAGGATATTTCAGTAGCATGCTCCTCCTGTGATGATTTTCCCCTTGCAAACATACACTCCTGGAAATGGAAAAAAGAATACATTGACACTGGTGTGTCAGACCCACCATACTTGCTCCGGACACTGTGAGAGGGCTGTACAAGCAATGACCACACGCACGGCACAGTGGACACACCAGGAACCGCGGTGTTGGCCGTCGAATGGCGCTAGCTGCGCAACATTTGTGCACCGCCGCCATCAGTGTCAACCAGTTTGCCGTGGCATATGGAGCTCCATCGCAGTCTTTAACACTGGTAGCATGCCGCGACATCGTGGACGTGAACCGTATGTGCAGTTGACGGACTTTGAGCGAGGGCGTATAGTGGGCATGCGGGAGGCCGGGTGAACGTACCGCCGAATTGCTCAACACGTGGGGCGTGAGGTCTCCACAGTACATCGATGTTGTCGCCAGTGGTCGGCGGAAGGTGCACGTGCCCGTCGACCTGTGACCGGACCGCAGCAACGCACGGATGCACGCCAACACCGTAGGATCCTACGCAGTGCCGTAGGGGACCGCACCGCCACTTCCCAGCAAATTACGGACACTGTTGCTCCTGGGGTATCGGCGAGGACCATTCGCAACCGTCTCCATGAAGCTGGGCTACGGTCCCGCATACCGTTAGGCCGTCTTCCGCTCACGCCCCAACATCGTGCAGCCCGCCTCCAGTGGTGTCACAACAGGCGTGAATGGAGGGACGAATGGAGACGTGTCGTCTTCAGCGATGAGAGTCGCTTCTGCCTTGGTGCCAATGATGGTCGTATGCGTGTTTGGTGCCGTGCAGGTGAGCACCACAATCAGGACTGCATACGACCGAGGCACACAGGGCCAACACCCGGCATCATGGTGTGGGGAGCAATCTCCTACACTGGCCGTACACCTCTGGTGATCGTCGAGGGGACACTGAATAGTGCACGGTACATCCAAACTGTCATCGAACCCATCGTTCTACCATTCCTAGACCGGCAAGGGAACTTGCTGTTCCAACAGGACAATGCATGTCCGCATGTATCCCGTGCCACCCAACGTGCTCTAGAAGGTGTAAGTCAACTACCCTGGCCAGCAAGATCTCCGGATCTGTCCCCCATTGAGCATGTTTGGGACTGGATGAAGCGTCGTCTCACGCGGTCTGCACATCCAGCACGAACGCTGGTCCAACTGAGGCGCCAAGTGGAAATGGCATAGCAAGCTGTTCCACAGGACTACATCCAGCATCTCCACGATCGTCTCCATGGGAGAATAGCAGCCTGCATTGCTGCGAAAGGTGGATATACACTGTACTAGTGCCGACATTGTGCATGCTCTGTTGCCTGTGTCTATGTGCCTGTGGTTCTGTCAGTGTGATCATGTGATGTATCTGACCCCAGGAATGTGTCTAATAAAGTTTCCCCTTCCTGGGACAATGAATTCACGGTGTTCTTATTTCAATTTCCAGGAGCGTATGTTAGTCCCGCACCATGCAGTTCCAAAAAAATACTCAGTATCATCTTTCTCAATGATGGTCAGGGCTTCACCTCTTTCAGTAGGATAATTCTACAAGTTTCCACTGCTCGCTTTGTCCTTTTTCTCAAGATCATAATGATGCAACCACTCATCCATGGTACTTTGTAGCTAAAGAAACCATCTGGATTAGACTAACATAGCTGAAGTATTTCTGCTGCTGCATCATTTTGGCTCACTTTTTGAATCATTGTCGCCATTGTGAGCAGTTGTGGAATCCACCATGTGCTGACCTTCGTCCTGTTCAAAAAGTCATGCAGGACGTTAAAAACTAATCAATAACTACTTTTCACTTTTCCAATACCACTTCAATTTGTGATACATCAGTTTTTGAGCACCATGATCTCCACATCTCTAGTGTTTCCCATTTTTTCACCTAGAAATGGTGTGCCATTTTACTCATCATCATTTAGACTTGTTTGACCATACTGGAAGAATTTGACATGTTATGTCATATGATGGTTCACTGTTGCCATACACTTCTATCCGGTCAGCATGGATTTTTGCAGCAGTTTTGCCCTTCAAATGCACAAACTGAATTACTGCATGACCCTCCACTTTGTCTGTGGGCGCCATCATTTTGTTTTGCATGTTCTAGCAACATACTATGGTACAGGAATTTCAATGCATATCAAACTAAAAACATGTACATGCAAAGAAACAAAAAATGTTATTTTATATTTTCGTAGGTGGTAATTGTAACTTCATAGCTAACTGTAATATTATGGCTAGAGTAAGAAGTGTGTATTTTTGTGCCTGTGTGCGTGCATAATAGTTAGTGCATGTAGAGAGACATACAACTTTGTGAAATATACGTTAGGGGTAAAATTGTCCCAGCTGTGTATTCCATTGTGTAGACCACAAAGATATGCTAATAGTAGGAATGCACAGGATTGTATTTTAATTGGTGTGTTATTCCATATGAATGCTTCCACATATTTGTTGAAGGAATTGTATATTAATACATTTGAGTGTTGTAATGTGTATTTAAAATACTACATGTTTTTTGTATTGCTGCTGTTGAGGTTTTTCGTGATGTGCATGTTAATAATATACCACAAATTCTCCAGTTTATTTTTTTGTTTTTAGGTGTTTAAGTTGCTTCACATTCCAGAAGAATTCAGACACATCCCACCTCAAGCTGTTGATGTATTTTTGTGTCATTTAGTTCCTTGTGATCTTGACTGGAACTGGAGCCATGCAGCTAGCATGAAGGTGTATGAATGGTTAAACAGTGTAGATGACAATGAAGAACAAGGAAAGTTCATGATAGGGAAGGTCAGTACAAGAAAATACAATATACAGTATATGCAAAATATGTGCATTGTATGTTTCATTTCTGTAGCTGATGCATTTCACCTACTCTTCTGCAGTAATGTTGTTCATGTGGTCTTCACTCTGAAGACTTGTTTGATGCATCTCATCATGCTACTCTAGTCTGTACAAGCCTGTTCACCTCAAAATAACTACTACAATCTGTAACCATCTGAATCTGCTTACAGTATTCATACCTAGGTCTCCTCCTAACCCCCCCCCCCCCCCCCCCCCCCCCACACACACACACACTCTTCCCTCCAGTCCAAAACTTACTGTTCCTTAATACCTAATGATGTGTCCTATTAGTCAGTCCTTTCTTTTAATCAAGTTGTGTCATAAATTTATTTTCCCCCAATTTATTTTGTACCTCCTTAGTAGTTATTTGATCTACCCATCTAATCTTCAGCACTCTTGTGTAGTACCTCATTTCAAAAGGTTCTATTGTCTTCTTGTGTCAACTACATACCGCGCACATTTCACTTCCGTATGTCTGTACTCCAGCCAAATATCTTCAGAAAATACTTACTTTTATTCAGTGCTAACAAATTTCTCTTCTACAGAAGCACTTTTCTTACCATTGCTAGTCTACAATACCAGAGAAGGAGATGCTGAGCCACTATAGGCACAACAAAAAGATTCACACAATTAAAGCTTTCGGCCATCAAGGCAATTGTCAGCAGTACACACACACACACACACACACACACACACACACACACACACACACACACACACACACCTGCAGTCTCACAGTCTCAGAGAGCTGAAACCACACTGCGAATAGCAGCACCAGCGCATGATGGCAGTGGCAACTGGGTGGGAGTAAGGAGGAGGGGAGGGATAGTATGATGGGAGCGGCGGATAGTCAAGTGTTGCAGTTTAGATGGAGGGCAGGAGAGAAGGTGCGGGGGCAAGGGGGGGGGGGGGGGGGGGGGGGTAAGTAGCGGAAAGGAGAGAAATAAAAGAAATAAAAAGACTGGGTGTGGCAGTGAAGTAACGGCTGTGTAGTGCTGGAATGGGAACGGGAAGGGGGCTGGATGGATGAGGATAGTGACCAACGAAGGTTGAGGTCAGGGGGGTTACGGGAATGTAGGATGTATTGCAGGGAAAGTTCCCACTTGCGCAATTCAGAAAAGCTGGTGTTGGTGGGGAAGATCCATATGGCACAGGCTGTGAAGCAGTCATTAAGATGAGGGATATCATGTTTGGCAGCGTGTTCAACAACAGGGTGGACCACTTGTTTCTTGGCCAAAGTTTGTCAGTGGCCGTTCATGCGGACAGACAGCTTGTTGGTTGTCATGCCTACGTAGAATGCAGCACAGAGGTTGCAGCTTAGCTTGTAAATTTTTTGATTTCCATTGTTTGATCATTGCTAGTCTATGTTTTATATCCTCTTTATTTTGCCTCCCATTAGTTATTTTACTGCCCAAATAGCAAAACTCAGCTACTACAATTAGTGTCTCATTTTTTAACCTAATTCCTTCAGCATTCCCTGATTTAATTTGACTTTGTTCCATAACACTTTCGTTAATATTCATATTATAATCTCTTTTTCAAGACACCATCCACTCTATTCAGCTGTTTTTCTAAGTCCTTACCTTTCCAAATTTCTCCTTGTATTCTTTTAATGCATGCTGGATGTACAGATTGACTAATACTGGGGATAGGTTACAACTCTGTCTATATCCACCACTGTTTACCTAGTATGTCCTTCAACTCTCGTAACTGCTGTCTTCTCTCTGTACAAGTTCTAAATAACCTTTTGCTCCCAGTATTTAGCCCCTGCCACCTTCAAAATTTCAAAGAATGTAGTCCACACAACAATGTCAAAAGTAACTTGTGTCACACATCAGCATACTGCATACTAAAAGACACTGACCACCTGCTTTGTGTGTAAATAAATTGCCATTAAAAAGTCAAATGATAAATTGGGGCATTGATTCAAATTTTCTTCATTTATTATTGCAGATCTTTGTAAGAGATTGTCTTTTATTTTCTATATGCAGCTGCTGCTGATACAGCATCATTTTTTCATGAAAATGTATTTTGTTTACAATTATTATGTATTCTTGAATAACTCTCATCATTCCAGAAGTGACCATCATTTTATTTTTATTTAATTGTGAGGATCATACAGGCACACAATCATGAAATAGATGCCTGAAAACTTTGAAAAGCGATTTGCAAATATGGGTCTCCCAAGTCTTTCTACAGTTTCAGTCATTGTGATGGACAGTGATCCATACCATAACAGACAGATGGGAAAAACACCCCACAAGGTATGATAACACAGGAAGGATGTTTGAATGATTTGCGAAAGAGGTGTGTTGCCTTTAATGAGAGCATGAGGAAGCAGGATCTGTTTGCTTTAATTCAATAACATAGACCTGCTAAAAAGCATACATGATCGACAAAGTGGCAAAAGAAAAAGGCCACATAGTTATCTGCTTGACACTCTCTAATTGTGATTTGAGTGCTGAAAAACGGGCATGGACAAAAGTAAAACGGTTGTTTAGGGATCACAACATTTCAGGCAACATGTCCAAAGACAATCTATTTAAGATTGCAAGGAATTACTTCTGTCAGTTACTGCTGGTGTCTAGGAAGGGTACTTAAGGATGGTCCAACAACTGGAAGAAGATTATGGGAGGCGTGATGGTATCATTGAACTCTGAATAGACAAAATCAGTATTAATACTACTGAATCAGACAGTAGCAACAATAACGCCATAAGCAAAGATGAGAAATGTAATGAGACTTATTCTGAGTGATTTATGTGTGCATACAGTTCAGCGTTACATATGTGGATAAATGTTCCAGATCTCACTCATTCTTTCTTTATTGTCCAGAGTGCAGATTTTACTACTGGATCTTTTTAATTTCAAGTTGTCTATGAGAACTGAACAGGAATTAGTAGCAACAGGACCATCATTGAACATGAAACTGTCAATTCTGCTTTCCTGAACCCTGCAAATTGATTTTACACCCATGTCTCAATTTGTAGACGTGCAATACCTAGCAGTTGATAGCTGTTACAGTGGGTGGCTAATAGAGGGCACTTACAGTGACACTTGGGAACAAATTATGTGTGAAAGCAATTGTGTTGCCAGCACTGCGTGACATTAGCTCAGTTCCCCCCCCCCTTTCCCCCTCCCTCCCCCTCCCCCTCCCCCTCTCCCTGTGCTGTTCCAATCCCCTCCACAGGCTGTGTGCTGGGATTCAGTGATCAACGCTTGCTTCCTTCACTCTCTGCACCCCTGTCAAATTTGCTCTTTTTCTTGTGAGAAGACTGTATGCTACTCACTGCATCCTTTATTTAGCTAGGAGATAACTGTCCTCTCATACAGTTTGTTTTCTATTCTATAAACAAGTCTGTGTGTGATGAAGTTAATTCCAAGCCATGTGTTGTAACTTAATTTTGGTGTACTTAAAGAGTGTAAATAAGCAAGATTGTGTGTGTATATACACAACGGCTGTGTTGACTGCCTGTACAGAAGAGCATGTGAAAAAACTCACACTTTTATCTCCCTCCACTGTATTTATGATAAAATGTGAATTGCAGATACTGTTGAGTCTTTCTGCTACCTTATGGCTTGACCCTATTGAATGCCATCAACTACTTCCTGCTTTGAAGACAACTGCTGTAGTTCTTTCGTTGAGGCAAAAGATATTAGAAAATGACCTTGGTGTAGAAAATCCACATCATATGTCAAGGTTGTATACATTATGTGAAGAAGCTGGGTTGGTTTTACCGGAATACTGTTCAGGTAAGCATTTTTTATTCAAATTTCATTTATGTAAGTGCAACATATTTAAAGCAGTAAAATGCACATGTATTTTTCTTTAATTGTTAGCTTACCTTCCTGTGTTGTAACAGTAATTGCCTTGATTGTCATTTCCATTTCTTATCTATCAGGTGAACCAATAGATGCTTAAATAAATTTAAATAATCAGCTTGATACTGTCAAAGTTAATGTTTAATCAGATCACATTGATTGTCTCGGCATATTTTCCTGATGATCAGCTTGCAGATGACAGGTTCCATTATATCAGAGAACCAGTTAATAATGTACAAAGACTGAAAAAAGTGTTTTGCCTGAGGATTTGGAGGGGGAGGGGAGGAAATCTTTCTGAATATAGGCTGCTAATATTATGTAACTTTACTCTTGTACACTCCTGGAAATGGAAAAAAGAACACATTGACACCGGTGTGTCAGACCCACCATACTTGCTCCGGACACTGCGAGAGGGCTGTACAAGCAATGATCACACGCACGGCACAGCGGACACACCAGGAACCGCGGTGTTGGCCATCGAATGGCGCTAGCTGCGCAGCATTTGTGCACCGACGCCGTCAGTGTCAGCCAGTTTGCCGTGGCATACGGAGCTCCATCGCAGTCTTTAACACTGGTAGCATGCCGCGACAGCGTGGACGTGAACCGTATGTGCAGTTGACGGACTTTGGGTGAGGGCGTATAGTGGGCATGCGGGAGGCCGGGTGGACGTACCGCCGAATTGCTCAACACGTGGGGCGTGAGGTCTCCACAGTACATTGATGTTGTCGCCAGTGGTCGGCGGAAGGTGCACGTGCCCGCCGACCTGGGACCGGACCGCAGCGACTCACGGATGCACGCCAAGACCGTAGGATCCTACGCAGTGCCGTAGGGGACCGCACTGCCACTTCCCAGCAAATTAGGGACACTGTTGCTCCTGGGGTATTGGTGAGGACCATTCGCAACCGTCTCCATGAAGCTGGACTACGGTTCCGCACACCGTTAGGCCGTCTTCCGCTCACGTCCCAACATCGTGCAGCCCGCCTCCAGTGGTATCGTGACAGGCGTGAATGGAGGGACGAATGGAGACGTGTCGTCTTCAGCGATGAGAGTCGCTTCTGCCTTGGTGCCAATGATGGTTGTATGCGTGTTTGGCGCCGTGCAGGTGAGCACCACAATCAGGACTGCATACGACCGAGGCACATTGGGCCAACACCCGGCATCATGGTGTGGGGAGTGATCTCCTACGCTGGCCGTACACCTCTGGTGGTCGTCGAGGGGACACTGAATAGTGCACGGTACATCCAAACCGTCATCGAACCCATCGTTCTACCATTCCTAGACCGGCAAGGGAACTTGCTGTTCCAACAGGACAATGCACGTCCACATGTATCCCGTGCCACCCAACGTGCTCTAGAAGGCGTAAGTCAACTACCCTGGTCAGCAAGATCTCCGGATCTGTCCCCCATTGAGCATGTTTGGGACTAGATGAAGCGTCGTCTCACGCGGTCTGCACGTCCAGCACGAACGCTGGTCCATCTGAGGTGCCAGGTGGAAAAGGCATGGCAAGCCGTTCCACAGGACTACATCCAGCATCTCTACGATCGTCTCCATGGGAGAATAGCATCCTGCATTGCTGCGAAAGGTGGATATACACTGTTCTAGTGCCGACATTGTGCATGCTCTGTTGCCTGTGTCTATGTGCCTGTGGTTCTGTCAGTGTGATCATGTGATGTATCTGACCCCAGGAATGTGTCAATAAAGTTTCCCCTTCCTGGGACAATGAATTCACGGTGTTCTTATTTCAATTTCCAGGAGTGTATTACTCAAAGTTAACTGACCAGATGGACATTATGCAAGGCTTCATCCATTTAATGGTACTCTACTGTAGCTCAGCAGTGGCTGATTGTGCTGTTGTCCACAGCATCTGTTTAAGAGTACTATAGGAAGGGTTCTATAAAATCATAAAATACGAAGATATTACATACTCAGACATGACATAAAAAATGAGAGTAATGTATACACTTGGCAGTGAAGTTATTTCATTCAACTCAAAGTCATATTATACTTCAATTAAAACATCTTTATGATAGAAATTTGAGTGGGTCAAGTTGTAGAGGCCCGCCACCAGCCAATCTTACTTCTCTCTCAAGCATCACATGCTATCTGTGTTGCCTATTTTGTAGGTACATGCAGAGCTTGTCTAACATGGCTGGCTACACGCCAGCAACATTGTCCTCTATCTCTGCAGTCTATCAGCCACAAAGTTACTTTCTTGAAGCTGTAAAACTAAGTTCTGTTTCCTGGAGCAGATTTTTAGAATCACATTTTTCTTTGTGTTTTTTTAGCAAAACTTGTAAAGATTTTTATAGAAACTCAGATTTTATGTTTTGTATATTTCAGTGACTAACATATTACAAAGTTCAGGTGTACTCCAGAATGAAATTTTCTCTCTGCAGCAAAGCTTGCACTGATATGAAATTTCCTGGCAAATTAAAACTGTATGCTGGATTCGGAACTCGGGACCTTTGCCTTTCGCAGGCAAGTGATCTACCATCTTAGCTACCCAAGCATGACTTATGACCCCACAGCTTAAATTCCGCCAGTACCTTGTCTTCTACCTTCCAAACTTCACAGAAGCTCCCCTGCAGACCTTGCAGAACTAGCACTCCTGGAAGAAAGACTATTGCAAAGACATGGCTTAGCCATAGCCTGTGGGATGTTTCCAGAACGAAATTTTCACTCTACAGTGAAGTGTGTGCTAATATGAAACTTCCTGGCAGATTAAAACTGTGTGTCAGACCGAGATTCAGTCTTAGGACATTTGCCTTTTGCAGGCAAGTGCTCTACCATCTGACCTATCCAAGCATGATTCACGACCCGTCTCCACAGCTTTAATTCCGCCAGTACCTCGTCCTTTTCATTCTTCAAACAGTCCCCAGGCTGTGGCTAAGCCATGTCTCCACAATGTCTTTTTTACAGGAGTGCTAGTTCTGCAAGGTCTGCAGGAGAGCTGTGAAGTTTGGATTTTATAAGATGAGGTGCTGGGAAGCTGTGGGCCGGGTTGTGAATCATGCTTGGATAGCTCAGATGGTAGATTACTTAGCCGTGAAAGGCAAAGGACCCAAGTTTGAGTCTCGGTCCAGCACACAGGTTTTAATCTGCCAGGAAGTTTAGGTACACTACTTCTTTTCACTATGTCTTTTAGAAGGGACAATAAAATGAAAACAAGACAGATGGAAAAAAATAAGGGATCTATTTACAATTGCAAATGTAATCCCATAACTGTTCAGCTGTTCGTACATTTATCCCACTGTGAGACTAAACTGTGAGTGCGTTTATGGAAAAATGTTTGCAGTTGATTGTGGAACTATGGTTGTGATGAGGCGTGCACCTCTTCATTGAAGCAAATCGTCTGTCTTCAGGGCTCGAAAAGGAAATGGCATGGGGCGAGATTGGGATTCTATAGAGGATGTGTTAGGGCTTCCTAGCGAAACATCTATAATGTACTTGAAACAACTTTGGCAGCATGTGAGTGGGCACTATTCTGCAGCAGAACGATGCTGTCTGTCAACATTCTTGGGTGCTTCGACTAAATGGCATGCTAGTGTTTTCTGTTTTTGCCCTCCCCCATGAACCATGGACCTTGCCATTGGTGGGGAGCCTTGTGTTCCTCAGCGATACAGATAGCCGTACCGTAGGTGCAACCACAACAGAGGGGTATCTGTTGAGAGGCCAGACAAACATGTGGTTCCTGAAGAGGGGCAGCAGCCTTTTCAGTAGTTGCAGGGGCAACAGTCTGGATGATTGACTGATCTGGTCTTGTAACAATAACCAAAACGGCCTTGCTGTGCTGGTACTGCAAACGGCTGAAAGCAAGGGGAAACTACAGCTGTAATCTTTCCCGAGGGCATGCAGCTTTACTGTATGATTAAATGATGATGGCGTCCTCTTGGGTGAAATATTCCGGAGGTAAAATAGTACCCCATTCGGATCCCCGGACGGGGACTACTCAAGAGGATGTCGTTATCAGGAGAAAGAAAACTGGCGTTCTACGGATCGGAGCGTGGAATGTCAGATCCTTAATCGTGCAGGTAGGTTAGAAAATTTAAAAAGGGAAATGGGTAGGTTAAAGTTAGATATAGTGGGAATTAGTGAAGTGCGGTGGCAGGAGGAACAAGACTTTTGGTCAGGTGACTACAGGGTTATAAATACAAAATCAAATAGGGGTAATGCAGGAGTAGGTTTAATAATGAATAGGAAAATAGGAATGCGAGTAAGCTACTACAAACAGCATAGTGGCCAAGATAGATACGAAGCCCACACCTACTACAGTAGTACAAGTTTATATGCCAACTAGCTCTGCAGATGATGAAGAAATTGAAGAAATGTATGATGAAATAAAAGAAATTATTCAGATAGTGAAGGGTGACGAAAATTTAATAGTCATGGATGACTGGAATTCGGTAGTAGGAAAAGGGAGAGAAGGAAACATAGTAGGTGAATATGGACGGGGGCAAAGAAATGAAAGAGGAAGCCGCCTGGTAGAATTTTGCACGGAGCACAAATTAATCATAGCTAACACTTGGTTCAAGAACCATAAACGAAGGCTGTATACATGGAAGAAGCCTGGAGATACTGACAGGTTTCAGATAGATTATATAATGGTAAGACAGAAATTTAGGAACCAGGTTTTAAATTGTAAGACATTTCCAGGGGCAGATGTGGACTCTGACCACAATCTATTGGTTATGACCTGTAGATTAAAACTAAAGAAACTGCAAAAAGGTGGGAATTTAAGGAGATGGGACCTGGATAAACTAAAAGAACCAGAGGTTGTACAGAGTTTCGGGGATAGCATAAGGGAGCAATTGACAGGAATTGGGGAAAGAAATACGGTAGAAGAAGAATGGGTAGCTTTGAGGGATGAAGTAGTGAAGGAAGCAGAGGATCAAGTAGGTAAAAAGATGAAGGCTAGTAGAAATCTTTGGCTAACAGAAGAAATATTGAATTCAATTGATGAAAGGAGAAAATATAAAAATATAGTAAATGAAGCAGGCAAAAAGGAATACAGGCGTCTCAAAAATGAGATCAACAGGAAGTGCAAAATGGCTAAGCAGGGATGGCTAGAGGTCAAATGAAAGGATGTAGAGGCTTATCTCACTAGGGGGGCGGTAGATACTGCCTACAGGAAAATTAAAGAGACCTTTGGAGATAAGAGAACCACTTCTATGAATAACAAGAGCTCAGATGGAAACGCAGTTCTAAGCAAAGAATGGAAAGCAGAAAGGTGGAAGGAGTATATAGAGGGTCTATACAAGGGCGATGTACTTGAGGACAATATTATGGAAATGGAAGAGGATGTAGATGAAGATGAAATGGGAGATACGATACTGCGTGAAGAGTGTGACAGAGCACTGAAAGACCTGAATCGAAACAAGGCCCCCAGAGTGGACAACATTCCATTGGAACTACTGATGACCTTGGGAGAGCCAGTCCTGACAAAACTCTACCATCTGGTGAGCAAGATGTATGAGACAAGCGAAATACCCTCAGACTTCAAGAAGAATATAATAATTCCAATCCCAAAGAAAGTAGGTGCTGACAGATGTGAAAATTACCGAACTATCAGTTTAATAAGTCACAGCTGCAAAATACTAACGCGAATTCTTTACAGATGGATAGAAAAACTAGTAGAAGCCAACCTCGGGGAAGATCAGTTTGGTTTCCGTAGAAATGTTGGAACACGTGAGGCAATACTGTCTCTACGACTTACCTTAGAAGGTAGATTAAGGAAGGGCAAACCTACATTTCTAGCATTTGTAGACTTAGAGAAAGCTTTTGACAATGTTGATTGGAATACTCTCTTTCAAATTCTGAAGGTAGCAGGGTTAAAATACAGGGAGCGAAAGGCTATTTACAATTTGTACAGAAACCAGATGGCAGTTATAAGAGTCGAGGGACATGAAAGGGAAGCAGTGGTTGGGAAGGGAGTGAGACAGGGTTGCAGTCTCTCCCCGATGTTATTCAATCTGTATATTGAGCAAGCAGTGAAGGAAACAAAAGAAAAATTCAGAGTAGGCATTAAAATCCATGGAGAAGAAAAAAAAAATGTTGAGGTTCGCCGATGACATTGTAATTCTGTCAGAGACAGCAAATGACTTAGAAGAGCAGTTGAACGGAATGGATAGCGTCTTGAAAGGAGGATATAAGATGAACATCAACAATAGCAAAACGAGGATAATGGAATGTAGTCGAATAAAGTCGGGTGATGCTGAGGGAATTAGATTAGGAAATGAGACAATTAAAGTAGTAAAGGAGTTTTGCTATTTGGGGAGCAAAATAACTGATGATGGTCGAAGTAGAGAGGATATAAAATGTAGACTGGCAATGGCAAGGAAAGCGTTTTTTGAAGAAGAGAAATTTGTTAATATCGAGTATAGATTTAAGTGTCAGGAAGTCATTTCTGAAAGTGTTTGTATGGAGTGTAGCCATGTATGGAAGTGAAACATGGACGATAACTAGTCTGGACAAGAAGAGAATAGAAGCTTTCAAAATGTGGTGCTACAGAAGAATGCTGAAGATTAGATGGGTATATCACATAACTAATGAGGAAGTATTGAATAGGATTGGGGAGAAGAGAGGCTTGTGGCACAACTTGACTAGAAGAAGGGATCGGTTGGTAGGACATGTCCTGAGGCATCAAGGGATCACAAATTTAGCACTGGAGGGTAGCGTGGAAGGTAAAAATCGTAGAGGGAGACCAAGAGATGACTACACTAAGCAGATTCAGAAGGATGTAGGTTGCAGTAGGTACGGGGAATTGAAGAGGCTTGCACAGGAGAGAGTAGCATGGAGAGCTGCGTCAAACCAGTCTCAGGACTGAAGCCACAACAACAACATCTGTTTTTGCAAAGTGTCCACATACTGCAGTGTGTTAATTGTCATGCTGGGTTCCAGAAAGTCAATGATCAGCGGGACCTTGCAATCAAAGGAAAATGTCATCATAACTTTCCTGGAACCTTGCATGCTTTTTGTTTTGACTACACTGTAGAAGTTTCCCTGGGAAAACCTGAAAACCTTTCACAACTTTCATACAGTCCCGATATCTCCCCATGCAATTTCCATATTTTTGGAGCCCTGAAGAGTGATATTGTGACTGTTTGTTTGCAGGTGCATGCCTGGGTACAAAATAGACCTGTAGACAACCACAAACATGTCTCCATGAGGGCACTGACTGTCTTTTCTCTCTGGACATTTAAAGCAAGTTGCCAATCTTTGCACCACATTGTATCTTCTCAAGATTTGACAGTATTCGTTCAACTTTTCTGTGACAGTGCTTTATTTTAGATAACTGATGATCTGTAAAACTCCAAGGTTAGTATAAATATTGTCCGCAAGGTCATTAATGTACAGCATGAACAGCAAGAGTCCCAGCACATTTCTCCAGCACACACATGAAGTTACTTCTACATATGTCGATGACTCTCTGTCCAAGAAACCTAATGTGTCCTCCCACCAATGAAACTTCAACCCAGTCATACACGTCACTTGATACACCATACTATCATAATTTTGATAGTAAATTTAGGTATATTACTGAGTCGAATGCTTTCTAGAAGTCAAGAGATACTGCACCTTCCTGACTGCCTTGGTCCATGGCTTTCTAGATGTCATGTGACAAAAGTGAAAGTAGGGTTTCACATGGTTGATGTTTTCAGAATCCATGATGGTTGGCATAAGAGAGGTCATTTTGTTCAAGATACCTCTTTATATTTGAACTCAGAAAATGTTCTGAGATTCCACAACACACAAATGTCACGGATACTGGATATGGACTAAATTTAGTGTGACCTTAATCGTACACATGGTTTAGTTTTTATCCCTCATTTAAAGATTTCAATTTTAGAACTACTATACTTGTTGTCCCATTCTGGTTTCAAACAGTAGATTTTTACCAACAGAATCAAGAAATTTACCATGTATGTTTCAACCTTGTAAACAGCATACCTAACCAAAAAATGGTTCAAATGGCTCTGAGCACTATGGGACTTAACATCTGTGGTCATCAGTCCCCTAGAACTTAGAACTACTTAAACCTAACTAACCTAAGGACATCACACACATCCATGCCCGAGGCAGGATTCTAACCTGCAACTGAAGCGCTTAGAACCGCATGGCCACACAGGCTGGCCACCTAACCAAAGATTGGGTCAATATAGCCTGAAATTGGCAATGCAGCGTTAAATATGGAAGTTATAAGATGAAAGCTCGCTGTTTGTCTTTCACTTTACATTGCTTTAAACTAAAATAGATGAAGTTTCAACATTGGAAGGATTAATCCTACTGATCTTCTGACTGTTCCAAGTGTAGGTCATACCACCTATGTGGTTTTATACACAGTGAAGAGTGCCAATTACTGCACTGTAATTATGGTGTACAGTTGGATTTATGACTTTTTATTTAATTGTATTTTCTTTTTACCCTAAAATATTTGAAATATATGGTGATGTAAATCTGAACTAAGAATCAGAACAAGATGTTTTAGATAGCAAAGTCTAATGGGTCATAGAAAATAATAATAAAAACAAGTTTAATGAACATGATGTAATTACAGCAGACAAGTGCAAAGCCACTGGAAAAATGTGGTGAAAGTGTTGCATTCAGTATGTCAAACTAAATGGGTCAGGATTGGAGTATGAAAAGCTGTATATTTCACCTTATTTATTCAGTCTGTATGCAGAGTACATTAAGAGAACTGCTGGGTATAAAATAGCTGAGATAATATAAATAACCTTAGATATCACACACACATGCTTCAGACATAATAGTACAGGAAGGAAATACAATCAAGTAAAAAATTATAAATACCACAGTAGACCAGTACACAATGCCAGGCCAAGACTGCAATTCTGTAGTCAAGCTGTAGAACTGCAGTCCCAGCATTGTGTACTCAGTTGGTTCAGTGTACCTGACAGATGTGTGTGTGTGTGTGCGCGCTTTAACTCAAAAAGAATTTGTCCAAAAGATAGCAAATTGTCAGAGATATTTTAACAAGCCTTATTAGTTAAGAATAGAGATAAATTTTATGATTTTTGCCTGCTAATGACTTGATTGTTTTTAGAAGCTCAGCAGTGCCAAAATGAAAAGGAGGGTAGTCTGGAACCCCAGTGGGCATTTCTTTCAGAGCAAGACAACACTGAAATTGCGTTCTTTACTGCTGATAGCCCTAGTCAGTTCTTCATAAGAAATGCCAAATGGGAAGAAAGGTGAGTAACTGCAGTTCCAAATTACAAAGTGTGTGTGTGTGTGTGTGTGTGTGTGTGTGTGTGTGTGTGTGTGTGTGTGTGTGTGGGTGGGTGTGGGTGTGTTTTGCATCAGACAGAAGTAATTTTGTTCTTCGTAACAAAATTTTAATGTGCTAAAAATTGTTTCTGATGTAACATAAAAGGCACTTTTGGCTAAAACATAAAATTGCTTGAAACTGTGTTTGCCTCTCTGCACCACATTTTACTTGTACAAGGGCTGTCCAGAAAGTATAAAGAGTTTTATCTATAAAATCAGTGTTTATTTAGATACAGCTGTTTGACACTAGTCACCCTGAAATAGTCCCCTTCAGCTTCTACACATCACTCCCAGTGCTGCTGCCCAGGGGTGTCAACTTATAGAAAATATTGGGGGGGGGGGGCGCATACTATGGGTCTGGCGCTGGGAATTTTTTGAAAGTTTTGATAAAAAATAGTGAGTTTTAAAGTTTTTTAAAGCATTTTAGAGTCATGTGATCAACACTAGAATCCTGGAAACTGGACTCTCGATAACTCGACACTCTGGGAAACTCGACAAGCCTGACACATTTTTTGGCTTTCAAAAAAGAAACAAAACATAAATACACATGGTATTTTCATAAAAAGATAATTTAATTTACAGTAATAATCATGATTATAGACTATTATGGAGCAGTGAATATATAGCTCTGAAAAGACTGAAATTATATTTAAATAAATCCTAAACTATCATTAAAAGAACAAAACATAAAATATTGCTGTCACAACAGTAATAGCACTTTGAGTAAGGCTCAAGGTTCGTTAAACAAAAACAGTATCTCAAAGTTAATGCTTTAATACAGTTAATAAAGTTAATACAGTATGGCAAATACTTTCAGTCAAAAAGTATGTAAATAGAGGGTTTTAATTGGGTCTTACACCTTAAACATATTTAAGTATTTGAAAATAGCTAATGCAGTAGTATAGTAATACAGTACTAAACTAGTGCTAATATTTTCAAACTGAAAATTTAACATTATGTATGTATTTAATTCTCTATTTTATAAAGATTTTTAATATTGCCCTAAATGCCATTATTAGGGCTAGAGTGCCTTTAGAAAGGTGACTGTCTGACTGGATTATTGAATATGATGTCGTTGATGACTGGTTGGATATCCGATTCATCCAAAACATGTCGGTGGGCATGAAGAACAGCCAAGTTGTTCAGTCACTTCTGTCCTATTGTTGATCCGAGATATGACTTCGGGCATCTAAGGGCGCTAAATGACCATTCTGCTGTTGCTGTCGTGATTGGAGCTACTTGGAGAAGCTTAATGGACTTCACTACTTCACATAACATTTCTCCAACGGCAGGCTCTTGTGTAATGTACATTCTTACATCACACATGTTTCTTAAGACCAGATGTTTTTTATTATCAATATTGGCTAACATATTCAAGTGTAAGCACAGTGTCTCAGTGTCTAGGACATTTTAGAAAAACTAAGTTGATATTTCCAAATTTGTTTCACCTCTGTTTACTAAAAGCAAACACTCTAGTTCGACTGCAATGACCTGTGTGAGTCCAGTTGAAGCAAAGCACTCAGTAATGCAAGGTTGCACAGTTTCACAAACTTCAATGTAAATAGCTTTGTGGTATTCCTTTGGGGTTTTGAAAGTGTGCTGTGAGCTGGCTTTGTTGTTTTCATATTTCTTTGGTATACTTCAATTCCAAGGAACCGAAGGATCATCAACTTGTGATGGTTTTTCTTTTAAACACAATTCCTAAAAGTATTCAAAACTACCATGCCTTCCATTCAATATGTAAATCAAGCCCTCATATATTTTTTCCAGGTCAGCAACACTTAGATGAGGGCATTGAATTTTTTCATTAACATCCTTTACTGGGATCCATTGCATGGCAATAAAGACGTAAAAAGAAATAAGTCTTGAATTGTACCATTGACTAAAGGTAGCCTGCACATTTGTAACCATCCTCTGTTTTGTCTTCTGCAGAAAATGTTTCAAATAATTGTAAAAGGTCTTCAAAGTTTTTCAATATTCTCAAGATACTAGAAGCTTACATAGTCCATCTAGTCGGGCACAGGGGTCGTAGACCAGCTTGTCCGTATGCTTCTGTAAAGTCCCATCCTTTTGTTGGATTTCCTTACGGTGTTTATTAAGTCCTTGGTCAAAGCCATATTACCCCTCATAGATGTAAGATGGTGGAGACTGTCTACACCTTCCAAGTCTTAAACTGTGAGCAGTGCAGTGAATGTAATGTGCTTTTTGTTGTATATCCAAAACTAACTTTTTTATCCATTTGTACTTACCTCTCATATTCGATACACCGTCGCAGCACTGTCCTCTTAACTTATCCATTGACAAATCAAGACCAGCAAAACTTTTAAAATACTAAACAGAGTTTGTGATTCAGTGTTGGGGGTCTCATATAAGCCAATACAGCCTTCATTGATGATTAAGGAATCATCAACAGTACGAGTACAAAATAACACTTGTTCGTCAATCGAAGAATCACTTGTTTCGTCAACCGTAATAGAAAAATGTTCAGTCTATTTGATTGAAGCCAATACCATTCTCAACACAGACTTTCCTAGTAGATCAATGATCTCGTTTTGAATATCGTGGGAACTGTTCATTCATTTGGGAGGCCACACTTAAGTTATTGTTAGAATTTAGTTTCAGAACACCTTCTTTATGCGTAAACGTGTTCTCCTGAAGACGGAATTTTTCCAAAGCCTTGTTCCTGTTAGAAAATCCTACAGAAGTAAATGCATCTTCTTTTGAAGAAAATTCTAATAGATTTTTGGTGTCTCCTTCTTTGCAGGTTTTGCAAAAAACTTTTTCAGTAGATGCTTCATATTCTAGCCATGCATATTTGATCAACCAAGACTTCTGAAATGATCTTCCCTTACCGTATTGTCCAGGTTTTGGCTGTGAACGGTTCTCACCTGGAGATGACGAAGCAATTGATGACACAATAATTGTTGGAGGTTAACTTGCAGTATCATTAACTTCTAATCATGCCTTTTTGATAACAGTTTTATCCATTGCAAACTTAATTCACAATACACTAAGAGACTAAGGTAAACGAATAAAATATAGTCATATAAAATAGTCTACTAAACACTAAAGTCGGAACACTAAACACGTCTGCAGCATGCACTGAACGAAACTATCCATACTGAATGGCTGCGACAGCAGGTTGGGCTTTATATAACCACAGCACCGTAACGTCTCGAAGCATCAAGGCAACACGAGGCGAGGGTTTCCAGATGCTTCTGCTCCAGTTCTTTTGAAGTCACCATGGCCGCAGTGCTGGCCAGCCAGCGCCAGACTTTACCCGAAGGTTCGCGCACTGGGAAAAATTCTAAGTGTGCCCGCAGCACCGTAACACTATCATGATTCACACCACTTGTTTTCAGTTAACCTGCTTACTGCCATAATAATTATTTGTTTTAACTCATTACTGAATGTACTTTAAGGAAAATAAAAAATTCCATCATAATTTTGTGATTTTACAAAGAATCATATTTTTTAATTTATTGGGGTGGGGGACCTCTGCCCCCCCCCCCCCCCCCCCACTCTAAACGAATTTTTTAGGGGCCTCAAGCCCCCTCAAGCCCCATGGAGTTGGTGCCTGTGCTGCTGCCACTGCTGGAAGCATCACTGGAAAGCCTCTTTTGGTATTGTGTACTGCTGCTCTGTTGAATTCTGCGTAATGTCTCCCTATTGTGAAATATGGTCCCTTTCAGAGTTTTTTCCAGTTTAGGAAAAAGCCAGAAGTCACTTGGTGCCGAGTCAGGGAAACAGGGAGCTGACAAACCTCAGCCATGTTGTGTTTGACCGAAAAGCTATGAGCCATTTGCACCTTACTGCTTCACAAAGATGTGGCAGATCCTTGGTAGTACTCTGTATTGACATTAGTGCCTTCTGAGCCGTACTTCTGATGGACCACACCATTGGAGTCAAAAAAGATGGTCAGCACAGCACAACTTTCACATTGCTGCAGATTTGTTTTGCTTTTTGAGGTCTTAGAAATGATGGATGCTTTCATTTTGATAAATGGAATCCTGTTTCTGATCAATAACAATCTCATTCACAGATGTTTGAGAGCCTGCCTTTCTTCGCTGATGATCGGTCATCTTTGAAGTGGCTGTACCTCTCCTTTATTTGTGTGGTACCCATTGCTTCATCCCCAAATACTTGTCGAATTTGTGAATTGTTTAAATGTGAGAATTGCCAATTCTAAAACAAAATTTGATCCAATAACATCGTTCCAATTTTTCAGTCATTTTGCCCACCACACAAAATCTGACAACTATCACTTACAAATGTTCACTAGTCAATGAGTAGACAGCAACCACTTGTTTCCATAGTCATGAAAAAAATCGTGCATCTGAGCTACGTAGCCCTACAAACACAGAGAGCTCTGATACCATTGTTGGTTTCAACAATAAAAAATAAGATCAGAACAGCCCATGTATTTACTTTGTCAGCTCCCATTGTGTGACTGAAGCTTTTGTTTTTTGAAATTATTAACAATATCTGTTGGAAGTCAGAAGCACCTCCTTTTCACAGTGTCGTAAGAAGTTATGTGCTGAAATAATCCCAAAAAGTCTGATGCAAGATCACTGTTCAGCTTACTTCTTGACACTTTCTTTAAAAATACACTTCTGGAAATTGAAATAAGAACACCGTGAATTCATTGTCCCAGGAAGGGGAAACTTTATTGACACATTCCTGGGGTCAGATACATCACATGATCACACTGACAGAACCACAGGCACATAGACACAGGCAACAGAGCATGCACAATGTCGGCACTAGTACAGTATATATCCACCTTTCGCAGCAATGCAGGCTGCTATTCTCCCATGGAGACGATCGTAGAGATGCTGGATGTAGTCCTGTGGAACGGCTTGCCATGCCATTTCCACCTGGCGCCTCAGTTGGACCAGCGTTCGTGCTGGACGTGCAGACCGCGTGAGACGACACTTCATCCAGTCCCAAACATGCTCAATGGGGGACAGATCCGGAGATCTTGCTGGCCAGGGTAGTTGACTTACACCTTCTAGAGTACGTTGGGTGGCACGGGATACATGTGGACGTGCATTGTCCTGTTGGAACAGCAAGTTCCCTTGCTGGTCTAGGAATGGTAGAACGATGGGTTCGATGACGGTTTGGATGTACCGTGCACTATTCAGTGTCCCCTCGACGATCACCAGAGGTGTACGGTCAGTGTAGGAGATCGCTCCCCACACCATGATGCTGGGTGTTGGCCCTGTGTGCCTCGGTCGTATGCAGTCCTGATTGTGGCGCTCACCTGCACGGCGCCAAACACGCATACGAACATCATTGGCACTAAGGCAGAAGCAACTCTCATCGCTGAAGACGACACGTCTCCATTCGTCCCTCCATTCACGCCTGTCGCGACACCACTGGAGGCGGGCTGCACTATGTTGGGGCGTGAGCGGAAGACGGCCTAACGGTGTGCGGGACCATAGCCCAGCTTCATGGAGACGGTTGCAAATGGTCCTCGCCGATACCCCAGGATCAACAGTGTCCCTAATTTGCTGGGAAGTGGCGGTGCGGTCCCCTACGGCACTGCGTAGGATCCTACGGTCTTGGGCTGCATCCGTGCGTTGCTGCGGTCCGGTCACAGGTCGACGGGCACGTGCACCTTCCGCTGACCACTGGCGACAACATCGATGTACTGTGGAGACCTCATGCCCCACGTGTTGAGCAATTCGGCGGTACGTCTACCCGGCCTCCCGCATGCCCACTATACGCCCTCGCTCAAAGTCCGTCAACTGCACATACGGTTCACGTCCACACTGTCGCGGCATGCTACCAGTGTTAAAGACTGCGATGGAGCTCCGTATGCCACGGCAAACTGGCTGACACTGACGGCGGCCATGCACAAATGCTGCTCAGCTAGCGCCATTCGACGGCCAACACCGCGGTTCCTGGTGTGTCCGCTGTGCCGTGCGTGTGATCATTGCTTGTACAGCCCTCTCGCAGTGTCCGGAGCAAGTATGGTGGGTCTGACACACCGGTGTCAATGTGTTCTTTTTTCCATTTCCAGGAGTGTAGTTGGAAAACAATCAACATAAATCAGGCAAAGTACGATATCAAAAAGTCTTGATTGAGATAACTAGTGTCATCTAAACAGTAACACTTTATTAGCAATTATTAATTAAACATTCTTAAATCATTTTAATAACTTTCATTTTATAAGGTTTGGTTTCAGGTTTATTCTGCTCTGATCAAACAAAATCATTTTATATGCGTACAAGAATGTCCTGTTAATTTTTTACTGTAGCCCTTTATAGCGATTTTGTTTTGCATGTTTTTAGCATTTCTCAACCTCCCCTCCCCCGGGGCACTGCAATTTTTATTTTGCTGCAGTGAATCTTCCATAAACTTGGTCTTGAACACAATTCAAAATTATTGAATAGATTACTTGATTAAAAAGATATTTCGTCATTATGACATCAGAGGCTGCCATTACTAAAGAAACTGCCTCAGCTGAAGATGGCACTCACAGGCAAAGTAGCAGCAGAGTGAGTGAGGTTCTCAGTTTGACAGTTACATATGTGTAACACTTCTGATAGTATTTTCAACCATTTTGGAGTGTATCAGCACACATTTTTGTTGTATTTTGCTGTTAATAATAAACACACATCCTATAAAGTTTTGTTTTGTTATTCGTATCTCACTCTCACCTCAGAAAGCAAATGAAACCATATAATTGCAGCCCTAAACGGTATGATGACTACTGTACTAGTGTGCACATAAGGTGGGTAGCGGGGCAAAATGCAGTGACAGAAAGTGTAATAAGTTATGCTCCAAGCAGTAACATCACTTTTCCAGGTCCCTCTATAACATGTGTTTCAATGTGTGCACAGAACATTTATCATTGATTTTCATGTTAGTTTATTATGAAAGTCTTAACAGTGAACTGTCCATTAAGAGTGGCAAATGCAAACATAAGTATTACTTTAAGAATTGATTGTGATGGTTATCAAAGGAAATAGATAGGGAGATTCAGAAATACAGTGGCCAAATGCTCTGCTTACCCCACTGTTACTTTACTAGGTTTGGCAACACAAAGAGGAGCACACTGATGACTCCACAAAGTCTGCCTTTATCCATAATGCATCTTGCACCCATCTTTTTTCTTGTGCATTATGGCAGGATAAGTGTATTCACAGAAGTTATAGTCTTGAGTATCTGCTAATGGGGGCTTGATTAACTGCCAGAAAATAAACATAGATAGATCTCAGCATCTCTTTTGTAGACCATTCATTTTGTACATATTTTATCTTATGTCTTACAGTTATCAAAAACTGGAGAAGGAACTGCAGAATGCCGCTGAAATCAAAGCAGGAACACCTAATCTTAGCATAGGAGATTACTGCATTGGGCGATATCCACCGGAAGACGTGTGAGTTTCTCCTTAACTATGTGTACCATACCAGCAGGAATATAAATATTTCATTGATTCTTGCGCTGTCTCTCTCTCTCTCTCTCTCGCTCTCTCTCTCTCTCTCTCTCTCTCTCTCTCTCTCTCCTGGAATTTATCTCACCATATGGGATGTGCTGTCTTCATGATTTGACAAATTTATTTTGTTTTAACTTTGTTGCCAAATGCTCTTCCTGTCACCAATTTTTGCGCTGTTTGTGCAACTAGTAAATATTTTCATGTCACCTCACAAGTTTTCTTTTACTTGTGTAAAACATTGATAATAGTCTGAAAATGACATGAGACACAATAATGTGATTTCTTAGTTATCATAATGATGGTATTTTATACTGAATGTACACATTTAGAGGTATGTGTGAAATATTTGATGTCTTAGTCATTTATTTTATGGAATTTTGTGTGAGTTCAGTGACAGTTATCCAAAGCAATTTAAGAAAACCATGGAACAGTTAAATCTAGGTAGCCACACATGGATTTAATTTGCAAGTCTCCTGATTATGAGTCAATGGATTAATTAATCACTCACCATGCTTGACACAATAAATGATGCACTGGTATTTCAGTGCAGAAGGACCTATACCAGCCTGACTGGCAGGACCGGCATGCTCAGGGCTATGTCAGTGCTATATTATCAGATTGTCAAGGTCATTGTTTAAAAATGGATATAAGCAAAATTTTACTTTATTTTAAAGAGATCCACTTCAATTGTACTAATTATTTATTCAGACCACGGCTTACCTGCATAGCACTCTTCTTCTCCTTCCTTCCTTCCTTCCTTCCTTCCTTCCTTCCTTCTACCCCCCCCCCCCCTCCCCCTTCCCCCCCTCTCCCCCCTCACATGTCTGTGACTCAACATCTCCTCTATATGGTGAGTAACAGTCTGTTCTTTCATAATATTGTCATTATTCCATCCAGAATTTTGCATTGTTTCATTTTGTACAGAAATTTTTACAAAGGGGGGGGGGGGGGGGGGGGAGAAAAGAAATATATTGCAACAAATCTGTAAAAACCAGAAGAGCAGACTACTGAAACAAGCCAACTCGTGTATTGTATTTGGTAACACATAAGACGAGGTTGGGCCAATCCGTGCAAGGGCTCCAGATCACTACATATTTGTGAAATTAGAAAAAAGAAAGGAGAGGCCTACATAATCAAACAGACCTAAAAATGTAACATCCGGATGGCAAACTAAAAATGAACATAGTGCTCCCACTGCCTGACATCTGGCAGCTACACAGTATGAATGCCAACCATGACCGAGTACATGAAGGATGAGAAATGCACAAAAAAATATCCTCAGGCTCTGTTAAGAGACCCAAATGAACAAGAATGGATATCTGTCGTACAGATGCAGAGCACCCAAGAAGGAGGGACATATGATTACCATTAAACTGAGAGGTACCACACAAGGGATAGTGGACAAACAGCTGATTGGTTTCTTACTTACTGCTCCTTTTTAAAAGTTTTAAATCACACATTAATATGGAGATTTGTAACCTGCTTCAGACAATGGAATACATTTGCAAGTACATAGAAAAGGTAATGGTGAGGTGATATTTATTGTGCAGCAGTGGGCTACACTAATAGTGAAACAAGAGATGAAGTGTAGGTGTCTATTGTGGTCAATATGTGAGCAGAAATGAAGTGGCATGGATGATATTGTGTTTACCATTTCATGAGAAGCACGCGATAGTGACTCATCTTAAGGTGCACCTTCCCTATGGTGTGCATGTGTACTTCACAGAGACCAATTTACGCGATCGAGTAGCTACACCATCCATTACCATCGTGACTGCATTTTTCCATCTGTGTCAGTTGGATGACTTTGCTCAAATTTTGCTGTACCTGGAAGTACCAAAATATAACATACTGAATGCATCACGGAAAGAATGAAAGCATTATGTGCAAAATGCCCCTTTCAAAGGCATTAGATGTACTGCCCAGAATTACACAGTGCAATATTGACCCATGTACGGGACCCCCAACAGTTTTCAGGTCCTCAAATAGATGATGGACAGAAAAAAGCCACATACCAGCAAGCATGTGGGACGTTGGGACTTTTGGAATATGATGGCCATTGGGACACAATGATGGAGGAACTGATTGAGCCAATCATCAGCCATGTTGAGAGAGCTCTTCACTACCATTTTGAGCATGTGGACTTTCGAACCCTATGACACTTTGGAACAAATAAAAAACCACATTACTGGACGAGATTACATACTGGTATCAAGGGGCAGCATGTGCCAGCAGTGACATGTATCTCAAAAAAGGACTCAAACTTATTGAGGACAAAGTTTTCTCAATGATGGCAAAAAGGGCTATCTGGTTTCGGCATGCCCACCCCACAAGAAGTGGGCGAGTTGACCACTGATTTGCTCAAGGAGCTCACTTATTACACTGCAACTTTGGGGGCTCAAGTTACCCAAACTTGGCCCCAGCTGTCACCAAAGCAAAGTCACATTTTTAATACAATTTTGATTCACATGGTGAATGGAGAAGCGGGTTTTTGTCTCTTGGATGCAGCTGATGTACCGGCAAGACATTCCTGTTCAATTTGCTGTTGGTGCAGTTGCAAAAGGATAGGAATGTCACACTAGGTATTGCATCTCTGACATAACTGAGACCACGCTCGGCAGAGGAAGAACTATCCATGTCATGCGCAAGCTTGCGCTGAACGTTGCAAGTGAGGAGACGCCCACTTGCAATATAAGCAAGAGCACTGGGCACACCATTCTGTTGCAGCAGTACAAATTGATTGTGTGGGATGAATGCTCAATGTCACACTGATGTGTGATCAAGGCACTCGATCATAGCTTGTGAGACATCCCCAGTAACCATATGTTGATGGGTGGAATGGTTGTCTTGCTTGTATACACGACTGGTCATCAAGCGGGGCACTGTAGCAGACAAGATCACCGCTTGTCTCAAGTCTTCACAACTGTGGACAAATGTAGAAAAATTACACTTCACAACTAATTGAGAGTCCAGCTCTACGATGACTGATAATGTGGGCTCTTTGCTAAATACCTCCTCGAGATCACTGAGGGTTGCATGGCAACGGAAGTGGAAAGCTTAATAGATTTTGAAAGCCACTTGTGCAATATTATAGGCTCAGAACATAGCCTAATTAATGATGTTTTTCCAGGCTTACAGCAAAACTTGAGATATGAGGATTGGTTATATGTAAGAGCAATATTGGCACCTGTGACGAATAATTTTATATATATAAATTTTTAGTGCCTACAGTGTCACATCTTTCAGTGTCACACAGATTTTTATTTTTAAAGGGGATTTCCATGGGTTCACCGCTCAAAATTCTCCCTCATATCACAAAATTGTCATCTGATGTAGTACAAACTGAAAAAATAAATTCCTTTTAAAGCACAGTTTCATATATAACTTATATTCAAAACTTTACGCCTGTGTCACAGAACAAATCCTACATCGAGAATACTTTACAAAAGTTTAAGGGAAGAAATGCTTCCGATCATTATTACAGTATTTAAAGAACATTAAAATATGAACAGGCTGAAATGAACAAACTGTACGTGAGACTATGTTAATCTATTCATCTGTAAAAAGCTAAGGAGCATATTATTAGCAAAATGAGAAATATGCAAAAGTGAAATGCCAAAATGAGCACTTCTCAATTGGGAGTAAATCCAAACAATCAGAATGGCTGAAAGAGAGCACAATAACATGAGGCATAAACAAATGAGAAGTAAGCAACTAAGCAAATAAGAGAATAGGTAAAAATGAGATGCCAACCAAATGAGAGCTGGCCGAACTCTGTTGGCACTTATATACAGTTGCGCTCGAGGCCCGTATCCAACATGCGCACCTGCGATTGCAATGCACTCTTAGCGCTCGCGGCAGCGTCTAGCGGCCCGTACGCAAGTTGTGCGATTGCTGTTGCAGGTCGACCCTTAATCTATGACGTTACACATCCAAGAATGAATTAGTGCGAAACATCAATAAAAAAGTTATTGATCAAGTGAGATGACCACCTACAAATCAATCTATACAGTGATGACGAGACGACGCTGCTCCACATCCTGAGGAGTTTCTAAGCTCATTAGAGTTGTCTGGGATGCCGTCCCGCAAGTTGGAGGTGAAGATGGGTGTGTCTGTCGTACTATCTGTAACCTGGGTGCACCAAGATTGTGCAATGACACCAGGTTACCATTAATTTTTATCATCCCAATGAACGTGCCTTTCCAGTGCAAATACTTGCAGTTCCCTTTAAAAGTGGCTTCTCCGTCACCGTAAATAGAGTCAAGGACAAACCTTAAAAGTGGCATATATTCATCTGGGCACATCATGTTTTTCACAGGGCCAACTCTACATTGGCTACTTCCATATATCAAGAGCCAGAAATTTCTACATATACACAGAGAATGAGTAGATTTCTGGGTGTCTGTACACACCAAGACAATTAATCTTTTCTGTTCTAGCGTGTCACAGTCAGTCATGAAGTTGTTTACTCCCTTTCCTGGCACATTTTGTAATTCTCTACTGGGTCACAAAAAGCACTCACCCCCACCCCTAGTGTGCTGTGAGTCACATGTATCAGCATCTCCCATCATCTCAAAATCTCTCTCTCTCTCTCTCTCTCTCTCTCTCTCTCTCTCTCTCTCTCTCTCTCTCTCTCTCTCTCTCTCTCTCTCTCTATTTTTATGCAGTTTGCTGTGCTGGGTGGCTTTTTCTCAGTACCTCCAAGAGATAATTTTTGTGATGGCACACACATGTGAATAATGATTTTCGGTGTTAACACTTCCTTATAAATAACTATTTAACCAATGGTAACAATGAAGGGGCAGCTAACAATAAAATAAGATAAACTGGAGGTCATCCAGAAATAATTAAGTGTTCAAGCCATTAGAGAGTGGAATGGTAGAGGAATAGTCTGAAGATGGTTCAATAAACCCTCTGCCAGGCACTTAAGTGTGAACTGCAGAGTGGTGATGTAGATGCAGATGCCAAAAGTATTTTCTGATTTTCAAACATTGGAAGTTTGGGTTGGAATTTGAACAGTTATGGGAAGGCTAAATTCCTATTCACTATAAAGATGACACATGGAGTTGTAGTCAGGTATAACAAAAAGATTGTTATACAGTAAGCTTTCAGCAGAACCTTCATGAGGAAACAGAAATACACATGCATTCATGCAAGCAAGCACACCTGACACACACTTGAAAAGACAGTTGGATGTGTGTGGGGGAAGAACAGACAGTGGTGTTTGGCTGAGTGTGCAGGTGCTAGAGGTGTCAGACAAGGCTACCGAGTGCAGCATTGGGAGGCTGTGGGGCAGAGGAAGGGAGGGAATAAAAGGGAGTGGTAAAGAGAGGAGGGAAAAGATTATGGCTCCATGCAGAGAGCACTGCACAGTGAGGGTGAGGGGACATGAATGGTGAGGGGGTGATAGGACAGAGGTTGTGGAAACTGTCAGGTGGAGGGTGGTAAGGACAGTATGTTGCCTTAGGTTGAGGGTGGGATAATTTCAGGACTGGAGAATGAGTTGAAAGGATAACTAACATTTGCATAGTTCAGAAAAGCTGGTAGTGAAGGGGATGATCCAGATGGTCCAGGTTGCAAAGCAGCCATTGAAGTCATTATGCTCTGCTGCATGTTGTGCAACAAAATGGTCGACTTTGCTCTTGGACACAGTTTGGCTGGTTGATAGTTATATCAACGTTGGTAGCTGAGTGGTCAGCATCATGGAATGTCATACCTAATGGCCTGGGTTTGATTCCCGGCCGGGTCAGAGATTTTCTGTACTGAGGGATTGGGGTTGTGTTGTCCTTACCACCATCGTTTCATCCCAATTGACATGCAAGTCGCCGAAGTGGCGTCAACTCAAAAGACTTGCATCAGGCGAACGGTCTATCCGACGGGAGGCCCTAGCCATATGATATTTCCATATCAACGTAAGAGGCTGTGCAGTAATTGCAGCTGCTACATGATATGGCTGCTTTCACAGGTGGCCTGGCCTCTGATGGAGTAGAATAAGCATGTGACAAAGACGAATAGGAAGTGCTGGGCAGGTGGATTGAGCAGGTCTTGCACCTTGGTTTTACACGGGGATATGATCATTATGGCCAGGGGTTGGGATTGGAAGTGGCATATTGATGGACTAGGATGTTGTGGAGGTTGGATGGGTGACAGAACACTACTTTTTCGAGAGTGGTAGGGTGTCCCTCATTTTGGGGCATGATGACAGATAATAAAGCCCTGATGAAGAATGTGTTCTAATTGTTCGAGTCCAGGATGATATTGGGTGATGAAGGGGGCACTCCTGTGTAGGTGATTCTTGGGGTTAGTGGGAAGATTGGGGGTGTGTGGGGATATAGTGTGGAAAATCTGTTGGTGAACTGGGACTGGGGCATAGCACCTGCCTTTGTGTCTAAGCAAGGGAGGTCTTGTTACTGCAGATATTCCATCCACAGGTGGATAGGCTGTATGGAAGGGATTTTTTGCTGTGGAAGGCATGAGAATTGTCAAAATGCAGGTACTGTTGGATCTGGATCCTCCCCTCTACAACCAGCGTTTCTGAATTTCACAGATGGCAGTTAAGCTGGCCATGGGGGCAGAGTGGTTCTAGGCCTTTCAGTCCAGAACCACGCGACTGTTACGGTCGGAGGTTCGAACCCTACCTCGAGCATGGATGTGTGTGATGTCCTTAGATTAGTTAGGTTTAAGTAGTTCTAAGTTCTAGGGGGTACTGATGATCTCAGATGTTAAGTTCCATAGTGCTCAGAGCCATTTTGCAAATGGCAGTTACCCTTACAACACATTCTCTGCTCCTGATGTCATCCTGGCCTCAGTCTACGGTAACCTGCCGTCCCCACACCCTCCATCCAACAGTTTCCACCCACTCTGTCCTATCACCTCCTCCCAACCCACATCCCTTCGCTTCCATACTACAGTGCTCTCTGACAGTGCACACACCAATCTTTTCCTTTTCTCTGCTGCTCTCCTTTCCACTCCCTTTCTTTTTCTCTCCCTCCCTCCCTCCCATACAGCCTCCAACACTGCACCAGGCAGCCTTGCCTGCCACCTCTGGTTGGAGCACATTTCACAAGGCAATACTTTTCTAGGTGTATGTAGCCTTGGTCTGTTCCTCTTTCGACTACTATCATTACATATTTTAAGGCACATGAAGTTCAAAGTACCCAGATCTCTTACTGCAATGAATCAATGAGGACTGGCTGACACAATGTTCTACGCAGGGCAAATGTTTTACACAGGGCAGTGAAGCGGAAGTGGCAACATGGTGGGAGCCGACAGTGCTGGGCACTACTTGGTGTATTTATGGGAGGAGTAGTCCAGCCCACTACCTGTCAAGTGTCAACTAGTTTAATTTGAGCTATAAATATATTCAACATCTGATTGTTTTCATGATTACATAATTGGAACGAGTACACGGGTATCACGGGGATGTCAACCTCATCCCGTCTGTCCCCAGATCGGTCTGCCGCTGTGGTTGCCCCGGTTGCTGCCCGCAGTGGGGCTGAGCCCTCGCCTGTGGTTGATTGGGAGGTCGTTCCAAGGCGTGGTAGGCAGCGAAAGGCGTCCCCGGAGGCTGATCAGAAAGCCTCCCCGGTGCGTCTGACAAACCGGTTTCAGGCACTGTCTCTAGCTGAGCCAGATGCAGCCGCCTGCCCTGTTTCAGAGGATCATTCTCAGCCTTCAAGGTCCGGGCAATCGCACAGGGTGGGCTTACTGGTAGTTGGGAGCTCCAATGTTAGGCGCGTAATGGGGCCCCTTAGGGATATGGCGGCTAAGGAGGGGAAGAAATCCAGTGTGCACTCCGTGTGCATTCCGGGAGGAGTCATTCCTGATGTGGAAAGGGTCCTTCCGGATGCCATGAAGAGCACAGGGTGCAGCCAGCTGCAGGTGGTGGCACATGTCGGCACTAATGACGTGTATCGCTTTGGATCTGAGGAAATTCTCTCTGGATTCCAGCGGCTATCTGATTTGGTGAAGGCTGCCGGTCTTGCTTACGAGATGAAGGCAGAGCTCACCATCTGCAGCATCGTTGACAGAACCGACTGCGGACCTTTGGTGCAGAGCCGGGTGGAGGGTCTGAATCAGAGGCTCAGACGGTTTTGCGACCATATTGGCTGCAGATTCCTTGACTTGCGCCATAGGGTGGTGGGGTTTCGGGTTCCGCTGAATAGGTCAGGAGTTCACTACACTCAGCTGGCGGCTACACGGGTAGCGGAGGCTGTGTGGCGTGGACTGGGCGGTTTTTTAGGTTAGAAGGCCTCGGGAAAGTGCGGGATGGGCTGCAATGTCAAAGGGTGCTTGGCAATTACAGGACGTGCTTGGATCAAGGAACAGTCGGAATTATAGTTGTAAACTGTTGTAGTTGCGCTGGAAAAGTCCCTGAGCTTCAAGCGCTAATAGAAAGCACAGAAGCTGATATCGCTATAGGTACAGAAAGCTGGCTAAAGCCTGAAATAAGTTCTGCAGAAATTTTTACGAAGTCTCAGACGGTGTTCAGGAAAGATAGATTAGGCAGAATTGGTGGTGGAGTGTTGGTGTCTGTCAGTAGTGGTTTATCTTGTAGTGAAGTCGAAGTAGATACTCCGTGCGAATTGGTGTGGGTGGAGGTTATACTTAACAGCCGAATTAAGTTAATAATTGGCTCCTTCTACCGACCCCCAGACTCCGATGATACAGTTGCGGAACAGTTCAGAGAAAGTTTGAGTCTCGTAACAAATAAATACCCCACTCATACGGTTATAGTTGGTGGGGACTTCAACCTACCCTCGGTATGTTGGCAAAAATACTTGTTCAAAACCGGTGGTAGGCAGAAAACGTCTTCCGAGATTGTCCTAAATGCATTCTCCGAAAATTATTTCGAGCAGTTAGTCCACGAACCCACGCGAATTGTAAATGGTTGCGAAAACACACTTGACCTCTTGGCCACAAACAATCCAGAGCTGATAGAGAGCATCATGACTGATACAGGGATTAGTGATCACAAGGTCATTGTAGCTACGCTCAATACCATTTCTTCCAAATCCATCAGAAACAAACGCAAAATAATTTTATTTAAAAAAGCGGATAAAGTGCCACTAGAAGCCTTCCTAAAAGACAATTTCCATTCCTTCCGAACTGACTATGCGAATGTAGACGAGATGTGGCTCAAATTCAAAGATATAGTAGCAACAGCAATTGAGATATTCATACCTCATAAATTGGTAAGAGATGGAACGGATCCCCCGTGGTACACAAAAAAGGTCCGAACGCTGTTGCAGAGGCAACGGAAAAAGCATGCGAAGTTCAGAAGAATGCGAAATTCTGAAGATGGGCTAAAATTTACAGACGCGCGAAATTTGGCACGTACTTCGATGCGAGATGCCTTTAATAGGTTCCACAACGAAACATTGTCTCGAAATTTGGTAGAAAATCCGAAGAAATTCTGGTCGTATGTAAAATACACAAGCGGCAAGACGCAGTCAATACCTACGCTGCGCAGTGCCGATGGTACTGTTATCGACGACTGTGCCGCTAAAGCGGAGTTATTGAACGCAGTTTTCCGAAATTACTTCACCAGGGAAGACGAATGGAATATTCCAGAATTTGAAACACGAACATCTGCTAGCATGAGTTTCTTAGAAGTAGATACCTTAGGGGTTGCGAAGCAACTCAAATCGCTTGATACGGGCAAGTCTTCAGGTCCAGATTGTATACCGATTAGGTTCCTTTCAGATTACACTGATACTATAGCTCCCTACTTAGCACTCATATACAACCGCTCGCTCACCGATAGATCTGTACCTACAGATTGGAAAATTGCGCAGGTCGCACCAGTGTTCAAGAAGGGTAGTAGGAGTAATCCATTTAACTACAGACCTATATCATTGACGTCGGTTTGCAGTAGGGTTTTGGAGCATATACTGTATTCAAACATTATGAATCACCTCGAAGAGAACGATCTATTGACACGTAATCAGCATGGCTTCAGAAAACATCGCTCTTGTGCAACGCAGCTAGCTCTTTATTCGCACGAAGTAATGGCCGCTATCGACAGGGGATCTCAAGTTGATTCCGTATTTCTAGATTTCCGGAAAGCTTTTGACACCGTTCCTCACAAGCGACTTCTAATCAAGCTGCGGAGCTATGGGGTATCGTCTCAGTTGTGCGACTGGATTCGTGATTTCCTGTCAGGAAGGTCGCAGTTCGTAGTAATAGACGGCAAATCATCGAGTAAAACTGAAGTGATATCAGGTGTTCCCCAGGGAAGCGTCCTGGGACCTCTACTGTTCCTGATCTATATAAATGACCTGGGTGACAATCTGAGCAGTTCTCTTAGACTGTTCGCAGATGATGCTGTAATTTACCGTCTAGTAAGGTCATCCGAAGACCAGTATCAGCTGCAAAGCGATTTAGAAAAGATTGCTGTATGGTGTGTCAGGTGGCAGTTGACGCTAAATAACGAAAAGTGTGAGATGATCCACATGAGTTCCAAAAGAACTCCGTTGGAATTCGATTACTCGATAAATAGTACAATTCTCAAGGCTGTCAATTCAACTAAGTACCTGGGTGTTAAAATTACGAACAACTTCAGTTGGAAGGACCACATAGATAATATTGTCGGGAAGGCGAGCCAAAGGTTGCGTTTCATTGGCAGGACACTTAGAAGTTGCAACAAGTCCACTAAAGAGACAGCTTACACTACACTCGTTCGTCCTCTGTTAGAATATTGCTGCGCGGCGTGGGATCCTTACCAGGTGGGATTGACGGAGGACATCGAGAGGGTGCAAAGAAGGGCAGCTCGTTTTGTATTATCGCGTTATAGAGGAGAGAGTGTGGCAGATATGATACACGAGTTGGGATGGAAGTCATTACAGCATAGACGTTTTTCGTCGCGGCGAGAGCTTTTTACGAAATTTCAGTCACCAACTTTCTCTTCCGAATGCGAAAATATTTTGTTGAGCCCAACCTACATAGGTAGGAATGATCATCAAAATAAAATAAGAGAAATCAGAGCTCGAACAGAAAGGTTTAGGTGTTCGTTTTTCCCGCTCGCTGTTCGGGAGTGGAATAGTAGAGAGATAGTATGATTGTGGTTCGATGAACCCTCTGCCAAGCACTTAAATGTGAATTGCAGAGTAGTCATGTAGATGTAGATGTAGACTTTAATCTTACAAAGTTTATGCTATAGAAAGTGCCCTATCAAACTTGTGTAGTTACAGATGGATATAACCACTTTAGATCAACAATGTGATCATTTAATGTATGTAATTCATGTTTAGCTGCAGCTATCAGCCATTTTGAAGTTAGCACACATTTAATGTAATGAGATGTCTTATCAGCATGATATTCATCACATTTTTATCACTCTTTATGTCAGACACAAGTGACAAAGCATTTATATCTTTGTTATCAAGTCAGGTCTACTGGCATTTGTGTGGTGCTTACACTACTATTTGAACTGAAGCATGTTTGCATCACATAGGCATAGGATGACAATAGGCTTACCTACTAGTCTCATATACAACAGAGGACGATATTGTGCAGCCAAGGTAGAACAATGTTTATATCATTCTCAACAGAGATTTTGTAGTACCGCATTTTGCCACTAGGAGCACATACAGCGAACATAGCCAGTAAGCTGAGTTCTCTCACTGAAGGAGGTCGGGATTAGTTTCGGCTGAATTTATGTTGACAACTGTTTTGTGTGATTATCATTTTTGCAATGGCTGATTTTCATGAACAGCAAGTGGTGGTGAAAATCTTTTGGCTCAGAAAAAGTGGAACAGGAACTCCTGAAATGTTAAAAACAGCATACAAGGGTGATGCTATGGGGAAAATTCAAATGTTTGAGTGGTTTCCCAATTTCAGACATGGTGAAATGTCAGTTGATGAAAAACCTTGTTCTGATTGTCCATCCTCAGCCTGAACACATGGAAATGTTGAAAACATTTGTCCAGTCCTTAATAAAGATCACTGACGGGCTAGACAGGCTGCAGAAGAAATTGTGGAGTTGTCAGGAGTGACTTGGAGTTCGGTGCAGTGAATTATGACAGAAGATTTGGGAATGAAAATGGTGGCTGCCAGGTTTGTGCCATGACTGCTGAATGAAAACAGGATTGTGTGGAATCATGCTGTGCTTTGAAGAGAAGCGTCCTGAAATGATACAAACTTTCTTTCAAAAATTACCACAGGTGACGAAGCTTGGTGCTACAGTTACAATCCTGAATCAAAGCAACAGTCAAGGCAGTGGAAGATTTCAAATTTACCTTGCCTGAAGAAAGCTCGTCAGGTGAAATCAAACATTAAAACAAGGCGGTTTTTTAAATGTGACAGGCTTTCTATTTGGTAGTTCCAAAAAGATTGTGCAACCTGTGCAGCATAATCAGCCTGATTTGTGGCTGTCAGGTGACTTGTTTTTCCACCATGACAATGCTTTCACAGCCCGCCACCCCCTTTTTTTTTTGCTGAGAAGAAGAAGAAGAAGAAGAAGAAGAAAATAATGGAGGTGCTGTCAAGTAACACAAAACATGAATTTAAACAATGTTTTGAGAAAAGGAATAAAAGATTAGACAAGTGTATTAGTGCAAGTGGAGAATACTTTGAAGGGGATTGAAGGTTTGTGCTTAAAATGTGAATAAATAAGTAAAAAAATAGTTCGGTTTCTTTTTGGTACTCCTTGTATATGTGGCGGTATAGTATGCATTAATTGGTTGATTATTTGTGTGGGTGTTACATAAGACCGGAGCAAGAACATTCTGTAATATTCATTGTAAGGCAGAAAACCAAATGGGTGAAATATCTCTCTCTCTCTCTCTCTCTCTCTCTCTCTCTCTCTCTCTCTCTCACTCACTCACACACACACACACACACACACACACACACACACACACACACACCAACCATACGTTAGTGCTTTTAAGTAAGTAATTTCAGTACATGTAGGAATGTCTGAAGTATTGCCAAGACCTAGAGCTGGTGATGTAAAGTGTCAGTTTCTATTTTCGTGTGCTATCCAGCTCTGATGTTCCTTCCTACTGCCCAAATTTCACTATCGTTTTATCAGATGCATTAGCTGCATTGTCTCTGGCTTTTACATAGCCTCAATCTGCATATTTTTGGGTGATCTGTTCGTTCATAAATTTCCTGGTTTTTATAAAATAAATTGTAAATTTTTTGCAGTTTTTACCGTAAAGAATCTTTTGTTGGACGCACAATGCTGTAAAGTTGCATTAATTCCTTCTTGTAATTTACTATGGCTCTGCTGGTTGTGGAATATAGTTGACTAATACCTAGATTTATTATTTTTCTTTCCTTAGGCAGAAGAAATGTTTTCTCCTCACAAGTGAAATTTTTGTTGAATTTTTATTTTTTCTTAGGTGGTACAGGGCTAAAGTCCTTAAAATTGTTGAAGGAAAATATGAATTATTCTTCGTTGATTGTGGAGATCGTGCGACAGTCAACCAGGAAGATGTTGCACCCATAAGCAAGACATGGATTGATCGACTTCCATTCCAGGTATGCACTGTTGGTTTGAAGTCCACACAGTTTGCTAAATACATGTGTGACTTGGTCTGGCCATTTGTAGCAGCACTTTTACATTAAAGTGACAATCTATAATAACCTTACATACAAACAATAATTTCAAAAGGAAAACTCACTTGAGAAAACTGTAAAATTTATGTGACAGAATTATTGGCCAGTTTAATATCCCTGCTGATAGCTGACATTGATAACTGCTCGTATTCACTACAGGTCAAATATGATGATCACCACCATGGGCATGAGTGGCATGTCACATGGGCTGAGCAGCTCACAGCTACGTGGCTGGGCTGTCTATTACAGTCTAGTACAGTCCGTTGCCTGTGACACTGTCAACCACACTGTTCTGTTAATTGGATTTCAAACCTGCATTATACTTACACTTTCTCACCCTCATTATTGGCTTTCATTTAGTTGCCTTTGATTACCGATTATGCATTTGTGTCGGGAGTGGACAGAAAGGCCAGTGATAACTTTCCAGAGGGGAAATACTTAATACTGCTGATAGACAAATATAAAAGTACACAACTCTGTCATAGCTAATATTAGTTCTTTCCTCTGGGATGAGAAAGGGATAGGTTGAGGAAGGTTGAAAGAAGGGCAGGTTATTCAGACTCCAGGATGAGAAATATCCACCTGTTGCTCTCTCATATCCTGCAGTCTGAGTGACCTGTCCATCTTCCTAGCCTTCCCCAAACCAATCCCTTGCTCATCCCAGAGGAAAGAACTAATATTTCTGAAAGCTATGATGGTGTCAAATAATTTTACATTTGTGTGTCAGTGGTCCTAAAAATTTCACCTCCTGTGGTTAATACTGCCCATTAAACAACCAGTATGAGAACAGTGAATACTTGTAATGCAAATTTTGCTACCACTCTCAATATGAATTTTACTAACCATAGCAGAGTACACAAAACTGGAATGATAGAGTCAATAAAGCAAAGACCAGTCCAGCTAGTTTGGCAATGTGACTATCACAGGCCAACCATTGAGATAAGCAATCACCTCTAGATCCAGTACAATAACTAATCAGTGCAAAAGCAATACTAAATCCAAGAGAGAATGTGTATGTACAATTTCAAGAAAAAAAAAATTGGAAATATGTGGTAAGGTCTTATGGGACCAAACTGCTGTGGTCATCGGTCCCTAAGCTTACACACTAGTTAATCTAACTTAAACTAACTTATGCTAAGGACAACGCACACATCCATGCCCGGGAGAGGACTCGGACCTCTGTCGGGGGGGAGCCACAAGGACCATGACAAGGTGCCTTAGACCGGGTGGGTACCCTATGCGGCCCAAGTTCAAGTCAAAGCTTATTACACAGTAATTCACATCTAATTGATAAATAACAAGTATACAAAGTAACACCATAGTGAAAGGTTGCTGACAACTGTAGCAGCTATTTATCTGGCCCAGTGACCAAAAGTACAGCCCAGGTGATACACTGCTGACACTGCCTGAGGCCTCAGGAAGTAACCATCACAGTTGCCATTTCACAGCTTTTTATTGAATAGACAAATGAGAATATCACTGCATCAAGTGAAAATTAGCAATTCTTCCCTGCAACCCCAGTCCCATGCAAGTTCTGGGGCCGCAACCCAGATGGCCACATTGGACTGCCTGCGGAAAGGGAGGCCTGTCATTATTGTTGCTCATCCACTGGGTTGGGTCAAACTATCAAGCTGCACTTGCTGTTGTGACTCCTCTAATACATGTGAAGCAAGTGTGTTAACATTTTAGTTTTATATATCCTCACCAGTCATTTTGCTTTTTCGTTGAAAGCTGAGTAGAATAGTGGCATGAATGCATTGACATTGACTGAATGACTGCCACTGTTTTTGTAACCTTTAGCTTCTCCAGGTCTGCCTGATGTTGCCCTTAGTGTGTGGCATATAAAAAAAAAGGGGAAGAGCATAGCTCGAGCTCTACAAAAATGCTGACTACTGTATCTTTATATGCACTCTAATACTCCCTGCACATCATAGACCTGGTTCATACAGTGTCACATGTCTGTAATCCAGATCATCATACAGGATAGACTGACAAAAAATTACTGTCCTCAATTTGAAAACCAAATGTCTTGCTTACTGTAGTGGCTACCAAGTTTCTGCCTTGATTAGTTGAAACTGATGCACCAATTTCTACTTAGAATTCTCTTTGCTTGTGCTGTATGCCAACAGCGATAAGCAGTATGTGGGGCATTGCTATTGCTGAATTTCTAACAAGGACCACGCAGTTTGCCTTGTATTTCTAGAATGCCTGAAATGACAAATTACAGTGAAACTTTCTGTGAGTAACAGCAGCCTAGTAGCCCCATTTCTGGCAGAATATACCGGCCATCAGTGAGAATGGGTTCTAGCTTTGTGCCACAAATCACTGTGGACATGCTGGAAAAAATGTTTTGTCCTGTCTGTGTGCACTGCTTGCCCTTTTGCTAGTATCAGAAAATTTTGGAGGTCTGAAAAATGGCAATAATCAACAAACTGATAATGCAATTCCATAAAGTTAATGTTGTTGAATTAGATATGTTGTTGAATTATCAGGAGACTGTAGATGTCAGTCATTAAAACACAACATGGAACACTTGGTTTTCTAAATACTTATATTCTTGGTGCCATGGCATCAACTTCTGTTTGTCATAAATGAATCTCAAATTGCTCAGTCTTTTGCACTTTTATTGTGACCAGTGTGTCATCCGTTGATGGTGTTGTAAAATGAATGCTCTAATTTGGATCTCACTATCATGAGGAACATATCTAACACCATCTCTTATTAATGTGGTGGCCTATGAATACTTGCTGATTACATGTACACACTGGAATTTCCAACCCTGGCTTAATTATTTTAGGTATTCTTCCATGAACAGTTGACTGGCCATTTCATTTTCTGTACTGCCTCTGTATTACTTGTGTCTGCCTCATTAAATGTTGAGGCAGATACTGCATAGTTTTGAAAAGTCAACTCACTTGCAGTTTAGACCACATTTAATTGGCAAAATTTGGAACAGTTTCAGGTTAGTGGCCTACAAAATATCACTTTGTGTATTAGTATCTATAATGTTAAGAACATTAAAAGGCATTACTGCTAAGAGTCCCATTCTTTTCATTTAGTCTCAAATGTTGGAAAAAGCCTGTGATGCAAAGGACAAAGGTAGTTTCATACTGTACAGTGAAAGTTGCTCTTGTTTGTTTTAGCAGAAAAGCCAACTGCTCTTGCAGCTGCTGATTTTGTTGTCACAGTAAATCATTTAAATGCTTATCCAGCTCTTAATAGTGCATCAGTTGTTGTTGCCACAATTTTGAGTTCTGGGATTATGTTATTCCCGTATTAAAAAAATAAATAAATAAAATAAAATTGTTTGTTTTGTTCAGAAGGCTGCCTGATCACTACTTTGATATTGCATTCAGTACCAATTTTATTAACCAAATTGGAGCACACCAAGCTGAAGTGATACAGTGAATTAAGCTATGACCAGTCCAATTTAGGTTGGCAGTGCAACTATCAAAGGCGAATCCTAGAGATAACATCTCTCTACTAGGTTGATAGCAGTAGTTCACTAATACAAAAGCAGTGCTAAAGAGCAAGTGTGTGCATACAAACTCAACTCCAAGCCAAGTTCTCAGGGATTCACAACTGATCGACAAGTAACCAATGTTCAAAATACCACCACAGTAACTGTTGACTTCAAAATACCACCACAGTAACTGTTGACTGACTGTGGTGACTGTATCTGGCCCAGTGGGATGTCTAAGGTGATATCCAACTTACAGTACAATAGCGGCACTACTATAATCATAAGAATAAGACTGATGTCAACAAATACAAATGCGATGATTGGTCAGCAGCCATAGCTGCCATATGCTGGTGGTGCTCCACCTTGGAAGTAGGTCCAACTTATGTATTACAAATCTTATTACTATGGCTCTATGTATGGTCTGATGTATTAACAGCCATCACATTTTTTAAAATTGTACTTTAACTATGTAATTTTTATTTCAAACATCATATACAGTCACAGTCTCTGTAAACGTTATTTATGCTCTGAATGTCTCACTGTTCATAAGTACCGTGAAAGTGGATGACTCTGCTACCTGCTTTGTAGTGAAACACGAGCTCAGAACACCGTTAATGACTGGAAACAAGTTGTTCTTGCAGTTTTCACAACAAATAAAAGAGAATAAATTTCAATTATAGATGTGGTGTAATCCTTAGCGCTATCGGTTAATACTCGAGTGTGTGTGGCGGGTGGCAGTACGAACCCGTTAGATGCTACAAATTTTTTTTCATTGGGTTTGAATACCTAAATCATTTAAGTATGAAATACATCAAATAAATGGTAATTAAGTCATACCTAACCATCGTTTTTCAGTACAAATGCACATATTCTAGTTTCTAATATCATATCGCATTCAAAATTTTGGTTTTCATTGAAAATACACATTCTTAATTATTGAACTTTTATAAAAGATCGTTGAAGTTGAGAAATCATTACACAATCAAATTGTTTGGAGAAAAATGAAAAATCAAATGCTCTTTGTTTGAATATATCCATTGTTTTGTAGGACAGATGTGGTCTCACAAGAGCCAGAGTGACAAGCATTGTAGAAACCAATAATTTTTATGGCGTCGAACACACTGTGCACATGCTGCATTTTTACAGTTGCCACCTTAACAATTGCTACAGAAGAATGCTGAAGATTAGATAGGTAGATCACGTAACTAATGAGGAGGTATTGAATAGAATTGGGAAGAAGAGGAGTTTGTAGCACAACTTGATGAGAAGAAGGGACTGGTTGGTAGGGCATGTTCTGAGGCATCAAGGGATCACAAATTTAGCATTGGAGGGCAGCGTGGAGGGTAAAAATCGTAGAGGGAGACCAAGAGATGAATACACTAAGCAGATTCAGAAGTGTGTAGGTTGCAGTAGGTAATGGGAGATGAAGAAACTTGAACAGAATAGGGTAGCATAGAGAGCTGCATCAAACCAGTCTCAGGACCAAAGACCACAACAACAACAACAACCTTAACAATGCAATCTGAACCCAACAGAATTGATCTGGAGACAAGCTAAGGAATTTCTTGCGAGAAATAAGACATTTAAGTTGCCAAACATATTGGAACTAATGCATGAAACTTTGTGACACGTCACTGCTGAATGATGGCAAAATGCAGAACAGCCTGTCAGGACATGTGTACCTTTTGGTGGTTTGGGATTTTGTTGCTGATTGCCTCATTATTGACATAGCATTACTGAAATGTATTCCTCCAAGTCCGATATGAAAGAAGTTCAGAGATTACCAGACGACTGAGTGTAGTACCTTTAGTGGTTTAAATATTTAACCACGTGGTAAAATCCCATCAGTGAGCTTTTGCACCGCACATATCTCATACAGAAAAATTACCATTGTTAAAGTCAGGAATTCATATCACTCTTGTTTTTAATCACAGTACCATGTTTGCTAAGATCAAGAGCAAGTTATGTTTTCCATCCAGTCTCCTAAGAAGCATAATATCTGAGTTTTACCATGTATTATCTCCTTTTGTTTCAAAACTAAATGACATTCAAAGGTATATTGTTCTCAGCTCGTCACTTTTTATGTTGCTACTGCAACTATTCACACACCACTGCAGTTAAGTTGGATCACTTGCCTGGCCAATGCTGTCGAAGTTAAATGCATCAGTAAAGCTGTTGCCCCATATTGTCGCTGAGTCAATGTTTGCATAACACAGAGCATAAAACTTATTCTCATTGTCGTACTTAACTGTACTTGAGACAGCTTCAGCTCCATGTGAAATGAAATCCAATGAAGTTTCAACAAAAGCGGAAGAATATGTTGATGTTGTGTAATGTTTACATCAGGTTTATTCTTATGATGAACGGAGTATATGTAGCAGTATCATCCGAAGGCTGGCCAACAAATCCTCATCTGACATCAGTGTGTCTGTCAAAAGTACAAGACAAACAACATTATCTTTGAAATAATATGTGTTTGCTTCTTAATTGTTTTGTTATTATGAACTAGCTTTCTAACATTTTGCAACCAATAAATAAGTCAAATATAGTGGAATCCTATTGATTTCTTGCCACCTTTGGCTTCTTGTGTGACAAATGCACTGCTCTTATATTGAAGTAGCTTCTCACTTGACCTCATGATGATCTATGCACCCCATTCCAAATCTTCTCACATCAAAAAATTAGAAGTGATCACCAAGAGTTGAATGTAGGGTATTTTGCAAGTTGAGACTAACTATTAAAATAAGACTCACTTTGAATATATTGGAACAGAATATTATGTATTACAACTGATTTGTAGGTTGACCTTGTTGTTGGAGGATCCACAGAATTAACTGGCATTGTCATACGCAGAAGTGTAGGCATAAAATCCACATATTGTAATTATATTTTGTACTGCAGTGCATGGTAGAGAGCATGAACTGTAACTGTGGTTTGATAATGATATTTATATTAGTAAGCCATAGAGAACAGCAATGTTCACACGTCAGTTATTGTGAACATGTTCTCAATGTGACTGTGAAATATGCTTTTTGGGATAAAACTGTACTAATTTTTTAGTGAAATACTCATCTGAATCAGTGCCCTCTGCCAACTCTTTTATTTTTTTATTTCTTCTTTTTAATTTATTTTTTATTATTTATGATTAGACTTCACCCATGATTTCTGGAAGTCTTGCAAAATACTTGGGTGCAAACCAATATCTCAGTAAAACATCTACCAACCACAATTTAAAAAAAAAAATGAGGAAACAGGTGGAAGTCAGAGTGCACTTAAATCTGGTGAACAGGGTGAACTTTCTACAATTCATGTTCTCATCCTTCAGTTTTCTACTTGGCAAAACTCCTTAATGATGGACAAGTACATCCTTATCCAGGCCTGTTCTTAGTGTGTTTTTTCATCCATATGGCCCAGAAGACTTCCCAGTTATTATTCTACTCTAACAGTAACAACAACAACAGCAACATAACAGGCTTATTTGCATTGAAACATTGCCTATAACATTTCTAGTTAAACAACTTAACAGTGCTGTAAACACAAGAGAATTTTTTCAGTACATATTGCTGCAAAACACTGTTAAGTGCTTCCATTAATTGTTGAAGTTTATCTCCAGTCTAGACAAAAGAGACTTTTCTAAAATTGCCCTGTTAAAATAGTTTTTTTCCCTGTATTAATTCTCCAGCATATTCATTATTAGTTGAAGTTATAAAACAGTTTCTATACAGAACACAGAAAATAGGTGTGATAATTCGCTCAATAACTGCTTTGACTGTTGTCTAAATACATTTAGACCTTATGCATTTCCTTTTTGTCAGCATTCAACAAATGTGCTAACCACCAAGCATATCAATAGATGAAAGTAACATATAGTATTAAAGTGCACAGTCACACATGATACAGGGCTTGGTAGGGAATGCTGTTTTGAAGGTCATATGCCAACAGCACACTTCATATTTACAACAATGATTAAGTACCTTTATATCTGTCTAGTAACAAGCATATTGGGCTAGCACCAATGGGTTAATTTTAATAACAAAACACCTACAGCAGTGTACGTGCTAACAGTTATAGTAAAATAATAAAACACACAGTAATATTGCACATTAATAGAAATTCTTGGGTGGAGCAGTATATAAAATAAGAGAAAGGCAACAACTCATCTGTAGCAGGTTGCTGTACAGAGGACAGAAACATTTAACAGAAAACAGCATTCACACTAGCTTCTAAGCAGTTGCTCTTTTTCTATTTAAAACACACACACACACACACACACACACACAAACACACACACACACACACACACAAACACACACACACTCCCACGGTTACGGCTAGAAAAAATGTGAATGCTCAAAAACTAGCCCAAAAACTTTTTTCTGTTAATGTCTTCCACACATCGACCTGCTATAGGTGAGTGGTTGCCTTCCCTTATTTTACATAGTTAATATCTTGTACATGTTAAACCCACACAACCTTAGCATTGAGGCAGCTTCATAATCATCTGTACTGTGTTGTCGTCTGTCTTGTCATCATGATACTGCTTGTGAGCAGTAAGGCACCATGAAAATGAGAGCTCAATATGTCACGCATTTTTTCTAAAGATGAAGATACAGGCTTTGCAAAAGGAACTGGTTTAAGCGATAAAGGAAAAATTTCTGTAACTATCCAAGAATTCAAAATGTCTTTCTGACTTTGTAGGCGAGATACCAGAAATGTTTCAAAACTCTGCTGCAGGTAAGTGCTATATGAAGCCCAATCTTCCTAAACTCATGAAATGATGCAAATGCTGAACATGTTGTTTATAATATTTTCTAAATACGTCCATTTTCTTGTAATTTATTATTTACTGTTATTGCTCATGACATGGAAGGTGTAAATTTAACAAACTTAAATCATATATATCATGTAATTAATTATAACTGAATTTTTCGTTGTTATATAGGTATGGTTTCTTATACTTTGTTGCCAGTTCCCTGATTTATTTGCTTATATTATATTGATCACATTCTTTGAATTGTACAATATATAAATAAGTTTTTAATTTGTTGTTGGTGCATATTACATGCTATTTAATTGTTTTTAATTTGTTGTTGGTGTATATTACAGGCTGTAGAATGTGAACTGGCTGGTGTGCTCCAAATCTCAGAAAGCAACTGGGAAACTGCAACTACTGATACATTTTATGATATGATGTACTTGGATGACAGTGGTTTACTAAGATATGTTCATGCAAAGGTCAGGCTTGCCCTCAATTACATTGTCATTACTATCATTTTTATGATTGATATTCTTACTGTAACTTTTAATTGAAAGGCAGTTTATTATTTGTATATGAATATTATATTTTTATTTGTATGTCAATCTAGCTATTCACAAGCAGAGTTCATTGTATTAAAATACTTTTGTGTGTGTGTGTGTGACCCTGCCATTGTCAAATAAAACTACTGGCATTATTAATATCTCAAGAAGAGCTGCCCATAACTGTAGGCAAAATGTTGATAGTTTTGTTTGCATAATATTTTGTTCACGTGCTTTAAAGAATTGCTATGAAATATGTGTGTGCCACACCAGGATCCCTGCCTTAAGCAGGCAGTGCACTCCCAGATATTGCATTTAGTTACATCTCCTAAACCAACTCACAGCTTCAGTTTGTCATAAGCTCATTAACTTTCCTTCCAAACTCTTGATATTAACTTTGCTAGATACTAGTAAACTTGTAATGAACCAGAACATTAGTGGTGTGATCTGGCACATCTTAAGAAAATTAGGATTTTTTAATTAAAAAAAAAAAAAGAAAGTTGAGGCTTAAATGAGTTTCTCAATCCAGAAATCCTTCCATTCTTCTCCTAGCAGATTTACTGACTCTTATAACATTCATGTGGCATTTTTAATACAAAACCCTTTTAAAAATTTGCCTATAGAATAAATGGAGGTATTTTTCACTGTCTCTAATACAATATATGATATTAATAGGAAGATTAATATTACAGTAAACAGTGTTTACAATAAACTACAAAACTAACATTGGATGTGGTGTTAAAAATCTTTATTTGGCAGATTCTTTGAAGACAGAAATGGGAACTTGACAGATCCATACAAACAACTTTATCAAACTGAGTATACCTGTAATAGTTGTTGTGGAGATGATGAATATCTGCATTCTTGATTCATATACCAATTAAATAAGTTGCCCAAGTTATCAGAAATACTTCATATTTAGTAAAAGATTAAAGAACTTTTATCTTTGTCCTCAGACATTAATGTTGTTGTTGTTGTTGTGGTGGTGGTGTTCAGTCCAGAGACTTGATTTGGTGCAACTCTCCATGCTACTCTATCCTGTGCCAGCTTCTTCATCTCCCAGTACCTACTGCAGTCTACATCCTTTTGAATCTGCTTAGTGTATTCTTCTCTCGGTATCCCTCTACAAATTTTACCCTCCACACTGCCCTCCAATACTAAATTGGTGATCCCTTGATGCCTCAGAACATGTCCTACCAACCAATCCCTTCTTCTAGTCAAGTTGTACCACAAATTTCTCTTCTCCCCAATTCTATTCAATACCTCCTCACTAGTTATGTGATCTACCCATCTAATCTTCAGCATTCTTCTGTAGCACCACATTTTGAAAGCTTCTATTCTCTTCTTGTCTAAACTTTTTATTGCCCACATTTCACTTCCATACATGGCTACACTCCATACAAATACTTTCAAAAATGACTTCCTGACACTTAAATCTATACTCGATGTTAACAAATTTCTCTTCTTCAGAAACTCTTTCCTTGCCATTCCCAGTCTACATTTTATATCCTCTCTACTTCGCCCATCATCAGTTATTTTGATCACCAAATAGCAAAACTCATCTACTACTTTAAGTGTCTCATTTCCTGAGCTAATTCCCACAGCATCACCCTACTTAATTCGACACATTCCATCATCCTCATTTTGCTTTTGTTGATGTTCATCTTATATCCTCCTTTCAAGACACTGTCCATTCCGTTCAACTGCTCTTCCAGGTCCTTTGCTGTCTCTGATAGAATTACAGTGTCAACGGTGAACCTCAAAGTTTTTATTTCATCTCCATGGATTTTAATTCCTACTCTGAATTTTTCTTTTGTTTCCTTTACTGCTTGCTCAATATACAGATTGAATAGCATCGGGGAGAGGCTACAACCCTGTCTCATTCCTTTCCCAACCACTGCTTTCCTTTCTTGTCCCTCGACTCTTACAACTGCCATCTGGTTTCTGTAAAAATTGTTAATGCCTTTCGCTCCCTGTATTTTACCCCTGCCACCTTTAGAATTTGAAAGAGAGTATTCCAGTCAACATTGTCAAAAGCTTTCTCTAAGTCCACAAATGCTAGAAATGTAGGTTTACCTTTCCTTAATCTATCTTCTAAGAAAAATCTTAGGGTCAGTATTGCTTCACGTGTTCCAACATTTCTATGGCATCCAAACTGATCCTCCCCATTATCAGCTTCTACCAGTTTTTCCATTCACCTAAAGAATTTGCGTTGGTATTTTGCAGACGTAACTTATTGAACTGATAGATTGGTAGTTTTCACATCTGTCAACACCTGCTTTCTATGGGATTGGAATTATTATATTCTTCTTGAAGTCTGAGGGTATTTTGCCTGTCTCATACACCTTTCTCACCAGATGGTATAGTTTTGTCAGGACTGGCTCTCCCAAGGCTGTCAGTAGTTCTAATATAATGTAGTCTACTCCCGGGGCCTTGTTTCAACTTAGGTCTTTCAGTGCTCTGTCAAACTCCTCACGCAGTATCATATCTCCCATTTCATCTTCTCTACATCCTCTTCCATTTCCATAATATTTTCGTCAAGAACATCGCCCTTGTATAGACTGTCTGTATACTCCTTCCATCTTTCTGCTTTCCCCCCTTCGCTTAGAACTGGGTTTCCATCTGAGCTCTGGATATTCGTGCAAATGGTTCTCTTTTCTCCAAAGGTCTCTTTAATTTTCCTGTAAGCAGTATCCATCTTAACCCTAGTAAGATATGCCTCTACGTCCTTATATATGACCTCTAGCCACCCCTGCGTAGCCATTTTGCACTTCCTGTCGATCTCATTTTTGAGACGTTGGTATACCTTTTTGCCTGCTTCATTTACTGCATTTTTAAATTTTCTCCTTTCATCAGTTAACATGACATTAATGTACTTATTATTATAGTTTCTTAAATTAGTCGTTCAGGAGGAGAATCGCTGTCATTCATTTCAGATGTCGTAAGGCATTTCTGCGTCTCTTATATAAGCTAGTATACACACTGAATTGGACCATATTGTTTTATGTCAAGTTAACAGTGAAGTAATAGAAGCATAAAAATTGTGCAACAGGGTCTGAAAGTGTGTTGCCTTCTTCTATAGTTATTTAGTTAGTTACGTGTTCCATTGATCAATAGCATGGAAAACCGATATGATGTGGAATGAGTCAAATGCACAAAAAATGCGCACAGCAAATAGGTTATTTTTTCTCCCCATTATAGTGTTATACCTAAATATTTCCATTATCTATCCCATTCCCTAAAATGGCACAAAATGCCTCCAGATTTATTTACCCATATTCAAGAATTAATCTATGGAATAGAAGAAGTTGTCAAGGAGGTATGATCTCAATTTGTTTTTGAAACTATTACTGCTATCTGTCAGGCATTTTATTTCATCTGGCTATTTATCAAAAAGTTTTATAGCAGGATATTTTATACCTTTCTGTGCCAAAGATATTTTAAGTAAAGGATAGTGTAGGTCTTTCTTTTTTCTGGTATTGCAAAAATGAATGTCACCGTTAATTTTAAACTGGTCCATGTTGTTGGGAAAAAAATGTCATTACTGAGTAAATGTACTGTGAAGCAGTTGTAAGAATTCTTAATCTTTTAAACAGATGCCTACAAGTTGTGTGACTATAAACCCCACACATTACTCCAACTACTTTCTTTTCAGCAGTAAAGACCTTATGCCTAAGTGTTGAGTTGCCCCCAGAATATTATTCTGTATGACATCAGAGAGTGGAAGTATGCAAAGTATGTTAGCTTACTAATTTCTACATTCTCAAAATTGGTAGTTATTCTGACTGCAAAAGTTGCTGAACCTACTCGCTTTAGGAGATCCAAAATATGAATTTTTCCAATTAAAATTCTCATCTGTATGTACACCCAAAAACTTAGTATGCTCTACCCTGGCTGCTGACTTCTTTTGATGTGTTATGTTTATTGAAGGAATTATACTTTTTGCAGCAGAAAATTGGATGTACTGTGTTTTTTCAAAGTTCAGAGGAAGCCCATTCACAGAAAACCAATTAATAATTTTTTCCAGAGAACTTATTTGTATAATTTTCTATCGGACTTTCTTTTACTGGATTAATAATTATGCTTGTATCATCAGCAAACAGTGTCAGTTCTGCATCTTGTTTCACATAAGAAGGGGAGGCCATTCACATATATCAAGAACAGGAGGGGACTCATGACCGAATCTTGTGGAACGCCTAATGTAATTTCACCCCAGTTGGATGAAGTGGCAAACTCCTTTGAATCACTTGAAGCATATAAAGAGACTTTTTGCCTCCTGTTCCGTAGATATGACCTAAACCACTCATATGCTGTTTCATTTATACCATAGAATTATAATTTCTCTTACTTAATGTCATGGTTCACACAATCAAATGCTTTGGATAAGTCACAGAATATTCCTACTATTGACATTTTACTATTTAAAGACTCTATTATGTGGACAGTGAAATTGTATACTGCTGACTCAGTGGAACAGCATTTCTGAAATTCGAACTGTGATTTACTAAGTATCTCATTACTGTTGAGATGGCTAGCCACTCTTGAGTACATTACTTTCTCAAAGATTTTTGAAAATGCTGTAAGCAAGGGTACTGGCTGGTAATTATTGACATATGTGGTTTCCCCATTTTTGTAGAGAGACCTGACAATGGCATATTTTAACCTGTCTAGAAAAATACCCTGAGTCAGTGATGCTTACATATGTGACTCAAAAAATCAGCTGTAATTGCTCCACATTGTTTTAATAACTTGTTACAGATGTCATCTATTCCAACAGAACATTTATTTTTCAAAGATTTAATAATTTTCCTTATTTCACAAGAGGTTGTTAGAAGAAACTTAATCTGATTAAAAATTTTCAAAACTGACTCTTCCATGTACTGCCTGGCTTTTTCTTTAGAACTGTTCTCACCTACACTTAAGAAGTGATTGTTAAATACATTGGCTACCTGTCTACTGTAGGTTAATATGGTATCATTTTCTTTAACAGTAATACTACATACCCCAGTGGTTACTTTTCCTGTCTCCCTTCTAACAACATTCCATATTGATTTGATTTTATTGCTGGAGTTGTTAATTTCTTCTCTAACATACATATTTCTTGATTTCCTTACGACTTTTCTCAGTATGTTACAATAATTTTTATAGTTTAAAATTACTTCTGAATCTTTACTAGTTCTTGCTGTCTCGTACAGTTTTCTTTTTCTTTCTGAAGACACTTTAATACCTGTAATAATCCAAGGTTTCTTTGAAAAGTTTGTGGTGTTACATTTAATAATTTTCTGTGGAAAACGATGTTTAAAAAGGGATATAAATTTATCAAGAAATATGCTGCATTTATCTTTAGCATTTGGCTCATTATATACATCTTCCCAGTTTACATTTCCTAAACTTTCTCTGAACTGATCCATAGATACTGGGTTGAGCATGCTCACACTTTTACTTAATGGTTTCTGAAGTGTACACCCTGTTAGTTTTTGTAAGTTAATCAGCTGGGCATCATGGTCAGATAATCCATTTACCACAGGTAAAGCATGTGTTTGTTCAGCATCCTCTTGCTGTACAAATACATTATCTATTATAGTACTACTGTCCTGAGCTATACGTGTAGGGAAATTGATCACTGATTCTAAGTTATATGTTGTTAACAACACTTCTAGTTTAGTTTTGCTATCAGAATTGCTTAAAAAGTTAACATTGAAATCACCACAGATTAATAACTTCTTCTTTTTGTCTGACAGACAGCATAATAGGGAGGCAACTTTTTTTGAATAGCTCCCAATCTCCTAGTGGAGACCTGTACACTGTTGCTAAATTCAACACAACATTGTCTAGCTTAAACCTCAAAATGCCGATCAACACAAAATTTGCTTACTTCAACAGTTCTGTATTTATACCCTTGTTTTATGAAAGTGACAACTCCTCCTTTATCCACACTAGATCTACAAGTGTAATATGCTGTATTATACCCATTTATACTGACATTTTCCATCCCCACAGTTACATGGTGCTCAGACAGACAAAGTATACCAATCTCATTCTTATTTTTGAGATCATCTAAAGACATTGTCAGCTCATCTACTTTATTTTTTATTCCCGTGATATTTTGGTGAAGTAGGTTGATACCACCCTTAGCTTTATCCCTATTTGCTGTGCTTGAAGTTTCTTTTCTTCTACTTTCCTTGGTTGTTGTCTGTCTGGAATTTGGCTTTAACCTAAAAAACCTGTCTGCCTGGTTCCAATAACCACAGGGATTACCCCTTGTGTGACTGTGGCCCCTCTTACAGTATCTTTTCCCTTCCTATTAAGGTGCAGGCCATGTGTAGTGTAACCCCACCTACCAATAGCATCAACTGGAACAACACTCATGTGAGACTTTGCCAGTGTCTGGAGCATCCCGTTCAGCTCAGTGTTAACACGCCTTACAGCAGTGTTTACCCAGGGCTGATCATGGCGCTGAAAGACTTCCACAAACCCCACATTTGTGTGCCTAGTTTCTGCTCCTATTTTATCCAGATCACTCCTAATACTATATCTTGGATTCATAGCCAGGCTGTTTCCTGCTCCGCCAATTATAATTACCTGATCTTCCTTCTCAAAATCATTGCATAGCTGACCTAAGTTTTCTGTCACCAGGCTAAGGCTAGCACGTGGTTCCACAAAACTTGTGATCTTGTACTCCGTCCCTAATGTCTCCTAGAGCAGTTGGCCTACACCCCTCCCATGACTGCTACTATAAGCAGAATTCTTCTTTTCCTATTCTGGTTTGATCCCTACCTATCTTTTTTTCTTTAAGCTACTATTCTGCTTCAATCTACATTTAACTACACCTGAATGAAGCCCTTCCTCCACTACTTCAGATAGCAAGCCAAACTGATTTGCTAACTGAATTTCAGAAGTTTTATCAATTGTTTCCCTTTTTTACCCTTTGCTTGCTACCGTTTCCCAGTGCCCAGAGTCCTTTTCCTCCCTTAGCTTACATAATTCCAAATTCGATTTCTAATTCAGCCTTAAGGGCATAAATCTTTGCCTCCTGTTCCACGATTCTTCTGTCCTTCCTACATAACCTGCACTGCCGTGGAAGAGCCTTATCTACCCTAATTTCCTCTCCGCTACACTCGCCCCAATCAAACCACAACCTACAGTCTATACAGAATACCCCCACTTTCAAATTTCTATGGCAACCACCACACTTGTCACACATTGTTTGATAGTAAAACGTAACACAAAAGCAGAAAATAACTTCAAAAACACGATAGTTTCATAACCTGTACTAATACGTAACTAAACACTATGCGTGTGTGTGTGCGAGTATATACTTATCCTTTTTTCCCCCTAAGGTAAGTCTTTCCGCTCCCGGGATTGGAATGACTCCTTACCCTCTCCCTTAAAACCCACATCCTTCCATCTTTCCTTTTCCTTCCCTCTTTCCTGACGAAGCAGCCGGCGGTTGCGAAAGCTCGAAATTCTGTGTGTGTGTTTGTGTGTTTTATTCATTGTGCCTATCTACCGGCACTTTCCTGCTTGGTAAGTATTGGAATCTTTGTTTTTAATATATTTTTCCCATGTGGAAGTTTCTTTCTATTTTATTTACATAAACACTAATATAAATATACTTACAAACTTACTTCAGAAACTTTTAATTAACCACACAAATTCTGGATGAGAGACATGAATTAATTTAACTTTGAAGTGCTAAGTCTAGTCAAAAACAGATATCTACGCTCGTACGAAATTTATGCCTAAGTATGTAAACAAACTCACAACTGCCGGCTTTTACGAAATACTTCCTTTTTGATGTAATTACGTTTAGAAAATCAAAACCTTCAGTAGATAGATTAGATCAGAAGTAAATGCAATAGTCTAAAATATAATATTAACTAAATTAGCTCTTATTTCAATATTAATTGCTTAACATAGTGAGAGCTTCGTACATGCGCATCCGCCTGGCTGCAGGGCTGCCAACCAATCTAATATGCTCCAATTCCTTTGACAGTGTAAAAACGACATGTGATCTGATTTATCTGTTGAAATAAATTGTGGTGATGATACAATTATGATGATGGTGATGGTTATGATGATGATGGTGATGGCACATGACATTTGGAGCAGGAGTGATCTTATGAGGATGAATGACTGATGAAATTTTAAAACAATATGCTATCTCGTGCAATTAGTATATGATCAAATCAGCTGGGTGATAAGTGTGGGGCTTTTTATTCCCATCAAGTAGTACAATAAATGAGTTTTTACTATGCCACTGTGTTCAAAATGACTGAGTATCTCAATTTCATAATTATACTGCTGTTGCTAGTGTCATCTCTTCTATTTTACATTTTATTGGTGACAGGAGTCTCCCTCAGTTCTATTTATAACAGAAATAGAAAGACCACAGTTCAACAGACCTAGCTATGGTTACAGAGGCCGCCACCTTACAAGGCTGTATGTTGAATACATGTTGAGAGGCACAGGAGCATGAGTGCAGGAACACTTCCATTGACTCTTCAAAGTATGAAAAACAGTGTCTGAACTGGTGACTTGACATGATTAAGTGATTCAAGTTCATTGATGACCATTTGAAGTGATGAATCTTTGTTTCAGCCAGAATACAGCTGAAACTGATTATACAATCACATAAATGTTTACGTCTGATAAAATGGGACCTATAGTACATCTGTCATTATCTCTCAGACGTGTATCACACATGGGCGTGTTGAAAAATTACATGCATCTATTGGTTCATCTGTAACACTGTCTCTGAGACATCTGTGAACAGCAAGTTAACATGTAGCTTCACTGTCCCGAAAATAACATAAAAGATTTTTTCTTTTGTTTTTTCCTTTTAATTTGTTATAATCCGAAAAGAATACTTGCCTGCTTCTCAGGTTCATGTGATCTCATTCCTGATGACAACACCTGGAGTGCTCTTGTCAACTCTGGCCATATTGTGATCAACATTTGGTGCCCATAAGTAGCGGGCAACATGGTTTCATGACTCTTATATCACAATCAGTATCATGGCATGCTGTTTCTGGCTTCAAGGCAAAATGATAGTCACACACATGAGATTTATCTTCATATTTTTTGTAAATATCTGCTGCTCTATCCGTGTTGACACACATTATGTTTATTAGGTTGTAGTTTTACTTTAGAGATCCTTTTTTGTGTATAGATAAAAACAGAACAAGTAATAATGAAAATGAAATTGAGAAATTGAATAAAAGAAAAAAAAAGAAAGGGGTTCGAAGATAAAAATGGGCTTTCATGACTCAGATGAGGGTACTGGCAACAGATTGGTGGGAAGGAGACGAAGCAATTTTAGGAGTAGGAGAATAGATAAGAGAAATATTGATACAAATATATTAAGGAAAGTTCTGCCGGAATATGTATAACTTAGTAGTGAAGGAGACCACTCGACAAATATTAGGGTTGTTGTGTGGTCAAGGGGCACACAGGAAAGAGAATGAAAACTTCGCTGTCCACACACACACCGTTCCCAGGTGATATCTCTCTCTCTGTGTGTGTGTGTGAGCGTGCGTGCGTGCACGCTGTAGCTCTTCAAGGGATTTCTCGTGACAGCTAGCAAAGTTTTCATCCTCTACAATTAAGTATTGATACAGTTACATAGGAGAGATAGTAGAGATTAAAATATACTAATGTTTGAGAGTGGTATGAGAACAATTTGGAGGCCAGGTTTATGTCCCTGTTGTAGCAAAGTGCTTTTAGGCATTTTGATGAGTATGCATGTCAGGTGTCATGTGGTCATAGATGATCAATGTTTAGGCACCAACCAGACTGTTAGATAATCGTGCATTTACAAATGAGCATTTTTTGCTATGAAGAATTCACAGTCCTCTAATTGCTTCAGCTTGTGAGGTGTCCATCATTTCGAGAATAATACTCTCTATTCTCATTTTCTGGTCAAGGAGAGCCACTGGTGTGACAAGGGCAAAATAAAAGGTATAGAAAATTATATATCACTTTCTGTAGTGTCTTTCTGTTAGGGGTAAGTTATAAGACAGGATGGTTGTAATTAAACTTTTGCTAGTTAAGCCAGTGTAGATGAAAAAGTATTTAATATATGGGTACCGAATTTTGTAGGAATTATTTTCAGATCATGCCCTGCAAGATTTGCGTTGTTAGTAAAGTTAGTGTCATGACTTGCTGTTAGGCGCTGGTAATTGTATGGTGTTGAAGGGTTGGCGCATTACCATCAGTGAGCATTACAGTTGCAGACAATCAATATGGGTCTGGACAAGATGAGCAGGCCTTACTCATAGAGATGTTTTATCAAAACAATGGCAATAATGCTACTTTTCTTCACAAGTTTCAATGCATTATAGGAATATCGAGCAATCTTTATTCCGCACTGGGGTTGAAGAACATGATTCAGAAGTTTGAATTAACTGGCGATTTGATAATTGCTCTCAGGAGAGGCCAACTCCGAGTTGCACCAAAAATTGTGAAAGAAGTTACTTCTACCTTGTTTGAGAATGCTGGGCACAGTGGGAAACCTTCAAGCAGTACACAAGCTGTGTCATGACAATTGAACATTTCATAGTCTATCTGAGATGTTTAGGGCAGCAGTAGAGCATTCTCTAGTGCCATGCAGGAGCAGTAGAGCACTCTCTAGTGCCATCACAGGCTGAATGCAGCATCACAGTGAGCAATTTTTCAAAACTAGAATGTAAACACTGTATGTGATTCACCAATGTGGAAATCAAAATGTGTTTCTTTCTGTAGGTAATTCATTATTTCTCTTCGACGTGTCCTTAAAAATGTTTCTACGAAGTTTCATTGGCCTGTGATCACTTGTTTTCGTGGAGGCTCTCTCAAGTAGCAAAAATTTAATTATAAGTACCCAGTATATTGCTCAAAAAAGAAAGGTACATGTACAAATTGTCATGCACACAGGAAGCATAATTAATTTGAAACATTGATTGTATTTTCAATTGTACATAATGTTCATAGGCAATCAGTGCGTTCTTTCTAAATTTGTTGAAGGTTTTCAGGATAGTGTTATGCTGTTGATTTCATTATTATTGTCATTATTTTATGGCCTTCATTGGACCACTCAAGTCAATTATATGAAGATTTAAGGAAGAAGTTGTTATTCAGTAATACAATTCAGTTCAATAATAATTATGTAGTACAATACAACAAGATAGTGGTTTAGTAAAGGATTGTTATCATTTATTATTATATAAAGGGATTTTTGCTCTTCTGTCTGCCCAATATTTCTTCTTTCTTTCAGATATTTTTTCTTTCTTTCTTTCTTTGTTTGAGATCAGTCTTCCTCTAGTCATTTAGTTGAATTTCATTTATAGACTAGTTTGTATGTCTTGTGCTGTTTTGGTTTTCCGTGTTTTGTTTTTTAATTCATCTACTATAATTTGGAATTCTCTAATATATTTCTAGCATAGTTTTTCATTGTACCTGACTGTGACTCAGCTCCTCATCTTTGTGGTGAGTAGCAGTCTATCCTTTCCATATTGTTGTTATTCCATTCTGCACTTCACATCATTTAGACATACAAAATCCGTAGTTGAAAAAACTTTTATTTTAAGGGATTTGCCTTGTGACCTTTTCTTGAATATTTTCTGAGTATTGGAGATTCTCTTCAGGTGAAGCTAAAGAAAGATTCGTAACTCTGAATACCTTCTAATTTCTTATTTATAGATATGAGGGGACTTCAGAATGTAAGTTATACTTTATTATGACAGGCCAGGATGCTTTTCAGTGCTGCAATATGCTTCAAAGTGACATAGATGCATGACATTACTTTTTAACTGAGTCTCTGTTAACAGAAAATTCTGCCAACCCCAGGAATCCTCAATGATAGGAATCCACTCCATAATTATGCAACCATACAAACACCACTGTGTAAATTTAATCATCAGCTTCCTGACAAGATGGAAAATGCATGGTGCAAGATCTGGACCTCCTGATCATCATCATCCATGTCTGTGCAGTCTTCATCAACTTATTGGCATCACCTCACTATGAAAGAGTCCACGGTCAATATGTATGCAGATGCAGTTTAGATGTGTGGTGTCCCCCCCCCCCCCCCCCCTTCCCCATCTACAAGAATCATACTGTCCGTGAGAATTTTGTGGTGAATCTGTTTGCAATTTATATGTTTTGTCCACAAGAATCGCAGACTCCCATACTTAAGCGTTGGAGTACGTTTCCAGTTGCTGTGTGATTTCACTCTCACACTATGATGCCCCTGTTATTCATACTGCAGCAGAACTGTGTCCACAGAAAATAGTGAACACGCGCTCTCTTCTGAAAAAGCACCACTCTTGTTGTGTGTCCTTCCATTTGTTGCAGTGTCACACATCATGTACTTTATTTTTGTCCCTGGAAACATAAGGATTATTAAAGCTACAATGTAAACAATTAGTGAAACTATAATGTGTACTATATCGACCGCTTTCCCCCATTTACAACTAGCACAAATATGACAGCCAAGACACATTCTGCAGTTCTTATTGTTCTATCACACAGCTTTTGATGTCACTATTTATCTTTTAACAAATCTTACTTGTTCAATAGTGATAGGCAAAAACCTACTGAAATTGGTGTGAAGTCACAATGAGATCAAATGAAAAATAAAAATATTTGTAATGTGGGTTGCAGGTCTGTGATTTGTAATGTGGGTTGCAGGTCTGTGGGTGGATAAGTGTCAAAAGAGAGATGTCAAAAATGACTAGACTAGGTGAAACTACTAGGTGTGAACTGTAATAGAGAGGGTAGGGAGTGGCGCGTGGGGAAATGTTGGCAGGATGAGGTACAAGTTCATGTGGCACAGGAAAGATGCAGAAAATAACGTGAAAATACAAGAGGGTGATGTAGGGGGAGTGATCAATATGAAGGTATAGGATTAATGATATCAGCAGGTATCACGTGGGACTTAAGATGCTGCACCAGCAATCAGTGTGGTTCTGTAGCTGTCTATTGAGGCTGTTGCCAATGGGCATCACTGTGGGGGTCTGGGTGGGGGTTTGTCGGGGACAGCCAGCTCGTCCCACGCATCCCCCGATCGAACTACGACTGTGGCTGCCCAGGATACTGCCCACATTGAGGCTGACCCCTGACCTGTGGTAGAGTTGGAGGTCGTCTCGAGGTGAGGCAGGGGCAAAAGCCATTCCGGAGGGTTGAACGGAAGGCCTCTTCAGTTTGTCTGACGAACCGGTTTCAGGCTCTGTCTCAGGCTTATACTGATCTTCGGCCCGACATGGCTGCTAGTCCTGTTCCAGAGGTTGCCCCTCAGTCTGCAAGATCCGGGCGGTCACAGAGGGTGGGCTTACTGGTAGTTAGGAGCTCCAATGTCAGGTGTGTAATGGGGCCCCTTAGGGATATGGCGGCAAGAGAGGGGAAGAAAACCAATGTGCACTCCCTGTGCATACCGGGGGGAGTCATTCCAGATGTGGAAAGGGTCCTTCCGGATGCCATGAAGGGCACAGGGTGCACCCATCTGCATGTGGTCACTCATGTCGGCACCAATGATGTGTGTCGCTATGGATTGGAGGAAATCCTCTCTGGCTTCTGGTGGTTATTTGATATGGTGAAGACTGCCAGTCTCGCTAGCGGGATGAAAGCAGAGCTCACCATCTGCAGCATCGTCGACAGGACTGACTGCGGACCTTTGGTACAGAGACGTGTGGAGGGTCTGAATCAGAGGCTGAGACGGTTCTGCGACCGTGTGAGATGCAGATTCCTCGACTTGCGCCATAGTGTGGTGGGGTTTTGGTTTCTGCTGGATAGGTCAGGAGTCCACTACATGCAGCAAGCGGCTACACAGGTAGCAGGGGTTGTGTGGCGTGGACTGGGCAGTTTTTTAGGTTAGATGCCCTTGGGCAAGTGCAGAAAGGGCAACATCCTCAAAGGGTGCGGGGCAAAGTCAGGACACGCGGGGACCAAGCAGCAATCGGTATTGTAATTGTAAACTGTCGAAGCTGCATTGGTAAAGTACCGGAACTTCAAGCGCTGATAGAAAGCACCAAAGCTGAAATCATTATAGGTACAGATGCACAAAACTATAGACCTATATCTATGACATTGATCTGTTGTAGAATTTTAGAACATGTCTTTTGCTTGCGTATCATGTCATTTTTGGAAACCCAGAATCTACTCTGTAGGAGTCAACATGGATTCTGGAAACAGCGATCGTGTGAGACCCAACTCGCTTTATTTGTTCATGAGACCCAGAAAATATTAGATACAGGCTTCCAGGTAGATGATATTTTCCTTTACTTCCAGAAGGCGTTCGATACAGTTCCGCATTGTCGCCTGATAAACAAAGTAATAGCCTACGGAATATCAGACCAGCTGTGTGGCTGGATTGAAGAGTTTTTAGCAAACAGAACACAGCATGTTGTTATCAATGGAGAGACGTCTACAGACGTCAAAGTAACCTCTGGCGTGCCACAGGGGAGTGTTATGGGACCAATACTTTTCACAATATATATAAATGACCTAGTAGATAGTGTCGGAAGTTCCATGCAGCTTTTCGCAGATAATGCTGTAGTATACAGAGAAGTTGCAGCATTAGAAAATTGTAGCGACATGCAGGAAGATCTGCAGCAAATAGGCACTTGGTGCAGGGAGTGGCAACTAACCTTTAACATAGACAAATGTAATGTATTGCGAATACATAGAAAGAAGTATCCTTTATTGTATGATTATATGATAGCAGAACAAACATTGGTAGCAGTTACTTCTGTAAAATATCTGGGAATATGCGTATGGAACGATTTGAAGTGGAATGATCATATAAAATGAATTGTTGGTAAGGCAGGTACCAGGTTGAGATTCATTGGGAGAGTCCTTAGAAAATGTAGTCCATCAACAAAGGAGCTGGCTTACAAAACACTCGTTCGACCTATACTTGAGTATTGCTCATCAATGTGGGATCCGTACCAGATCGGGTTGATGGAGGAGATAGAGAAGATCCAAAGAAGAGCGGCGCATTTTGTCACAGGGTTATTTGATAACCGTGATAGCGTTACGGAGATGTTTAGCAAACTCAAGTGGCAGACTCTGCAAGAGAGGCGCTCTGCATCGCGGTGTAGCTTGCTCGCCAGATTCTGAGAGGGTGCATTTGTGGATGAGGTATCGAATGTATTGCTTCCCTCTACTTATACCTCCCAAGGAGATCACAAATGTAAAATTAGAGAGTCAAGCGCACACGGAGGCTTTCTGACAGTCGTTCTTCCCGTGAACCATACGCGACTGGAACAGAAAAGGGAGGCAATGACAGTGGCACGTAAAGCGCCCACTGCCACACACCGTTGGGTGGCTTGCGGAGTATAAATGTAGATGTAGATGTAGATGTATTATGTGCGGCCGAGACGGTTGATACAGGGTGGCTCGTAAGTAGAGTGTGCAGTGCGGTTTGTACGGCGACAAGAGAAACATAGGAAAGAAGGACGGATGCTGAGTATAGTAAAGCATTGGAAAATAGTAACAAAGGAAAACAGCACTAGGTTAGGATGGAAGGAAAGCCATCCGGCAAAATCAAACAATGGAAAATCCGGGATGGAATGTAACACTATAATGAAAAGGCTAATTGCTACTCACAATAAAATGGAGATGCTGTGTTGTAGAAGGGCACAACAAAAAGACTGTCAGAAAGTTAATTTTTGGCCAACTAGGCCCTTGTCAAAATAGACAACACACACACACACACACACACACACACACACACAGTTTCTGGCAGCTGGAGCCAGACTGCAAGCAACAGGGCATTATTGGAGAGGTTAGCAGGTGGGAGTAAGGAGGAGGCAGAGATGGGGATGGATAGGGATAGCAGGGTAGAGGTGGAGAATGGTAAAGTGCTGCTGGGGGCATTCAAGGACAAGCTGGAGAATAGAGCAGCTAGGTGCAATCAGAAGGTTAGATGAAGGGTGGTGGAGAGAGAGGGGGATTATCGGAAAAGGAGAGAAGTAAAAAGACTGTTTACATTGCTGGAATAGAGGGCTGTGTAGCCCCACCCCTAATTCAGTCATGCAGGACTTGTTAAAGAACTGGTCCCTGCAATGAAAACACTCTTTCACCACCACTCCTACCAATCAGACTGAACCAAAACCAAAGGATCCACCACTGTTGTTTTGAACCACAAGGATTATCTGGCAGAAGGTATCTGCCAGCTGTTAGATTCATCTTCCTACAAACCTTGCCACAGTGACCCCATTTCAGAAATCAAGTAGGATCTTCAGTCCCTCCTCAGAATCTTAGGCCCATCCCAGAACCTCTCACCAGAGTCCATCTCTCTCCTCACCCCTATCATTCTCCACACTCCTACCTTCCTCATGCTTCCTAAAGTCTGTAAACTCAACCAACCAGGATGCCCCTTAGTGGCCGGTTACTGTGCCCCCACTGATAGAATCTCTGCTCTCGTAGATCAGCACCTTCAGCGTATCACCCACAACCTACCCTCATGTATAAAATATACCAACCATTTCCTCCACCGACTCTCCACAATTCCTTTTCCTTTACCACATGGATCCCTGCTCATCACTATTGATGCCACATCCCTTTACACTAACATCCCTAATGCTCATGGCCTTACCGCTACTGAACAGTATTTCTCTCTGTGCCCAACAGATTACAAACCAATCACCTCCTTCCTGGTCGCCATGACCAACTCCATATATCCTAACCCACAATTACTTATGCTTTGAATGCATTACCTACAAACTAATTCAGGGTACAGCTATGGACACCAGCATTGCACCATCCCATGGGAATCCTTCCTAAAGACTGAGAATCCCAAACCCCTCACCTGATTCAAATTCATAGATAACGTCTTCGCGATCAGGATCGAGTTGAGGACACCCTGTCCACATATGTCCAGAACAACACCACCGCCTCTCCCATTTGCTTCATTTGGTCCTGCTCAACCCATCAAGCCACATTTCTCGATGTCAACATCCACCTCAAAGATGGCTGTATGAATTCCTCGGTCCATATCATACATACCAACCACTAGCAGTACCTCCACTTTGACAGCCGCCAGACATTCCATACCAAGAAGTCCCTTCCATACAGACTAGCCACCTCTAGAAATATACCATGGCCTTTACAGATTGTAATTACCCTCCCGACCCTTTCCAGTCTCCCAACACCTCACATAGCCCCACCATCCAGCCACAGAGGAGAATTCCTTTTGTGACTCAGTACCACTCAGGACTGGAGCAACTGAATTACATTCTCAGCCAGGGTTTCGACTACCCCTCGTTGTGCCTGAAATGATAAATGTCATATCCACTATCCTTCCCACTTTTCCCACAGTGGTATTCTGCTGCCCACTGAACATACACAATTATTTTATTGTATCCCTACACAAACCATGCTCCCAACCCATTGCCTCATAGCTCATATTCCCGCAATAGACCAAGATGCAAGACCTGTCCCATACATCCTCCCATCACCACCTACTCAAGTCCTGTCACAAACATTACCTATCCCACCAAAGGCCGGGCTATCCGTGAAACCAGTCATGTGATCTACAAGTTAAGCTGCAACTACTGTGCTGCATTCTATGTGTGCATGACAACCAGCAAGCGTCTGACAGCATGAATCGCCACCAACACACTGTGATCAAGAAACAACTCTACCACACTGTTGCTGAGTGCGCCAGCGAACACAACATCCTTCATTTTAATGACTGCTTCACAACCTGCACCATCTGGATCCTTCCCACCACCACCAACTTTTCCGAACAGCACAGGTACTACTGCTCCCTGCAGTATATCCTATGTTCCTGTAACGCTCTTGCCCTCAACCTTCATTAGTCATTGTGTTTGCCCATTTAGCCCTACCCTGTGCCCATTCCAGTATTACAGAGCCCTTGATTCTATCAACATACCCAGTCTTTTTACTTCTCTCATTTTCCGGTAACCCTTCCCTCTCTCTCTCTCTCTCTCTCTCTCGCCTGCCCTCAATGTAACCTCCCGACTGCATCTAGCTGCCCCACTCTCCACCTCGTCCCTGCCTGCTCCCAACAGCACTTTACTGTCTCCCACCACTACCTTGCCATCCCTCCCCCTCCCTACCTCAGCCCTCTCCTTACCCTCACCCAGTTGCCCCTCACATAATGCCCTGCTGCTCGCAGTGTGGCTTCAGCTGCCAGAGACTGTGGTCGTGTGTGTGTGTGGGGGGGGGGGGGGGGGGGGGGTGTTCGGGTCGCGCACGTGCACATGTGCTGTCTATGTTTGGCAAAGGCCTTGTTGGCCAAAAGCTAACTTTGCGACAAACTTTTTGCTACTCACCACATAGAGGAGGTGTTGAAGCACAGACAGGCACCATTAAAAATGAATGATAGAAATATTTCAGCTTTAGGATAAAGTCCTTCTTCAGAAGTATACAAATTCACACCACTGTCAACACGACCACAACACTACTACTACTACTACTACTACTACTACTACTCTCTCTCTCCCTCCCTCCCTCCCTCCCTCCCACCCACTCACACACATGATGTTCACTGCGTCCGGGCACTAAGGCCTGACTCAACTGCGTTAGATGTGAGCATCCAGGGTTGCAACAAGTTCCGGAAATTGGAATATCAGGGTATTTCAAATGTGTCAGGAAAATCGGGCAAATATGACGGAAATTTGGAAAAAAAAGGAATGATTTTGTTTTTGTCTCAGTAGATGAAATGGTTTGTTTACTCACATGTTGTGTATTGTTGCTGGCTAGACACAGCTGAGTACATACGCCAGTTCCCTACTCCTTCACACTTACTGTTTCTCCCCTTCCTACCATTCTCCTCAGCTTGCAGTCAGTGCTGCCACCAATTCTTTGTGGCTAGTCAGAGACAGCGAGGAGTGAGGAGTGGTTTGTTTGGATCTGATTCTCAGAGATTGTTGATGCAATGGCCGGAGACGGTGGTCACGTGTGCATGAGTTGCATCTGAGTGATTTTTGTGTGTGTATGATGTGTGTGTGTGTGTGTGTGTGTGTGTGTGTGTGTGTGTTTGGATCTGATTCTCAGAGATTATTGATGCAATGGCCTGAGACGGCGGTCACGTGTGCATGAGTTGTATCTGAGTGATTTGTGTGTGTGTGTGTGTGTGTGTGTGTGTGTGTGTGTGTGTGTGTGTGTGTGTGGGTGGGTGTGGGCGCGCTCGTGCATGCGCCCTCATTTTCTGATGGAAAGCTATGGCCCAAAATTTAGTTTTGATAGTGTGGTTGTCTTTTCTGCATGCCTGTCTGCGGCTCAGCAATCTTCTTTACAGTGAGTTGCTATACATCCTCATTAGTATTGATTCTCAGAGTATTTGCACAAGTTATCTGTTGCATGGATTGATCACTGCACTCTCATTTCATCAACATGGTGTCTATGACATGTGACTAGCTGGCCACGCAAGTGGACTTCCATGACGGGCCAAAACTGCTGGCCATTTCTGAAGCCCAACATTTCCCAATAATGTGCAAGCCCTGCCCATCAGATCTAGTCTCACCGAGCTACCCACAGGCCAGGTCTGTTTGTGTGTGGCATAATGCAGTGGATTTTCATGGTTTATCGAAAGACGCAGGACTGCGATCCTTCTCGGCAGGCCAGAGGCTGTGGGCGAAGGATTTCAGGATTTGTGACTGTCTCACCCCCAAGTACATTGTACAGTGCAGTCTTTTATAAACGTTTTATTTATTATAGCACATTTTGGCATTTAAAAAGGATAGACGATAATAAGAAGAAAATTGCGGCAGTCACTGTCAGTTTGTGCGCTATGTATTCAAATACGTCTCAAAAGAAAATACTGGGCATAACACAGTGCATAATAACCGACAATAACAAACGTGATACAACCAAAATTTTTTTGGCAGTCACCTATACTGTTGGTTTACACAACTCTTCCCTGCCTTATAAACTTTGTTCAAGAGGCCTACTTTCTTCTGGGGTTATTTCTGAAATCCGTGAAGGTATTTTAAATCTTTCTTGCGACTCCAAGGAAATGCATATTTTTGTCACCAAATGTGTGTTCTTTTATTGAAATACGATAATAATGTGTTTTCTTTCTGAAACACACATACGACTGGCTTGGTTTCTCCATCTAAAAACATTTCATTACAGAAGATGTCTATGTTAGTACTTAAGATTTTTGCTCACACAGGGGAGAAATGTGGAAGTCCTTACATCTTTTTGTCAACTTATGCCTTTACGTTCCCCTGAGATCTCAAAATTTGTCAGGGAAAAAGTTAAAACTTGCCTGGAAATCAGGGAAATATCAAGGAATTTCTCATGGGGAAACTCGTGGTAACCCTGGCAACATTCTAGCTAGGGTGAGTAGTGTGGGTAAGGAAGACACATGGGATGGGGGTATGGAAAGATGGAGGGATGCCGATGTAGGAGTGGAGATGATGCTAGTGCTGCCTGTGGGAGTGTGTAAGGACATGATGGGGATAGAACAGGACTGCTTAGTGCAATATTGGGAGGCTTGCAGGCAGCTGCCTGGTGCTGGCAGGAGGAGGGGAGGGTGAGGAGAGAAGAGAAGAGAAGAAGGAATGACTGTGTTGGTGCATTGGCAGGATAGAAGACCTGTGTAGTGCTGGAGTGGGAGCAGAATGGGGGATAGGCAGGTGGAGGATAGCGATTAGCAGAAGTTGAGGCCATTAGGATTATGGGGACAAAGGATATGTTTCCACGTGCGCAGTTCAGGAAAGCTGTCGTTGGTTGGAAGAATCCGTAGGCAAAGGCTGTGGAACTGTCATTAAAATAAAACACATCATATTGTTGGACAACATGTTAAGCAACTGGGTGGTCCAGATGTCCCTTGGCCCAGTTTGACAATGGCCTTTAATCTAGACAGGCAACTTCTTAATTGTCGTGCCCATGTAGAAAGTTGCTCAGTGGTTGAACCTGAGTTGTCAGATAACATGGCTGCTTTACAGGTGGCCCTGCCTTCAGTGGGATAGGCATCCCATATCTAATGGAGGTACTACAAAAAGTTTAACTTTTCACTGGTCCACTAACCCATTATTTCTGTGGGCGTCTTTTCTACCTTTACTTTGTAATAATCAATTTTCTTCATGTTGATGTACATTTACTGTTGCAATATCTTCTTTGTCTTTTCTCTGTGGTTTGTTTGTTAGTTATTTACATTTCTCACTATGGTCAGATTTTATAATTAAAGTACAGGGTGTCTGACAAGAAACAACCAGGAAGGGTCCACGGGTCACATGGCCCAGCTGCCAGCACTGCACCTGCTGGCAGCCACTACACCTGACTATCGGACACTGATGTGGGAGTAGTAAGCTGCACGCATGCTTCCCCTGAGTTACCATAAGCACAAACAATGTTGCATCTGATTAACTTATGTCCCTCTGGTAAGAGCAGTCTCCTAAACACACTAGCAATTTCTTGACAAATTTCACCAGCCGAAATCTGGGAAATGACTAGCTGAAGCCTGTCTTACAACTCATCGAGCATGTGGGGATTGATTGCACACACTTTGTCTTATTTAACATTCCCCAGGGATAAAAATCGCATAGATTTAAATTCGGAGAATGAGGAGCCCAGTCAACTGCGGTATCATGACAAACACTTTGTATTGCTGTCATAGAAGCATGGGCAACGTGTGGTCTTGCATTGTCCTGCATGAAATAACCATACATCTTTTCATTAGGCGTTAGTTTTTGGAAAGAAAAAAAAAGGATACAGTATATTGTTCACATAACTATCAGAATGTGTTGTTTCGTGGAAATGATTTGTACAATAATCCATCTTGCACTAATTGCATGCCACACTCCTGTTTTCACATCATACAGAGATTGTTGACTTAACTCATGATGACTTTCAAAGCTCCAACATAAATTGTTCTGAGAATTAATGTATCCTGATAAATGCAGCCATGCTTCATCAGAAAAAAGCATCAATTTACCCATTGTGCACAGACTGTTAACAGCTGGTTTCAATAACAGTGTCAAGCAACAGTATTTGAGATCCTCAGCTGATGCACTACCATTATTTCGCGTGGTTTCAGTTTCAGTTTGTGCACAGCGCTGTGAGCTGATGCTCTTGACACACCAGTCTGAAGTGCCAAATGGCGCAGACATTTTCTCTGACTTCTTTTCAAGGCCTCCCCTGTCTCGTCTAATTTATTTTAGGTTAAAGCATTAGTTTCTCCAGGCCTTCATTTGTGTAACACAGACCCAGTCTTTTGAAATTTCTTCACTAATCTGCATATCATCAAATAATTGGGAATGTGGATACTGAGAAATTTTCGTATTAACTCAAGCTGACATTCCATATATGATTCTGTTTCTGCATGTGCGACCCATGGACCCCTCCTGGGCATCTTTCGTGAGACGCCCTCTACATCTTGCCCAGAGAACATATGACAACACACTGACAATTTATATAACTTCTTAAGTATTTTATTATTATTATTATTATTATTATTATTATTATTATCTTGCATTCGTAGAGTGATTTATACATGCTTAAGTTCATTATCTCTCTCAATCCCTGTCTTAAACACACACACACACACACATACACACACACACACACACACACACACACACACACACACACACACACACACAGAGAGAGAGAGAGAGAGAGAGAGAGTCTCGCTCTTCTCTGTGCCACACTAAGGCTGCGTGATGGATATTGTAAATCATTTCTCCTTGTAGTATCATATTTAGGGCTAGTATTACATTTATGGATGTCAATGTAGTTTTGAAACTGCGATTGATTGTTGGCACCAAGATTCATTAGGGAGCAAGTGTACTGTGAGGTGGTTGTCAGTATGTCCAACTGTTTAAAGAGCTGCCTGCAAGAAGCTCTTCAGTAGACAACAAACACTACACTCTTCTGTGCAGCAGACACTTATTTTCTTCAAGGATCAGTTGTCCCAGAAGACAATGCCATTAGACATTAATGAAAGAAAATAGGAAAAATGACAATTTTTTTACGTCTCCAAGGTCTGATATTATCTGTAATGCAAAAGTTGCAGAAATAAAGGCTTAAGATTAGTGTAATGTGTGACTTTCATTTCATATTCTTATCAATACAGGGTGTCCCAGGAGGAAAGGTCAGTATTCAGGGACTTGACAGAAACAACAACTTGTAGCAGAAAATTTTAGTGAGCATTGGCTCTAAAATGTGTACCTGAGGAGTTAGGAGCATTTCTTGATTGTCAATACTGCAAAACAAATATCTTCTCTTTACTACCCATATTCTACAAGGAGGTAGTGTGGACCAAAACAAGAAAAAATTTAAGGAAAAACAGGCTCTAAAGTGCATACTTTAAATGCTATCAGCATTTGTGTCTCACAGTAACGAAGATGAACAAGTGCTAATAACTCTTAAGGTACACATGTAGATGTTTTTCACTTAGAATTATCTTCCCTGTTGTATCCATTAATATTGGCCATTCCTCCAGGGAAACCATATACAAATGTCCAAAAATTTAAACTGTTCTGTTTCATGTATTGATTTACCCTCATGCATTATTTCTAGTAGTGTGGTTCAGGCCTTGTGCAGTGCTGACTTATATGTTATGCATTTAACATGAATTAGGTGACAGTCTATTTGCATAGAACTAGTTATTGATTATCAAGAAAATGTTATTTACCTTTCAGGTGTTGAAGTTACTCCTTTAGCCATGATTATAATACTTGCATTTTCAGCGTAGAGAAGTATGGCTGCTTTTTAGATTTATGATAAAAGATTGTTCAGTATAAGACCAGCAAATTTGGACCCAATGTAGATTCTTGTGGTACTGGTACACCTTTTGTAATTATTCCCCATTCCAGAAGATGCTGTTTCATTATTAACACTCTCCGAATTTCTTATCACAACATTCTGAATCCTTTCATGTAGATAGGATGAAAAACCAGTTACCAGCAAAGATCTTTAACATCATAAAATTTGAACTTCTGTTGGAGAACACTGTGAACTGCACAGTCAAAAGCTTTTGAAAAGTCACTGAAGTTGCCAATATTTTGCCATTAAAAATTTTGTATTATCTGATTTAAAAAATAGCATGTTCTGTGAAGAGATTGTTTTGAAATCCAAGTTGAGAATGCATAAGAATCATTTTTTGAGAGATGTGTGTTATGTTTATTTATACATAATTTTTCCAGTACTTTCGATGATGAGGTAAATAGTGTGACTAATCAGTAATTACTAGTATCTGTCTTACTACTGTCCTGGTAAATGGGTCTGACAATAGCATACTTGTATTACAGTCTGTCTGGAAATATCCCTTGTGACACTGATGTATGGCATACACAACTGAAAACATATATATGAAGAAAAGGTTTTTAGTACTTCATGTGAGATATTGTCAACTCCATAAGATATTTTAGATAATTGGAGTCTTAATTTCTTTTGCAGAGCATGGAATAATTGTAGTTTACCTCTATGTATGTAGAATTGCTTGTTGCATGTATTCTATTACATATCCCATAGCTGTCTGTGCTATACACATCTGTTTTTGACCTTCGTTCACTAGTGTTATGTTCATCTCTGTATCTCATTTCTGTGTTTCAACGTCTCTGTTGAGGTGTTTGATTTTCTGTATCTTCTTCCTCCCCTATTCCCATTTCTCTATGGGATCAGCATTGTTATATGGATTGTGCCAATGTTAGGACAGTTCGTGTCTAGATGCTCTTTCTAACACAACCACTACTCCCCGGGACATGTGAAAATGGTTATCTGAAAAGGTAGTTTTATCTTCTATATTATCTTTTAGAGATAATTCAACTTTATCCTCTATTTTCACATCAAATACCAGCACATATTTTGTTACCACCATATCATTTACCCAGTTGGATTTGGAACGTTTATACTCCCAATCATTGACTACAGTGATATTATCCTATAAGGCCTCTCTCAGGAAAATTCCCGACGTCTAGAACTGGTCATGAATGCCTGCGTCCGATATATCTGTGACGTTCGACTTTTTGATCACATTTCACCATCATATGCAAAATTGTCCTGGCTGCGTGCAGACAAACGCAGAGATTTCCATACACTCTGTCTCATCTACTGCCTTCTAAATGTACACTGTCCCTCATATCTCTCCTCGTCCCTAACGCTCATGTCGGAACAACATGACAGAAACACACATTCCCATTATAATAAAATCCTCTCTGTTCCACTGCACCACTCAGTCACCTTCTCCAAGTCCTTTACCGTAGCGGGAATCCGACTCTGGAATAACCTCCCTCGTTATGTTAGATCAACTTAAAAACATGTCCGGCTTCAAAAAACAGTTAATGACGTATCTACTTAAGCAACAGTAATGCCTTCCTCTGTACATGAATGCACTTCACCTCATTACTTGCATCTTTCCCCCTCCTTAAATCTCCCTTCCCCAAAACTCGCTATACTAGTAAACATCTACTTTACACACCAATATATTAATGTACATCTGCACAAACCTTCATTACTATTGCCAATCTTTCTCATGTTTGTCATGATTATTTGATTTTTTTTTACTGTTATTATTATTGCTTTTATCATAATCTGTATGTATAGCACCTGTTGTGAAAATACTGCCAGCATTTACTTTATTAGGCCTTAGTCATGTTTATTCATTATTATTTGCTTTTTTTACTGTTATTATTATTGCTTTTATCATAATCTGTATGTATAGCACCTGTTGTAAAAATACTGCCAGCATTTACTTTATTAGGTCTTAGTCATGTTTATTCATTATTATTTGATTTTTTTTACTGTTATTATTATTGCTTTTATCATAATCTGTATGTATAGCATCTGTTGTAAAAATACTGCCGCATTTACTTTATTAGGTCTTAGTCACTACTCTTTATTCATATTGTCACTAGAGTAAGCTAATTTTCTCATTTAAACTATGGTCATGATGTAACTCTGACGTGTGAAATGCTGCATGTGTGGAACACTGGTCCGATGTAAGAGAGGGCCTGATGGCCCTAATCTGATCAGGTTAAATAAATAAATAAAATAAATAAAAACCACATCCATTCTGGCAGGCTAACTAAACTTCATCGTTAATCCATGAGGTGGATTTTATCTGTGGCAGGCTTCCTTCCCGAAATCCCACACTTGTGGCTTGTTTTATTCGGAACATGGGACTGATCATCTCATAGTTTGGTCCCATCCTTCCTCTTTTAATCCAACCAACCAACCCCTTCCCATACTAGTGTAACATGCGTAGTGTTATTTTGATGTCCAAATCATGTGAGGAGCATACATCCTTGATGTTAAAGTATTGTTATTAATTGGTTGCTAAATGTTTTAGCCAAAACAATATTTTCTCCATCTATGTTAAGATTATTGAAGTTCGGCAAACTATTCACTGTATCTTGAACCAGCAGCTCAAATTTGCTCTGTTAAAATAGGTGTGTGAGAAGAAAGAAAATGGAGCGACAGTAACAGGAGGTCATAAATACAGAGTGATTTTGATTGATGAAGAAGATACTGAAGAACCAATAATAAATAAAAAATTAGTTCAACGTGGACTTGCTCAACTTGGTGAAAGTGAGAAGCACTTTTTTGATAGTTGTGTACTTACAAAGCGGCAGTCATCTAGTGTGGAGAGTAGAAATAAAGCTAAAAATAAAGGACTAAATAAAGATCATGGTACTGAAATAAAGAGCCAGTATGATGCTGCTGCTGCTTATGATGATGATGATGATGATGATGATGATGATGATGATGATGATGATGATGATTTGGATAAGTTGATAAATAAGCCAGGTAATGTACTGGTAGGACTTCAAAACAATCAGCTAGTACCATACGGTGCAAAAATTCAGGATGACATGAAAACACCATTATTTGATTTTAATGAATTTGAAATGGATGATGAGGATTTCTACACCTTCATGGATTGTCTACTGAAGGTTAGTGAACCAGCATTTTATATTTTTATGAAAACATTAAATTTTGAAACAGTTTTTAGGAAAATAAAATTAAACTAGAACTTAATTTTTTCAATCACAGATGTTATATGTGTATTTTTGTAATATTTCTGTTACAGTCATTTCTCATAACAAAATACAGGTCTATCACGTTGCAAAAATGTTTTATTGTTTGACCTGTTTCTGGCTGGGCTGTAAGACAGTAGTGTGACTTTTTGATTTAATTGAGTTTTAGTCCATTGTCAGCAACCGATCTATACTTCAAGTAAAATAACTTTGTGATTTGACATGTCAGTGAGTCAGGTGACAGAGATCAGTCACCATCTAGTGGGTCACCCCATCACCACCACCACCACCACCACCACCACCACCACCACCACCACCAACACCAACACCAACACCACCATCCCTCTCCTAAGCCCTACATGCTCACTGCATAGCCTGTTTTTCAGGATTCTCTGCATGACTGCTCACCAGGAAACTTTCTGCTCACCATTGCAACTATCAATCACAAAGTTATGTTATTTGAGGTGTAATATCGTATTACATGTTCAACAATGTTCATATACTACAAACTGTGGAAATCCTCCAGTTGTCAAGTTCTGTATGGCATATTGTCATTGAGCACATTTCAGTTGAAATGTGCATTTCCATGATTTCTTAGTTGAATCAAAGCCTTTAACCACTCCATGTGGCTTATCCTTCCATGGACATTGTAATTAACTGATTCAATGATTCAAACATGAAAGAAATTCCCTTGTAGATGAAAGTAATTACGGGTGTTCAACAGCAGCCATTATTTAATAGAATGTGTGTCATAGTCTCAGAATGATTGGAAACTTCACACACTGCACCTTCCTTCAATTCCTTAAGATTGGGTTGGGTAGGGGGTGGGGTGGGGTGGGGGACTTTTTCTGATCTCACACAAGAGTACAAACGAGGGGGGGGGGGGGGCACTGCCATTCATAAACATAGTGCAAAGTTCTACCACTAGATGCGGTTAATATAGATCTCCACAAAACAACGGTACAGATGGTGTCAATGTGTTGGTGAATATAGTGTTGTGTTTCTCTGCTTGTTGGACGTGTTCCGCTTGCCAAGTTGTCATGGCAAGTTTAAAAGAATAAAGAATGTCAGCGAAGTTTTGTTTCTTGTGTAAAAGATCAGCAACGGAGAGTCACCAAATGTTTCCAAGAGACTTCCCAGCAGAATTGTATGGGCTGCACACAAGTTTTTTACTGCTTTTGGTGCTATCGACATGGTGAGATGAGTGTTGAAGACCAATCTCATTCGGGACCCTTGCAACATAATGAAACGAGAAAAACACTGAGAAAAATCTACCAAAAATTCAACCAAGATCATCGTTTCATGATCCTCCAAATTTCAGCAGAGGCAAGCATAAGTTGGAGCTCATGCCAGCAGATTTTGAGTGAAGATTTGCACTTGAGACATGTTGCTGCTAAATTTGTTCTGCATCTTCTCACACAGGGCCAAAAACTGATGTCCATAAATGTGTTCCCGGACTTGAAAATGGGGACTGAAAATAATCCAGACTTTTTGAGCAATGTTATTACAGGTGATGAGAGTTTTTACTACAGGTGTGACCTATAAACCAAGAAAGCATCAAGCCTGGGGAGGACTCCCAACCGAGAAAAGCAAAGCAAGTGTGGTTGAATGTGAAGATGACGACCATTGTCTTTTTGGAATTGGCAATTTGTACCCCCTGGCTAGATTGTTACCCAGCAGTATTATTTTGGAGTTTTAAGACATGTGCTAGAAGATGTGTGGAGGAAATGCTCGGACTATGGCAGTCAGGTGACTGGTTGATTCATCACAACATTGCTCCTGCACACACGGCCTTAGGAGTGACCCACTATTTGGCTTCTCAGGGATGGACTGTCATTCCTCACCCTCCATATTTGCTAGACCTAGCCCCATGCGACTTTTTCCTATTCCTGCTAATGAAAAAAAAAATGCTTAAAGGGAAGCCTTGTGATGATGTGGGGGCAGTAAAAGCAGCTTTGCAAAGGGTTCCAGGCATGCTTCAAACAGTGGGAAAAAAGACTTTACAAGTGCATCACATCTAATGTAGAGTACTTTTAAGGTGACTGCTGAAGGAATTTTGTAAAAAGATCCATGAATAAATTCTTATAACAAATATCTGGGTTTTTTGGGGGGGAGGGGCTCATATAATTGTAGGTTCACAGCTATTAGATAGCACTTTCAGGGACAAAATAAGTAGAGTTTGAGTTCTTGTATGGACCTCCAGATTCGATTTTCCTAGGCTTCCCTAAATCAATTTAGGTTATGCCAGAAAAATTCCTGTGAAAGTGAAATGACTGAGCTCCTTCCCTTATTGAGTTAGTGCTCCATTTATGATTATCTCATTGTTAAATGTTATAAAACACTCATGCCTCACATCCTAGGATATTTCTCATGTGATACTGGTAAATGAAGTCCATCTACAAATGACATTGCTTACAAAACAGTTGCACACCACATCTTAAAGTATTCGAGAAAAGTGTGTGGGCTCCACATCAGTGGGGTCATCAGAGATATTGAATGTGTATATAGATATTAACAAGTTAATGTGATCCAGGTTCAGAGCCCACTGATCTGTAGTTGGAGAGTGAATATGGATCACGGCCGTATGCACCTTAACAACCAATATGAGGTGTTATGTTTCTGACAGTACAACTAAACCAGCATAAGCCTCCCAATATCTTCGGACAATGGCTGTTCTTTCTGCAAGTTCTAGACTTGTGTTGCTGAAGAAGTTACTCATTATTGAGAGCTCCTCAGGGAGAAAGCAACTAGGTCAGCAGACAGTAAGTCAATTTTGTACTGTCTCTGTTTGTCAGCAAGTCCTTTTTGAAATGTGGTGGAGATTCTGCTGACTGCTATTGAATGCATTGCGTGCAGCCAGCTACAGATTGTGTGTCTTGTCATCATCAGTGATACCACTCATCTGAATTAAGAGGCCATCCATAAGTGATAGCAACAGCAAATGGTCTCCCATTGAGAGAAACATGCTTGTTGCCAGGGTGATTATGTTAAGATATAAATATGTACGCATGGAGAATAAAGATGTAGAATGTTAATAATGTTTGCTTTGCTTAGAAAGCTATAAGGGCTTTCACACGAAAAATTCTGAGGCATTACTTTTTAGCACATCTTCTAACAACTGCTTAGTAGTGGAAAGTAATGTGTACTGTGTGAGATACCTGTGAGATTCTAGTGACATTATTTGAAAGAACTTGTTCCCCTTCTTGCAGCAGTTTATCATAGGTCGGTTGAGCAGTAAATGGGGCCTGGCAACTGGAAAAAAGTGCATACCATTCCTGTTTTCAAGAAGGGTCATCAGACAGGTGCACATATTTACAGGCCTATATTGGTGGCATCAGTCTTTCATAGAATTATGGAACATGTTTTATGTTCTCATAATACAAAGTTTATGGAGAGCAAGAATCACCTCTATAAAAACCATAAAGGACTCTGTAAACAGAGATCTAGCAGAACTCTGCTGTCTCTGTTTCTCCATCAGATCCGTAGCACTGTAGACATCACCACCCAGGTTGATGCCATGTTCGTTAACTTCAGGAAAGCATTTGAAACAGCCCTAAACTGTGATTTAGTGAAAAAAGTATGAGTGTCTTGAGTATCAGATCAGATTTCAACTGGATTCAAGACTTCCTTGCTGCAGATATAACACAACAAGCCACCCTTAATGGAACAAAATTTCTGGAATACCCAAAGGACGTGTGATAGGACCATTACTGTTATAGAAAGGGTCTAGGAGAAAACACCAGAAGCTCCATAAAGCTGTTTGCAGATGATTCAGTTATCTATAAGAAGGTAGCAATGTTAGAAGGCTGTAGCAATATGCAAAACAATATGTAGAGAATTGATGAAGGGACCAGCAGTTGACACAGAATGTAAATAAATAAAACCTACTGCACTTACCTGTTGATGATAGATTGCTGGAAACAGATTCTAATGTATTATATCTAAGAGTAACTATCCAGAGCAACCTCAAGTGGAATATCTCTATAAAACAAATAGTAGGAAAAGCATATGCTAGACTGAGAGTCATAGCAAAAATCTCAAAGAAAATATACATCATCTACAAAAAAGAACTGGCTTACAGAACACTTGCTCCACAGATTCTTGAATGTTGCTCATCAGTCTGGGACCTTTTCTGGTAGGATTAATAGGAGAGATAAAGAAGATCCAGTGTGAAGTGGCATGTTTCATCACAGGAACATTTACATCATGGAGACATTTGCTGTGAAACTGTGAGAGAGAACATTCTGAGAAGAATGGGGAAGCATAGTACTTCCTCCCAAATATGTCTTGCAAAATGACCGCAGTGAGAAGACTCAAGAAATTAGAGCTAATACAGAGGTTTACCTGTCATCGTTATCCTCTTGCACTATTTGCAGATGGAAAAAGGAAGAGGTTAGTGGTAACGATACAATTATCATGACAAATACAGAATCAGAATGGAAGATCATCTGAGTGAAGATACTTATTTAAGGTATGCCTAAAATAGTAATTGAATGTTTCTGTTGTACACCCACATCAAGTAATGGTGAAATTCTTCAGAGAAAGATGAGAAGGTATCACGTGTAAACAACCAGTTTCTCAAAATGTAACTTTGTAAGATAATGGATAATTGCATCTTTCCTAAATATAAACATGTTCTGTAGTCTAGGGGGTAACATCTTTGATTAGTAATCAAAACGTCCTCAGTCCCGGGTTCAAAACTCACAACTGCTTAAATTTTGATTAATAATTAGCATTAGAAGCTGAAGACTTCCGGCATAAGAAGTCACCATCATTCTACCAACAGCCTTGTCAAAGAGGGCGGAGGAGTGGACAGAGGTTCAGACTATCTTGCCCTTGGGGTAGGAAACTGGCCCTAAAGGCAGAAGAATCAGCAATGATCAGTGACATGAGGATGCAGAAAGCAATGGAAAACACTGCATTAAAGACACAATGTTTATCCACAGGACATGTGGCCTGTAATTGAAAATGTATCATGATAATCTCTCCATTGGCAAATGCTTCCAGAATGGCCCCCCATTCGGATTTCTAGGTGGGGATTGCCAAGGGGGAGGTGACCATGATAGAAAGTGTGAATAACCAGCAAAAGGAAAATGTTCTACAAGTCAGGGGGGAGGGGGGGGGGGGGGGGGTAGAATGTCAAAAGCTTGAACATGGTAGGGCAGCTATAAAATCTGAAAATGGAAATGCAAAGGCTCAGTCTAGATATAGTAGGGGTCAGTGAAGTGAAACAGAAAGAAGGCAAGGATTTCTGCTCAGGTGAGTATAGCAGCAGCATAAAATGGTATAATGGGACTAGAATTTGTTATGAATAGGAGGGTAGGGTAGAGAGTGTGTTGCTGTGAACAGTTCAATGATAGGGTTGTTCTTATCAGAATCGACAGCAAACCAACACTGACAATGATAGTTCAGGTATACCAAGTATACATGCTGATTATCACAAGCTGAAGATGAAGAGGTAGAGAAAATATAATGGGATATTGAAGGGTCAGGTGACTGGAAATGCAGTTGTAAGACAAGGAGTAGAAGAAAAGGTTACAGGAGAATATGGGCTTGGAACAAGGAATGAGAGTGGAGAAAGACTAATTGAGTTCTATAATAAATTTCAGCTAGTAATAGCGAATACTCTGATCAAGAATCATCAGAGGAGGAGGTTTCTTGGAAAAGGCTAGTTGATATGGGAAGATTACAGTTAGATTCCAAAATCAGATACTAAATTATGAGGCCTACACAGGAGCAGATACAGACTCAGATCACAATATAGTAGTGTAGTAGTTGAGTTCTATAATAAATTTCAGCTAGTAATAGCGAATACTCTGATCAAGAATCATCAGAGGAGGAGGTTTCTTGGAAAAGGCCAGTTGATATGGGAAGATTACAGTTAGATTCCAAAATCAGATACTAAATTATGAGGCCTACACAGGAGCAGATACAGACTCAGATCACAATATAGTAGTGATGAAGACTAGGTTGCAGGTTAAGAGATTAGTCAAGAAGAATCAGTATGCAAAGAAGTGGGATACGGAAGTACTAAGGAATGACAAGATGTGCTTGAAGTTAGATCTCTAAGGCTGTAGATACAGCAATAAAAATAGCTCAGTAGGCAGTACAGTTGAAGAGGAATGGACATCTCTAAAGAGAGCAGTCACAAAAGTTGGAAAGAAAAACACAGGTGCAAAGAAGATCACTGCGAAGAAGCCATGGGTAACAGAAGAAATACTTCAGTTGATCAAAGAAAGAAGAAAGTACAAAAATTTTCAGGGAAATTCAGGGATACAGAAATGCACATCGCTGAGGAATGAAATAAATAAGAAATGCAGGGAAGCTAAAATGAAATGGCTGCATGAAAAATGTGAAGAAATCGAAAAAGAAATTATTCTCAGGAGGACTGACTCAGCACATAGGATAGTCAAAAGCAACCTTCAGTGAAATTAAAAGCCAGGGTGGTAATGTGAACTCCACTGTTAAATGCAGAGGGGAGCGCGAATAGGTTGAAAGAGTTCATGGAAGGCCTGTATGAAGGGGAAGATTTTTCTGACATAATAGAAGAAGAAACAGGAATCAATTTAGAAGAGAGAGGGGATCCAATATTAGAATCAGAATTTAAGACAGCTTTGGAGCACTTAAGATCAAATAAGGCAGAAGGGATAGATAACTTTTCATCAGACTTTCTAAAATCAAGTGACAACAAAACAACTGTTCACATTGATGTGTAGAATGAGTCTGGTGATATACCATCTGACTTTCGGTAGAATGTCATCCACACAATTCTGAAGACTGTGAGAGCTGACTAGTGCAAGAATTATCGCACAATCGGCTTAGCAGCTCATGCATCCAAGTTGCTTACAAGAACAATATGCAGAAGAATGGAAAAGAAAATTGAAGATGTGTTACATGATGATAAGTTTGGCTTTGGGGAAGTTATAGCCACCAGAGAGCCAATTCTGATGATGTGTTTGATAATGGGAGCAAGACTAAAGGAAATTCAAGGACTTGTGAACCTGAAAAAAGCGATTGACAATGTAAAAGAGAGATGGGTAATATACACTCCTGGAAATTGAAATAAGAACACCATGAATTCATTGTCCCAGGAAGGGGAAACTTTATTGACACATTCCTGGGGTCAGATACATCACATGATCACACTGACAGAACCACTGACACAGAGACACAGGCAACAGAGCATGCACAATGTCGGCACTAGTACAGTGTATATCCACCTTTCGCAGCAATGCAGGCTGCTAGTCTCCCATGGAGACGATCGTAGAGATGCTGGATGTAGTCCTGTGGAACGGCTTGCCATGCCATTTCCACCTGGCGCCTCAGTTGGACCAGCATTTGTGCTGGACGTGCAGACCGCGTGAGACGACATTTCATCCAGTCCCAAACATGCTCAATGGGGGACAGATCCGGAGATCTTGCTGGCCAGGGTAGTTGACCTACACCTTCTAGAGCACGTTGGGTGACACGGGATACATGCGGACGTGCATTGTCCTGTTGGAACAGCAAGTTCCCTTGCCGGTCTAGGAATGGTAGAACGATGGGTTCGATGACGGTTTGCATGTACCGTGCACTATTCAGTGTCCCCTCGACGATCACCAGAGGTGTACGGCCAGTGTAGAAGATCGCTCCCCACATCATGATGCCGGGTGTTGGCCCAGTGTGCCTCGGTCATATGCAGTCCTGATTGTGGTGCTCACCTGCACAGCGCCAAACACGCATACAACCATCATTGGCACCAAGGCAGAAGCAACTCTCATCGCTGAAGACGACACGTCTCCATTCGTCCCTCCATACACGCCTGTCGCGATACCACTGGAGGCGTGCTGCACGATGTTGGGGCGTGAGCGGAAGACGGCCTAACGGTGTGCGGGACCGTAGCCCAGCTTCATGGAGACGGTTGCGAATGGTCCTCGCCGATACCCCAGGAGCGACAGTGTCCCTAATTTGCTGGGAAATGGCGGTGCGGTGCCCTACGGCACTGCGTAGGATCCTACGGTCTTGGGGTGCATCCGTGCGTCGCTGCAGTCCGGTCCCAGGTCGGCGGGCACGTGCACCTTCCGCCGACCACTGTCGACAACATCGATGTACTGTGGAGACCTCACGCGCCACGTGTTGAGCAATTCGGCGGTACGTCCACCCGGCCTCCCGCATGCCCACTATACGCCCTCACCCAAAGTCCGTCAACTGCACGTACGGTTCACGTCCACGCTGTCGCGGCATGCTACCAGTGTTAAAGACTGCGATGGAGCTCCGTATGCCACGGCAAACTGGCTGACACTGACGGCGGCGGTGCACAAATGCTGCGCAGCTAGCGCCATTCGACGGCCAACACCACGGTTCCTGGTGTGTCCGCTGTGCCGTGCGTGTGATCATTGCTTGTACAGCCCTCTCGCAGTGTCCGGAGCAAGTATGGTGGGTCTGACACACCGGTGTCAATGTGTTCTTTTTTCCATTTCCAGGAGTGTACAATATGTACAAGAGGCAGGAGGGAATAATAAGAATGGATGACCAAGAAGGAACTGCTCAGATTAAAAAAGAGATGTAGTCTGTCTCGCCCATACTTTTCAATCTGTACATCAAAGAAGCAATGATGGAAATAAAAGAAAGATTCAGGAGTGGAATTAAAATTCAAGGTAAAAGGGTATTAATGATATGATTCACTGATGGCATTGCTATCCTGAGTGAAAGTGAAGAAGAACTACATGAGCTGTTATGGAATGAGCAGTCTAATGATTTCAGAATGTGGATTGGTAGTAAATTGGAGAAAGACGAAAGTAATGAGAAGTAGCAGAAATGAGAAGTGCAAGAAACTTAACATCAGGATTGATCGTCACAAAGTAGATGAAGTTAATGAATTCTACTACTTATGTAGCAAAGTAACCAAAGATGGACAGAGCAAGGAGGACATCAAAAGACTAACACTGGCAAAAAGGGCATTACTGGCCAAAAGAAGTCTACTAGTATCAAAGATAGATGAGGAAGAAATTTCGGAGAATGTACGTTTGCAGCACAGCATTGTGTGGTAGTGAAACATGGACTGTGGGGAAACAGAATCGAAGCATTTGAGATGTGGAGCTGTAGATGAATGTTAAAAATTATGTGAACTGATAAGGCAAGGAATGAGGAGGTTCTGCACAGAATCGGAGAGGAAAGGAAAATGTTGAAAACACTGACAAGAAGAAGTGACAGGTTGACAACACATCATTTAAAACATTGGGGAATGACTTCCGTGGTATTATAGGGAGCTGTGGAGAGCAAAAACTGTAGAGGAAGGCAGAGATTGGAATGCATCCAGCAAATAATTTAGGACATAGATTGCAAGTGCTACTCTGAAATAGGAGAGGAATTCATGGCGGTCCACGTCAAACCAGTCAGAAGACTGATGACTCTTAAAAACCCATGTTCTTCCACACATGGGTGTGAAAATTAAGAAATTTTCAGATCAAGAGACTTTTTCCAGTTGTTGAGTATCCTGGTATGAGTGTCAGCATTTTGTCTTAGCAACATGCTAATGAAGTCAACTCTCACTATCATTCATAACTTGATTCAATAATTTCTTCTGTTATTGACACAACTTTCCTATTTTGTGGATTACACATAATATACAGAAATATAAAACATTTCTTTAACATTGACCAAAAAACTAAGTCCTAGGGCAGAACAAGTGAAATTTTAAAGAAGTGGTGATGACCTTAATCTTTTAGAACCAAAAATTAGTCCTTTGGGAGCTCAAAGCAGAAGAGGTGTGATAAAGAACTGCTGAAAAGGTAGAATCATGAGGAAAGTGCTACTCAGAACGCAAAGTTAGAAACGGTACAGATGTTATCTTGGTCGAATAATTGCAATGTCAGTGTAGTAGTAAGAAGATACTTTTTGCCTATCCATATGTACAAATGGCTACCAAATTATGTAAACATTGATTCTCTAGAAAAACTGGTCTACAATGTTACGTGTAACTATTCTTAACATGCAAGATTTGTGTGTTACTGCAATGAATTAAGTTAGTATGCAGTTGTAAGACATCTGTTTTCCTATGAGTCAACAAATGTGGACAAAAACTGTGGTTAGATTGTAAGACTACGAATAGCTAAAGTAACTAATTAATGGAAAATCTCATATAAAGATGTGAAACAATTACTAACAAAGAGATAGAGGGGCTGGCCAGTACTTACCTCAGCTCAGTACAGCCGATAGAAACACAAAAAACAACCGAAAATTTAAGTTCCTAGCTTTCGGAATAAATGTTCCTTCATCAGGGAGGAGAGAGGGGAAAGAAAGGGAAGAAGGGAAAGTGGATTTAGTTACTCACAACCCAGGTTATGAAGCAACAGGGAAAGGAAATAGTCTTTATACTATACACCTCTTTACTTCTGTATGCATCCTCTTTGGTTTGAAGCTGGCACAGTACCTGCAGTAGAATATCTTTGGCTTCCCTCAGACAACCATGCCTCCATCCTTGCTACCTTCCCTGTTTTCCTTTCCCTGTTGCTTCATAACCTGGTTTGTGAGTAACTAAATCCACTTTCCCTTCTTCCCTTTCTTTCCCCTCTCTCCTCCCTGATGAAGGAATATTTATTCCGAAAGCTAGGAACTTAAATTTTCGGTTGTTTTTTGTGTTTCTATCGGCTGTACTGAGCTGAGGTAAGTACTGGCCAGCCCCTCTATCTCTTTGTTAGTAATAGCTAAAGTAAATGTGTTGAAGACTGACACTGTGCTACCTGTATCAAGATCTACAAGTGCAAGCATGCCACCTCATCACCAAATTAGCTGGCACGGTGGATAAGTCATTGGACTAACATTCGAGGAGAGTAGGATGCGAAACCCCATTTGGTATCCAGATTAATGCTTTTGATGGTGTTCATATATTTTCTTCCCCATGCATTTCATACTTTAGCAGTCTCTGTAGTGACCTTGATTTTGACAGGATGTTACGTCCTTATGTTACTTCACTCCTTTCTTCTCATGTTTTGGTAACATTAGCTTAATCCAACAGTGGTTCAAAGTAAAGTCTTCAGTTACACTGTCTAACAGTTTAAGGGTATGGCCACACATGCAATTTCTCCAATAGAATTACACCTGGAAAAATTGCAGTCAGGATCTGAGCAAGTGTGCCAGCCACACACAGCAGGAAAAAGTGCCAGACGTTAGCAGTCAGATGGACAGATACACATGCTGGAGAAGCAACTTCTCGAGAACACCAATGAACGGTGTTTCATTGAATAGCAATTCAGTTTTTACACTGTGTTTATTACTCACTTGTTTCTGTTGAAACCATAGCCAGCAGAGGAAATGATGAATCTACTCTGTAACATGTCAACAAAGGGAAAGTTCATTTTTCTACATTAGGAATATACTGATGTATTTTGTGAGTATTATCAAAGTTGATAATTCATTTGAAAAACTCTTATCTGTAGTGAAAACTGACATTTCTAAAACAAACACAGTGATCAGAACTCTTCATTGTTCTATTAGCTTGGAAGATAGCAATTACTGTTACAGATATGTTGATGTGGGGTGTTGAGACCATGAATTTTGTTCAAAGCAACTGATCTAGAGAAAAAAATTTACACACAAGATATAAAATTTGCCTCAGCTGAAACCACTTGCAAACGGATCTACTTGTACATCTCTTCCATTTGTATTTGTGGCTGATAAAGAATTTGACCTCTGTGGAAACCTCCTAAGATCTTCCCCAGAAAAATACTAGACAACTAAAACCCCAACCAACAGATTATCAAGAGCCAGACTTTTTCTTTATTGCCTTTTAGCTAGTAAATTGTGGATTGTGCATCTGATAGATGTGAGTGTTAAATTTGTTGACATTATACGTACAACATGTTGTGTGCTTCACAGTTGTGTGAGCATTGTGGATGACTTCAACTCCAAGGACACACTGACATGTCTATTAAACAAGTTGCCTGTAGGACTGGAGGTAACACAAATAGAAATTTTTCCAGACACCATTTCTCAGACTATTTCTGTCATGATCATGGACCAGTGCCTTGGCAGAACTGCTGTAAGGAGTAAATCATAAATGGTTGTCCTAGCCAAAATATGAAGAAGAAACTTCTTGCAAATATAGTTTTGTATATTTTTTGTACCTATCAGCTTTATTTCTTTGTTTCAGTTCAATTTTCTCCCTTTCTGTTCAATAACTGCTAGCTGTGACCCCACCTTCATTATGGTCCGCACACTTTATATCATAAATACATGGATATTTTTGTACCTCCATAATTAACAGCTCTCTGTCCACATAACCCATGTTGCTCATCAACACTGAAATGTTCTGGTTGGGAGTGCACAATGGACAGACTGCCACATGAAAAACTGTATATGTGGCCACTCAGGCTGCTGGAATTCTGCTGAGAGATAGGCTGGGGCATACATGTGCCCCACCTGTGTACCGGTGGTGTGAGTTCCAGTATCATGTGGCCACACTCACTGAGATGCCCAGCTCAAATTCCCCTGGAAAAATCGCATCTGTTGTCTTAGCCGAAAGCAGTGTGCCAAATCTGAACTTGAACTTGGACTTTTGTCTTGTTACTAGGAAGGTTCGGGTCCAAGTTGCATTGTGAAACCAGGTTTTTGGTCATTCAGAAGCATCATAGCAGCAAACATTCTGTTGCAGTGTGTTAAATTCATTTTGACTTCTCAAACAATCAGGAACACTGAACATATAGGGTGTTCCGACTAACTGTATCGCCTGCAAGAACTATATTAATTTTAATGTGACAAGAATATAGTTCTTAGTTTGTTGCTTCCAAAATACCTGTCTGACTGAAAAGTCGTGTGGATGACATGTTATAAAAATGCAGTGATTGTTAGCATTTTTTTAATGGGGCAATTGTGCCACCTACCCAACCTCTTTCACCTTTCTACTCCCAGAATTGCAGATTCATATAAGAAAACCCAGTGACATAATTCTTTTGTCTATCAGAAGAGAAATTATGGAGTGAAAGTATGATGAATATTGGGATGATTGTGCTATTGTTGCAACCATTTGAAATGAGCAGTATACAGAAGCTTTTTCCACACGTTGTGTAGAGTGACCTAGCATGATGTGCTGCTTGCCTCGGCATGGAGAGTGGTCTAAACACCCAAGTTGGTACATCGTTCAAATGGCCACAACATCAACATAAAGATCCCCACATTTAATGTATTATTCATCCATAATGTCTTGTCAGATCTACACAAAAGTTATATTGCTGATGTGTGACTCATACAGGTATTCTATTTTCATTCGAAAAATACTGTAAACCTATATTCAGAAATGCTAGTGGTCATTGTAGTTTTCTTAAGGAATATGTAATTTAAATGTAATAAAATGTAAGCTTTTGGAGCCAAAAAACCTTTTCTATGCTGTTTTTCGCAACATCAAAGTTAACATAGTTCTTACAGATATTAGAGCTAGGCACCTTGTGTATAGGCAGACAGGCAGACATACATACATACATATAAATACAATAGTAATGAAGAGATAGATTTCCACTCACTGTAAAGATGACACATTGAGTTGTAGACAGGAACAACAAAAAGATTGAGATGTGTTTGCATGTGTGAATGTTTGTGTGTTTCCGTTCTGAAGAAGACTTTGGCCAAAAGCTCAGTGTGTAACAGTCTTTTCACTGTGCCTGTCTGCAACTCATTTGTCATCTGTATGGTAAGGAGCACTCTATCCTTTTCATAATATTGTCGATATTCCAGTCTGAAATTTGTTAGAAAGATATATTGATGGAAAAGAAGAAAGATTAGATTGGAAAACTTATATTTGGATGATTGGGCAGACTGTTTAACTGTGCTCCTCCCAAATACAAATTCAGTGCCTTAAAACTGCGCCATCACACTTGTTATTTTGTTAGCATATAGAGGCACCTATGTATGTCATACATTTACCTGAATAAAACAGAAATAATGTAGGCACAAATAAATTAAATAAATAATTGCATCACAGCTACACTGAAAACTGACTCTATTTCAGCATTCAAATACAGACACACATGGCCCCTCAACACCATAAATTCATCCATAAAACTTATATTTCTATTTATTTCCAATAATTAAGATGGTGGGTGGAGGGGGGGGCTATGTGACACTGTGTGTGCATTTCCTTGGAATTTTGTCGGTCCTTTCCATGCTATAAGAATTAGTTACAGAGAGGAGCTATGTGGACATTTTAGGTGACCAAAAAACACCTTTTATATTACATCTGTTGTTATGTAGTACAAATCCTGTCTTCAAAGCTGAGCTGACAATGCACCAATTCATATATATAACTGATTTTGTTCAAGAAAGGTTTGACAGACGTGCACAAGGGTCAGGACGTCCGTCGTTTTGTCATGTCACCCTCACAGAAACATATTAGCAATATTGATCAAGATAAACTAACACTGCGCTCTTCTTCTTTGACACGCTAGTGTTGAAGTATGCACAGAATCAGACAAGTGAAAAATGTGTGCAATATGCACACTTATTTATATCTAAAAAATGACAGAAATTTTCTTTTGTGTGCGACCAAGTGTACAACATCGTGTGCCAATTTAAATTTCTAGATTCAAATATTTTACTGTTTGCATCACTCCTGCGTAATGTTTCACTGATTGTATCTTTACCGGTTTGTATTGTGATCTGTTGTGAAATTTCAAAAGTTCGTGAGTACCATGATAAACTCGTACTGTGATCATCAATTGTAGGCTTAAATTTAATTGTGCTCTTTTAAAATTTTTTAGAACAGTAGGCCTATTCTTGTTCAAAACAGTCATTCTCTAATCTCATGGTAGGTAATTTTGAGAATTTTCAAATGCTTACAAAACTGTATTTTCCTAAGTTACCAGTAAGTGTGTTTGGAAATGTAATTTATTTCAAAGCAAATCAGTGTTTGTGGCTCACAGTTCTGCTAATGATTACATCATCCCTGAACTGCTTTGTAAATCAACACAGATAGAAATGCATTTTTGAGAATTTTCAGAAGCTACCTTTGTTCTTTGGATAATCTACGGTCAATTTGTTGGAAATTAGTGTTTGTGATTTAGTTACTGTAGCAGATTTTTTGGCTAACATACTGTGACACATTTGCTTTTCCCTTAAAGAGGATACAATCTGCATTAATCGTAAATTAACTCTGTTTTCAAGTTTGTAACAACCATAATTAACCTCAAAATGTTTTAGTAAACTAGTAGTTTTTGCCTTAATAGAAATCTTGTTTTGTATGTTTGCTTCAATCCTCATAGGGAATTAGAAACTTTTTATTTCAACAGATTAAAAGATTATCTGTAGGCTTAATTTAAAGTTATTTGTTCACTACCTTGTAAAACATTGCACCAGCCAAAATGCAGCTCCACTGTGAATGCCATCCTCAGACATGGGCTGAATTGGTTGACGTAGTAAGCAGCTGGAAATTGCCCTAACTGCTGCCAAATGATTGGCAGCTGCTGCGAATCGGTGTGTTGAAAGAGTTCCTGAGAGTTGTGACCTGCAATACCTGTACCAGACGTACCTCAAGTACTGTCTTCTCCCATTAATCATGCCTCAACCTGCAGAAAATGCAAGATCTGTCTTTAATTGTCCACTTGACTGCAAGTGGTGTGTCAATTGTAGATGTACTGGGTGGGCGGGGACCAGGAAGGCTCAAGGTGTTACACCAATCTCCCTAACCACGAAGTCTGAGGGGCCGTCTTTCACTGAAACATCCAGTGGGACTCACTTCACCTGTTTTGGGGAAACCTGTTTTGTCTGGTGTCAGGAGGAGGCAATCGCAAAAGGGTAGGAGTGTATTAATTGTCAGCAGTTCATACATACGGCGAATGATGGTACCCCTTAGGGAAATGGTAGCAAGGGACAGGAAAAGACACTAGTTGCTCTCCGTATGAATGCCTGGGGCCACATTAAACATGTTGAAGAGGCTATTCCACCAGCCATTGAGAGAACAGGGTGCAACCAACTGCAGATTGTGGTGCATCAGCATCATGATACCTGTCTTGTGGGCTCTGAAGTAATTTGTGGATCATTTCAGTGACTGGCAGAGAAGGTTGAGAAGACCAACCTTGTGCATGGAGTTTCAGCAAAGCTCGCAATTTACATCATTGTCCCCAGAACTGATCGTGGCCCCTTGGTTCTGTGCCGAGTGGAAGGACAGAACCAGAGACTTCAAATGTTCTGTGACAAGCTAGGCTGTGACTTCCTGGACTTGCGCCATAGCATTGAGAGCTGTAAATGAGACATGTGTGCACTACACATCATACCCTGCTGTTCAGATAGCTGACTGTGCGTGGAGTGCACACAAGGGCTTTTTAGATCAGGCGACTCTCCATCCAATCCAGATAACAGTAGCTGTAGGAACCCCAGAAGTATCAGTCTGAGATTGAAAGAAATGCCTCCCAAAGGTGAGAGTATTAAAATCCAATGGTAAACTGCCAAAGTATTTGCAACAAAGTTCCAGAGTTTGAAATGCTCATGAAAAGCAGTGAAGCTTACATAATATTAGGTACAGACAATTGGTTGAAACCTGAAATTGATAGCAGTGAGATTTTTGGGGAAAATTAAACTGTATAACAAAAGGATAGGCAGATGGGAAATGGAGGTGGTGTATTTGTCGCAGTAGACAAGAAACTTGGATCGACCAAGGTAGAAATTGAAGCTGCATGTGAGATTGTTTGGGCAGGGCTCAGTATTACCCACCAGATTCATCTCCTGACATAACTGAAAACTTTAGAGAAAACCTCACTTCACTTGTACGTAAGTTCCCCAATCATATTGTAATCATTGGTGGAGACTGTAATCATCCAACATTTGAGAAAATTACAATTTTGTTAGTGACGGGTTTGATAAGACATCCTGTGAAACTTTACTAAATGCCTTCTCTGAAAACTTAATGGAATAGATAGTTAGAAACCCCATCCATGATGGAAATATATTGGATCAATGGCAACTTATAGACTTGACATCTTTGATGATGTCCACATCAAAACTAGTATTAGTGACCAAGACACAGCTGTGGCAACACTGGTTAGCAAAGTACAAAGGAGAACTAAAACAAGCAGAAAGATATATATATATGTTCACTAAATTAGATAAAAGTCAGTAGTGTCATATCACAATGAGAAACTTGAAACTTTCGGCACCAGACAGGAGCATGACTCAAGTTTGAAAGAACAGTTGACCATGCACTGGATAGATATGTACCCAGTAGAATAGTCCATAATGGGAGGGAACCTCCATGGTATACAGTCACTTTAAAGAAACTTCTAAAGAAACAGAGGTTACCGTGTAATAGGTATAAAACAAAGCATAGGGCTGTAGAGAGAGAGATGCTGAATTAAACACATTTGGCTATCAAGAGAACGATGCGAAATGCATTCAATGACTTCTGTAGCAGAATATTGTAAACTGATCTTTCACAGAACCCAAAGAAATTCTGGTCACATGTAAAGGCTGTTAGTGGCACCAAAGTTAGTGTCCAGTCCCTAGTAAATGAGACAGGGACTGAAATTGAGGGTCGCAAAGCAAACGCTAAAATAAGCTTTGAATGTTTCTTTACAAAGGAAAACCAAGGAAAATTGCACCAATGTATTTCTTGTACCACTCGAAAGATGAATGAAATAACTATTTGTGTCAGTGGTGTTAAGAAACAGCTAAAATCATTAAAACTGAACAAAGCTCCAGGGCCCCGTGGAATCCCTGTCAGATTGTGTATTTAATTTATAGCTGAGTTAGCCCCTCTTATAACTGTAATCTATTGTGCATCCCTGAAACAAAAAAAAACATGCCTAGCTCTTGGAAAAAGGCACAGGTCACAAGAAGGGTAGTAGATGTGATCCACCGTCCAGTACCCTTGACATTGAATTATTATAGAATCTTAGAACACATTCTGAGCTCAAACATAATGAGGTATCATGAACAGAATGACCTCCTCAGTGCCAACCAGCATGGATTTTGAAAGCATGAAGCATGTAAATCCCCACTGTCACTTTCCTCATATGACATACTAAAAGCTTGGAATCAAGGCAGCGAGGTAGATGCAGTGTTTATGACTTCCAAAAAGCATTTGACTCAGTACCATACCTGCAATTATTGGCAAAAGTATGATTGTATGGGATATCAAGGTAAAATTGTGACTGAATTGAGGACTTTTTGGCAGGGAGAGTTCTTGCCAGATGGAGAAGTAAACTCAGTTGTGCCCTAAGGAAGTGTGTTGGGACCCTTGCTGTTCATGTTGTATGTACTCTCTGAAAGAAGCTGCATAAATATTCAATCAGATGTTGGAAAGATTTTAACATGGTGCAGAAATTAGCAGTTTGCTCTAAATGTTCAGAAATGTGGAGTTTTACACTTCACAAAAGAAATATATGTAGTATCTTATGGCTATAATATCAATGAGCCTCTGCTAGAGGGTTGTTTGAGGGAGAGACCAGACAGCGAGGTCATCGGTCTCATCAGATTAGGGAAGGATGGGGAAGGAAGACTGCCCTGCCTTTTCAAAGGAACCATCTCAGCATTTCCCTGGAGCAATTTAGGGAAATCACGGAAAATCTAAATCAGGATCAGATTGAACCATCATCCTCCCGAATGCAAGTCCAGTGTGCTAGCCACTGTGCCATCTCTCTCGGTGCGCTGTTAGAATCGACTAACTTAAACAAATACCTGAGTGTAACATTTTGTAGGGATATGAAGTAGAATGATCATTTAGGTTCGTTTCTGGGTAAAACAGGTGGTAGACATCGGTTTATTGGTAGAATACTGGGGAAGTGCAATGAGTCTATGAAAGGGATTGCATACAAGTCACTTGTGCTACTGGTTCTAGAATATTGCTCAAATGTGTGGGACCCTCACCAGATAAGACTAACGGAGGACATTGAACATTTACAAAGAAGGGCAGCACAAATGTTCACAGATTTGTTTAATCCATGGAAGAGTGTGACAGAGATAATGAAGGAAGTGAACTGGAAGACTCTCGAAGACATACGCAAACTGTTCCAAGAAGGTCTATTAACAAAGTTCCAAGAACCTGCTTTAAATGTTTACTCTAGGGACATACCACAACTCCCCACGTATTGCTCACATAGGGATCATGAGTATAAGATGAGAATAATTACTGCACATACAGAGGCATTCAAGCAGTCACCCTTCCTGCACCCCATATTTGAATGGAACAGGAAGAAACCCTAATAATTGGTACAATTGGACATACCCTCTGCTATGCACTCACGGTGGTTTCCAGAGTATAGATGGTGATATTGATGTAGATTATTGAGCTGCTGGACTCTATGTTAAAGCAAATAATGCAATGCTGATTTCCATGCCTGTCTTTGCTCCACGAATTAAGTAGTGCTCTGCACAAAAAATGGTACAAAATTGTACTGAAAACAGTTCAGTTGCATCCATAAAATTTTAGCTATACAACTGCACTATTTTTATTACAATAATTTAGTTGGTTTCATTCTTTTTATGAGTGAGTGCTTTGGTACTTTTTATTTTTGGTCACAATCAGAAAGTCAAACATAATCTATAATTCCAATGACTTATTCCAAACAATTTTTATGTGATCGTTTTTCAGAGCGTGTGAAATCTGCACTACTATAGTGTACATATATGTTATGGAATATTTCTAGAGTGTACTCATAAAACTTTTGGTAGTGTTTTTCAGTAACATATACCTTTTATCCCTTAGGGGAATAAGCTGTCAGATGACAGTGAGTCACTGGAATGTGATTCTAAGGACAGTGTTTTGATTGAAGAAGTGGAAGATAACAGCTGTATCAATGGTAGCAGTGACATTCACGTATCTTCAGAGATCACATCTGAGAGGTCACCACACAGTGTACAGGATACAATGCCAATACTAAGAACTGAAGCAAAAATACCTCAAGTTCATTGGCGACAGAATGCATTATATGTTTGGATCAAAATTGCTTTGGTGGGAGTTGAAAAATATTATTTGTCATGCACAGGAACCACAATTGAATTCAGGTAAGTGTGTTTAGTTGCCATGTGAATTCATTTTGTTAGTTCAATAGACAAAGTAATGTGGTGCAATTAGTCTCTATGTTTAATGTTTTGGAATTCTTTTTGCCACCGAGTTTTGAGTTACAGGTTCTGTAATGTCGTTGCATCATAATTCTCAGATGGTTATGTTTAAGTGGTTTGTTTGTGCCTGGCTCAGATTATTTCTTGTCTCTTATGTAAGGAAATTGGAAAATTCATCTGCTTCATTTTGCAGTTGGATTTTATGGCTGTATAATAACTTACTGATGTGAAAATAGAAAGCAGATATTAAAACAAAGCAGATATTAAAACTAAGTCAAACTGGATATAAATATGCAGTGTCACTTTTGATATACTATTGCTAATTAAAAACTTCAATATACATAAAGTACTTCTGTAAAAATGGCTTTCCATTGAGTGATATTCACATATATTCAGATTTTGACTTTTTCAGCATTTTTACTGCTTCGTTTTGTAGAAAAATGCTAATAATTATCTTACGTTGCAGCTAAGAACACAGGAAATTAATGTATGAAAAATATGACAATTCATTTCACACGGTTATCAAAAACTGAGAGAGATTTTATGTACATACGAAGCCAAGTAATATTTTCAGCCACATATTATTAAAATGGCATGCAGCTGTCAAACTGTTTTCAAACGCCTACTTTCCATGAGTATAACTCACCAAAGAAGGCGAAGTAAACATTCCAGAATTCGAATCAAGAACAGCTGCCAACATGATTAATGTAGAAGTAGATATCCTCAGAGTAGTGAAGCAACTTAAATCATTTAACAAAAGCAAATCTTTCAGTCCAGCTTGGTATACTAGTTAGGTTCCTTTCAGAGTATGCTGATACAATAGTTCCTTACTTAACAATTGTATCCAGCCATTCGCTCGACAAAAGATCCATACCCAAAGACTGGGAAGGTGCGCATGTCACACTGATATTCAAGAAAGATAGTAGGAGTAATCCACTAAATTACAGGCCCATATCATTAACATTGATATGCAGCAGGATTTTGGAACATACAGAGTGTCCCATTTATCTTGACCACCCTAAATAACTGTTAGTTCAGATGCAAATTACAAAATGTTTCAAGCAAATGTTCTTTAGCCGTCAGGGGGACATCAATCAGCATGATTGGCTTCGTTGTAGTTTTTTTTTTTTTTTTTTTTTTTTTTTTTTTTTTTTTACAAAGATATTAATAGTGGTATGACCTTTTTAAATGGCACCCTGTATTTTTTATTTGGTAATTCATTTCCTCTCATAAAAACCTATTCAAAAATGTATCACAGTGTAACATTCACTGAAACACACATTATTAATTACATAACACAACATTAACATTGACACTCCCAGCCTTAGTGCAGTTACTCGAGGTAATGGAACACATCCACATGCTGATATTGACAGAGGACAAATGCAAACATAAGTAGAATGCACACCAGTCATTCCATCAACCATCGTCAGTTGAAGAGTTGTGTGAGTAGAATGTACACCAACTAAGAGAATGTAGAAATGCTAGTCATTTATGGGGAATGTAAGTTAGCAGAACAGTAATTGCAATACTGGTTTCTTAAGTACGAGTACATTTAGTACAGTAGTTTAGTTTTTTTAAATAGTGTTGTGTAGAGAAGGCATACAGTAAAGGCCGTCCTTCCTAAAAACTGAATCGATATAATGTTTCTTTTATTATTGTTGTTGTTGTTGTTGTTGTTGAAGGTAGGCGAAATGCTACGCAGGCAGTGGAATTATACAGAGAGTGATATCCTGACAAGAACCCACCTTCTCGATGGATGTTTTCCTGTCTTGTTGCGACGCTTCAGGAAATGGGAAGTTTCAATCCACCACAACGCAGATGTAGCAGTCGCACAGATGAAGCTGCCAAAGTTACTGTACTTGCTTCTGTTGCTGTGAATCCACTTGTGAGCACACAACAGCTTTAACACAAGACTGACATTCCTAAAACCAGTGTTCATCAAATTCTTACACGTCACTGGTTCCATCCTTACCATGTACACCTACATCCAGAATTGCATGGGAATGATTTCCAGAATCATGTACAGTTCTTACAGTGGGTACAGCAGCAAATCCTCGCCAACCCAAACTTCTTCTCCAATGTTCTATTTACCAATGAATATTCCTTCTCAAACAAAGGACAGGTAAATACAAGGAACATGCATTATTGGTCCAACGACAACCCGTGATGGCTTAGACAGGTGGAACATCAGCACAATGGAGAGCTAATGTCTGGTGTGGGATGCTTGGTACTACAATTATTGGCCCTTATTTCATCAATGGTAGTCTAAATGGCACAGCATGTGCCAACTTACTCAGACAAGTTCTTCCTCCTCTTCTGGATGAAGTGCCACTAAGAACCAGAATGCTTATGTGGTATCAACACAGTGTATGTCCAACACATAATGCCTTCCGTGCACATCATGTTCTGAACCGGAAGTATCCTGCCAGATGGAGTAGTTGAGGAGGAACAGTTACTTGGCCTGGACTTTCTTCTTTGTGGCTGCATTAAAGACATTGTCTATTGTGATCTTCCAACAACTCCAGAAGTCATGCAGGAACATATCATGCTTGCTTGTAATTCACTTCAGCAGGCAACACTGGAAGCAGTAGATAATTCTTTCATTCTACGTGTGCACCTTTGTTTTGGTGTCCAGGGTCACCACTTTGAGCACTTTTGAATGTTGTACTCCAGGGCAATGGTACAGGAGAGTCAAAGTCAATTTTGGGTTATGTTTCTACTTGGTTTTCATTTGTTTTCTAACAACTCCAGCAAGTGGACAAGTTTGTGATCCTGGGCTCAAAGTCAGTGTCATGTTATGTAATTAATAAAGTTGTGTTTCAACGAATGGTACATTGTGATACATTTTTGAATTGGCCTCTAGGAGAGAATGCCATTTAAAAAAGTCATACTGCTATTTATATCTTCATAAGAAACAAAGCTGCAAAGAATGCAGTCATGCTGATTGATGCCCCCCTGACAGTTAAAGAACATTTACGTGAAACATTTTGTAATTTTCATCTGGATAAACAGTTATTTAGGGTGATCAAGATAAATGGGACACCCTGTGTATTGTGTTCAAACATTATAAATTACCTCATAGAAAACAGTCTATTGACACACAGTCAACACAGATTTATAAAATGTCATTCTTGTGAAACACAACTAGCTCTTTACTTGCACGAAGTGTTGAGTGCTATTGACAAGGCATTTCAAATTCGTTCCATAATTCTGGATTAGTGGAAGGCTTTTGACTCTGTACCACACAAGCAGCTTGTAGAGAAATTGCAAACCTATGGAATATCATCTCAGTTAGTGACTGTATTCATGATTTCCTGTCAGAGAGGTCACACTTCATAGTAACTGACGAAAAGTCATCGAGTAAAACAGAAGTGATTTCTGGCATTCCCCAAGATAGTCTTATAGGCCCTTTGCTGTTCCTTATCTGTATAAACAATTTGGGAGACAATCTGAGCAGCTGTCTTAGATTGTTTGCAGATGACACTGTCATTTATTGACTAGTAAAGTTATCAGTAGATCAAAACAAATGGCAAAATGATTTAGAAAAGATATCTGTACGGTGCAAAAATTGCAATTGGCCCTAAATTACGAAACGTATGAGGTCATCCTCATGAGTGCTAAAAGGAATCCATTAAACTTACATTACACAATAAATCAGTCAAATGTAAAGTACTGTTCTGGACCTCTTTCCAAATAAAAGTAGTTATAGTCTAGTAAGATGCAGTGTAAAAATAAATTAAAAACTAATCACAGAACTGAAGATTGTGAAAATGTAAATAAGAATAAGTAGTTATGCACCATTGAATTAAGAAACAGTTTCAGCATGTTAAGATTTGGGGATGATGCAGGCAGGCAATAGAGGCAGATGTTTATAAAGGTAATTTAGGCAAGCAGAAATAGATGACACAAGTATGAAGAAAGCAAATCTAAAAAAAAATCTCAAAACAATCAATTGTTAGAGAAAAAGTAAGAATTTCAAGTAAATGATGATAAACACATGATAAAACATGCAGATTTAAATAAAAAAATTTGGAATTGTCTGTGAGAGGATGTAAGAAGGTGTTATGAAAATTTGACAAGATAAAGCAATTGAAAGCCCCAGGGATATGTAGAAAATTTGAATCTTTGATGGACAGACATCACTTTATATTAGTTAAGGTGGCACTGTAACAATATACAGAGTGAAAATTGTGTAAGTGTTCAAATATTTTTTAAACATTTATAAGTTAAAGTGATTAAGCTGAAACACAGGTAGTTAATAATGAAAGGAAGCAAGAAGTGCCATATGGGGCCTATAAAACCATTTGAAATATAGAGTATATTAATTATTGAGTATAGTAAGTATAGACTACAGTATTTTGTTAAAAAAAGTAATAAAAACAGGACAGTAGAGGAAGAGAATTTGTCAAAACTGTAACAATTCTGTAACTGTTCTACTCACAAGGAAGGGGACCAATAAGACATAAAAACTATAGGCCCTTAAAATATGTATGAAATATTCATTAAAATTATCACTGACTACGCAGGGAGAAAAAGTATAGTTTACAAGTCATTGTAATGAAAGCTGTAAATGATTTTTGCATCTTGAGAAAGCTTTTGTCTTGTTATCAACAAAATATATACTAATAGTGCTTTTAAAAAATGGTACTGATTCTATTAGTGCTATTGAAGAATATATCTCAATACTAGATCCTCAGATTTTGTCAGGATTGTGGGAAATTCAGAATGGGGAGAGAAGTGGGGCAAGGAGATTTTGTATCACAAAAATGTTTCTCAGCTTTCCTAGAGGTGTTTTTGTATATTGTCCGTGGAACATACTGAACCAGCTTTGATTAACCAGTGGTATTATACTGCTTGCCTCCAGTGCAGAAAAACTTCCAACCAAGAATAGAAGAACACAATAGAGCAAGTTTGAAAATACACCTGTAAATTAATTATACTAAAACTAAAATAATGTGTAATCGACACAAGAGTAAAAATTGACTGGAATTTATTTAGTAATACAGATATAGTTTTCAAAACTAAGCTTTGATTACTCTATTAAGCAGAGAATACAATCAAGCAAGCAGTGCGAGTGACTAGTTTTGATCTGTAACAATGAGACATGAGCTTTTGGCATGAGAACCTTTCACGAACTTGGGGTTGCTTGTGAATTAGTGGGGTGGGTTAGAAATTACTAGAAGAAAATAATTGGGTTGGAGAACAAACTGCAGTGAAAGATCTTACTTGGACTACAATGAAAATGAAATGGAATTTGGTTGGACATGTAGCAGTCTCCTGTTGTGTTGTTGCCATAGATCTTACCAGCTACTATTTTAGCCAACATAACCTACAGAGAATTCCAGTCTGGCAATAAGCTATTACCTGATGGTGGCTAGCCAGATGTGTTCAAATATAGAGCTGTTTCATTAGGAAGATATTATGTGGCTAATGGCTGAAATATTATCTCATACTCTAACAAGTAGGTTTGAGGCATTGTGTCCTACTAACAGTGAGACAGAGCCACCAGTCTCTGCTTCTCCTCCTCATGCAGCACTCTCTTGTCTGTCTGCAGCCCAGGCACCCAGAGAGGGCAAAGAAGAGGTAGTTCCAGTGTTAAATGCAAAAAGGCCTTTATTAGAAAAATAGTGTAACTGGAAGGAAACAAACTGGATGTGCCCTCAGTGTGTAAGCAGTGAAGAATCATGCACCCTGTGGAAGAGCCCACCCTGGTAACAATTGAAAGCCTCAGCAACAACTAAACCTCAGTTTTGAGGCCATTCTCAGTTCTTTCCAGAGACTGATGGATGTGATGAAGGCAGCTAGCCTCACTCATGAGGTCTCTGTACAGTTGCCTGGGGACCGATAGGGGTGCTCAGGTCTGTAGCCGAGTGTAGGGTGTGAAGCAAAGGCTTTGTTGCCACAGTGACAAGGTTGGCTGTAGATTATTTTACCTATGTTGCACTGTAAAAACTGGTAATGTTGCCCTACAGGAACGGCCACCTGGGTGATAGAGTTTGCTTTCCATTTTAGCTGAAACTCTGAGATCACCAACAGAAAACCAGCATCACAGAACACAATTATTTTGACTTTCCAGATATCAAATACAGATACTGAGAATCTTAAAATAGTTGTTGTTAACTGACGGTGTATTCACAACAGAGTTCCAGGGCTAACGCATCTCATAGAAAGCAGCTACCCCCACTTTATGCTAGGCACTGGAATCTGGTTGACAGGTGAAGTAGAGAAAAGGGAAATTATTGGCAATAGTGGAAAGTATATCAGAAAGACAGGCAAGACTCTCTAGGAGGCGGAGTGTTTATAGTGACAGTCAGAAGTTGAGTGTGGCCAAAATGAATCCAACTGCAAAATAATATGAACAAGAATAACTATGTTCAGGGGTAGGTACATCAATAATCAGATGTTTCTACTGACCACTAGATTCAGACACATTGATCATGGAGTCGTTCAAAAATAGCCTTAACTCGATAGCACGGAAGTACCTTGAGCATACAGTAGTTATAGATGGTGACTAATCTATCCAGTATCTCGTGAAAAAAAATTAATGTGTTGTCAGCTGTAAGGACAGCCAGTCCTGCAAAGTGATACTGGATATGTTGTCTGACAACTGTCTCAAACATATCCAACAATACACACACAAAAGAAATATTTTAGACCTCCTGGCTGCAGACCAACCCATGACCAAAAATTACTTCAGTCTCCTGTGGATCCATCTGTGCTGAAAATGGAGACAACAGCTAGAAAACTGAAATATTAAGTTCCACTTTTTTGAAAACACATTTATACACAAGTATACTGTTGGACCAGCATTTGACTACAGCATGGACTCCCAGATGGCATTTGAAATTGATTTTAGTATTTGTGGTATGGTAAAACAATTAAGACTACTTAAAAGAAACAATGCACCAGGCCCTCACAAAATTTCAGTTAGATTTTACAGTGAGTGGACTGCAGAATGAGTGAGGTCATCAGTCCCATCAGATTAGGGAAGGAAGTCGGCCGTGCCATTCAAAGGAACCACCTCGGCCTTTACCTGAAGCGATGTAGGGAAATCTTGGAAAACCTGGCCAGACATTGGTTTGAGCTATCATCCTCCTGAATACGAGTCCAGTGTGTAACCAGTGCCCCATCTGGCTCGGTGAAAGTTGGACAAACAAACTATTAAGCAGGTGGGCATAATGGTTTGGCTCATCAGTGTACATAGAAATGTATTTAGCCAACAAGGTATGTCAAATGAATGACATTGATTATATGTATGGATACTAGGAAAGATTGAATTTTACACACAGCATTACATTCAGTGTCTACCCTCTGAAAAACTGCCCTTAATATTTGCAAATTGCTGTTTTAGTGTGTAGCTAAAACCTTCAAATATTCGTGTTCTGACCTATACCTCATTCCGTATCTCTCTCTCTCTCTCTCTCTCTCTCTCTGTCTCTCTCTCTCTCTCTCTCTCTCTCTCTCTCTCTCTCTCTCTCTTTACAAGTGCTTTGCCTGCCAAAAAACACATTTTTATTCTATTGGAAAGTCGATTGTAAAATATAACTGGAAGGAGTAAAGGTAACAATACACCAAATTCACTGGTGTCCAAAATTAAAGCAACGAACTGCTGTTCCCCCATATTGTTTCTAATTCACGGTATAATCATACAAACTATCAACAGATGCCTGTACAATCACGTTTTGTACAGAAGATGGCATTCCGGTTAGCAGACAACCACGTCCATGATGACGTCAGGGCACCTATCAAATAGGGTAGTGTTTTGCCAGGTAGTCCCAAATCCACAGTCACCAACATTGCAGTATGGCACAAAGAACACACCTACCAGACTCTCTGTGGTGGAGGGCCTGAAGAAGAATGTAAGCAGGACAGTTGCAAACTGATGAGGTCCGATGGCTCAATGAGAATCATTCTGTTATTTCTCGGATATGGCAACAATTTATAGAGGCTGAACACTATCTCGAAGACCAGGCTAGGATAGGGTCGACCATGTGTGATATCAGAAAGAGAGGACTGTTATTTGGCTATAATGGCATGACAGTACTGCCTTAGTGCTGCTTATCAACTGGCATCTGACGTCACAGCATCCCCTGGATGTGTTTTATCAAGGAATATGGTGTACAGAAGGCTTTGGCAGAATGGCCTTTATTAATGCTGTTTGCACAGATGAGTCCTAGTTTGATTTGGAGTGTGAGTCCCAATGTATTCACATCTGGAAGGAGCATGGAACATGATTTCGGGGTCCAAACATTGTGGAAAGAGATCGATATTGAGGAGGATCCCTAAAGGCGTGGGCAAGGATGTGTTGACCATTCGAACACCTCTTCATGAAATAGTACAGGTGAATTGGCAAGGTTTAACGCTGTCAGGTATCATAACGAGATTTTGGGACTTGATGTGCGATTGTTGTGAGGTGGTGTGGCCCAGATTTCGTATTGATGAACCACAATGCTCGACCTCACAGAACACAGGATGTTGATGTTTTCTTGGAAATGGAAGACACTGTAGGCCTGGCATGGCCTGCTCGCTCTCTTGATTTGAACCCCATAGATCATGTCTGGGGAGCACCAGGGAGATAGGCTGCAATGTATCAGTGTCCACCAATCACTCTCCAAGATTTGTGGGCAGCTCTGCAGGAAGAATGGCCGGTGTTGCCTCATCAAGAGGTTGATGATATCGTTCACAACATGCCTCATTCTATCAGGCCTGTATTGCTGCCAGAGGTGGTCACACCCCCATGCTGAGCACATTAACCAGTTGTTGGAATGTGTGTACAAATGCGTTAAATTCTTTACATTGTTTTTACTTTACTATCACCTGTTTGTACAGTTTTGTGGCAAAATAAACACAACCTTGCAAAATTTCCATTTGTTGCTTTAATTTTGGACATCAGTGTAGTTGAGCACTAAGCCATTTATGGCCGCACAAACAAAACAGTGAAGATTGTACATACACACAGATACACGTGCATGGCTGCACTGTCCCAGCTGGCAATACAGTACGTACACTGCAGCTCAGCTGCAGTCAGTGGTTGTATCAGGTGAAGTGGGCAAGGAGTGTTGGAGTAAGGACTGAGGGAAGGTGGCTGACAGCTAGGAGGGAGAGGCAGCCAGCATATAGTATAGGAATTGACACTGGTGAACCCGTTACGGCTGCTGGTTGGAGAAGTTCTGCACCCCGCACATTGAACACCATGGTTTGAAGGAATGGATTGGGAGAGGGAGAGAGCACAGACAAAAGAGCAATACTGCAGAGAGGAGGATGGCACAGGCAGTCTGCTGCCCACCACGAAGCAGATTCCCATGCCACATTCAGAGGCGTCCCTAATCCTCTGATTACTTTCAGGAACCAGATTCAAAAGAGCACCCCACCCATCACCCATTAACATCCTGGACTGGAACAACCCAACAGTATCATTCATCAGGGTGTCAGTTATATACCATTGTGCCCAGAAATGAGGATCATCTTACTCGCAGTCCTTTCGATCCCTCCCTAAGTAGTATTCTGTGAAATTCCATAGCCCATCCTAACACCACACCTACTCCCAGCCCTTTGCCACAAGGGTCATGCCCCCGTGGAAGACTCAGGTGCAAGATCTGCCTAATACATCCAGAAGGAGGTTAGTGTTCAATGTCTTATTGACTATGAGGTTATTAGAGACGGATTAGGATTAGGGAAGGACGGAGAAGGAAATTGGCCATACCATTTCGAAGAAACCATCCCGACACTCACCTTAAGTTATGTAAGGAATCATGGAAAACCTAAATCAGTATGGCCAGATGTGGATTTGAACTTCATGCTCTTGAACGCAGATCCAGTGTGTTAACCACTGCACTACCCCGCTCACTTTATCGGAGGTGGAGCCACATGTGAAAGAAGTCATTTCATATACCAGCTCTGCTGTAATTTCTGCACGCCCTTTTATGCAGGCTTGAAACTGGTTGTCTACCATAATGACTGGCCACTGACAAACTGTGGCCACAGGAAGCGTTGACTATATAGTGGCAGAATATGCTGCTGAGCCCAACATGTTAGAGTCCAATGACTACTTCACAACCATCTTGATCCTCCTCCCGAGCAGTATCTTCTCTGAATTACGTAGATGGGATAGTCATTGTAGCTCATCCTTTAATCGTGTAATCCTCCTTACTCAATTTTCATAGCCCCTGCCCCATACTCACATCACCACTGCCCGATGGCTCTGATTTGATTCACCCTGCCCTCACATCCTTCTCTCCACAGTTTGCCCCTTCTTTCTTTTTATGTTGCCCTCCTGATCCACTCCTCCACATGACTGTGCTTATTGTACATTGCACACCACTCCCTCCATGCAGCTCAAATGAACTCACCATGCCACATTCCTGTGCCATTCACCTGCTTCCCTTTATCTGCCTCACTTTCCCATCCCTGACAGCTGGGAGGGGGGTAGCAGACATATAGGAAAGGGATGATACACTGCTGAGGTCATTATGGTTGCTGTCAGGGGAAATTCTGCACAGTGCACAGTGAGTACCATGATGTGCCAGCCACACCCCATCTTCGTACTCTTTACTCATTTACTCAGCTGGCACAGTGTAGTTGTAGAGATGGTATGTGTTTATATGAATACTCCAATAGCTCCAAAGAAGGAGCCATCCTAAGCTATGAACATTCTTTGTCTTGTTTATTGGCCTATCAAAGACTCGGCTATTGAGTATGGCCTTTGTCAGCAGTAGACATGCGCACACACACACACACACACACACACACACACACACACACACACACACACACACACACACACTAACGCAACTTGCGCATGTGTGTGTGTGTGTGTGTGTGTGTGTGTGTGTGTGTGTGTGTGTGTGTGTTCTGGTGACAAAGGCTTTAATGGACGAAAGTTATGATTGTGTGAATCTTTTTATTGTGCCTATTGCGACTCAGCATCTCCGATATATGCTGAGTAGCAACTTTCTTTCTCTGGTATTGTTACAGTTTGTTACTCATGTATGTAGGCAAAATTAGTGATTCTTGATAAAGACTTACTTTCAGTATTCAAAATATTCTATGCTGACCCGTGTTTTGCTTGGATATGTTGCCAATAATAGTTTAAATGGTTGGCTTACATATAATGAATATATGTGCTGTGAATATTGTAGATTGAGATAATTTTTATTTGATATTCCATAATTTTTAGTTTATTTTGTTACAGCACAGACAATGATGGTCTTTATCACTTCATTTTAGAGACATATGGGCAATTTCATCCAGACAATATTAACCACTCTGCCAAAGGACTGTATGTGCAAATCAGGCTACAAAAAGTTTTGACAGGTAAATATCTCTTATTGCTTAAGGTAGAAAGGAAAAATCATAATTTACGTAAATACTGACGGAAAAAGAGTGAAAGTACTCTCTCTTGATAAGAGGCTGCAGCGCATTACAAATCAGTTGTCAGGAGATGAAGATGGTAAAAGCAAGATTGGAAGGGGGAAAAAAGAAAGAAAAAAAAATTTTAAGCGAAATGGTGCAGTGGTGAAATAATAGATCCACTTTATGCCGCAACAGTTTCCATCTTTGAAACTTCCCAGTTATCAGTCTCTGTTTACTGTTATTGTTGTTTAGCATTTGGAAGCACATTTGTTAGTTTAGTTGCATTTGAAGGGCCCAGAAAATAATACTAACTGGTTACTCTCAGTTATGTAATGTTCATAATGTATTATGGGTTTTATTACACTCATTGTTGGTATGAAGATTCTAAAAAAATTTAGACAATAGTATCATTAAAAAACTTGTTAGTAATTGCAGGATATATGTTGATATATTTTCTGTTACCTTTCTTTTATAACATTATGATAAATGCGTTAAAAGAATTATCTGTACTTACAATGCATGAGCAGCATTGGTTTTGTGAAAACAATTTCTGAATGTTCTATTGGAATCTTTGTCAACACCAGGTGATCTTTTATTGTTGCAAGACTTCTGTCTTGACTTCAGAAGGGCTAGTTGCTGAACTTGCCAGTTGGTTAAACTTTATAGATGTTTTCTCTCTGGTGCTTCGTACTATTTTTTCTCTGTTAGATTTAATAAATGATCATTAAAACTGCTTGCCAGTTGTAAATTATAGTTGTACATTTCTTAATGTAAATGAATGTAAAAATGTAAAAGCAAGCTCACACGGCTATGTGGAACATAAATGCTGCCTATAGAAAAATTAGAGATACCTCTGGAGGAAAGAGAAGCAGATGTATGAACATTAAATGCTCAGATGGCAGATTCGTACTAAGCACAGAAGATCAAGACACCTGGAGTAGGTGTTGGCCCCTCAGAATTATCATGATCCTTGAGAGAACCAACATTTGAAACTATTCCAATCCTGTTATGTGGTATGTATAAGATAGGCCAAATAAACTCAGACTTCAAGAAAAAGTATTACTATCCCCACACCAAAGAAGGCAAGTGATGAGATGTGTGAATATTTAGCAAACCATCAGATTAATAATTCATAGTTACAATATTATCTACAGAAGAAAGTAATGATTAGTAGATGTCTACCTAGAGGAAGATCAGATTGGTTTCTGAAAAAAAAAATCATGAACACTGAGGCAACTGACTCTACAGCTTTTCTTAGAAGATAGATGGAAGAAGTCAATGTATGTGTATGTTGTGTGAAGTTTTCAGGGATAAAATACAGAGAGCTGATGGTTATATACAACTTCTACAGAAATGAGACTACAGTTAATAAGAGTCAAAGGACATCAATAGGAAGCACCAGTTTAAAAGTAAGAGATACAGTGTTCTTTCCCTTCTATCTGTACATGATGCATGCAATTAAGGATGCCAAGGAGAAACCTGGCAAAGGAATTCCAGCATAGACATAAAAGAAAACGACATATCAGCTGAACAGAATGGGTAGTCTCTTGAGGAAAGGTTGTTGTTGTTGTCGTCTGTGGTCCAAAGACTTCAGTCTATATCCAGTGTTAACAAATTTAGTTTTTTAAGAAATGCTTTCCTTGCCAATCTACATTTTATACCGTCTCTACTTTGGCCATCCTCAGCTATTTCAATAGCCAGACCACACACACATCTACTGCTTTAAGTGTCTCATTTCCTAACTTAATTCCTACTGCATCACCTGATTTAATTACGCTGCATTCCATAACCCTTGTTTTTCTTTTGTTGGTTATATTATACCCTTCTTTTAGGTTACTGTCCACTCCATCAAACTGCTCTTCCAAGTTCTTTGCTGACAGAATTACAATGTCAATAGCAAACCTAAAAGTTTTTATTTATGTATTTTTCCATTTTTTTTTTCTTTTGTTTCCCTTACTGCATGCTATAACATCTGGGATGAGCAACAATCCCTTCTCACCACTGCTCCCTTTTCATGCCCATCAAGTCTTACAGCAGCCATCTTGTTTCTGTACAAGTTGTACGTAATGTTTCGCTCCCTGTATTTTACCACTGCTACCTTCAGAACTAAAAAGAGTGTATTTCAGTTGACATTGTCAAAAGCTTTTTCCAAACATCCAAAATTTGTAAACATAGGCTTGCCTTCCCCTGGTCCATCTTCTAAGATGTTTTAGAGCCACTATTGCCGTGTATGTTCTTACATTTTTGTGGAATCCACCCTGATCTTCCCTGAGGTTAGCTTCTACCAGTTTTTCCTTTCTTCTGTAAATAATCTGTGTTAGTGTTTGCAACAATGACTGATAGTTTGATAGTATTCACACCTGTCAGCACTTGCTTTCTTTGGAATTGAAGTTATTACATTCTTCTTGAAGTCTGAGGATATTTTACCTGTCTTGTTCATCTTACTCACCAAGTGGAATAGTTTTGTTATAGCTGGCTCTCCCTAGAAGCTTCAGTAGTTCTGAGGGAATGGCATCCACTTCAAGGGCCTTGTTTTGGCTTTCTGCTCTCTGTGAAATTCTTCTCACAGTGTTGTACCTCCCATCTCAGTTTTATCTACTTCCTCTTCCCTTTCTATAATGTTGCCTTCAAGTTCATTTACCTGTATGGCCCTTCTATATACTCTTTCCACCTTTCCTTTCTTTGCTTAGTAGTGATTTTCCAGCTGAGCTCTTGATATACAATTGCTTCTCTTTTCTCCAAAAGACACTCTAATTTCCTGTAGGCAGTGTCTATCTTTCCCCTAACGATACATGCTTCTAAATCCCTACTTTTCTAGACATTTTGCACTTTCTATCAATCACATTTTTTAGACATATGTATATTTTGTATTCCCTTCATCTGCTTTCTTTGCTGCATATTTATATTGTCTCATTTTATTAAATAAATTCAATATCTCCTGTGATACCTGTTTCATTTTCTTCTGCCTTCACTATTTCTTCTCTCAAAGCTACCCACTCATCATCTCCTGTATTTCTTTTCCCCTGTTTCTCAGTTATTGCCTAACGCTCCCACAGAAACTATCAACAATCTCTGGTTCTTTCAACTTATCCAGGTTCCATCTCCATAATGTCATGTCTTTTTGTGATTTCTGCTGTTTGTCTTCATTTCGTGACTATTAACGTATGGCCAGAGTCCACATCTGCCCCTAGAAAGGTTGTACAGTTTAAAAGTTGGTTACAAAATATCTCTTTTACCACTACATAATCTGTCTAAAACTTTCCGGTATCTCCATGTCTCTTCCACATATACAACCTTTTTTCATGATTCTTAAACCAAGTATTAGTAAAGATTAAATTAGGCTCTGTGCAAAATTCTACCTGGTGGCTTCCTCTTTCATTCCTTTCCCCCAATCCATATTCTCTTCCTACTGCTGAATATACATTTCTCCAATCTCTTCATCATTTGCGGAGCTGTTGGCATATCAAGTTGTATTAATGTCTTGTTTTGATTTCACATCTGTCTTGACTGCAATAATGTATTCACTATGCTGTTTGTATTAGCTTACTCACATTTCTATTTTCTTATTCATTATTGGATCTTCTGTATTACACATGTTTGATTTTGTATTTATAATCATATAGTCACCTGACTAGAAGCCCTGTTAATCATGCCACTGAATTGACTGATCCCATCTATATCTAGCTTCACCCTATCCATTTGTCTTTTTAAATTTTCTAATCTATCTGCCCGGTTAATGGATCTAACATTCCACTCTCTGACCAATAAATTGCCAGATTTGTTTTTCCCGACGACGACATCCTTCTGACTAGTTCCTGCCTGGGGATCCACATGGGGGATTGATTTACCTCTGGAATATTTTATCCAAGAGTAATGCCATCATCATTTAACTGTACAGCAAGGCTGAATGCTCTCAGGGAAATAACAATGTAGTTTCCCCTTTGTTTCCAGCCATTCACTACACGAGCACGGAAAGGCTATGCTAGTTACAAGGTCAGAGGAATCAGTCACCCAGGCTCTTGCCCCTGTGACTGCTGAAAAGGCTGCTGCCCATCTTAAGAAACTGCACATTTGTCTTTCTTCTCAACAGATACTGCTTTGTGTTTGTTGCATCTACAATATGTCTGTGTGTGTCATAGAGGGACCCAAGCTATCCCACCATAGCAATGTCCATGAGGCATGAGATAAGACATCAACAAAAGTATAACAAGGTTTGCAGATTATAGACAGATTAACTCTGGCGATGCTGATCTAATTAGATTACGAAATGCAATGCTAGAAGTTGTTTTAGAGTTTTGCTATCTTGGGAGAAAAATAACTGTTGAAATATCATAAATTTGGGAGTCTTGTATGGTACCTAACTACTTCCAGGAAAAATACTTCGTGGTGTTAGCTGTCATGGTAATTCATGTATAGAAATGTGCAGACTATCCAAAGTAGAGGGGATATAAATTTACAGACTGGCAATAGCAACAAATATTTTTGGAAAAAGAGAAATGTATTAACATTTATTGAATCAAATCATGGAAAGGAGAGCTTTTAAGGCAGTAATCACCTAAAACAAGAGACATTTTGAAGTATCAAGGAATAGTTAAGTTGGTAATAGAAGGAAGGGTGTATTGAAGAGCGAGACTACAGTAATCAGGTTCAAGTTGACGTATCTGCATTAATTATGTAGAGGTGAAGAAGCATATAAAAGTTAGACTAGTATCGAGGGCTGCCTCAAATCAGTCTCTGGACGAAGACCTTACAAACAGCATAATAATTCATAATGATATGAACTATGTTTTGACATTTTGCCCTGTTTCTTGTTTATAAAAATTTCTACAATAATTTTAAAAATGTTAAGAAGTTTGTAAATCTGGATGTTATGTCAGAAATTAGCAGTTATGGCAGTTAATTTTTGAGATAATATCCAAGCTTGTAGACTTTTTAATAAATTTTCTTAATACCCTCTACCACCACTGCCATCACCGTCATTGCCATCAGCACTACCCATTTTATTGCCTCTAATACCTCCTCCTACTTTTTGCATTATTGTATTCCAGTTTACACATCTATAACCATCCTTCTAGTTTACTAATGTCAGCTACTTCCCTTCCATTACATAGACTGCTGAGCTTTTAGTTCCTTCCTCAGGGAGGATAGATGCATAGGTTGGTGAACGTTAGAAAGGAGGGGTAGGTCACTCAGATTCCAGGATGAGAGGGACCCACCTGTTGTGAAGACCATATTAACAAACTTTTCTTTTTGAAAAACACTTATATTGCTATTTTCAAATTGTATTTTATACCCTCACAATTTCTGCCAATCTCAGTTATTTTGCTGTTTTCGTGTCTCACTTCCAACTCTAATTCTGCCAACATCACCTGACTTAATTTGCCTGTATTTTGTCATCCTTATTTTTCCTTTGGTGATAAAACATTTTGAAGACACTATCCATTCTGTTCAACTGTTCCTCTAAAAGGATTATAATGTCCTTGGAAACCTCTAAAGTTTTTATTTCTTCTCCCTGAACCTTAAGTCCCTTCTCATAATTTCTCCTTGGTTCCTTCTAATGCTTGCTAAGTGTACAGATCGAATGACATTATAGGTAGGGTGCAACATATCTCACTCCCTCCCCAACTATGTGTTCCCTTTCATGTCCAATTTTTATTACTTCAGTCTGGTTTCTGTACAAGTTATGGATAACATTTTCCTTCCTTTTTTTTTACCATGCTTTCAGACTTTCAAAGTTTGAATTCCACTTAACATTGTCAAAGGCTTTCTCTAAACCTACACACACTATAAGCGTTTCTTCACTCTGAAAAAGATTTTTTTGGGCAATAAAGAATATTATTATTATTATTATTATTATTATTATTATTATTATTATTATTATTATTGTTATCATCATCATCATCATCTTCATCATCATCATTGCTTCCAGTTGCCTCAAGAATATACCTGGTGCCTTAAGTGATCTCACAATATTTTATGCAAGATGTAGGTGGTTTCAGACATTACTGAATCTTGTACTTCACTATCATTATAACGTACTGTATTTTGGACAGAGTGGTCTTCAAGTCATCTAATTTTTATTTTAGGGCACTAATTATAACAGGGATGAAATCAGTTTTAACATTCCAAATTTGACTAACCTCACTCACCCTTATATTTCAGTTTCTTTGGGTTTCTGTACAATTAATGTTCCCATCACACAAGACTGACAAGGAGAGGTCCCCAGCGGTGGGATCGACGCTTGAAAGCATATATATGGTAAAGTCCCAGGTATCACAGTCTGCAACCATTCCTACTGGTGGGCCCTCATTTGCAAGTAATCTATAAAATTTTTTTTCGCAATTTCGTGTGCTGCTCTACAACTTTAAAAAAGAAATCTCATACAAACTGGTTATGTAGCATACAAAATGTTCAGGGCACAAACCTTATTAGCAGCTTTCAAATTTTTATTTTATTTTTAAATTTTTGCTGAACTGACTTTGATATTATTTTTATTCAGTTACTTGTAATTGAAAAAAATAATTTTTATTCAGTTACTTGTAATTGCCTCTCCCCCTGAACCATGGACCTTACCGTTGATGGGGAGGCTTGCGTGCCTCAACGATACAGATAGCCGTACTGTAGGTGCCAGACAAACGTGTGGTTCCTGAAGAGGGGCAGCAGCCTTTTCAGTAGTTGCAAGGGCAACAGTCTGGATGATTGACTGATCTTGCCTTGTAACACTAACCAAAACGGCCTTGCTGTGCTGGTACTGCGAACGGCTGAAAGCAAGGGGAAACTACGGCCGTAATCTTTCCTGAGGGCATGCAGCTTTACTGTATGATTAAATGATGATGGCGTCCTCTTGGGTAAAATATTCCGGAGGTAAAATAGTCCCCTATTCGGATCTCCAGGCGGGGACTACTCAAGAGGATGTCGTTATCAGGAGAAAGAAAACTGGCATTCTACGGATCGGAGCGTGGAATGTCAGATCCCTTAATCGGGCAGGTAGGTTAGAAAATTTAAAAAGGGAAATGGATAGGTTAAAGTTAGATATAGTGGGAATTAGTGAAGTTCGGTGGTAGGAGGAACAAGACTTCTGGTCAGGTGACTACAGGGTTATAAACACAAAATCAAATAGGGGTAATGCAGGAGTAGGTTTAATAATGAATAGGAAAATAGGAATGCAGGTAAGCTACTACAAACAGCATAGTGAACGCATTATTGTGGCCAAGTTAGATACGAAGCCCACATCTACTACAGTAGTACAAGTTAATATGCCAACTAGCTCTGCAGGTGACGAAGAAATTGAAGAAATGTATGATGAAATAAAAGAAATTATTCAGATAGTGAAGGGTGACGAAAATTTAATAGTCATGAGTGACTGGAATTCAGTAGTAGGAAAAGGGAGAGAAGGAAACGTAGTAGGTGAATATTGACTGGGGCAAAGAAATGAAAGAGGAAGCCGCCTGGTAGAATTTTGCACAGAGCACAACTTAATCATAGCTAACACTTGGTTTAAGAACCATAAAAGAAGGCTGTATACATGGAAGAAGCCTGGAGATACTGACAGGTTTCAGATAGATTATATAATGGTAAGAAGGAGATTTAGGAACCAGGTTTTAAATTGTAAGACATTTCCAGGGGCAGATGTGGACTCTGACCACAATCTATTGGTTATGAACTGTAGATTAAAACTAAAGAAACTGCAAATAGGTCGGAATTTAAGGAGATGGGACCTGGATGAACTAAAAGATCCAGAGGTTGCACAGAATTTCAGGGAGAGCATAAGGAAGCAATTGACAGGAATGGGGAAAAGAAATATGGTAGAAGAAGAATGGGTAGCTTTGAGGGATGAAGTAGTGAAGGCAGCAGAGGATCAAGTAGGTAAAAAGATGAAGGCTAGTAGAAATCTTTGGGTAACAGAAGAAATATTGAATTTAATTGATGAAAGGAGTAAATGAAGCAGGCAAAAAGGAATACAGACGTCTCAAAAATGAGATCGATAGGAAGTGCAAAATGGCTAAGCAGGGATGGCTAGAGGACAAATGTAAGGATGTAGAGGCTTATCTCACAAGGGGTAAGATAGATACTGCCAACAGAAAAATTAAAGCGACCTTTGGAGATAAGAGAACCACTTGTATGAACATCAAGAGCTCAGATGGAAACCCAGTTCTAAGCAAAGAAGGGAAAGCAGAAAGGTGGAAGGAGTATATAGAGGGTCTATACAAGGGCGATGTACTTGAGGACAATATTATGGAAATGGAAGAGGATGTAGATGAAGATGAAATGGGAGATACGATAGTGCGTGAAGAGTTTGACAGAGCACTGAAAGATCTGAGTCGAAACAAGGCCCCCAGAGTACACAACATTCCATTGGAACTACTGACGGCCTTGGGAGAGCCAGTCCTGACAAAACTCTACCCTCTGGTGAGCAAGTTGTATGAAACAGGCGGAATACCCTCAGACTTCAAGAAGAATATAATAATTCCAATCCCAAAGAAAGCAGGTGTTGACAGATGTGAAAATTACCGAACAATCAGTTTAATAAGTCACAGCTGCAAAATACTAACGCGAATTCTTTACACACGAATGGAAAAACTAGTTGAAGCCGACCTCGGGGAAGATCAGTTTGGATTCCGTAGAAATGTTGGAACACGTGAGGCAATACTGTCCCTACGATTTATCTTAGAAGCTAGATTAAGGAAGGGCAAATCTACGTTTCTAGCATTTGTAGACTTAGAGAAAGCTTTTGACAATGTTGATTGGAATACTCTCTTTCAAGTTCTGAAGGTAGCAGGGGTAAAATACAGGGAGCGAAATGCTAGTTACAATTTGTACAGAAACCAGATGGCAGTTATAAGAGTCGAGGGACATGAAAGGGAAGCAGTGGTTGGGAAGGGAGTGAGACAGGGTTGTAGTCTCTCCCCGATGTTATTCAATCTGTATATTGAGCAAGCAGTGAAGGAAACAAAAGAAAATTTCGGAGTAGTAGTAGTAGTAGTAGTAGTAGTAGTAGTAGTAGACTTAGAGAAAGCTTTTGACAATGTTGATTGGAATACTCTCTTTCAAGTTCTGAAGGTAGCAGGGGTAAAATACAGGGAGCGAAATGCTAGTTACAATTTGTACAGAAACCAGATGGCAGTTATAAGAGTCGAGGGACATGAAAGGGAAGCAGTGGTTGGGAAGGGAGTGAGACAGGGTTGTAGTCTCTCCCCGATGTTATTCAATCTGTATATTGAGCAAGCAGTGAAGGAAACAAAAGAAAATTTCGGAGTAGTAGTAGTAGTAGTAGTAGTAGTAGTAGTAGTAGTAGACTTAGAGAAAGCTTTTGACAATGTTGATTGGAATACTCTCTTTCAAGTTCTGAAGGTAGCAGGGGTAAAATACAGGGAGCGAAATGCTAGTTACAATTTGTACAGAAACCAGATGGCAGTTATAAGAGTCGAGGGACATGAAAGGGAAGCAGTGGTTGGGAAGGGAGTGAGACAGGGTTGTAGTCTCTCCCCGATGTTATTCAATCTGTATATTGAGCAAGCAGTGAAGGAAACAAAAGAAAATTTCGGAGTAGGTATTAAAATCCATGGAGAAGAAATAAAAAGGTTGAGGTTTGCCGATGACATCGTAATTCTGTCAGAGACAGCAAAGGACTTGGAAGAACATTTGAATGGAATGGATAGTGTCTTGAAAGGAGGATATAAGATGAACATCAACAAAAGCAAAACGAGGATAATGGAATGTAGTCGAATTAAGTCAGGTGATGTCGAGGGTATTAGATTAGGAAATGAGACACTTAAAGTAGTAAAGGAGTTTTGCTATTTGGGGAGCAAAATAACTGATGATGGTCGAAGTAGAGAGGATATAAAATGTAGACTGGCAATGGCAAGGAAAGCGTTTCTGAGGAGGGAAATTTGTTAACATCGAGTATAGCTTTAAGTGTCAGGAAGTCATTTCTGAAAGTATTTGTATGGAGTGTAGCCATGTATGGAAGTGAAACATGGACGATAACTAGTCTGGACAAGAAGAGAATAGAAGCTTTCGAAATGTGGTGCTACAGAAGAATGCTGAAGATTAGATGGGAAGATCACATAACTAATGAGGAAGTATTGAATAGGATTGGGGAGAAGAGAAGTTTGTGGCACAACTTGTCCAGAAGGAGGGATCGGTTGATTGGACATGTTCTGAGGCATCATGGGATCACCAATTTAGTATTAGAGGGCAGCATGGAGGGTAAAAATCGTAGAGGGAGACCAAGAGATGACTACACTAAGCAGATTCAAAAGGATGTAGGTTTGCAGTAGGTACTGGGAGATGAAGAAGCTTGCACAAGATAGAGTAGCATGGAGAGCTGCATCAAACCAGTCTCAGGACTGAAGACCACAACAACAACAACAACTTGTAATTGCTTTAAATGTAATTTTTTTTATTTATGTTCCTTTGTCACAACATTTTAATCACCATATTAACTTTTTCAATTGCTCTATTTTTTCTTTCAATCATTCTTTTTCCATTTGGAATCTTTGTGCATGTGAATTTAATTAACATGTGGAAATATTGATCTATTGGTTAAAACACAAAGATGAAATAAACTATTTATTTTGAATTTTACAGTGGTATAAGAAATGTCTTTTTTATTACAATATGTTCATATTTTGGGTGGTAACTGTCTCGCAAAAATTTAAAATATAAATTCCTATTGCACTATGAACAAAATAACACAGATCAAGGTTTAAAGAAAAGACGGGAAGTTAAATGAAAATTAAGTAAAATGAGGAATAGAAATAATGAATGTAAGAACTTGAATGAAAGTATAGGATGGTATAATCGACTAAGTTAAATTGAAGTTAACACAGAAAAATAATTAAAATCACATAACAAAGATTCCAAATGGAAAAAGAATGGTAGGAAGAAAAAAATGATAGTAATCGAAAAAGTTAATAAAATGATTATAATGATGTTACAAAGGAATACAAATACAAAAAATCACAGATAAACCAATGAACTGAATTAAAATAATAATCAGAGTCATTTCAATAAAGATTTAGAAATAAAAAAATTCAAAGGACCTACAAAGATTCAAACCCATAACCTTTTGCTTTTGGGGACTCTGTCTTAACTGTTACACTATGCAACCAATGTATATAACATTTCTTTTTTATGGCAGTAGAGCAGGCATGAGTAACATTCTTGACCCACAGGCCTGATTCACATACTTACTTAAGTTCGTGGGCCTCAACAGCAGTGCTCCTAGTGCCTAAAGTCAAAACTATAGTGTCCTAGACATTAACGTTTATGATGACATCTGCTTCCAGCACTCTGTACCAACAAATTATGCCTCAAAACACATGTTTTCACCACAGCTTCATAAGTTTGCATTTATTTATGCATTATGAACATTGTTTCTTTACTTACAACATTTTAAAAGAGCTGTCTTAACAAAGCTGTGTTGCAAACTCTACAACACTTTTAAAAAGACACAATCTTCATGACATGTAAATAAATGTAAACATCTGAAGATGGAATGCCAGACATCTTGAAGTGTCATCATGGAATAATAAACCCATATGAAAGCAACTGATTGCAGTTAATTCATTATAAATTACCTTCAATTTCAGCAACATGTCCACAACAGAAAAAAAAATGTGCAAATAAACCTAGAAAGGCTTGAAAAACAAAATGTGGCAGTGAGGTAAACAATCCCAACTGACAAGCAATTAGGAGTATCTAAGCAATTTTTGGCCACAGGCAGGTCATTAAAGTGTTTGAAATTTAGTGTGCTATATTCACAAACACTATTCACATACATTTTTTTTAATATTTGTCCAAAAATAGTTTTACTAACTGACAACATTGGCATGGTTTGTTAACAGCATCAGTCGAAGACAAAAATACTTCTCACCTCATCTCTTCAAGATAGAGAGCTGTTTCCCCTCTTGTAAGCTTCTCTTTGTTGTTCAAAGCCAGCAGCAGCGAAATTGCATTGCACGTGCATGGAGTAAACAAAACATTAACTATTTTGCATCATGAGCAGAAAACCTGAGATTAGCTGAGTGTCCATAGAAATATCCAAAAATGCGTCGCAAAGTACAGTGTGATCGCTTCCGTATGTCTCCCACAAACTTTTTTCGGCAGGCTGGATTGAAAACAATCCCCGGCTGAATCCAACCCACAGGCCATCCGTGCTGAGAAGCATCTCACAAAATTCTAAAAAATTTTTTTCGTCAACTGCTCATAAATGAGGGCCCACCGGTGGAATGAGTGCAGATCTTGAAATTTGGGAGTTTAACCTACATCACTGTGTAGATGGTTCAAAAATTCAATCTCACTGCTGGAGATGTCTGCTTGTGACACATCTGTTAAGAAAGAGGCTTTTATCTGGCTGTTTTATAACATTGTCAGTCTTGTTAGCTATTGCCATTCACTTGGTACAGATGTGTTGATCATACAGAATTGTGTTACATCATGGCTGCTTTAGGTGTGTCATCATACCATACTGGCCGATTGTTTGACTACCTGGGAGCGTGAGGGCAGGCATACTCTTTGTCTGTGCTGCAGTCAGTCACATCTGACCACCACAAGGTAGGACCACCATATTGTGCAAGCACACCATAACCTGCCACATCTGTACTTGCCATCCGAGAACAAGTAATCGATTCCCTGCAACATTCTTTGTCAGTCGGCTCCGTTGGTCGGAGACTAGCAGCAGCTGGATTAGGGAATTACCACCCCATACGTAGGCTACCATTAACAGTGTCTGTATTTGGAATGATGCTGTGACTGGGAAACATGGACTGCTGACGTATGGTGATGCATTCTGTTCGGCAGTGAATCACAGTTCTGTGCTACACCAGATGACCACTTCTGGCAGCATCATAAGAAGAGATCCCATTCTTCCAATGTAACATCGCAGCAGTACATCATGGATATCCTGTGTCCTCACATGCAACAATATCATGATGTCATTTTTCAACAGGACAGTGTTCATCCACCAATGGTACATGTCACTAAAAACTGTCTGCATGATGTAGAGATACTCCTTTGGTTTGTATGTGATAGAAGACATGTGGCCAAGCCCAGACATAAACTCAGTCCCAGTATGTCAAGGACCAGTTACAACTTTTGTGGCTCAGGGTGCCTCAGGAGAGGATTCAGTGGCTTTATGTCACTCTTCCCAACCAAATCATTGCGTTCTTTGTAAATTTTACTCGATTTTGTAATCGCTGAAATAACATCATTGTGTACCCTCTCAGTCCATGAAGTTACATTTCGTTTTCTCCTCCTTTTCTGGCTGCTTAATATTTTTGTCAGATAGTAGCAGTAAGTATCTTTTTAATAGAAACTATAAAGATTTTAAGTCCATGTCCTTTAAAAACATTTTTGATGCAAATTTCTAAAAACAGTATTTACTGAAATTGTATATTGTTTCTGATGTGAGATTTTATACAATTTAACTGTCTATACTAATTAAGTTGCAGACCAAAGCAAGTTTATTTTTCAGGTTTCAAATGGCCTCGACTGCTGAAATCAGAGAAGAAGAAATCCTGGTTAAAAATTGATCATGATTATGAAGAGACTGAAACTGAAGCATGTTTCACTATGATAGAACAAGGTAAGCAACATACTGGGACCGACAGTCTGGATTATTAACTCTGTTGATATGTTGTTTGTTGTGGTCTTCAGTCTTGAGACTCGTTTGATGCAGCTCTCCATGCTACTCTATCCTGTGCAAGCTTCTTCATCTACCAGTACCTACTGCAACCTACACCCTTCTGAATCTGCTTAGTGTATTCATTTCTTGGTCTCCCTCTACGATTTTTACCCTTCACGCTACCCTCCAATACTACCCTCCTTCTTCTAGTCAAGTTGTGCCACAAACTCCTCTTCTCCCCAATTCTATGCAATACCTCCTCATTAGTTATGTGATCTACCCATCTAATCTTCAGTATTCTTCTGTATCACCACATTTCAAAAGCTTCTATTCTCTTCTTGTCCAAACTATTTACTGTCCATGTTTCACTTCCATATATGGCTATACTCCATCAAATACTTTCAGAAACGACTTCCTGACACTTAAATCTATACTCGATGTTAACAAATTTCTCTTCTTCACAAACGCTTTCCTTTCCATTGCCAGTCTACATTTTATATCCTCTCTACTTCGACCATCATCAGTTATTTTGCGCCCCAAAGAGCAAAACTCATCTACTACTTTAAGTGTCTCATTTCCTAATCTAATTCCCTCAGCATCATCTGACTTCATTCGACTACATTCCATTATTCTCGTTTTGCTTTTCCTGATGTTCATCTTATATCCCCCTTTCAAGACACTGTCCATTCCCTTCAACTGCCTCTTCCAAGTCCTTTGCTGTCTCTGACAGAATTACAATGTCATCGGCGAACCTCAAAGTTTTTATTTCTTCTCCATGGATTTCAATACCTACCCCGAATTTTTCTTTTGTTTCCTTTACTGCTTGCTCAATATACAGACTGAATAACATCGGGGAGATGCTACAACCGTGTCTCACTCCTTTCCCAACAACTGCTTCCCTTTCATGTCTCTCGACTCTTATAATTGCCATCTGTTTCTATACAAATTGTAAATAGCCTTTCATTCCCTGTATTTTACCCCTGCCACCTTCAGAATTTGAAAGAGAATATTCCAGTCAACATTGTTAAAAGCTTTCTCTAAGTCTACAAATGCTAAAAACATAGGTTTGCCTTTCCTTAATCTATCTTCTAAGATAAGTCATAGGGTCAGTATTGCCTCACATGTTCCATTATTTCTATGGAATCCAAACTGATCTTTCCTGAGGTAAGCTTCTACCAGTTTTTCCATTTGTCTGTAAATAATTTGTGTTAGTATTTTGCAGCTGTGACTTATTAAAGTGATGGTTCAGTAATTTTCACATCTGTCAACACCTGCTTTCTTTGGGATTGGAATTATTATATTCTTCATGAAGTCTGAGGGTATTTCACCTGTCTCATACATTTTTCTCACCAGATGGTATAGTTTTGTCAGGACTGGCTCTCCCAAGGCTGTCACTAGTTCTAGTGGAATGTTGCTACTCACGGGGCCTTGTTTCGACTTAGGTCTTTCAGTGCTCTGTCAAACTCTTCACACAGTATCTTATCTCCCATTTCATCTTCATTTACTTGCTCTTCCATTTCCATAATATTGTCCTCAAGTACATCGCTCTTGTATAGACCCTCTATATACTCCTTCCACCTTTCTGTTTTCCCTTCTTTGCTTAGAACTGGGTTTCCATCTGAGCTCTTGATGTTCATACAAGTGGTTTTCTTATCTCCAAAGGTCTCTTTAATTTTCCTGTAGGCAGTATCTATCTTACCCCTAGCGAGATAAGCCTCTACATCCTAACATTTGTCCTCTATCCATCCCTGCTTAGCCTTTTTTTTTTTTTTGTTTTTTTTTTGTTTTTTTTTTTTTTTTTGAGACGTTTGTATTACTTTTCCCCTGCTTCATTTACTGCATTTTTATATTTTCTCCTTTCATCGATTAAATTCAATATTTCTTCTGTTACCCAAGGATTTCTACTAGCCCTCGTCTTTTTACCTACTTGATCCTCTGCTGCCTTCACTACTTCATCCCTCAAAGCTACCCATTCTTCTTCTACTGTATTTCTTTTCCCCATTCCTGTCAATTGTTCCCTTATGCTCTCCCTGAAACTCTGTACAACCTCTGGTTCTTTCAGTTTATCCGGCTCCCATCTCCTTAAATTCCCACCTTTTTGCAATTTCTTCAGTTTTAATCTACAGTTCATAACCAGTGGTCAGAGTCCACATCAGCTCCTGGAAATGTCTTACAATTTAAAACCTGGTTCCTAAATCTGTCTTACCATTATACACTCCTGGAAATGGAAAAAAGAACACATTGACACCGGTGTGTCAGACCCACCATACTTCCTCCGTACACTGGGAGAGGGCTGTACAAGCAATGATCACACGCACGGCACAGCGGACACACCAGGAACCGCGGTGTTGGCCGTCGAATGGCGCTAGCTGCGCAGCATTTGTGCACCGCCGCCGTCAGTGTCAGCCAGTTTGCCGTGCCATACGGAGCTCCATCGCAGTCTTTAACACTGGTAGCATGCCGCGACAGCGTGGACGTGAACCGTATGTGCAGTTGGCGGACTTTGAGCGAGGGCGTATAGTGGGCATGCGGGAGGCCGGGTGGACGTACCGCCGAATTGCTCAACACGTGGGGCGTGAGGTCTCCACAGTACATCGATGTTGTCGCCAGTGGTCGGCGGAAGGTGCACGTGCCCGTCGACCTGGGACCGGACCGCAGCGACGCACGGATGCACGCCAAGACCGTAGGATCCTACGCAGTGCCGTAGGGGACCGCACCGCCACTTCCCAGCAAATTAGGGACACTGTTGCTCCTGGGGTATCGGCGAGGACCATTCGCAACCGTCTCCATGAAGCTGGGCTACGGTCCCGCACACCGTTAGGCCGTCTTCTGCTCACGCCCCAACATCGTGCAGCCCGCCTCCAGTGGTGTCGCGACAGGCGTGAAAGGAGGGACGAATGGAGACGTGTCGTCTTCAGCGATGAGAGTCGCTTCTGCCTTGGTGCCAATGATGGTCGTATGCGTGTTTGGCGCCGCGCAGGTGAGCGCCACAATCAGGACTGCATACGACCGAGGCACACAGGGCCAACACGCGGCATCATGGTGTGGGGAGCGATCTCCTACACTGGCCGTACACCTCTGGTGATCGTCGAGGGGACACTGAATAGTGCACGGTACATCCAAACCGTCATCGAACCCATCGTTCTACCATTCCTAGACCGGCAAGGGAACTTGCTGTTCCAACAGGACAATGCACGTCCGCATGTATCCCGCGCCACCCAACGTGCTCTAGAAGGTGTTAGTCAACTACCCTGGCCAGCAAGATCTCCGGATCTGTCCCCCATTGAGCATGTTTGGGACTGGATGAAGCGTCGTCTCATGCGGTCTGCACGTCCAGCACGAACGCTGGTCCAACTGAGGCGCCAGGTGGAAATGGCATGGCAAGCCGTTCCACAGGACTACATCCAGCATCTCTACGATCGTCTCCATGGGAGAATAGCAGCCTGCATTGCTGCGAAAGGTAGATATACACTGTACTAGTGCCGACATTGTGCATGCTCTGTTGCCTGTGTCTATGTGCCTGTGGTTCTGTCAGTGTGATCATGTGATGTATCTGACCCCAGGAATGTGTCAATAAAGTTTCCCCTTCCTAGGACAATGAATTCACGGTGTTCTTATTTCAATTTCCAGGAGTGTATAATCTTTGTGATACCTTCTAGTATCTGCAGGCTTATTCCATGTATCAGCCTTCTTTCATGATTCTTGAACCAAGTGTTAGCTATGAATAAGTTATGCTCTATGCAAAATTCTGCCAGGCAGCATCCTCTTACATTTCTTACCCCCACTCCATATTCACTTATTACATTTCCTTCTCTCCCTTTTCCTACTGTCAAATTCCAGTCACCCATGACTATTAAATTTTCGTCTCCCTTGACTATCAGAATAATTTCTTTTATCTCATCATACATTTCATCAATTTCTTCATCATCTGCAGAGCTAGATTGCATACAAACTTGCACCACTACTTTAGTAGGCGTGGGCTTTGTGTCTATCTTAGCCACAATAATGCGTTCACTATGCTATTTGCAGTAGATTACCCACACTCCTATTTTGTTATTCATTATTAAACCTACTCCTGCATTACCCCTATTTGATTTTGTGTTTATAAACCTGTATTCACGTGACCAAAAGTCTAGTTCCTCCTGCCACCAAACTTCACTAATTCCCACTATATCTAACTTTAACCTATCCATTTCCCTTTTTAAATTTTCTAACCTACCTGCCCGATTAAGAGATCTGACATTCCACGCTCCGATCCATAGAATGCCAGTTTTCTTCCTCCTGATAACGATGTCCTCTTGAGTAGTCCGCTCCCAGAGATCCGAATGGGGGACTATTTTACCTCCGAAATATTTTACCCAAGAGGACGCCATCATCATTTAACCATACAGTAAAGGTGCATGCCCTCTGGAAAAATTATGGCTGTAGTTTCCCCTCGCTTTCAGCCGTCCGCAGTACCAGCACAGCAAGGTTTTTTTGGTTAGTGTTACAAGGCCAGATCAGTCAGTCATCCGGACTGTTGCCCCTGCAACTACTGAAAAGGCTGCTGCCCCTCTTCAGGAACCACACGTCTGTCTGGCCTCTCAACAGATACCCCTCCATTGAGGTTGCACCTACGGTACGGCTATCTGTGTCGCTGAGGCACGCAAGCCGCCCCACCAGTGGCAAGGTCCATGGTTCATAAATGTCTATAACCAATGAAATCCATCCAAACAAATTTTAAAGGTCAAGGGTCTTTATTTATCAAAGTTAATTCTTCTGTTCTATTGTAAGTCTTATTTCTTTGCTAATTTCATAATTTATGTTAATCAAAACAAGATTTGCAGTACAAGCAAATTTCAACAAAGGGGATGTGTTTTTCAGACACACAGATTCACAGAACAGAAGGCGACAGTTCCTGTTGTAAAGTGCTGCAGACTCATGAACCAGTATATAGTACTGATGGTAAGTGTATTGCCAAATAGTACTTTAAATTAAAATATATTTTCTGTGCCCTTTCGCTCCACATTTTTTTCCCCAAGAGGCTCTTTACAGATGAAACATGGATTTTGAATTAACAGCACAAGGAGATGTACTGTGTGACTTCTGGTACAACAATGTAAAATTTTTGTGTAGATCAAAGTTAATATTGTTTAATGCAGGATGGCATTTTGATGCCAAAATAGTTCAAAACCTAAAGATTGCTCAGAGATAAATGTAAATACGCATCTTGGGAATTACTAAGAGATACAGACAAACGAACAGATGGAGTATGTAAAGTGCTGGAGTAGAAGATCTAATTAAGACTGTAATGAAAGTGAAGTGAAGGTGGGTGGAACATGTAGCGAAGTAAAAGGAATGCAGATGGAGCATAAATCTTTGCTGATTCCACGAAACATGGAAGATCAAAATGAATAAATGACATTAAAAATCCATGCAGTATTGGGTATATATGTTTGAAGACTAACCTGCATAAGGAAGCATGTAGGAGGTCTTCATCTATTAGTTGATGTCAGGTAAGTATTGAGGACATGTTCATGCAATGCTTGATTTGTGATGGTACATACCAGTACCTCTGACGAAAAAAAATCAAAACCGCATATTTTGAGATGTGCTACTATAGGACTATTAATAACCAGTATAAATGTTATACTCACACTTTTAAAATGCACAGGAAAGCATTAAAATATTATTTTAAGAAGTCTAATAAATTTCAAAAGCACCTCCCTGGAAGGTCACAGTGTTTTAACCTCAATTTTACCAATTAAGTACTGTGTATATGTGTAGGAAAGATCCTTGAGCAAGCCCTGGCAGTGTGTGCAGTTATCTACTTAACACAATATTTTTATTGCTTAATAAATATTTTATATAATTTAGTTACTGCATCACAAGGTCTGTCTCTTGTGCCACTTTGGTAATGATTTTATTAACATTTCAGTGTGCCTCCAAATTTATTTAGCATGTTCTTTTATACCGCCTTGATGAAGACATGAAATACTGGAGCAGTCCTGTAGAACCATTATAATTTGCCTCTTATTTACAGATGCACTATACTTTTGCAGAACCATCCTAACAAAATCATAGCCTTCCACTCACTTTCCTTACTACTGATTTCAAGTGTATGTCCTATTTCATCAAAATCAGATGCGGTCAAGTGGGGTCCTAAAGACCACTTGACATCCAAATACAATCAAGGATAGGGTGTAACAGCACAGTGTATTCAGTGTAAAATGTAATAGAAGTTCTTCAATATCACTTATTTCATAAGTATGAAGAAAATTGAAGGAGCTAGTATGTAAGGTCCTGTAGTGAGATTAATCACAAAGTGTGACACAAAGTGACCAGTGGCCAAAGGGAAAGAAGGAAGTTACAGATTAGAACAGAGCGCTGAAACAGTTAAAAAAGGAAATTACCAAGTTAATGTTAGGTTGTGGAAAGAAATGACAGAAAAGGTGCCAGGGGGCTGGTAACAACAACAAGGAAAATTATTGTAACTTGTAGTCAGTGTGAACAAAAATGATCTGTTAAAACAAGTACCCATGTAGTGAAACAACATGATCAGGACTGTAGTGTTCCAAGGTGTTCTGCGTAATAGTTATTGTGTGTTACCTATCCCTTGTGTGTTTGAAAGGGTAGGAGATGTGTATTTAAATTATTAAAATTGTTGAAGAGGCAAACTCAGCACCAAATGAGGGCACATGGTGCAGTCAGATGCAGATTCTTGGACAAATTAGTCCAAACAAAGCCTCTTGCCTGGATTCCGATGTCATGTTTGGTTCCTTTCAACAACTGGGAAAAGGCGAACAACCAGGAGGAAAATTGAACAATTGCATAATAACCTGTAGTTTGAGTGGATAGGGGTCCATTATACAGCAAAAACAGTTATCAGTGTGGCCGTCTACAGCAGAGAGCTCCAAAATACTCAAGAAATGCTGTAAACGTGAATGCCATGATATTAGAGACCAAATGCAGAAACATGAGGGAAAAAAGTTGTGCTAAAGTTTGAACCACTATTGAAAAACTGTGGGTCCCTTATAACACTTAGGTGGCTAGAACCAGAAATTAATGGTAGTGATCTCTTTAGACCACCCCGTGGGAATGGAGGGGTATATTTGTAGCAGTAGACAACAATCTTCAATCAACTGAGGTAGAAATTGAGGCTTCACTGAAAATGATTTGGACAAGAATTATAAATGGAACAGTTGTAGCTGGACCCTACATCAGCCTTCAGAGTCGTCTCTAGAACCAACTTAAATCCCTAACAGGTTGTGTGAATGTTTACAAGTAGTTCTTAGTTTAACTACATTTGCAAATGCTGCCCAAAAAGTAAAGACACACATAAAGTGTACAACAATAATAGACATTCCAATAGGAAAATTTTTTTAAAAGGTGGGAACAGACAGTCAATCGCCTTTCCAGTTACACAAGAGAAGGAGCGTGGCTTGTACTTTATGTATTTTCATCATCTCTCTGCAGTGTTAATCATGTGTTGATGGTGTACTGTTCTGTATATGATCTAAGTTTACATTCATCAGGCTTGTTCTTTCTGTATGTTGTAGTTGTACTAACATTAGTTTATTAACAAAGTTAATAAGGTACTACATTTCATGTGAATCTCAACTATATTAGCACATACCTTTACATTTCACTAAAAAAAATCCATAAAAAACTTCAATGCCACAGAATTGTTCTACCTGTTTTGTTTAACCTCTTTATTACACCTCATGAACTATTGTAGTTTTATTAGCAAGGGAATTTCACTTTGTGCAAGATGTACTGTGTTGATGGATGCACTGTATGAAGGAGGTGCCAAACTTTCCCCCTCAAGGACTGCAACAGTTTCTACTTACAATTCACAATATTTTGATGGTAGTATCATAGTAAACAAATTTTTCACAGCAAGGTTCTTCTGTTACTAGAATCACCCAGCACTGTTTTCATAACATTCCACAGTAGGTGTTGGGTTCATACTTACTATGTCCTCTATGTAGACAGATGTGGGGAAGTCACAACATAACACTTCTGCGATTCTTCTGTTTTATGTTTTCAATTTTTATTAAGTTTTGTGTGTTTTCTATTTCATTGATTATTACTTATTCTTAAGTTTGTAGCAGAAAGCAAAAGTTTTGTTGAGCATCACAATGCTACGTGCAAAATAGTTTCCTTGTTCTTAACAATATTAAATTAACATTTGTTACAAAAAACAAAATTAACTGCTTGGTGCACAGTTTCATGAAATAGATTAGAGGTTACTCAGTTGATGGACAGTTCCATCAGTTGCTGTGTATGGCATTTCTTGACAATGGGCATCAGTTATTTCCCATTGAAATTTACAGTACCATATAGAAATAAGTTGGTAATGAATTTTAGTGGTTGTTTTCCTCCTCCTGATCAAAAATTAATAATGGTACTAATTTCAAACATGGATGAATTGGAACCAACAGAGTTATTACGAACTTAATTTTCTAACATTGCAGTGCCACAGTTCAGGTGCATGGCAGTGAGTACATCCCATTGTACCAGTTATTAGAGGTTCTCCCATTCCAGTCACATATGGAGTGTGGGAAGAATCCCAATTTTGAAAGTTTGTAAGTAGGCATTCTCAGGATAGTTTACAGCTATCTTCAAGTACTGTTCAGTTCAGTGACCATTCATGCTGCCCTTCTCTATATATGTTCAGTATCCCTAGTTAATCCTATTTGGTACAAGCCCCATACACTTGAGCAGCATTCAAGGATTGGTTGCACAAGTCACATGTAATAATCTCCTTTGTAGACTGATAGCATTTCCCTAATATTGTACTATGCCACTTGTGGTAACTACGACTGAACCTATGTGATTATTACATTTCACATCTGTACAGTGTTACACTTGGATATTTGTATGAGTTGATTGATTCCAACTGTGACTTATTTGAGGGTGTTTTGAAAAGTTCTCAGAACGGAACAGAAAAAAGTAATTACATCACTGAAAGTTTTTTATTTTTATTTTTCAACATAGTCTCCTTGTAGATTAATGTAGTCTCCTTGTAGATTAATGCACTTGGTCCAATGATGTTATAGTGCCTTGATCCCACCTCAAAAAAGAGTTTCCTCCAGGCCTGCAAAATAGTTGTCAACTTCATTTGAAATCAATCTTCGTTCTCCAAGAAAAATATTCAGTATTGGGAACAGAGGGAAGTCTGACAGTCATGTCAGGTGAATAAGACAGATGTGGTAACAATTCATATTTAGTTCGTGTAATTTTGCCATGGCGACAGCACGTTTTTGATCCAGCATCAAGAGTCGCGGCACCTATCTTGCAAATAATTTTTCCCTATCTAATTCTTCAGTTAAAATGTGATATAACCCTTTCAGATGACAGCTGGCAAGCGTGTGCAATTTCACACACTTTCAATCAGTGATCCTCCATGACCATTGTGTGCACTTTTGCAATGATTTCTGGATTAGTGGCACATCTAGGTTGACTACTATTCGGATCATCATCTAACTTCTCCCAACCAAATTTAAATTCATTTGTCCATTTGGCAACAAATGAATATGAAGGAGCAGAGTCCCCCAGTGTATTTTGGAAATGGGCATGAATGTCCTTTGCTTTCGTACCTTTCTTTCTGAAGTAGTTAATCACTGCTAGAATCTCTCGATTTTTTCCATCTTCACAAATCACTATGCAAGAACAACAGAGCCACGTCACCGCCCCAGCTCTCTTCCAAGAGCACTGACATGGCACGTGTTTACAGGCACCATTCCAATGAATATCATGTGAACAACTCGCGCTAGTGCTGACCTCTCGTGGTGATTCTGAGAACTTTTAAGACAATCCTCATATGGTTTTTTTAACTTTGTGAAGGGCAAAATTTTACATTTCTGAACATTTAAAACAAGTTGCCAAACTTTGCATGACTGAAATTTTATCAAGATCTGACATAGTATTCGTGCAGCTTCTTTTAGACAGTACTTCATTATACATAACTGCAACAGCTGCAGATAGACTGAGGGCACTACGAATTTTGTCCACAACATCATTAATTCCTCCAGAACCTCTACATCTACTCACCTTTCACTACACCTCATTCTTATCAGCTCATTCTGCTATCTTCCTGAATCTTGGTTCCTTATTCTCTGATGGCTCACTAAAAACCTCCTCCTATATCAGATGCACCAATAACCCACAGTACCTTCATTTTCACATCTGTCATCCATTCCACAACAAGAACTCCCTCTCCTGTAGCCTTGCCAGATGCTGTGAAACTGCCATCGACTAGCACTCTCTCTATACCTAGGATTTGAATCACTAGTGAACAATTTGGTTGAGTTTTTAATTTTTTTACTACATGTTACCTGTACACCAAAAGTGATATACTGTTACCCACTTAATCTGTGTGACAACCTAGTCCATACTATGAAGCCTCTGCACAAAATTCTGCATCTCACACGTCCACTCCCATCCCATACTTCTGTATATCCACCATCTCCTGCTGAATTCTAGTCACAGACACCACTTATGCTATAAAAAGATAGGGTCACATGTGAAAGTAGCTACATCATATAGGAGCTGTGTTGTAATTACTTTCTATGTTGATATGGCAACTAACCAGCTGTATACTAGCACAAGGTGCCACCTCCAAACTACAGCTAACCTCAGACTTGACTATATCAACATCTGTGCCATATGGATCGCGCCCCCCCCCCCCCCCCCCCCAATTCACTCTCCTATGTATTGAGTAACTGGGAACCGTCCTTCCAGCACATCCTCCATTTGTACAATCCATTAGTGTAAACCTCAGCTAATTAATATAGTTCTTTCATTAACTGTTATAATAAATATCATACTTGCTGTCCACTACAGTGGCAGCACACTTGTTAACCACCCAACTGCAAACAATATGTTGTCCAGTCACAGTTTGGATTAATGGGTAGTTCTGGTATTGAGAAGGCTAATACACTATGTGATCAAACGTATCCAGACACCTGGCTGAAAATGACTTGAAAGTTCATGGCAACCTCCATTGGTAATGCTGGAATTCAATATGGTGTTGGCCCACCCTTAGCCTTGATGACAGCTTCCACTCTGGCAGACATACGTTCAATCAGGTACTGGAAGGTTTCTTGGGCAATGGCACCTCGTTGTTCACAGAGTGCTGCACTGAGGAGAGGTATCGATGTTGGTCGGTGAGGCCTGGCAAGAAGTCAACATTCCAAAACATAGCAAAGATATTCTATAGGATTTACGTCAGAACTCTGTGCAGGCCAGGCTGTTACAGGGATGTTATTGTCATGTAACCACTCTGCCACAGGCCGTGTATTATGAACAGATGGTCGAACGTGTTGAAAGATGCAATCACCATCCCTGAATTGCTCTTCAACAGTGGGAACCAAGAAGGTGCATAAAAAACTTCAGTGTAGGCCTGTGCTGTGATTGTGTCAAGCAAAACTACGAGGAGTGCAAGCCCTCTCAATGAAAAACGTGACCACCACCGCCTCCGAATTTTATGTTGGCACTACACACTCTGGCACATGACATTCATCGGGCATTCACCATACCCACACCCCACCATCGGATCGGGACATTGTTGTGTACCGTGATTTGTCTCTTCACACAACGTTTTTCCAATGTTTATGCTCCTTACACCATGTGAGGTGGTGTTTCGCATTTACCGGCGTGATGTGTGCCTTATAAGCACCCGCTCAACCATGAAATCAAAGTTTTCTCACTTCCCGCCTAACTGTCATAGTACTTGCAGTGGATCCTGCTGCAGTTTGGAATTCCTGTGTGATGGTCTGGATGGATGTCTGCCTATTGCACACTATGACCCTCTTCAACTGTCGGCGGTCTCTGTCAGTCAACAGATGAGTTCGACCTGTATGCTTTTGTGCTGTATTCATCTCTTCACGTTTCCACTTCACTATCACATTGGTAACAGTGGATCTAGGGATGTTTAAGAATGTGTAAATCTTGCGTACAGACATATGATACAAGTGACACCCAACCACCTGACTAAGTTCAAAGTCCGTGAGTTCCGCAGAGCGTCACACTCTGAGATCGCTGATACGGACTACCTGGCAGTAGGTGGCAGCACAATGCACCTACGTAATTCATTGCACAATAAGTTACACACTAATATTATATTCTGTGGCATAACAAAGGTGTTTCACTGCATAAATCACTTTACCCTTTCAAGTAAATTAGAATATTGCAGTTTCATAGGAAATCCTTTGAAATGGTTCACGTGATATCTATCCAACTTTCAGGAGGCAAATTGTGTCACTGCTAACACACACACACACACACACACACACACACACACACACACACACACACACGTACGTGCAATTTTATGTCTCTTGTAATGAGACAGAGGTTTTTTGTAAATGCTCAAAAATGATTGCATGGTACCACAGCACGTGGTGCCCTGAACAAATGCCGAGTGTCAACCTAACCCACAAGGAGTGACCCTGAAAGTGTGGTCATGTACAAACATGGAAGTAATAAAGTGCAATAACTCAAAAGGATTCACACATGAAAAACTATTGAGTGAAAGTCAAGTAAACAAGAACACCGACTGGAGCTAGCAAAAGACTAACTACAGATTCACAATGGCTGTAGCAGAGGTACTGACACTCATACTCATGCTGCTCTCAGTGGAGTCATGGATCACTCTGTCTCTCGACCACAAACAGTTCCTCATCTAACATGCCTGGGTCTGGCAGGTATACCAGATCCCTCCTGACCTTCATGAGGCACATAGGGCCGAAAATGCTCAGGTCTGCGACAGTTACTCAGTCAAGGGATAAGATGCAATGAGGATCACTGCCCTGGATTGCCTTTGGGCACACTCTGGCAGAATGTCAAGGGCCATGCTGGAAATGGTGAAGGGCTGAAGCTTCACCCAATGGTAATGGATGAGGAGACTGTGAGGTGCAACCTGTGCCTGCTGCTAGGAAGATGGAGAGTGGAACACCAATGCCATCGGATCTTCCCCTTTCCACTCCTTATTTCCCATCAGAATGTCTTACAATTAGCCTAAACCTTGTTGATACCTGTGGCACAGCTCTTGGACCATGGGCGTTTGGTGCCGCACACAATAGGTCAAAGAGATCACAAGGCTGACGACTGTGCACTGCCTCAATCGGACTGCATCCATTGATTGGAGTTGCTTGGTAAGAACACTGCAAGTTACTCCGACACAAACTGGCAAACACAGTCTGACACAAGAGAGTGCAGCACATATTCAATAGTGAAAATGGCAGCTAAGGCATGAATTGTAGAATGTAACACTGTGGAGAACAACCTAGCATAGCAGCACAAGAGGGAATCAGAAAAGATGTGTACCACTAACATCAGAAACTCTTTGTGGTGGGGCAGCCTGGTTGTGGGTGCACATTGAACAGTGTTTCACCATTGGCTTTCTGTACTATTACCATCAAAGGCTTGCTAAATCTGATAACACTGCCATGAGATTCTGAAACCTCTTGAGTCCTCTTCATTTTATCTCATGTAGCGAAGGGGATAGGGATGGCTTGACAGAAATTAGGAACTCCCAACAGTTTCCATCTAATGCAGGCCTCAAAATTGACGGCTCCAACCAGATACTTTCCAAAAAATTGATCGAATGACTGCAGCAATGCCTGTAATTTATCTGAGACCAGATTAACTTGGTCAACTGCTTCAAATCCAAAAGTACTGAAAGCATCGAGTCCAAAAACGGGATATGGTGTTGCACACTTTGTATTTGGCTGAAACTAGCAGTCACTCCAGAAAGGAAGTCACTGCCCAATGTATGGTATTATTTGGTTCTGACAGTGTTAAAACATGGAGCAGCTCCCTTCCCTCTTCGTGATAAATATCCAAATTGATTAGATAGGCGAAGGCCCATTTGATCTTCGTGCAAAACCCAGCTATCTTCAAGTCAACCATAATACAGCACGGCTGTAAGTCTGCTAATTTGTTTGTGGACTCAGTGCAAATACAGGGACATTGTCCTGTGGCACAGATTGCTGACATTTTCCATTCACAGCTACAAAGTGACCTGATGGTAAGTGTGACATGTTGCAATTTATAGGGGCATTGTCTCCTCTCGGGTAATGACCAACAATATAAGCAAGACTTTTTCGCTCGTGGAATGAGGCCAGCGTTGTGTAAGTACAGCACTCCACGCCAGCTGTGAAGTCAGCAGAAGACTTGCACAGCAGAGACCAAGATCAGTTTGGAGGAGCACCCACTTTGTAGCGGACCTGCACTGGGACATCAGAGTACCCATCCCAGTACTATACCTGTCCAGCTAACTTGACAGTGCAATTGCTACAGCCTCAGTATCTTCCACTGGGGACTCACCTCGCTGGTATGACTGGTGTTTTTGTCACCTGTCAGTTTCATCTGAAAACAGTTTCCTCTTCAATTTGTGCCCCATCGTCTAACGTTGCATCTGAATCTGCTAAATTTCTGGCCTGCACAGCCTTGACTGGTGCCAGCTGCTCCAGTATATCATGAATAAGGAATTACTACAATGTTTACACTCGAAATGACATCTGCATGCTAAAGTCTGCCGTCCACACTGCATACAACTGCCCAGGACATTTCTAATATTGGTTAAACTGCAAATGGCCAGCTACCATGTGCATCTGGTGTCCATATAAGTGCATTAGTAATATCCACAGTTGTGTAAATTCTGCGTTTTCAGACTCCATAAAGGGCCACAATTTCTGCGCTACCACATACAACCTAATGCAACAAGACAGCAACAGGTTTGGTGACACACTTTACCTGGCAGTAGAGCTTCAAATGTGTAAATAATTTTCCTCTCTTTCCAGTTTCATCAACATTTGAAAAAGGAGCTGGTGACAACAGCAAAGGCTGTGAGACATGCACTCGCATTGCTGCCGCTGCTATTGCTCCTCCTGCAGCTGCATTTGTTGCCTCCAACACTCCAAACATGCTGGGTCCATTATGGCCACAATAAAAACACTTAACTCAAAAATAAATGTACACGCGAGAACAATTTCTTGTCACCAGCTGTTATGTGTCACATAGGAAGATGCTGTTATGTGTCACATAGGAAGATGCTCAAAAATGTGTGTGGAGTACCATTAGATGAGCAAACACTGTGAACAAACACAGTGTGTCAACCTAATCCACAAGCAGAGAATCAAAAGTGCAGCCAGGGAGAAACACAACTAAGAGAGCATAACAGTTCCAAGAATTCACACACAAAAGCCAGTGAGTGTAAGCCATCTAAACAAGAACACTGGCTGAAGCTGTCAAGCAACTGGCTCTGGACTCAGTGTGGCTGAACCAGGAAAATTTAAATTCCACAGACACTGCCCAATGTTTATGACACTCACACTGCTAATGGGAAGTCGTGGGTCACTCTGACTCTCAGTCATAATAATCATCATCATCTGCCTGGGATACCAAGTATAAAAAGATATCCTAACTTTTAACACTATTATGAAAAGGAAAGTGGCTACTCACCATATAGCGGAGATGTTGAGTCGCAGATAGGCACAACAAAAGGACTGTCACAGATATAGCTTTCGGCCATTAATTTTATTATTTGTGACAGGTACAACAAAAAGCTACCTGCACCTCAGCATCTCCACTCTGTGGTGAGTAGCAACTTTCCTTTTCACAATATTGTTACATTCCATCCTGGATTTTCCATAGTTTGATTTATCCTAACTTTTAGAACCATTAGTTCCTTTCTGAGGAAAGGACGATGGATAAGTTGAGGACGGCTGGAAAGGAGGGGCAGGTCATTCAGACCCCAGAACGAGATGGGTGCACATGTTGTGTACAAACCGATCGATCCCTCTCATCATGGAATCTCAGTCATCTGCCCATACTTTCTAACCTTATCAACATATCCTCCTTTCTTCATGAGGAAGGAGCTAATAGTTATAAAGTTAGGATAATTTTTAGTACTATTATATGTGTCTGTCTATAGTATTGGAATTTTGTGACTGCTGCATGCTTAGTGATTGATGTTTCACCACCAGGCCAGGCACATAGCCTGTGACTGCACAGCATTCAGTGGTAACATTACCAGATGCCAAATTTGTTTTGTCTGAAGATAATGTGGCACATTAAATATAGTTTTAAAAATAGCTGGTAATGAAAGGTCATTGGACATGGCCTCCATCCAGTTTTCTCCTGCCACCTGGAGTGGCCGTGCGGTTCTAAGCGCTACAGTCTGGAGCCGAGCCACTGCTACAGTCGCAGGTTCGAATCCTGCCTCGGGCGTGGATGTGTGTGAAATCCTTAGGTTAGTTAGGTTTAATTAGTTCTACTTTCTAGGCGACTGATGACCTCAGAAGTTAAGTCGCATAGTGCTCAGAGCCATTTGAACCAGTTCTCTCCCATTAAAATCTAAAATCACACTATAAGTTTCCATCTAACAATGCATAATATATGAGAACATGTAGAAGAGCTTGGGATTACAACTTGACAAAATAAACTCAGTTAGGAGCAGCACACAACACAGTTGAAATACACAAACAATTCATTGTTTGTGATGTAAAAATTAGAGAGAGAAAAAAGAGGTGGTGTACATTGTTACTTTCATTCCATATAATCATATTTTGGAGCAACTAATCAAGCCAAGCCAAGATTTACCAAGTACAAAAGTGTGTGACATGAATTATTTATGGTGTGACTTCAAGAACATGAGAAAATCTGTACAAATAACTGACTATTCTATACATTCATTCATAATGCAATTTGCGGCATGCTATGTATATCTTTACCAAACCATCAGCTCAGTTCAAGGAATAAATGCTATGAAGAAGAAATTTTCATAAATATTTACTTTCACACTTTGTCCAGAAAGATATCACATTTTTAATAATTTTACATCAAAAGCCATAAGAAGTTTTGGTACTAATGAAGTACCGTTCCTTAATAGAACCAATTGATTTACATAAATTATCATCTACAGCACGTCACAGCTGAATTTGAAACAGCTTTATTGCACTATTATGATCAGTGAAAGCTTGTCTTATAAACTGTTTTCAACTTGATAATACTTGGCTATAATAGGTTATGCATTATCTTATATCATAAAAATTTAATGTTTGTGGCAAGCTTTTTAATGCATGTGTGAATACCACTGGATTTAATCAAAACTTCTCTTGTATTACAGATCATGCTCCAGTACAACTTTACGATTCTCAGGACAGTGATGAAACAGACTTTTCAGATGATTCAAGTGAGAAAGAAAACCCTGAAATGCATTTTAATCCATATGATCCTTGGGGGTATGACATATAAAAGCTTTAAGGCACAGAAATGTTTTACACACAGACTGACTGTACATAACAATTTTATTTATTTTTATATACTTTTTATAATGACAATGTAAATAATAAAAAATAAGTTTGGTTTTTTATAGTAAATTATCAAATCATATAAGAAAGCCATTTAATTTCTGCAGTGATGGCACTGCTTCTTTTGCTATTTTTGGCAAATTGTTATCACCATTTTCCATTATAGGATTTCCTGATAAATCAACACTATTAAGCTTCCTGCACTTCTTAAGATATTTTAATTCCTCTGAACCAGTTATTTCATTGTTTTGCAGAGAGAGTTCCTTCAGCTGCCGTAGCTCAGGAAAGGCAGCTAATGTATTAATACAATTGTTGTCAAGTTTAAGTACCTGTAATTCCATAAACTTATGTTAGAAGGACAATCACAAATAATTATGACTATATATATATTTTTTAATATCAGTGTTTACACACCTGGCAGTTTTGCAGTAAATGCAGCTTAGCCAAAGATAACTTAAGCATATTGCAACTTAAATCCACATTTCTGAATAAGCTTAAATGATGTACATGGTAAAGAGCAGTAAGAGAGCTGTTTGACAAATTAATTTCTTTAGGCAGTACAGATTTTACTGCAGTCTGGTTAGCATCAACTGCGTACTCCATCAGGTATCTGCTTCCTAAAAACAATGGAAAAAATTGCACCAATATTAACTTACAGTATATAATTGGTTTTGATTACAGAAAAATAAAGCAAAAAAACTCTTTCAATCTTGGATTATGAATATAAAGCATTTAGTATTTGTTTATATTACAGGTTGGTGCTAGCCTTTAAGAGAAAGTGCTGAGTGGCAATAAACTCACGTCTATTGGAATCATAAGGTGTAGCGGAGACTTGAGATAAAATCAAATGAGGTGGTTTGAGAAATTACGATGGGCAAAGTTCGTTTTTGTGTACTCTGTGTGAACTGGTGTTGATACTATTTCATAAATCAATCATGTTGGGCATTTTCTGAGAAGTAATTTTTGTTTGTCAGTATGTGTCTACAGTCGTGGTACAAATTGAAATCCTTGCACCACAGTCTTGTAGCACATGGATAGAGGAGTGAAAACAGAATGGTGCAGCAATTCATTTTCTGCGTTTGACTGGGAAGAATGCTGCAACAATCTATCATTGTATGAGAGGTTGCTGATAAGTCCTTGACTATAATGAAAAAATGCTGTTATGGGTTTGAAAAATTTTGTTTACTCAACATATCTCCCCTTGAGCTATACACATTTATGGTGTTAAATCAATGGTGCAGCAAACCATTCATCTGGAGCCATTCTGGTGTCCCCAATTTTCAGAAACTGTATTACCTTAGATGTGTCTGAGGGAAACAAGATAGCACAACAGGGTGGATGTTTGAGGATTAAGATCTGCCAATAGCCACTTTATGATGAGGGGAATTGTCTCACAGACACAAATTTCCTTTTCTCAGCTTTCCTATGTGTTTGGATACTAACTATTACTTCAGTTTGTCTAGAAATTCAACATAGTACTTTGCTGTGGTGGTTTCATCATGTGGTAGGTAGTCAATAACTAGGATACCTTCTTTATCCCAAAAGACAGATACGAGAAACATATCTACTGATTTTTGAACTTCTTTGAATGTGGAGAACCACTGAGTCTCCTAACTTTGGATCATAAGTGTACACCAATATTTTATCCAAAGACGATCCAAAAATCCTGTAGATCCCAGTGAAATTAGACCAAAATGAACTGTGAAGCACCCACACATTCATGCTTTTGGTCTGTATTAAGACATTTGGCAACCCACCAAAATCTCATGAGTAAAATGACGCACATATTCAATGCCCAGGGTCTCTGCTATCTTTTTATCAATTATTCGTGATCATGGAACAAACAGCATCCACTGTTTCTGAAACTGACTCGGACCATCCTAGAAGGACAACCCATCTGTCAGTGCTGAATGTCCTGTTTTAAATGCAGCAACCAAATTCTTGATATGGAGTAGGAATAGCAGTTACCACACAATGTACCACACACATCAATTTTGTCAGCATGATTATCTTTCAATTTTCACTTCGAACTGGCACAGCAAAATAAAAAACAATGTTACTACTATTGCATATAATATAAAGAACAAAGTTTAATGCCACATAAGGATTAATCTACGTCAACTTTAACCAGGAAAATCCAAGGACCTGTCAACTCCCCCTCGTATGGCACAGAGACTTCCATTGGTGTCAGACAAGAAGCAGACTATGTCTCCTCAATAATCATGAATCACATGATAAGTTGAAGCTCTGGTGTTCAAGGACGAGAGTACCACAATTGAGGCAACAGTGGAAAAAATAAAAATCACTCATGAGTAGCTTTCAACATCATGCACGACATATCAAGCTGGTTGGAAAGTCATTGACAAGAGATGCTCGTGAGTAAATTGAATAAGGATAAATGTAGTAGGAAAGGTAAACTGTGTGTTTCACTTTCTTGTATGCAGTGAATGTGGAGCAGTGGTGGAGCCAGCAAGAAAGGGACCAGTAAAAATGGTATTTCAACCACTGGTTGTCCGGGAGTCGTTTGTGCCATGGTGCAGCAAGTGCCTGAATCCAAGAGTCATGGAATAAATGACACACCAACAAGGGCATAATGAACAACTGAAGAGCAGCTGTTGTTCTGGATTTTCTCTCGTGTCCTACAGTATACATGTATGGACGTTTGGATGTACTCAAGAGAGTTGTATTACTGTAGCAATTGTTAGTTGTGTTGTGAAAAGTAATAGTGAAAATGTTGGGAAAATATACCCTTGTTTGTGAGACGTGTGGCTATTTATTTAGCAGCAAAATAGAGAGAACTTGCGGAAGCATTACAGGGATCTTCACCGCAGTTGGATTGACAGGGAGGTGGCACATAAGGATCCGGACTCAGAGAAGAGAATATAAGGTAAGGTAATACTACTTTCATCTGGCGCTGTATCGGGGTTGGCAAAATATTACCTTGTTATATCTGCCTGGGACAAACTTCCTGCTAGTGCTGGTACAGGACCCATCACAAAGCTTACAAAACAAACAACAGCAGGAAAAGAAGGAAAAATACACCCCAACCACTACACAAAAAAGTGAGGACTCAGTTGTCATAGCTGAAGGTGATGCTAAAATATTTTAGTTGAGGTTACAATTGGCTGTCAAGACAAAGCATCACTGGAATCTGTCCAAGATGGTTTTGCTTCAAGAGGACAACCTACTTTGTCTAGTCACAACACACACGGTGCTTTTTTGCATTCCCCACATTCTCCTAGCAAGGCACCAGTGACTACTACTATTACCACCACCACCTTCCTAGGATGAAGAAATTATGGCTTGGCATGCATTTTCAGAATGAGCCAGGTGGTGGAACTTTTTCATGAACAGCCAAAATGGAAACACTATACTCAAGGTCTCCACCAAGTCATGTCACACTGAAGAATATGTAGAAAGCCAAGTACCAGCATCAAACTTCATGGTTGAAATATTTTTTTTAAATACATAATAATTAAAACTTTTGACTATGCCTTGTTCTCTGTCCATAATTTGATATGATACCTCATCAAATACATGATGGATGTAAAATTCACATTGGCTACTTCACAGAGGTTGTGTGACACAGGTTTCAGAATAGCAGTGAGTGATATTGTACTTTCCAGAGGATGACAAAATGTAGTGAGTTGCTCAAATCTGACACTGTATGGCTGAAGTGACATTTGTCAAAAGGTGACAAGCATACATCCCTGGAAAAACTCTGATATTTAACATCCGTGGATTCCAGTTCCATAAAGAACAGACTGTTGACATGAAAGGAATCTGAGCTTTATAAGGTTTGAAGTTAGCATTGGACAGAACTTTATTCAATGGTCCATTATTACCTTCCATGGTAAAATAATTGGGTTTGTGAATAAGCGAGCAACAGATAAAATGCACAATCAATGATTGTTCATTATGAGTAGTATTTAGGAATGTGGGCTTGAAATGCATACGCATGTAGTCATCAATGAAATACATATTAGACATGCTCTATGAAGTATCTATGTGTGTAATAAGAGTTAAAGGTAAAATGGTTACTTAGATCATTATAATATCCGCTACGTAATTGGTCAACTCTGCTCAGCAGCTGTAACTTTTCCATTGTAGCCTCTCTGTATTTATGCCGGTCAATGGCCTGCATCAACAATATTGATGTCAACAGTGTCCCTGGAAAAAAATTTAACACAAGCTATCTGATTACAACACTACTTAAACAACAACACAACAGTAACTAAAACTACCAACAATGCATATCTGCAAGCAAACAAAACTCACATTTACTGTCTGGTTCCAGCTCTAACAGCTGGGCACAAGAATCTAGTTCTTCTTCCAAAACTGATGTCAACCCTTCACTAAACTGAAGTCCAAACTGACTTTCTGTGCTTGTCCAAGCCAAATCCCCATCAATAACAAGGGGCACATGTATAGAATGTGTTGTATTTTTTTCCATCACTTGTACAGTAACTTCGGATAAAATGATGTCACCATGATATATCTCTGATGATGGTGAAAATATCTGTTGTCTTGTTAAGGTTAAGAGTTCTATGACTCTTTCAGTACCAGAAGATTTATGGTTGTTACACAGCTGGACATGTCTGCTCTTTGAAGTTGGAATAAATGCATCTCAAATATGATGGAGCAATATTACACAAATAATCTTAAGGACTACGTAATGTACCAAACATTAGCGCTAAAAAAGAGTAACATTTTGCAGTGTCACTGCAGAGTACGTGATAACACTACTAATGGTTCAACTACTATTGCGGGCAGCTTTAAATCTTTATGATCTGGTGCGACGTCTGAATTACACTTTTACAAAACGGGAAAAATTATTCTCATCATTAGAAGACTAACAGAACTGCAGTGCACTGTTTATTCCTGGTGTGGTACACTTTTAACATACTGCAGAACTTAGAGCACACATACTTCACACTATATGGTTGCTTATAGTTGCAAGGTGACCATTCTGTGCCTGATTTTGAGTGTTTGCTGTGATAATTTGATCTGGTATTGCTTCCGCAATTTTGTGGTAAGTCTATTTATGCCAGTAACCGTTTCGAAGCACAAAATATTTAAGAATTTTGGAAAATTTTTGTATAAAATATTCTGTACTTGTGAGTCCCATTAGGTCTTTAGCTTAATGTGTTTGCATAACAGTAACCACTTTTGCAAATAATTCGAAATCAACAATTTATGGGCAAAACAAATGAAAAATGACACCATGCCACATGTCAAGATCAACAGTATATTTACACTTATTCTCCAGAAGCTGAAGACATTCAAATTGAAGACAGCACTATAATATAAAATATCTCTCAACTCTTTCTAGAACAAAAGAAGAAAGAAGAGAATTTCACTTTCTATGAAGTTCAAATCCAAATTTTGGAGCAGAGTGAAAACTATGCTATCTATGATATAGAGTAAAAACCTCATTCAAAGTGTTCCAAATGTAAGGTGTTTTTATGTGTAAATGATAGAGAAAATTGCTTTTACCAAAAACAGTTTCACGAACTAATTTTGGTCAATGACTATACCATTATGACTTTATGGGACTCTCAAAACCCATTTAAAAGAAAAAAAAGTAAAGGACCAAAAAAGATACATTTTTCTGGTTTTCTTTCAACTATAGCAGTTTCTAACCTATCGTAATGACATAAAAAAATTTATAATTGTCAACAGCAAAGACCAAAAATTCATACTAAGAAGGATTAATCCAAATGACTAATTGTGGTCCATGACTACTTGTTTATATGTATTATTTGAAAATGTTGGCCTTTCTGAGATGATTACTGTAGGCAATTTTTTAAGCTGTTATCGTAATATAGTTCTGCTCACAGCATATTGGTGCTTCAGGCATATCAGTGCTTCCCCATTATCTGCTGTCAGGTGCTTATGGTATGCAGTGGGGAAGCTCTGAAAGCACAAACAGCCCACTTGTCTGCTATAACTGCTGAAGAAGACAACAACAGCCTCTGGCCTTCATCATAGCTCATAGCGGAAGATCACCCTTGATTATTTTTTCCCCCTTAGTTGTCAGAGGCTTCCTAGCTAAAACATGGGCTAGTTTAAATTGTGTGGATCTGCCACAGTTGTCTTCACAGCCTCTTAACTCCGACTTCTCAGCCATTTCCATCTGCATCAATTAACAACTTACTTGTAACTTCAGGTTTCCACTTTCATTTACCCCTCTCATCAAACTGCTCAATTTTTGCTCATGTGTAAACAAATGATTTTAACAACAATTCTAACAATTCTATGCTTTGATGCTGGTATTATGAGAATTTTCTTTCAGTCTAAGACTGCAGTGACAATGGCACTTCGCCAGGGAGTTCCTCAGACTACTGGCGTCAGCTGAAAACAACTGATGTTTTCAAAGCATTATGCCAGTATGTGAGCAGTCTCAGTGCAGCCAACTGCTTGAATGTATAAATCCAGAGAGATAGTAGGTGAAATTCAAATCTGTTTGTTTTCTTCAGTCAAACTGACTGACAAGCACACAAGTAGAACATGGATTATGAGAAATTTTTAAGTTTAGTACAGGAAAGTAGAAGTTTTCTGCATCCTGAGGATAAGGAATTTAGCAACAGGGGCATGTCTTGGAATCCACAGTTTTATTGGAAAAGACAAGTTACAAACAACTTAAAAATTTAATAATTACTTGATTGTTGCCTCAAATTACAATATGCATGCTATGTGGCTGGCTAGCCATTCAACCTTATGCCTGTAATTAATGCAGTATGTCATCTGTAACACATGCAATATCTGTATCAGAATTTTCAAGCTTCAAAACGTTATGTTTTCAAGTGAAAAGTTGGCATACATTAATTTTGATGCTCAAAGTTACTGTAGTGGCTGTTTTTTGGGTTGTGGTTGGTGAGCATTAGCTATCTAGAAATTATTATTACTGTTTACTGGTATTTTTATGACAGTGGTGTGGTGATTCTGTTATGAGGTGGTTTGCAAATGTGATATATGTATTCCCATTTTCAGTACTTTAGGTCTACTGAGAATCTTTTTCTAAAATTTGTTTGTCTTTCGCACATCTTCTGAATGACAGTCATTGACAGTTAACTGACATTTGTCTGTTTTGCTGAATTTATTTGAAGTGGAAGAGCAATATTACAAACACTCTGCACAACACAAATGAACTTGATTAAGTAATAGAACATTTCTCTCTTCATCTTGCATATTCGTAAGACTTGTCTGGTTATTTCTGTAACAGAGGAAAGAGTGTATAATACTTGCCAAATTCTTTTCGTAACATATATAGCTCATTCACACATATTCAGCACCTTTTTAACAGCATCCACAATGCAGCACTTGGCTCCCAGCACTGCCATCCATCCCACCAAAGGAGGTTGAAATACATTCTAACCTCCTTGACAGAGTAGATCCTAATGTAATCCCCTTGATCCCACCAAAAACTAATCAAAGAGATCGGACACATTATTACCAAGTATTAAGCCAATGTAATCTGATGACCGTCATCAGTGCCACTGCAGATGCAGCCTTGGTGTAAATTATGATCCAATGGCAACATCCACTACACTCACTGGATCATTTCTGCAGATCATGACAGCATAAAACAATAGTAAAATACATTTTCTTTGCAATCACAACTACTAACCAATTTTGAAGTGCAACAAACAGGAAAGAAACAGGTATACATAAGGGGAAAATCTAAAATATTTCTATCAACTTACCTGACTGTTACAATAGTGAGAATAGTTTAAAACAGAATGTCTTATATGTCAGCATCATTAATTTGCCAACGATGTGAATGTAACTTCTGCTGATAAAAAGGAGAAATAAAATATATTAATGATTTATATATGCACCTCAATATGTGCCCCAGCAAGTATACCTTTTTTTTCCTCTCTTTTTATTCGGTTGGCTGCACTGACCTATTGCATGACTGTAATGTAAAACAGTATGGCAAAGTTCTTATCATGCAACAACAAATGTTGAATCATTAAACACAGTAAGTGTGTTGCTGAGTGTGTATAAAACAAGCAAAAATTTGTAAGAAGCACATATGACTTGACTGGCAGACAGACTCTTGTGAAGATCCTGTAGGGATTAGGACTGGGCCAGAAGCCCCTTAATCTTATACAGCACATTTTAAACAAAACAATGAGTATTGTTCACAAGACCACTTTAAAGAAGTTTTGAAATGAAGACAGGATTACCGTATTTACTCGAATCTAAGCCGCACTTTTTTTCCGGTTTTTGTAATCCAAAAAACCACCTGCAGCTTAGAATCGAGTGTAAAGTAAGAGGAAGCTCTGAAATATGTTGATAGGTGCCGTCACAACTAACATCTGCCATCTGATATATGCAGCACTACACAGGCATGCTTTGCAAGCACAAAGATAAATATTGGCGCCAAAACCTCTGCGTCAGTAAATAAATTTTTAAAAAAGTGGAAGACGAGCTTTTTTTCTCCGCCCCCAATTTCGACCACTGCATTTTCATACATTATCCAACGAAGTAAATACATATTCCGTATTGTTCATCTTCGAATGTAACAGCTTTTCAATGTACTACGAAAATCCGACTGGCAAGACTGTTTGCGATGTTTGTCAATATGGCCAATTCTACATTCTGAATTTTTTCCTACCTGTGAGAAGAGATGGTTGCTAATGGGAACTTTTATGAATTGTGAATCACATGCAGTATTCTCTTCACCATAAGAATAATATGAATATTAACATTTTGCCATGTATTCTTTCGGGTTTGCTGCTATCTCATTTAAATCCTGTCTGCCTAATAAACTACGAAAGTAGAGTGGGACAACAGCAAACGCGGGAGTATACACATATCATGTCATGTTTATATTCATATTATTTCTATGCCTAATAGTGATACAGTCAGAAATGAAACACGGCAATTAATCTAAGATGACTAATTTCTGTGCAGAAAGTAATTTACTAAAGAGGCGTCTGCAAAGATTTTCAAACGGGGAAAAATTTTTGCTAAACTCTCGTTCAGAACATGTTCTATCATATGCAGTCTATTATTTGGTTCTTGTTGATCATTATCAAAGAAAGAGCAGTGTAAGTAATAACAAATAGCAGTCTCTTGCCATTGTTTCGCTAATGAGACGATTCCTCTCTTTTTTAATTGTAAGCGGCAGTAGCGCGCAGAAAAGCAAGCCATGCCACGAGCGGCGTCAGGCCGTAAACATGCACTATCAGAATGCGACAAACAATGCATGACACAGTACAGTAATGTATTTTCAGCTTAGAGTGACATAAACACCTATAACAAAGAGAACAGCACTTATCAGATCAAAGAAAAATAACCAATCAATTCAAACCAGGCGAAGCACGTGAAAAACAAAGGGTACCCATTTAAATACAGACGGAGAGCCTGACGCATAGCAATGGCTACCTGGTAAAACTTAACTTCTAAGCTTACGGCTCGAACCAAACTACTGTAGCTGTACCGTCATTCATTCGACCTAAATTGTGTCCCATATTACAATGGATCAACTTTGTTTCGATTTGGAGGTGCAGCCTAAAACTTTTCTCTCCCCTTGAATTTCGAGTCTCAAATTTCAGGTGCGGCTTAGATTCGGGAAATTTTTTTCCCTTTATTTCGAGTCTCATTTTCAGGTGCGGCTTAGATTCGAGTAAATACGGTAAGTCATGGAGATATTCTTTCCCCTTTCCTTGTATGGCCCTATCTACAGGACGCATCCCAGCAGGTTGACTTGTCAGCTTCCCATACACTATCAAAAGAAGCAGCCGATGTAGATGGAAGTGATAAAAGATAAGCAGGATCAGAACTTAAAAAGGTTGACATCTCTCAGGAGACTGCTTAAGCGAATGTGGTTCCAGAACAAACCAACAGGAAAGACGATAGGTGCCATCTTCAGAATGGAAAGGAAAGAAAACACAACCAGAGGGTGTGCGACCACTGAGCAACCATCACACCCTACTCCAACGACAATAGTTGAATGTTGTGGTCCTCAGTTGGCCTATATGAAACAGGAAAAAGAAAACGGTTTGAATATTTGCAAAAGCAAGTTAAAAATTTATTAAGAAATTACAATCACAACAAATCATGCAGCCAGTCCTGACTAAGGACAGAAATTTCTGCAGGGCTCCATATTCATTCGAATGACTGACAAAAAAGGAACCTCTTCACAACTGTGCAATTATATAAAAACAAGTAGAAAGCACATAAGCCCAATGATAAACAGTTAAATACAATACAAACTGAAACATACAAATAAACGACATTCGAGAGAGAGAGAGAGAGCTGTGACAGTTAAATTACATACACAAATAAATATAAGACGGACAATGACAATTAGCTGTTATTAAACTGAAGTGAGAATACATAACCAAGCCATGATCACACTCTATAGCAACATCATTTTATTCCATTTACAGAAATCCTATGTAGATTTAGAAGTAAAGAGAAGAAAAAACTTTTACATAACTGTTAGCAGCATACAAGTGATAATCCATCCAGGACTCTGTTTCATATGAGAAACTAAATGACATTGTGGAGACAGAGACCAACAATGGAGAGCATTAGTTTTTTTTTCCATTTTACTACTTAAAAGAATTACTGCTTCCACAAGACTGCATTTACATTTTTTGACTTTCCTGTTGCTGTGCTAAAGCAATAGTGAAAGTTACGAGAAGCAAATACTATTCATATAAATATTGGATATTTGCGAAGCGATGTACATACGAACTTCAGAAAGTAAGTTACACATGTCATCACACACTAACACCATTATGTAACAAGGGTGGAACATTGTCAGCAGAGAGTACATGTTCAGAGTGTCCTGCAGACATAGTTCAGCTGTGGTACAGATAATATGTGCATCACAGTGTCCAAATGATATTGTGTGGCAACTGAAAGTATATTCCAAAGTCGAAGCACACAGGGCAGTACAATTCTCATGTGGAAAATATCTAAATGCTGTATGTATTGGCATCATGTAACTTTCATCTTTTCACAAAGCTGCAATAGTATCTGGGTTGAAAAAGATTTTTCCACCACGAGAATATTCACACAATGGTTCTCAAATGCCTCCATGATCAAAGAATGGATTTCTATTCTAGAGGAACTGAACGATTGGTAGAACATCCTGACCATTCTTTATGGAGACTTGGTAACTATGCAGAAAAACAGAGTCGTCTATCATTTTGAAATGTATTGCAGGATTAAATAAAAGTTACTTGGGCTGCTATGATAATGTGTAAATCTTGAAAGATACAACTTCATGTAATACGGCTGCAAAAGGACTGTCATTTGGGTTAGGATGTTCTCCCAAAAATAAAATGATTACAGATGGAGCACTAACACAAGGAACTCAACTCAGTTTTGCTGAGGCAACTGTTCTTTTGTCCTCCTGAAAGTATGCAGGAAATCTGCAGAAAACATATATGGAAAGGCAGAATTAGACCTCTCCTTCCAAATATGAGTTCCTTTTCACTGTGAGGACTCCATGCGCACCAAAAAAACAATAATTACAGTCTACAATTAACTAATAAGAAACATGTTTCCTCTAGTCACCTATGTGACTTGACAGCATTTCACAAATATTCCAAAATTGTTCATACAGTGCCGCATTAATATATATTCCAGGGAACTACTGTTTACACTTTTAAAGAAGTAGTTACTTGTTTGGATAAATTACACAAGCCTCAACCTCTATTACATAATGTCAGTTTGTTAAAGTAGAAGTTATAATCTCATATCACTAACAATTATTGTAATCCTATATGTAAAAGGATACCCATAAATGTGAGTAAACATTTCCGTCGCTGCTGTGCCATGCACCTTGTGCTGTAGTGCCATTTATAATGAGCTTCAATTCAACATCTGCTAAACTCACTTCCTGACTCATTGTAATAAATATGACATCACGTGAGACAAAAGCATTCTGCACAATAAACGGTTGTTTTCCACGACCCAACAGCCAGCGCTGATAGAACCAAGCACTCTGATCATTTGGGTCAGTAAAGGCTGCGTTCTGTACCAGTTCTAGTTCTGTAAACAAATTTAGAAATAAATAATGTATCTCCTCAAAATCAAACAAAAATTAAATGCACATGTACTATAAGGCAAAAAGAACACATTATTTTATGCTATGTATTGCACTAATTATGTTGTATTTATTCATTACTATAAAAAAAGATTGTTGTATAAAATTATGATCTTGTGCTTTCTAGCAAGTGATTTGGTATTGTATATCACATTTGAGATCTTATCTTGCAGTTCCAAAGTGAATTTTCACTGTACATCAAAGTGTGCAGTGATGTGATTTGAGCTTCTTGCAGATTAAAATTGTATGCTGGCACAGACTCGAACCTGGGGCCTTTGCCTTTTGCAGATAAGTTCTCTACTGACTGAACTCTCAAAGCACGACTCGCAACCTGCCCTCACAGCCTTGCTTACACAATATTCTTTCTTCCAGGAGTGCTAGTCCTCCCGAGGTATACTGGAGGACTTTTGGGAAGTTTTCAAGATACAAGATACAAGATAAGGTACTGGTGGAAGTACCACTGTGAGGGCAGGTCATGAGTCATGCTTGGGTAGCTCAGTCAGTAGAGCACTTTCCTGCAGAAGGCAGACAGTTTTAATTTACTTTGTGACTATAATAATTTATAGCTAAATATATTCAAAATGAAAGTCAAAACTGATAGCTAACACTATTTGTAACAAAAGAGAAGTTCCTACTTATCAACTGCCAAAACACAAACAATTGGGCTGATAGATACTGAATTTGAAATTAGAATTGAATCTTGAGTACTAGGAATTTTATGAAATATGCACAGATGCTGAAGGACATGTACAAGATGCATCGAAGAAAATGTAACAAATGAGACTAGTGCCATGAGCTGAAGAATATGTCCTTTCATATCCAAACCTAAAGCTGCATGATAGATGTACACTCTTCGATGTCTTCTTGCAAATGTAGTGCTCAGCAATAGTGTCTTAGATTACTCTTAATATTCCACAGAGGCACTACTTCCCTGAAATATATTCCGAAAGTCCATAACTCCTTACAGCACTGTCTATTAATACAACAAACCCAAAAGTGCAAATACTACTTAGTGACAGAGCTGGATATCGTAAGCTGAAGCTTCATAATTAGTCATTCTTATGACACCAAATAATAATGATGAGGATGAATGAAGTCTTCAGAGCAAAGGGGAATGGAGAAGAAATCATTGTAGGGAAAAGAAAGGGGGGAAGGGTGGCACATGGGACTCCTGCATCAATGAGTCATTCGCAGTCAGGTGCAAGGAAGACATATTGTAACTATCAAATTGTACAACACTAATATCATGGAAATAATAAGATGAATAAATAAGCCTTACAATACTCTTCTTTCTACTGTGTTGGACTATATACAATATCATTCAAAATATGATACTCTACATAATTTTGCTATCCCAAGGTTCCAGATTTTCTTGGGGATGTGGTGGTGGGGGCTCCTGTAACTCATTTATCATTGATTAATATCACTTTTGTACAGAATATATAAATGCAAGGAAGTTAATAAATTAGATGATTTTTAACAGATTACTTAACGGTGCCACTTAAATTTGTACAAGCTGTGCACTCCAGTTTAAATAAATTATTTATGTTAAGTCAAGTGCTGTCTCATATCAGTTATGCTTTAATATACAAACTATTAGTGAAGTAATTCTACCAAAATGCAAAAACTGGCAAATTGGAGTCTTGTCAAATTTTAGGCCATCCCACTTTAACACATATTATGTGGTGGAAGCACAAAGCATCCTGTTGCTAGAGTTTCGAGCTGTTTAACACTTGTTAATCATTGTCTAGGGTCTTTTGGACTCCAAGGCTCTTTTAATTCAAAGAAACAGTTTTAATGTGAACATAGGATTCTCACCCACCAGATATGCTCTTTAAGGACTTTTTATTATAACTGGGCAAAATTTTTATGGTTACAACCCAGTTCACAGTAAAATACACTCCTGGAAATTGAAATAAGAACACCGTGAATTCATTGTCCCAGGAAGGGGAAACTTTATTGACACATTCCTGGGGTCAGATACATCACATGATCACACTGACAGAACCACAGGCACACGGACACAGGCAACAGAGCATGCACAATGTCGGCATTAGTACAGTGTATATCCACCTTTCGCAGCAATGCAGGCTGCTATTCTCCCATGGAGACGATCGTAGAGATGCTGGATGTAGTCCTGTGGAACGGCTTGCCATGCCATTTCCACCTGGCGCCTCAGTTGGACCAGCGTTCGTGCTGGACGTGCAGACCGCGTGAGACGACGCTTCATCCAGTCCCAAACATGCTCAATGGGGGACAGATCCGGAGATCTTGCTGGCCAGGGTAGTTGACTTACACCTTCTAGAGCACGTTGGGTGGCACGGGATACATGCGAACGTGCATTGTCCTGTTGGAACAGCAAGTTCCCTTGCCGGTCTAGGAACGGTAGAACGATGGGTTCGATGACGATTTGGATGTACCGTGCACTATTCAGTGTCCCCTCGACGATCACCAGAGGTGTACGGCCAGTGTAGGAGATCGCTCCCCACACCATGATGCCAGGTGTTGGCCCTGTGTGCCTCAGTCGTATGCAGTCCTGATTGTGGCGCTCACCTGCACGGCGCCAAACACGCATACGACCATCATTGGCACCAAGGCAGAAGCGACTCTCATCGCTGAAGACGACACGTCTCCATTCATCCCTCCATTCACGCCTGTCGCGACACCACTGGAGGCGGGCTGCACGATGTTGGGGCGTGATTGGAAGACGGCCTAACGGTGTGCGGAACCGTAGCCCAGCTTCATGGAGACGGTTGCGAATGGTCGTCGCCGATACCCCAGGAGCAACAGTGTCCCTAATTTGCTGGGAAGTGGCGGTGCGGTCCCCTATGGCACTGCGTAGGATCCTACGGTCTTGGCGTGCATCCGTGCGTAGCTGCAGTCCGGTCCCAGGTCGACGGGCACGTGCACCTTCCGCTGACCACTGGCGACAACATCGATATACTGTGGAGACCTCATGCCCCACGTGTTGAGCAATTCGGCGGTACGTCCACCCGGCCTCCCGCATGCCCACTATACGCCCTCACTCAAAGTCCGTCAACTGCACGTATGGTTCACGTCCACGCTGTCGCGGCATGCTACCAGTGTTAAAGACTGCGATGGAGCTCCGTATGCCACGGCAAACTGGCTGACACTGACGGCGGCGGTGCACAAATGCTGCGCAGCTAGCGCCATTCGACGGCCAACACCGCAGTTCCTGGTGTGTCCGCTGTGCCGTGCGTGTGATCATTGCTTGTACAGCCCTCTCGCAGTGTCCGGAGCAAGTATGGTGGGTCTGACACACCGGTGCCAATGTCTTCTTTTTTCCATTTCCAGGAGTGTAATTTGAAACTGTTGCAATGGAGTCAGAAAATTCCTCAGGCACCAATATGTCATTTTAAATGTTATATTTCAATTTTATTACAAAAATAAAAACTTGGCAACAATGCATCTTCTCAACTGATGTTTATATGTCCACTGTTGTCGCCAATTTATGTAAAATACAAACCCACGCACTGTTGTAACAAATTCACAGTAACCAATTGGATATTGTCAAAGTGAGATGTAGTATTATGTTTTACTAATAATGGATGATGATATACACTTTGAAAGGGGCTACAGTCTCAAGCACGCTTCAGCACATATATGTACTAGTGACAGACATAACAAATCAGTTTTGGAAATGAGGATGGGAATAATGCTAATTTAGATGTACCAGAGGAAGATATACAGGTCAGGGATGAAAAGATACACAGGTCAGGGATAAAGTGGATGTGAATGAATGTGAAGATGATAATAGCACTCAGGAAACTAGTGCATTTAATCTTGTGTCTTGAAGTAGACAAATAACATAACTCATGACATAGTACTATCTGATGTGTGCAAGCAGGCTTCAAATAATACAATACAAGAAACTGAGCGTATTCTACATCACCTCAGATCATAATTCCAGACAAGAGCAGACTGCCTCAGACTTTTTGTCACCAATCACATGCCGAGTGTAATAGTAATGCGTGACAATAACTGTGCAGAAAATAGTAAAATTCTACACATGTATCTTCAATGCTGGATTGAACTTGACTCTACAGAACTACAGGCATTCTTTGGTCAACTCATAGTAGCTGGTTTATAAAAAGCTTGTGGGGAAACCTTTGAGTGAATTTTGGTCAGATGAGTATGGCTTACATGTTTTTCATGCCACAATGTGCTTTCAAGAATTTATGATCTTTTGATATGCCTCAGGTTTGGTAATATATAAGGAAAGTTAAAAAAGAAACAAGCCAGAGTCCGGAATGCACAAGCTGGTGACAGGATGGTGTTATCAACAAAAGAGCAAAGAGGTGTTGTTCATTTTCTAACAAACAGCAGAAGGAGTAGGAGGAACAGACATTCTTTGACGAATGTCACAAGTGTACAGCATACACTGCATGTCCCTTGCAAGGGTCAAGGCATGGCACAAGCACTTCAGGGAAGGATGGGTGTCTGCAGCCAATTATGCATGGTCTGGAGCACCACACTGCATTACCGATGACATGGTCCAGCTGGTGGATGCACTCATCACCCAGGATCGCTGAGTGACAGTAAAAGCCATAGCCGCCATGATCTTTCACACCATCCGAAGGAACAACTTCACATGCGCAAAGTGTGTGCCCAATGGGTGCCCCACAGTCTTCAACCACACCAGGAAGCATATCAAATGGCCCCACTGTCTTTCTCATCTGCAGCGCTATGCTCGGGGAGGGAATTAGGTCCTAGAACGAATGGTAGCTGGAGATGAGTCATGGTGTCATCACTTCCAACCAGAATCCAGTGGAAGTATCCAGGGTCACCACCACCAAAAAAGCCAAGGCCATCCATACAAGTGCAGAAAAGGTTATGCTGAAATTCTTCATTGACCAAGATGGCCTGCTTCTGATTCCCTTCTTGCAGCGTGGGACAACAGTGAATGCCCAGCATTACTCACAAACCTTGACAACCCTTCGCCAAGTGATCAAATCAAAATGACCAGCCAATGCAGTCGCCATGCTCTTGCAGAAATTCAATTGGAGGTTCTCGGCCACCCTCCACACAGTCTGGACCTCTCTCTTTGTGATTATGCCATTTTTGGTCCCCTTAAAAGGGTCAGAGGGGCAAATGATTCACCTCGGATGACAACATCCAGCTGTACAAGCAGAACAAATTAACATCGCAGCCCCAGGAATTTTATGAGACAGCCATTCGCCACCTTGTGTCACAGTGGGACAAGTGTCTCAACAGCTATGGTCAATACCTCTAACATACAGGTACTGGTTTCTGTAATTATGCCTCTGGCTTGTTTCTTTTTGAACTCCCCTTATACTAACAAAAGAAGAAAGAAAAGCTGGTTTTGGATCAAAAACTTAACAGACATACACTATTGAAATGTTTGTTGATGCATGCCTTTTGTCTTACATCCCAGGGCCTCACACTACAGTAGATGAGCACCTGTGTACCTTCAGGGAACGGTGTCCATTCAAAGTGTACATTCCTTAAAAACCTGGAAGCTATGGCATAAAAGTGTGGCATGCTGTAGATTATGAGACCAATTATCTCATAAATGCACAACTATATACAAGGTCATCTGCTGAAGTAAGGGAAATAAATCAAGGGAAATGATGTACTTGATCGCCAAGGGGAAGTGGTAGTGATTTTGGACAGGAACTTCTTGCTGACAACTGACACTGTTGGGAATTCTTCAGGCCACCCTGAAAAAGATACCAAAAGAGAAGTTGCCATCATAACAAAGGTCTCCATTATCGACCACTTCTGGGTACACAGTACTGTTTTAGCTTCTTACGTACCTATACAAAACAAATCAGTTATTCTGTTGTCTACTTTACACCAAACATTTGATGTAAGTGAACATGAACACAAAAAACTTGAAATAATAATGTTCTAAAACTCAATAAAGTCAGAAGTTGATAAAATTGATAAGATGGCTAGACACTATTCAGTGATACTTGGAACAAGAATTTTTATTTTTAATAAAATTCTTCCAGCTGTATTTAAGATTTTTTATTTACTTCGCTACTAGTTTCAGTGTTGCATCAATGCCATCGTGTGTGGCTCAGTCTAGAAGTACAGGGTGAGATCACTAGTCACTGCCCACCATCCATGTGGAACACTTGTTGATCTCACCGCGGACTTCTAGACTGAGCCACACACAACTGATTTCAGCAAAGTATACTGGCCTGAAGATGGCGTTGATGCCAAGCAGAAATTAGTAGCAAAGTAAATAAAAAATCTTAAGTACAGCTGGAGGAATTTCATTTTTAATAAAAATTATACCAACTGTGTCCCCCACCTTCATCCAGTTTAAATATGAATGTATGAAGATTGGAACAAGAAGGTACTTGCTGTATTTTTTTATGTACGTGATTTAGCATGTCACACTGCTTATGCCCTGTACTGTAAATTTTTACATGATATGAGAGGTAAAAATGCAAGAAGAGTATTTGTCTCAGAGCTGGGAAAAGAACTACTAGAACCTCACACTGAAAGACAAAGTCTGCCCCCCATCCCCAGTGCAGAACATTACACATTTGTTCAGCAATAATTTCTACTGGTTTCATGATACTCAGGATGCAGATGTTCCAAACCTCAAATGATAAAGATGTGATTCTTGTTCATGGTGAAAGGGCTGCGGAAAAAAAGTGAATTGACAGTGTAATGAGTGTCACAAGTTTGTAAAGAACATCCCAGAGTAACAGAGTTGTGTAATGAGTGTTTATCATATGAGATAGACAGTGAGTAGATTTCCATTTTTAACAGTCATATTAACCAATTGCAGTATTGTTACACAGAGTGTGGTACATGAAAATTTTGTGTTAAAATAACTTTTTGGTACTACACAAAGTAAAAAAAAATGTTTCCATATTTCAAAAATAGCTAGTACATACATCGTGTATGTAACTTAATTAAGGCATGCAACAATGAAATTGTAATTTCAACAATGTGCGTTGGTCCCACATGAAGAATTTCTCCCCCCCCCCCCCCCCAAATTGTATTGACCAATTAGGATCACATTAACAACTTCAGTTCCTCTTCTTCCTTTGTTGTTGTTTCCTATTTTTCCAGTATTCCCTCATTTTCTCCCCATGAAGTCTCTTCCTTTCTTCTGTCCATGTTGTTCCCGATTTTTTATTTCTTCTGCTTTGAAAGCCTTCCAAATTTAGTATTTTATTTTTAAAACGGTTTCTTTCTGCTATTTCTGCTTCTTTGATGTTTTTTATTTCTAGATCTTTCCTTACTTCTGTAATACATGCTATTGTCAATTTATTCTTCCAGAAATATAGGAGTATATGTTTTGTTACTCTATTTCCATCCAATCAGTAGAGGTGTCCGAAAAAGGTTAATCTTCGTTTCCCCATTACTTCAGATATTTTCTCTCCATTTTTGTAGATCTCATTACTTCTTTTTTCCAACCATCTGCAGTTTTTATTTCATCCATTATTTTTCTAATGATCCTTCTTTCCAGTACCTCTAGTCTGTCCATCTTATAGTTTGTCGTCAGGCATCCAGATCCATACAGACATTCTGGTCGTAGCACTGTGGTGCAGTGTTTTAGTTTTGTTTTTCTAGATATACACTTTTTGTTGTAAAAATTTTTGGTCAAACCATATGCTCTTTCCATTTTGTTAATTCTTACATCTATTGCAGATTTTTCTACTCCATTCTATTGTATAGTCTCTCTAAGATATTTAAATTTATTTACTCACTCTGTTTTTCCTATTTGTATTTCTATGAATTTTGGCACACTTTTTTATTTGTCATGATTCCTCCCCCTACCCCTCCCCCCCCCCCCACCCCCACCCCCTACCCCAAATGAAATTTTGAGACCAGTTCTGTTTGCTATTTTTTCCAGAAGGTTTATCTGAATAACTGCTTATGCCAGGTTTTCTGAAACTATTGCAAAATCATCCACAAAAGCCAAGCAGTTTCCCTTAATTCCATTTGTTTTCCTTCCCAGAGTTATTGGTTCAATTTTGTGATTTTTTTGCTCTGAATTCCAGATCCTTACCATTTTTTCTAGAACACAATTAAACAGTAAAGGTGATAAACCATCACCTTGCCTAACATCAGTTTTTATTTCAAATGGCTGAGATACTTCTACCATAAATTTGACTTTAGATATTGTACTTGTTAGTGTTTCACGAATTATATTTGCTAATTTTGATTTAACACAAAATTTTCTAATGACCTTATTTATTGTTTCTCTCTCTATACAACCAAATGCTTTCTTGAAATCAATAAATGACACTGTTATTGGTTTGCTGGTTAACATTCTATGGCAAATTATTCACTTTTAAGTTAAAAATTTGTTCTGCACAGGATCTTCCCTTTCGAAAACGACCCTGATATTCTCCCAGTTGTTGGTCGAAAGTATCTACCACTCTGTTTAGGAGTGTTTTTGATATTTTGTATACTCTGGTAGAAGTGACACTCCTCTGTAGTTATTGACATTTTGTTTGTCTCCCTTTTTATGTAGTGGGTGGATTAATGCTGTTTTCCATTCAACTGGAATCTTTTTAGTTTTCCAAATGTTCTCAAAAAGCCACTGTAGATCCTTTATGATTTTTGGTTCTGACCACTTCAATAATTCTGCTGAAATGGAGTCTTCACCAATTGCTTTATTGTTTTTTTTTAGTGTTTTTATGGCTTTATGAATTTCTAACTCTGTTGGTGAGAAATCTTCCTCTATGTTTTGAGGTGTCACAGGAAATTCTAATTATCTGTTGGAACTGGACAGTTTAACAGCTTTTCAAAAAAATTTGCTAAAATTTCACAATTTTCTTTGTTATTTAAACTCATTTTGTTATTTTCACCTTTGAAAAAATACTTAGTGCCTGATATCTTTGAAGTTTGTGTTTAAAAGTTTGGTAAAAATTTTTAGTATTGTTTTTGGTGAAATTTTCTTCTATTTCAATAAAATGAGAATTTTCAAAGTTTCTTTTGATTTTCTGGATTATTTTTGATGTTTATTTTCTTTGTTGTCTGAATTGTTCAAGGTCTTCCTCTTTTTTCGAACATCTCCTGTTTCTCCATTTTTGAGCTCTTTCTATTAATGCTTCTTCACACTCCTCATTCCACCATGTCTTCATTTTATTCTTGTCCAATCCTAAAGTTTTCTCTGCTGCTTGAGTTATTTGCATCTGCAGTTCAGCTTAATCACCTTCTTTACTTGCCTTAATTTTTTCTCTAAACTTTTCTATATTTTATTTTGTAATATTAGCTGTAGTGGTGTTGTATCTGATCAGTTTCTTGGTCACCTTTTTTGTTTTAGATGGGAGACATTTCATTTTAATCTTAGAGAGATAATGATCTGAGACGAATTCCCCATTTATGACTATTTTGACATTCATAATTTCTGTGATATACCTTTGAGATATGGCTATGTGATCCAGTTGAAACTCTCCTAGGTTTGGATTTGGATGTCTCCAAGTTTTGGCTTTTCTTGGTAGTTTACGAAAATGTGTGGACATGAGTTTAACTGGAACATTTTACACATATTAATCAGTCTTTCACCATTACTATTTGTTCTTGAGAGTGCTGGATATTCACCTACAATAGTCCTAAATTTCTTTTCCCTCCCAATTTGCATACTGAAGTCACCAAGAAGTATTTTAATGTTCTTTTTAGATATGATAGAAATTTCAGATTCTAAAAGATCCCAGAACTGATTTACTTTCTCCAGATTTCTTTTGTTGTCTACATTTATAGATGGATGACAGTTTATGATGATGTAACTTTTATTCTTGCACTTTATTGTTGACATGGATATTCTTTCTGAATTCGATCTAAATTCTGTTACGCTGTCTATAGTTTTTTTGTTTACATAAAATGCTGTTCCAAACATTGGCATGTTTCCCAGTATTCTCACGGCTGGTTTCCCTTTATAAATTCTATAACGTTGTGTATCAACTAAATTCTCATCTAAGAATCGTGTTTCCTGTACTGCTATAATTTGTATACCGTTCTTCTTCAGAAATAATTCTAATTTCTTTTGTTTACCAACTTTCAGAAGAGAATTTAATGTTACAAAGCAGTACTACTTCTTGAACTGAAACTTTGAAGGTTTTTCAATATATTCCATCTCTTCTTCATTGCAAATGTTGGGACACCCCAGAATCCTAGATCCCATCACATTACATGATGTAATGGTGGATTCCTCGTCAGAGTTACCACCTGGGGTAGAGCATCCATTGTGCAAACTTTCCATTTTGCGACTTGAAGCTCTAAATTGTAAAGTGTAGGGAATCCGAAGTCATCTCTGAATTCATAAAGTAAGACCAGGTTGTTAGCCTGCCATTAACATGTGGAACAGACGCTGTGGGGTACCGCCACTAACATGTGGAACTATCATGCCCTCTGTCCACTTTGGCCTTGGACAAGAGGCTGCCTCTTCCACCAGCTCCGCTGTACCAAAGTCCATCTTCTCTGCCTTCATTGCCATTGATGTTAATTACAATAAGTAATTATTATTTTTAATGAAACATTTTACATTTTATTGCCATACAGTTGCTAGAATCATTCTGGGGCCAGAAGAGTCCCCATACATATTATATATTTTTCCAGGGCTGATACAATGCCAGGAATTAAAACAATGTGATAGAATATCTCTGAAGGCTGTCTGAAAACCTATAAATTCCTGAGAGCACTTCCATCTATGCCAGAAATTCATGTGCAGCCCATACTGGACTGATAGCAACAAAGCTTTTTGCAGACTTACTGGGTAAAGCAGTATACATTGTTGCAGACCTGTTTTGTCTTTGCCATTGTCCTGTATCTATACAAGGTCAGCATGTTAATTGTCAGAATTGTTAATGTTAGAGGGTGGGCAGGTGCCATGCCTGTTGCCACCTCTTCACCCCTGGGATGGAAATTATGTACGCCAACTGTCTGTGTCTAGCGTTTTCTACCAGGTGTAGAAGTACAAACCCAGAATTTAGCTATATGTGGTGCTAGCCATCAGTGTAGGGCCCATAAGATCGCAACTGCAGTGGCATCTGCTTCCTGCAATGGCTGACAAACGAATGTGGCTGACGACGAATGTCAACATGCAGCAACCCAAGTTTCGTACATCAATAACTGTTTCAAACCCGTAAACATTTCGAGTTTTGTGCCTACGAGCTACCATTTGTGAACAGTATTGGTATTCTGTTATCATTTGAAGAGGAAAATTAAAGAGACCTTTGGAGAAAAGAGAACCACTTGTATGAATATCAAGAGCTCAGATGGAAACCCAGTTCTAAGCAAAGAAGGGAAAGCAGAAAGGTGGAAGAAGTATATAGAGGGCCTATACAAGGGCGATGTACTTCAGGACAACATTATGGAAATGGAAGAGGATGTAGATGAAGATGAAATGGGAGATACGATACTGTGTGAAGAGTTTGACAGAGCACTGAAAGACCTGAGTCGAAACAAGGCCCCCGGAGTAGACAACATTCCATTGGAACTACTGACGGCCTTGGGAGAGCCAGTCCTGACAAAACTGTACCATCTGGTGAGCAAGATGTATGAAACATGCGAAATACCCTCAGACTTCAAGAAGAATATAATAATTCCAATCCCAAAGAAAGCAGGTGTTGACAGATGTGAAAATTACTGAACATTCAGTTTAATAAGCCACAGCTGGAAAATACTTTTAATAAGCCACAGCTGCAAATTACTAACTTGAATTGTTTACAGACGATTGGGAAAACTAGTAGAAGCCGACCTCGGGGAAGATCAGTTTGGATTCCGTAGAAATACGGGAACACGTGAGGCAATACTGACCTTACGACTTATCTTAGAAGAAAGATTAAGGAAACGCAAACCTACGTTTCTAGCATTTGTAGACTTAGAGAAAGCTTTTGACAATGTTGACTGGAATACTCTCTTTCAAATTCTAAAGGTGGCAGGGGTAAAATACACGGAGCAAAAGGCTACTTACAATTTGTACAGAACCCAGATGGCAGTTATAAAAGTCGAAGGACATGAAAGGGAAGCAGTGGTTGGGAAGGGAGTAAGACAGGGTTGCAGCCTCTCCCCGATGTTATTCAATCTGTATATTGTGCAAGCAGTAAAGGAAACAAAAGAAAAATTTGGAGTAGGTATTAAAATCCACGGAGAAGAAATAAAAACTTTGAGGTTCGCCGATGACATTGTAATTCTGTCAGATACAGCAAAGAACTTGGAAGAGCAGTTGAACGGAATGGACAGTGTCTTGAAAGGAGGATATAAGATGAACATCAACAAAAGCAAAACAAGAATAATGGAAAGTTTTGCTATTTGGGGAGCAAAATAACTGCTGATGGTCGAAGTAGAGAGGATATAAAATGTAGACTGGCAATGGCAAGGAAAGTGTTTCTGAAGAAGAGAAATTTGTTAACATCAAGTATAGATTTAAGTGTCAGGAAATCATTTCTGAAAGTATTTGTATGGAGTGTAGCCATGTATGGAAGTGAAACATGGACGATAACTAGTTTGGACAAGAAGAGAATTGAAGCTTTCGAAATGTGGTGCTACAGAAGAATGCTGAAGATTAGATGGTTAGATCACATAACTAATGAGGAAGTATTGAATAGGATTGGGGAGAAGAGAAGTTTGTGGCACAACTTGACCAGAAGAAGGGATTGGTTGGTAGGACATGTTCTGAGGCATCAAGGGATCACCAATTTAGTATTGGAGGTCAGCATGGAGGGTAAAAATCGTAGAGGGAGACCAAGAGATGAATACACTAAGCAGATTCAGAAGGATGTAGGTTGCAGTAGGTACTGGGAGATGAAGAAGCTTGCACAGGATAGAGTAGCATGGAGAGCTGCATCAAACCAGTCTCAGGACTGAAGACAACAACTTTGAAGAAAACTGCTGCAGAATTGCAACGAATGCTTATCGAAGTTTTCGGTGAACATGGTCTTGGGAAAACAGTGTTTCGCAAATGGTTCAAAAAATTCAAAAGTGGTGATTTTGACGTGAAAAATGATGAGCGCACGAAACCACTGAAAACGTTCGAAGACAATGAATTGCAGGCCTTACTGGATGAAGATGATACTTAAACTCAAAAGCAATTTGCAGAACAAGTGAATGTGATCCAGAAAGCCATTTCTCTTCAGTTGAAAGCTATGAGAAAGGTGCAGAAAGTATGAAAATGGGTTCTGCATGAACTGAATGAAAGACAAAAAACAAATATAATGACCACTTATGAAATGCTGCTTGTCAGACGTAAAAGAAAGTTGTTTCTCCATTGCAGTGACAGGTGATGAAAAATGAATATATTTTGAGAATTCTAAACACCGTAAATCATGGGTGAATCCAGGCAAACCCTTGACATCCACTGCAAGACCAAATCATTTTGGAAAGGAGACAATTCTCTGTGTTTGGCGGGATCAGACGTGTGTCATCTATTACAAGCTGCTAAAGCCTGGTGAAACTAATAACACTAATCACTACCAACAGAAAATTATTGATTTAAATCGAGCATTACATGAGAAAGACCTGAATATGGAAAAAATGCAACACAAAGTCATATTGCTCCATGATAATACCCCATCACATACAGCAAAATAGGCAGGGAAATGATCAAGGCATTCAGCTGGGAAATACTAGTGCATGCGGCTTAGTCTCCACCTGATTATCAGCTATATCCATCACTGGGACATGCTCTCATTGAACAATGCTTCAATTTGTACGAAAATGGCTTGCTCACTGGTTCACTTCAAAAGAACTGTTTTCTTTTTGGCATGGCATTCATAGCCTGCTGAGAGGTGGGAGGAATGTATAAATAGCAATGGAATTATTTTGAATAAAATACTGTTTCAGTTTCAAACAACAGAAGTGTAATTATTGCAGCCAAATCTCAGTTGGTTTAAAAGGGAAAAGGGGGGGGGGGGGGGGGAGACCAAACTGCTAGGTCATCAGCAGTCCCTTGTTCCGAATAAAACAATGCCACAAGGGTGAGACTAAGACAAACGAGACTTATAACACAAAACAGAAAGAAAGGAAACACCACATGAATGATGGAAGGGCAACAACCACACTGTGGTTCAGGTCGAAAAAATATGATTTCGGATTTCATCATATTTTGATAGATTACGGCTTTATTTACTTACTCTGAAAAGGATTTTGCTGAAAAAACTTTTTTTTTTTTTTTTTTTGAGCAGTTAAAGAGCACCTTCCTACCACGTGTGTTTATGTGCCACACCCACTTTTCTGTCACCCACTTTTCTGCATATATTTGAGATCTTTATATCCCCTACATTGCAAATTAGGTTTTTTTTTTACTCCTGAGTGTGTTGGCTATCCTTGGAATGCAACAGTTGGTATTCTTTTGTTTCTGCTGTTCGTAAACAACAAGCTTTCCAAGACGCGGTTAGTTTAGTTCAAGTGTGATTGCGAGTGGTTGTTATAGAAAACTTGCAGGTATACTATGGGCAGCTAACTAGGAGAAATAAAGAAAATCTGGATGCAATGAAGAGAGATGTTTGGGCCAAATTCTTCCACAAGTCGTCTACTGATGATAAGCCATTTCATGGATTGTGTCGATCAGGAGAATATTCGTGGTGCAAATACAATAGGGCTCAGGCAACTGGAGAATCTTATTCTCATCAGCACTCTCTTCCTGCTGCTGTTATTACAGCAATTAAACCTATTTTCAGAGACTTGGCTCATCCTGATCTTCTAAGGAAATGTCTGCATGGGCAGAGACAGAACCCAAATGAATGTTTCAACAGCATAATTTGGAACTGCCTTCCTAAAACTGTATTTGAAGGCATGCATACAATGAAACCAGGAGTTCATGATGCTGTAATTACATTCAATTGTGGTAAAACTGGAAAGTGTTGGGTACTGAAAAAGCTGGGAATTAATCCTGGTGAAAATATGATCACTGGGCTGCAACATTGCGTTAAAATGAGGACAGCCCATTATATCAGAAACTATCATAGATAAATGACTGAAATTTTCAGAGACTTTGCATAGCATAAAAAGCCACCTCTAGTACTACGTTCATCAATATTACCCCATTAGGAAGTAAACAAAAAAAAATTTTCTGTAGAAAAATCTTAATACTTTTTGTTAATAAATTTAAAAAAGTATTTCTTAAAAATTATAAAATGGAGAAAGTAGATTTTAGTACAGTTGACTCTATTATCATCATGTAACATACAGTAAAAATATTAAGGTCCTACATCAAATAGTTTTTTTAGAAATGGGTCAAATACTTGCCTAAATTAACATGGGTTGGATAGGCAGGGTTTGGTCCCCTTAAACACACAAAAGGGGACAAGAAAACCACAGACTCAAGAAACAGCTAGAAGAGATTGAAACGAGAAAGGTTACAATGGCTGGCTGACACTGAGAATAAAAAGGAGAAGCCAGCCACTCTGCAACACAGTAAAACGTCCACCCTGAAAGCATTAGGGTGGAGGACACAGAGGGACAAAGGACATGCGCCAAAACTTAGATCAAATGTTAAAACCCACCCTCACATATAAAACATAAAACCAAATCAACCAATGAGGTGTTGTCAGCTAAAATTAATGATAACAAGTCTGGTAACCAAAGATGATGTCTCAGGGCAGCCAAACTAGGACAGTGCAAAAGAATATGGGCCACTGTCAACCAGGTGCTGCACCAGCACTTAGGTGGATCTTCATGGTGCAGGAGGTAGCCATGGGTTGCCCAAGCATGGCCAATGTGGAGCCAGCAGAGAACCAGAGACCCTGCGAGAGGCCCGCATGGAGGACTTCCACACATACATAGTCTCCCTAATTGCACGCAGTTTGTTGTGCATACTGAGACTATGCCATTCCGCCACCCAAAGCCAAAAAACCTTGTTGCATAATAATGAACACAGGTCAGTTATTGGAATGCCGATCTCCATAAGCGGTTTCCATGTAGCCTGTGGCAATTTCATTGCCTGGGAGTCTGACATGATCTGGGGTCCAAACAAACTCCACTGAACAACTGAACCGTTCCAGGGCACAAATGGACTCCTGGATGGTCGCTACCAAAGGATGACAAAGGTAGAACTGGTCGACAGCTTGTAGGCTACTGAAAGAGTCAGTACACAGAAGAAACAACTCCCCAGCGCATGAATGGATGCGCTCAAGAGCACGAAGTACAGCCACCAGTTCTGCAGTTAAGACACTGCAGCCATTGGGCAAGGAATGCTGTTCAACATGGTCTTTGTGAATGTAGGCGAAACCAATCAGCCATCGAGCTGTCGGTGTAAACCACTTCAGAGCCCCGGAACACATCAAGAATCAAGAGGCAGTGGCAGCGAACAGCCGCGGGACTAACTGAGTCCTTAGGACCATGTGAAAGGTCCAGGTGAAGCTTCGGCAAAGGGTTACACCATGGAGGTGTAAGTGAATGGACCTCGAGTAGAGATGGTAAAAGGAAGGACTTCAATTCAGATAAAACCGCAATCGTGAGCCCTGACCTGGGCCGCCGATATGGGAGATGAACCACAGTGGTTGGGAAAATGAGACGGTAATTCAGATGCGTAGGAGAACTTTGAAGGTGTGCCACATAACTGGCAAGCAATTGTGCAAGCCTAACCTTCAACAGAGGGACTCCGCTGGTCGCCATACTCGTCCTAAAAGCTCCCGTCACTAGTTGAACGCCACAATGGTGCACTGGGTCAAGTAAATGAAACGTCGAGGGTGCCGCCGAACTATAAACCAGACTCTCATAATCAAGGCAGGATTGAACAAGGGCTCTGTAGAGCTGCAACAGTGTAGAGTGATCTGCACCCCAGGTGGTGTTGCTCAGGTAGCGGAGGACACTGAAAACTGGAATCCTTGGGCTAGAGCCCATGACTGGACCTTGTGGAAGGCTCCCTATAGGCACTTCTCAGCAACACCAGTACTGGAGCAGCAGTACAAAATGCAGAAGTCATCTGCATGCAGAGAAGGTGAGAAGGATGGCCCTACAGCTGCTGCTAGGCCGTTAATGGCCACTAAAAATAGAGATGGACTCAATACAGAGCTCTGCGGCACCCCATTCTTCTGGATATGGGGAGAACTATGGGAGGCACCAACTTGGACATAGAAAGTATGGAGCAACAGGAAATTTTGGATAAAAATCGGAAGTGGGCCCCGGAAACCCCATTCATACAATAGGGAAAGTTTATGATGTCACCAGGTCATGCCCTAAGCTTTTCGTAAATCAAAACAGACGGCAACAAGATGATGGCATCTGGAAAAGGCTGTCGAGATGGCAGACTCGAGGGACAAAAGATGATCAGTGGTAGAGCAACCCTGGCAGAAACCACCCTGACATGGAGCCAGTAGACCACGTGACTCCAAGACCCAACCCAACCGCCGACACACCATGTGTTCTAGCAGCATACAAAGAACATTGGTGAGGCTGATGGGCCCATAGCTATCCACATCAAGCGGATTTTACCAGATTTGGGCACTGGAATGATTGTGCTCTCCTGCAATTGCGATGGAAAGATGCCATCTCACCAGATCCAGTTGAAGATGATGAGATGTTGCTTGTACTCAGACTAGATATTTTTAACCATCTGACATCCGGCCCAGGAGCTGTGTCGGGGCAATGTGCAAGGGCGCTCAGGAGCTCCCACTCTATAAATGGGGCGTTATAGGGTTCACTGTGGCATGTAGTGAACGAGAGGACTTTCCCTTCCATCTGCAGTCTGAGAGTGCAAAAGACTGGGGATAATTCTCCGAAGCAGAGGCTTGGGCATAGTGCTCAGCAATCACATTTGTGTCGGTAGATAACATGCCATTGATGGTAATGCCAGGGACACCTGTTGGGGGTCTGGTACCCAAATACACGTCTGATCTTCGTCCAGACTTGGGAAGATGTCATACAGCACCCAATGGTCAAGACGTACCTCTCTCAGCATTCCTGTTTCCATCTTTTTATAAGCTGGTGAATGCGAGCACAGAGCCGTTCAAAAGCTATTAGGTGCTCCAGAGATGGGTGCCGCTTATGCCACTGTAGAGCCTGCCTATGGTCTTTAACGGCCTCAGCAATTTCCAGTGACCACCAAGGTACTGTCTTTCACCAGGGGCACCCTAAGGAACAAGGGATCGCATTTTCTGCCACAGAAACGATCGTTCTAGTGACCCACTCAACCACCATATCGATGGTACCGTGTGGGGGAGATTCAATGGTGCCAGCAGAGGTGAAAGCTTCCCAGTCTACCACACCATCTGGAGGAAGATATACATTGTAGACCATTATTTCCTGCATCATCCTTACCCTGACAGCCACAGCTTCAAGAGGAGTGTGAAGGGGCACAGGTTCACTACATACCGAGTTCAGGACATAGACGCAAACTCCACCCGACATACTATTATATTCACTACATTCTTGAAATATCCCATACATGCACGGAGGGCAGGGATCCACATCGGCAGGAACCACGTTTCCTGGAGGGCAATGCAGAAAGCAGGTGTAAAGCTTAACAGCTGTCGTAGCTCAGCCAATTGGTGGAAAAAGCCACAGTAATTCCACTGGAGGATGACATTATTGTGAGACTGGGAAGGCATGAAGCACTCAATAAGGCAGTCTATGCCTCAAGGTCATCTGCTGACACCAGATGAATACCTGTGCAATCAACAATCATTGTGCCTGAGGGCCCAGCAAGATCTAGGTCCTCAGCGGATGCCAGAATCTCCACTTCATTCTCAAACACAGAGCTTGTAGGTAGAGGTGGTATGGGTGCCACCATAGTGCCTTGGTTCTTGGGGATCTTTTTCTCTTTTGGTTTCTCTCGCTGCTCCTTACGTTTTTCAGCTAGGAGGTCTTCACTGATTCAGTCTCAGAGACTGAGAAGGACCGTGAAGACTTATGACCAGCTACCTGTGGGTGCTTCAGCCACTGGCAGGTGTCCACTTTGCCACTGGTAGGAACCTGGGAAGGGAGTGACACAAGGGACCTCTTCCTAGCGAGAGGAGCCAAAGAAGACTTACGCTTCTCCAGCCGTGAAGGTGGGACTGATGTCCCTGATGGTTTGGGGGGTGTTGCTCCCGAAATTTTGGTTTCATACTTCTACATCTGGTATGTGAGAGTGCGGGAGCAACAGGGGGCAGGTGTAGTTTTATGGCTCTGAGAGCCGACTGGAATTGGCGGAATCATGGGGCTATAACTGTTCTTGTAGCAGTGCCGTAAGAATATGTTATAGGCACGGGATGTAGGTGTTCAAATTTCTTCTTAGCCTCAATGTAGGCCAGTCAGTCCAGGGTTCTTGTATTCCATGATTTTCCATTCTTTCTGGTGACTTCTCCGGTGAGCATGAGCATGGTGAATGGTGCTCTTTGCAGTTGACACAGATGAGAGGCAGGGCACGTGAAGTATTGGGATGTGATGGACGTCCACAGTCGCAACATATGACGCTGGAAGTATAGCGGGAAGACATATGCCCAAATTTCCAGCACGTAAAACACCGCATTGGGGGAGGGATATATGGCATGACATCACACCGGTATACCATCACTTTGAACTTCTCAGGTAATGTATCACCGTTGAAGGCCAAGGTGAAGGCACTGGTGGCTACCTGATTATCCTTGGGACCCCTATGTAAGCACTGGATGAAATGAACACCTTGTCGCTCTAAGTTTGCGTGCAGGTCATCATCAGACTGCAAAAGAAGATCCCTGTGAAATATAATACCCACCCTGGACCATATTTAAGTTTTTACGGGGTGACATCCCACAGCTTGTCACACGAGAATAGTGCCCTTGACTGGGCAGAGGATGCCGTTTTGATCAAGACTGACCCAGAGCGCATTTTGGACAATTCCTCCACCTCCCCAAACTTGTCCTCTAAATACTCCATGAAAAACAGGTTTCATCGACATAAAGGATTCCCCATCAGCTCTCATACAGACAAGGTACTGGGACAAATAAGATTCACTGCCATCCTTAGCCTGGCATTCCGCACATGGTGTGGCCACGGAGGGGAACGACTGGGGGTCATACTTCCGTGCATTGAATTGAACGGTTAGAGACTGCTGGTGTTTGACCACCAGCAAGTGATGATGTACTAAGCTTCATGGCATGTCATCCACCCTGATGCCACCCACTCTGACCAGGGGCCCTCTCCACAGGCACCACCTGGCCGCAGCAAAGGTCACCTAGCAGAATGGCCATTGCTGGAAGTCCCAATGCCCCCAGGTGGCAGGCATCTACTCCTTGGCATAAGTGGGGAGTTAATGGCACAGGCGTCAGCAGAGCAATCTCTGTTTTTCAGGGGGCTACAACCAACAGGTTACATGGTGGCCCCACCACAACGAACTGGCTACCATGCTGGATATTAGGTGCAAGCAAGTCCATTATCACATCAGTGCAGAAAACATTACTGCGTAGTGGATGAAGGAAAATGCACCCAAGAGGGTGACCTCGTCCAACAGCTAGAGAATGAGGGGAAGTGCAGATCCACGTCGACAAATGATGCGAAAGGTCTCAGCACACAATGAACATGATGGACCATGTAAGGCACCCTTCCCCAATTGGCTCGCTCTTTGGGAGAATTTAGAAGAATGGATGTAAAACCCTGCAGGCGACCATCACATAAAAGCCAAAACGTGAGAGACCCCTTTTAGTCAAACCTTGTGACAGGCAGGAATACCTCAAGCCTATTCTATCCCCCGGACCTGCAGGGGGGCCAAATTCCGGATTCATACTTCTACACCTGGTATGTGAGAGTGTGTGAACATTTTCTAAATATTTATGAATTGTCTGAGGCGGGATGTGGGTACCAGACTGTAGTCACCTAGTCTGTTTCGATATGTGGCCGATGTGCCTTTCTGAATCTCAGAAGTGATGTGCTAACACTCATGGTTAGATTTTTGAAGAGAATGCTCCATGAATTGATTGTTTCTCAAGCAGTTTGTACAATGAAAAATGTTAATTTAAGTGCCTTGTCAGAAACTGCTAACACAATATCACAAGGCCATTATGCTACAGGACGTAAAACTACTGTTTCAAAATACCAGATTTTATTCATAACATAATTTCAAAAGTCCAATACTTTCATATTATTAAATAAAGTTATGATTAGAAGTAGACTACTGCATAATTTATTTCCATATCCAGATATATATCTTTATTAAAATGTTTTTGCTAATCTTTTGATCATTTATGAGAAAAAAAGTACTTTCGAAGTTTTATCTCACCTTCCTTGTGCTTGTTCTCTTGAATAGGACGCCTACCAGTAGGATCTGGATAAAGCAATGGTAACAAACGACTTCGATAATGCCACGATGAATAATTTGAAAAGTTTGTCGTAATTTTTGCAGACGTGAATTCAAATTCCTTAGTTGGAGAAACGTTTGCTCTTGAAACAACAAACTGCCGGTAATGCCAAGTGTGGACTAGGAACAGGATGAAAATTTATGTAAAAGCAATTTATATCAAGTTCTAATTGTTAATTGTATATTTTAGCACATTAGCAGAACATTACAATGACGTAATAACAAGAACTGTACTGAATTTTAAAAATGCAGGAACCAGTAGCAAGACTTCAGTTAGCTTCATTATTTAGAATATCAGTGTCTGTAATTTTTTTTTTTTTTTTTTTTTTTTTTTCCTAACACAATCCTTTACCTAAATGCAATACTACCTACAGTTTTGGTCTAATCTTATTTCCTTTATGTGACATGACTATGAAATCACTTGACATTGTTGAATTATTGGTAACTAGTCCTAGACATATCATACAAAAAAGGAAAATAAATGAAAATGGCTGGCACGTACAAAACATCTAAAAGATGTTCAGTTGTCTCTATAAATTTTCGACACGACAATGAAATGAAAAGACTGCTACTCACCAAGTAGATGAAGCACTGAGCCGCAGACAAGTACTTTTAAAAATAGATTACACTATAAGACAAAATCTCTTCAGAGATGTAGGAAAAAAAGACACCTCACCCATGCATATGGCTACTGCCACCTCTGTTCACTACGTCTGAATCGCCGGTACTCCATCCTCGGTTCTCCCTTGTTTCATTTTTAAACACAAACACTCAAAGCACGAGTCTGAGCTACATACAGTATTGTCAAATCAGGTGTTTGCTGCTTTACATGTGATAAATGTTCAGTATGTATAATTACTTTTATAGAATAACTCTAACTACAATGGAGGTACAAGGTGAACAAATGACAGTAATAAAAACTACAAGATGACCCAAAAAGTCCATAAACATTCAAAAATTCAGGGAGTAATGTAGGTAGGGAGGTAAAACTTTGCACACATGCCTGAAATGACATAGGGTTTTATTGAAACCAAAACCGAGCACCAAACATGGCCAACAGTTGGCGTTTGACACTAACAAGCCAATGAAGCCGGATAAGAATCAGATATAAAATGACTGTAGTGAGAGAAGGAGCCAGATGCACCAATTTTGCAGTGTGGGCACTTGAACAAATGGAGGAAGATGATGACTGGTTGCCTAAAGTGTTGTGAACTGACAAAGCCCATTTCACACTGTGAGGATCTGTCAACACCCACAACTGCATGATATGGGCTACTAAAAATCCTAAAACTGTTGTGGAAACTCCACTGCACAATGACAAAGTCACCGTCATGACTGGGCCCTTTTCCTACAAGGAAATGAGGTGCGCTGCTCTGTCAGTATGACAGGTGCGAGGTACAATATATTACAGAATATAATATCAGTCCTAGCCTGGGTGATATACACCTACTGAAAGGTACAGCTTTTATGCAGGATGGCACTCCATACCATATTGCTACATGTGCTTGGTCTGCTAGGCCCCCACACCTCAAGTCGTGTGATTATTGGTTGTGGTGTTACCTGAAGTCGCAAGTCCACCATGATCATCCAACCTCATTAAGGATGTTAAAAGACAACATCCAATAACTTTCTTAATATACCTACTGATATGCCATACAATGCTGTTTACGATATTGTCCCTGACTACAGGTGTTGTTGATGAATGATGGCCAACATGTAGAGCAATTGTTGTAAAGAACATTGTCTTTGCTTAAAGTCAATTGTTATGTTAGTTATTGCTTTTTATCATCTGTAGTGCCATCTGTTGAACATTTTGTGCACTTTTTTATTTCACTAAAATCCCAGTCATTTCAAGCACGTGTTTCTATTTTTACCTACACTATTCCATGAAGTATTGAATTTTCAAATGTTATAGTACTTTTGGGTAACCCTGTACATCAAAAAGGTGTGTTCATATGAGATAAGCATTAAATTATTGCTTTAATAATGGTACACTGCTGTGGTAACCCAAGAGCTACCACCCCCTTCAGCAGGCAACAAACACCATCGATGCCACCATAGCCAGCCTGTTGCAGTTATGACCTGCCAGTTTATTGCACTCCCCACTACAATGGGAGAGAGGCACTGCTGCAAATCTACCATGCAGGTGACCCCCTAGTGCCACCTGTGTTAGGTTTCACTATGGCTGTCCACTTATGTGGCTGCTGAAAGCTGCTCAGGCTTTTTCTTCTTCACTTGCAGTACTGTGCACTTATTGTTCTTTACATACAAAACTATTTGCTGTTATACTGGATTATTCTTGTGGCTTGCTCTTTTGAACTGTGTACTACGCATGTGACATTTGTAAAGAACTGTGACTTAAAATACATCAGCTGACTGACAGGCTCTCTTGGCCCAATTGTTTTCAAATCATACGACTACATATCTGCTGCTTTCTCACCATTCAATGGAACATATGAAAATTGGGATGCATACAAGATGCAGCTCCAACAAAATTTTGCTGTATTTAAGGTTACAGACCCTGCAACTGTTTTTGCCTTGGATTCCACCCCAAACATATTAGCTGCTTTGTAAGTTTGCCTCACCCACTAAAGTGGCCCAACTTGATTTTTATGAAATGTGTGCTCTCTTAATTGCCTGTTTTCACTGACACTGTCATGTTATATCATCTTGAGCAGAATTCTAATAGTGTCGCAAAAAGCCCAACCAGTTGCACCATGCCTAGGCAGTGGAACTACAAGTGCCCAGTAGAAAGTGCCATTTCATTACTCGCAACACTTAATGAATTGTATGTGGAGGTTATGAGTTAGGATTATATTAATTCCAAGGCCCCAGAAAAGAAAGTATGTCAAACAGCTTTCCAATTCGGTGACCCTACCTTGCAGGAGGTTTTGAAACTGGCTCAATCTTTTGAAGTCTCCCATACAGCTGGCACCATTTGTAATCTTGAGCAGACATGACGACCATTGCTTCTGTCCCAGGTAGTGCATACAGTTTAGCCCATATGGAGGAGCAGCAGGTCAAATGTAATCATCATCATGCTGTTGGCTCAGCCTGCGAACAAGGGATTAAGTCTTGGCCACTCTACAGGCATCAACTCTTGTCATGCCCGGACTGTTTTCGCAACCATTCCTGGAGTGACTGTGCAGACAGGTGGGCACAAAGCGAAATATGCAATAGTGAAGAAAGCTGTTTTACCTTCTCTAAGCTGAGCCACCTTGTTCCGTCACTCCCCTTGGTAGGAACACATGGACAAAATCACCATGAACTTTCAAAATGCAACTGTAGCACCAGACAAATAGTCCAAAGTATTGGATAGACAATGAATCTACTTACTAAGTGGCAGAAGGAGAACACAACTATAAAAAGTATTATGTATCCAAGCTTTTGGAGCCAGTGGCTCCTTCTTTTGGCAGAAATATTGAAGAGGAAGGAAGAGGAGTGAAGGAAATGGACTGGTGAGGTTGAGGAAAAGGGGCAGAGTTTGGAAAAGTCACCCAGCACTCCGGGCCAGGGGAGACTTACCAGGCAGCGTGAGAAGGAAAGACTGATTGTTGAGGACTGCATGTATGAGATTTGAATACCTGAAAGCTTAAAGAAGAAAGACAGGGTAAAATGTGAGACAGAGATTACGCTAAAACAATGTGCATGAGTTAATAGTTGTGAAAAGCTATGTGGATTGTATGTGGTAGAGGTGGGAGGGGGACGGCAATAAATAAACAGGTCAGAAAATGAAAGATGTGCAGAAAACTAAAATAGAGTGAAGAAAGGAATAATTGCTATGAAAAATGCTGATACCACAGAAATTAACATAATTAAGAACAGGTGGATGAATGTGATATAGTGCCAGTTCTCACCTGCAGAGTTCTGAGAAACTGGTGTTTAGGAGAAGAATTCAGATGGCATGTGTGGTGAAACAGGCACTGAGGTCACAACTGTCATGTTATTGTGCATGTTCTGCAACATAATATTGTGTATTGCCAGTATACACCCTCTGCCTATGTCCAACTGTCCTTTTGATAATTTGTAGGTAGTTATGCCAATCTAAACAGCCAAATGGGGTTTCCGCAACAGCTGTTACAAGATATGACAGTCATAGGGCTAGTATAGGTGGTGTAAGAGGGTGCACAGGGCAAGTCTCACAGTGGAGACAGTCACAGATGTAGGAGCCACAGGGTAGAGAGCAGAAAGAGTGTAGGGTTTGACAAGGATATTTAACATATTGGGATGACAGCAAAAAGCTATTCTAGTTGTGGTGGACAAAAACTGACAGAATGGGCCTCATTTCAGGGCATGATTTTAGGAAGTCATGGCCAAGTCAAAGAAGCTGATTAAAAATTTCAAGACCAGGATAATACTGAGTGACAAGTGGTGTACTCCTAAGTTGTTTTTGAGGGATCAGCAGTACCTGGATTGAACGTGATGGCTGAGGAAAAACTAGGCTCATGGGTTAATTACATCCAGTGAAGGCTGGGATTAGAATGGTGTATTGCTGTAAAGATTCTGCAACATTTTTGCATTAAAATATTACACATTTTTCTCTATGGAGCAAAGTTTCACTTTATCACTGTTCATAAGACTCTAATATCATTCTTCAGCCTGCCCACTAAGCTGCCCAGTCAAATAGCCAACTAGTACCAGTTATGGGCTCTTTTCATAAGCAGATATAAGTAAGTGAAACATTTCTGTCTAGTTAGCAGGCAAGAGCTGGTGTCCTGTCATGCCTCCCAATGTGCCCTGACTCAGAGTTTGATAAACACAAGGTCCTTTGTTTCCATTTAGATGATGAGGCCCAGCAACCAATGGAGCACTTTCACATCACTGGATCCCACATCACAAGCACCATTAGCAAGGATACAACATTACTGCAACTGCTTTGCTACATCCAATGGGGATAATCGAATCAGATCCCAATTGGAACTCAAACTCCCCAAAGTGCTATTTTCACCTCTTTCATAGGCTTGTGCTTGTGGACTGTCTAATTTTGTTACCAACAGACCAAAACTCTCCATGGGTAGGCCTTCTGGAACTCTTTTGGCCTAATATACTGTGTCTCCAGCACCATGGACATTAAGGTTTATCCCCCACCAAGATCCTAGCCATATGCTATGTCTACTGGCCTGGCACTGATAGGCAGACTGAGCACCTCATCTTCAATTGTCAAAAATGTGAACCACAGCAAGCAGCGCTTCACTAGTCATTGTCACCCTGACTGATGTCCCCACAGCCTTGGAAGATAATTCATTTCAATTCTGTCCACCTATTTCTTGACGCCACCTGGTTGACAGTCATCAACACTTATTCCAAATTTACCTACATTGTTAACTCCATTCCACCAGTACGGAGGCCACTGTTAAAGCACTCGTCAGACTTTTCACCATACAAAACCTTTCCCACATGATTGTGTCAGATAATGGGCTGCAATTTTGGATTCATTCTGCTACCATCAGGGCATTCCAGTCACGTCGCCCAATCCATCCTCTCTGTGTTTCTCACTGGGCACTTTCCTATGGTTGTGGGGTTTTTGGCACCTGATCAAATGGATCCTGGTTATTGTCCAGCAGCAAAGGCTGTTTGTTCATCTTGGATAAGGATGGCAAGACGGTGACTCACCATTGAGCCCAGCTTTGCCTGCAACATGGTAACTAACCACCTAAGTTTCCGATCACACTCCAGGAAGCTCCATGCAGCGACACCACATGACATTCCTCTACTTCCCATTCTCCCATCTTGTCCCACTCCCACTATGATGACTTTATATCCTCCTTATCTGCAAGCCACCATGCCACCCCAGCTGTGAATCACTCTTCTTTTCCGGACCACCTACTGATAACCAGATGCTCATGGTGTCACAGCAGGAAGCACCACAAGACCTTCCTGACCAGCAACTCAAGCTGGGGTTTCGCTACATCTGTCTATTTCTGTGGTTGCTGTGGGCTACTCTGGTTTTTTGTCTTTGCTTGCCGTACTGTGCACTGACCATTCTCTAAATATGGAACTATTTGCTGTTACACTGGATTATTCTTGTGGCTTGCTCTTTTGGACCAAGTACTCTGCTTGTGACATTTGTAAGGAACTTTGACCGTAAAATATATCAGCTGACTGACATGTCACGTTATTATTTATATTGTGAGTCACAATAACTGCAATTATTCCTTTAGATAATACGAGCATGATACATTCTTCGACAAATGTCTGCACTGCTTTTACACCTCATAAGAAGGGACGTAATGGAGTGAAGCACAACCTATCAGTTCCATGGGCTGCAGGCTAAACAATGAACATCTGTTATTAATTTTTCAAATCAGTGTGTCATTTTATCACTGTATTTATTGTGGATGATATAAAAGAAAAACAACAAATATTACTTGAACAAGTATGAGAAACATCATTCCCTGTACGTTAATTTCCCAAGAATATGCTTTGCCAGAATGCAGCTTTCAGTTACAATATCTACAGTCATGTAAACACCAAAAATTGACCCCCTTCCTCACTTCAATCTGAATTATAAATTACTTTTCTTCAGTTAAATATCATAGTGAATGCTTCTTCCAACTCTTTTATTTTCTTACTAATAATAATAATAATAATTATTATTATTATTATTATTATTATTATTTTATTATTATTATTATAGAGAGGCCAATGAAGGCTTTATACGAATTTCATTCAGTATTTGTATATCAGCACTATTTACAGCTCACTCCAATGCACATTTACCTCAAGTAATTCAAGGTGTCTCCATAAGATCAAATCTGCACAGCCAGACAGAGCTCTTAACCTAGCTCCTACAGTCTGTGTGTTAATTACTTTAAATCACCACCACACTCACTTCTTGATAACTGAAGCTAAATCTACACTCCTGGAAATTGAAATAAGAACACCGTGAATTCATTGTCCCAGGAAGGGGAAACTTTATTGACACATTCCTGGGGTCAGATACATCACATGATCACACTGACAGAACCACAGGCACATAGACACAGGCAACAGAGCATGCACAATGTCGGCATTAGTACAATGTATATCCACCTTTCGCAGCAATGCAGGCTGCTATTCTCCCATGGAGACAATCGTAGAGATGCTGGATGTAGTCCTGTGGAACGGCTTGCCATGCCATTTCCACCTGGTGCCTCAGTTGGACCAGCGTTCGTGCTGGACGTGCAGACCGCATGAGACGACGCTTCATCCAGTCCCAAACATGCTCAATGGGGGACAGATCCGGAGATCTTGCTGGCCAGGGTAGTTGACTTACACCTTCTAGAGCACGTTGGGTGGCACGGGATACATGCGGACGTGCATTGTCCTGTCGGAACAGCAAGTTCCCTTGCCGGTCGAGGAATGGTAGAACGATGGGTTCGATGACGGTTTGGATGTACCGTGCACTATTCAGTGTCCCCTCGACGATCACCAGAGGTGTACGGCCAGTGTAGGAGATTGCTCCCCACACCATGATGCCGGGTGTTGGCCCTGTGTGCCTCGGTCATATGCAGTCCTGATTGTGGCGCTCACCTGCACGGCGCCAAACACGCATACGACCATCATTGGCACCAAGGCAGAAGCGACTCTCATCGCTGAAGACGACACGTCTCCATTCATCCCTCCATTCACGCCTGTCACGACACCACTGGAGGCGGGCTGCACGATGTTGGGGCATGAGCGGAAGACGGCCTAACGGTGTGCGGGACCGCAGCCCAGCTTCATGGAGACGGTTACGAATGGTCCTCGCCGATACCCCAGGAGCAACAGTGTCCCTAATTTGCTGGGAAGTGGCGGTGTGGTCCCCTACGGCACTGCGTAGGATCCTACGCTCTTGGCGTGCATCCGTGCGTCGCTGCGGTCCGGTCCCAGGTCGACGGGCACGTGCACCTTCCGCCGACCACTGGCGACAACATCAATGTACTGTGTAGACCCCACGCCCCAAGTGTTGAGCAATTTGGCGGTACGTCCACCCGGCCTTCCGCATGCCCACTATACCCCCTCGCTCAAAGTCCGTCAACTGCACATACGGTTCATGTCCACACTGTCGCGGCATGCTACCAGTGTTAAAGACTGTGATGGAGCTCCGTATGCCACGGCAAACTGGCTGACACTGATGGCGGCGGTGCACAAATGTTGCGCAGCTAGCGCCATTCGACGGCCAACACCGCGGTTCCTGGTGTGTCCGCTGTGCTGTGCGTGTGATCATTGCTTGTACAGCCCTCTCACAGTGTCCGGAGCAAGTATGGTGGGTCTGACACACCGGTGTCAATGTGTTCCTTTTTCCATTTCCAGGAGTGTATAACCTTCCCATAACCTGTATAACCTACAGACACTTACCCTAAATTATATAAAAAAAAACTCTGCAAATGTCAGTTCTGTAAAAAATTCAGGAATTAAAAGCAGAAAGAATTAGCCAATAGATATGGAGATCAGGTAATGTTTCAAGGTCTTGCTGGTTAATTGCAAATAAAATCAGAACAGTTCAATACAAACTAAAAGTAATAACTTAGAACTGACTGTGAAAGATGACATTTCTGATGCCTTTTTTATTTTGCAATATTTTTATGATTTTTTCGAAGGTATTGTTGAGAGTGATGTTTGCTCGAAATCACATGCACAATGTACATTGTGTCAAGTAATAAACAGACCAGCAATACACTACCTGCTGTATACACCAATAACATTCTGCAGCTTATTAATGACAACGAATAAATAAACCAGCAGTATTAGATTAAAATTCTCCACTTCTATTGAAGAAATATTAACTAGAGCTGGTGAAAGCATCACGTCAGCTACTAAGCTGTATTTCTCAAAATGGTTCACTCCCTGACAAGATGAAACTGTCTGTAATCAAACCTTTCACAAAAATGGACATTAAAACATGTTCAGAACTACAGAGACCTATTGCCTTAATGTAAATATTTGGCAAACTGACAAGAGAAAATAATGTTAACAAGCCTCTTGGAATATTATGAGGGGCAACCAAATGAAAACTCAACACCCAACACAACCGAACTATGTAATGATTCCATTCAAAAGTAAACAGCACATGCCTTTTTTATCCCAGTGGAAGATGAAACAATCAATTTCTGTTTTGTACAATGCAGTTGGCTGCAGATTAATCCACAATTGCATCCACTCTTGCATTTCCTTCTCCTCAACAAATATGTGAAAATCACATGGTGAAAGATCCAGGCTGTACGGAGGATGCTACAGTGTTTCCCACTCAAATTCCTGAATCACAGCCTTCATCCTATTGGCAGTGTGGAGGCAGGTGTTATTGTGCAACAGGATGATTCCATCTGACAGCATTCCTGGGTGTTTTGACTTTATGGCACATCACAGTTTTTGCAGAGTGTCTATACAGTACTGTACACTGATAGTGGTTCCATGCTCAAGGAACTTGATGAGCAGACACTCCTTCAGTTGAAGAAAAAAGTCATCGTGAACTTACTGGATCTTGTGTGAACAGCTTTGGATTTTTTTGGCAGGCAAGATGTGGGATGTTTCCCCTGTTGGGTTTGCCATTGGGCTGTCGTAATGCTGTCAGATGCAATCATCCTGCTGCATGATAATGCCTGCCCCCATACTGCCAATCGGACAAAGGCTACACGTCAGCGATTTAGGTAGAAAACAATGCAACATCCTCCGTATAGCACGGATCTTTCATCAAGTGATTTTCAAATCTTTAGAAAGATAGACATGTACATCAGTTTCTGTTGGACAAGGAATTGCAGAAGAGGGTGCAGTTGTGGATCCATCAGCAGCACTTTGTACAAAATAGTAATTAATTGTCTCATTTTCTAGAGCAATAAATGGCTTACAGCACGTGGCGATCACTTTTGAATGGAAACATTCCACAGTCTCATCACAGCAGGTGATTGGTTTTCATTTGACTACCCATTACACAATGGTGTTAACGTATTAGGTGATTTCTAGCATGGTTTCAGGAGATGTCAGTACTACACTGCAGCAGGACAATTGGCCCATTATGTTCTTGAAAAAAATAAATTAAAAATCCCAAGCAGCAGGAGTTTTACCGGGCCTTTCCAAAGCTTTCAACACACCTATTGAAAATTGCAATGAGTAGTGTCACTGAAAATCTCACATAGTTATTAGGAGCATATTTCAAAGGCAGACTACAGAGTACAGAAATTATGTATGATAATGGAGAAGTACTAGCAATGAGACATTCAAGAAAAAGAAATGTACACTTCGGTGTCTGTTCGTATATACTAGAAATGTGTTCCCAAGTTCTCTTGATAATAAGCGTCTGATCACTGTGTACAACAATGCAACCTCTGATGTCTGTTGCACATACTGTGAGCCCAGCGTTATTGAATAGAAAAGCCACAGTTTACTTTGAAAGAGGACAACTTAAAAGTTAACATAGAAAAAGCAACTAATATTCAATTTAAACGGAGTGGTCCATGTAAACAAAATATTATGAGTGATGAGATTCTGTCAAAAATCCTATTGGTGGAGGAGATTATCACCATACCTTAATTCTGAAACCCTGAGAACTGCACGTTCTGCACATTAGTGTATCCTTCCTTGTCTTATGGAATAGTATTGTGGGGTGGAACCTGGCAGATGAATATGGAAAAGATTTTCGGGTTGCAGGAGACAGCCTTGACGATTGCAGCGAAAGTAAAACAAAAAACATCTTGTGGAAGCTTATTTTAGTTTAGCATTCTCAGAGTTTGTACCATGATAGGTATGATAGAAAGCATACAACACATTTCTCTATGGTTAATAGCAGATCAACTTTAACACAAAAAAACTGTGTCAAAGGAGCTGTTTTTCATCATTTGTTAGCTAACAATCTTCAGATGTTACAGAATATACCTTTAAAAAGCAACTTCAGTGGTGGCTTATGCATAAATGCCTGTATAACTTTGTGTACCATGAATAATATTGACGATACCCATGAATGTAAAATTGGTTGTTATGAGCAGTAAAATAAACTTAAAATTCTCTAGTAAATCATTAACATTAAGACAGAAATCCCCTGAACAGCATTTATCTTCTTTAAAAAGCATAGACAACAGTGGAAAGAGGGAAAGTGGTACCAATAAGAACTACGGAGCAACTAAACTAACTGAAATATAACCATATGCTTGACGCATTTACCCTGCTACTCAAAATGAGGAATCTCTCATTTAAAAAAATTTTAAAAAATTATTGACACAGACAGTTATAATCAATATTACACTGAAGATATAGTGACATTACACACTGTGTGCACAGCTGGAGCTAGAGACATATGAAAGGATCCTTCAGTGCAGCAAAGAACGTTTATTAGCACTGTAGAAATTATACATTATTCTCTAAATGTCTAGCAGTTACCAACGGAGTTTCAATAAAGAGATCTATGGATTGCCTGCACGTGTGAGTTACATGGTAAATATATTATTCACAGCATAATTACCCATTTCCTTTACTGTCCAACAACTCAGCTCTAATCCAGAGTTTAAGCAGTAACATAGCTCATTTTTTGCAGATTAGCATTTGAACAGACATAAATAAAGTAGGACACAGAATAAACTTTAGCTGCTTTCTTATGACGCCTTTCTTTTACAAAGTGACAGAAGATAAATGAACAAAAGAACAATACTTGCAATTTCTTTCATCCATATCCAGATACTTATTGCACAGTGCCAATTCTCTTGACCAGTTAGACTCAGGCATATTATCAAGAACCCAAGCACGGTGATGCCATGCTCCATATGATTTTGGATTAACATGCAATGTACGTTCTGTCAACTGCAATTCTATTTCCATGAGTTGTTGCATTTGGTCTTTGGACCTAAATTAAAAACACAATGTAGTAATCATTCTTTTGTAGAAGCAGCTATGACAATAGTCATTATTACAATAATTATAAATATATTTAAAAATAACAACATCAATAATTAATATCATCATCTCTGGTTGAGGGAAAACTTATCTAATGAAGTAGAAAGGAAAAAAAGCAACCTTTCTCTACATCTTTGCAATGACAAATTAATGCAACAGGTGAAATGAATATAGTATTACACAGGACATCTGAGTATTTACTATATTAAGCTAGTAAAAACAATACCAATTTGTGGAGGCTAAGAAAGAAATGGAAGGTTCATCTGAAACAGGGAACAACAAACAATTGTATGCCGATGAATCCAGTATGCAGCGGAGTGCACACTGAGGCGAAACTTCCTGGCACATTGAAACCTTGTACCAGACAGGGACTCGAACTTGGAACATTGGCTTTCTCAGGCAAGTGCTCTACCAACTAACCTACCTGAGCACAACTCATGTCCTGTCCTCACAGCTGTACATTTGCTAGTACCTCACCTCCTCCCTTCCAAACTTACAGACGTTCTCCCTCAAAACCCCCAGGCTGCGGCTAAGCCACATCTCTACAATATCCTTTCTTCGAAGTGTGCTAGTCCTACAAGTTGTACAGGAGAATTTCTGTGAAGTTGCCTTTACAAATGTCTGCTTGTGTCTGTGTCTGTACTGTACTGTGTCTGTACTGGATGTGTGTGTGTGTGTGTGTGTGTGTGTGTGTGTGTGTGTGTGTGTGTGTGTGTGTACACCTGTCCTTTTTTCCCCTAAGGTAAGTCTTTCCACTCCCGGGATTGGAATGACTCCTCACTCTCTCCCTTAAAACCCACATCCTTTCATCTTTCCCTCTCCTTCCCTCTTTCCTGAAGAAGCAACCGTTCGTTGAAAAAGCTAGAATTTTGTGTGTACGTTTGTGTGTCTATCGACCTGCATATATATATATATATATATATATATATATATATATACATATACTCCTGGAAATGGAAAAAAGAACACATTGACACCGTTGTGTCAGACCCACCACACTTGCTCCGGACATTGCGAGAGGGCTGTACAAGCAATGATCACACGCACAGCACAGCGGACACACCAGGAGCCGCGGTGTTGGCCGTCGAATGGCGCTAGCTGCGCAGCATTTGTGCACCGCCGCCTTCAGTGTCAGCCAGTTTGCTGTGGCATACGGAGCTCCATCACAGTCTTTAACACTGGTAGCATGCCGCGACAGTGTGGACATGAACCGTATGTGCAGTTGACGGACTTTGAGCGAGGGGGTATAGTGGGCATGCGGAAGGCCGGGTGGACGTACCGCCAAATTGCTCAACACTTGGGGCGTGGGGTCTACACAGTACATTGATGTTGTCGCCAGTGGTCGGCGGAAGGTGCACGTGCCCGTCGACCTGGGACCGGACCGCAGCGACGCACGGATGCACGCCAAGAGCGTAGGATCCTACGCAGTGCCGTAGTGGACCGCACCGCCACTTCCCAGCAAATTAGGGACACTGTTGGTCCTGGGGTATAGGCGAGGACCATTCGCAACCGTCTCCATGAAGCTGGGCTACGGTCCCGCACACCGTTAGGCCGTCTTCCGCTCACGCCCCAACATCGTGCAGCCCGCCTTCAGTGGTGTCGTGACAGGCGTGAATGGAGGGACGAATGGAGACATGTCGTCTTCAGCGATGAGAGTCGCTTCTGCCTTGGTGCCAATGATGGTCGTATACGTGTTTGGCGCCGTGCAGGTGAGCGCCACAATCAGGACTGCATAGGACCGAGGCACACAGGGCCAACACCCGGCATCATGGTGTGGGGAGCAATCTCCTACACTGGCCGTACACCTCTGGTGATCGTCGAGGGGACACTGAATAGTGCACGGTACATCCAAACCGTCATCGAACCCATCGTTCTACCATTCCTCGACCGGCAAGGGAACTTGCTGTTCCGACAGGACAATGCACGTCCGCATGTATCCCGTGCCACCCAACGTGCTCTAGAAGGTGTAAGTCAACTACCCTGGCCAGCAAGATCTCCAGATCTGTCCCCCATTGAGCATGTTTGGGACTGGATGAAGCGTCGTCTCACGCGGTCTGCACGTCCAGCACGAACGCTGGTCCAACTGAGGCGCCAGGTGGAAATGGCATGGCAAGCCGTTCCACAGGACTACATCCAGCATCTCTACGATCGTCTCCATGGGAGAATAGCAGCCTGCATTGCTGCGAAAGGTGGATATACACTGTACTAGTGCCGACATTGTGCATGCTCTGTTGCCTGTGTCTATGTGCCTGTAGTTCTGTCAGTGTGATCATGTGATGTATCTGACCCCAAGAATGTGGAGCAGCCATGAACTACACACTGAGCAAATTGGTCTTAATGGAAAATTTATGTGTATCATACAATGAGATTGTAAATTTAGACTTAGATTCAATGGTGACCAACAGATCATGTGAAATTTTAAGATTTTTTCATGCAGGAGATGAAGAGCCTTCAAACTGAGATTGTTCAATTTGTTGTCCTCTGTATCAGATGCCACTGGCAATATGTTATACAGCCAAATATGGGTTTGCTAATAAACATTTTAAGTGCAGCTCATGAGGTTCAGAAGAAATTCTTTAAGAAACAGTCTACTTGTTTTTCTGTGTTCATAGTACAAGGTGACTAGTAATAGATACTGTTATACAGAGTGTTACTATCATTAGTAAGCACAATTCAAGCTCAGTAATTAATGGATCCATTACTCAATCTTGATTTTTTGCTTGTATGGCACCACAGTGAATTGTGGGCAATGAACACCCAAGACCTCACTAACAAAAATAGTGGAGCCACACATATTCACACATAATTTTAATGGGAAATAAATGGTGCAAACAAGTATCAGTACACAAAATGCAAATGCTTTTGGTTATTTGTCTGGCAGCACTTATTTACTAAAGAGATATGAGTGTACCAGTGTAAAGACATTTCTCAACATACTGATACTATTAACATGGTTCTTATATGAGACTTGATTGGCTTTAAAGGAAGAATTGTGATCTTTTGTGGGCATTCATCTCTTCTGAAGCAACAAAGACTTCAGAATATGTTGCAACAACGCAGACTTCATAATAGGTTGCAGTTAGATGTCAGAACTCGGCCAGGTTCTTATAGTAGCTTCTGCAGCTCCACAGCAGCAGGGCCACTGGAGGGTTTTTTTTGTTGTGAAAGAGATTCATATTCATCACACAAGTGGTTGACAAAATAAACAACAATACAGATTCCTCAAACAATGTTATGGCCTTGTAAGGTGGCAAGGGTGAAATGTTCATGAAGCAGTGTCACTCATTTGCTCCCGAAAGCAGCACGACACGATTACAGAACTGGCTGCTTCCACAGTTGTCCTGAAGATTGTGGGATGGTGCTTCAGTAGCATGGTAATATGATTTACCCATTGCTGGACACTGACTGCAAATCAGGTGGCGACACTCAAAATGTTACAGAACACGTAACTAACATCCTGACTAAAGCTTATACACTTTTCAGTTTTAATGGTAGAGCTGCAAAATTTATAAGCGAAGGTCAATCGTGAAACTTCCTGGCAGATTAAAACTGTGTGCCGGACCGAGACTCAAACTCAGGACCTTCGCCTTTCGCGGGCAAGTGCTCTACCTGCAGGGTTCACAGGAGAGCTTCTGTAAAGTTTGGAAGGTAGGAGGCGAGGTACTGGCAGAAGTAAAGCTGTGACGATGGGGCGTGAGTCGTGCTTGGGTAGCTCAGTTAGTGGTTACTTTTTTTGCCAATTTCTGTGTTATTTTTTCCCTTTCTGTTGTTTATTTTTTGTAATTTCGGTGCTAGTTTTGGCCAACTTTGAAGATTTTTTCAGGTTTTGTCACTTTTTTTGTCAGTTCCGGTATTACTTTTTTTGCTAACTTATGAATTACTTTTTTGCTAGATTTAGTGATTCTTTTGCCAATTTTGCTGTAATTTTTGACAAATTTGCTGTATTTTTGCCAATATTGCTGTTATACTTTTGCCAAATTCGCTGTCATACTTTAACCAATTTCTTCGTGTTTATTACTAAATTCGGTATTTTTTGCCTATTTTGGTGCTTTTTTTATGTCACATCTTAGTTCTGTATGCAGGTAACTAACTGTTGTATTCAAGTTATAGACGAGCAAAAAAGAATGCAGTTGCAACATTCGATAACTATCAGTTACGAATATTGGTAAACTGTCGTCCTCAGATTTATAAAACTTTTTTTTTTTTTTTTACACTGGAAAACGACAGATTTCATGATACTTTGTAAAAATTTCTGCTTTTGCACTATTTCACTAAAAACTACCAATTTTGCTTTATTTTTCGTGTTTCATTTTTGCGGAATTTTCCTGCCGCTACCAATAACCAACTGTCCAGAGATTGTACAGATGTAGTTACAGTGCCTTGTAAGTCAAAGAGCATTCATTACTAGTTTACACTGTGAATCAAATATACAGATAACAGATACATAATTGTTTATATCTTTACAATGTTTTTGCTTAAGATTATTCTTCTTCTTCTGCTTTTACGGTCTCATCGGATCACTTCAGTCAATCTTTTTCTGGTCACTTTCTTTATTAAGTTATCTTTCCAAACTGCTCAATATCTTTTCATTAATTCTGATCTTTTTTGCCATTACTCATCTGTAAATACCATTTTTATTGTTTGTTGTTTGCTATTCTGGTTTTATATCTTATTTTTTATGTTTTTCAGTTCCTTTAGTGTGTGTTTTTTTTTTCCTTTTTTTTCCAAGTTGTACAGGGTTAACTCTAGCTCTTTCATATTTTCCGTGATTTCCTTTATCCACCCTAACTGTTGCTTCATGATCCAAAGTTTCTCTATAATTTTTCTTGGTTATCTGGTTTCTGGTGTCCTCATAATGTCACCATGAAAAGAGATCTTTTTTTCTCATATATTATCTGCAATAGGCTCCATTTTGCCAGCCACCATTTCATTTCACATGGTCCAGCTTTTCCATCTTTTTGATGTTTCTTATTTACATAAGTTATATATTCTTCTCTCTACCTTTAGGATCTTGTCAATTCTGCTTTTCTGAGTGGCTATGAAAAGCATTTCAGTTTCTCACCTCTGTTTTCTCTTGTAATGTTTTAATTTAGTTTTAACTGACATATATTTTTATTGTATGTAGACTGTATTATTTTTTGAGCTTTTATCATTCTACTAGTTCTTTCTTGCCAAACATGTTTCTCATCCAAGTTTTATGTTATAATTTCTCCTAGGTATTCAACCTATTTCACTATTTTTACTTTGCTGTTATTGACTGCTATATGGTTGGTTACTAGTGGATCTGCTACCATTACTCATTCTTTCCAAATGATATTTAGAGTCCTATTTTTCTGCGGTATTTTTTAGGCTAGTTATTTGATTTCTGACTTCTTGAATGTTATTAGCTAGCATTGCTAAGTCATCTGTGAATACCAAACAATTTGATCTTTCTTGGTTCAAATTCTTATGTTTTTTGGATTTTCGTTGTACCATTCCCTCATCATGTACTCTAGAGCAAAGTTGAAAAGTGATGGCAATAAACTATCTCTCTGTCTTAACCCTGTTCAAATCATAACTGACATTTACTTTGGATTTGGTATTTGTTAGAGTTAAGTAAAGGTTTGTTGTTTTTGTGTTCCTGATCAATCAATACATGACTCTCAGACCATGTCATGGCTTCGGCAAAATTCCATTAATCACGAGCCAAGTAACCCTTTACCAATTCCAAACTGATTACCTGTTCTTCTCCATGGTCTGAATCTTCCTCTTCTAGTTCCAGTTCAAGTTCACCAATATAATGACAGTACAGAATTCTTGACATGGCTATATATATGATATCCAAAAGGTAAATTCCTCTATAGTTGTCTGGATTTGATTTGTCTCCTTTTTGTGTAATAGATGCATTACAGCAGTAGTCCAATGTTCTGGTAGTTCTTCCTTGTTCCACATTTTCACTATGGATTGGTGTAATGATATCTTCACTGGTTCTGCTGCATATTTCAAAAGTTCTATGAATGTTTGACCTTCTCCACTTGCTTTGTAGTTTTTGAGCTCTTTTAAAGCTTTGTAGACTTCATGAATTGTGGATGGGTTTATATTTTCTGCTGGTATTTTAATAGGGGTATCTGCATATATCTAACATAATTCTGGGGGATCTTCTCGCTTTGGTACCATCATTAGAAGTATATCTTCTTCATATGACATGTAACCTTTCTCTTTATTTTTTGGGGCATGTTTCTTTGTTCTACGAGTTTCAAGTGTGATTCTTATGTTTTATGACTCTGATATCTTAACCAGACTCGGTGTCTATCTACCATAGCTTTAGCACACTCATTGTTCCACCATTGATGTTTTTTGCTAGGATTTACTGAGGCTACCTGTTCAGCTATTTGTTTCAACTGGGGAAATATTTCCTCTAAATGATCAGTTACTTTTATATCTTTTATATTCTTTGTCTGTTTTTTTTTTATATTCTTAGTTACTTATTAATTTGTGAGGGTCGTAGGTTCTCTTTTTTTGGGATGAGATTTTTCTTCTTTGTCAATGGGGTGAAATTAATTTTTATTTTTATCGTGTAATGATCTGATCCAGTATTTGCCTCTCTCAGAACTTTCACACTGTAGATTTCCCTAGGGTAATTTTTGTCCATATAGAAATGAGCCAGTTGCCATTCTCCTTTTTCACCAGTCTATAGGTTCCAAGTTTTGTGCCTATTTGGTCTTCTCTTGAATTATGTTGACATTGAGATCATGTCATGGTTTCTGCAAAATTCCATTAGTCTCATGCCATATATGTTTGTTGTTTCTTGTGCTGGCCATTTCCCTATTATCTCTCTACATCTCTTTTCCCTTCCTAACAAGGCATTAAAATGTCCAATAAAATTTTTGGGGTGATTTTTATTTATGTTTGTTGTTGTTTTATCTAAAAGCTCCCAAAATCCAGCCACATCTTCTCTATGTTCTTCTTTATTATTTTTATCGTTAGTTGAGACATGGGTACTTATTATTGTGTATACTGCATTTGCAGCTTTTATAGTTAGTATTGATAGTGTGGGAGACTGTGATTTTAATTCTGTTATGGATTCAATTATGTTGAGACTGACCACAAATCCAGTTATGAATTGTGGACATTACTTCATTATTATTTTTCCTGGGATTCCTTTATAAATTCTAAATCCTTGTGATTCTATTGGTTCCTGATCAATTCCTCTTGTTTCTTGAGGTATAGTTATAAGAATCCCTTTGTGATCCATTTCATCTGTCAAAATGTTGAGCTTCCCTGGTTGTATGATGGAATTTATGTTGTGTGTTGCTATTTAGTGTATCTGTCCTGTCTCAAATTTAAATTTTGATATTATTTTCAGATGATCCATGTTAAGTGACTGCCCATCATATCCAAGTGCCAAGTGGTAGCTTTTTCCTTCAAAGATTTCCCTCCATGCTTGACTTTCAGAGATAATCAACCTTGGATGGAGCAAGCTCCAAATTACAATTCCAGTTGTTAACTGTAGAGACTGTTTTGCATTTGGTCTGTGGGAGCTGTTTTATTTTGCTTAAGTCTACTGGCAAGCCAGTGAGGACTCTTATCCACCACATGGGACATGCCATATCAGAGAATCACCTCTCTGCCTGCTACAACAGCGTAGTAGGTTTGTATGATTAAGATGATTATTATTGCAAAGTATAAAAACCTGAAAATTAAAAAAATTAAAAACTTATAAAACTAATCTTATCAGATCTGTTTACTATACAAGCTGTATGGCTCGGAACAAAAGATAACATGCAGTTTGTTTTGTTTTGTTTTTGTAATTTGAGAACTGTTTTATGATTTAGGTCACTCAAAAATAGATACTAAAAAATGTTATGGTGCATTGTCTAGCATGCTTGAGGAGCATTGCCATTGCCTCAGATTTGTCACTGCAAATGTTTTGTGTTGTGAATAAAGCTTTCAGATGTTCGTAGAGGTTCTGTTTGTGGTCTTCAGAGTATTATTAGATCTGTGCTGTCAGAAGCATGTCCTGTGTCATTATTTCAAGTTGTTATGGCAGGTTTACAGAGAGTGTTGTACCTAAATGCATTTATATGACTTTAAATGTAGTTTTGAAGCTTTGTCTTATCTCACCCACATACTGTGCAGAGCATTCTTTGCACTTTACCTTGTAAACAACAGAACTGGTAAATTTGTCTTTGCTGAGTATTGTGTCATGTGGCAGTTCATTACATAATTTATTGGAGGTGCAGAAAGCAACTCTTATATTATATGGGCTCAATACATTAGCAGTTTTCTGTGAAACGGACCACAGTAGGGAAGGCATACTGCCCTGGTCTCTGATGGTTGTTCTTACTTTTGTTCCTGTCTGTTCATTCCCTAAGCTTATTGCTCATTTTGTCAATGAGTGCAGGTTGAAAACTATTTGCAGCTACTATTTGTTTAATTACTCCATTTTCATTTTGAACAGGAAGATGCACTGCTTATATCCATTGTAGTGTGTTTTATGTAAATGCTACACACATGTTCACTGCATTTTCTGGTTATGGTGAGATATAAAAAGTTTATTATATTCTGACTTTCAACTTCACATGCAAACTAAATATTCTTGCACATGCTGCTGATAATTCAATTAGTGCATCAGCTTCTTCCTAATTTATTAATAATTATTAATTATTAATAAAGTGTCATCCACATATCTTTTGTAAAACTTAATGTGTTGTAGACATGGTACACTGCTAATAAATAATTTTTGCTTAAGGTGGTGTAGGAAGATACTGGTCCCAGATATGTCAAAGCCCATTCTAAACCATTTGGTTGTTTCTATACTTTATCAATGAAAGTGAAAGAGTTTTAATTTAGTAACATTTAAACTAAGTCAATGAATTCAATAGTTTCAGACATTGAAAGTATTTTGTTTTATAAAATTGGGTTTAATAGCTTCCACTGCTTCATCTAGGGGGATGTTTCTGAATAAATTGGTGACAACTAGTGATAACTTCTGGCAATTGTTGGGAACAGGAGTATTTTGTAGATCACGTTTTCTACAGAGTAGTTTTCTTCAAATGTGGAATTGTTCCTCAGAATCACATTCATGTGTCAGTCTAAGGTGATGTACTGTTTCTAGAGTTATCTGTTGGTCTGACAAGACCATTTTCCTTGCAAAATTTTAATTGTGACCTCAGTTATAGTCTTTTGCATTCTCCTCCCCCCCCCCCCCCTCCCCCCCACCACCAACCCTCCCAGCCAGCTGAATGAGAAGTGAGCCCACCTCTGGAGATTGTGGAGATCCAGTCATTACCATTTATGCAATCCAGATGAAGTTTCTCTGAGACAGAATCCAAGAAACTGTCAATGTGCTTGCATTTAAATGCTGTGTAACCTGCAATATATTTCAGTCATCACTGGTTACTGGTTCAGCACCAAGAAACTGCAACAGTGCTACTTCTTGCTCACTGAAATTAGTGCAGTCCAAATCAGCTATCATATTTTCATTTGTGGTTAATTTTATGAAGTCCTGTTCAGTTTCCTTCTGTTAGAGAAATATGTCGCGGCACCTCACTAGTCTATCTATAATAGATACGGTAGCCAACAAGCAGACATCTCTGTATTTCCAGGCAGTTTTAGAAGCCAAATTCTATTTTTCACTTTGAAAGTTGTTGGGTTGCTGTAAAATATACCATGACCATGAATTTTAGAAAAAAATTCTCAAAACAATCTTGATTTAGCCTGGAAGGCAACATGTATGAAGCTCTCATACTCTCAATGGCACTGTAAAGTTCACAGAGAGAGTTTACTGAGATTATGAATCCCTTCTACTTCTATGTCAAGCTCTGTAATGTTATATATGATGCTTAAATCCTTGTTCTGCATTGCTAAAAGATTTTCAAAAAGCTTCTTGTTCAAGACTGTGATGTTGGGCAGAGTTATTCTATCATGGTTTCTAAGTAATTTAAGCAAATGTAGGCCATCACAGGAGATCCATACACTTCTCACTGGGTCCAAAGGGTTTGGAAAGCATGTTTTTGTTGTGGAAACATCAAGCTCCTTCTAGACCTTCGAGTTGTTGGTTCCCATATCACAAATTACTGCTGCAATTTGGGTTTCAACTACTTCCAACTGCTTTATGTTCAGGAGTAACTCACTAGTCACGTACTACTGATGTCAAAATATACAGGCTGTCTCCATGATGACAACAAACCATGAACCATTACCACTGTAATGTTTTTCTTTGGTTCTAAAATTACATTGTCTAATGAATCCTAGAAGGCGCAACCATCTATATTCATCTCGTCAAAACATAGGACTCCTATTTTCTCTCTGCCGCACAGGGTAGCCACACGGTCTGGGGCATCTTGTCACGGTCCACACGCCCCCCTCCCCCCCTCCTCATTGTCCTTAGTTTAAGTTAGATTAAGTAGTGTATAAGCTTATGGTCTAATGACCTCCACAGTTAGGTCCCATAAGATCTTACCACAAATTTTTCCTTTTTTCTCTAGAGGTTTGAATGTTTTTGTCAATCTATCATAAGATCCAGCACTTCTTTTAGAATTCCAGGTCTCCATTTGAACTGTTTGGCCAATTTCTGAAGTGTTGACTGGCAAGGAAAAGGGTAGTGCTTTTTCCATAAGTATGTGTGAACTTTGGGTGAGGAAGCCCTTAAGATGAGAGAATCAGCAATATCGTTGGGCTCCACTTCACTCTCTTTTTGTTACTAAGTAGAGATTGAATCTAGCCTAGTGTAAAACACTGAGACAAAATGCTATTTACAATATGTCTAATTTGTTGTTTTATTGCAGAAGCATATCTATTTACTTCCATAGCATACTTCAAACACCTGGCATTCATAAACTTTGTTACCATAGTTTTCTTTCCTCAACAGTTGTGTTTCAGTTTTTAATCTATTTCCTCTTTAGCAGTGATGTCTATATCAAGAAGAACCTCTGTATTGGTCAACTGATAAAATATAGTTTTTTTGTTTTGTTTTGTTTTGATAAAGCAGACAGCACTCTTTTTTGGAATCTTCACGTTCGTAATCTCTTGCTTATGTTATCTGTTAATAAAACAAATCTTTTTTACAATAACATCATTATTATCATCATCATCGTCATTATCAGCAATATCATCATCGTCATCATCATCGTAGTTGTTGTTGTTGTTGTCAAAAGGAAAACTTTGTAACAGCCATAAAAAAATTAATGAGCAAATGATCCCAAAACCGATAACACACAGAAATGTGTTTCTAAAGAGAATGAATTTCTGGCATGTACCTGTACTTTAGTACATTGTCCTTCTTACTGATGCTTGTGATAACCTTGAATGCACCTCCATGCCAATCTGGAATTTTTTGTGATGGCACATCATCACCCTTTAATTTTCTTCTCAGAGACAACCCCAGATGCTCATTTTTTTACGTCCTGTTCTATCCAGGGAGGAAATGATCTGAACAAATCCTTGCATTACTCACATTAATCAGGTCAGCACTTTTGCACCATGACTCCTATTTGCACTGTAGTTCACTAGCTTTTGGAAATCAATGATGAATGGCATCCATAGTTTTATATGAAGCACTTTTGCATTCAGTAATAGCACAATGATTTCTACTTTTGCTCATAGTATTACAAAACAGCCAGCAACAGGAACAGCTAACAAGCAACTGCATTTTATTTACTTCAACAGAGAGATTAGGGTATTACTTGCATTAACAATGCAAATCTAACATTGTCACTTCCTGCTTCTTGCTTCCCATAACCTCATGCTATTTCACCAACAGCTTATACAGGATGCCAATATAACATGCTCTGGGTAGGCATGGCAGTATCACTGCCAGCTGATGCGCTCAGCTCATTCTGGTAACTACACTTTCCTCCATTCACTCCCCTACCGAACTATCAAAAGTAACAACTTGTTTTAAACACCTTTCAAATGTGCTGCATTTTCTGCCACTGATTTCTCTTTCTAACAGTCTACTTACTGAGCCACCCTCAATCACACATATTAGCAGCATATAGTTCTATGTTGCACAGAGCACACAGAATACCACTGAGCAATTAAATGCTCAAAATGAAAATGGAGTAATTAAACAAATAGCAGCTGCAAATGGTTTTCAATCAGCACTCATACACAAAATGAATGAGAGTGTATAGAAATGAATACACAGAAACAAAAATAAGAACATCAATCAGACAGAGACTAGGACAGTACGCCTTCCCTACCATGGTGCCAGTCCACAGAAAATTGCTAATGTACTGAAGCCATGAATGTAAGAGTTCCTTTATTCACCACCAATAAATTATATAGTAGGCTGCCACACAACATAAAATCCAAGATGACAAATTTTCCTACTCAGGCTAAAGTGTAATGAATGTCCAGTACAGTATGTGGCTCAGACTGCACAAAGCTTCCAAACTACACTTTAAGAACACATAAACACATTTAGGTACAGCACTCTCAGTAAATCTGCCATAACTATTCACATTAATGATGCAGGACACACTTTTGAAATGCAGATAAATAATCTAATACCACTTCATAGAAAAAAGAAAGGACACAAGCAGAACCTTTATGAACAACTTGAAAAGTTTATCCCCAACACAAAACAGAGACAGGATCAGAGACATGACACACTCAATGGCAAATCTGATACAGTGGCAGTTAACTTTTTTAGGAGTTTCCTCACACATACAAGATGGTGTACCATGACTTTTGCTACTATCTATTTTGAATAAACAAAATCATAAAACAACATGTAAAACACCAACCCAAAATATAACAAACTAAATTGAGGTGACAAAAGTCATGGGATACCTCCTAATACTGTGTCAGACCTATTTTTTTCCCAGAGTAGTGCAGCAACTCAATGTGGCATGGATTCAACAAGTTGTTGGAAGTCCCTTCCAGATATATTGAGCCATGCTGCCTCTAAACTGTCCATAATTGTGAAAGTGTTGCCGCTGCAGAATTCTATGCGTGAAATGACCTCTTGATTGTGTCCCATAAATGTTTGATGGTATTCATATTGGGAGATCTGGGGGGCCAAATCAATTGCTCAAGTTGTCCAGAATGTTCTTCAAACCAATTGTAAACAACTGCGGTGTGTTGACACAGTGCATTGTCATCCATAAAAAATCAATTGTGATCTCCAAGTAGCCAAAAATAACCATTTGCAGTCAATTATCCACGTAAAGACAGCCCATACCATTTTGGAGTTACCACCAGCTTACACAGTGCCTTGTTGATAACTTGGGTCCATGGCTTCGTGAAGTCTGTGCCATACTTTAACCCCATCATCAGCTCTTACCAACTGAAATTGGAGCTCATCTGACCAGGCCAAGGTTTCCCAGTTGTACAGGGTCCAACCAACATGATGAAGAGTCCAAGAAAGCCACTGCTGGCGATGTCATGCTGTGTTAGCAAAGCACTCGCATCATTCGTATGCTGCCATAGCCCAATTATATCAAATTTTGCCAAACTGTCCTGATGGATATGTTTGTCACTCATCCCATATTGCTTTCTGCAGTTAATTCACACAGTGTTTCTTGTCTGTTAGTAATGACAGCTCTATGCAAACACTGTTGCCCTTGGTCATTAAGTGAAGGCCATTGTGCACTGTGTTGTACACGGTGAAAGGTATTGGCTGAAACTTGGTATTCTCAGCACACTCTCGACACTGTGGATCTTGGAAAATTGAGTTCCCCAATGATTTCTGAAATGGAATGTCCTGTGTGTCAAGGTCCGACTACCAGTCCACATTCAAAGTCTGTCAATTCCAAATGTGCAGCCACAGTCACGTCAGAAACCACTTCACACGAATCACCTGAGTATAAATGACAGCTCTGCCAATGCAGTGCCCTTTTATACCTTGTGTATGTCATACTGCTGCCCTCCATCTATGTGCATATCACTATCCCATAACTATTGTCACTTCAGTGTAATATGATCAAATTAGGTTGGTAAGTTTTCCATTTTTTAACTTTCAGATTTTCGTTTTTTGCAATAATTATATGCATAAGTAAAAAGATTGTAAAGAACTAAAGAATTATATATTTGTTACCTATAAATTTGAAATGCCATGTTAGCTAATAATGAATGTTCTTTGACTTGCAAGACACTATCTCTACATCCGTACAGTCTCTGGACTGTTTATGTTATTGGTTCATGTTTATGTGACATGTGAAAATGAAAATGTGTATTTATGAGAAACCTAAGGATTATTTTTGTTGGATAATAGTGTATGTAGCTTTGTTAATGTTTAAAATTTGTAGTCCTTGTGCCATATTACATTAACAGGTGCTGATTATACCTTATTTGTAGTTAAATGAAGCTCAAAGCAGACAAGTGACTACATCCATTAATCAAAAATGTACTGTAATCCACTGATCCACCTGAAAGTGGGGTTATAAGCCCTTGACATATGTCAAGGGAATAAATACGAAGTGACTGACACAGATAATTGTTTTAATTTATCTTTTAAAGTGATAGTGAATATAAAGAAAATGAATATAATGAGTTTCGGTTTGAAGAGTGAAAATGATACTGTGAAATTAAATTTAGATTGTACTATAATAGACTGTGTTATAAACACAAAATTTCTAGGAATGAATACTGATTCTCAGTTGAAGTGGTGTGGACACACAAAGATATTTGTAAACAAAATGCCATGCACTTACAGTTCTGTCATTAGTGTTTAACAGCCATTGCATTTGAGTTACATACTTTTCATATGTACACTCAGTTTTCAGCTGTGGAATTCATTTTTGGTGAAAAGTTTCATGTAGTATGGACACAGTTTTCACACTACAGAAAATGGGAATAAGAATAATAACCAAAAATGGTTATCAAGCTCATTATAAAGATCTGTTCAAAACACTGTAGCTTTTAACTACACTTTATGAGTCTATTTACCAATCAGTTATGCACATCAAAAATAACACTGATAAATTACTGCACTAATAACTCATTACATAACTATGGAACAAGATCTAGAATGAACCTACATTTACCAAGAATGAATAAACTTAAAACTCACAGCAGCATCTTCTAGCAAGGAATAAAACTGTACAATAAATTTTCCACAGAGATTGTTAAAATAAAGATACTTACAAAGTACCTGTTAAAGAATACATTCTATACAGAGAAGGATTGCTTAGGCAAAAGAATGCAACAAATAAGTAAATAATCATAAAACATTTACCATTTTACACTACACTTATACAATATAATTTTCTCTTCTGTTTTTTTTATTTTTATTCTGGACAATATTACTCTCAAAACTATGCAATGTACAATACTAATACCTTATCCTCTTTGTGAGCACATCATCTTATTCATTATAGAGGTATGCTGACTCAAACTTTCCAGACTACCAACGGGGAAAGTGTGGTGCATGAAATGGAAACCAAGCATCATCACAGTGGTCCTGATGTCAACTGATAGTATGTAGTGTAAGTAGTGACTGGGAGTGAGAAACTAATGAGCAGTGTATCATTAGCCTTTTGCGTTATTAAATAACTTGTCTGTAAACAATGTCGTGCACTAGGGATAAACTGAACAAGGTAGCAGTGGTTACCCTCATATTCAGAAAAGGCCATGGCCAATTACCTATCAATCATTGTCAAAATAAACCTATAGGTATGTAAATGCCTGTATTTATGTATTATGTCATTTTTGTTTTCTTAAAGGCAGTAAACAGAATTTATGACACAGAAATTTGGCTCAAAAACTACTTAAGATCTTTCCAGTATCTTTACCTAAAAACTGCAATGCAAAAGAATTCAAAGACCACAGAACAATTAGTTTTATCACTCATGCTACAAAGGCTGTAATAAAATCTTTCCCTTGTCATCCCATCCAGTAAGTCTGCCCAGACCTGGGGTTTTGGGTGACTTTTCCAACCTCTGCCCCATTACCTAAACCTCTCCAGTCATTTCCCTTCACCCTTCTTCTTTCCCCTTCAACCCTTCTGCTGGAAAAAGAGCAACTGATTCCCAAAGCTTGATACATAAAACCTTTTTTTATGTGTGTGTTCTCTTGCCACCACTTGGTGAGTGGATTTTATTATCAATCCAATTTCATTACATTGTCAAAAAAGTGATTATTTTCTTATTTTTGTTGTTATTAAGGCTGTAATAAGTGTCATATTAAGGAGTAGTTTGGGTTCAAAAAGGAGCAAGAGATGTTATAGATTGTCTGAGGGAAATTGGAGACAGAATGACAGAAGTTAACAAAAAGGTGTACATTTGTTTTATCAACTGGGAGAAGGCATTTGATGGAATCAACTGGACTCTAAGGCTAAGAATTTAAAAAAATGCTGATATAGAATGGAATGATAGAAGGCTGATAAAGGAGATGACACAAAGCAAAAAGTGATGAGTAGAGAGTAAGGAGACGAACACGATGAGCATCAGAAGGGGTATAAGACAAGAATGCTAACTTCTACTGAAGTAATGCAATATATATGGAAAAGAACGGATACGTAAGGATACACAGGATGCAAGACACACTGTAATTGACTATAAAATTTGAGAATGATCACCCAGTATTGACAGACTCTGAGGAGGTACAGTAGATGTTGAAGAGTATTGAAAGAAGGGGCAAGGAAAACTGAATGAAGACAAATGTAGGAAAAACAAAAGTGATGAGAAAGAGCAAAGAGAAAGTGCCAGTTAACATAGTCTTAAAGGGAAAAAAGAAAGGACAAATAAATTCGTCTTTGTATATGGAAAGTTTACCGACACTGAACAGAAGCTGTAGAGAAGAAATAAGGACAAGATACCTATGGGAAAAAGATCATCTGAAAATGTGAATCAGTTACTAACAGTGAGAAGATTTCCAATGGAGATGGTGAAAATATTTGCTAAATGTTATACTTGGATTGTAGTGCTGTATAGCAGTGCAACATTGACAGTTAAAAAGAAAGAAAAAAGATGTTTACAAAGTTTTGAAAGGTGGAAGTGGAGAAGAATGCTTCAGGTGAAGTGAACTGACAAACTTAAGAATGGAGAAGTAATGACAAAAATAGTAGAAAAGAGAAGATTATTGAAAGTGATCAGCAAAAGGAAAGAGATATTGCCTGGGACACATACCATTGAAGAATTGTCTACACAAAGAATTATAGAGGGAAATGCAGAAGGAACCACAGAAAGAGAATGGCAACTTGAATTGGATGAACATACAAATGGATAAAAGAAGATGCTTAGAACAGGGTGCAATGGAATACCTTCAATTAACATCTGTTGTAAGACAGATACACTAAAGAAAAAACGAAGAGGTTGCAATACCAAGATAGAGTCAATATACTTGTAAAAATTATTACAGGCAAATAAAGCTACTACTATTACTAGTAGTAAACATGTGAGAGTGCCTTGAAAAAGTCAATCACATCTATCACCAGGGCTAGGGCTTCAACTCCATCTTCACAAACACTAAGATGGGGAATTTCCAGCCCCAAATACGACTTTCATCACTCATTTCAGCATTCTATCCCACAATTTCACAGGTTAAGATGTTGGATATCCTGCCTACAAACTTATCCTCATCACCCAGTGCAGCATTCCATCATTCACCCTACAAAATATTCTAGTCCATCCTGGGATTAACACTATACCCAACACCGTGCCATATGGGTCAGTCCCTTGTGGACAAATCGTGTAAAATCTGTCATTCAGTCCCACTTACAGTCTCCTACCATAATCCAGTCTCAGGTATTTCCTTTCCTATAAAATCTAGGGTCACTCACAGAAACAGAAACCTTATACACCACATGAGCTGCAATTAGTGTACAGCATTCTACATGGCATGTTAACTAATCATCTATCCATCTGCAAGAATTATGACAGCCAAACTGTAGCTAAACGCAAATTCACACTCCCTTCATAGCATTTTCGTTTTGCGTGTTGGTATTCCGGTTGCTATGGGTTTATTTATTGATTGTTATTTTTTATTTGTAGTTCCCTGTTGCTATCTGAGTTGTCATTTGGAGATAGTGAGTGGAGCTATGGTCACTAGTAAATGGAATGCCAAGCGGATGGGAGCTCCAATGATAGGCGCGTAATGGGGCCCCTTAGAGATACGGCAGCTAAGGAGGGGAAGAAATCCAGTGTGCACTCCGTGTGCATTCCGGGAGGAGTCATTCCTGATGTGGAAAGGGTCCTTCCGGATGCCATGAAGAGCACAGGGTGCAGCCAGCTGCAGGTGGTGGCACATGTCGGCACTAATGACGTGTGTCGCTATGGATCTGAGGAAATTCTCTCTGGATTCCAGCGGCTATCTGACGGGTAGCGGAGGCTGTGTGGCGTGGACTGGGCGGTTTTTTAGGTTAGAAGGCCTCGGGAAAGTGCGAGATGGGCTGCAATGTCAAAGGGTGCTTGGCAATTACAGGACGTGCTTGCATCAAGGAACAGTCAGAATTATAGTTGTAAATTGTTGTAGTTGCGCTGGAAAAGTCCCTGAGCTTCAAGCGCTAATAGAAAGCACAGAAGCTGATATCGCTATAGGTACAGAAAGCTGGCTAAAGCCTGAAATAAGTTCTGCAGAAATTTTTATGAAGTCTCAGATGGTGTTCAGGAAAGATAGATTAGGCAGAATTGGTGGTGGAGTGTTTGTGTCTGTCAGTAGTGGTTTATCTTGTAGTGAAGTCGAAGTAGATACTTCTACCGACCCCCAGACTCCGATGATACAGTTGCGGAACAGTTCAGAGAAAGTTTGAGTCTCGTAACAAATAAATACCCCACTCATATGGTTATAGTTGGTGGGGACTTCAACCTACCCTCGGTATGTTGGCAAAAATACTTGTTCAAAACCGGTGGTAGGCAGAAAACGTCTTCCGAGATTGTCCTAAATGCATTCTCCGAAAATTATTTCGAGCAGTTAGTCCACGAACCCACGCGAATTGTAAATGGTTGCGAAAACACACTTGACCTCTTAGCCACAAACAATCCAGAGCTGATAGAGAGCATCATGACTGATACAGGGATTAGTGATCACAAGGTCATTGTAGATAGGCTCAATACCATTTCTTCCAAATCCATCAGAAACAAACGCAAAATAATTTTATTTAAAAAAGCGGATAAAGTGCCACTAGAAGCCTTCCTAAAAGACAATTTCCAATCCTTCCGAACTGACTATGCGAATGTAGACGAGATGTGGCTCAAATTCAAAGATATAGTAGCAACAGCAATTGAGCTATTCATACCTCATAAATTGGTAAGAGATGGAACGGATCCCCTGTGGTACACAAAAAAGGTCCGAACGCTGTTGCAGAGGCAACAGAAAAAGCATGCGATGTTCAGAAGAACGCGAAATCCCGAAGATGGGCTAAAATTTACAGACGCGCGAAATTTGGCACGTACTTCGATGCGAGATGGCTTTAATAGGTTCCACAACGAAACATTGTCTCGAAATTTGGTAGAAAATCCGAAGAAATTCTGGTCGTATGTAAAGTACACAAGCGGCAAGACGCAGTCAATACCTTCGCTGCGCAGTGTCGATGGTACTGTTATCGACGACTGTGCCGCTAAAGCGGAGTTATTGAACGCAGTTTTCCGAAATTCCTTCACCAGGGAAGACGAATGGAATATTCCAGAATTTGAAACACGAACATCTGCTAGCATGAGTTTCTTAGAAGTAGATACCTTAAGGGTTGCGAACAACTCAAATCGCTTGATACGGGTAAGTCTTCAGGTCCAGATTGTATACCGATTAGGTTCCTTTCAGATTACGCTGATACTATAGCTCCCTACTTAGCACTCATATACAACCGCTCGCTCACCGATAGATCTGTACCTACAGATTGGAAAATTGCGCAGGCCGCACCAGTGTTCAAGAAGGGTAGTAGGAGTAATCCATTTAACTACAGACCTATATCATTGACGTCGGTTTGCAGTAGGGTTTTGGAGCATATACTGTATTCAAACATTATGAATCACCTCGAAGGGAACGATCTATTGACACGTAATCAGCATGGCTTCAGAAAACATCGCTCTTGTGCAATGCAGCTAGCTCTTTATTCGCACGAAGTAATGGCCGCTATCGACAGGGGATCTCAAGTTGATTCCGTATATCTAGATTTCCGGAAAGCTTTTGACACCGTTCCTCATAAGCGACTTCTAATCAAGCTGCGGAGCTATAGGGTATCGTCTCAGTTGTGCGACTGGATTCGTGATTTCCTATCAGGAAGGTCGCAGTTTGTAGTAATAGACGGCAAATCATCGAGTAAAACTGAAGTGATATCAGGTGTTCCCCAGGGAAGCGTCCTGGGACCTCTACTGTTCCTGATCTATATAAATGACCTGGGTGACAATCTGAGCAGTTCTCTTAGACTGTTCGCAGATGATGCTGTAATTTACCGTCTAGTAAGGTCATCCGAAGACCAGTATCAGTTGCAAAGTGATTTAGAAGAGATTGCTGTATGGTGTGTCAGGTGGCAGTTGACGCTAAATAACGAAAAGTGTGAGATGATCCACATGAGTTCCAAAAGAAATCCGTTAGAATTCGATTACTTGATAAATAGTACAATTCTCAAGGCTGTCAATTCAACTAAGCACCTGGGTGTTAAAATTACGAACAACTTCAGTTGGAAGGACCACATAGATAAAATTGTCGGGAAGGCGAGCCAAAGGTTGCGTTTCATTGGCAGGACACTTAGAAGATGCAACAAGTCCACTAAAGAGACAGCTTACACTACACTCGTTCGTCCTCTGTTAGAATATTGCTGCGCGGTGTGGGATCCTTACCAGGTGGGATTGACGGAGGACATCGAAAGGGTGCAAAAAAGGGCAGCTCGTTTTGTATTATCACGTTATAGGGGAGAGAGTGTGGCAGATATGATACACGAGTTGGGACGGAAGTCATTACAGCATAGACGTTTTTTGTCGCGGCGAGACCTTTTTACGAAATTTCAGTCACCAACTTTCTCTTCTGAATGCGAAAATATTTTGTTGAGCCCAACCTACATAGGTAGGAATGATCATCAAAATAAAATAAGAGAAATCAGAGCTCGAACAGAAAGATTTAGGTGTTCGTTTTTCCCGCTCGCTGTTTGGGAGTGGAATAGTAGAGAGATAGTATGATTGTGGTTCGATGAACCCTCTGCCAAGCACTTAAATGTGAATTGCAGAGTAGTCATGTAGAAATCACAACATTTCCATCGTATTCATCTATATGAGTTCAGCAGATGGTTGACAGTAGCAAAGGCAGCCAGAAACATTTGCGCCGTGTATAGGGATAATGCCACTGAACACAGCACGACAAGAAAATGGTGTTCACATTTTGAGGAGGATTTTTTTGACATCAATGACTCCATGTTCAGGAAGACCTTCAGAGTTTGATGATCTAAATACATTTATCCAAAATGATTCATGTCGGTGTACTCGAGAACTAGCAACTGTGATGAACTGTGATCATTATGGGGAATGATGCCTTTGTGTTAATGTAAGAGAAAGAAATGAATGGATGATACAAAAAAGCAGCATTCACAGAAGATAATTTTATGTATCTGATGGAACAGCAATGGTGTGGTGTACTACAAATTGCTTCCCTAAGGTGTAACATCATTGGTGGTATTTACAGTCAACAACTGAGACATCCTGCCGAAGCAATCCAAGAAAACTGACCAGAAAGACTGCATGAAGTGTTGTTACTCCTTGACAATGTGCACCTGCATTCTGCTAGACTGACAGAAAACACTATAGAGAAGTTGGGTTGGGAAGTCTTACTGCACCAACCTTATTCACCTGACCTTGTGCCCTCAGATTCTCACCTTTTCTGCTCTCTATCGAACAACCTTCAAGGAACTTCCTTTCCGCATGAAATTAAGCTCCAAACATGGCTCGGCAAGTTCTCCGCTTCAAAACCATGTGGTTTCTACAGTTGGGGAATTGAAAAGTGGTGGCAGACGGTTGTAAATAGTGGAGGAGACTATATTATTGATGACTAAAGTCTGTGCCATGTGTATCTGTTGTGTTTATTAAACTTTTGGAAAAATGCTACAAACTTATGCACCAAACTAATAGTAATACATAAAGTAAAATTGTTTGCTTAAGATAAAATGTGGAATCTATATGAGGAATCCATACTGCTACCTGGCTTGATTTGGTCTTCTTTATGGTTATTTCAATAATAGCTGTAGTGTTCCCAGCCCATTATTTTTGACATGAGGACACAAATTATATTATTTGTTGTGTGAAACCATGGTTAGTTCAGTCATCAGTGAGTGTTGCAAGTGACTAGGGGCCCATAAACTTGCTCTCATTAAATCAGCAATTAAAAGTGCTTAAAGCTGGATATCATTTTTATTCATTTCATGAACTGGATGTTAATATGAGACCTTCATTCATCAAATGGAACACTGACTGCTGCACTAAATGCATGGAATATCTTTATGCAACCTTTAATTCTGGTGTAACACCCCACTCACTTGTCCAGTCTCCACATTTTATAGCAAGAACATCTTAAAAGAGATCTGGGAATGGGTTAACACAGCAAAATTCTGCTGTCTGAGTAAAAGAAAGTATAATTAAATAGAATATGCAATTAGATGTCAATATGCAAAAGGCTGCATTGCACTGTGAGTCCTGTGATGCCCATTTATACCTTCACCCTCACTTTTCCACTCTGATATTTTCTCCACCACTCCATCTTGCACTTATTATGCTTCCTCCCACAATCCTACTTCTCCTACGAACCTAATCCTTTTCAGTTCTCTTTTTGTGACTTCCACAGACAGAGGACCACTTGTCTCTCCCTCTATTGTGCCACTCATTAACTCCTCATCATCTCTTTGTTCCCCACAGCTTAAAGCCTTTCAGCTAATACTTCTTCCCTCTACTTACACTGGGTAAATAATGGTAGCTCAAAAGCCAGATAAGTCTCTGCGATTTTGTGTTTTTCTTGCATTATGTGAATGATATATTTCTTTATTGCTTCCACACTGAAAATTCCATTAATTATTAGGGAAAAGCAAAACTGTTTTAAAAAAGATGCTGTGTATCACTGTTTCAAAAAAGAAGTAGTGAATCTGTGGGACTATACACACTAAAAAGCTAAACAATGTCATAGCAAGAATTTAATTGTTGTTACAATTTAAACTTGAATTCACATCACGATTCCTTGATGTGCTGGTTTAGGGCTGATAGGTGAAAACCATGCTATGTTTCCATATCAGTTGTTGCTAAACTGATGCAGTGATACTTGATTCAGAGTTTCTGGTCTAGACCCTAAGCTACACTAGTAGCCTGGATTAAATTCCATGTGTGTCTACAAAATCTTTTGTGGACTGGGATAATTGTTGCAGATTTTTGAAAAGAACAGACTGTTTGCCAGCACCAGACACTATTCTCTCTTTTCCTTTTATCTCCATAAACACAAATAAAGCAGTCTACTTTCCTTCCATTTATTATAAAAACAAACCATTCAAGTATTCGAACATTTTACTTTAAAATTTAAATGTAAAATGAATATTTCTTAAGAGCACAATGAATCCAAGAAATCAGTTTTACATATTTGTTTGATAGCAGCACAAGCTGATAGCTACAAATAATTAATATTTCTTAAAAGACATCATAATGTGTTTTAAGAAATATTATATGACTGTGAATCCCAACCATGAGAAGTTAAACAAATAATTAAGTTTATTGTCAAGTCACAATAATAGACTAGTTAAACTACCTTTAGACTGAGAGCAAATACTCAGTAACTTGTAAATGGGCATATATAAAACCATTGTTGAAGAATTAATCAGGCAAAGCATTCTTAGATTTTTATGTTTTTGTACTGTTCCACGGCTAACTACAGCTTTAAATTACACAGTTTATGAGCAGGTTACTGACAAGCATAATGCAGTCTCCGTTTTATGCACAAAAATGGCTTCCTCTCATGTTAAATCAGTGTCCAGAGGTAAAATAGTCCCCCATCCCATTTGGATCTCCGGCAAGGGGGGGGAGGGGGGGGGGGGGACACGACAACACACAACTCGAAAGGAGGCAAAAAATCAAAACAAGAATTGGTACCTGGAATGTTAGAACTCTGCTACAAGCAGGAAAACTAGAAAACCTTAAAAGAGAGATGGAAAAGAATCATATGGACCTCATAGGAGTTGCTGGGGTAAGATGGAATGGACATGGGGAGTTGCAGTCAGATGAATATGTGTTGTACTACTCAGGAGGAGAAGTAAAAGGAATGATTATGACAAAGGAATTGGCTAAATGTGTGGAATATGTAGACTATGCAAATGACTGGGTTATTGGAGTAAGGCTGAAAGGAGCACGAAAAGATTTACTGATTGTTCAGGTGTTTGTGCCAACTTCAGAACATGATGACCACATTGTAGAGGAAACATATAATGTAATAGAGAGACTAATGAACAAAAATAAAAAATGCTGCAAGAGAGTAATTGGCGACTGGAACACCACTGTGGGAAAAGGGAAAGAGGAAAACATAGTAGGCAGTCATGGTCTTGGAAAGAGAAATGATAGAGGTGAATGGCTAATTGACTTCTGCAGGGAAAGGTAGCTGACAGCAGCAAACACATGGTTTAAGAACCACAAGAGGAGGCTCTACACTTGGAAATCACCAGGGGATAAATACAGAAACCAAATCGATTTTATACTGGTAGAAGAAAGATACAGGAATGGAATCAAGAAGGTACACACATTACCAGGTGCAGATATTAATACTGACCACAACTTACTTATGGCAGAAATAGAAATAAGAATGACAAAACTGAAGAAGGTGGCCATGGTGAAGAAGTGGGATCTAGAGAAGATAAGATCCAACAAAGAACAAATTACAGAAATGCTGTCTCGGGAGTTTCTCAATACATTACGAGACAAAGAACCACCTCATAATGCCTACGAGTACTGGAATATGCTGAAAGAAGGAATCATTAAAGCAGGACAGCAAAATATAGGATATGTAAAAGGGAAAAGGCCATAAAAACCATGGGTCACACAAGAAATGATTTCCAAGATGGAGGAGAGAATAAAATTGAAAAACAAGTGCACTGAAGATGCAAGAAAGACATACCGAAGGTTAAATAATGAACTGCGAAGAGAAACAGAGCAGGCTAGGAAAAAATGGCTAAAAGAGGAATGTGACGAAATTGAAGAACTGGACAGGAAGGGAAGATATGACCTACTATACAACAAAGTAAAGACTATGACATGGGAACAAAACAGAGCAGGAAGTGCTACTATGGAAATTTTGAGTAAAGACGAAGAATTAGTGTACAAAGATCATGACGATGTCCTCCAGAGATGGGAAGAATATCTAAAAGAGCCATAGGACACAAATAGCAAACCAGAAACTCTGGAACTTGAATCACACAACAGTGTAAGTGATGATGAGAAAGGACCAACCATTATAACAGAAGAAGTAAAGTCTGCCATAGCTGCAATGAAAAATGGCAAAGCAGTAGGTATAGATACGATACTGGGAGAAATGTTAAAATGCTTGAACCAATATGGAATAAGAGAAATATTGAGATTATGTAATAAAATATATGATAGTGGTGAATGGCCTGAGCACTTTCCGACAATAGTAATGATTTCATTACCGAAAAAACAAGGAACTAAGAAATGCAGCGAGCACAGGACAATCAGCCTCGTTTCACAAGCACCCAAAGTGATATTAAGAATAATTAATAAAAGACTTGAAAAATTAATGGAGGAGAAACTTGGCGAGCAGCAGTTTGGCTTTAGACAGAATACGGGCACCAAAGATGCAATAGGGTTCCTACGAATCTTGGGAGAAAGGTTTATTGAAAAAGGAAGAGAACTATATATGTGCTTCATCGATCTAGAAAAGGCATCTGACAATGTGGTTTGGGACAAGCTGGCGACTATAATGAGGAAAAAGACAGTGGACTGGAAAACCTGAAGACTTGTAAACTCATTATATCTTAATCAAAAAGTTTCAGTTAAAGTGATTGGAGAAAGTACAAACTGGATCGGACTAGGAAAAGGAGTAAGACAAGGATGCTCTTTTCAACCTCTACTTGGAAAATATAATTGACCAATACCCACTAGATGACAAAGGCGTAAAAATTGGAGGAAGAAGAGTAGGGTGTCTGAGGTTTGCTGGTGACATGGTCCTTCTAGCCACAGGGAAAAAAGAGTTACAGGATTTGGTGGACACCATTGAAACTAACAGAAAAAAATATGGAATGAAAATTAACACAAATAAAACAAAAATATTGGCACTAGGAGGAAATAAGGAAATAAAAATTATGCTGAATGGAGAAATACTAGAACAGGTGCAAAATTCTAAGTATCTTGGAAGCAGGATAGACACTGACTGGAAGTGCACCACAGAAATTAAAACAAGGATAGCAATGGCAAAAGAGGCATTTTATAAGAAAAGCAGAATTTTCTGCAGCGGTCTGGGCAGAGAACTCAGGAAGAGACTCATAAAATGTCTTGTGTGCAGTATTCTTCTATATGGCGCTGAAACATGGACTATGGAGGAAGAAAGACAGAGAAAGGCTGGAGGCTTTTGAGATCTGGACATGGCGGAGGATGGAAAGAGTAAGTTGGATGGACAGAGTAAAAAATGAAGAGATATTGAGAAGAGTGGGAGAGAAAAGACAGTTACTAGATGTAATAAAGAGAAAAAAAAGAAATTGGATTGGGCATATATTAAGAAAGAATGACGGACTGATCAAAACAGTTTTAGAAGGTTATGTAGAAGGGAAAAGGAAGCGAGGAAGGAAGAGATTCCAGATACTGGATGACATGATGGATGGTACAACATACAGCAGTCATAAGAAGGAAGCAATGGATTGCAGAAAATGGAGACGCAAAGGACCTGCTAATATAGCCGACAACTGATGATGATGACTGACAAGTTAATTACAAATAACCTTCTATGCGAATACCTGACATGTAACTGTAGGTATCACATTACTCTCACTGTTCTCATAAAAATGTCAGACAATCTGAAAGTATCACATACAGACAAAAAGGGAAGAATTCATGTTTTTAAGATATTAGAACAGCTTTTACAAATTTTAATAATCTTCTTGGCAAACTCATAAATCTGTTTTTCTCTCTCTTGTGAGCTCTCTCTCAAGGTGATGTGCAACTGATCCTGTTGTATTAGACAAGATGCCAACTTCTTGTAAATTTCAGAACAACCATGGCACAATATGATAACATTATCAGTGCTAGGGCAATAATTCATTTCTGTTGTATGCATTAGTGCAACGTCTACCATTTTGTCTCACATTATTTGGATGAAATACTGAAAGACACAGAAACTGGTACCTCAAAATCACTAGCAAATCACACATTATAAAGCAAAAGAGGTTATGAAATAAAAGTACTGGTTACAAAAAGTCTAATTTAAATACCTAGACACTGATAATACAAAACTGATCAAAAATAGGCTAATTATTTGTAAAATAATGATCATCACACTCTTTGTCTGATGTCCCAGCAGTTGTAAGGAGTGGAAGCATTACATCACTTTGGATAATCATGTGTGCAAAAAGCAACAGATGCTTGGAGTGATAAAAGAAAACACAAAATATATATTACATGGTTACACACAGTATCTGTCATATGTGACACAAGTATTTTAGTATTATTCTAAATCTTCAATGCATTCAGGAGAGTAATGAACATGAAATGATCACCTATATCACACATCGGACTTAATTTGAGGAAGAAGTTTCTGAAACTGAACATCTGGAGCGCAGCACTGTGTGGTAGTGAGACATGGAGTGTGGGAAAACTGGAACAGAAGAGGATCGAAGCATTTGGGATGTGATGATACAGACAAATGTTGAAAACTAGGAGGACTGATAAGCTAACAAATGGGGAGGTTCTGCATGGAATTAGAGAGGAAAGAGATATGTGGAAAACACTGACAAGGAGAAGGGAGAGGATGACAGGACATCTGTTAAGACATCAGGAATGACTTCCAGGGTACTGGAGGGAGCTGTAGAGGGCAAATACTGTAGAGGAAGACAGAGACTGGAATACATTCAGCAAATAATTTAAGACATAGGTTGCATGTGCTATTCTGAGATGAAGAGGTTGGCACAGGAGAGGCATCTGTTGTGGACCGCATCAAACCAGTCAGAAGACTGATTACTCAAAAACAGAGGTGTCAAAAGACAGAACAATCTTAGAGAAATGTATACTTGAATGTGAGAAATCAAATTCCACTTGTCAAGATAGAAACCAGTATATGACCAACAGTAAACATCAGAATAGCATCAATTGTATGGTATTAACAGTAGACACCATGATGAAATGTGCTGAAGGCTGTAACAAAACAGATTCAGGTGGCAACATATTAAAGTCTTAAGATACTTAATGTTACTCACAATGTACCTGAATTCCTGGAAATGTAGTAGTGTCTCTCTCCTTATATTCCATAGTGTATATATATCTGGGTTAGCTGTTAGAAGCTGTCCGATTGCTTCAAGAAGCTCCTCGTCCAATTCATCATTCTTGCGCTAAAAAATAAATTAATCAGTTAAAAGTTCATACTATATTCAAATTAATTGCGTCAACAGAAGGTAATGTGATATTCTAAAAAACTTTTTTTCCATTTCAGTAATACCAAAAACAACTTTTATAAGAATACAGGTATTTACTTTGTTAGTATAGGTATATACTAATGTTAACTTTACTTTTAATAACTTTAATACAGAGGCACACACCACCTCAGACAACGTAACTTTCTATGCAATAAATAGAATTTTAAAATCATACACAAAACACTGAATCAATGTGACAAGGCTACCAGAAGCTTTACAAAGAGACTGCTCTGTGCCTTTCATAGCAACTAAATTACATTATTTGCTTTAATGATGATACCAGATTATAAGTTTTGTGTGCTACCCAAGTCATATTATCTGAGGGATTACAACATTAAGTACCCTAAAAAGAAATTACTAATGTTGCAGATGCTCTTCAAACAGGTGCCTGTTGCATACTTATGTAAATACATTTCCTGTCTACAACTGTATAAGGAGTATTCTGCCATTTTTGAGTCCGGCACTCACTATCAATATTTCCTCTTCCAATATTTCAACTGAATAACTCCCAGTCATTGTCAAGAAAGTTAACAACTGTCACTGTTTGGACTTGTCAATGGATTGATGGTATCCAAGCAAAATATCTGAAGAGAATGTAATGATGAAATTTCCTGGCAGATTAAAATTGAGTAGCAGACCAGGACTCAACCATGGAACTATTGCCTTTCATGTCCAAGTGCTCTACTGGTCAAGTTATTCAATCACGATCCACAGACTACCCTTATAGACTCATCTATTATCTTTCAAACTACACAGTAGTTCACCCGTACATCTTGCGGGACTAGCACTCCTTTCTTCCAGAAATTACACTACCAAATGAGGTTTTCAGGAATCTGTACTGAAAAAGGGAACTAGTGTTTTTAGAATTTTTGTGTGTCCATTGTTTAACCACTTATATAGCCATTATCAGCTACGACAATATTGATGACACTGGGGAGGACTGGAATGTAAGGTAGGAAACGAAGTTCAAGATTAGGATACCCCAAAATGTGTTTGAATACATCCCTAATTTCTACTTTAATTATTTTTTCATAAAGAAATGCTACATCATAATTCGGTGATTCACAGACACTTCCAATCATTTGTCTGAGAAACCTGTAAGCTACTCTCATTATGATTACTTCAAATTCACAGTCACTCAGTGCATTGTCATGAAACTATTTGTGTGTAGGACGATGACTGCTGATCACACAGATTCGTACTAGAGCTATTAAGCAGCCCTCTCATGCTCAATATTATTGACAATAATATTGTGCCCATATGCTGCACTGAACTGCACGGCCAAGAACAGCACAGCAATATTGCAAAATATATTGGCAGTAACATAATCTTGCAGAGTAACCATGTAGCCAATGGATTACCACATTACAGGTGCCCAAATCATTATTAAGCCCCAATACATTTCACTTTTGGTTCATAAACTTGGCTAGAAGTTGGGAACAAAACAAGATTCATCTGACCAAATTACATTCGTCCATTGCTCTATAGTCCAAGTTTTACTGCTTTGGCACTTTTTTTTCCTCTTACGGAAAATATGCATCACTCATGAGTGGTTTTGGAAATCCAGTTTTCCCTGCAATCCCCTTCTTATAGAGCTCCCTTTGTGTGTGGTTTTTTGACAGAGCTTGCAAGTGCGACGTTCAGTTCTGTAGTGACTTTTGCAGCTGTCATCCTCCATCCTCTTATTTTTCGTCACAATCCTCTTCAAATACCCATGGTCATGATCACTCAGCACAAACTTTTGTCCACACTGTGATATAGCGGATGATGTTTTTCTGGTGTTCCTGTATGTGGTATATAAGTCTTTGGTACGGTGCCTCTTGAAACATCACGGTTCATGAAGCATCCACCATAAGAGCCCCCAAAATTTACCCATCTTCAAATTCTCATGGGTCATTCCATGTCAGTTCAACCAGGGGCTCGAGCAGCTCATAGTCTCATATTTGACTGAAATTCAGTACAGTAATTCTACCATGTGTGGAACACTCATGTACAAAGTATTAGTTTCCCCTGTCAATTAGTTCCAGAATTATGACTTGTGAAAGAAGGTGGCGTGACCTGGAAATTGCAACCCACATCTGGCAATCTATCTTCAGACCCAACTTCAGGTCTTAATAACTTTGGAACTATTCCACACAGTCAAGTGAAATTTTTACAACCCAGTAACATCCATTTAGAGAACACACTCCATGAATCAAACCACCAACAATGTATTTCTGAGGGAAAACAAAAAATTCCAAAATATGATTAAAAAAATGTAATACATTAAAAGGTACATATTGTAGGTGCCCTCTATGCCAAATATAATTCACTCAAAAAGAGTATAATTTTTTTTGTGGTAAGCTTAATGTGGCCTAAACACACACAGAACTCATCATGCCCATATCAGTCACAAAAACTGAGTTACATGCACACGAATAGACGAAACTTTGAAAAATTACCTGAAAAACATGGACAAGTGGTATCCAAGCCAAAGTTCACACACTGCATAAGTAGACCATAATATAATATGGGGCACAATTTCAACTTGTTATTGCAGGCATTTGTGTACAATAAAAGTTGACAGAGATGTATCTGGTTACATTTCTTTTAACATGATTTAGCAAGTAGTAGTGATGATGCAGACAGCTAGTTTCAGATAAAGCTGCAGCAATTGTTGGGAACCATTAGGCAACAGTAAGTTAAAGAATGGTAGTTTTCAGGGACAGAATGAGTCATTGTTAGGCAGGAACAACAAAGGAAACAAGCAACAATTACACATTACTCGTGTTTTTAAGATTCTAGTTCAGACTGGTCAGTACTGTTGTGGAAAGTCCGTATGGAGGCAGAAGAGTACTAGTGGTGCTTTTGTTCAAACAAGTTGCAGTATTGGTAGAGCACAAGCATCAAATATCATAATACAACATATGGAACAAAATGTGGCATTTGCTTTGTACTGTATGATCTGGATGAATCAGACCAAAATTTGTTGCTATGGAGATCCGAGATACACCCTGTGGGCACAAGAAGTACAGTTTCAGAAACTTAAGTGTTTGTTTTCATCATATGAAAGTGTTTCTGGATAAGTATTCTTTCCTACAAAGAAGTTGTTTTGATTCATTTCGGATTCATAAGAAGATGGTGAAGTGTAGCCTCAGAGTAATTGATATACTGTTCCAGAGCTTCCCACTTCCAAATTCACTCTCTCTTACTCATAGGTGATCTCTACAAGGTTATTATTACTAATTTAAAACTGCCAGTGACTATACCAGCAGCCTCAAAGTTCTGTTCTTCATACAAAAAATCTGTATCCAGTTTAATAACCGAGCAACTGAGTGACTGGTTAACATACGAGGGGCATTCAATAAGAAAGGCAACTCATTCAGGATTCCAATACACCATATTATTCCCCACTCTTCTGGCTACAAAGCTCTATTTTTCAATATAATCCCTATCTATTCAATGCAATGGCCTTAGTGGGAAGGCCTACATGCCCGCACGGTACAACTCTATTGGACAACGTTGGAGCCAACATCTTGCTGCAACAATAATCTCCCCATGTATTATTTCCTGTGAAGTGTATCTTTCATTGGGCCAAACAGATGAAAGTCAGAAGTGAGAGTTACGGGCTGTAGGGTGGATGAGGAAGAGCAGTCCAATGAAGTTTTGTGAGCTCCTATTGGATGTGCGGACTTGTGTGAGGCCTTGAATTGTCATTGAGAAGGAGAAGTTCATTAGAATTTTTGTGGTGATGAACACACTGAAGCCACTTCTTCAATTTCCTGGTGGTCGAACAAGACACCTTTGAGTACCTCAACCTGTGGAATGAGTGTGTCTTCAGCATCAAGGTATTTGTTTGTGATCCATCAATCACCTCGAATTAGAGAGTCTGTACAGTCCAACATTGTAAGAGTCATAGCTGTATGCAGCTGACTTTCACACAGGAGATTGAACAGGTTTATGTGACCTTGTTGCGATGATGACAGATGTTTCGCTCAATGACTTATTATGAATTTGTTCCCTGTCCAGTCTCTTAGTCATTCAACAAGCACCTATGAATATCTAGGGTACTCTGGTTTTCCACCAAAAGGAACTCAATAATAGGTTTTGGCTTGAAACGCAGCTCCATTACAGATGCCATTTTGAAGGTTATGTATAGCGCCACCAGCTGTCCGAACTTCATGAAACTATCGGGGCTTAAGTGGGAATATTCTACAATGTGCCACAACAAACTCTGCATTTTTTTCAATTGAAACTGGCCAAGAAAAAAATGGTGTAGCATTACTGATAGACTGCCCCTCACAGATTACCACATCACCTCTTATATGCAAATTTTCTGTAGTAACTATTTGCTGTGTTGCATTTAAATAATTTAACAACTGCAAATTCACTCTCAGTAGCCCAATGTCCACACAAACAAGAAATATCAAACTTATTCTTTAGTCCAAAATGATTTACCATATATTATTAATCATTTACTCATTGAATGTTCAGACAGCAGACTTTCAGATTGCAACTGTTATTCCCTTAAGACTGTCCATTATGTTGAGGTGCTAAACAACCTTATATCACAGGTTTCTTCCTCCCACTTCAATTAAAAACTCATTTAGATATAGAGGAGACACTGCTTTTAACTCACACATGACATTTGACACTGTTTCTCCTACCTTCTACCTCCTGCCATGCAACGCCAAAACATACCGAAACACTGGTTACTGGCTCATTTCCTGGGTTGTAGTTGCAAAACTGCTGGCAAGGTGTAAATGCTGAGCCAGTGGGTGTCTGGGTGTTGGCAAGCACCTGGTTATCCACATCAGTTCTTGCATCACCACAATTTCTTAATGGGGTTTGTTTGCTGCAATGCATGCCTTCAGAAAAGAAACTTGAACCTCCTCTATGCCTACTGAATTCTCACTTTCTAATTTTAGTACTGTCTTCCTCAGTTCATGCTATGTTATGGGAAAGTGTCACTGTGCTTTCTGTTTAAGTCACTGTGGGTGTTACGTGTCTTTTAGGACGATTTTGTTGCAACACATGATCCTCCACCTTATTTTTTCTACCTTTCATGTACACAATGAAGAAAACTCTGAACCAGTTGCTACAATTTATCCTAAAAGAGGCCTGGTGCTCATACACATGACAATAGGTATTTGACCTTGTGTGGCCCTACACTCACATGCCATACTCTCACTAATCAACTCCACCAACCTCCCTTTCCCCGACCAGTTGAGGTACAGACCTCACTTAGTGTAGTCCCATATCCCAATAATCAAACAATGGAAAATCCAGGATGGAATGTAACAATATTATGAAAAGGAAAGTTGCCCCTCACCATATAGCAGAGATGCTGAGTCGCAGATAGGCACAACAAAAAGACTGTCATAAATAAAGCTTTCAGTCAGCAAGGCCCTCGTCAAAAATAGATCACACACACACATACAATTGCAACTCACACACGACTGCAGTCTCAGGCAACTAAAACCAGACTCAGTTTCCACACACACACACACACACACACACACACACACACACACACACACACACACACACACACTCGTGCAAATGCAACTCACACACACAACTGCAGTCTTGGGCAACTGAAACCACAATCAGTTTCAGTTGCCTGAGACTGTAGTCATGTGTGTGAGCTGTGTGTGTGTGTGTGTGTGTGTGTGTGTGTGTGTGTGTGTGTGTGTGTGTCATCTATTTTTCACGAAGGCCTAACAGGCTGAAAGCGTTTTTTGTCACAGTCTCTTTTTGTTGTGCCTATCTGCGACTCAGTATCCCACCTCCCGATAGTCATTCAAGAACTTCATATAGGCAACATGGTGCCATGAATAAAAGCCAGTTTTAACTGACTTCTAAAATACGATTCCTCCAACCCCATGTTATATGCTGGCATTATACCTCTTGTTGTTGCTACAGTCTTCTATATTGATAAATAAAAATTACATCCTGTGATCTTCTCTTTTTTATCACATCAAAATAAAATGAATCTTCGGGGAACAAGAGAAAGAAACCATCTCTAAACTCTATTAATTGCTAATAAAATTTATTTCCCATGTATTACTTCCATTTCTATTCTTGTTGTAGTGTCTACTTTGAGGTAGAAATCTTCATGGTGTGCACATCTTAATCATATTTTATAGGCTGCTTGGATGAATCGTTTAGGATGGGGTGAAATTTTGACTTTACTAGAACATAGACATCTTTTGCTATTTCCAGTTCCAATTAAAGGCTTCTGAATGTGTGACTGTGTTATGCTTCGAAGTACATCACTGTAAATACAAGAGGAAATTATCAAGAGTTATAACAGACACTACCCTCACATTTTTGTATGTCAAACACACATGCAAAGAGAGAGGGGAAAAATAAGGTTTTTTAGTCAAAAGTGTGAGGAATGATATGGTGTATTGGAATCCCGAATAAAACCAACCTGTTTAGAGGGAGGGAGGGAGGGAGGGGGGGGGGGGGGGGGGGATGTGCTGCATTGTATGTTAACTAGTCACACAGTTGCTCTGTTATTAAACTAGATATAGATCTTTTGTGTGAAGAACAGAACTTCACACCTGCTGGTATAGTTATTGACAGTTTTAAATTAGTAATAACATCCTTGTAGAGGTTACCAAAGGATATTATCAGTGTGTATCATCAATGTCTTCCTAGACAAATTGGACATGCTGTTATACGAATTTAGAGAGGCTAAATGGATGTGTTATGACACTGTAACAGGTGGAGATCTGAATATATAACAACTCCCCACCCCAGCCTCTTCCTTACCCCCACCCAGTTGCCATTCCCATCATGCACTGGTGCTGCTGTCTGAGACTGCAGTCATGTTGTGAGTTGCGTTTGTGTGAGTGTGCGTATGTGTGTCTATTGTTGACAAAGGCTCAAGGCCAAAAACTTTAATTGTGAGAGTCTTTTTACTGTGCCATCTGCGACCCAGCATCACCACTATATGGTAAGTAGCAACTTTCCTCCTCATAATATGGTTACATTCCATCCTGGATTTTCCACTGTTTGATTTGAACGCATAAACATAGTGACACAGACATGAAAAATCTACTAAGACAAAGACAGTACTTCCATTTTCAGATCCTAATTCTGTGTCTTTAAAATGTAGAAGTGGGTTCCCTGTTGATTTCCGACACTGACAATGTTGAGTGTTTATGAAAAAAGTTCAAGGCAATCGTAAAATGCGTTTTAGACAGATACGTGCCGAGTAAATCTGTGAGGGACGGGAAAAACCCACCATGGTACAACAACAAAGTTAGGAAACTACTGCGAAAGCAAAGAAAGCTTCACTCCAAGTTTAAATGCAGCCAAAACCTCTCAGACAAACAGAACCTAAACAATGTCAAAGTTAGCATAAGGAGGGCTATGCGTGAAGCATTCAGTGAATTCGAAAGTAAAATTCTATGTACCAACCTGACAGAAAATCCTAGGAAGTTCTGGTCTTACGTTAAATCAGTAAATGGTTCGTAACAGCATATCCAGACACTCCAGGATGATGATGGCATTGAAACAGAGGATGACACGCATAAAGCTGAAATACTAAACACCTTTTTCCAAAGCTGTTTCACAGAGGAAGACCGCACTGCAGTTCCTTCTCTAAATCCTCGCACAAACGAAAAAATGGCTGACATCGAAATAAGTGTCCAAGGAATAGAAAAGCAACTGCAATCACTCAACAGAGGAAAGTCCACTGGACCTGACGGGATACCAATGTGATTCTACACAGAGTACGCGAAAGAACTTGCCCCCCTTCTAACAGCCGTGTACCGCAAGTCTCTAGAGGAACGGAAGGTTCCAAATGATTGGAAAAGAGCACAGGTAGTCCCAGTCTTCAAGAAAGCTCGTCGAGCAGATGCGCAAAACTATAGACCTATATCTCTGACGTCGATCTGTAGTAGAATTTTAGAACATGTTTTTTGCTCGAGTATCATGTCGTTTTTGGAAACCCAGAATCTACTCTGTAAGAATCAACATGGATTCAGGAAACAGCGATCGTGTGAGATCCAACTCGCTTTATTTGTTCATGAGACCCAGAGAATATTAGATACAGGCTCCCAGGTAGATGCTATTTTTCTTTACTTCCAGAAGTTCCGCATTGTCGCCTGATAAACAAAGTAAGAGCCTACGGAATATCAGACCAGCTGTGTCGCTGGATAGAAGAGTTTTTAGCAAACAGAACACAGCAAGTTTTTATCAATGGAGAGACGTCTACAGACGTTAAAGTAACCTCGGGCATGCCACAGGGGAGTGTTATGGGACCATTGCTTTTCACAATATATATAAATGACCTAGTAGATAGTGTCGGAAGTTCCATGCGGCTTTTCGCGGATGATGTTGTAGTACACAGAGAAGTTGCAGCATTAGAAAATTGTAGCGAAATGCAGGAAGATCTGCAGCGGATAGGCACTTGGTGCAGGGAGTGGCAACTGACCTTTAACATAGACAAATGTATTGCGAACACATAGAAAGAAGGATCCTTTATGATATGATTATATGATAGTGGAACAAACACTGGTAGCAGTTACTTCTGTAAAATATCTGGGAGTATGCGTGCGGAATGATCTGAAGTGGAATGATCATATAAAATTAATTGTTGGTAAGGTGGGTAGGTGGGTACCAGGTTGAGATTCATTGGGAGTCCTTAGAAAATGTAGTCCATCAACAAAGGAGGTGGCTTACAAAACACTCGTTCGACCTATACTTGAGTATTGCTCATCAGTGTGGTATCCGTACCAGATCAGGTTGACGGAGGAGATAGAGATGATCCAAAGAAGAGCGGCGCGTTTCGTCACAGGGTTATTTGGTAACCGTGATAGTGTTACGGAGATCAAGTGGTAGACTCTGCAAGAGAGGCGCTCTGCATCGCGGTGTAGCTTGCTCGCCAGGTTTCGAGAGGGTGCGTTTCTGGATGAGGTATCACGAATGTAAAATTAGAGAGGTTAGAGCATGCACGCAGGCTTTCAAACAGTTGTTCTTCCCGCGAACCATATGCAACTGGAACAGGAAAGGGAGGTAATGACAGTGGCACGTAAAGTGCCCTCCGCCACACACCATTGAGTGGCTTGCGGAGTATAAATGTAGATGTAGATGTTGATAAGAGCAACATAAATAGCCCTGTCCTGAAAGTTATTATCAGACCTGTCATTGACGATAAAATTATCAGTCTTTGTAAGTCTCTTGCTGACAAAAACGGGTTTGGTCAGTGTTATGGTGACGTACGGTTTGTTAGCCACGATAACATTTGACAAGTTTCGAAGCATTTTTTAAATAATTTAATGACAACATTCCCGTAAAGAAATGCAAAGTAACTGACACAGGCTTCAAAACCAAAGTTCCAAACAGACAAAATACATGGTATACTAAACAGCTGACAAATCTGAAAAATCAAACAGTGTTGTTGTACAACATATTTAATAGTCTGAACATTGACCATGGCAGATTAACCTACGTTCCACTTAGGAATGAGTATAAGGAAGCCATCATGGAAGATAAAAAAAGTACACAATTGCAGCAGTATTGATAATTCCACCAGCAAGTGGAAAGCTGCACGGAAACTAATAAACAGTGTTGCCAAAAACACAAGAAACAATTAATTAATATCTGTTCCCAAAAATTCAACTATTTTTTATTAAATCAGTTGAAAAAGTAGGAAATTCTGTTATCAAACCTAATATCAGTTTATCAGAGTTGCTTTTTAAAAATGTTTGTAGATCATCACAAAATAAAAGTATGTTTACCTTCTCTGAGGTCTCGCCTAGTTTCATTCTAAGAATAGTAAAGCAGATGAAATCATTAAACAGTGAAGATGCACAACCAGCTAAAGAAATTGATTTTATTGTGTAGCCCTCAACATATTGTGTAAAAAAGTATCTATCCAAGGGTATTTTCCTTATGAACTTGAAATGTGTAGGATAGTTCCAGTATATTAACAGGGATATGTCGACTCCCCTTCCAGTTACAGGCCAATTTCCATAGTCCCCACATTTTCTAGATTATTTGAATGTATTATTTACCAACAGTTATATGTTTATTTTGAAACGTTATGAATAATTAGTAGTTCACGATATGGCTTTAGGAAAAATGTCAACTGTTGATGCTATATACTCTGTAGTCAAATACCTATTTTGTGTTTCTCAGGACAAAGGGCTTCCCTCAAGTCACTTTTTGTGACCTAAGCAAAGCCTTTCACTGTGTAGGGCATACACAACTTCTAGACAAAATGGACTTCTACAGCATTAAAATCTTATCTACAGAACTATAGGCAAGTTGTTTGTGTTGGAAAAGGATTGTCCAGTATAGAACAAGTGAAGGAGGATGTTCCACAGGAAACTGAACTGGGCCCTTTCCTGCTCCTAATAATGATTAATGACCTGCCATTATTTATTAAATCCAGTACAGCGTTATACACAGACAATACCACTTTTCTTCACAGTAGAATTGATTTTAGTAATCTTAAAACTTGTGTTGCAAAGTCAATTTGCTCAAGCATCCTACTCATTTAAAGCAAATGGACTCTTGCTAAATGAAAACAAAACACAGCAGATAGTTTTTAGTCTAAAAGACAAGATTCCATCAGACAATTCACTTTACGTACAATAAGTACAATATATTAGTGGATTCTCTCTCTCTCTCTCTCTCACACACACACACACACACACACACACTGGTTACACACCCATGAAGGAATTTGCCAATATAACACAAAACTGTAGTTCTGGTAACTAGTCTGTTGTTCCTTTTAAATTATCAACTGCATTATATCATGTGAGTGAGACTGTCGGCCTAATGACAATACCATTATCACTATTATTATTAATCAGTTGCAACTAAACTTGTTGTGTATTCAAACTGAGCGTCCAGTCATGATGCGCATGTTGTGTTGGCCCTGGGCAACAACAGAGTACTACCAGGGGCCCACACTGCCTCATTCTGACTTCAATTACAAGAGCAGATGCACCTCTGCTTGACACAACACCAAGGCAGTACAATGCACTGCTCAGCAAGGTTGCTGCCACGCCTTATTAATGAAAAGTGTTGGTTTCGGCACACCATTGCCAGCCCATCCTAGCCAGATGCTACTGCCCCTGCTGATATTTTTTTAAACTCTCCAGGGTGGTCTGTTTCCATTGTCATCTCACTCAAATGAATCACTGTCATCAACAAAATCACTGTCACTCTCTTCTTTATTTGGACATTCCTCTAAAAGATCTACACTCTCTTCCTAAGAAAAGACTGAGTGTGAAGAACTAGTCATTTTGCTCCTATTAACTTGAGTATAACAATTACAGCTTTTCGCTAAACAGAACTGCTACGGTTTGACACCAAGTTAAGACAAGTTTCCCTAGATGGCAGTACTATGTAGCATGGATGCTTAGTGTCATACGAGGCTTGACACCACAGTGGAAACCAAATTTGCAATGATGAGCGCCACTCACTGTTGGACTGGAATTGATCAGAGAGAGAGAGAGAGAGAGAGAGAGAGAGAGAGAGAGAGAGAGAGAGAGAGAGAGAGAGAGAAGATTGTATGGCATTATTGTCTGGAAGATCCTGGTTGGGGTTGTTCAGCTGCCTGGTGCACGTCTCTCCATATGACATCACGTTAGCAACATTCGTAAATTTGTGATTAAGGTGAAATGAAATTATTAGGACAACACAGACACCCCATACCTGTGCAAAGACAATCTCCACCCTGGCTGCGAATTGATACCAGGACCCTATGACCCAAGTGGCAGCAACACCATTAGACCATGCACCGTATGATGGGAACACATTAAGCATCAAATGTTTTGGTTTTTTTTTTTCTTTTCAATACCAGTCTTTGATCACAATATAAAATCCCTCAACAATGACTGGGATGAGGAAAAGATTAGAACAATTACTGCATGCACAGAGGCATTCAAACAATCACTCTTCCCACCCTCCTTACGTGAATAGAACAGGAAGAAACCTTAATAACTGGTAAAATGGGACATACCCTCTGCCATGCACCTCATGGTGATTTGCAGAGTATAGATATAGATGCAAATATATAGACATCATCTGTGTGTTATGGAAAGGCAGATAATTAACTAGAGGTAGGTGTTAAGAGGGAAATACGGAAGTGTCCGATCCCACCCGTCTGCTTTGACACATGACGTCACAAATATGGCAAAAACGACCACAAACCACGATTCCAATATGACGCATATAAAGTCATTACGTACACATTATGAGGACGAGAATACATTGAAAAACACTCACACACACTTTCGACAAAAAGCCTAATGACACTAACGGGACAAGAGTGGGAAATGGGATGTTTTTGGGTGGGGGGCAAACTAAATACACTCCTGGAAATGGAAAAAAGAACACATTGACACCGGTGTGTCAGACCCACCATACTTGCTCTGGACACTGCGAGAGGGCTGTACAAGCAATGATCACACGCACGGCACAGCGGACACACCAGGAACCGCGGTGTTGGCCGTCGAATGGCGCTAGTTGCGCAGCATTTGTGCATCGCCGCCGTCAGTGTCAGCCAGTTTGCTGTGGCATACGGAGCTCCATCGCAGTCTTTAACACTGGTAGCATGCCGCGACAGCGTGGACGTGAACCGTATGTGCAGTTGACGGACTTTGAGCGAGGGCGTATATTGGGCATGCGGGAGGCCGGGTGGACGTACCGCCGAATTGCTCAACACGTGGGGTGTGAGGTCTCCACAGTACATCCATGTTGTCGCCAGTGGTCGGCGGAAGGTGCACGCGCCCGTCGACCTGGGGCCGGACCGCAGCGACGCACGCCAAGACCGTAGGATCCTACGCAGTGCCGTAAGGGACCGCACCGCCACTTCCCAGCAAATTAGGGACACTGTTGCTCCTGGGGTATTGGCGAGGACCATTCGCAACCGTCTCCATGAAGCTCGGCTACGGTCCCGCACACCGTTAGGCCGTCTTCCGCTCACGCCCCAACATCGTGCAGCCCGCCTCCAGTGGTGTCGCGACAGGCGTGAATGGAGGGACGAATGGAGACGTGTCGTCTTCAGCGATGAGAGTCGCTTCTGCCTTGGTGCCAATGATGGTCGTATACGTGTTTGGCGCCGTGCAGGTGAGCGCCACAATCAGGACTGCATACGACCGAGGCACACAGGGCCAACACCCGGCATCATGGTATGGGGTGCAATCTCCTACACTAGCCGTACACCTCTGGTGATCGTCGAGGGGACACTGAATAGTGCACGGTACATCCAAACCGTCATCGAACCCATCGTTCTACCATTCCTAGACCGGCAAGGGAACTTGCTGTTCCAACAGGACAATGCACGTCCGCATGTATCCCGTGCCACCCAACGTGCTCTAGAAGGTGTAAGTCAACTACCCTGGCCAGCAAGATCTCCGGATCTGTCCCCCATTGAGCATGTTTGGGACTGGATGAAGCGTCGTCTCATGCGGTCTGCACGTCCAGCACGAACGCTGGTCCACTGAGGCGCCAGGTGGAAATGGCATGGCAAGCCGTTCCACAGGACTACATCCAGCATCTCTACGATCGTCTCCATGGGAGAATAGCAGCCTGCATTGCTGCGAAAGGTGGATATACACTGTACTAGTGCCGACATTGTGCATGCTCTGTTGCCTGTGTCTATGTGCCTGTGGTTCTGTCAGTGTGATCATGTGATGTATCTGACCCCAGGAATGTGTCAATAAAGTTGCCCCTTCCTGGGACAATGAATTCACGGTGTTCTTATTTCAATTTCCAGGAGTGTATAAACATATTTAGACACAAAAAGACGAAAAAAACTGGCATCACAAAACTCCCCAAATACCACTAAACACAATATCATCTGGAATCGGACACTTCCCTTGACCTATATAGTTCAACAGCACCTCCCGATCCCCTAAATTAGGATCAAACACTTCTCTTTGCCTATATAACGCAAAATCATCTCCCAATAACAATACCAACATACACAGCCACACATTGGGATCGAACACTTCCCTTGACCTGTGCACTGTTAATTTTATCCGTCATATCCATTCCTGAACAAAAACAACAAACGATTAATTTTACTAAAATTACCACATGACGTACAGCGAACAACACTAAATGAACCTTCACACAAAATCATTAACTCACTGAAATGAATTCCACTACAAACACAGCCGACACTCTAACAATTCTGGATAATGAGCAAAAGCAAACTCAGCCCGTTACACCACACAAACGAAAACCCTGAACATACCACCAGAGAGCACAACAAACCACAACACGACATCTAGAAACATGCCACACTCACAAACCAAACTTCACACTGTCATTACGTCACACACGATAACACCCTTACGTCACGGGTCAAAGCCGAGGCATGGGATCGGTCGCTTCTGTCGACCCGTTAAGAGTTATCATTATTTTTTATGTGGGTTCAGAATAGTTCATCTCATATCTAAAGAAAATTGCTGTTACCAGATGAACATAAGGTTTGCAGAAGCCATGATAGATACGTGACTGGCAAAATCAAAATTTACTTGAAATGATAAAAAGAAAAATGTACAATATATTGGGTAAAATTGCTTAAGAACATGCATGGAGTATTTTACAAAGACTAAAAGGTGTTGGACTGTTTTTATATGCTGTTAATTCAATTGACTTTCATCCATGATTTTCAACTTCCCAGGAGTGCAGTGATGTATTAAACATGAAAACGGCATCTGGCCAATATTCACAGGTGCATGTCATTCAGTTTAACATGTCAAACAATGGAAAATCCACAACGGAATTTAGCAATTCATGAAAAGGATGGTTGCAACTCACCATACAATGGATATGCTGAGTCACAGGCAGGCATAACAAAAACACTGTCAGAAGATGAGTTTTTGGTCAAAAGCCCACTTTCTGAAAGTGTCTTCGTTGTACCTATCTAGGACTCATCATCTCCACTACATGGTAACAACTGTCCTTTTCGGTCCAACATGTGATAGGTACATGAACTGGTTTAGTGTCAATATGTGACAGTGCCGTGGATACATACAAATATGTTAGAAATAATGAATGGTAGGCATGGAATCATTGATGGGCAGTTGTCATAATCAATACAACATTGCATATCTTCAAATCAGCACCAGTAGTGTGTCATGATGGTGAAGAGAGATTTTCAAATTCTCTGTGGAGTAGTGGTTCATGCAGAATGAAGGTTATTTCCACTGAACCACCAGCACAACCATCACAGTAAAGACTGAACAAATTGTACAAACGGGATCACCTGGCCCAGAACAGATTTCTCTAAGATGGGTTGTACTCATAATGGTCAACACTTTAATCCCTTCCAGTCTTGCAAACACATTCAGAAGATCTGCATACCCCTTTGAGGTAGGAAAGCCTGATTAGTATTTAATGTCATGTAAACACAGAATATATGCCAGAAATAATGGCAAAGCAAATAACATACGATAAAACTATTCACAGAATACAATATTAGGAACCAAAAAGTTCACATGTAACAACATTTTATAATGCTTACAACAGTGCTATTTTTGGGGAGTTTTAGAATGACAAAGAAGAAGACGAAGATGATGATGATGATGATAATGAAGAGAAGAAACACTGATGATGGCAATATAGTTAGTGAAACAAGTTTGGGAAAAATAAAATAAACAAAAATACAAGTGTTGTGCATCAAGGTGGACCCACAATATCAAGTTGTTGAGCAATGAGCTATTGGAGAAACACAAAGTTGCACTGGGAATGACGAAGGAAGGAAACTGGCCATTTCCTTTTCAAACAAATCACCCCATAATATGCCTTAATCAGAATTAGAAAAACCACAATAAACCTAAATCTGGATAGAAGAATGGGCACTAGAAACTCATTCGTCCTGAGTGAGAGTACAGTGTCTTAAACATTGCATCCCTTCTCTCAGTTCAACCCCTCACTGACATGCAGTCACAGATAATACAGTAACATTTCTTGTCATTATGTCGTTCACAATGTTGCTCTGTATTCAGCTCAGTTTTTTACTATATCATGTAAACGAAAATTTACGCAAGTACTCTATATTTTCTACACAGATGAAGTGTATTTTCTATGTGGAGTGCATGACTTGGACCACACCTTCACTATCAGTTGGTTCCTGTCTTATATACTCCAGTACTTGCCCGCAGGTAAATCTAATATAAATGATTAGTGCTTGCAGATGGCAGTATTTATTGCTCAAATATTTATGCAACAGTTTAAGTGGCATTTTGCTTATCTTCCCTAATATGAATGTCAAAGCGGCAAATAAAAATTTAATTGCTACAGAGACGACTTGAAAATGGAAAATTCAGTAACGTTACCTTATTGAAAACTTTCTCCATTCCAGCACGGTACAGTTTAACTTTTTTTTCTCGTTCCTTCCGCTTTATTTCTTGCTGTTCTGCAGTTGTCCGCGTCTTGACACGGCCGTGCTATAATTAAATGTAGATGTCAAAATTCCTTATTTCTATCACAAATAGGGTAAAAAAACAGCAAAATCAATTTACCATTCTGTAGGATGATTATTCTATGGCTTTAGTTAAATTCAGACCTCTGCTGCTAAACCATATACAAGTTTTCCGATTACGGCTTCAAACACCACAAACTTTGTTGTTCTATTGTTGTTTTGCCCAGCATCCCTAGCAAGCACCTGACACTAAACGCCTAAAAGTCGAATATTACACGATTCACATCGAAGTGGGAGATCGATTTGCAGAAATATCAAGTAAACCACGGTCGAGATTGTACTCCGGAAACACATTCGATTGTATCGGGCCTGTCGGCTATATAATACCGAGCTATACACACACACACACACACAAACACATTCCCCCCCACCCGCTTCGTATTTCTTCACCCCAACTGCCATTGTTTGTGGTTTGACATCTCCGTGCCAACTTTTCAGTGCAGTGTTTTGAGTGAGTGTTCAGTGTTGTTCGTCTTTTACGAAGTGTTGCGAACAGACATCATATTGTTGCTGGGTGTGATTTCTATATCTCTTGAAAACAGAAACCAGATTGTGGATGTGTATTTTTTTTTTAATTGTCTTGTCTTACTATTCTACCTGTCTGCTTCCTGTATATTTTATTAGCATCGCCCCTTTGTTTTATGTTTTACCTCCCACAATTCTCCGCCATTTTACACTTTAATTCACCGTTTTTATCGCCTGCTTTTATTGTTATTCTCTTCTTCCTCTGGTTTAAAAATTCTGTATGCTGAAGAGCGGCGTACCAAGCTGTTGCCAGTCCGCCCCCTTTGGATTGTTTGTTGTGGTCTTCAGTCCTGACACTGCTTTGAAGCAGCTCTTCATGCTACTCTACCCTGTACAAGCTTCTTCATCTCCCAGCCCCTAGTGCAACCTACATCCTTCTGATTCTGCTCAGTGTATTCATCTCTTGGTCTCCATCTACGATTTTTACCCTCGATGCTGCCCTCCAATACTAAATTTGTGATCCCTTGATGCCTCAGGACATGTCCTACCAACCGATCCCTTCTTCTAGTCAAGTTGTGCCACAAGCCTCTCTTCTCCCCAATCCTATTCAATACTTCCTCATTAGTTACATGATCTATCCACCTTATCTTCAGCATTCTTCTGTAGCACCACATTTCGAAAGCTTCTATTCTCTTCTTGTCCAGACTAGTTATCGTCCATGTTTCACTTCCATACATGGCTACACTCCATACAAATACTTTCATAAACGACTTCCTGATACATAAATCTATATTCGATGTTAACGAATTTCTCTTCTTCAGAAACGCTTTCCTTGCCATTGCCAGTCTACATTTTATATCCTCTCTACTTCAACCATCATGAGTTATTTTGCTCCCCAAATAGCAAAACTCCTTTACTACTTTAAGTGTCTCATTTCCTAATCTAATTCCCTCAGCATCTCCCAACTTAATTCGACTACATTCCATTATTCTCGTTTTGCTTTTTTTGATGTTCATCTTATATCCTCCTTTCAAGACACTGACCATTCCGTTCAACTGCTCTTCCAAGTTCTTTGCTGTCTCTGACAGAATTACAATGTCATCGGCAAACCTCAAAGTTTTTATTTCTTCTCCATGGATTTTAATACCTACTCCGAATTTTTCTTTTGTTTCCTTTACTGCTTGCTCAATATACAGACTGAATAACATTGGGGAGAGGCTATAACCCTGTATCACTCCCTTCCCAACCACTGATTCCCTTCCATGTCCCTCGACTCTTATAACTGCCATCTGCTTTCTGTACAAATTGTAAATAGCCTTGCGCTCCCTGTATTTTACCCCTGCCACCTTTAGAATTTGAAAAAGAGTATTCCAATCAACATTATCAAAAGCTTTCTGTAAGTCTACAAATGCTAGAAACGTTGGTTTGCCTTTCCTTAATCTTTCTTCTAAGATAAGTCGTAAGGTCATTTCTACGGAATCCAAACTGTTCTTCCCCGAGGTCGGCTTCTACTAGCTTTCCCATTCGTCTGTAAAGAATTCGCGTTAGTATTTTGTAGCTGTGATTTACTAATCTGATTGTTCGGTAATTTTCACATCTGTCAACACCTGCTTTCTTTGGGATTGGAATTATTATATTCTTCTTGAAGTCTGAGGGTATTTCGCCTGTTTCATACATCTTGCTCACCAGATGGTAGAGTTTTGTCAGGACTGGCTCTCCCAAGGCCGTCAGTAGTTCCAATGGAATGATGTGTACTCCGGGGGCCTCGTTTCGACTGAGATCTTTCAGTGCTCTGTCAAACTCTTCAGGGGCCACAAACAGATTTACGAAATAAATAACGCTCGAAGACGAAAATGCGGTATACTATGGCAAACTAACCAACCTCTGGAAGGTAAATACCATCTGCAGACAAGCCACTCCTCCGAGATTTTTGATTCCTGCTGCCACAATACACTTGGGGAACATTTACTGCATACAATCCATGATTTCTATACTGCTTGGTTTCAGAAAACACGACGTTTTGTTTACCAAGGAAAATTGCTGAACATCCGTATGGTTTGAGAAGTTATTTTATGTAGACAACCAGTTGCTTCCTAATAACGCCATCCTCAGGCCCCTATGCACTTCATGTAAAGACAATCAGATATATCGGTACTTGCAAACTGGAGACATCAACATCTTGATTCTGTGAATGCGTTTTTGGAATGTGTCCTTCAAATAGCTGGCAGTCCAAATTCCTCAAATAATGCCTCTCATATGTTTCTTCCTACTTATTATATTCTAGTCTACTTTAATTTTATTTATAAAAAACATTTCCACTTTTAAACCTAACGTTTCTAAAAGATTAGAAACGGAGCAACTGAAATAAAAAACCTAGTCTGAAAGTGATGACAATTTTATTCTCAGAATTTGACCCATATGTTAACTTCTTTCGTTTAACATCTATTTAAATTACAAAATTTCTAGGACTACTGTTAATCTCTTCCTTAATTTTACCTGCACCACCACAGATTAATATTATCGAAAATAAATTAAATTTAACGTTATGCAATTAATTTAAAACTCTTATCAGGATCAAAATCGCTTAAGGGGAGCTAGACCAATCCATCTCCTCCATGTTAATTTTAGCAAATAGAAGGAACATTTTTTCTAAAACTATTAAACATATTGCTCTGAAATTTGGACTACATGTTCAGTGAATATTTCTCTACAAAGTTATAATGCCTTGTTAAGAAATATTTATTGGTTTTTGTTCCACAATTTTTTTTAAATAGATACTTATTTTTTTCTCTAAAATTTTGAACTTTTTCTTCTATAACTCTTTTTTACAATTTGTTATAAAAATGAAGGAAAAGAAGTAAACAATATTGTGGATAAATTTCATTGAGATACTGTTACCAGTTTTTGGAAAATGTTCCTCAAAGATGAAAATTTTAACGTTGTGGGAATGGCCTCCAAAGTTTTTAATACATTCCTGCCCCATATGACAGATTAACAGCATCCTCTTCTTTTTCCACTATTAGTTGCCTTTTCACTGGTCTTTTTTCCCCTTTTGCTGCATGTTGTAAGCTTTTGTCTCAACTTCCTGCACCTCTTAGTCTTTCTTCATCATTGTGGAAATGGTATTGTATACTGGTTGGAAACCTAAACGTTTCAGCACATCACATTTGATAATTTTTCCTTCATTGTATGTTGCCACTGCATCATACACTCCAAAATCCAATGTTTTTATCTGTACAAACACTCTTTTGGGCATCCTAATCCAAATTAAATTATTTACACTTTCATTTGGATTTTGTGTTTTCCCATGTTAACTATTTTCCAATAAACTTGGCTTTCATAAATCTCTGAATATGGGCTTATTACATCAATTATAATGTTTGGCAAACTGTTTTTATGGACATATTTCTTTCCTGATCGGTACTTACACCATGAGTCATCACCTGTGGGGCACAGTGCATGTTGTGTGTGATCATTTGTTGATGCAGTATGAAAAAAATCATGCCCATACTGCTCTCCTCATATGCTTAATGATTCTTATATTTTGCCTAATTGCACATCCATAATACCTCTGAAAACTATCAATTGCTGCATCTGTCAATCCTCCTCTTCCTCTTACCATAACTAAGCTTCTGGGATCCTAATGTCTGCTTTAGTTTGCGCAAGTGAGCCCCCATGTGCATCATTTCATTGCCATAGGGTTTGAGTTCCTCTACAGCTTTAAATCCCTTAGAATCACCATCTCCTAGATAGTCAGTGTATCGTACATTCTACCACTCCTGTGATGTGGAAAAAATTGCTTTCACTCTCTCTACTTCCATCGCTCCACTCATGCTGTGAAAATTTGCTTCACGAATTTCACTATATTCGTCCTTGGTAATGCCCTTACATCTACAAAGTTTTGAGAGAATAGCAACATCATTTACTTTGCAACTGTCCCCATTGGTAGCTGTCACAACTCCATTCAGAGATTTATGACCTCTACATTACTGTGATCCATCTAAAGCAACAATGAAATCTCTACAATTCCCATTATCTGTCACAGCTTCTTCAACTGCTTTCTCCAGTGTTGCTTGAGCAATATCTTCAGCAGAAGATCCCACCAATTCATTATAAAATCCAAACTTAGTTGGTGGTTTTGGCAAGTTCATAATTCCACATAACATTGTCCCTGCAGCACTGCCTTTGCCAATACAATGCAAGCCATACACTAGCCTAACATTAATATCATACACCTTCTTTCCACTATTACCACTACAAGGAATACTGTTAGAACTAGAAAACGAAACTTCTGCACCACATTTGTTATACTTCAATAACATTTTAGATGCCAAACCAATGTGTGAAATTATTTTCAATTCCAGTACTCTTTCTTTGCAAACTTGGCTTAATACATTATGTTTCAAAATATTAGAGAGCAAGGAAATGTTAATTCTTTCATTCACATCATTAGTGTCACTTTCATAGTTTTCAAATTTTTCTTTGCTGTCACAAAGTTTCTTGCTGGAAGAAGTTCTTTCACATTCATTTGGAGTAGTCAGTGAAGCAGTCTGATAAGCATCTCCTTTCGTAACAACAAAAGATTTCTTCTTTCACTCATTGTGCCTTTTCTTAAACACTCGATTGCTGAAACGGGGCATATTGATATCCACAAACCAAATACGTAAAACAGGTACGAGCAAAATTCGTCAAATACGCAAAATTGAACAGTTAAACATCACACATGGTGTAGAGTTTATGTTTACCGATATGAACAGTCACTTGTCACAGAGATAAGGCCATACAACACTGGAAAACAAAGCAATGTCTAATTCCGCAAAGATACCCTGCTTGCAGCCAGTGAGCGGCGCTGTCGGAGGTGCCACACCAAGTCTCTACAACACTTTACACAGCGCTTCAACATTGCTGCAATAAAAAACGCACTTAGAATTCACTTAGAAGGGTGAAACTTGATTTGACTTATTCAGAAAACTCCAAATATATTTATAATGAAAAAACTAAAAAAATGTTAATTTTGTCATTTTCATCCTTCTGGCTCCCTTTAATGATACAACATTTATCTTCATCTCAGTTTTTATTATAATATTGTTTTACAACCCAAGGTACACCACTCACACTAACATAATTAATAGTTCTAAATGAAACTATTAAAAAAACTTCTAAAACGAATTCACATAATCCAGATACTGATGGCTCCAGTATGCAATTGACGATACTTCTGACTGTCTATACATGAAGTGCACAGGGGCCTCTAGATGGCATTATTAAGGTGCCATAACTGGTTGTCTAAATAAAATAACTTCTCAAACCATACCCAAACCGGATATCTAAATAAAATAGCTTCTCAAGACATACTGCTGTTTTGTGTTTTTTTGGTCAATATTTGACCATCCACTGCGCCTGCACACACATGCGCCAATGACACCGATAATTAACCATATGTAATTATTCTTGTAGTTCCATAAGATGTGAAAGTGTACCTGCCGACCACAATTCTGACTTTTTTCAATACTAAAATGAAAACACACTGTAATAGATTTGAGTAGAGAAGCAATTACTCCGAGATTAACTGAGTTTCGAAATACAGCTATCATGGAGCAGTGGAGGAAGGAAGGATAAATTCTAGTGTCTGATTCCACTCATTGGCTTTGAGCCATGACGTCATAACTAAGGCAAAGCCGCAATCTATTAAAGCAATGGCGTTGATCATACAAACAAACAAACGTACAATACGATAAAATTAAGATCACACTCACGCAGTTATTTACTTAGTAATGAATTATATCGAAACTAAATGAAGATAACGAAAATAATTACAAACAAGAATGAAAAACAAATTTTCATGTCTGGTAAGAAGTAATTTCGTAATTTATGTGACTAGGAAAGCACAGAGAACCTTTAAATTGCATTACAGTAAAGTGCATGGTGAAGTCATACTGTTATAAAATAGTGTTAATTTTATATTAATTACTGAATCTAATGGGAGAAGTGGAAGAGAGTGGAAGTTTTGGGCTGGGAGAAATTAAAATGTATCAGAAAAACGGGCAAATTAAATAGATAGCAAAAAATACGAAACAGCAACATGTAATGTGGAGAAACCCACACACTAAATGCTAAAAGAAAAGACAATGCATGACAAACGGATATCCACAAGAAAAAATAATATTGGAATCGATAACTAGAATTAACCTATATAGGTAAATCCAAGTTATAAATTCCAACCGCTCCATGATTCATATGTGAATTATTTTTGCATTTCTAAGTTATAAAACGTAATACCAATGCAACATTTGTAATTGCTGTCTAAAACTACTGCATTCTCTAACTAATTGACCTTCTATATAGATTTATTCTAGTTACCGATTCCAATATTAGAAACTTTTTAGGATTAATTCAAAGAGCAATTACAAATGCAGAAATCATATTAGACTGCATTTTAGTGCACACAGTTGCTGAAAAAATGATCTAATTAATGACTCATCCAATGGCAGTAATCATAAACTAGAATTGACCTATAGAGGAGGTCAGTTCTAGTTATGGATTCCAACTTGCTGATGGTTCATAATTTTGGACATTTTTGCAGTAAATTTCTTATTGATCTCAGAACTACCATGAAAAGTTAATAAACATTGTAGGTACATCTTCTAAATTTTTCTCTTTGTTATGGCAATGAAGACAGTAATACCATGTTTAGAAATCTTGTAACACTTCAGTGCACACACTTGTTGTTAAAGCGATCTAAATAACGAACCGTGGAATCGTTGGATTACGTAAGTAGAATTAATCTATATAGGTCAAAAAAACTTCCTGGAAGATTAAAACTGTGTGCCGGACCGAGACTTGAACTCGTTCAGTTCCAGCTACCGATTAAAGTATTTGTTAGGTCCTACTTTTTGTCTATTTTCACTACTTGTGCACTCGCCCCATTAGATTCAACAATTAGTATTAAAAGTTAATGTTTATTCATAATGTTACGACTACACCATGCACTATACTGTACTGGATTTAAAGGTTCTCTGTGCTTTTCTTACTTGCATAAATGACGATAATAATTTATTTTAGACATTTATACTTATCTTTTACTGTTCTCATTTATTTTCGTTACTTTAATTCTTGACGGTACAATTTCTGAATATGATCTGTAGCTTTCAAAGATTGCCTCTATGTAGCGTCTGCCTTACGTATGACGTTCTTTCTGAAAGCCAATGAGTGGAATCCAGTGATCTCTAGTGGAATCGAACACTAGAATTAACCCAATTTCTTTGCATTTAAAGTTATGAGGTAGCAGTAAAATAATCCTTGAACAAACATCATGGTAGTTATTTGCATGAAATATTAATTTCGTTTCGTTTTATTTATAGATTTGCAGAAATTTCGAAATGCCGCGAAAGTGTAGTGTTTTTGGATGCAGATCAATTTACAAAACGGAAACGGAATGAAAACCAATATTTTCATTGCCATCGGATGAAAATGGTCTTAATGTTTCGCTTAGACACATTCCAACTGACTTTTCCAAAGTGAAACACTCAGGTGGTTGCATAAAACATTTTGATGAGTCATATGTAATTACAGTGGACAAAATTATGGACAATAGAGAATTAAAAGCTTTTCCAAGAGTAATTCCTAATCTAACAGATGTTGCTCTGCCCACAATATTTCCAAACACACCATCGTACTGTTCAAAATCTGTGTCTGAAATAAAATATCTTGCAGCTATAGAAGAAGACAACATGCAAAACGCTATTTGGGGAGTACTGAAACCCATAAGTGTTATTTTGAGCAGGATAGTCTTGGGGAAATAACTTCACTTTCAGAAAACAGAAATATTAACGACAGTATGTGGTCTGTGATGGAAGAAGATAAAATGCACATTTGTATCTTGGGACATGATAGTGGAGTTCCTTGGGTCACTTCCTTCATCACAATAAATTTTGATTTGAGTTACAGTATAAATATAAATGGTGGCACCAATAAACTTGTTGTCAAGTCCTTTTCAGATAATCCAAAGATACTTAACTCTGCAAACACTTTAGAAACTGTTATATTACAAATGGAAAAAAGTAAATAATTCCAAATACGAATTATAATATAGAATGTGCCATCCAGTGTCTGCAAAGTACATCAAATTAGGGAGAAAATAAATATTTAAAATTTTGTTGAGAACAACTTAACCTATCACAAATACCAAAAAACAACAGACATTATGGAAACAAAACCATGATACTTGCTTGATGTTTATTTGTTCATTCAGTTTCTGCTTATAATATTCTCTGGAAATGTGATGTTATTTTTCTTCCACACCCACATACCCTTCAGAAACATTTGCAATTATCAGCTAGTCAACTCATTATTATAAAGTTATCAGTATCTGAAAAACAGGGTTAGTTATTTAAATCCACATGATATATTAGTTTCTCTGTTAATGAATGAGACTTACTTTCAGCTACAGATTCCCTTTAATTATGGTGAAATATATGGACACAGTGTTTTTGATACTGAAACATATGGCAAGACAGCTCAAGTATTTATGGTTTCCTGACTGTTGTAGCTATTGTATCAGTTTTAATATGACAGCAGAACAGTTGAAGTCCTTAACAGAAAAAGTATTGACCATGGCAGAAAGTACAGGATTCATAGTTAACAGATAATAAGCAGATAATTATGTGAACAGGAAAGCTTATGAACTCTTCACTCCAAATAAAATCTTGCAACCTAGCATTGTACATCCTCTGGATGCTTCTAGGAAGCTGTTTTTATGTTTGACTCTGTGCACAGACTGAAATCTAACAGAAATAACCGGAAAAGAATTAGAAATGTGAACAAGACACTGCATTTTCATGTTATGGCTAACCATTCTGTCATGTTGTCAGCACAGTACAAGCACATGGAACTTCTGTACGAGAAAGAGAAAAAACTCATTGGTCAGGTATGGCCACATACTTTCGACCTAGTTTTTGTATCCTTCATCTGTATAAAAGCAAAATGTCAAAATCTCTCTGAGACTATTCAGTGAAAATAACGTAGTGACACTGAAACATGCAATGAAAGACCTCCCTAATATTTCTGAAGAGATAAATCAGACTGCTATTTTCATTCAAATTACTGTAAACTGGTGGAAAATTTGTAATGTTAAAAGTGTATTTGAAGCCCAGAGGTTCAAAGAGAAGCTATAAGAGTCACCTCAGTTAATCAGTTGAAGCTTTTAAATGCTATGCTTCAATGGCTTAAAATTTGGAGGCAGTCTGTCCCATCAAATGTTGCCTTAACTGCACAAACATTTCAATCTTTAATTTTGGCTACAGAACCCTTCCTGGGAGTAATTCCCTACTTATTTGACAAATATCAGATGGATTGTATTCTGCTATTGAAATTTCAGTCTGATATTTTAGAGAGTCGATTTGGATCCTACCAGCAACTGAGTGGTGCCAACTATTATATTAGCTATGTTCAGGTTTCAGAAAATGATTGGAAACTTAAATTTAACAATGATGGACTGTTTGCTGCCAACAGTGGAAATGTACATCTGAAAACCTTGATTCCTGTTCATCAGTGTAAAGATGAAAATGTTGATTTACATAAGTTTTCAGATCTCATGAATGTAAGCTTTACACTAGTTGACATACCCTCTGATACTTTGCCTATTTTAACTTACATATGAGGTTATGCTGTTGTGAAAGATTGACAGAGTGTGATACATGTACTTCATGGTTACAGTCAGGTGAAGAAATCACAGTTGATTTTCTTATGATTTTGTAAAAGAGTTGAACAGGGGTCGACTAACCTTACCATCTGAGGAGGCAATCTTTACTGTAGTGCTGGAATGGCACACGGTATCTTTGCTACTGGAAATGTACCTACAGCAGTTCATTGCAAGTGGAAAGCACCGGCCACTTGCGCGCAATCTAAGTTTCACAAGGCTGATTAACACTGCAGTCATTGATGCTAAGTGTAAATGTTTGCTGTATAACACTCTATTGTGTAAATTACAAGACACCCAAAAAATTCACCCAAACAATGTTGAGGAAAAGTGCAAGGACAAAGACACAGATATTCAAGGAAAATCAAGAAAAGTGAAGAAATGTAAGTGTACATCCACATAGTCAGATATGAAATAGTTTACTGTATGCTTGTACCTAACTGCCATACAGTGTTTTGAGAATAAATTGATACTGTATGTATATCCAACCCAAAACATGACTACTTTCAATTATGTATTTTTAGAGTGCTACTTTTTTTACTATGCTCCCCTCCCCCCCCCCCCCCCCCTCAGCCCTACCATTTCTCATACAGGGAATCCTGAACATTGTATGCTGCCCACTGCTGAAGAATACATTCAGGATGAGTTGAGCATAAGGTAATATTGCCTAAAACGATCAGATAATTAGTTCAGTGTTGTGAAGTAAAAATAATTCTGTTTCCTTAGAGGCATCACATATGTAAGCCACTGGTTTACACTATTTAGCACAGGCAACCAGTTTTGGCTCGACGTTCAGTATTTACTCAGGGATTTTGTTAGATGTAGAAGAGTAATAGTAACTAAAGTGACAGTTTTTCCTCCATACAACATTTCCTACATTTCTGTGAATTATGTATCAGAAGGTAGTTTCTCAATCAAGGCGAGTTCATATGGGTGGTATATTCCTGAAGTGAAATTATGTTTGGTACCTTTGTTATATTGTGTTTTGTAGAACTGTAGATAATGGTCTACCATGTTATGCTAAAAGAGCTACAATACTGTAAGAGGTTCACCCAGTCAGTAACAGGATAGGTGCAAATCACAGAAAATATTTTATACCCAGGTCCGAAATTCGAAAAACCAGAGAATTATGCAGATGTCTGGTTCTTATATCTGTTCCTTACTGATTAGAAAGATGAAGATTCACATCTGAATTTATGTATAGGTCTTGTTAATCAAGTGTAAATAACAACTGTGATGTTATGCTCAGGATGCTGTTGGAGGCTGGGCTGCCAAATTACAAACAACTCATCTTCTCGTGACTATCAGTGAACCGATCTTTCATTTGGTAGTTATTGTTGCTCACGAATTTGATTAAGTTTATTTAATGCTCTGTTTCTGCAGTAATGTGTTAACCAACAGAAATTCTCTCTGCATTTCTAATTAGCTTGATTTGTTTTGACTGTCAACTAAGTGCTCTCTCTCATGTGTGTGTGTGTGTGTGTGTGTGTGTGTGTGTGTGTGTGTGTGTGTGTGTGTGTGCGATGAGAAAGAGAATGAGGAGTTGCTATTCTGTTGTAATTGTGGCAGGTGTTACAGTGATTCTCATCAACTTTGTTATCACATTCTTTGTCTAGAATTAATTTAATGACATGGGACAATTAATTTACCTCGTTTGTAGCTTAAGATAATAAGTGGTAACTCGCATAAATGCAATGTATTTATCATTTGTCAAGAGAGGGAAGGCAACCATCCTCTTCCACCTCCATTGTAAAATGAATGTTCGGTTGGATCGAGTTCAGATGTTCTAGAAAGACATTCAAATTCTCCCTACCACGAGGCCAAACAACGAAGGTATCGTCAACGTATCTAAAGAATTTGTTTATGGAATACTTCGAGTAATGTGCATTGGAGTTGGCCCCTTTGAAACCCGCCTGTTTCTTTATACACGTTGACGATACCTTCGTTGTTTGGCCTCATGGTAGGGAGAATTTGAATGTCTTTCTAGAACATATGAAGTCGATCCACCCCAAGATTCGTTTTACGATGGAGGTGGAAGAGGATGGTTGCCTTCCCTTTCTTGTCATGTTAGTTAGGAGGAAGGATGATGGATCATTGGGACATGCAGTCTACAGGAAACGTACTCACACTGACTTATACTCACAGGCTAATAGTTGTCACCATCCGGCTCAGCGTGAAGGGGTACTTCGTACCTTGGTATACAGGGCACATGTTGTTTCTAACGCTGAGACTTTGCCAGCTGAGCTGTCCCATCTTGAAGTTACATTTCTTCAAAATGGTTATAGTGATAGACAGATTGAACGTGCGTTGCGCTATCGACCAACTGTACATCGGGTGATTGATGATAATTCTGAGTCAACACCTAAGTCTATTGCTTTTTTTTCCTTACGTAGGAAACACGTCCAACAAGATCGGTCGTATTTTACGGAAATACGGTGTGAAATGTGTTTTCCGACCTCCATCTAAAACTAGAGCACTTTTGAGTTCCTTTAAGGATGATCTTGGACTGCGTAAGGCGGGTGTATATCGTATTCCTTGTAGCTGTGGCATGGCATATATTGGTCAAACTATCAGGACCGTGGAGGACCGATGTACTGAGCATAAACGGCACACACGGCTACAGCAGCCAAGTAGATCTGCTATTGCCGAACATTATTTGGATACTGGTCACCCCATGTTATATAACAACACCGAGATATTGGCATGCACGTCCAGGTATTGGCACAGTGTTCTTAGGGAGGCAGTTGAGATTAAATTAGCTAGCAACAGGGATGGAGGTTTCCGTTTAAACTCTGTTTGGAATCCGGCTCTCTCCCTTGTCAAAAAACAGAGGGACAGAGTCAATGCTACCTCACCTGCGAATTCACAGTCTCACTATCGATAGCTCTGACTCTGGTCATCTTTGGTGGCACTAGTGTTCAGTGTGTGTGTTATCTCGCCTGCTTCAGTCCGAGAACCGAAGTTTTAAATTTGCATGTATGCCGCCTGTCCGTTGCAGTTTGCCTTGAAAATGGCTGGGTGTTCTCCCGCCGAAATATCGGCTGTCACTGAAAGTGTTACCTGGCTGAATTCCCGGAAGTTATTTGAAATATTATTCATTTAAAAATGATCTTGCTACAAATTTGCACAATATAGTAGATGATGCAGTACGTAAACTTGTACTAATAGATAACAAAATGTTGAATCAGCCGAAATGCAGTCTGTCCTGTAGATGGTTCGTAGTTAAGGCACACTGGCGCAGTTCTGTAGCTCGGCCTTTCCTGGTCACGTGACGGTCAGCGGATGATGTACACGCCGCGGCCTGTCTTTCTCGTCGGCCTCGTGTTCTTCCGTGTAGTCTAAAGACGTCGACAAACGGGACGCGTTACCTAACGCCGATCTGGTGCTCTACGAGTTTTCTGGTGTCCCTTACCGCTACGTCTTGTTGAGAAGATATTTCGACACGTGAAGCATAAAAAAAGATATTTCGGCCCTGTGTCACATAAAGTACAACCAATATGAAGCAAGAACGGCCCCTAAATCACAAGTGGAAAGCTTGAAGCCGGTAGAAAACGAGACGTCATTCTATACTTGTCTTGTTCAGTAGAACCCCATATTCGATGGATTTTCTGTTATACTTTACGCCCCATACACGTAAACACTGAATGCCTTGAGAACGAATCGTTATTGGTATGTTGTTTTTTCTTTTTTTGTTTGTAATATTAATATGGGGAAAAGTCGTATTGATGGCAAAATAATTTTCGTATTTAGTTATTAACACTGTTGGAATTAGCAAGATTTGGGTTAAGCCACCTTTGCTTGACATGAATAAAACTGAGTCTGGATGTTTCATGGAACAAAAATCCTATATTTTGGTAACAATGTCTGCTGAACAGATTGGACAAGCGATTACTCTCTAAGCTGAGTATGGATCTGAACATTTAATTAGCAGGTGAAACATTCTGAACAACTCAGGAAGAGGTAAAACTGACAAATGGTCGTTGACACTGTATTCATGAGAGACTGATTGATACACAACAAAACGATTCACATGTCAAAGAATAAACAGTACAAAAGAACGTACAGCATATTACGTAACACAACATCCCTGATCGTTGGTGCAGAAGCTGTTTGACAGCTGCATCTTATTTTTTAAAACACACACAAAAAACACACACACAAAAACACAAGCACACAACACTGCACTACTGAACCCAATAACACCGCCACTTGGCACAAATTTCATACCAGACACTATATCAGCCCCCACAGTGGAAGTGGAGTGTCGTCATGGAACTGGACTGGGAAGCGTACACAATGGCTGGAATGAGTTGTGTCCACTTGTTGGTCGACATTGGCTAATCGTTGCTCGTGTGGTAGGGTTTAAGGCGCCAGTACTGAAGGCTGCTTTAGTCTCAGTCCTGCAGGTGACAGCTCTTCTTTGAACATGTATCCAAGTTTGACATTGTTAATGGCAACAGTCATAGACTTACCCTTTACTACAATGTCAAAAGTCTGTGTACTTTGTCATAAGGCATAGAATGGCCAGTGTACAGCAGTTGCAGTGGTGGCTTAACACTGTCCATTTGGAGCATTGGGTGTGTGCAGCTTTCCATGTTGCAGAACATGTAAGTGGTTGGAATACTGTGACTCGAAGCTGTAGGGGGGTTGTAAGTGCATGATGTGGTCTCTTAATTGTTGAAGGAGTTCCGATTGATTTTGAGTTGGTAACTGTAGGAAGCTGGCCTCGACATATTTCTTGGGAAACACAGTGGTTCGCAATCGATTAATTCCACAGCCAAGGAGTCCAAATCTTGCCTATATGTCGTTCTTAGGCCCAGGAGAACATCGGAAGGGTGCAAATCCAGGATATACCATGACACATGAGCTCTGCCATTATGGAACACTGCCCTTTCTCGATCATGCTGTTACTAGTGGTTTTATAATGTATATACCTGTAGAATATAGCCAGATGGTCGAACACTTCTAATTCAAACTGCCTGCTTAGGTCGCTAGTTATGTGGAGTGCACAGCCAAACCTGCTAGCCAAGTTGGCCTGAAGGCAGAGTCTAAGGCTTCTGCAGTGATGTTGTCTACAGGTGTCGCCTCTGGCCTGCACACAAATTGATCGATGATTGTAAGGAGACATCGCTGACCATTCGATGAGGAAAATGATCCCTCAACATCAGGATGTATTTCAATGAAATGAGAGTTTGTGTCTGGATAGCTTCCCACTGGCGTGTGCATTTGATGGGACTCTTTGCAATGCTGTCATTGAAGGCATGTCCACATCCACTCTCGGCAATACCTCTCCATACCTAGCCAAACAAAAAGCTCAGTGACATGAGGAAAAAGGTGCGAAGGGGTTCCAGGGTGACTTAGGTTGTGGACACTGTCAAATGCTTGTTATTGGAAATCTAATGGGAGAAAAGGGAGAGGTCTTCCTTGGAAGACGTCACAATATAGAATAGCTTCTTCCCCCGGAATGTCTACAAGTTTCAATGCTGGCACGGCATCGTCAACAACGTTCAGAGCTCTTAGTCGTCCTGTCGTGCATGTGTCAGTTCCGAAACGTCAATGGGCTCGCCATGCTGCTGACACGTGAGATACAGACAGCCACTACATTATCGATGCTGGAAAATGTCATAAGTCCGTACAAAATTGTCTTATACGCTCTAGATGGTTGAAATGGCAGGGAGACCAGTTGATGATATTCCTTTTTTGAAGGTACAGATCAGTGGTTTTTGATCCATGTATGACATGAACGTTCTTACTTTTGTTGTTGGCCAGAAGTATTTGAATGCCTCGTACTTGGCGAAGAGTTCATGGTCATATTGGTCATATGCACTCCACTTTAGCTGAGATGGCGACAATCTGCAGGAGATATATGCGAGTGGTAGTCACGAATCTTCTGACCATTGTTGCAGTACCACACTGACAACCATTTGACTCGCGTCTACTACTAATGCCAAAGGTGCATTCAGCTTAGTGTGCGCAAGCAGTACTGCATTTGCTGTGCTGTTTTTTGTGGCCTCAAAAGCGGAGCACATTGTTTTGGTCCACTGCACTGGAATACCACCTCGAACCCTAGGGCCAGAAAGTGCTGCATTCAATAGGTCATATAATTCTGCTGTGTGGGGTAAATGTCAGCAGTAATAGCTTAGAATGCATAAAAAAACCTGTGCAACTCTTTGCCTGTCAACAGTTGTAGTATCTGCAAAGTTTCTTCAACCTTCTCACTTTGTGGTGGAGAGCCTGTAGATGAAATGTGATAGGCTAGGGACCCAGTAACCCTGGGCTGTCTAGTGACACACTTGGCCACATTCAATACCATACCAAATTATTCCAATTGCTTACATTACTATGCAAAGCAAAATGGCAGTCCTCATACAACAGAGTCAATAAACCTCTGCCAGCTTTGTGCACTGTTCTGTAACCTGAACATCATAAATTTGCTCTCAAAGAGTCTAAATAGAGTGATTATTGCTATCTTGTGAATGTCCTCTTCTGCCAAAGGTATGTGTGTATGTGCCTTGGTGCAGTCCAAAGCACTGAATACTGTTGTGCAGTACAGGACAGAATTGTAGTTAGTCACAGTTCTTGCACTGAGTGCATGGCAGTCATCATATGGGCGCCAGGTTCCTGTTTTTTTTTTTTTTGAACAATTTGCAACTTGGACAACCAAAGGGTACCTGATGGCCAAATTAGTCCTTCCTTAAGCACTACACTGAATTCTGCTTTAGTGAAGGCCAGACAATCAGATGCCAATGTCTTGGGTCTACAATACACCGGTGGGTCATCTGTGGTTTCTATATGGCATAGTGTGTTGCATGCCACATGCTTAGGTGCACATGGTGGCCTGGTCAAGGTCAGATATTGCCCCTGCACTGCAGCATACTCTTTGTCGCATGCCTTTATTACCTAGGCACTATGCACCAATGTTTTGTGGTGAAAACCCGCTGCTGTCAGTCCAGTAACGCGGTCGACCGGTTTGGCGTTGCCAACATCTGGTAAAAGAGAGTAATGTGCCAGAAGATCAGACCCTATTATAGGCTTCACAATTTTGGGGACAGTAAAGTCCCATGTAAATTGGGATGCATGACTACTTCTCAGCAGCTAAAAATAACAGTCAGCTGTGACTTTATTGAGCACCTGGTTGTGCTTGCTACCAGCTGCCACTAGCATTAAGGATGTGAACACAGTGCCGTACATTTACATGCATATTCGTTGAACTTAAGGTGGTATCGACATATAGGATGTTCTATGTTCGACAACACAGCATTGGTTGATGGTCGGCCTCTAGGTCTCTGGTGATTATGTCCTCTACTATTCCTGGCACCGTCCTGAGACAGTAGTACGGCGAACTGTGTGTATCATGTCTACTTTAGCCACCAATCAGTCAAAGTGGTACACGTAACGTTGTGCCACGTTGCAGTACAGTGTGTCACTGCAGTAACCTGTGTTGAAGGCTTCCTGATTCTGATCCACAAGCTCCACCACTATGTCCAACGACATTTTCATCTGCAATGCCACAATCGCTTTGACTCATCGAGATAATCTGCTGCTCCACAGGCTGCATAGCAAGTTTTCAGGATGGTAAGTGTTTATACTTTGCTCGGCAGGTGAGTCAGATAATCCGAAGGCTTATGGTCACTGATATCTTCCTGCAACAGTGCCTGTCTGAACTGCTCTTCATACGACACAGCGATTTTCTCGATTAATTCCGCTTTTACCTTTTCATATGATTATTTGTGCAGTGGCGCCATGATCACGTCTTGTACCTCTGCAGCACAGTGATGGTCAAGTAGGCTCATGATGAGGGCGAATTTTATTGAGTCAACAGTAATTCCTGCATAGCTAAAACTAGCTTCAACTTGAGCAAATAATAAGAGGACTAGAACTCAGGTAAAAAGACCACTAGTCTGGACACTGTTGGGGTGTCTGTATCTTTCACGACATTTAAATTCCGTGATAGTCCCTCAACCTTCTTCTTCAGCACAGATCACGTCGGGGTCACCACTTGTCAGGATAGCATAATTCGGGCCAATCGATCTTTGTTTGGTGTGAACTAAACTGTATCTGGGGGTTTCACATAACAAAATCCTTTATCTCACTGTATCCCTGAGTGACTGATACTCAATGAAACATAAAGACACGGAACAAACAAAAGCATATCCACATTCACATGTCAATGAGTACTCATTACAAAACAACATAAAACGTATAATGAAACAGAGTACGGAAGCTATACATATCCAAAGCCTCTTCAAACGAAGATACTGCCTATAACCCATTCATCATAAGAACAAGCCTGACGTAAACATTGCACTGTATTCTTCCGCGTTTTCTGGAACCTCATTGGATTTCAGTTTCACGTGGAACTACAGCCAAGCTGTCGTGAGTACTGTCAAGTATGATAATAAGGGTACGGTTTGAGCTGTGCATTACGCGCACACCGACTTAGCGATAATACGGGACAATAGCTTTGTTGTTGTTGTAGTCTTCAGTCCTGAGACTGGTTTGATGCAGCTCTCCATGCTACTCTATCCCGTGCAAGCTTCTTCATCTCTAAGTACCTACCGCAACCTACATCCTTTGAATCTGCTTAGTGTATTCATCTCTTGGTCTCCCTCTACGATTTTTACCCTCCACGCTGCCCTCCAATACTAAAGTGGTGATATCTTGGTGCCTCAGAACATGTCCTACCAACCGATCCCTTCTTCTAGTCAAGTTGTGCTACAAACTTCTCTTCTCCCTAATCCTATTTAATACTTCCTCATTAGTTATGTGATCTACCCATCTAATCTTCAGCATTCTTCTGTAGCACCACATTTCAAAAGCTTCTATTCTCTTCTTGTCCAAACTATTTATCGTCCATGTTTCACTTCCATACATGGCTACACTCCATACAAATACTTTCAGAAATGACTTCCTGACACTTAAATCTATACTCGATGTTAACAAATTTCTCTTCTTCAGAAACGCTTTCTTTGTCATTGCCAGTCTACGTTTTATATTCTCTCTACTTCGACCATCATCAGTTATTTTGCTCACCAAGTAGCAAAACTCTTTTACTACTTTAAGTGTCTCATTTCCTAATCTAATTCCCTCAGCATCACCTGACTTTATTCGACTACATTCCATTATCCTCGTTTTGCTTTTGTTGATGTTCATATGATATCCTCCTTTCAAGACACTATCAATTCCGTTCAACTGCTCTTCTAAGTCCTTTGCTGTCTCTGACACAATTACAATGTCATCGGCGAACCTCAAAGTTTTTATTTCTTCTCCATGGATTTTAATACCTAGTCTGAATTTTTCTTTTGCTTACCTCACTGCTTGCTCAACATACAGATTGAATAACATCGGGGAGAGGCTGCAACCCTGTCTTACTCCCTCCCCAACCACTGCTTCCCTTTCATGTCCCTCGACTTTTATAACTGCCATTTGGTTTCTGTACAAATTGTAAATAGCCTCTCTCCCCTTGGGTTTTACCCCTGCCACCTTCAGAATTTGAAAGAGGGTATTCCAGTCAACATTGTCAAAAGCTTTCTCTAAGTCTATAAATGCTATAAACGTAGGTTTGCCTTTCCTTAATCTAGCCTCTAAGATAAGTCGTAGGATCAGTATTGCCTCACATGTTACAACATTTCTAAGAAATCCAACTGATCTTCCCCGAGGTTGGCTTCTATCAGTTTTTCCGTTCGCCTATAAGAATTCGCGTTAGTAGTTTGCAGCTGTGACTTATTAAACTGATTGTTCGGTAATTTTCGCAACTGTCAACACCTGCTTTCTTTGGGATCGGAATTATTATATTCTTCTTGAAGTCTGAGGGTATTTCGCCTGTTTCATACATCTTGCTCACCAGATGGTAGTGTTTTGTCAGGACTGGCTCTCCCAAGGCTGTCAGTAGTTCTAAAGGAATGTTGTCCACTCCGGGGGTCTTGTTTCGACTCAGGTGCTTCAGTGGTCTGTCAAACTCTTCACGCAGTATCGTATCTCCCATTTCATCTTCATCTGCATCCTCTTCTATTTCCGTAATGTTGACCTCGGGAACATCGCCCTTGTATAGATCCTCTATATACCCCTTCCACCTTTCTGCTTTCCCTTCTTTGCTTAGAACTGGGTTTCCATCTGAGCCCTTGATATTCATGCAAGAGGTTCTCTTATCTCCAAAGGTCTCTTTAATTTCCCTGTAGGCAGTATCTATCCTACCCCTAGTGATACTCGCTTCTACATCCTTACATTTGTCCTCTAGCCATCCCTGCTTAGCCATTTTGCATTTTCTGTCGATCTCATTTTTGAGACCTTTGTATTCCTTTCTGTCTGCCTCATTTACTGCATTTTTATATTTTCTCCTTTCATCAATTAAATTCAATATATCTTCTGTTACCAAGGATTTCTACTAGCCCTCGTCTTATTACCTACTTGATCCTCTGCTGGCTTCACTACTTCATCCCTCAAAGCTACCCATTCTTCTTCTACTGTATTTCTATCCTCCAGTCTTTTCCATTGTTCCCTTATGCTCTCCATGAAACTCTGTACAACCTCTGGTTCTTTCAGTTTATCAAGGTCCCATCTCCTTAAATTCCCACCTTTTTGCAGTTTCTTCAGTTTTACTCTATAGTTCATAACCAATAGATTGTGGTCACAGTCCACATCAGCTCCTGGAAATGCATTACAATTTAAAACCTGGTCCCCAAACCTCTGCCTTACCATTTTATAATCTATCTGATACCTTCTAGTATCTCCAGGTTTCTTCCATGTATACAACCCTCTTTTATGATTCTTGAACCAAGTGTTGGCTATGATTAAGTTATGCTCCGTGCAAAATTCTACCAGGCGGCTTCCTCTTTCATTTATTACCCCCAATCCATATTCACCTACTACGTTTCCTTCTCTTCCTTTTCCTACTACCGAATTCCAGTCACCCATGACTATTAAATTTTCGTCACCCTTCACTATCTGAATAATTTCTTTTATTTCATCATACATTTCTTCAATTTCTTCGTCATGTTCTGAGCTAGTTGGCATATAAACTTGTACTACTGTAGTAGGCATGGGCTTTGTATCTCTCTTTGCCACAATAATGCGTTCACTATGCTGTTTGTAGTAGCTTACCTGCATTCCTATTTTCCTATTCACTATTAAACCTACTCCTGCATTACCCCTATTTGATTTTGTGTTCATAACCCTGTAGTCACCTGACCAGAAGTCTTGTTCCTCCTGCCACCAAACTTCACTAATTCCCACTATATCTAACTTTAACATATCCATTTCCCTTTTTTAAATTTTCTAACCTACCTGCCCGATTAAGGGATCTGACATTCCACACTCCGATCCGTAGAACACCAGTTTTATATCTCCTGATAACGAGGTCCTCTTGAGTAGCCCCTGCCCGGAGATCTGAATGGGGGACTATTTTACCTCAGGAATATTTTACCCAAGAGGTTGCCATTATCATTTAACCATACAGTAAAGCTGCATGACCTCGGGAAAAATTACAGCTGTAGTTTCCCCTTGCTTCCAGTCGTTCGCAGTACCAGCACAGCAAGGCCGTTTTGGTTAGTGTTACAAGGTCATATCATCTATCATCCAGACTGTTGCCCTTGCAACTACTGAAAATGCTGCTGCCCCTCTTCAGGAACCACACGTTTGTCTGGCCTTTCAACAGATACCCCTCCGTTGTGGTTGCACCTACGGTACGGCTATCTTTATCGCTGAGGCACGCAAGGCTCCCCACCAATGGCAAGGTCCATGGGGACAATAGCTTTACAGGCGCATTTAACTTAGCGCTGGCTGGTCAGCTGATACAGCTTCCCTGCAGTGATGTGGCCAGCTGTAGTTCACACGTAAAACGAGATGAGCAGAGAAGCAATACAGCTTCGAATGTCATTTAATTTTTAAGCGACATGAAATAATACACTGCAAATCTCCCACAATACGCTCCTTAGACGACTAAACGAAAACCACAAAACGTTAACGTTTTTAGCTAATGTAATATTGTAACTAAAAACAAGAATGATGAAAATTCCTGACTTAACCACAGGGTAATGTTTCTGTATAAGCTGTGTGTAACATTAGAGAATATTTAAGGATTTCGCCATATAGTTAAATATTGAAGCCATTGAAGCTGTTACTTACAGTCAGTCGTCTCTTTCCTTATCCGAAATCGATAAATAAATGTCAACTCTGGAAATGTCACCTGCTACGTGTAAAATGAGCCTATCAAAAACAGAAACCACAGAGCCAACCGAGTGCAGCACTTTCTCTTCTTATTTTATGGCGAGCCGTTCTAAATGCCGCCTGCATTCTGGAGTGACGTGTGAAAAATTGCATGCGTTAGTTCCAGTACGTCTGGCAACTTAACAGTCTTGTTACTTCTTAGGCCGAATCCCGCACCTGAGCTTCAGATCAGTTCTGTCGGGTTCATATTGACATGGTACAGTAGCAAATGTAAATATCCAGCATTTGTATGACGTGCTCCATGCCGTGAAAATAATTGTTTTTAATGTTCCTACGATACTTATTTAACTCTGTGTTATAAAACGATGGACATAGGCCAAATAAAGTGGATTTGGTTTTTCATTTTTGCCTTAAAAATTAAATTGTTGTTGTTGTCTTCAGTTCTGAGACTGGTTTGATGCAGTTCTCCATGCTACTCTATCTTGCGCAAGCTGCTTCATTGCCCAGTACGTACTACAGCCTACATGCTTCTGAATCTACTTAGTGTATTCATCTCTTGGTCTCCCTCTACGATTTTTACCCTCCACGCTGCCCTCCAATACTAAATTGGTGATCCCTTGATGCCTCAGAACATGTCCTACCAACCGATCCCATCTTCTAGTCAAGTTGTGCCACAAACTCCTCTTCTCCCCAATTCTATTCAATACCTCCTCATTAGTTATGCGATATACCCATCTAATTTTCAGCATTTTTCTGTAGCACCACATTTCGAAAGCTTTCATTCTCTTCTTGTCCAAACTACTTATCGTCTATGTTTCACTTCGATACATGGCTACACTCCATACAAATACTTTCAGAAATGACTTCCTGACACTTAAATCTGTATTTGATGTTAACCAATTTCTCTTCTTCAGAAACGCTTTCCTTGCCATTGCCAATCTATAATTTATATCCTCTCTACTTCAACCATCATGAGTTATTTTGCTCCCCAAATAGCAAAACTCCTTTACTACTTTAAGTGTCTCATTTCCTAATCTAATTCCCTCAGCATCACCCGAGTTAACTGGACCACATTCCATTATCCTCGTTTTGCTTTTGTTGATGTTCATCTTACATCCGCCTTTCAAGACACTGCCCATTCCATTCAACTGCTCTTCCAAGTCCTTTGCTGTCTCTGACAGAATTACAATTCATTGGCGAAGTTTTAATTTCTTCTCCACAAATTTAATACCTTCTCCGAATATTTCTTTTGTTTCCTTTACTGCTTGCTCAATATACAGATTGAATAACATTGGGGAGAGATTACAACCCTGTCTCACTCCCTCCCCAACCACTGCGTCCCTTTCATGTCCCTCGTCTCTTATAACTGCCATCTGGTTTCTGTACAAATTGTAAATAGCCCCTCTCTCCCTGTGTTTTACCCCTGCCACCTTCAGTATTTGAAAGAGGGTATTCCAGTCAGCATTGTCAAAAGCTTTCTGTAAGTCTACAAATGCTAGAAATGTAGGTTTGCCTTTTCTTAATCTAGCTTCTAAGATAAGCTCTGCGATCAGTATTGCTTCACGTGTTCCAATATTTCTACGGAATAGAAAATGATCTGCCCCAGGTCGGCTTCTATCAGTTTTTCCATTTGCCGTAACTTTTAAGGACAAGTGATATTGCATTCTGCGTCTTTGCGATAGGTGTCACAGATCAGACGCACTCGATTTTTGGTAGTTTTCAGTATGATACGGCACTTTATAGTATTACAGAGCCTGACGTACGTTTTTGCAGTGATAGTCTTGCAAAACGACTTGACAGTGCGCTAGTACTTTTGCAAGTGTCCGAAAAACACCGACTTTGCCACACACTAGCGATTATATCACTGCGAATTCGCCCTTTTTTTCTGCTGTTTCTGCGTATTTATTTTCTCGTTTTTGCGACCTAAACCACAATTTTCTGACTGGTGACACTTTGAAGTGTTTATTTAACCCATTTTATGTACTAAATAAATTTATTAAATAAATAGTAGACTGAGTAAGAAGAGGAAAAAAAGGCGATCGGTGAATAAATGTACTGTAAAGCAAATACAGTTGATCATGTAACAGTTAACCCATATAACACCATTAAGGGTAGTGAAGAGTGACACAAATGAAAGAGTTTGGGGACATGTTTACTAATATTTTACGCTTCTTAATCAAATGGTGAAGAAAATAAATTGAAGGCAAAATATACCAAAGAAGATGAATGTGTAATTTGATTAGCTACACTATTGTGTTTCTTATTTGATTTGTGCAGAAAATGTATTTAAGCTGAATGCAGAAATTGGTAGTAGGTGCTGTGGAAAATTAAAAATGGTTGGTATAGCATTTACCTTCAGCCACACACGTTCAAATTTTTCTTTGTCTAAACATTCCTCTTCAAAGTGTTGTGAACATACTTTGGAATATTTTGTGAGGACAAAATTACTCCTTATTTTCTGGAGCCACATCTTTACTCGTTGTTCATCCTTCGGAAAACTAAAATGTAAATCACACATAATCATTCTCCATGTCCTAGACACACTTAACATGGTCTCCTACGGTAACTTTATAGTAAACAAAAAGGTTTGGACGCACATATCATACAAAGACAATTACACTCTGTAGATATATTCCTAGCAACTTAACATCATCAACTAATTTCACAATTTTGTTGTTTATTCCAATGCATATTCACTTTGTTGTTTATAGTCGGGTTTATGAAAGTTCATTTTTCACCGATTTCCCAGTGTTAATTATAAGTTTCCTTTTTTCAAACCAAAGTGTTCACTCCAGCAACGATGCATTTGTAACTAATTGAAGCTCTTTTTGGTCTGACCCTGTAATCAAAATACTTGTATCATCTCCAAATAAAGTTTTCTGTTTGTCATGGAGAGTGTCTTTCTGGTCATCAATATACAAAAGAAAGAGGATAGGACCTAATGTTGATCCTTGTGGCACACCATATTTGATAGTAGTTTTTTCTGATGTGTATGTAGTTCTTCTTGAAATGTTTTCAGTTATTGTGTCTTTTTTGAGAACAAATTTTTGTTGCCCACTAGTAAGATATTCCCTTTCCTTCCAACTTACTAAGTAGGATACCATGATCTAGAATGTCAAATGCTTTGGATAGGTCCAAGAATATTCCAGTAGCCATTTCCTTTTCATCTACAGCTTTTAGAATGGAGTGCAAATATTCATAGACTGCTGTGTTTGTGGATCTAGATTGTCTTGAACCATGCTCATTATTTCACAGGAATGAGTTTTTGTTAACAAACTCTATTATAAAAGAGCTGGTCAAAGATTTTGAGAAGCCACTAAGCTGAGCTACAGGTCTGTAATTGTTAACATTGTCTGTGGCCTCCTTTTTGTGTAAGGGTGTCACTGTAGCAATCTTTAGAAGATTTGGAAAGGTACCTGTGGAAAAGGAGTGATTAACAATATGCTTCAGAGGTTCTACAATATGAGATCTTGTTTGGTTTATAATACAATCTGGAATCTCATCAAAACCACATGAAAGTTTCTTTAATGAGCTCATTGCCAGTATGAGCTGACTGTGTGATCTGCTTGAGAAACATAGACACCATGGGAGGTTTACAGTTGTCAATGTAGTGCAAATTAGTATTCTGAAAGTTGCTTTCGATAAGATCATTAGCAGCTTTACCAAAGTTCTCATTGAAGATATTAGCTACAGAGGTAGCATCAGATACTTCTTTGTTTTCCAGCTTTAAGTTAATATTTTTTCCACTGGTTTTGTGTGTATTTCAGATCTGATGATGTTCCATGTGGCCTGTGTTTTGTTTTTTGCTTTGAGGTTATATTCATCATTTCCCCTTTTCTTTGCCTCTTTAATAACTTTGTAGTAGATCTTACTGTGTTCTTTGATATAATTTGCGTTTTTAATGATATATTATTTTGGTTTTTTTACATGAATGTAGAAATCTTTTCTTTGCACTGCAGATTTTTATGCCCTTAGTAATCTAACTTTTGTTTCTGGTTGGTTTTAATTTACCTTGCTTTAGTGGGAAGACTACATCAAAATAGTACTTATATGATCCATGAAAGTTGTCAAACATTCTATTTACATCTGTTTCACTGAACACTTCATCCCATGTTTCTCAGCTTAATATATTGTAAAAGTTTACTATATTGCTATCACTGAAATCCCTGCACTCAGTTATTTTAATGGGAGATATTTCCTCTGAACATAATTCCACTGATAACAACACAGCCTCATGATCACTGTATCCCATCTTAACTGCTTCACTACTGTATGGAGAAAAGGTTTCTTGAATAAAAATTTGTTCTGGTGCAGTTTTATTATGCCTAGTGACTCTTGATGGTGTATTTACGGTGGGGATTAAGTTAAAACTCTTTGTCATTTCTAGTAATTCATGTTTCTAGTTTGAGGGTTTCAAAAAGTCTATGTTGAAGTCTCTACAAATGATTTTCTTTTTTTTCAGTTCTACAATATTTAACATCATTTCAAATTTACACAGGAATTCTTCTATGTCAGTATCAGGGGATCTGTAAATAGTTATAATAACTTTCTGAATGTTAGTAAGTTCAATAGCCGCCATTTCAGAGACTTTTTCATTATTCAGTTCAGGATATGTTTGGATTGCTTTGTACCTTAAATCCCGCTTTGCAAAGATAGCTGCCCCTCCATGTTTATAATAAGACCTGCAAAATGAACGGACTAGGAAAACACCAGGGATCTTTAGTGTTTCTATTTGCAGTTCTTCTAGCCAATGTTCTGTTATGCAGATAAGATCAACATTTAGTTCAGAACACAGTATTATTTCTCGTTCTTTCAATTTTTTAGTCAGAGACTAAATATTATGATACATTATATTAAATGGCAGAAGGTTGGATTTAATTTGCTTACTGCAGCTACTGCTTTTAGTCATTTCTGATGAACCACTCACCTCAAATAAAGTCCTGACCCTGCTTATCTTGTGTTGTTCTTCTTTGCTTGATTTTCTACTAAAAATCATTTAGGGGGGAAGGCGGTACTCTTTTCCTTCTGCCCTGCTCAATGGACACTACTGTTCATGTTGTTTCTTCTGTATTTATAATATTATAATAGAAGCTCTGCCATCTGCACATGTATTCACAATGCTAACATAACTTTTTCTTGGGTATCTTCCTTGGGAGGTATCTGGTGCTGACAGTGATTGTGTAGGCCTACTATCAGTGTGGAAGCAATCTTCTGATGCTGCTCCTGTGGTTTGGGACACTTCACTGCACTTTGATTGACTATGATTAGCATCTGTGAAACCGTTAGTACTGTCTGAGGTAGAGGAATGGTGGTTAAATGAGGTGTGCAATGAGCACTTCTCAAATTTTCCACGATTTTTTTACTGAGCAATGATTTTCCCCTCCTATTGAAGTGCATGCCTTGTCTGGCAAATAATTCACGGTCCATGTACCCTGTAGGGAGAAATAATGCGATCTGAAAGGCTAGGCAGATTTTCTAGCCCAGCGATTTAAGGCGCTTCACTACTCTGAGGATATCTACTTCTATGTCACTCACGTTGGCAGGTGTTCTTGATTCGAATTCTCGAATGTTTACTTCGTCTTCTTTGGTGAAGGAATTTCGGAAGGCTATGTTTAGTAACTCTGCTTTGGCAACACTGCCTTCGATAGCATCTCCATTGCTATTACTCAGAAAAGGCATTGATTGTGTCTTGCCACTAGCATACTTTACATACGGCCAAAATCATCTTTGGATTTTCGACACAAAATTTCATTGTGGAGCCAATTATAAGCATCCCGCCTTGAATTCCGCGGTAAATTTCGAGTTTCTGTAAGAGATGGCTAATCTTGGAGATTTTGCGTCCATTTAAATTTGCCAAGTTTTTTTTCGTTGCTTCTACAACAGTGTTCAACCCATTTAGTGTACCAAAGAGGATCAGTTCCGTCGTTTGTTAATTTGTTTGGTATAAATCTCTCAATTGCTGCCGATACTACTTGTTTGAATTCAAGCCACATCTGGTCTACCCTTACATTGATAATTTGGAAGGTTTGGAGATTGTCTCTCAGGAAGGCGTCAAGTGTTATCTGCTTTTTTGAATAGGTATCTTTTTCGTATATTTTTGGAAGATTTGGGAGTTAAAATATTCAATTTCGTTATGACAACCTTGTGTTCACTAAACACTGTATCCATTTTCATGCTCGTTATTAGTTCAGGATTATTTGTTGCTGAAAGGTCAAGTGTGATTTCACTACCGTTTACTATTTGCATGGACGCATTAACTGTTGTCGTTGTTGTTGTGGTCTTCAGTCCTGAGACTGGTTTGATGCAGCTCTCCATTCTACTCTATCCTGTGCAAGCTTCTTCGTCTCCCAGAACCCACTGCAACCCACATCCTTCTGAATCTGCTTACTGTAGTCATCTCTTGGTCTCCCTCTACGATTTTTACCCTCTACACTGCCCTCCAGTACTAAAGTGGTGATATCTTGGTGCCTCAGAACATGTCCTACCAACCGATCCCTTCTCCTGGTCAAGTTGTGCCACAAACTTCTCTACTCGCTAATCCTATTCAATACTTCCTCATTAGTTATGTGATCTGCCCATCTAATCTTCAGCATTCTTCTGTAGCACCACATTTCAAAAGCTTCTATTCTCTTCTTGTCCAAACTATTTATCGTCCATGTTTCACTTCCATACATGGCTACACTCCATACAAATACTTTCAGAAATGACTTCCTGACACTTAAATCTATACTCGATGTTAACAAATTTCTCTTCTTCCGAAACGCTTTCCTTGCAATTGCCAGTCTACATTTTATATCCTCTCTACTTCGACCATCATCAGTTATTCTGCTCCCCAAGTAACAAAACTCCTTTACTACTTTTTTGAGTGTCTCATTTCCTAATCTAATTCCCTCAGCATCATCCGACTTAATTCGACTACATTCCATTATTCTCATTTTGCTTTTGTTGATGTTCATCTTATATCCTCCTTTCAAGACACTATCCATTCCGTTCAACTGCTCTTCCAAGTCCTTTGCTGCCTCTGACAGAATTACAATGTCATCAGCGAACCTCAAAGTTTTTATTTCTTCTCCATGGATTTTAATACCTAGTCTGAATTTTTCTTTTGTTTCTTTTACTGCTTGCTCAATATACAGACTGAATAACATTGGGGAGAGGCTACAACCCCGTCTCACTCCCTTCCCAACCACTGCTTCCCTTTCACGCCCCTCGTCTCATAATTGCCATCTGGTTTCTGTACAAATTGTAAATAGCCTTTTGCTCCCTGTATTTTACCCCTGCCATCTTCAGAATTTGAAAGACTCTAAGTCTACAAATGCTAGAAACGTAGGTTTGCCCTTCCTTAATCCAGCTTCTAAGATAAGTCGTAGGGACAGTATTGCCTCACGTGTTCCAACATTTCTACGGAATCCAAACTGATCTTCCCCGAGGTCGGCTTCTACTAGTTTTTCCATTTGTCTGTAAAGAATTCGCGTTAGTATTTTGCAGCTGTGACTTATTAAACTGATAGTTCGGTGATTTTCACATCTGTCAACACCTGCTTTCTTTGGGATTGGAATTATTATATTCTTCTTGGACCCATGAACTAACTGTTCTCAATAATTATCAGAGAATGTGTCTAGCACAATTTCAGATGATGTTTTCTATGTACTTCTGGAACTGAACATTTATTTTCACCAACATATTGAGGGTAAATTAAAGTAACCACCAACTATAATTGTATGAGTTGGGCAGATGTATGAAATCAAACAAGGTAAACTACTTCTAACAGCAACAAAACAGCCACCACCTACTGTGCTTAGCCTATCGTTTCGGAACACCGTTAGGTTTTACACAAAAATTTCAGCTGAACTTATCTCCGGCTTTAACCAGCTTTCAGCGCCTATAACGATTTGAGCATAAGTGCTAAAATACTCTTCATAATCAATAATCCTAAGTTCCTGCAACACATTTTTCATTTCACAAATGTCTTTGTAAAAGTCACTTCTCTCACTCTCACCGTTTTTGGTCCTGTGTTTATTTGCAGCACACATTCTTCTCAACACCCACGAGAAGGAAAGACCATGGCGCCTTTCCACGACATCAGTAACTCGGGCATACCATGTTGCTCAAGATGTCGACCATTCGAGCTTTGTAATTGTGGTTGTGATTCACTGTGGCCAGTAACTGTTTTTCTGTGCTAGTTTTCAGGGAATTGAATAGTGGGGTCAATTCTAGTGTCCGATTCCACTCCTCAGCTTTGAGCAACGACGTCATACCTAAGGCAGAGACGCTACATAGAGGCAATCTTTGAAAGCTATTGATCATATTCAGAAATTATACCGATATGAATTGAAGGTAACGAAAATAAAGAAGAACAGAAAAAAGAGAAGTATACATGTCCAAAATAAATTATTATCGTAACTTGTAAGAGTAAGAAAAGTGCAGAGAACCTTTAAATCCAGTACAGTATAGCGCTTGATGTAGTCATAACATTATGAATCAGCATTAACTTTTAATACTAATTGTTGAATCTAATGGGACAAGTGAACAAATAACGAAAATTGACAAACAGTGGGACCTAAAAAATACTTTAATCGGTAACTGGAACTGACCTATTATGGTTAATTCCTTTTACCTATTCCAACGATTCCACAGTTCGTTATTTAGATTGTTTTAACAACAAGTGTGTGTACTGAAGTGTTACAGGATTTCTACATATGGTATTACTGTCTTCATTACTATGAAAAATAGAAAAGCTGTAACTACAATAGTTATTAGCTGTCCTGGTAGTTCTGAGATCAATGAGAAATCTGGAAATCCTACGAAGAACGTAGTCCAGAAATTTACTGCAATAATGTCCAAAATTATGAACCAACGGAAAGTTGGAATCCGTAACTAGAACTGACCTTCTATATAGGTCAATTCTAGTTACCAATTCCAACCTATGGATGATTCATTAATTAAAGTTTTTCAAAATGTGTGTACACTAAAATGTAGGCCAATATGGTCCCTGCATTTGTTTTGCTCTTTGACCTACTCCAAAATAGTTACTAATATTGGAATTGGTAACTGGAATTAATCTATGTAGAAGGTCAGTTCTAGTTACCGATTCCAGTTTTTGTTATACACTGCAGTAGTTTTAGAGAGCAATTACAAATGTAAAAATCGTATTACTTTTCGTTACTGAGAACTGCAAAAATAATTCACATATGAATCATCGAACGGTTGGAATTTGCAACTGGGATTCACCTACATAGTTTAATTCCAGTTGTCGTTTCCAATTTTCTTAATTTTTTGCAGACATCTGTTTGTCATGCATTGGTTTTTCTTTTAGTATTTAGTGTGTCGGTTTCTAATCATTTTTCGCTGCTGTTTCGTATTTGTTGCCATCCATTTAATTTACCCATTTTCTGAATGATTTTAGTTTCTTCCAGCCCAAAACTCCCACTCTCCTGCGCTTCTCCCATTAGATTCAATAATTAATATAAAATTAACACTATTTTATAACAGTATGGCTTCACCAAGTAATTTACTGCAATGGAATTTGTAGGTTCTCTGTGTAGTCTCATAAACCATAAATTACGACGATACTTCTTACAAGACATGAAAATCTTTTTTTAAATCTTATTTTCATTATCTTCATTTTGTTTTGATATAATTCAAGACTAAGCAAGTAACTGAGTGAGTGTAATGGTAATTTTATCATATGCTACATTTGTTTGTTTGCGAGTATGATCAACACTGTTGCTTTCATAGAGTGCTAATATGTAGCTGCTTTGCCTTAGGTATGACATCATTGCTCAAAGCAGATGAGTGGAATTGGACACTAGAATTTATCCTAGAAATCATACTGTTATAAAATACGGTTAATTATATATTAACTATCGAATGTAACGAGAGAAGCACAGGAGAGTGGGAGTTTTGGGCTGAACTTCTATATAGGTAAATTCTAGTTAATGATCCAAGATTAGTAATTTTGAGTAGTTAAAGAGCAATTACAAATGCAGGAATCATATTAGCCTACATTTTAATGCACACACGTGCTGAAAAAAACGATCTAATTAATCAAACATTCAATGGCTGGAATCGGTAACTAGAATTTACCTGTACAGGAGGTCAGTTCTAGTTACGGATTTCAACTTTCGATGGTTCATAATTTTGAACATATTTGCAATAGTTCTCTGGACTAAGTTTCTCTATGATTTCTACCTTTCTTATTGATCTCATACCTACCATGAAAAGCTAATAAATATTGAACATACAGAATCAGAATTTCTCGCTTTTTTGTGGTGTAGAAATCCTGTAACACTTCAGTGCACACACTTGTTGTTAAATGATCTAACTAACGAACAGTAGAATAGCTGTAATAGGTAACTAGAATTAACTTAAATAGGTCAGTTCCAGCTAGCGATTTAGATATTTGTTAGGTCCTACTTTTTGTCAATTTTCGTTACTTGTGCAGTCTCATTAGATTCACCAATTAGTATGAAAAGTTAAAGCTGATTCGTAATGTTATGAATTCAACAAGTGCTATACTGTACCAAATTTAAAGGTTCTCTGTGCTTTTCTTACTCACATAAATTACACTACTAATTTATTTTGGACATGTATACTTATCTTTTGCTGTTCTCATTTATTTTCTTTGCCTTTAATTCTTGTTGGTATAATTTCTGAATATGATCAGTTGTTTTCAAAGATTGCCTGTATGTAGCATCTCTGTCTTAGGTATGATGTCCTTGCCCAAAGCTGACAAGTGGAAGTGGACACTAGAATTGATCAGAAATGAAAGTGGCATAATATCAGATTCACAAATGCAACGAAAGTTTCACCATATATAGTGGCATACTGCAGTTTCAATGCAGTTCCATGTGTGAACTGCCACTTTTTAGTGGCGAAGTTTAAGATACCCTGCTTTTGTCATGAGGACAAATATTTCAACATAGTTTTACTTTGTCACACCACTTTCCTTCCACCACTGCTCCCTGGTGGCAGAATTTCAAAACACGAGCATTCTCTCACACTTATTATTGAGTAATTACCACTGTATTCCATTCGATTTCAGGTTGTTTCCATTTTATTACTGAAATAAGTAAAAATAGTGATGAGTATGTACACTTCCACAGCTTCCGCAACCACAAGTAACCTATGTAAGACTTTCTTCAGTATGTGCGTGTGTGTGTGTGTGTGTGTGTGTGTGTGTGTGTGTGTGTGTGTGTTGTGTGTATGTGTGTGTGTATGTGTGCATAGGTACAATATTTACAAAGCAGTGACATATCCCACAGTCTTAACAGATTCTTGGATGAATAAATAAATAAACCTAATATGTGTAACCAAAACAAGCAAGTCACATACATTTAATGATTTGTGAGACCAAAAATTGCATAAATTAGGATTATATGAATATATCCTGAATGAGACACAGCAGCGGTTAAACTAAAAATTAGTTATTCGAAATGCCTACAAATACCACAAGATTTTAAAATCTTGGAAGAGTGACAGTCTGCAGATGAAGTTTGCGACCCAGTTAATGGTTAGTTTGCCAATGCAGACAGCGTTTGTTTCTGCGAGCGTTATTTATTTTATAAATGTGTTTGTGGCGTCTGATTTATCCCTGCGTGAAATCCATTTTCAGATCCCACAGTTGTGTTTCGGCTTCCTTGTATTTAACTCTCAGCACAACTCTAATGCCATAACCTATACTATAACATTTATACCCACCCACATGACTTCAGTTGACGCCATATTGAAAGCTATACAACTACGTAGAATTTGTGGCATTCTATGTGAATGGTAACTCACGAGGCAACTACCGACAGCCGCCAGTTGTGGCGCCACATTAGCTGCACATGTGAACCCTGCTTAACAAAGTAAGACCAAGTTCACCTTCTTGTGGCAGGATAAAAGTTGTGTAGCTTGAGCTGCGCCACTGAAAATTGCAACTGCAGAATGCAACTAGCTATGACAACACTTTTGCTGTGTGTGTGAAGGTGGCATTAGTTTACGTAATACAGTATTGCTACATAACTGATTTACCATGAACAAATTACAATGTTCTCTTAACATAATGGTATGCAAGCCATTCTGTTTAGAAGTTAAAAACCTTAAAAATTTATTTAATTATTTCATAAATAACTCAAAATTAGCACACTGCGCCCATTGTATACAACTATTACTATGAACTTTCTATCATTTCTACTTCTACAGCACAAGCTTCAAAATGCTAATCAATGCCAATTTGGAGGGTACATTTTGCGTAATTTCTTAATATAAATAGCAACTCTGGCCTCCACTTCTCAGAGTAGTATGTGGTCTGTGAATTATAACACAAAGTTCTTACTCAGCATGGGTGAAAAGAAACAAAACTGCACAACCACATTTAATAACTAGAGATACGAATCACAGAATTCATCGCTGATACATAGAAGAGTCAACACTGCAGTGAGCTTAGTGCACAGGAGTACACTTTTCCTTGTGCATCATTAGTATGTTTTTCAGTGGTGTGCTTAGGTTTAATTTAGGTTCAGTATTCATTCTTGCAGATAACACAACGTTCATAACAGGTGTATATGGAGGTCGCTGGGTAACGGCTCTCAGCAGCTATAGTTAAAATGGCAACTAATAACGTGACTGCAGCTGATACCAGTCAGTGGTATGGACACAGCCGGCTCTGTAATTGAGATGATAATGATATAGGCCATACCACCGCTAACAGTGCAAGTTACAGACCAGCATCAGTTGGATAATGTTGAAATTTGCTTTCACGATCGCTATTCTCAAAATTAACATATGTAGATGGAACATCATTTATACCATACAGTTGTCCTGTTGCAATCTGCAATAGACAATGATCAAAGACGAAAGTCAGGACATCATTCACCATGGCACAACAGGTACCAGATTCTGCCGCAAATGCGCCTAAGAAGGCAAAGCCAAGTGACACACACTGTAGTAATGTTGTATGGGACACTGACATGGCTGATCTTGCACCTACACTGTGGATGTCACAGCAAGTAATTTGTATGCTAATTCCGAAAACAGTATTGCAATGGACAGCTTATTCTTCAAAAGTCAGGTAGTAACGACATGGACGCCTCAGTGCCACCAGCGATCGCTCCTGCAGGATGCAATGAATCCTCAACGACAGGAAATATGCCAGTAGGAATGACCTCTGCTACCAGAAAAAATAGGTATAAAATTGCAACCAAAACTGGGCAGTCAACACAGCTCTGGTTGCTTGATGTCTTTCAGCTTAGAGGTATGGAGGCTTAAATCCATAATTTTCTCATAAAGAAGAGGCGCATTATCTGAATAGTTGAAACTGAGTTATCTAATGAAGACATCCTTACAGAAATAAATCTGACTCTTTAGTCACCAACGTGAGAAGGTTTACCAAGAAAGTCATTGAAGACGGAGAGGTGAAGTACCTTCCCACGCCTAAATGTGGCTTAACATTTGAATCTCAATAACTTCTACAATATGTACTTGCGGTGTATGCGCTTTCGGGTTGCACATTATGTTTAGTTAGTTTTGCAATGCCGTAACTGCCTCCGATATTTCCATTTAAGTATACTATGTCGTAGTAGTACTCATTGTGCTAAATGCATGGGAGCTCATGAGACTAAATAGTGCTCACATAGTAGAGCACATTGCAATGGAAATCACGCCACAACCAATCTCTGTTGCCTAGTTTACCAGCAGAATATGGAAACCAAGTGCAGCCAAGCCTATGACACCTATTACCCTATTGATGCCCCATCCCAGCATCTATGCTTTGCACAAGTTACTGCTGATATTTCTCTATCTCGTGTGTGCTGCATTAGTGACTGACCTACAGTATGCAGGAAAGTAGAAGGCTTGCAAATGATAGAAAACATGCTCTTACAGGGATCTAAGCATGCAATTATTTAGGTTCCAGCTCCCAGGACTTACAAAAATAAAACAGTCACTCACAGTCTGTACAGGCAAGTCTGTTCTCACGTGTTACGCGAAACAATCTGTATCTTCCCACTCCTCTGGTTACCTCTCAGCCAAATCGAAAAGTTGCTATTAAACAACATTTGTGCTTTAATACTACAGAGCTTTCCTATCTTAATAAATGAAACAGAGATGGTAAGACAAAATGCACTTTACAGAAAGCTGTTGAATACTTCTGTAAATCTGTCAATGGCTTTTAAAGTGTGGAATGCACAATCGGCTATTTTAAACAGAGAAAATATTTTTTAGAAAACTTAGCGGCAACCATGTATTTGTGAAACTTTTTTTAACCTTTCCCATCGAATGTATATCAAAGCCTATGCAAAACTTCGACAAATAAAGGGGATGCAAAAGGAATTGTCATTATTTTTCTTAGGGATATAATTCAGTCAAAACAATTTGATTTCAATTATCAATCTTAGGATGACCGTCTGCCAAGCGCCGGCTGTGGTGGTCAAGCGGTTCTAGGCGTGCAGTCTGGAACCGCGCGACTGCTATGGTCGCAGGTTCGAATCCTGCCTCGGGCATGGATGTGTGTGATGTCCTTAGGTTAGTTAGGTTTAATTAGTTCTAAGTTCTAGGCGACTGAGTACCTGAGAAGTTAAGTCGCATAGTGCTCAGAGCAATTTGACTGCCAAGCATTGGCCACTGTAATTTACTCTGCTCATGGAGTATTTACCACTATCACCATATACAAACATTCTCAATGTAAATTACAAAACCTTGTTCTGGATAAGATTATTGCCCAGCTTGAAACACAATTTCTCCTTTGTGCAGACTTCAACATACACCACTCTGTATAGGGTTGTGAAATAGACCATGTAGATAGTAGAGAGTTGCTTACAATTCTCGAAAGGTCAATAAAGTACTTCTCAACGATGGTTCTCCTACCACACTACATAACCCATACAGTTAACTGTCAGATGATGATTTGGCATTGTGCTCTTTTGACTTTACCCAGGTAAAGGGAATACACAGTTAAAGAAGATTCTCTTAGGTTGGATAATCTCAGTCTGGAAATTGCGATAGGTTTCCCCATAAATCCAGTTAATGTTATATATCCAACCAGTAACTGGCATACCAAGGATACTGGTCAGGGTTAGTCTATCACTGTGTACAGGCACCATCATCTGTATAATTGAGGCAGTAATGAGATGAGCCGTACCACCACCAACAGTGCAAGTTATAGGCAAATGACCACTGTAGATTGGTAACGTCATGGAGACATTTAACTCCTTTAACAGTCTGTTGTGTCCAAAAGACGTCTATCAATAGCTCAATTCAATTATTGAAGAATTTGCAACAAAGGCAAAGAAAAGCCATCGTTTTGAAGCAACCGACCCCTGTCTGATGGACGCCACAGTGCTCTAGAGCTATAGCACAGCATAAACATGCATACAGCATGTTTCGGAAACAGTAGACTGCAGAAAACTTCATTGTTTATTAGGAAATAGCTGCATGAATTTGGTGACACTTAATTGACATAAAAAACAGCTAGAAACCTTAATGTGAATCCTTAACGAACAGTATCTGTCTTGCTGATTTATGGAAAAAATTAAAGCTTTTTAAACATGAGGACTCAGCTAATCATCAGCCATTAACTAATGTTTGGCTTGAAGATTACGTGACTTAACATCACCAGCTTCTGCAGTTGAGCAGCTGTTTCGTCCCTCAGAACAAAAGGGTCATAGTCACACTGTTTAGGTATCATTTTCATATGAATGTAGGACACTGCAGATACAAGATAACGTTGATCCGAACATCGAGGTCATTCTGAGAATCTTTCCATGCGCAGGCAAGTGTACTTACTATACTTCACTGACATCAGCATCAATGCTTCCTTATCGCTATGGCCATTCCAGCAATCATGACATCCTGCCATGTGTCAGGTTCAAGGAGTTGAGATGAGCAACAATATAGACATAGTGGAGGTATTTACACTGAATGTAAAACTACTTAACGGTAAAAAATGAAATGGAAGTTTTAGACATATGATAGTCACTTGTTGTAGTGGTAGTTAAAACAGTAATAACAAAAAGTAAAAGAAAACACAAAATGCGCAAATTTAAAACATATAAAACATGTTGCTGAAACCCTGATATTGAAACGAAACCCTTTCCTGTCATTAGAAACTTGAAGGACCTGCCGTGGGCTAGGGAGCTGGTTGGTGAAGGGGTTAAGGCTGGCTGGTGAGGAGGGTGGGAATGTGGTGCAATAGGGATGGAAAACAAGTACATAGCAGCATTGGTGTTGGAGAGACTGTTGGGACAGAAGAGGGTGTGCAGTAGACGGGGAACATCTGAGGCTTATACTCAAACAAGCGATGTCAGTCAATCATTATGTGGTAGCCAACAGTGTACCAGTGGATGGATAGGATGGGAAAGACACCCCTGATGTACTGAAATAATAAGCATTACACTCGATTGTGCACTGAAAAATTAAATTTCTCTATAAATCATTAAAAACCTTCATTTGCTTGTAAAATATAAATAACAAATTAGAAATTTGTAGCATTTCCTAGGCTGATGCTCCACTTTGTATCATCCCATCTGTGGAATGACAGACCCTAACTTATAACGTACTGGACCCCTTGGACTTTCTGGTATAGTAAGTGGTAGATTCACACGGGTGCATGGTAGGTACTCTTTGTGATTTACCTGCGCAGTGGCAACGTAGTCTGCGTCCGCATTTTCTCGACCTGTAATCTTACCTGCCCTTATCTGCAGTTCAGCCGCTCGCACGTTATTCGGCACCCTGTGGATTCTGAAATTAGCAAATAAGTGGAACAAAGGTTTTGGAGTGGAATTTTTGTGCTACTAAATAATTCAAAGCTGATAAAGGTGATAAAAGCTATTGTATGCTCTGATAAAAGCAATTATATTCTAGAGAGTTGTTGGTCTCAAAATCCTATGATACAATTTATTACAAAAAATTGCAATATCCTAGTTTACATGCCAGACTCCAGCCAGATACCATTCAGACGGACATGTCTCTCTAAGTGGGTTCAAGACAACTGTCGGATACCAATTGCATTTGGTTGTTGTCTCAATCAGGCTAATCCCAATTTTGATCATATTAATATAATTCACTCAGCTTCCACGCGGGTATTCTAATGCACAAGGCCAGCATAGTCTATTACTGGATGCCACGGAACTCAGTCTTTACTTACACTTCATACTGCACATAAAAATAAGCATGATTATAACGAATTGGTCATAATGATCATTGGCTGAAAACAAAACAGAATTGCAACAGCAGGAATGAGCACAGCAGCTGACTTACTGTATTCAATGACTGTTGTGTTGTTGCACTCAATAAGCTTTGCTCAAATAACTATTTTCGTCTATGCCTCAGTAATTATCACATATTAAGATAAATATTCATTCACAATCAAAATAATTTTAACACCTGTACGACCATTACTTTGTCACAGTCTTATTCAGATCTAGCCAAAAAGCAAACTTTAGTTTGTAATCTTGAGGGAGTGCAACTCCTGGCCACCCGTACTGCTCCCTGGTCGAACATCTAGTCCTCAACAGTGTCGTGATGTGCGCCTTTCTCCCCAACTAAACCACTTGTGACATCAGCCATCATCTTTATCCTTAAGATAGACACAATATACCTTATACATTACCTGTTGCTTTCTGCCCACGTACACTTTGGAATTAGATCTTCAGCAAATTTTACTCTAGCCCTCTCCTCTAATTTAAAGTTTTTTTTTCAAAAGAACTACCTTTTTACCCTTCAGCAGCCTCTGGTCACACAATCCCCAAGGGTGTCCATCTGTGGATACTGGGTTGTATTTCTAATCTACCCCTGGCTTTTCTGTGTCCTTCTGCCTTGACATTCTTGCAAGTCTCTGTGCCGCCCTACTGTGCAGAATTGAGTGCTACCTCTGCTCTGGCCTTCTGCCTATCGGTAGTGCAGCAACCAGAGCATCACCCCACTCTCCATGTTTGCTAAATATATTCAAGATGGAGGAGCCAAGATAGCGGGGACAGATATGGCAACGTCACAATGATGCCATGGTGGGAAGTTCAAATTTTGGCGACAAATTGGTCAATTGGGCTACCTCTGCTAACCTAACCCTCTCTACCAGAAAATGGCAGGAAGTTCAAATTCCAGCAGGACAATGCAACACATCATGGCTACCTATACTAACCTCAGAAAATGGCGGGAAAGTATATCACTTGGGATGCCTCCACTAATCCGACCGCCACCTCTTCCTAAGAATTGGCGGGAAAAGGACTCAGCCTGTGCTGGAGAGGATGGACATAAGACTTTATTTTGCAGGCGGTCTTTAAACAATTAGAGGCAGCAGCTCCATCCAGTCTGTTCACCATGAAGTCTGGAGTCCAACTGACCTAGTACACAGTACTGCTACCAGACGGCGCTGTCATCCCTTCCATGACGTAATCCAAGATGGCGGTCTGGAGGGGGGAAATCGGCGGGTAAAGGACTCAGCCTTTTCTGTGCTGCTAGAGAGAGGAAGGAGTGTACTTTATTTATTTCGGAACAGTTTAGTTAGGGACAGATTTGACATAGTATATTTATTACACTGATACAAAATAGTCACGCTGACATGCTTGAGATCGCAGTAAATAGTCTACAGATCTGTAAACTAATCGTAAATAATGCAGTACACTGACGTGCAGAGATGCAAACAACTCATAAATTACTGAAATCATGCATTGCAAGCCTGCACAACTGTTCACAAAATAATGTAACAGACACGAAAACAACTAATAAATTGTCAAAAAATAATGCATGTGTAACGCTATTCAAACATGCTCACAATACTTAAACTCCCGAAAATAATGTAGTGCACAAACACTCAGTCCATGTAAAAAACGCAGCATATCAGTGAACTAATCAAACGTGCGCACACACTTTGCAGGGTTAGCCAGACGCAAGCCAGCGCCAGAGCGCGAGCCATTGCTATTGCGCTGCTGCCGATGACAGGTGAAAGTAACGTTTACAGTTAGAGTTCTTCAAGTGCTATACTGACGTCACATTTCTATGTAAATAAGTGCTACGTCAACCTCTGGACTGAGCATACATGTTCACCGTTGCTAGCGTGATCCCTCTTCCTACCTGCAGTCCAGCATAGGCCTAATTGCCGAGCGACTCACCCTCACAAATGATGCAGAAATCAGTTCCATTGCTTCCCAGAACAGCACAGGGTGCATTGTTCCTAGCGATCCTAACAGGACATGCGAGATACGTATAGCCGTGCACATGTGGTTACCTGCCCAGTGTGACTGATGCATCGCTGCAAAATGTTCACGCAGTACCCAGGACCTGTTTACGAAAATAGCCCACATTAACACCGACTGCATTCATCCCGATGGTCTTAACGAGACATCATGTGTTCCCTTCCTGGAAATCGCGACGACCTGTTGTCAAAATACGTCTCAGAAATGTTGAACCTTCTCACTGCTAAAAGCCTTCATCATGTCTCTGCACGCTCGCGAAAATACTGTTTACCATAAAAGCATTCTTGTTGTTTGGAAAGAGAGCACTGTCTAAGCACAGATGGGGGGGGGGGGGGGTCAGAACAGTTATGCAGACAGAATTCGAAGCACTGTCCTACATAAGAGAAAAATAGCGGAAATTTTCGGTATACTACACCTACTGGTCTGGAGATATCTTAACGCCACAGTGGTGGATGAGTGACAGCATCCCCACCAAAGGTGGATGGTCTTCTTCAACTTGTCTTTCAACACTTGCTTTCTCAGAACTCTCCATAGATACCTTGCCTCCATCTTGTTCAAATCAGTTTGTAGATGCTCCTGTGTCCCAGCACAAAGGATGTCTTGTGAATGAATGGACCATTATGATTGGCTCTTATTGAATTTACCTGCCGAATTACTGATGCTGCATTTGTGGAAGCGCTGTCCACCTTTTTTATTTTCTGCGGACAAGACTTTCAGCGGCAAAAAACTAATTTGTACACATCAACATATTGCACCGACAATTAAACCCTGCAGAGTGTCCTACAGATCGTCAAATACGGAAAGACTCTTTCTCAATTACACTGTTCTGCCATTGAGGGAGGGAGCTTGAATATTAGAGAGCGAAACCTATCTCCAAACTGGCAATATATCACCACATACCGTGACGATGTAGTAAACGTACATTTCGTATCCTGCACCATACAAAATCTCCCCTTTTACACTATTCTTAAAGCTATCGACCGCCAGACACTCGTACATATACCGCGAAGACAGACAGCACCCTATACACTCCTCGCAGAACTAGATACTTTCCTATAGCTGACGGCCATAAGTCATCTACTCCCGACGCATGACCAGGGCACCCTCAGTCGACCGAAGTCACTCTCAGAATTTTTCTACAAATTCGGCGTCGGCTCCCCTCGGCACAGACGAGTACTGTTTCTGGGCCCGATCTGCTTGCTTGCTTGCTTTGCTACACACATCTCCAGACTCTGGGATTACAAGAACAAATGTATTTCACATGGTGGTTGCCAGAATATTATACCATTTATACGACACTTCTCGATATCAAGCACATAGCAGAATCCTACCGAATGCTCACACAATATAATTTCGAAGATACAGACTGGAAATTATTCCTCTACAAATCATTCAAGGAAACCGGTCAGATATATATTTTACCACTGTACTTACAGTTAAATATCACGATCATGGTCTCAGTTAAACAACATTCGACAATGAGTGAAGTATCTGAAATACACCCTGCTGATGGGTGTGGCTCTGGAAATAGAAATATGTGTACCATTCTTATGACTTCACATACTCTTCCCTTTGCTATCACAGTATTCCACGTCAGATCCATACCTTCCTTAAGAGTGGACATAGTCACTTCTTTTGCATATGTTGGAACACAAACACATTCTTTATAAGCCAGATGCTCAAGTCGAACCTATCACGCATTCCCTACCAGTGGTACCACTGTGTCTTAGAAAGAAAGACGTAATCGTCTTACAAAACGCCAGATGATAAAAAAACACGACCATATTACTATCACAAGCGATCATGGTTCTAGAGGTGCACACAAGTATCCATGTTAAAAGTTATACTGGCTTTATAAATCATTGGTATGGCATTACCTTCGAATGAATTGGTTTTACCAGACAAATACCGTGACACTGAATATAGACAGTGATCGTAGGAATGTATATTATCGGACCAGCAGTGCAATTACACGTAGCCCACGATAAAACCGCATGATGAAATCGCTGAATTTTGAAAGTGATTCGGCTAAGGGACTTGGTATGAAACCGCTATTTGCAACTCCCTCATGCCGCCACTAGATATTACTCCAGTATTTGTAACACATTCTGTCTTGATACCATGTAAGATGTTCCACGATATATCTACCAGATTACATGCGATGGTTGATTGAGAAGGCTCACAAACAGTAGATGGTGTGCTGATTGAGGTCGTACGAAATGTGCACAGCCTTCTCAGATCTCTAGCGTTACGCTGTCCGCTAGAAATGATGTCTACAATTAGGAATCAACTCTTTCCATACAACCACATACCTGCATTAGATCCTATGGAGAAGTCCTTTAATGATTACAGCCATAGTGAATCATATTTCTGGCACTCTCATATCTCGAAACGAGTCACCTTTCTCGAACCTCTCTGCTACAGTAAAATTCCAATGTGGTTGTAGGTAGTCCCTTCCCATCTTGTAACTGCTGCCATTTCTGCAGCTTTGTGCATGTGACCGTTCCAGTTTAAGACGGAAATGAGCATAATTCGGAGAGAGCCATATCCACCACCTTCTGCAATCCATGTAGAAACAAGAGTGACCTGAGTTACTGCGACAGGTTCATGTTTTGACCATTCGGTGGAAATGAGAACAAGTTGTTGTAGCTCTGTCAACAGTGTATGATGTGTAAGGTCAGCACCAAACGAAGCCTGCTCCTGCAGCACTAGATAGTATAAAAGACAGTATGGGAACTGGGAGCAGGACGAGGATTTTGCTACTGCATTTTGGTGCGTCCCAAAACTACATATGGATACTACAGTCCATTGCAAATCCGCGTCCCTCAGGGCCCATGCACTTCTATCGACCTAACATGCTACTTTCATTATTCTGAACCATCCAACAGAAAAATTACAAACTATAAAAGCTCCACTAACTTCATCCGATAGAGAACTCGAAAAGATTTTTACACAGCTCTCTTCTCCCATATATTGAAAACAAATACAATCTGCATGCTGGCATCGAGCACATGTGACGATTCTATTAAATATACAGGTATTGATCCACTGCACAGACCAGTGTAAAGTTTCATCACCAAATCCCACAAACTACCCGGTGAAGCTGTATCAATGTTTGAAATATTGTTTTTTTCTACTGTAACACTCTTTGTATGCTCCCATACATTTTGTTTTTTCCACCATGACTTCGAGGTCTGTGTCAGATTCTAATTTGACAATAAGCATGTTCTGATCCATTACTTCTGACAGAAATCTAGATGTCGCGTGGTATAAGTCATGTTCTTACCGCTGCTTCCATAATACCCCATAAACACTGGATGATTTTAAATAAAAGACATTTACAACTTAAGGTAACTGGCAGAGTTGGGCGGTGTTGTGGAGAGTTTCCAAACTGCAGTCTAAAGGTGACTGACGACCTCTACATCTAAGCTCATCTGTCACAGTGATGGAATAGCTGATGGCTCTGCATTCCATTTCGACTGACTCCTCATATTGCACTCATGTATGTAATCATGGTTTTGGTGCTATCCATCCCCAGAAGGTGTTGTCCCTCCACCAAAACTCTTTCTCAAACTCAAACAAGCGATGTCAGTCAATCATTATGTGGTAACCGACAGTGTACCAGTGGATGGATGGGATGAGAAAGTCACCCCTGATATCCTGGAATAATAAGCATTACAGTTGATTGTGTGAACAATTTTACCAATTTAACAGTAATTTCAACACTGACCAATGATGTGACAGCATGTTTCCCAATATCAGTATCATAGCTCATTTAAACTTCTCCAGCCCCTCACCTACAGAACTCATTGTGTAAGCTCACTTCTTGGTATGACACAAATATGGCCATTGACAGATTTACAGAAGTATTCAACAGCACTCTGTAAAGTGCATTTTGTCTTACCATCTCTGTTTCATTTTTTAAGATAGGAAAGCTCTGTAGTATTAAAGCACAAATGTTGTTTAATAGCAACTTTTCGATTTGGCTGAGAGGTAACGAGAGGAGTGGCAAGATACAGATTGTTTCGTGTAAAACGTGAGAACAGACTTGCCTGTACAGACTGTGAGTGACTGTTTTATTTTTGTAAGTCCTGGGAGCTGGAACCTAAGTAATTGCATGCTTAGATCCCTGTTAGAGCACGTTTTCTGTCAATTGCAAGCCCTCTACTTTCCTGCAGGTCAGTCACTAGTGCAGCACACACGAGATAGAGAAATATCAGCAGTAACTTGTGCAAAGCATAGATGCTGGGATGGGGCATCAATAGGGTAATAGTTGTCATAGGCTTGGCTGCACTTGGTTTCCATATTCTGCTGGTAAACTAGGCAACAGAGATTGGTTGTGGCGTGATTTCCATTGCAATGTGCTCTACTATGTGAGCACTATTTAGTCTCATGAGCTCCTGTGCATTTGGCACAACGATTACTACTACGACATAGTATACTTAAATGGAAATATCGGAGGCAGTTACGGCATTGCAAAACTAACTAAACATAATGTGCAACCCGAAAGTGCATACACCGCACGTACATATTGTAGAAGTTATTGAGATTCAAATGTTAAGCCACATTTAGGCGTGGGAAGGTACTTCACCTCTCCATCTTCAATGACTTTCTTGGTAAACCTTCTCACGTTGGTGACTAAAGAGTCAGATTTATTTCTGTAAGGATGTCTTCATTAGATAACTCAGTTTCAACTATTCAGATAATGCGCCTCTTCTTTATGAGAAAATTATGGATTTAAGCCTCCATACCTCTAAGCTGAAAGACATCAAGCAACCAGAGCTGTGTTGACTGCCCAGTTTTGGTTGCAATTTTATACCTATTTTTTCTGGTAGCAGAGGTCATTCCTACTGGCATATTTCCTGTCGTTGAGGATTCATTGCATCCTGCAGGAGCGATCGCTGGTGGCACTGAGGCGTCCATGTCGTTACTACCTGACTTTTGAAGAATAAGCTGTCCATTGCAATACTGTTTTCGGAATTAGCATACAAATTACTTGCTGTGACATCCACAGTGTAGGTGCAAGATCAGCCATGTCAGTGTCCCATACAACATTACTACAGTGTGTGTCACTTGGCTTTGCCTTCTTAGGCGCATTTGCGGCAGAATCTGGTACCTGTTGTGCCATGGTGAATGATGTCCTGACTTTCGTCTTTGATCATTGTCTATTGCAGATTGCAACAGGACAACTGTATGGTATAAATGATGTTCCATCTACATATGTTAATTTTGAGAATAGCGATCGTGAAAGCAAATTTCAACATTATCCAACTGATGCTGGTCTGTAACTTGCACTGTTAGCGGTGGTATGGCCTATATCATTATCATCTCAATTACAGAGCCGGCTGTGTCCATACCACTGACTGGTATCAGCTGCAGTCACGTTATTAGTTGCCATTTTAACTATAGCTGCTGAGAGCCGTTACCCAGCGACCTCCATATACACCTGTTATGAACGTTGTGTTATCTGCAAGAATGAATACTGAACCTAAATTAAACCTAAGCACACCACTGAAAAACATACTAATGATGCACAAGGAAAAGTGTACTCCTGTGCACTAAGCTCACTGCAGTGTTGACTCTTCTATGTATCAGCGATGAATTCTGTGATTCGTATCTCTAGTTATTAAATGTGGTTGTGCAGTTTTGTTTCTTTTCACCCATGCTGAGTAAGAACTTTGTGTTATAATTCACAGACCACATACTACTCTGAGAAGTGGAGGCCAGAGTTGCTATTTATATTAAGAAATTACGCAAAATGTACCCTCCAAATTGGCATTGATTAGCATTTTGAAGCTTGTGCTGTAGAAGTAGAAATGATAGAAAGTTCATAGTAATAGTTGTATACAATGGGCGCAGTGTGCTAATTTTGAGTTATTTATGAAATAATTAAATAAATTTTTAAGGTTTTTAACTTCTAAACAGAATGGCTTGCATACCATTATGTTAAGAGAACATTGTAATTTGTTCATGGTAAATCAGTTATGTAGCAATACTGTATTACGTAAACTAATGCCACCTTCACACACACGGCAAAAGTGTTGTCATAGCTAGTTGCATTCTGCAGTTGCAATTTTCAGTGGCGCAGCTCAAGCTACGCAACTTTTATCCTGCCACAAGAAGGTGAACTTGGTCTTACTTTGTTAAGCAGGGTTCACATGTGCAGTTAATGTGGCGCCACAACTGGCTGCTGTCGGTAGTTGCCTCGTGAGTTACCATTCACATAGAATGCCACAAATTCTACGTAGTTGTATAGCTTTCAATATGGCGTCAACTGAAGTCATGTGGGTGGGTATAAATGTTATAGTATAGGTTATGGCATTAGAGTTGTGCTGAGAGTTAAATACAAGGAAGCCGAAACTCAACTGTGGGATCTGAAAATGGATTTCACGCAGGGATAAATCAGACACCACAAACACATTTATAAAATAAATAACGCTCGCAGAAACAAACGCTGTCTGCATTGGCAAACTAACCATTAACTGGGTCGCAAACTTCATCTGCAGACTGTCACTCTTCCAAGATTTTAAAATCTTGTTGTATTTGTAGGCATTTCGATTAACTAATTTTTAGTTTAACTGCTGCTGTGTTTCATTTGGGATATATTCATGTAATCCATAGTTTATGCAATTTTTGGTCTCACAAATCATTAAATGTATGTGACTTGCTTGTTTTGGTTACACATATTAGGTTTATTTATTTATTCATCCAAGAATCTGTTAAGACTGTGGGATATGTCACTGCTTTGTAAATATTGTACCTATGCGCGCGCGCGCACACACACACACACACACACACACACACACACACAGACACACACACAGACATACACACACACACACACACACACACACACACACACACACACACACACACACACACACACACACATGCTGAAGAAAGTCTTACATAGGTTGCTACTCTTGTAGTTGCAGAAGCTGTGGAAATGTACATACTCATCACTGTTTTTACTTACTTCAGTAATAAAATGGAAACATCCTGAAATCGAATGGAATACAGTGGCAGTTACTCAACAATAAGTGTGAGAGAATGCTCGTGTTTTGAAATTCTGCCACCAGGGAGCAGTGGTGGAAAGAAGTGGTGTGACAAAGTAAAACTATGTTGAAATTTTTGTTGGCATGACAAAAGCAGGGTATCTGAAACTTCGCCACTAAAAAGTGGCAGTTCACACATGGAACTGCTTTGCAACTGCAGTATGCCACTATATACAGTGAAACTTTTGTTGCATTTGTGACGCTGGCATTATGCCACTTTTGTTTCGGGTCAATTCTAGAGTCCCGATTCCGCTCATCAGCTTTGAGTAATGACGTCATACCTAAGGCAGAGATGTTACATAGAGGCAATGTTTGAAAACTGATCATATTCAGAAATTATACCGACAAGAATTAAAGGTAAGGAAAACAAAAAAGAACAAAAAAAGAGAAAGTATACATGTCCAAAATAAATTATTATCATAATTTATGTGAATATGAAAAGCACAGAGAACCTTTAAATCCAGTACAGTATAGTGCTTGGTGAAGTCATAACATTATGAATCATTGTTAAAGTTAACTGGTGAGTCTAATGGGACGAGTGCACAAGTAACGAAAATTGACAAAAAGTAGAATCTAACAAATACTTTAATCGGTAGCTGAAACTGACCCATTTAGGTTAATTCTAGTTACCTATTCCAACGATTCTACTGTTCGTTATTTAGATCGTTTTAACAAGTGTGTGCACTGAAGTGTTACAGGATTTCTACACCACGAAAATGTTAAAAATTGAACGCTGTACCTACGATATTTATTAGCTTTCATGGTAGTTATGAGATAAATAAGAAATATGGAAATCCCAGAGAAACGTAGTCCACAGATTTATTGCAAAAATGTCCAAAATTTTGAACCATCGAAAAGTTGAAATCCGTAACTAGATCTGACCTCATGTACAGGTCAATTCAATAATCCGTTCACCATACGAACGAACCTGATGTAAACATTGCACTATGTATTCTTCCGCGTTTTCTGGAACCTCATTGGTTTTCCGTTTCACGTGAGACTGCTGCCAAGTTGTCTCCAGTCCTGTCAAGTACGTCAACAAGGGTGCGTTTTGTGTTGTGCGTTACATGCACCTCGACTTAGCGATAATATGGGACATCAGCTTTACCAGTGTGTTTAACTAGGACAACATTGGCCGGTCAGCTGGTACAGTTAGCCTGCAGTGACGTAGCCAGCTGCAGTTCACACTTAAATACGGATTCGAATGTCATTTAATTTTGAAGCAAAGTCAAATAGTACACTACACTGCAAATCTCCCACAATACGCTCCTTAGACGACTAGACGAAAACCACAACACATTATAATTTTTAACTAATGTACTATTATAATTAAAAAGATGAATAATGAAAATTCCAGACTTACCCACGTAGTAATTTTTATCCAAAAGCTGTGTGTAACGTAACAGTGTAACCTCCCCACAAAATAAAATAGTGTAACTTCCCAACAAAATAAAATAATATGAATAATATTCTCATTTAGCATAACTACCCAACACTGAAAATATAATACAATATGACAAACCTATAACCTTTCAATAATTGACAGTCAATTTAACCTGGTAAATTTTGAACTTCAGCAATGCTGCGTCATGGCCCTGATACATCATTCTGAATAAATAGAAAAATCTTACCTGAATTAGATCGCCGGATAACGCGTATATATCTGCTCCTATAAGAAATTTTCCTGGCGCAGCTAAGTGCAATGCTGGTGGATAGATTTGTCTTATATAAAAGGAAAGAACTGATTTTTTTTCAATAATCGGGATAGCCAAAGATTGGAGAAATTAGTGAATTCTTTAAATTGAGATTAATGTCAAAAGTTACTTTTTATGAGAAAGATTATTATTAACAGATTTTTTTTAAAACATTTACATGGGACTTGATGTGACAATACTACATATGCGCGAGGCTGCTTTTACCTTACCCTACAACGCTCAGGCTCTGCCATCGCTGCACACGACCGGCCAAGAAAACACGATACACCAGACACAACTGCTCGCTAGCAACAACTTACTCCTACTAACACTCAAGTTCCTACTGCAGTCAAAACTGCTCGTTGGTCTCAGATTCTCTTCTAGCTCACATATCGCAGGCAGCGCGTGAGCAATACATCGAAATTACATCAGCTCGAGTGCGCTAGCAACAAATTCTTTAATTATGGACCTCTTACAACAGATTATTGAAGGATTTCTCGGTATAGTTAAATATCGAACCTGAGAAATACATTTCAGTTCTGGAAGTGTCTCCTGCTACGTTGATAGCGAGATTATCAACAACAGAATCTACGAACCTAACCAGGGGCAGCATATTCTCTTCTTCTTTTATGACGAGCCGTTCTATATCCTACCAGCGTTCGACAGTGACATGTGAAAAAGCTGCATGCATTAGTTCCAGTACATCTTGCGGCTTAGTAATCTACTTACTTCTCGGATCAAACCTTGCAGCTTGGCCCGAGGTCAGTACTGTTGGGTTCATATTGTGATGGTACAATAGCAAATGTAAAAATGCAGCATTTGTATGATGTGCTCCATGCTGTGAAAATGATTGTTTTTCATGTTTCTACGATACTTATCTAACTCTGTGTTATAAAACGATGGACATAGTCCAAAAAAAAGAGGATTTGGTTTTTCATTTTTGCCTTAAAAATTAAATTGTTGTGTTTTCTTAATATAAACAAATTTTATGAACAGTCTTTCATAAAACATTGATAATTACGAATTTGTATTTGAAATTGAAAAAGGAATTGCAAGTCTAATATGTAAAGAGAAATAAGAAGATGCGCATTATTCATAAAAATGATGATGAGTTTCATAATTACGAGATGTAGGTATTTCAAATTGAATGAGAAGAAAAAAGTGATAATGGGGAAATTTGAACAAACGCGCGAGTAACTGCATTAGCTTTACATTCCATTACATTACCGACTTCACTACACATTCAATGTGATTTTGCTTATGAAGTGCATTATATAAAACGCTGGGAAAACTTCAAATCCGATTATGAAGAAAATTAAGAACAGTATATTTCTGGACACTTTTTAACTATGTTGCATGCGTGTGTTTCACTAAGGAACAATAAACAACCTCTGCCATACTGGGCATGAACAGCGTGACAGTCAGAGCACAACAGTGCAGAGGTTGTGATTGTACACGATTTTTGAAATAAAAACTATGTAGCTAAAGCGTGATTAAGAAAAACATCGATGGCTGTTAATACATTTGAATGTTTAAAGTTTCATTTAACGTAACTTTGTAATAAGATATCTAATACATAATAAGGACCTATTTCCAAGAGTGAAATAACATCAGTGTATATGTACTATGGCTTCTGACTGATCATCGCATTTGTGTTTGTTTACACCAGGTTTATTCTTATGATGAATGGATTATAGTTACCGATTCCAGACACTGAATGATTCATTAAATAAGTCGTTTTTTCAACAAGTGTATGCTAATATGATTTCTGTATTTGTAATTGCTCTTTGAACTACTCCAAAAAATTACTAATATTGGAATCCATAACTAGAATTGACCTATATAGGAGGTCAGCCCAAAACTCCCACTCTCCTGCGTTTCTCTCGTTACATTCGATAATTAATATAAAATTAACGCTATTTTATAACAGTATGACTTCACAGATAAAGTCTAGTGTCCAATTCAACTCATCTGCTTTGAGCAATGATGTCACACCTAAGGCAAATCCGCTTCATGTAGGGAATCTATGAAAGCAAAGGATCATACTCGTAAACAAACGTATGTAGCATACAATAAAATTACAATCACATTCAGTCAGTTACTTACTTAGCTGTGAATACAAAAAATAAGCAGTTGCGGACAGCCAGTGGGGAGCAGGCGATGGCGTGATGAACCATCCCTGTTTCTTCTCCTCTTACTATCAAATCTATTCATGAAGAATCAGTAACGTTAATAGGCATGGGTCCCTTTCAAGTAAAATACTCTGGAGGTAAACTAGGTTCCCATTTTGATCTCTGGGTGGAACCTACTTCAAAGAGATCCAGGCCAAAAGGAACTTTCAGGTTGGGAACATGGAATGTTAAAAATTTGGACATGCCAGGAACGTTCCAGACATTATTAGACTAATTAGATAGATACGATGTAGACATTACAGCTATTTATAGAAATTGGTGGTAGGGGGAGGGTAGCATGAAGAGGGGTAACTATACATTTTTCTATGGAGGTGTGGAAGCTCACAGTTTTGGAACAGGTTTTGCAGTACAGAGAAAAGTGTGTCACACAATCAGAGATATTAGGTTCATTAGTGACTGACTATCAGTTATAGTAGTAATTAATGTACACACATGAACTGAGAACACTGAAGAGGTTGTTAAAGACGGCTTTTATGAAGAACTAGATCAACTGTGAGATGAGTTCTCCTTGTATGATACAAAACTAATCATAGGTTATTTTAATTCGAAGATAGGGAAGGAGGAAGCATTCTGGCCTACAATTGGGAAATAAAGTTTGCATAACATTTCGAATGATAATGGCACAAGGGTGGTTAATTTTGCTGTTTCAAAAGACATGATTGTTGAGAGCACATATTTCAAAAGGAAGGACATTCATTAAGCAACTTGGGTCTCTCCGGATGGTCACACCCGGAACCAAATAGATCATGTTCTTGTACATCGGAGATGGTACACTAGTATAGGAAATGTTAGGACTTTCAGGGGAGCAGACTGCGATTCTGATCATTTCCTGTAGTTGCAAAAGTTCACCAACTGCTATCTACAGCAATGTCAAGGTGTTACAATGCAGAACTTGTTAGGTTCGACATTGACAAGCTAACTGATGAAAACTTTAGAAGAAAGTACATGATAGAAATTTCAAATAGGTTTGATGTTCTCAGGACACAGAAATATCAAGACGAGGATGTAAATAAACAGTGGATCACTGTGAGGAATAATATCAAAGAGGCAGCGAAGGTCACAATAGGTACAATTAAGAAGAACTCGAGGAAACCGTGGTTTGATGAGGAATGCAAGAAATTGCTAGAGGAAAGGAGAAAAGCGCGATTAGATTGGGATAGAATGGGAGACAGAAAACGAGAGGAGTTCTTGAACATGAGAAGGGAAGTTGGTCATAGGCTACGGGCAAGGAAGAGGGATTAGCTGAACAATCAATTTTAAAAAATAGAAACAAACAGTAAAACAAAAAACATTAAGAAACTTTACCTTGACAAAAATGGGTATAGGAAGGGGTTCAAGGCTAGGACAAATGCACTTCGAGGGGATGCTGGTGGAATACTGACAGACCCCAGTGCTATATTAAGTAAATGGAGGGCGTATTTCGAGCATCTATTATATGTACACAAGGAAGCAGGAAATGAGCAGGCATATGAACCCCAGATATCTGAGCCAACATTAAAGGAAGTAAAAGGTGCAATAAACAAATTGAAAAACCATAAAGCACCAAGATCAGATTGCATAACAGCAGAATTAGTTAAAAATGGGGGACAGAAATTGGTGGAAGTAGTTCACAAAGTGATAACTAAAGTATGGAACTCGGAGATGATACCTGAAGAGTGGCTGGAATCGATTCTGATCTCAATTTTTAAGAAGGGCGACAAAATGGATTGTAGTAATTATAGAGGGATATCGCTATTACCAGTATGTTCCAAAATTTTCTCGAATATTCCACTAAGCAGGGTTACGACATATGCAGATAAAATTGTGGGCGATTACCAAGCTGGATTTCAGAGGGACAGATCAACTATAGACCAAATATTCTCCGTGTGTCAAATTTTGGAAAAGAAATGGGAATACAATAAACCAGTTCATAATCTTTTCATAGATTTTACTAAAGCACATGATTCAGTATTGCAATCAAATTTATACAGAATTCTTTTGGAACTTGGAATACCAAAGAAATATGTTAGACTTATAGAAGCGAGTTTGAAAAACACAAAAGGTAGAGTACGCATGGGGAAATTGGAGTTAGAAAAATTTGTAATAAAGAACGGACTTAAGCAGGGGGATGCCCTGTCTCAGCTACTTTTTAATTTAGTCCTAGAATATATTGTATGAATGACAGCAGATAATTCAGAGGGTGTGGAGTTAAATGGAAATATTAAGATATTAGGGTATGCAGATGATCCAAACATCCTTAGCGATAGGAAAGAATCTGTAACAGCAAATGCAAATGCGTTAATCAAGGCTAGTGAAGATGTAGGTCTAAGGATAAGTGAAGACAAAACTAAATACATGGTTACTACTAGAATGCCAACAGCAGTAAATCAGGAAATGTTAAGAGTTGGAGACATGCAGTTTGAAAAAGTGAACACATTTAAGTATCTAGGCATGGACATCACCTCGAGGAATGAGATTGAATCCAAACTGAAGAACAGATTATGGGTGGGAAATGCGTGCTACTTCTCACTGAATCTTCAAAATATCGTCTGGTCCTATCTCTTCCATTAAATGTTTCAACATCAATATGACCACTCCCATATACTTCGATATGCACATTATTTTTAGCACTATCCATTTTCTATGGTTCATCAAAAGGAGTGTATAAAACATAGCAGTCTTGACGATTTGTAACGTGATGTGCCGCGCCACTATCAATGTAACGTTCATCACATAGTTATACATCTACATTTGTGGGTAAATTACATACTTTAAACAAAGTTTCTTCTGAAATTTCTCGTGACAATGTTTTCACAGGTGATAACATTGCAGAATCACCACCACCACTAGGACAGATGCTGGAGATATGACCTTTGCTTATACATTTAAAACACACTATGCCCGTTTTGCAGTCTTTCGAAATGTGTCCAGTCTTAACCACATGAAAAATATTTCTTCACATCGCGGTTGCTTGAATTTTGCACCTTTTTCACATTACCCAATTTAATTTTGTTTTGTTACTGTGTAGATACAGTTCCCTTAGTACTTGAAAACTTTGCAGCAGCTACCTTTGTTTCTTCTCTGTCTTGAATTCGCAGATCATAATTAACACACCTTTTCTGTAGTTTATGCCATGTTTTGTCAGCTTGTGGTAGATCATGCCAAGTTGCGTCAATGTGATCAAATTCTTTTGGCAGTGTCTGAGGAAAACGTGCACACAAATCAGGTTTATTTAGCATAGAAATCTTTATTTGTACTTCGCCAAATTTTGCTAAATGACAAGTCGACATTTTCAGCAGACTGTATATCTTAAAACTGGTGTAATTTATCCCAAACATATTTTGCAGTTTCACATGTAAGTACTCGAAGTAGCCGTTTTGTTTCTAGCGACAAACCAAGACATTTCTTCGTTTTTGAGTTCGCTTTCGTCCATGTACTTAATTTAGTTACATAATCTTCAACATTTGTTTTCGGTTTCGCAATAGACGCGCAAACAACATCGTAAACAGCGTCACATTCCAAGACAGCCTTCATGAGAATGCGCCAGGTAGCCCAATTTTCTTCGAAATTTACTTTTTGAACATGTTGTTTTTTTTACAGTCATGATTATTTGCCCTTATTTTCTGTTTATGCTTACAAACACGTCGAATAACTTAGTAAACTGTCTGTAAAAAGGGTGATCGCGTCACAAGCCATCTGCTTGAATTAGATGAGTCTGACAATATTAAACACGCCTCAATTATATATCAAATCAATGTTAATCGGAACCACGCTCTGCTACCATGTTAGGATAAAAAAATATATATATATATCCAACCTGTAAATGATTGCGCTAAGATTTATTAAAGTGCCAGAACTTAATGTAAGATCAACAACAGAACAACTGTATATATTTTTTTAAAACTCTTCACAGATCTCTAATACAAAGAACAAACAAAACTTTGGATCAAAGATAAATGTACACATATAACAGAAGCAAATATAAACTTGTAATATTATTTACAATCGTTTAATATGGACATTATTGCAGTAAATTTCTGTACTACGCTTTTTGTAGGATTTCTAGATTTCTTATTGATCTCAGAACTATCATGAAAAGCTAAGAAATATTGTTGGTACCACTTCCAAATTTTTCTCTTTTTCATGATAATCAAGATAGCAATACCACATATAGAAATCCTGTAACGTTTCAGTGCACCCACTTGTTGGTAAAACGATCTAAATAACGAACTGTGATATCGTTGGAATAGGTAACTAGAATTAACCTATATAGGTCATTCCAGTTACTGGTTAAAGTATTTGTTAGGTCTTACTTTTTGTCTATTTTCGTTACTTGTGCACTCGTCCCGTTAGATTCAACAATTAGTATTAAAAGTCACAGTGATTCATAATGTTATGACTTCACTATGCACTATACTGTATTGGATTTAAAGGTTCTCTGTGCTTTTCTTACTGTCGCAAATTACGATAATAATTTATTTTGGACATGTATACTTCTCTTTTCATGTTCTTCTTTATTTTCGTTACCTTTAATTCTTGTCGGTATAATTTCTGAATATGATCAGTAGCTATGAAACATTGACTCTATGTAGCGTCTCTGCCTTAGGTATGACGTCATTGCTCGAAGCTGAAGAGTGGAATCGGACCCCACAGATAAATTCTAGCGTCCTAATCCACTCATCAGCTTCGAGCAATGATGCAATATCTAAGGCAAAGACGCTATGTATAAGCAATCTATGAAAGCAAAGGATCATACTCGTAAACAAACGAATGTAGCATACAATAAAATTAGAATCACATTCACACAGTTATTTACTTAGTCATGAATTATGTGGAAACGAGCTGAAGATAAGGAAAACAATTAAGAACAAAAATTAAAAACAAATTTTCATGTCTGTTAAGAAGTATTGTCGTAATTTATGTGACTAGAAAAGCACAGAGTACCCTTAAATTGCATCACAGTAAAGTGCATGGTGACGTCACACTGTTATAAAATAATTTTAATTTTATATTAATCATTGAATCTAATGGGAGAAGCGCAAGAAAGTGGGGGCTTTGGGCAGAGAGAACCTTAATGTATCAGAAAAACGTGAAAATTAAATGAATGACAAGTACGAAAGAGCAGCATAAAATGTGGAGAAACCGACACATTAAATTCCAAAATAAAAGCTAATAAATTTAAAATGGATATCTATAAAAAAGAATATTGTTACTGATAACTAGAATTAACCTATGTAGGTAGATCCCAGTTACACATTCCAAGCACTCCATGAGTCATACATAAATTATTTTTGCAGTTGTAAGCACTGAAACGTAATACAACTTGTGCATTTGTAATTGCTCTCTAAAACTAGAACTGACCTTCTACATATGTAATTCTAGCTACCACTTCCAATATTAGTTCCTTTTTTGTAGTAGTTCAAAGAGCAATTATAAATACAGAAATCATATTAGCCTACATTTTAGTGCACACACAGGCTGATAAGCCGATGTAATTAATGAATCAGCGAATGGCTGGAATCGGTAACTGGAAGAGACCTATATAGGAGGTCAGTTCTAGTTACCGATACCAACTTTTCGATGGTTCATAACTTTGTACATTTTTGCAGTAAATCTGTGAACTACGTTTTCGTAGCATTTCTAGATTTGTAATTGATCTAAGAACTACTATGAATGAAGATAGTAATATCATAAGTAGAAATCCTGTAACACTTCAGTGCACGCACTTGTTATTAGAAAAATGTAAATAAAGAACCCTGGAATGGTTAGAATCGATAACTAGAATTAACCTGATTCCAGTATTTGTTAGAGCCTATTCGTTATCAGTTTTCGTTACTTGTGTAGTTGTTCTGGTAGATTCAACAATTGGTATAAAAATTACCACTGATTAATAATATTATGTTTTCACCATGAGCTATACTGTTCTGGATTTAAAGGTTCTCTGTGCTTTACTTACACATTTAAATTACGATAATAATACTTGTCTTTTTCTGTCCTTATTTATTTTCGTTACCTTCAATTCTTTTCGATGTAATTTGTGGCTACATAATTAATCATGTGAACTGTGTTTGTAATTTTATTGTATGCTACATTCGCTTGTTTACAAATATCATTAGTTGCTTTCAAAGACTGACTCCATATAGCGTCTCTGCCTTAGATATGACGTCATTGCTCAAAGCCAACAAGTGGAATCCGACACTAGAACTGACCCGACCCCACTACAGAGTGCAATTCATTGAAAATTAGCACAGGAAAACAGTTACCGGCCGCCATGAATCACAACCATAATAACAAACCTCGACATGGCCGATCTCGTGAGCCCCGAGGTAGGCCCATGTTACTGACGTCACGAAGACGGGCTGTGGCCTTTCTTTCTCGTGGGCCTCGAGAAGAATATATAATGAGTATAAACACAGGACTAAAGACGGTAAAAGTTAAAGAAGTGACATTTCCAAAGACATTTGTGAAATGAAAACTGTGTTGCAGAAATTTAGGATTACTGGTTATGAAGAGTATTTTAGCACTGATGCTGAAATCGTTATAGGGACTGAAAGCTGACTAAAGCTGGAGATACGTTGAGCCGAAATTTTTGCGAAAAACCTAACGGTGTTCCCAAAGGATAGGCTAAACACGGTTGGCGGTGGCGTTTTTGTTGCTATTAGAAGTAATTTACCTTGTCACGAAATTGAAGTAGATACTTCCTCTGAGTTAGTATGGGTAGAGGTCATTCCTGGCAATCGGAATAAAATAATAATTGAAACCTTTACCGACCTCCCAATTCAGAAGATACAATTGCTGAAAGGTTCAAAGAAAACTTGAGTTTGATTTCAAACACGTGCCCATCTCATACAATTATAGTTGGTGGTGACTTTAATTTACCCTCGATACGTTGGTGAAAATACATGTTCAGTTCCAGAGCTATGCATAAAACATCATCTGAAATTGTGCTAAACGCATTCTTTTAAAATTATTTCGAACAGTTAGTTCATGAATCCATGCGATTAGTAAACAGTTGTGAAAACACACTTGACCTTTCAGCAACAAAAAAACCTGAGTTAACAACTTGCATGACAACAGATACAGTGATTAGCGAACACAAGTTTGTTATAGCGGGATTGAATATTGTAACTCCCAAATCCTCCAAAAATATACGAAAAATACACCTATTGAAAAAAGCAAGTAACACTTAACACATTCCTAGAGACAATCTCATTCCTTCCTAGTTAACAATGTAAGGGTAGACCAGATGTGGCTTGAATTCCAAGAAGTAGTATCAGCAGCAATTGAGAGATTTATACCAAACAAATTAACAAATGACGGAACTGATTTTCTTTGGTACACAAAATGGGTCAGAACATTGTTGCAGAAACAACGAAAAAACTTGGCAAATTTAAACGGACACAAAATCTCCAAGATTAGCCATCTCTTACAGAAATTCGAAATTTACCGCATACTTCGAAACGAGATGCTTATAATAGGTTCCACAACGAAACTTTGTGTTGAAACCTGGCAGAAAATCCAAAGAGATTCTGGTCGTATTGTAAAGTATGCTAGCGGCAAGACACAATCAATGCCTTTTCTGAGTAATAGCAATGGAGATGCTATCGAAGACAGTGCTGCCAAAGCAGAGTTACTAAACAAAGCTCTCCGAAATTGCTTCACCAAAGAAGACGAAGTAAATATTCGAGAATTCGAGACAAGAACAGCTGCCAACATGAGTAACGTAGAAGTAGGTATCCTCAGAGTAGTGAAGCACCTTAAATCGCCAGTCTAGATTGTATAACAGTTAGGTTCCTTTCAGAGTATGCTGATACAATAGCTCCATAATTTTCAATCATATACAACCGTTTGCTCGCGAAAGATCTGTGTCGAAAGATTGGAAAGTTGCACAGGTCACACCCCACTCCAGTCATCTACTGCGCTGAGTGTCAACTTTGCAAGTGTAGTACTTTCTGCCGAGGAGACAGGTTCAAGAGGAGAGGACAATATTTAAGATATCACAGGTACACGATTCTCGGGAGCTCTTCCAACACACCGATTCGCAGCAGCTGCCAATCGCTTGACAGTAGTCAGGGTGACATCTAGCTGTTTACGAACATCAACCAACTCATGCCGTATTCGAGAACAGCATTCACAATGGAACTGCATTCTGCCTGATGCAATATATTACTAGTCAGTGAACAAATAACATTAAATCAAGGCCACTGATTATCTTTTAATCTACGAGCTAAGAAGTTGATAATTTTGTAGAAGAAATGAAGCAAGTACCGTCATTTGAAGTTACTTTGCTCCACTTTTTACAGATTTTTAAAGAAAATAATTTAGAAACAGGGATTCCTTAATGTTTTTGTTTATCAAAATGATTTGATTAGTTACAACAGTCTTTTGAAAAGCAATCTGTATTTACATCTCTTAAAATAACCTTTTATTTATATTTTTATTGTTTTTAAAAAAGTGGTGCATAGTTTCCTTGACCTGGGATACCTTGCACCAGATGCCTAAATTTCATTAAAAATGGGGATTACAGAGGTCTGGAGTTATGTTTGACCATAGGAATGATAGGTAATAAAGCAGTTACTAAAGAAATAAGGACTACAGAGTACTGGAGCAATGACTGACCATCAGAATTAAGAAAAAATAACGATCTCGTTAGCAGAAACAAATTTTATTGCCAAAATAGTTTAACAAATTAAAGATTTAACACAAAATGTAGCCTATATTGTGAGTTAATAGGTCCAATATCCTTCAAGCTGTGGTGTGGAGAATAAGCCATCTTTGCTTATCTGTTTTGGAGGCTGAATGGTGCAAATTATTTCATGGAAGTCATACTTCATTTCATCTTTCGGCATTGGCCACTTCCATGATTTCTTAGACCTTTGCATTGAACTTATTGTAGCTCCGTCATGGCTTACATCAGTAATTAATTTAGGAAAATATTCCCCTTCATATCTGAAGATCACATACTGGCCCACAGTGTGCACAACTTCACCAAATTCTGGACTTTTCTTCTTCGGCGTGGTTAGTAACTGAGTTTCATCCACTTCAAACTCTACAGGTGATGGTGACCTGACTTGAGATCTGAGATAAGTCTCATCTTCAGAAGAATCTATGAGAGAGATGGTATCAGAATCTTCTCCTGAACTACTATCTTGATTTTTGTGACTTCTTCTGTATTTCTTCAAAACCTTTTTCTCCATTACTGTCACACTTTTATCAGGTGTGACTGAAAGTTTCTTTCTTCCTCTGTTACTGGCAACACCAGTAGTCCATTCAGTTCTCTTATTCTCAAGGGCTTCAATGAAAGAGTCTTGTACCGCATCATTGTCACAAGTTCGTGATGGAAGATGGCAAAGCATATCATCAACATTGATTGGATAAATGCTGCACTTTTGGAAACCTGCTATTAGGTTCTTTGCCGAGTTCTTGACAACTATATCCATTAATCTCTTTATCATAAATGGGAAATGCTGTTTATGCAAGACAGTGTCCTTGAAACCTTGCTTGCTACTTTTCCACTATGTAAGGACCTGTCTCCAGGCCACTTTCATGGGCCAAAAGAAAGAAGTGATCAAAGGCTGAGTAATGTGAGTACTGTTTGCTGGTAGACAGATGAACGAAATGTTATTCTCACCGCAGAGCTCTAGATCGTAAGTTGTCAAATGTGAGGACAAATTGTGACAGATTACTACTTTATTTCCTTGGAGCTTTTCAGTCTTGGTAGCATCAACTTGGTGAACCACTCGCTAAATGTATTACTGTCAAACCATCCACTAGGACAATGTGAGTAAAGGCAGCCAGTGGGCCCATTTCTTGTCCATGTTGACCATAGATGTGTTGATTTGTAAACAACAAATAGAGGCAAAACTTCTCCCTCAGCATTTCCAGCAAACATTACAGATATGCTGCTCTTGGAGGAATTACAGATGTTTTCTGAATATTTTGAACCTCTTTTTGTGAGTACTTTCTTTTTCCCTGGATCGTCAGTTAGGATGTTTCATCAAAATTCCATATATTAGTAGGTGGCACAATTTTCAGTTCAACTTGTAAATGTTCAACATATTCTCTGAGAACATGTTCATCAACTGCAATATTCTCTGAGAACATGTTCATTAACTGCAATATTCTCTGAGAACATGTTCATCAACTGCAGCTCTACTCCTTTTAATGTTGGTTGCAAAACGTACACAAAGTTCAGGGTGGTGTTTGGTGAAGCCCAAGAGCCATTCATAGCCTGGACAATTGTCTTTGAATCTAGGAACTTTACGTCCCTGTCTGGCAAGGTATGACTTTACAATTATTCGAAGTTCCATTGGAGCAACAGGTAACCCATATTTACTCAGCTGCAAAACACATTTTACAAACTCTGCTTCTTCTTCTTCTTCATTACCAGTAGTAAAAAATCTGTGGGAATCATGGACGTGAATTACTTCCTTCCTTTGACTTCAGTTTATTAATTATGGTTCTTCTTGAGATTTTAAAAAGTTTTTCAGTTTTCCTTTGTGATATCTCCTTCTTCCTAATGGCTTGTAGGCATTTCTCCAGAGTTTCTGGGCTGTAATCACAGTATTGCCTATTTACAACCATTCTCTTATACTTCTGTGGCATTTTCACCAGTCTGAAAGAGATTACAAACATTGTTCACTGCCAGCAGCACACTACAGAGGAAAAATAAGTCAGAAATGTTCCTAGATGTGGAAGAAATGCACGCTGGGGATACTATGCACCACTTTTGTTGTGGTATGATGTTTCTCCATAGTAAGAAGTTTCGTAACCTACAACAGTAAATTGACAATGACACAAACAATAGTCCAGTAAACGAAAAACTACGATACTTTTCAGCAGCTAGACGTTCTGAGTAATTAAAATAATGGTGACTGACCTTCACAGTGACCAGTTCACCCTGTGAAAAACATAGATTTTTCCAGCTTAATTTTATACACACTTATGAATGTCTTTACTAAGATGCTTCTGAAAAATTCAAGATGGCCGGCAACTGAACATGCAACTTCGACCATAGATATTAGTATCTATGGTCGAAGACATGCAAGTAAGGGTGCCAACAGGTGATCTCCACTGGTGCCAACCTGTAAGTGCTACCTCAATGGATATACAGCAAGTAGTGTAGCATCTATGAACCAAAGGTACTTTTTTTTTTCAAATGGAGATAAGTTTGACGCTATGGAGCAAAGTAACCTTAATTGACGATATACAAAATGAGATTTCTATTAATACAACACAAAAAAACTGTGGTAGAAATTACTAGTTTCCTAAAACGTTTTAATATTAATTAGAGTTGAGAGCAAACTCAAAAACCGAGTTAATATATGATGAATGTATATAATTTATAGGGCTACTCCTCATTATGGGGAAACTAGACATCACACAGAATGTTCGAAAATCTGCTACAGCAAATATCACAAACCGCGATTGCTCGTAGGATATGCAAAGGACAATAGTTGCTCTCGAAAAATTTTAAAAACTCACGTTTATTTGTGTTGATACAATGAAATTCAGGAGTGATGTATTCTTTGGCTGATCTGTGAACCACAAACGCTAGTTTGCTACGAATTAAATTACATACCTATCCAAAACATTCATACCACTAACTTATAAAAGTACAGTTTTGTAAGCGTCCGAAAATTCAGAAACTTACCTGTTTCCCACAAAATTAGACACCAAATTAGAGAAAGATTGTTTCGAACGAGGAGAGGCTAACTGTCCCTTAAAAAGTTTTAAAGAGCGCAATTGACGATAACAGTACTAGTTGTGACGTTGGTTAATTATGTTTATGGCGGTTATTCGCGTCTTTCCTGCACGATATTTCAACTGCTTGACTCGCAGTCTTCTTCATAAGAAGACTGCTTTTGAAATATCGTGCAATAAAGACGCGAATAGGTGGCAGAAACCCAGTTAATCAAAATGACAATGCCTCACCGGTAAAGCCCGAAGAATTACACAATACTAGTTTATTGCTGCACTTGCGAATGTTTCGAAATATTACAGTACAAATGGGTATTGATACAATCAATGAAATATTACGCAGAAGAAGTGCCGCGAATAGTAAAATATGCGAATATATAACTTTAAATCGACACACGATCTTATACAAGCTGTCTCACACAAGGGAAAATTCCTGAGTTGGCTTCTGTATGTAAATAAACGTGTGTACTGCACGGATTTTTCACTTAGCTGATTCTGTGCACACTGGTGTGCCGAAGAACACTGCAGCGTAAGCTTATCTCAATAAAAATAGCTAAAATGTACAGGACCAACTAAGCACGTCTTCTGCCTGCAAGTCGCTGCATGGTATTGCCCGAACTATCGCATCCCAAGAGGCTTTGCTAGCAGAACTTAAGTAGTCACAGCATACAAGTTTAGGAGACATTACTGTATTGGGTTCTCAACCACAATGAGTGGAACCTACTATGACTGTGTGATAGTAAGCTGTCATCTGGCGTCCAATTTTCATGTTTTGTAAGCCATTTGACTTTAGCATGAAGGTGGAGCTGCAGTAGTGTTAAGTCAACAGGACGATACTGCCTGCTCGGTGCACTCAAACCACATCGTTCTGTGCATAATACAGCATAAAGTTCATGTGGATAGTTTTCACGTCACAATAGAAGCATATACCGGTGCTGATTATACTGTTTGGAACACAAATTCCAAAATAGGGTCTGCACCTCAAATTCTGAATGTTTCTATGTACGATGCAGACATTCACTAATAGCACTGTTTAATAGATATATATAAAAAATCATAAATCCTGTGGGTGGGGAGGGATAGTATGGTGGGGATGGGTGACAGTGGAGTGCTGCAGGTTGGACAGTGGGCAGGGGAGAAGTGGGGAAAGGGGAGGGGGAGCAAGTAGTGGAAAAGGAAAGAAATAGAGAGAAATAAATAACTAAATGTCCTGCCCACTATCTTTCCCACTCCTCCCACATTGGTATTCTGCTGTCTACGAACCTACACAATATATTCGTCCATCCTTACACAACCCCTGCTCGCAATCCCTTACCTCATGGCTCATACTCCTGTAATAGACCTAGATGCAAGACCTGTCCCATACATCCTCCCACCACCACATACTCCAGTCCAATCACTAACATCACCTATCCCATCAAAGCCAGGGCTATCTGTGAAACCAATCATGTGGTCTAATAGCTAAGCTGCAACCACTGTGCTGCATTCTATGTAGGCATGACAACCAACAAGCTGTCTGTCCACATGACTGGTCACCGGCAAACTGACAAAGAAACAAGTGGACCACCCTGTTGCTAAACACGCTGCCAAACATTATATCCTTCATTTCAATGACTGATTCACAGCCTGTACCATATGGATCCTTCCCACCAACACTGGATTTGCTGAATTGCGCAGGTGGGAACTTTCCCTGCAGTACATCCTATGTTTCCGCAACCCTCCTGGCCTCAACCTTTGTTAGTCAATATCCTCACCCCTCCAGCCCCTTCCAGCACTACACAGCCGTCATTCCAGCATCACATCCAGTCTTTTTTATTTATGTTTTTTTTGTTATTTATTTCTCTCTATTTCTCTCCTTTTCCCGCTACTCTCCCCCCCCCCCCCCTCCCACCTCTCCCCTGTCCACTGCCCAACTTGCAGCACTTCACTGTCTGCCAATCCCCACCATACTATCCCTCACACTTCCCAATCCAGCCACCTCCTTTCCCCCACCCAGGTGTGTATGCGTGTCTATTGTTGACAAAGGCCATTGGCCGAAAGCTTTGTGTGTGAATATCTTTTCTTGTGCCTATCTGTGACTCTGCTATGTGGTGAATAGCAACTTTCCTTCTCAGAATATTGTTACATTCCATTCTGGATTTTCCATTGTTTGACTTTTCACAATAGTATTACTAACCTAGATGGCTGGAATGGGATGGCGGTGTACTATTGATGATTGATAGTAAGGCAACACCTCATCCTGAAGTGCAGGCACAACAAATTGTAATCACTGATGCAGCAACATAGACGTACAGTAGGCAGAGAAGCAAGACACCAATGTCACTCCAGGGAGGCAGAACCACATAGGGAATTTCACGTTAATGATTACGTAATCTGTAGTTTCTAAGGCTCAAGGTATAGATGCAAGCATCTATCTGTAACACATTTTTATACTATGATACCCATGCAGTCTGTGGTTTCCTTGGCGAGTATGGAGGTAGGGCTGGCACATAAGGCATGTATTCCACATAAGTGTCATATTATTATATATACACTGAAGTGACAAAATTCGTGGGATAGTGATATGTACTTATACAGATGGTGGTAGTATCAAGAACAGAAGATATAAAATGGCAGTGCATTGATGGAGCTATCTTTTGTATTCAGGTGATTCATATGAAAAGGGTTCTGAAGTGATTATGACCACATGTCAGGACTCAACAGACTTTGAACATGGAAAGGCGGTTGGAGATAGACGCATGGGGCATTCCATTTCTGAAATCGTTAGAGAATTTAATATTCTGAGAACAAGAGCATTAAAAGTGTACTGAGAATACCGTATTTCAGGCATTACCTCTCACCATGGACAATACAATGGCCGACAACCTTCACTTAATGACCAAGAGCAGTAGGGATTATGTAGATTTGACAGTCCAAACAGACAAGGAACACTATGTGAAATATCTGCAGAAATCAATATGGTACATACTACGAATGTATCTGTTAGAACAGTGCAGCAAAATCTGGCGTTAATGTTAACGGTGTTTGACACGTTGGGAGCACTTGGCTGGGAAATTCCAGCCTATGCAGCTTACTCACCAGACTTCGCTCCTCCTGATGACCACTTGTTTGCATTGATGGGTCATGCACTTGCTAAGCAGTGCTTTGTTTCATACGAAGATGTGAAAAAATGGCTCGATGAACGGTTCACAGCAAAAGGGGAAAATTTTTACTTGGGTGGTATTCACAAATTTCCCGAAAGATGGGAAAACTGTATAACAAATGTTGGAGCATACTTTGAATAATGCACTATTTATCATTCTTCCGATTTTAAAATGTTTTTTTAGACAAAAAATCCGCATTTCATACGTGTACACCTGGTGTACCATACTGGAGTTGCATTACATAACCAAATGTCTTCTTACTTAAAGTGCATACTGACATTAAATACATTTAAAGTTGAAACTGTTCTTGCTTGACCATGGCTTCTACTCTGTATGAATTTCTGGAACATCATAATGATTAAAGCTCTTTTATCAAATAATTTTAATCATTTATGTCATGTCATACTGTAATTTACTTTCATTGTGTTGATCATGTATTCTCACTTAACTACTGTATCATATATACAAGCAATGTAGTCTGTCAATTTAAGTACTAAGGTTGTGTTATGTAGGATAACATATCACTTTGGCACAGCGATGTGTTGAACAAGCATCTGCCAAACTGATGTATGGCAATTGCCACCTTGAAAAGTTTATTTAAGTAATACATTAGTATGGCCTACTGTTCAGATGTATGTTTTTATATATTCCCAAACCAGGACAACAATAGAGATCTTACTACACTCACGGTACCTGCTGATTGGGTGATTTATTCCATGTTGTCCACTCCTGCTTTAGCGATATGATGCGAGCTGTGAAAGAATGGCCACAGTGATGCCAATGACGTCAAGGGGACAAGAGAAAACCACTTACCTGTATATTCAATTGGTGTCAGTTAACTAAGACAGACAATTTTGGACGTAGACCGTATTAATGTATTTGTGATGTTCTGAATAATGATCGAACTTTGTTACGCATGGTCATTGTAAACAAAAGTAGAACATACAACACATTGTTCCTGAGAAGCATCATATTTATTTCAAGAATTTTGATACTAGGTTGTGCTCTTAACTTCCAGAAGTAGCTGCAGTACTTTGAGAAAGGAAGTCTGACCAAGAGATACGGACAAATGTGAAGAAATAACAAGGTGAGTATAGAACAGCAGAACATCACAGTTATCAAAAATCATAAATTACTTATGTTTTACCACTCATCCGACACTACAGCATATGAAAGAGAGAGAGAGAGAGAGAGAGAGAGAGAGAGAGAGAGAGAGAGAGAGAGAGAGAGAGAGAGGGGAGGGGGGGGGGGGGGGGGGGGAGAGATATTTACTGCACTATTTGTGGGACTTTTTTCCCTGACATAGGACAGTGTTTGTTGCACTGTTATCTTGTCACTATTTAATAAACTTATTAAATCCTTTTTGAAGCCTCTGACCACTGCCACCAAAAAAAAAAGTATATAACTGTATAAGAAAATCAGCACAATAACGCAACAGCTATAGAAGTTAAAAACTACTTGTATGTATCAACAAATTCGTCACATATCTGCTATAACTCAGCAAAAATTGCACCTCAGTATATAGTCTGCCTTAGCTTTCCCACACTTGACAATGAGTTACTTTAAGATAGTCCACAGAATACACAGGGATGTAAAATGGGTCTAATTACAACACCACTATTCCAGATTACAGGATAGAAAAACAGAGCTGGGTTCAATATGTGAAAACTCATAAAAATATTCTGCATTTTTATATTGTTCACTGTTTCTTACATAAATTGAGATATTATCTTTCTCGTCACAAATGGAAAAATATGTGAATGAAGAGTGCCATAGTTTCAAAATATTGGAGGCAATCTGAGGAAAGATGGAAAGGAGGAACAGGTCATATGGAATCTATATTGTCAGGGACCCACAAGAGACGAAGATGAGAGGAGACAAAACTGCTCCTTCTTATTTACAATATTAGGAATTTCACCTCCCGGAGGTAAAAAATGCCAAGCAGCTTTATGTCTCTTTGTAATTCAACTGCCAACCCAAAGTTTGGTACAGATTTATTGATGACATCTTCATGATCTGGACTCACAGTGAAGAACAACTCCAGAATTTCCTCTCCAACCTCAACTCCTTTGGTTCCATCAGATTCACCTGGTCCTACTCCAAATCCCATGCCACTTTCCTAGACGTTGACCTCCATCTGTCCAATGGCCAGCTGCACACATCCGTCCACATCAAACCCACCAACAAGCAACAGTACCTCCATTATGACAGCTGCCACCCATTCCATATCAAACAGTCCCTTCTCTACAGCCTAGGCCTTTGTGGCAAACGAATCTTCTCCAGTCCTGAATCCCTCGACCATTACACCAACAACCTGAAAACAGCTTTCGCATCCCGCAACTACCCTCCCAACCTGGTACAGAAGCAGATAACCAGAGCCACTTCCTCATCCCCTCAAACCCAGGACCTCTCACAGAAGAACCCCAAAAGTGCCCCACTTGTGACAGAATACTTCCCGGGACTGGATCAGACCTTGAATGTGGCTCTCCAGCAGGGATACGACTTCCTAAAATCCTGCCCCGAAATGAGATCCATCCTTCATGAAATCCTCCCCACTCCACCAAGAGTGTCTTTCCGCCGTCCACCTAACCTTCGTAACCTCTTGGTTCATCCCTATGAAATCCCCAAACCACCTTCCCTACCCTCTGGCTCCTACCCTTGCAACCGCCCCCGGTGTAAAACCTGTCCTATGCACCCTCCCACCACCACCTACTCCAGTCCTGTAACCCGGAAGGTGTACACGATCAAAGGGAGAGCCACATGTGAAAGCACCCACGTGATTTACCAACTGACCTGCCTGCACTGTGACGCTTTCTATGTGGGAATGACCAGCAACAAACTGTCCATTCGCATGAATGGACACAGGCAGACAGTGTTTGTTGGTAATGAGGATCACCCTGTGGCTAAACATGCCTTGATGCACGGCCAGCACATCTTGGCACAGTGTTACACCGTCCGAGTTATCTGGATACTTCCCACCAACACCAACCTATCCGAACTCCGGAGATGGGAACTCGCCCTTCAGTATATCCTCTCTTCTCAATATCCGCCAGGCCTCAACCTCCGCTAATTTCAAGTTGCCGCCGCTCATACCTCACCTGTCTTTCAACAACTTCTTTGCCTCTGTACTTCCGCCTCGACTGACATCTCTGCCCTTACTCTTTGCCTTTAAATATGTCTGCTTGTGTCTGTGTATGTGCGGATGGATATGTGTGTGTGTGTGTGTGTGTGTGTGTGTGTGTGTGTGTGTGTGTGTGTGTGTGTGTGTGCGCGCGAGTGTACACCTGTCTTTTTTTTCCCTAAGGGAAGTCTTTCCGCTCCCGGGATTGGAATGACTCCTTACCCTCTCCCTTAAAACCCACATCCTTTCATTTTTCCCTCTCCTTCCCTCTTTCCTGACGAAGCAACTGCCAGTTGCGAAAGCTCGTAATTCTGTGTGTGTGTTTGTGTGTTTTGTTCATGTGCCTGTCTGCCGGCACTTTCCCGCTTGGTAAGTCTTGGAATCTTTGTTTTTAATATTATATATGCGATCTGAGGCTTTCCTGGAGTATATGCTGCTCCCATGGTTCTCAGCTGTACTGCTGATTAGGTGGCAATCTCTGTCAGGTCTGATGGCAGAAAACAGTTCTAGTGCTGGCACAAATGTTTTGGAACACACCATACAGTGCATATTGTTGAGCATGGCGCTTCCATATTGACCTGAGGACATCATCAATTGTGATTGCAGTGGGGTGGGCATGGGATCATCAAGACTGGATGGTGGATCAACGGAAACATGTTTCCTGGTTGGAGGAATCACATTGGTTGTTACACCAGATGATGATTGTGTACAAATATGATGTCATCCAGGTGAATGGTTGCTCCAAACGAGCACTGCACCATCAACTCATGCTAATGAGGTCTGTAATAAGGTACAGGAGACATTCCCCTGTGGACTACGAATACACTGCTATCATGCTTTCTTGCTTTTCACCCAAGTTATTTTTTTTTTGGAAAACTTCATAAAACTGATCAGTGAGAAGTTCAGCCATGGGCTGACACAAGTTTTTAAACATGTTATGAAATTGACTTATTTTGTTTGCAAAGGGCTATCTTATGAGCAGACCGAGGCATAGCCAATGGCAGCCCTCTCTTGCAAGCTGTAGCAAATCTGTTCATGGATTACTTTGAGGACTGAGCACTGGGAACTGCTGAACTAAAACCTGTGTGTTTCTTTTCATATGGTGTCAACTGGTTACATGGGCCTGAAATACTGAAAGATTTCTTAAAATATCCTAGTTAAATCCATGAAAACCTCCAGTTTACCATGGAAATAAAAAAAGACGGTGAATTTCTTTTTCTCTATGCCCTAGTTCGGTGTAAGCCTGATGGCTTGCTCGCCCACGGTGTATACTGTAATCCAAAGTATACAGATTTATTTCTCCATGCTTCCAGTTGCCTCCATCCCTCACAATAGAACAGTGCCCTCAACTCTCTAGTACACACAGCATGGTCCGCCTTACAGGAACAGAGCCTAATGGCAGAGCTGCAGCACCTGGAATCCATTTTCCATGAGAATGGATACAGCAACTGATAGATTCAGACAGCTCTGTAACATAAGATCTCTGAGAATGACATGGAAGATGAAAACACGTAAGAAGAAGAGATAGAGATAAAAGAAAACAAGCTTTCATACCATTTACTGGTAATGTATTGTCAAAAATTGGCAGCCTACTGTTAAAACATTACATTATGCAAGTTTTCTGTCTGACAGCTGAAAAAAAAATAAAGCGTTATTAGGGGCAATGAAAGATGGCCTGTTTCTTAAAAATGTGGGGGGTGTATTAAGTCATGTGTGAATGTGGAAAGACTTACATTGGACAAACAATCCACACTACTGCAAATCAATGCATAGAACATAAGCACCAAGCCTGCTTATTGCAGTCCAGCAAGTCTACAATAGCAGAACACCACATTAAATATGGACATAAAAAGAACGATCTGGAAACGAAAATCCTGGCTAACATCAATAAATTTTGGGACTGCATTTTCAAAGAAACAATTTAAATTCATGCAACTGATAATGTAATCAACAGGGACACTGGCTTCCAACTGAGCATGGCATGGGAGCCAATACTAAGATCCATTAAAGAAAAATGTGTCACTTGGCTGTCATATGTGACAGGGATGGGGCGGAAAGCAACTGAGACTCTCCCGTCCACTGTTGCAGCCAGACACATCGCCACCACTGAGCAAGGCTCTGAGCATTATGGGACTTAATTTCTAAGGTCATTAGTCCCCAAGAACTTAGAGTTACTTAAACCTAACTAACCTAAGGACATCACACACATCAAGCCTGAGGCAGGATTCGAACCTGCAACTGTAGCGGTCGGGCGGTTCCAGACTGTAGCGCCTAGAACCGCTCGACCACTCCGGCCGGCACACTAAGCAAGGCACAGAGCTGGCAAGACCTGAATTCTGGACTGAGAGGTATAGACACCACAAGTCCACAGCACACACATCTTTCCACCAGCACCACCTGATGATGGCGGTACAATTGTCCATCAAAATATCATATCATAGGCTTTCAACAATTGTGTCCGGCAGTACACCTGAGATTAGTTTCATGGAGTCTTCCAAAGGGACTTTAGTGAAATGCAAGATGATTGGATCTGGTGGTACACGCAAGAACCACGGAAACAGCATATATGCCAGGAAAGCTTCAGATCAAATACACTATGCGATCAAAAGTATCCAGACACCTGGCTGAAAATGACTTTAGTTCGTGGCACTCTCCAACGGTAATAATGGAATTCAACATGGTGTTGGCCCACCCTTAGCCTTGATGACAGCTTGCACTCTCACATGCATACGTTCAATCAGGTGCTGGAAGGTTTCTTGGGAAATTGCAACCCATTCATCACTGAGTGCTGCATGGAGGAGAGGCATCGAAGTCAGTCAGTGAGCCTGACACAAAGTCAGCATTCCAAAACATCCCAAAGGTGTTCTATAGGATTCAGGTCAGGAGTCTGTGCAGGACAGTCCATTACAGGGACGTTACTGTCGTGTACACTCCGCCACAGGCTGTGCATTATGAACAGGTGCTCGATCATGTTGAAAGATGCAGTCACCTTCCCCGAATTGCTCTTCAACAGCGGGAAGCAAGAAGATGCCTAAAACATCAATTTAGGCCTGTGCTGTGCAAAATAACAAGGGGTGAAAGCCCCCTCCATGAAAAACATGATCACACCATAACACCACTGCTTTCGAATTTTACTGTTGTCACTACACATGCTGGCAGATGAAATGCACCAGGCATTCACCACACCCCCACCCACACCCTGACATCGGATCGCCACATTGTGTACTGTGATTTGTCACTCCACACAACACTTTTCCACTGTTCAACTGTCCAATGTTCACGGTCCTTACACCAAGTAAGGCATCATTTGGCATTTACTGGCATGATGTGTGGCTAATGAGCAGCTACTCGACTATGAAATCCAAGTTTTCTCACCTCCCGCCTAATTGTCATAGTACTTGCAAATGGATCCTGATGCAGTTTGGAATTCTAGTGTGGTGGTCTGAATAGATGTCTGCCTATTACACATTACAATCCTCTTCAACTATCGGCAGTCTCTGTCAGTCAACAGACGAGGTGCTGTACATGTCCATACGGATATTTAGGATTGTGGAAATCTTGCGTACAGACATATGACACAAGTGACACCCAATCATCTGACCACTATCATAGTCCACGAGTTCCGTGGAGTGCCCCTTCTGCTGTCTCACGACGACTAATTACTCCTGACATCACTGATATGGAGTACCTAGCAGTAGGTGGTAGCACAATGCAGCTAATATGAAAAACGTGTGTTTTTAGGGGTGTCCAGATATTTTTGATCACATAGTGTACTTATACATTACAGTTGATCACCAGCATCCCTGAACGTTTGATGCCTTACCTGATGGTGAAGTCACCTTCCAGCAGGATATATGTCCATGTCACAAGGCCAGGAATATACTACACTGGTTTGAGTTAGTATGATAGCAATGTATACACAGTTCGTAGCTGTCATGTTCCTTTGGATTTCTACCACAGGTGAATGTCTCCCTTAGTGTAATACAGATTGCATTGGCCTGTGCCTGTAGCATGGTGCATGTTTTGAGCAGTTGTTCACCTGGTTGGTGGCATATTCGTCCACGACCATGGTTCTGGTGTAATGACTAACATGATTCACCTAACCAAGCAACATATTTCCATTGATCCACTGTCCAATCTTGATGATGCCATGCCCATTGCAACCATAATTGATGATGTCCATGGATAAATATGGAAACACACTTATCGTCTACTGCAGAGCTTCATATTCAACAATATGCACTGAACGGTGTGCTCCAAACACTTCCCCCTGCACCAGTACACTACTCTGTCATCAGATCTGCCAAAGATCACTACCTACAGAATGGGACACCTCCAATTTCCACAATCTTTGATAAGGCAGGGATGTTAAGTACCTTGTCACCTACTCACGAATGGTTTCACCATCCTTCAACTACTGTCCCAAGATGTTTACAACAGTATCACATGAGCAATCAATCAAATTCACAATTTCTAAGAGGTTCATTCCCTAGCGCAGGATGACTTTTTAAAGTCAGTGAGTGGATTTTCCCATTTGCAGTCCATATTGCCACTTTTCTCCATTTGCAGCTACTTTGTTTTCCTTGCATCATGTGTCTGCAACACCACCAAACAGCATTCAGTATTGTGGTGGGCATTTATCATAAACTTTTGGCTCATCAGCTTATGTGGTTGCTTTTGAATTATTTTGTCTAGAAAACAAAAGAAATGATTTTAAAACTAATGGCATTTACAGATTTAGTACACCATGCTGGAATACAGGATAAGGGAGAAATGACACAACATGACAAGAAGGAAATCAATTTAACAATGTTTATTTACACTGTAAAAAGTCTTATTATGTCTTTGTTAATCTGGGCTTTGACTTACTTTTTAACTTAATAATTGAGAAGATGTTTCCTCCCACACTTTATTTACTTTTGTTACATAACTCATTCTCTGGTTAACTAACATTTTCCTCACCTTTTCTTTATATCTGGCGCCAGTTAAATGGAAAGGCTCTTCTGCCTTCATTTTAAAATAGTTTCATTTTGGGGTGATTTTTTGTTTGTAAGCACCATAAAGTTTGTTTTGTTGTATACTATACTTTGCAAATATGTTTTACTGAAGCAAAGTGATTGGTACAAATATCTTAGGTATCTTCTGCTGGATTACAAATTAGCACTTTCTTTTTGTTCTTAATGATTTTAACACAATTAACAGCATTTTTGATAGTGTATACCTTACAAGTGTTACTGTTTTCTAGATGCATAACACGATTAGGTGGTGCCTTTCATTAGTCACCAACATTAGAAACTTACTTCTTTCAAAAACAAGCAATAAGCTCTTTAACTTACTTCTCACAACTACCATACAGGAAAAAACAGATATTTCATTGGGTTGGATCCAGATAACATCAGAAACTTCTGTTTTTTCCAATGAAGGACAATAAAACATGCCACAAAAATAATTTTGAAAGTAGTTTGTTCACCATTCACTTATCAATAATATCATTCTGCACACTAAAATTACATTTTATTTTGCTTTCTGATGTACTTATAACTTCAATCTTTTAATGTCATCACCTCGAAAATCAGACCTGCAAGAGGGAGGGAAAAAAAAAGTTAATGATCTGTAACTGGAAAATTAACTGATGTTTGCATTGGTTTGCAGAGATTTGCACATGGGAAAGCAATGGCATATTAATTGAAAGTATTGAATATAAATGTTCACATTCCATCACATGGAGTGCACAATACCTTAATGAATAATGGAAGAATGTCTCTAGATTTTCAGGGTTGCTGATGAGTTCATATCATTTTCTACTACACTCTGATAGCTTTCTTAACTGTTCCTTTCAGACGCTTTGAGCAAAGATCTCAGTTACTCACTGCATGCACTCCAACCAAAGTGTGATTGGTGTTAGATAGTAACTGAGATCAGACCTTAGATAGTAACTGAGATCAGTGCTTAACCCATCTCAAAAGACATCTCAGAAAGCTGTACTAATATGATGGAAGCACAAAATTATCACAACTGCAACTTACAATGTCTACAGATTATTGGCTTTGGCAAGAAAGCCTGAGATGATTCATTAGTATACCGAAATTGACTGGGTTCTTAACATGATGACATTTTAGAAGCATTACCAGGTATCTGGCAAGCCCATAATTGTGTGAATTGATGGTACCTAGTACTGGCCACACAGGCACCTTTCCTAGTGGATTTTTAGCAGTCCATAAAGGCTTGGTGTCATTGATAAAGCTGCTTCTTCAATGCTTATGGTAGATCCGAGTTATTCAACAGAGCCACTGTTTGCCTGCTTATTGTTGGGGTTGGAGCCACCTTGAGCTTACTGTAGGCTGTGTCCTGTAGCAACGAGACAATTATATGATGGTAATCATCAGTGCACATCAGCAAAATTGCATTCTCTTTGTTGCTGGAAGAACTGTAGTGTCAGTATCATCTCTCAGTGATCAGATAGCCTGCTGCAGTCATGTTCGTTTTCAGAAGTTACGACTTACTGATGACCCTGCAGATTTCCTGATAGATCTCCTGTGCTCATTACTTCGGTATGCCTCAGGTGGTTTCCTCCATGCTGCTAATAATGTACGATTTCTATGTGGCCCTTGCAACAGGTGCAAAGTTCAGCTTCTTTTCAAGGGCTGAAACTGTAGTTGAATCCAAAACTGTATCTGTCAAATTTACAATAGCTCTGGTATTATTGATCTCATTGTTTGTTGTTCAAGCTCCTGACAGTTGGTCAAATTTGACGAGCATTTCATTTCTTTGCCCCACTGTCAGTGTAAGAGCTGCAGTCTGCCCACTCCCAGGTGTGTGATGATAGTGCTTTTGCCATATGTCGGTGGTATGCGAATAGGGATGTGCAATCCTGTCCAGATCTTTTAGAACAAAGTGAATGCGCTTCCTTCAGTATGGCCATGCCTGCTTGTAAAATCCAGTCAGTTTTCTTTGATTTCTCTGGGTGTTGTAGTTCCACACAATGTGGTAGGATGTTCTCATCTTAACATAGTTGATGGGAAGCTAATGTGTTGAGCAATTTTGCTTTCCTGGGCCATTATTTCTGAAGTTGTTTGAAGCTGCAGAGCAACTCCTTCCCTTAGAGGTGACACATGCTCTCCTGGCATATATTGTGGGAAAAAAGCTCTCAGGTTTATTTGTCATCTTCTACCGATGTGTCAAGAAATGTGGATGCTGAAGTATTTTTACTGTTCAACACAGATGAAGGATACCAACAAAGTGTTGCATGGAATCCCACATTAGCAGCAATACAACAAGAGTTTGACCAATGCCGTCCAATGCAAGGTGCAGCCAGAATGCCAACACAGAAATGCAAACAGCAAACCTGCAACCCCCCACCATTGCAGCTTGACCCTGTCCCCACCTGCTATCCAGACAGTACCCAGCCAGCCTTTAGGCTGAAGGAAGGGGGCACACTGCTCATAAAAGTACTTTTCACCAACAGAAGTTAATTCTTTCACCGTATGAATATTCCAGTACCTCAATAAATATTTGCACTTCCTATGTAGCTATAACAGGCTAAGAAGACTTAGGACACCTCTTTTATAACCTTAATCTGCATCATATAACTTTTTGTTACTCAAACAAGTGAAGACAAAACCAAATTCTACAGCTGTAGTGCAGTAATTATGCATATATGCATTCTATGAGAGAAGCTGGGTTGATGTATTATTCTGAACAATCAAGGGAAGCACCAAATGTAGTGGAAATTATTTTGATAAAATAAACCAAATGTAATTGTCTTGCATAACTTTTCTAGTATATATTGCACATATAAGATAAAGTTTATAGTGAAAGTAATTATAGATAATGTTTTTACACTTCCATCTGAATGCAAACAAAAGTAATTAATGATATCTCACAACTGTATTTATGAATCAGACCCTCTTCTATTACAATTACCTCTAAAACTACTTCTTAGATCTCTGATACTGCTGATGGGGTAGGGATGGAAACAGGAGGTGTAGCATCCTCAGGGCACTGAGAACTTTTTGAGCATCAGATTTACTATGCAACTTTTGAGTATCACTGGAACAGAACTTGTTTCTCAAGCAATGTCTCAGTCATGGGACTGGAAAATTATCACAGGAATGATTGAGCTGCTTTTAAGCTTTCTCACTTTATTAAAAAAGATCTGCAGTTGCCTTTGCCTTGTTGTTTCCATCTGTTACAATGCATAAATAAAACAGTGGAAAGTCCTAGTTCGAATATCAACAGTATTATGAAAAGGATAGATTGCTATTCACCATAAAGATGGCAAGCTGAGTTGCAGACAGGCACAATGAAAAGACTGTTGTGTCTCGTGTGTGTGTGTGTGTGTGTGTGTGTGTGTGTGTGTGTGTATTTTCTTTTCTGAAGAACGGTTTCACCAACAGCTCGGTGTGTAACAGTCTTTTCATCGTGCCTGTCTGAAACTCAACGAGTCATCTTTATGTTGAGTAGCAGTCTATCCTTTTCAGAGTATTGTGCATAAATAAAAATATTTGGGTGGACTTAAATTCAGGAATTCCAACTGAAATATTGAGTATACAGAAACAAAAATGATCAGTTTGGTAATATTTCATGGAGGTGACGTTTATTGCAACATTTGCACTAGATGCTCCAAAATCTTGCTAAAACAAAACAGGGATAACAATAATAGAATGTACTGAGTATCAAAATGCTGATATGTGTACATACAGGTGCAAATTTGTCTAACAATGCAGCTCAAGCAAACTATCCAAATGAGTACCTTAAGATGAATTTTTATTTAAGGTATGTTTCTATTCTAAGAAGGAAACAAACAGCAGTAAGACAGGACACAACAGTACTGTCCATGGTAAAGATCTTAGATGAATCCTTGTCCAGTATTTAATAATTCAGAAGCTACAATTGTGAATATTTCACTATACATATGCAATTCTCACAGATATATTTGAAGGGTAAAAGCATAGCACACTCAATACCTGTTTAGTCTCAACTCAGTTTGCAATTCACATTAAGTTACAAAAGTAGTTTGATTTACATACTTAAAGCCAATTCTTAAAAGCTGTATTTAAGGAACCATAGTTCAACTAATGATACAGATACAAATACATAATTCAATGGCTGTTGTAGAAGGATGTTGGAAATTAGTTGGACTGGTAAGAAATGAGAGTGTTGTTCATGGAATTAGTCAAGAGGAGAATATGTGGAAAACACTAACTAAAAGAAGGGCCGGATGGTAGGACATGTATTAAGACATCAGGGAATAGCTGTCATGGTAGGGAGCAAGGGAAGACAGAAACTGAAATATGTACAACAAATAATTGTGGACATGTGTGTAAGTAGTCCTCTCAGATGGAGATATTGGGTACAGGAGTGGAAATTGTGGCAGGTGGAATGAAACTACACAAAGGGCTGATGGTCCAAACAAGTCAACATGCTGGATGATGCTTCATCTTGTAGTTATTTCACATGGCTGCTCTGAGAGTGCACTACAGTAGTTGTTTCCTCAAGAGCTTTCACGCACTCTGAACAAATAAAAATTCTATCTTTATCATGAGAAGAGATACAAATGATATTAAGACTGTCACTAGCTGTGATATTTTTGTGATAGCAATTATCTTGTCTCCACTGTTGTTCATATTATTTATGGATCATATGTTGAAAACAAAGACTGGCGGGATGAGATTAAGGTATGTGAACACAAAATAAGCAGTCTTGCATATGCGGATGACTTAGTTGTGATGGCACATTTGATTGAAAGTTTGCAAAGTAATATTTCAGAGCTAGATCAGAAATGTAAGGACTATGGTATGAAGATTAGCATCTCCAAAACGAAATAATGTCAGTGGGACAGAAATGTAAACGGATTGAGTGCCAAATAGGAGGAAGAAAGTTAGAACAGGTGGACAGTTTCAAGTACTTAGGATGCATATTCTCACAGGATGGCAACATAGTGAAAGAACTGGAAGCGAGGTGTAGCAAAGCTAATGCAGTGAACGCTCAGCTAAGATCTACTCTCTTCTGCAAGAAGGAAGTCAGTATCAAGACTAAGTTATCTGTGCACCATTCAATCTTTCGACCAACTTTGTTGTATGGGAGCGAAAGCTGGGTGGATTCAGGTTACCTTATCAACAAGGTTGAGGTTACGGATATGAAAGTAGCTAGGATGATTGCAGGTACTAGTAGATGGGAACAATGGCAGGAGGGTGTCCACAGTGAGGAAATCAAAGAAAAACTGGGAATGAACTCTATAGATGTAGCAGTCAGGGCGAACAGGCTTAGATGGTGGGGTCACGTTACAAGCATGGGAGAAGCATGGTTACCCAAGAGACTCATGGGTTCAGCAGTAGAAGGTAGGAGGAGTCGGGGCAGACCAAGGAGAAGGTACCTGGATTCGGTTAAGAATGATTTGGAAGTAACAGGTTTAACATCAGAAGAGGCACCAATGTTAGCACTGAATAGGGGATCATGGAGGAATTTTATAAGGGGGCTATGCTCCAGACTGAACACTGAAAGGCATAATCAGTCTTAAATGATGATCATGATCATGATCAGTCATCTTTAATTCTCCTATGCTGCAAGTCACTAATAAACCAATCTGGAAGAGAACTCTGATAACGAATGTTAAAGCTCCATTACATTTCCTTATTCAAGCAGAAAGTATTGCAATTTGTTATGAATCTGTATAAATATGAGCAAATTTGTCATATGTGAGGAGCATTTTTTCCAAAACAGAAAAGTTAACGTCATAAAAAAGTGAGGCTAATGTTGCAAAATAACATTAACTAAAACTCAACATCATCTCTATATTGTGAGTAGCAATCTATGCCTTTCATTATACTGTCATTAGTCTGTCCTGGATTTTCCATTGTTTCATCCAGTGAGACTGAATATCTGGCTTAGATACTGGCGACTGCCTAAATGGATGGCAATTTTGGTGGTGATATCCCTTCCTACCTTATTCTTTGTAAATTGCTCTCAAAATTTCACACAGTGCACCAAAAAGATCAGTAAACAAATATTGTTGCAGTTCGTATATGAAGTAACATTTTATTAACAATGACTGCCTCTGAAATGGCCCCAACATAATTTTATTTCATCCTTTCTTCCCAATATGAGTAAAATTGTAAATTCCATTACTCTCAGTCTTTGGGGAGGGGGATATTGCAACAAAACTGATGTAGGATGCCACAGTAGCTAAACAAATGTTCATAATATGATTATCTTGGAACCTAAGACAAGCAAATTAACGGTTTAAAATATTTGGACCTACCTGAGACTTAGTATCTGCCGAACTTCTGTAGGAGTCAATCTCCAGGTCAGGGGACCTGAGTTACTCCCCCAATAATCCAAGATTTCTGAAACTCGCTCAAGATTTAACACTGTGGCTATTTGGGTAAGACGTGCAAACCTGTCTCGGATAGACCAAGATGTAGTACTTGTAAGGTAGCTAACAAGGGTGCGAACTTCTTTGTCAAACACCAGACCTCCCAACTAAAAAAGAACAAAGAGAGTAAAAGTTAACAGCTTTCTTACAGTGACAATTTTTCTCTTCATTTTTCTATGGTAAAACAACAATTAGTAGATTCTCCACAGTTGCAATGTTTATAGATTTTGAGACTATGATAATAAGGAGACAGAGCTGTTTTAGCAAAAAAAAATTGAGTACTAGGTGAAACGTCAGAAAAATGAACTCTTGACCTCATTGATAGCATCTGTTATCCGTAACAGCAAACACACAATACCTTAAAACTCTTACCAGTATTTATCCTGAGAGATGAGAGTGCTATGAAGGCTTTTACAATGCTTCATTCTGTTATTTTAAATTCAGTCATGTTATCAATTCATGATTTATATGAGTGAAACAACAGAATAATATTTATTCTTTTAAAAATTCATGTAACGCATGTCTCAGTAGAAATATTGATAAGAGTTTTAATACACCTTGTGATTAAGGTTCATTTTAACAGATGCTACCACGAAGTAAACAGTTCATTTTTCCTATGTCTCACATAAAAATTAATTTAATTAATTTAGGGGTAAAGGAGACCCCTCACCAAATAGCAAAAGCATTCATTTGTAAAAAGCTTTAGGAATAAATTCTTTCTTGAGCTAGACCATGCAACCATGTAGGCAAAGCACGTCTAGCCGTTACTATGTAGGGGCACAGGTGTGTGTGTGTGTGTGTGTGTGTGTGTGTGTGTGTGTGTGTGTGTTGAACATACCTACAATATAGTATGGCAAAAGTTTTCAGTGTCTACTACAATCATTCTGCTGTGTAAGCCAAAATACAGTCTTAGAAACCTTTGGTGGGTCTTCTGTGTCTACAGGCAAATAGTAAACTACTCTTATGGTATCTATGCAGCAGGGGAAGATGTGTTCTTTTGGGAATTGGGGATGGCTGTCTGGCAGGTATACTGCTGCCACTACTACTTTCTACTCGTCGTTGGAATGGTCTTTTTGTGCAGCCTGATGAAAGGCTGTAAGAGCAAGTGACAGAGGAAAGATTGGGGACACTATATAAGTAATGTCATCAATAGATTTGCATCCATCACAATTGCTAGACCATGAAAAAACAGCCACCATGCCAAGCAAGCCATATGAATTGCTGTGAATGATCTGATAAGTACTGCTTGCTAAAGTAACAGTGTTTCTAGTTGCATTCAGCAATGTTAAACTTACTATTAGGTACATCACAGACAATCACTTTTAGTAGTGCATAAGAATTCTGTAAAGAATAATAACCCTGAATCTCAAATTCCACAAATGCCCTAGTGCCTCCCTTCTCCCTTGTGGACTCATATGATGGAGCTTAAGAAATGAATTGTACTAGAAGCAACCTAACAGGTGTCAAGAAATGAATTCAATAAAATTAGACAGAAAAAGTTAGTGCTATAGTGCACAATAGATGCCAATGTGATAGCATCAGATCATTTTGCTTACAATGTGATGTCACAGGAGACTTTGCACTACAAAAATACTTTAACTAATCCTGACATGGATTGTCTCCATTCCTGACAGGTAACATCACAGGAAATATAATTTTCACCCACTCAAACACTAGCCTATAATGAATTATCTAAAACTGTCTACTTAATTACTGACAGATTAATTCATTTATAGATTAGTGTGGTGATGAATACTTGTAGAGCAGCTGTTATTATGACTGGATAGCAGAGCAAGAATACTGAACAACTGAAATGAATCAATAAGGAAAAGTTGCTTCTGTCAGAAACTAGTACAGTTAAAGTGAAAAGTTACGTTACAAGTGTACTCCTGTCCAAAAAGCAGCGGAGTGTGCGCTGATATGAAACTTCCTGGCAGATTAAAACTGTGTGCCCGACCGAGACTCGAACTCGGGACCTTTGCCTTTCGCGGGCAAGTGCTCTACCAACTGAGCTACCGAAGCACGACTCACGTCCGGTACTCACAGCTCGGTCGGGCACACAGTTTTAATCTGCCAGGAAGTTTCATATCAGCGCACACTCCGCTGCAGAGTGAAAATCTCATTCTGGAAACATCCCCCAGGCTGTGGCTAAGCCATGTCTCCGCAGTATCCTTTCTTTCAGGAGTGCTAGTTCTGCAAGGTTCGCAGAAGAGCTTCTGTAAAGTTTGGAAGGTAGGAGACGGATACTGGCAGAAGTAAAGCTGTGAGTACCAGACGTGAGTCGTGCTTCGGTAGCTCAGTTGGTAGAGCACTTGCCCGCGAAAGGCAAAGGTCCCGAGTTCGAGTCTCGGTCGGGCACACAGTTTTAATCTGCCAGGAAGTTTCATATCAGCGCACACTCCGCTGCAGAGTGAAAATCTCATTCTGGAAACATCCCCCAGGCTGTGGCTAAGCCATGTCTCCGCAGTATCCTTTCTTTCAGGAGTGCTAGTTCTGCAAGGTTCGCAGAAGAGCTTCTGTAAAGTTTGGAAGGTAGGAGACGGATACTGGCAGAAGTAAAGCTGTGAGTACCGGACGTGAGTCGTGCTTCGGTAGCTCAGTTGGTAGAGCACTTGCCCGCGAAAGGCAAAGGTCCCGAGTTGGAGTCTCGGTCGGGCACACAGTTTTAATCTGCCAGGAAGTTTCATATCAGCGCACACTCCGCTGCAGAGTGAAAATCTCATTCTGGAAACATCCCCCAGGCTGTGGCTAAGCCATGTCTCCGCAGTATCCTTTCTTTCAGGAGTGCTAGTTCTGCAAGGTTCGCAGAAGAGCTTCTGTAAAGTTTGGAAGGTAGGAGACGGATACTGGCAGAAGTAAAGCTGTGAGTACCGGACGTGAGTCGTGCTTCGGTAGCTCAGTTGGTAGAGCACTTGCCCGCGAAAGGCAAAGGTCCCGAGTTCGAGTCTCGGTCGGGCACACAGTTTTAATCTGCCAGGAAGTTTCATATCAGCGCACACTCCACTGCAGAGTGAAAATCTCATTCTGGAAACATCCCCCAGGCTGTGGCTAAGCCATGTCTCCGCAGTATCCTTTCTTTCAGGAGTGCTTGTTCTGCAAGGTTCGCAGAAGAGCTTCTGTAAAGATTGGAAGGTAGGAGACGGATACTGGCAGAAGTAAAGCTGTGAGTACTGGACGTGAGTCGTGCTTTGGTAGTTCAGTTGGTAGAGCACTTGCCCGCGAAAGGCAAAGGTCCCGAGTTCGAGTCTCGGTCGGGCACACAGTTTTAGTCTGCCAGTAAGTTTCATATCAGCGCACACTCCGCTGCAGAGTGAAAATCTCGTTCTGACTATAGTACGATATTTTCGACATATCCACCATGCGTAGCAATAATATGGCGTACTCTCTGAATGAAATTACCCGAAACCTTTGACAACGTGTTTGGCGGAATGGCTTCACATGCAGATGAGATGTACTGCTTCAGCTGTTCAATTGTTTCTGGATTCTGGCGGTACACCTGGTCTTTCAAGTGTCCCCACAGAAAGAAGTCACAGGGGTTCATGTCTGGCAAATAGGGAGGCCAATCCACGCCGCCTCCTGTATGTTTCGGATAGCCCAAAGCAATCACACGATCATCGACATATTCATTCAGGAAATTAAAGACGTCTGCTGTGCGATGTGGCCGGGCACCATCTTGCATAAACCACGAGGTGTTCGCAGTGTCGTCTAAGGCAGTTTGTACCGCCACAAATTCACGAAGAATGTCCAGATAGCGTGATGCAGTGTTTCGGATCTGAAAAATGGGCCAATGATTCCTTTGGAAGAAATGGCGGCCCAGACCAGTACTTTTTGAGGATGCAGGGACGATGGGACTGCAACATGGGGCTTTTCGGTTTCCCATATGCGCCAGTTCTGTTTACTGACGAAGCCGTCCAGGTAAAAATAAGCTTCGTCAGTAAACCAAATACTACCCACATGCATATCGCCATCATCAATCCTGTGCACTATATCATTAGTGAATGTCTCTCGTGCAGCAATGGTAGCGGCGCTGAGGGGTTGCCGCGTTTGAATTTTGTATGGATAGAGGTGTAAACTCTGGCGCATGAGACGATACGTGGATGTTGGCGTCATTTGGACCGCAGCTGCAACACGGCGAACGGAAACCCGAGGCCACTGTTGGATCACCTGCTGCACCAGCTGCACGTTGCCCTCTGTGGTTGCCGTACGCGGTCGCCCTACCTTTCCAGCACGTTCATCCGTCACGTTCCCAGTCTGTTGAAATTTTTCAAACAGATCCTTTATTGTATCGCTTTTTGGTCCTTTGGTTACATTAAACCTCCGTTGAAAACTTCGTCTTCTTGCAACAACACTGTGTTCTAGGCGGTAGAATTCTAACACTAGAAAAATCCTCTGTTCTAAGCAATAAACCATGTTGTCCACAGCACACTTGTACGTTGTGAACAGCACACGCTTACAGCAGAAAGACGACGTACAGAATGGCGCACCCACAGACTGCGTTGTCTTCTATATCTTTCACATCACTTGCAGCGCCATCTGTTGTTGAAAATTGGAACCACTGTAATTTTGAAAGTTTGTCCGCCTGAAAATGTACTGTTGTCCCAAGCATATTGCAACAAACAGTGTATTTCTATCGCTGCTCGTTTAGTTTTTATTGCCGTTTCAAATATACCGGTCATTTTTGAAACACCCTGTAAGTGGTAGTCAAGGAAGAAATTGTGGGAAATTACTGCAGGCAATCGGCTCATTCTACAAAGTTTTATGAAACCTGGTGCACCAATGAAGGAAGCTGTTAAATATGTGAAAAAATTAACTGGGAACTTCTTACTGAATGATTCATTAATCTGTTTTGTTGCCTCAAATGACATTCAAGAACCTCTGGCTGAATTTCAGAGGAACATTACGGATTCTCTGTAATACACACTGAAACTAACACACAAAATGAATGTAACTTAAATCCAGGACCTCTTAGACAAAATGACACCCAAAGCCTGAACGGAAAAATCAACTCTGTAAATCACTTTGTGGTAGCAAAAAATCAATACTGATACATATGTGTGGAGGAAGAGACGTCTGTGAATTTTAAAATTGAATGACTGGAAAGAAATGAATATACAGCTCATGGTGTACCCTTCAACAGATGAGGAGAGACTAACATTTACCCATAGGAATGCCTCTTTCATAAATACAATGAAAACAGAAAAACCACTGACAGTAATAAAGCATACAGAAACAGACCAACAGGTAAAAAAGACTGTCCTGAAGTGAAATAACAGGTAAAAAATGTATAAGTGTTTATCATGAAATGAAAGTACCAAACAAGAACATAGAGACAAATATGTACCCAGTATGTGTCCTGAAACAAGCAAAAAGGAAGAAACAGTAGCAGACCTCCACTGAGCTGACTTAAAACCAAGAAATACAGGAACAAGGCAGTCATTACTGGACAGAGGGGTAAAAATTGACTGTAATAGAATGGAAATTGGAGACATCTCAACAGAGGAAAGGCGGAATCCTAACAGCTGGTGAACTAATGCACCAAAATTCCAACACAAAGAATCCTTCCCCTGGAAATAATGATTTTTTTCCAATGAAGGAATTAGTGCTAAATGTGGGGTAAGTGGTCAAGCAAGAAATAGTACATTATTCTGTTTACCTAATTTTAAGTAGCTCCGTAAGAATGTTCAATCACTGCTCAATAAAATTAATGACATAGAAGTAATGTTAAATGATCTGAGTGATATTTCTGTCTTATATTTTACCGAAAAATGGCTTAATCAAGATACATTAGAGATGACACACCTCCTTAGCTAAAACTTTCAACCTTCTTGTAGGAAAATGTAGTCACAGGGTTAGCTGTGTGCATGTTAGACAAAATACTAAATTCAGCATTATAGCCAAATATAATAATTTGTACAATGAAAAAAATACATAACTTTTGACAGGTGAATTACCAAGGTAAAATACAATTATTATTTGCAGATGGAGAAAGAAAATGTTTTGTTACCACATGGAGGAACTTCTGGAAGAAATTAATTCTCACAAGGAAAATAGAAACATATGTTGGAATTTCAATACTGATTTCTCAAAAGCCAATAAATTTAAGAGATGAAATCATAAATTTACTGCAGTCATTTATTGTAAGCCCATCTGTAACTAATCATATTGGAAAACAGCAACTTCCGCATCTATCACTGAGCAGAGTGTGATAACTAAATGAAGATATGCCAATAACGCACAAACGGCACACAGATATTATTGATCACTGTGCTTAAATTCTTACAACGAATACTGCAGAAGACTCAAATTTCCATAGAATAAGATGCACTTAAGGAATTTTAATTCTGAAAATGTGGAATATTTCTGTTTTCTCCTAAAGGTGGAAAACTGGAATGATAAAAAGGATACATTTATGGCACATTCAACCATTTTTTTTTCAAACAGTTTCCACAAAACAACTATACTTAACTCTGTTCAAAAAATAAACAAACAGTACCCCAGCAAAGAACGGGAAGTTATTTGCATTTATTGATGTGCCCATTCACAAAACGCTATCTGGTTATGGAAATCAGTACCATGATGTTTTTGATGGAGTGACACATGGTATGGATGAGACTTATGACAATGCAGTATTATGACAATACGGACATAATGGAATCGCAGTGTAATTGCCAGGTGCTTATCTCTGGGTTGTGGTGTACTGTTGCCTGTGTAGCTATTTCCATTAGCTTCTCCAGTAACATGTTTGCTTCATTTCTTTTTGCCGGGCTGTACACTGCCATCAGACATAAAGGTGTTCATAACTGTGTAAAATAACAAATCACAACGAGCTTCCTCTGGAAAACGCTCAGCATACAAGGCAACAGCAGCCTCAACATCTATCCTACATTCTCCGTAAATCAGGATCAAGTAATATTGTGTGAAATAATTGCAGAAATCTATGTAGGATGTATGATGAATGTATCCATTAGGACAGTGCAGCAACATTTGGTGTTAATGGCCTATGGTGGCATATGACCAATGTGAGAGCCTTTGCTAACAGCACATCACCTTCAGTGCTTCTCCTGGGCTCATGACCGTATCGGCTGGACCCTAGAGGACTGGAAAGCCATGACCTACTAGGATGAGTCCTGATCTCAATTGGTAAGAGTAGATGGTAATGTTTGAATGTGGTACAGACCTTACAAAGCCAAGGACCCAAGTTGACAACAAGGCACTGTGCAAACTGGTGGCAGCTCCATAATGGTGAGGGCAGTGTTTGCACAAAATGGAATGGATCCTCTGGTCAAACCGAACTGATCATTGACTGAAAATGGTTGTGTTTGGCTACTTGGAGACCATATACAGCCATTCATGGATTTCATGTTTCTAAACAATGATGGGATTTTTATGGCTGACAATGCACCATGTCATTGTGTCACAATTGTTTGTGATTGGTTTGAAGAACATTCTGGACAATTTTAGCAAGTGATTTGGCAACCAACATCGCCCGCCTTGAATCCCGTGGAACATTTATGGGACATAATCGAGAGGTCAGTCTGTGCACAAAATCCTGCTCCGGCAAGATTTTCGCAATTATGGACAGCCAAAGAGACATCATGGATCAATATTTCTACAGGGGATTTTCAATGACTTGTTGTTGAGTCCAGGCAATGTCAAGTTCCTGTACTACACCAGGGAAATGGAGGTCCAACACAATATTAGAAAAATCCCCTGACTTTTGTCACCTTGGTGATCTGTGAAAATTACATTAAGTGCAATGCATGATGCAATTGCAAATTATGATTTTTAAACTCATTTGGGTAAATATTTCTCAAGTGCTTGTATTTGGCTGAAATCAGTGTAACCAGTTTTCCTGCAATCAATCTTGTCTACTTGTCCAATATTAAAATCACTTGTAAAAGGTTGAAAATTTTTAGGGAAAGAAATATCAAAAACAGTGTTGCCACAGGTTCTCAAAATCAGGGAATTTCAAACACGTCAGGGAAATTGGGGAAATACCACGGAAAATTGAAAAAAAATTGAAAAAACTTCATTTTTGTCTTAGTAGATGAAACGGTTTGTTTACTGAGGTGTGATGCATTGTCACTGGCTGGGTGCATTTGAGAACATGGGCTGCTTCCATACTCCATGATTCCTACTGCTTCCCCCTTTCCTACCCCTCCCCTCAGCTTGCAGTCAGTGGTGTCACAACTTCTTGTGACTAGTCTGGCAGCTGCTGGTGACAGGCAAGGAGGCATGCGGAGTGGTTTGTCTGGATCTGATTCTCAGAAACTGTAGATGCAGCAGCTGAAAATTTAGTTGTGAGTGTGAGTGTCTCTTCTACATGCCTGTCTGCAGCTCAGCAACCATCTTTATGGTGAGTTGCTACCTATCCTCATTATTATTGATTCTCAGAGTATTTGAACATATTATCTATTGCATGGACTGATCACTATGGCTTCATTTCATCAACATACTGTCTGTGGCTCTTGAGTAGCTGGCCACATGAGTATTTCCACAATGGGCCAAAACTGGGGGCCATTTCTGGAAGTATCTATAATGGATTGGGCCTGCTGATCTGAAGCCATTTGGTTCCCACTAATGTGCACACCTTGCTTGTTGGATCTAGTCTCACCCATCTGCTCGCAGGTCGGGTCTGCTTATGTGTGGCATAATGCAACGGATTTTCATGGTTTATCCATGGACCCAGGGCTGCAGTGCTCTTCAGCAGGCCAGAGACCATGGAAAATGGATTTCAGGAATTGAGACTGTCTCACCACAAGCATGTTGTACAATGTGTTGTTTTATAGACAATTTATCTGTTCTAGTACATTCTGACACTTCAAACGTAGTTTATGTGTTAGAAAGCATGGATTATAAGAAAAAGAAAATTGTCAATCACTGACAGTTTGTATGCTATGTATTCACATATTTCTCGAAAGAAAAATCACACATACCTTTAAAATAATAGGTATAACACAGTGGGTAATAACCGGCAATAATGAACATAGTAGAATCAATATTTTTTGGCAGTCCCCTACAGTGTTGGTTTACACACTTCTTCCCCACTTTATACACTTCTTTCAAGAGGTGTACTTTTTTCTGAGCTTATTTCTGAAATTGGCAAAGGAGATTTAAATCGGTCTTGCGACTCCAAGGAAATGCGTATTTCTGCCACCAAATGTGTTTCATTTTACTGAAATAAAATAATATCAGTGGTCTTAATGAACACACATACCATTTGGCTTACTTTCTCCATCTAACAACAGTTTATTACAAAAGATGTTGATGTTAGTACTTATGATTTTTGCTCACACCAGAAAACGCCATCTGCTTGCAAGATTTTTCCTTGGATATTTCCTTGTTTGTGCTATTGTCTCTTGTACCATAGCTGCAAAGACAGATTGTCAAAATTCGTCTTAACTTACCTTTGATATCTCAGAATTTGTCAGGGAAAGATGCTAAAACTTGTCTGGAAATAAGGGAAATATCAGGGGATTTCACTTTGGGAAACTTGTGGCATCTCTGGCAATGCAACTCGTAAAAATTGAGATATATGATTTTGCTTTTTCTGTCTTAACATTTAGGGTGTGGTCAACATAATATTACAGTGACTGCAGGAAACAAGGATATGCAGCGGACTTAATATTATGTCACGTCAGTTATGATGATCTTGCACAGTGTTGAACATACATTTATGACTCCTGTATATGTCGGTGAGGCTTGCAGACTTTATAGTTTCTATTGTGACCACTGAATGGCTGTGACAGCATCACTTGAAAAATTTGTCATTTTGAAACCTTTTTTAATGTCTTTTGCTCGATTTCAGAGCTCTCTATGTTTTGTGTGTTTCATGTTGATTTTGTGTTCACAAAGTGCAGTGAATAGAAGAAATGTTTCGAACAATTAATTTACAAAGTCCTTGCAGATTCTATAGATGATAAAATCATAGTATTTGATGATTATTCAGATTACAAGTCATCTAGAAATAATAGTAATTCTAGATTTTTTTGAAGATGGTTGCTGTATAAGTTTCTTGAATTATTTTCAGAGATCTACATCTACATTTATACTCCACAAGCCACCCAACGGTGTGTGGCGGAGGGCACTTTACGTGCCACTGTCATTACCTCCTTTTCCTGTTCCAGTTGAATATGGTTCGCAGGAAGAATAACTGCCAAAAAGCCTCCATGCGCGCTTGAATCTCTCTAATTTTACATTTGTGATCTCCTCAGGAGGTACAAGTAAGGGGGGGGGGGGCAATATATTCGATACCTCACCCAGAAACACACCCTCTCGAAACCGGGACAGCAAGCTACACCGTGATGCACAGCACCTCTCTTGCAGAGTCTGCCACTTGAGTTTAAACATCTCTGTAATGCTATCATGCTTACCAAATAACCCTGTGATGAAACGCGCTGCTCTTCTTTGGATCTTCTCCATCTCCTCTGTCAACCAGACCTGGTACGAATCCCACACTGATGGGCAATACTCAAGTATAGGTCGAACGAGTGTTTTGTAAGCCACCTCCTTTGTTGATGGACTACATTTTCTAAGGACTCTCCCAATGAATCTCAACCTGGCGCCCGACGTACCAACAATTAATTTTATATGATCATTCCACTTCAAATCATTCCATATGCAAACTCCCAGACATTTTACAGAAGTAATTGCTACCAGTGTTTGTTCTGCTATCATATAATCATACAATAAAAGACTCTTCTTTCTATGTATTCGCAATACATTACATTTGTCTATGTTAAGGGTAAGTTGCTACTCCCTGCACCAAGTGCCTATCTGCTGCAGATCTTCGTGCATTCCGCCACAATTTTCTAATGCTGCAACTTCTCTGTATACTACAACATCATCCGTGAAAAGCTGCATGGAACTTCCAGCACTATCTACTAGGTCATTTATATATACTGTGAAAAGCAATGGTCCCATACCACTCCCCTGTGGCACGCCAGAGGTTACTTTAATGTCTGTAGACATCTCTCCATTGAGAAGAACATGCTGTGTTCTGTTTGCTAAAAACTCTTCAATCCAGCCACACAGCTGGTCTGATATTCTGTAGGCTCTTACTTTGTTTATCAGGTGACAGTGCAGAACTGTATCGAACGCCTTCCGGAAGTCAAGGAAAATGGCATTTACCTGGGAGCCCTGTATCTAATATTTTCTGGGTGTCATGAACAAATAAAGCGAGTTGGGTCTCACACAATCGCCGTTTCCTACAGAGTAGATTCTGGGTTTCCAGTAATGACATGATACGAGTGCAAAAAAACATGTTCTAAAATTCTACAACAGATCGATGTCAGAGATACAGGTCTATAGTTTTGCACATCTGCTCGATGACCCTTCTTGAAAACTGGAACTACCTGTGGTCTTTCCCAATCATTTGGAACCATCCGTTCCTCTAGAGACTTGCAGTACACGGATGTTAGAAGAGGGCAAGCTCTTTCGCGTACTCTATGTAGAATTGAATTGCTATCCTGTCAGGTCCAGTGGACTTTCCTCTGTTGAGTGATTTCAGTTGCTTTTCTATGCCTTGCACACTTATTTCGATATCAGCCATTTTTTCGTTCGTGCGAGGATTTAGGGAAGAAACTGCAGTGTGGTCTTCCTCTATGAAACAGCTTTGGAAAAAGGTGTTTAGTATTTCAGCTTTATACGTATCATCCTATGTTTCAATGCCATTACCATCCCATAGTGTCTGGATATGCTGTTTCGATCCACTTACTGATTTAACGTAAGGCCAGAACTTCCTAGGATTTTCTGTCAACTCGGTACATAGAATTTGATTTTCGAATTAACTGAACACTTCATGCATAGCCCTCCTTACGCTAACTTTGACATCATTTAGCTTCTGTTTGTCTGAGAGGTTTTGGCTGCGTTTAAATTTGCAGTGAAGCTCTCTTTGCTTTCGCACTAGTTTCCTAACCTTATTGTTGAACCAGGGTGGGTTTTTCCCATCCCTCACAGTTTTACTTGGCATGTACCGGTCTAAAACGCATTTCAGGATTGCCTTGAACTTTCTCCATAAACACTCAACATTGTCAGTGTCAGAACAGAAATTTTCGTTTTTATCTGTTAGGTAGTCTGAAATTTGCCTCCTATTACTCTTGCTAAACAGATAAACCCTCTTCCCTTTTTTTATGTTCCTATTTACTTCCATAGTCAGGGATGCTGCAACAGCCTTATAATCACTGATTCCCTGTTCTGCACTTACAGAATGGAAAAGTTCAAGTCTGTTTGTTATCCATAGGTCCAAGACGTTATCTCCACGAGTCGGTTCTCTGTTTAATTGCTCGAGGTAATTTTCGGATAGTGCACTCAGTATAATGTCACTCGATGGTCTGTCCCTACCACCCGTCCTAAACATCTGAGTGTCCCAGGCTATATCTGGTAAATTGAAATCTCCACCTAAGACTATAACATGCTGAGGAAATTTATGTGAAATGTATTCCAGATTTTTCTCAGTTGTTCTGCCACTAATGCTGCACAGTCGGGAGGTCGGTAAAAGGAGCCAATTATTAACCTAGCTTGGGTGTTGAGTATAACCTCCACCCATAATAATTCACAGGAACTATCCACTTCTATTTCACTACAGGATAAACTACTACTAACAGCAACAAACACGCCACCACTGTTTGCACGCAATCTATCCTTTCTAAACACCATCTGTGCCTTTGTAAAAATTTCGGCAGAATTATCTCTAGCTTCAGCCAACTTTCTGTACCTATAACGATTTCAGCTTGAAGTTTCGGTACTTTACCAATGCAGCTTCAACAGTTGACAATTACAATACCGATTGCAGCTTGGTCCCCGCATGTCTGACTTTGCCCCGCACCCTTTGAGGCTGTTGCCCTTTCTGTACTTGCGCGAGACCATCTAACATAAAAAAGCCACCCAGTCCACGCCACACAACCCCTGCTACCTGTGTAGCTGCCTGCTGTGTGTAGTGGACTCCTGACCTATCCAGCGGAACCCAAAACCCCACCACCCTATGGTGCAAGTCGAGGAATCTGCAGCCCACATGGCCGCAGAATCGTCTCAGCCTCTGATTCAGACCCTCCACTCGGCTCTGTACAAAAGGTCCGTGCAGTCAGTCCTGTTGACGATGCTGCAGATGGTGAGTTCTGCTTTCATCCCACTAGCGAGACTGGCAGTCTTCACCAAATCAGATAGCCAGAGAGGATTTCCTCCGATCCATAGCGATACACATCATTGGTGCCAACATGAGCGACCACCTGCATTCGGGAGCACCCTATACCCTTCATGGCATCTTGAAGGACCCTTTCCACATCTGGAATGACTCCCCCCGGTACGCACAGGAGTGCACATTGGTTTTCTTCCCCTCCCTTGCAACCATATCCCTAAGGGGCCCCATTACGCACCTGATGTTGGTGCTCCCTACCACCAGTAAGCTCACTCTCTGCGACCGTCCAGATCTTGCAGGCTGAGGGGCAACCTCTGGAACAGGACAAGCAGCTATGTCCGGCCGAAGATCAGTATCAGCCGGAGAGCCTGAAACTGGTTCATCAGAAAAACTGGAGAGGCCTTCCGTTCAGCCCTCTGGAATGTCTTTTTCCCCCTGCCACACCTCGAGACGACCTCCCACTCTGCCATGGGTGAGGAGTCAGCCTCAATGTGGGGAGTATCTCGGGCTGCCACAGCTGTAGTCCGACTGGGGGATGCATGGGACGAGCTGGCTGTCCCCGACAAATCCCCGTCCGGACCCCCCCACCGTGTTGCCCATTGGCAACATCCTCAAGCTGTGTAACCGAAGCCAACATTGTCTGAAGCTGGGAGCAAAAGGATGTCAACTCAGCCTGCATCCGAACACCGCAGTCGCAGATCACGTTGTTATGAATGACTCGTGCAGGTACATCAGGAAATGAATTTATGCATGTGAATCCTGTGAATGTAAAGTTGAACTGTGTGTCTCTCCATGTTTCACGGTGTATCACACTGTATTCCACTATGAACGCTAAATTTTGTATTATCTTGTTATTCATGTGTTTCTTTGCGATGTAAAAAGCTGTAAAAGAAATTTAAACCGAATGATCACATGTTTGCTTACGTATTTGAATACAAGAATTCCTTTACAATTTTTTTCTGCAATAAACACTATTTAATCACAGTTTCGTTTGTGTATTCAGATTTAATACCAGCAATACATAGATAAGTGTACTGAAAGCAGAAAGTTCAATAAACCTAAAACATTTTGAAAGTCAAACTACATATTTGTACATACAAGTTCTTTCAGAAGAACCAGGCTGAAACATCGAAGAGATTCCTTTCTTTGGTGAACATGGTGGCCCCCCTCCCCTCCCCCTGTCCTTTATACATTGCACCATTGTTTTTTTTATGTATTTCCAGTTTATTTGTTCATCTCTCATATACTTCTGCCAACCCCCAAAAGACTAGTTAATATAGTTTGTTGCATGTCTCAATCCACGTACATTATCACAGCTTCCATGAAAGTAAAATTTAATAGAGAATAGTTTGTAAGTCCAATATACATACCCTGTTGAATGTTGATTTCAGCACAACTTTTTCTAGGTGAGAAGTCACTTCAGTTGTTAGAATGCTTACGAGAACATCATAATTATTTTGGGTAAGACTGGATTTAAAAGACTTTAAGAAGCCATCTAAATTCATTATTAAATTTTGGATGAAAGGCTCATTAGCATCATAGGTAGAAAATTCTTCCTGAAATTTCAGATACAATGAATGTGAATAATTTCAGAATGGAACAAATGCTTGGTCATAAATATCTTCATACAGCTGAACAGATATATTAAGTTAAATTACTAAAAATATGATCTATCCAATTATTTCCACAGTAAAAAATTATAACTTTATCTGTTGGAGGGACAGAAAAGAAATCTTACAAATGTAATGACACTATTATCAGTTTTAATCAAGCGAATAAAATATTTCAGCAAACGTTGCATTACTCAGTAATCTTTCAAATTTTGCATGGAGGCGGAGGGGGGGGGATAGGGAGGGAGGGGGGGGGGAGGAAAAGGAGAGAGAGAGAGAGGGAGAGAGAGAGAGAGAGAGAGAGAGAGAGAGAGAGAGAGAGAGAGAGAGAGATCAAAATTAAACAGTATGCATTAAAAGCCCTCCAAGAATGTACACTTATGCAAAATGAAATCTGAGCATTGAGATGTATGACTGTCAGTACATAGCCATATATCTATGGACAGACTGTCTGAGACTACAGCTCTCCTACACACAGCTCTAAGTATTTACAACATCGTCCTGCTATCGTGCAGAAAGACACTCATACAGATACAGAACCCCATCTTCACCTCTTCGGTCCCAATGGTAGGAAAATATGTTTATCCATCGAATATTTCTATTACGTGTAATTGATGACACAGAGTACTGAAACTTGTTGCAGTAGGTAATGATACTGTGTGGAGGGTTAGCAAAGTATTGGTGCATGTATCTTTGCTGTTATCTGTGTTCTGTATGCAGGGAAAAATTACCAGTCCCAAGTGTGTTACATGACATACAGGAAGTGAAAAGGTTCAGAGTTAGTACTCTATGTAACTTCTGCATATTGCCACAACTGGTCAAGGGGTATTGTTGGTAATGCAGATCAGGTGAGATGCAATATACCATGGCACACATGTTCACTACAGGAGATGAGTCATGAAATAATTCTGGTTAGGGAATTCCTGAACATTTGGCGCTCCTCAGGTAACTCGAGGGGTGTGTGTCAGCATTGCTATATTGGAAGACTACATCTACTTGACACTGTATGACAGACAGCAGAATGCCACACCACGATGGCTGTATATGCTGCTTGATACAGTCTGGTAACTGCTGCTATCTTAGTTAGCATTAAGGACCATCACTGATGGCACATTAAGGACCATCACTGATGGCATGACGCACTCTGCAATGATCACTATGCACAACTTTACACAATTCATTCATCTAGTTGAGCTGTTTGCTACACAAGTGGTGGGAGGCTGCTTTGCTAGCACCAATCATGCTTGTTCCACAAATTTTCAGCATTCGCTAGCTGACATATTGAAAGCAACATTAGTCCTAATCTGGGCTGCAGCAGCAGATGATTGTATCATGAAATGGAGCAATCATAAAAATTTATATCACTGTCATTGAAAAATAAGGGTGCCAAGAATGTGGAGATTCCTAAGACCATGAGGATTAACACTGAAACATTGTTGACACATTGCACCCAACTCATTGAAAAACTCCTAAACAGATTTCTTCAGCTTTCTACATCCCCCGTTACTGAAATTCACTTAACTGCAAGAACTGCACTTATCTACATCATCTGGCATCTTTAAAATATTTAATAATCTGGTATCATACATAACTTTTCCATTGAGTCAAATACTGTTGCCTTTACTGTCCTCTGCCTGTGCAAATGTGTTTGTGTAACATCTATAAAAATATTCATTTTCCCTTTTCTCCCAATAATCTACTTTCCACCAATAAATGCACTGCTATAGGTGGATCAATTCTGCTATGAACAACATCACATCTGCACTTAATTTCTTGAAATATCTTTACTGACATAGAGAGCAAGAGCCTAACAAGTATTCTCATAGAATATATTTCTTCCATTTTCAATTTCAATTTTTTTCACTATGTTTCATGTACCACCCAGATTGGAAAAAAGGGGGGAGGATGGGGGGGGGGGGGGGAGGTGCAGAGGCTAGTAGGTCTTTGAGGGTTAATGGCTATCACCACCGAATGAGTCCATTACATTTAAGCCAGGAACTCAATATTTGTCATTTAAGAACTTTTGAACAGATCTTGTTGTGAAGGGTAAAATACCAATGAGGCGTCTGATGGGTTGAAGATTCAATGTCTGGTGGAATACAAACTGCTCCAATACATTAAATATACACTACAGCAGCAACTAGTTTTCAAAAAGGGAATGGGCAAATGTCTATTCACTAGCCCACATTAGACATATTGTTTTGTGCTATCCTAAATATTTTAAGACTAGGTATGTACAGTCTTAGACATAAAAACTGACCGCCGGCCGGCCTCCACAGAGACTAAGTCCGAGTCGTTCACTTAAGGTGGCCAATAAAACTGACCGCTCCTAACAACTCTAAGTCCGGGCATCTGCACAATCTGGCAACACTGGAAGATGGGGAAGTGTTGTCTACTTCCGAGTTGATATGTATGGAGTGAGCCCGTGGTCTTGCGGTAACCATCGTGCATTCTAAACTTACAGTCGCCTGGTCACGTCCAACAGTTTTCTTTTCTTTTATCACATTTCAGTCTAAAGTTATGAGTCTGATTGAACATCCAAGACAATTCGCTTATTTAACATTCTACCCACCCGCAATAACAAGTATTCCAGAAACAATTCCGCAGGACAGATCATGGCTGTGTCGCAATCATAACAGCTTATGCTCGAGCGTTTCCTCGTGCTGCAACGGCTACCGGCCACCGGCCAGTCGTCACTCGCCGCCTGAAATCCGGTGCCGCCTATGTGAAGGCGGCGCCACGCTGTCAGTGTATGTATCAATGCCATTTTTGTATTTGAAGTTTTAGTTATTATCTTGCAGTTAAGCATTGGATTTTGCATACTTGAAAATCATGAACTACAGTTAAGCATTGTAAAATTGAGTCGCAAGTGGAAAAAGGTGTAACATCTGCAACAATACATTTACTTTGGTATAACAGAGGCGTGAATGTACAGGAGGCAGATGGAAAGATTTGAACTGTGTGTGGAGTGAGTGCTTTTGGGGAAAATATACCAGAAAAAGGTATTCTTGTTTCAACAAACATCATTCTGGGACAAATGATTTTCCACATTAAGAAAGTCTCAACTACTGATGTATGTGACAGATTATCATTTTATCATCATGTGACATTTGCATTCAGCAGGCAAAGTTCAGAAATCTGGTGTAGGAGCACTGCATGCTCTAATTCGAAACAAAAAAAATCAACGGAGTGACTACTATTGAACGTCATCAGGTCGCTCATTGAGCATTCCTATGCAGTACTGTTACTGGTGACATGTTATGATGCCTTTATCGTTAACTTCCTAAGAAGAAATGAAAGGCTGAGCCCCACCAAAAGCGTAGACTAGAGTAAAGTGTAGTGTGAACATAATATTTTACATTTGATACCTCCAGATGCGTGTTTTGGACTACGAATTCTGCCCCAAGGGGTGTGTGCAACACAGCTGGAATTTGTTCTCAACAACTGAGACACTTTTCGTTCGCAGTGTAAGAAAGTCGAGCAACAAAACTACATTACCTGTGCTACTGCATGATAACTCACTCTGTTGATTTGAGAAACAAAACTATCCAGGAGATTGATAGGAAAGTAGTCTCTCAGGCACTTGTATTAATAGGGAAGTCCTCTCTTAAGCACTTGTCCCTCTCGTCATATATTCGTAAAATACTACCTTTCCCACTCTTGATCGATCAACCATCAAGGCAATGCATTTCTAGACGAAAACACTCTTAAAACTACTATGGTTAAATGACATTGTTAAAACAAGTAGGTTTCTACGGGCGTATAATTTTTAAACAACTGCTGCATTGTCAGATTGTTGTAGATATGGTGAAAGAAAATTCAGCTGCTGATTAATTTCTCTTTGAGGATTACTGTTGCGTTTAGTAAACTAATGGAAAATGCAAATAAAATATTCACTTTACTAATACGAATTAAATTCAGTTTACTACAGAAACATCATGATGGCAGTCTATCTTAATAAAGCATTAAGTTCAAAAATGGTTCAAAGGTCTCTGAGGTCATCAGTCCCCTAGAACTTAGAACTAGTTAAATCTAACCAACCTAAAGACATCGCACACATCCATGCCTGAGGCAGGATTCGAACCTGCATCCGTAGTGGTCGTGCGGTTCCAGACTGTAGCGAAGCATGAAGTGTCTGTAAGACAATTGATCCCATTTCAACACGAATTATTAGGCTATTACCGACTTTCAACTTCGAAAATATCTGTATTTACTTCATTTCCTGTATCATTTGCAAGTATTCCGAAAATGTGGCATTTCATAGATAAAATTATGTATTTTACAACAGCAAAAAATATGTCGGCAGAAAACAAAATTGGCCATTATGAAATTGGCAGTACCGTAAGGTTTTCGCTCTGACAGTAAGGGTTACTGAAAGTACCAAGACGAATTTTGCTCGAGCGCTGTCTTATGATTCCCTTATTGAGTTTGTATCTGCCTGTTTGTGGCCAAGATTGGTACGCCTTTCGCTACTTTTTGTTGCATTTTGCTCTTGAAAATGCAATGGTTTCCGTAATGCAAGGTTTCATTGTTAGTTAGTCGTGGTTCTTGAAGAGCAATGATGAGAATTTTTTGTCGGTCGATTTATTATGTTAGATTATTTAGTTTTCGTTATTTGGATCAATGTATCGATATTTTGTTATAAGGAAAAGGTCTTATGTGTGTGAAATCTTATGGGACTTAACTGCTAAGGTCATCTGTCCCTAAGCTTACACACTACTTAACCTAAATTATCCTAAGGACAAACACACACACACACCCATGCCCGAGGGAGGACTTGAACCTCCACCGGGACCAGCCGAACAGTCCATGACTGCTGCAACCTTGACTGCGCAGCGTGTAGTTTTCAAATGCATGTTTTCTGCTTGTAGGGAAAATTTACAAGAGATCTTCAATATTCTCTGCCGTGCTAACCTGGCCTCCCCAGAATCCGAAATTCCAACTACCGCCTGTCGACAGTTTGCACAGCTCATGCTTGCTTGTGTTTCATTGGTTTGGCGTGGGTGATTCCAGGACTGGACAGGACCAGAGGGTGTTGAAACCTGTGGAAGCAAATATTTTCAGCCGAGCTCATTGAGCTAACAGACGGTGACCAGAGTAGCGGTGGTTTTCACTCAGATGTGCGTGGATTTTGAGTTCAACGGATTGAGTAGTCGTTGAGGATTGTGTTAGTATTTGGTTCACCCCAAGTGTTTGATTTCCTCGGTACCACCCATATGGGGGAGGGTTTCCCCTATCGTCCCCATGGGATTATTATTATTATTATTATTATTATTATTATTGTCATTATGTCAACAGCAAATCCGATATGTTGCATCTTCCCACCACTGAAATAGATGTGCATTGTTCGACTCAGTATTTCCATCACATAAATATGGGTTATAATTACGTTACATTGCTGCTGGTAGACATATTTCTCATTTTTTCTTGGGCAGTTGCTACCTGTTACTCCATCATAGGAATTTATGTGCGCAGCATTGTTGCAATACAGACGTTCAAATTATCCGATTTCTGTAATTTCATTTCGATACCAGATTGTTCTAATCGGATTAAGCCAGTCAGGCTTAAAGTGGATATCCGAATACGACTCTCATCATTTGATAGACTGGGTAAACCACATTCTTAATCTGACGGTAGAATCTAGATCACTTATTTATGACAGGGCCTGAATTCTTAAACACTGTGAAAAATAATAATACAATGTGCTTATTACTAATATTTTATTTAAATATGAATATATGAACGAACGAGATAACAGCTTATTTACAGGAGCAGAGCCCCATCCACTATAGCAGAGCAGTGCGATATTGGTTTCAGGGCCAAGAGAGGATAAAGCTGTTGCTGTTTGTTCCACGATCACCGAACATCAACCAGATAGAGGATATGTGGGCAGAGGTAACAAGGTCATTGCCATGTGAACCTACAAATGCAAGCGACCTTTGGACGTATATAGAAAACGTATGGTGGGAAGTAAACCATCACGCTACACTGTCGACGACGCCTTCGAGAAATCTTACGTAATAATTGTGGGTGGGTTGGTTACTAAAAGTATACTCGTCCACAAAACCCATGTGGATAATTATCTGATAGTTGGTCAAGCTTTGGTTTGTCGCAGCTCTTTAGATACAAGACTATTTACTTTCAGTCTCCTTACAATTCTTGCAATGCAAGGTAATTGAAAAATCTCATCCACTCGACGCCAACTGAGGAATTGATTGGTGCATGTGTGGTTCGACACACAGTAGTTGTCACCCTCACTGGAATCAATGACTGTGTGTGTGTGTGTGTGTGTGTGTGTGTGTGTGTGTGTGTTTTCGTGTTCACACACAATCTGAATCAATACTATTAACATTAAAGAGACGACCAACAATAAATATTGCATAAAATATGACTCTAAAGTATTTTAATGCGATGGGAAGTTACAAACTGAATTTTTACCCAACCCACGACCTGCATATTACGTTACATTACGTAAGATGTATTAACTCCATAGTATCATTAGCAGAGACAGTGCGCTCTTGTTGTCGAGGATCACGACAAGTGCAGCGATTAGCAGTGCCCAATGCCGCCGCGATTTGTTTATGTTGGCTGAGCGTGGACACTGCAGCAGACACTTCACCATAAACAGAAAGAAATCACCTTGGCTCTGACTGCAGTGAGCGGATATCACTGCCTGCGTGTTCTTATAGAACCAACGTGAGACTCTACTCACAGGTGCCATAGAGCAATTGCAACGGGTATCATGTCATTAGTCATCAGAATATTAACCAGTGATGAAATGTCCACTCTATTTGAATCCCAAGAAAATAAGAACCTTCTCACAAAGGAATGTGAGGTGATATCAAAATTTATCCAACATACAAAAATTAACTGCAGGGCTTTCATGTATGCAGTAGTAGCACACATGGAAATATTATGTCTTGGAAGTGTATATTTCATTTCCTCTTCTCATATTAATGCCCTTGTTTCAGTATGAAGTGACAAAAAAAAACATGAAAAACTAAAGTTCCTGAGAAGCATATCAGTCATTTCCTCTTCTCATATCATAACTTTTATTTTAGTATGAAGTAAAAAAACAAACAGTTTAAGTTTGTGAAGCATAATATGACACAAGATTCTTATCGTAGGCGCTATCGGAAACGCAAAAAGCAGGGAGCTGTCCATTCTTTTGTCCAACAGTCTGTCTCCTTTCATGCATTTCTCCTGCTGGGAGATTCTTATTTAAGGACTTGTGGGAATCACGTTCTTCAGCAGAACAAGCCTTATGTTATTGTGCTAATTACGGTATGGAAAAAAATGCAACAAAGACGATTTCCCCTAAAGCAGTGGGGATATTTGCAAATGTCTGTATTCAGCAATGACTGCCAGCTGCCATAACACTTCACAGAATCCATGTGGCAGGCAATACAACTGTGCGAGCACTTCAGACTTCATTCAGTAATACGTCAGGAGATGGATGGAAACGTCAAATTAAGGTCGCTTTTCAAGTCATATTCAATCCAGAATGACATGTTATTAAGGTAGTTAAGCGTTCTAGCAATTACACTTTTATAATTCTCCTATGAGTATTCCGATAGCCAAAAGAACCCATTAGTGTGAAACTATCAGGAACTGCATTAATATCAAACTGCAAGAACTTGAGACAATACGTGGACTCTTCTCTTCGCTGGGTGACCTATTACTGTTATTTACGATTCTCTCCATCCTAGGTGTAATGCAAATGGAACTCCAGAGGCGCTTTCCGCTATTCTTGACAAACATCAGCAACTTGTAATCACTGCGAATTACAACTGTGTGATGATATGGCTCAGGTTGTCAGTAGTTATGGTGGTGTTATGCTGTCAAACTGCTTACAGTAACGTTAATGGTGGCACACATAATTTAGCGCTGACTACCTACTGAAGTAAACATAGTGTTGTGGCGTCGTCGCTTCTCTTTATTTGGCCTCAGCTTGAGTAATCCGATTTAACGAACATAGTACTCCATTCACGGGCTGCTAATGATACAGTATGACTAAAGAGATCATCGTGTGGGTATTACATTAATTCTGCAATGAAATGCTTAACAAATATTACCCTCAGCTATGCAGCTGGAATGACTCATTACATAGGTACTTTGGTTAAGGGATCAGTTCGCTGCAATCCTGCTTCTACTGTTCGTAAATACTTGTATACTTCGTAAATGGTTCAAATGGCTCTGAGCACTATGGGACTTAATTTCTGAGGTCATCAGTCCACTAGAACTTAGAACTAATTAAACCTAACTAAACTAATGACATTAGACACATCCATGCCTGAGACAGGATTCGAACCTGCGACTGTAGTGGTCGCGCGGTTCTAGACTGTAGCGCCTAGAACAGCTCGGCCACCCCGGCCGGCATACTTATTACTCACCATTCGTTATTTGACTAAATATGAACTACAATCTGATTCGCACATATATGACATGGGTTTGCGCCGGCACAAAGCAATGACTAAGGGTTGGATGCCGTTGAAGTCCCGTTACACTGATGACAAGACAAATGTTCCTGCTTACTAGACAGACACGCTGATCACTGCACTATTATTTTTTTAAAAAAGTTTGAGAAGACTTTCAGCACCAGGTAGGTGGAGGCAAAGAGGGCAGGGGTCGAAGACCCGAGGCCAGGCCTCAATGCCTCCCCCATACTTGTCACTGAGTAGCTGCATTATTCCCATGTACTCCGTGTTTGCACCTATATATAACTTTAAATTGTGGAAAAAAATTGAAGTAGTAATTAAGGTAAAATAAATTACAGATTTCTGCCTCCAATGGCATGCGTTCCTCATAGAACATAACTTATAACAGTGAAAAGGGTGACGGAAAAATACATAACAAACATTCATTCAGAAATATATTCACAATTTAAGTTACTATGCTCTTAACCACAATCCGAGTTGGAGTCTCTCTTCAGTTACAGCTAACCAGTGCGCACTTATTGCACTATCGTAAGAACCGAGATGCAGTATTTTGGATTTAAAAATGTGTAAATTCATTGTAAGAACTTATGAGACCAAACTGCTTAGGTCATCGCCCCCTAAGCTTACACACTACTTAATCTAACTTACGCTATGGACAACACACACACCCATGCCGGAGGGAGGACTCGATCCTCCGACGGTGGGCACTGTTGGGACACAGCAGCCAACCTCTCTGCAACACCTGTCTACACACGCTCCTCGTCAGACGCGAATTCCCATCTTTGCCACATACCACATGCGCGGCTCTTTCGGGAATGTCCGAAAGGAAAGACACTACGAATCCGGGTTCGAACCTGGTCAGGCACAAATTTTCATCTGACAGCATTGTACTGGATATACATCCCTGTAAAAAGACCAGTTATAATTTATTGGCCTATAATATGAACAAAGTCGAACAGAAGGTGGCTGCTAGGGAGTCCGGCAAAGTGCAGAGACAGGCCTGCTTTCACAAACAGATGGAATTAGCAGGATATCCACTCTTGCAATGGATAGTATGCTAGACATGCCCGTCTTACACCTGTGGCTTAAAATGGAGGCAGCGGCAGTGACATAAAGGCTAAAAATTGGAAATATCTGGATATAGTTAGAATATACAGAATCCCAAATCAGTAAGGCGATGGCTGGGGAAATGCCGACTAACTACACAACTTCTAGCTGTTTCAATAAACTTTGCCATGTAACAGTTGGAAGCAGGGAGCAGTGGAAAAACGAACCACAACACCATGTAGGAGACATAATATAGTGGTTTACTGACAGGTCGAAAACAGATGAAAGTACCAGGTCTGGTGTACTGCCTAGAATGTCTTTAAGAAAGATGGCCACAGTAATTTTTTTTTTTTTTTTTTTTTTTCCTGTCGGCATGGGCACGGAGGAAAATTAGAGTAGACCCTACAAAAATTGTAGCATCTCCTTTTATTCAGACAGCCAAGCATCTCAGAAATCTGTATCAGCCCCTGCAGCTAGATCGAAGGTCATTGCAGAATGCCATGAAGCATTTTCTTTTGGACATGTCCGAAAGAACAGACACCACACATATATATCCATATACAGGGTGTTTCAGGAGGAATAGTACATATTTTAGCAGGTGGTAGTACGGACGAAAAAAATTCCATAGCTGTTAGTACGTAACGCTAACAAACTCAAAGTAAAGGCAAATGAGGACATTCAAAGTTGATTCTCAAAAATTCACCAACCAACTTCAATGCACATTTGACTTCTCTTGATAACACCATGTGTAGCCTTACTGAGGTAGTCTTTGCGTTCTTTTATGAGGGCTGCACTATTCATAAACCCACTGGTTCTAATGATGTCATTAAACCAATGTAGTCTTAAGAGTATTTTCATCTAGAAATGAATTGCCTTCACGGTTGATCGATCAAGAGCGGGAAAGGTAAAATTTTACGAATACATGACGAGAGGGACAAGTGCTTGAGAGAGGACTTCCCTATCAATACAAGTGCCTGAGAGACGACTTTCCTATCAATCTCCTGGATAGTTTTGTTTCTCAAATCAACAGAGTGAGTTATCATTCAGTAGCACTGGTGATGAAGTTTTGTTGCTCGACTTTCTTACACTGTGACCGAAAGGTGTCTCAGTTGTTGACAACAAATTACAGCTGCATGGCACACACCCCTTGGGGCAGAATTTGTAGCCCAAAACACACTTTTGGAGCTACAAGATGTAAAATATTATGTTCACACTACACTTTACTCTAGTCTACATCTTTTGGTGGGGCTCAGTCTTTCATTTCTTCTTAGGAAGTTAATGATAAAGGCATCATAACACGTCACCAGTAACAGTACTGCATAGGAATGCTCAATGAGCGATCTGATGATGTTCAGTAATAGTCACTTCGTTGATTTTTGTTGTTTCGAATTAGAGCATGCAGTACTCCTACACCAGACTTCTGAATTTGCCTGCTGAATGCAAATGTCGCATGATGGTAAAATGATAATCTGTCACATATATCAGCAGTCGAGACTTTCTTAATGTGGAAAATCATTCATGCCAGAATGATGTTTGTTGAAACAAGAATATCTTTTTCTGGTATATTTTTCCCAAAAGCACTTACTCCACACACAGTTCAAATGTTTCTATCTGCCTCCTGTACATTCACCCCTCTGTTATACCAAAGTAAATGTTGTGTTGCAGATGTTACACCTTTTTCCACTTGCGACTCAATTTTACAATTCTTAACTGTAGTTCACGATTTTCAAGTATACAAAATCCAATGCTTAACTGCAAGATGATAACTAGAACTTCAAATTCGAAAATGGCATTGATACATACACTGTCAGTGTGGCGCCGCCTTCATATAGGCGGCACCTGATTTCAGGCGGTGAGTGGTGTCTGGCCCGTGGCCGCTGCAGCACGAGGAAACGCTCGAGCGTAAGCTGTTATGATCGCGACGCAGCCATGATCTGTCCTGCAGAATTGTTTCTGGAATATTTGTTATTGCGGGTGGGTAGAATGTTAAGCGAATTGTCTTCGATGTTCAACCAGACTCATAACTTTAGATCGAAATGTGGTGAAAAAAAAAAGAAAAGAAAACGGTTGGATGCGACCATGCGACTGTAAATTTAGAATGCACGAGGGTTACCGCAAGGTCACAGGCTCACTCCATACATATCAACTCGGAAGTAGACAACACTTCTTCCTAACACTTCCCCATCTTACAGTGTTGCCAGATGGTGCAGATGGCCTTAGAGTTGTCAGGGGCGGTCAGTTTTATTGGCCACCTTCAGTGAACGACTCGGACTTAGTCTCTGTGGCGCCAGCCGGTGGTCAGTTTTTATGTCTAAGACTGTACATTGGATAGATACTAAGGGTCTTCTGCAGAAAACAAAATGTTTCCACAGAAGTCTGAAATTTTATGAGTATGATGCAGCATACCAACAGTGGGGTTTCCTCCCAACAGTATCTTCTTCTTCTTTCGCCTTTATTCCAAATCTACACAGAGTCGGCGTGTAGACCAACTGCAACTGAGATGGGTTGTGGGTACTGGCCCAGTATTCACCTAGTCAGATATGGGAAACTGCGTAAAATACTCATCCAGGCTGGCTGGCACACTGGCCCTTCACTGTTAATCCATCACACAGGTTCAGTCCTGGGTGGGGCACTTTTCTGCCTGAAAGTGGTGTGCTAACATGCATGGTTGTCCAAGAAGTGTCTTATTAAGACTCTCAGGGGCCTTCAACTAATCCTCAGAGGAAGCACTGCATGATGTAAATGGAGTTTTCCCGATAGACCTCATGGTAAGACAAAGAGCGGCGATGTTCTTGCTTAAGATGGGGAGACCAGACCAGGTTCGAGAGAGCAATAGAGTACCCATACAAATGAGACATCAGCTAAAAACTTGGCATTTGGATACCTGCCAAAGTGAATGGGACTACAGCTATAAAGGTTAGAGACTGTGGACCTTGTTACCTGACCTCACTGAAAGACTAATCTAAAACATATCGATCCCAGCAGTGGTAAGGTACAATTCCTCACTACACCAGTGTGTCTGCAACAGACATCCAGATGAACATGTGGGGAAGAAGGTTCTCCAGAACCATAGTCATCTTCTGCAGACAGCTCACAAACACAACACACACTACACATTGACCCAAACAACACAGAACAATCTATAAACACACTGATAAGATATACACGGCAATGGTCAGAACTTAACTTACAAACAAACAATGTATCAAATTCTACCTATGCAGAATACTGAAGTACAAGACAGTACAGAAGGCTAGCCAAAATGCAGCGACAACAAGGAGTACACAGAGTAGAGATCAATGTAAAGTATTCAACGTAATGTTTAACACAATTCAGACAAATGCCAATGTAAATAGTTAATAATCTGCACCAGGTATTAAAAGACAGAACATAGCAATTAAAAATTGTGAATGGCGGTCAGTGTCTTTAAGTCAAATTCCAAAACTCTAACCACCACTTGCAACTCTGAAGGGACTCTCTCTCTCTCTCTCTCTCTCTCTCTCTCTCTCTCTCTCTCTCTCTCTCTCTCCTCCCCCTTTTTTTGTTTTTCTTTACCATACATTCTAACTTTTCCTTTTTCCAAATCATTAACCCCATTTAAGTACATTTATATTTTAATCTTATCTATTTAACTGTGAAAGTTTTCCAAACATGCTGCAGAATTAACAGAAAAGAACAAGACAAAACAGATAATAAAATGGCCCACCTCCACACGGCGGGGCACAGGCAACGATGTGGGTGGAGATGGGGGCTAGGGTGATGCATCACGTCACCTCAGGTCCTGCACCCTGTCGCAGCAGCCAAGAGGCCAAATACAGACCCATCATAAGAAATTAGATATTCAGGAAGGTCTTCCTGTCAAGAGGATCTAGTTCTTAAATGTCTTCAGTCATATACACCTAAAGGTGGTGTCTTATGTGCTGTGTGATGTAATGTTGTTTGTGATAGATTAAACTGACTTGGTGTTCCGCATATGTCCGTACGAGAACTTATGATACATTCTTGCCATGTTTCTTCTGGAACATCCTTTTTTAAATAGACTTCAGTAGCAGGAAACTTTACTGAACCACACTTTGACACCAAGTTTGTCAACTCCACCAGCTGATAATTTATTTTCACTGAAATGGTAAATCTTGATTCCACACAACAGCTTACATACTTTGCTGGGGAGCAGGTACTTTACTTCAAAGGACGGCAGCACTGTGTGATAAATAATAGCACAATTTTTTCTATGTGAATAAAACTTCTTCAAAAAGCACATTTATTATGGATCAACAATGGGCAGTCATTTATCATCTTTACACTCTACAATTTTTATTAGAAAATAGGAAGTTTGAATGCAATAAGTGTAGTATTTGAAGTCCAGTTACATTTTTTATACATAATTACTAAATGTCTTCTTCCAAAGCTGTTTCACAGAGGAAGACTGCACTGTGCTTCCTTCTCTAGATTGTCGCACAGTTGACAAAATGGTAGATATCGAAGTAGACGACAGAGGGATAGAGAAACAATTAAAATCGCTCAAAAGAGGAAAGGCCGCTGGTCCTGATGGGATACCAGTTCGATTTTACACAGAGTACGCGAAGGAACTTGCCCCCCTTCTTGCAGCGGTGTACCGTAGGTCTCTAGAAGAGCGAAGCGTTCCAAAGGATTGGAAAAGGGCACAGGTCATCCCCGTTCTCAAGAAGGGACGTCGAACAGATGTGCAGAACTATAGACCTATATCTCTAACGTCGATCAGTTGTAGAATTTTGGAACACGTATTATGTTCGAGTATAATGTCTTTTCTGGAGACTAGAAATCTACTCTGTAGGAATCAGCATGGGTTTCGAAAAAGACGATCGTGTGAAACCCAGCTCGCGCTATTCGTCCACGAGACTCAGAGGGCCTTAGACACGGGTTCACAGGTAGATGCCGTGTTTCTTGACTTCCGCAAGGCGTTTGACACAGTTCCCCACAGTCGTTTAATGAACAAAGTAAGAGCATACGGACTATCAGATCAATTGTGTGATTGGATTGAGGAGTTCCTAGATAACAGAACGCAGCACGTCATTCTCAATGGAGAGAAGTCTTCCGAAGTAAGAGTGATTTCAGGTGTGCCGCAGGGGAGTGTCATAGGACCGTTGCTATTCACAATATACATAAATGACCTGGTGGATGACATCGGAAGTTCACTGAGGCTTTTTGCAGATGATGCTGTGGTGTATCGAAAGGTTGCAACAATGGAAAATTGTACTGAAATGCAGGAGGATCTGCAGCGAATTGACGCATGGTGCACGGAATGGCAATTGAATCTCAATGTAGCGAAGTGTAATGTGATGCGAATACATAGAAAGATAGGTCCCTTATCATTTAGCTACAAAATAGCAGGTCAGCAACTGGAAGCAGTTAATTCCATAAATTATCTGGGAGTACGCATTAGGAGTGATTTAAAATGGAATGATCATATGAAGTTGATCGTCGGTAAAGCAGATGCCAGACTGAGATTCATTGGAAGAATCCTAAGGAAATGCAATCCGACAACAAAGGAAGTAGGTTACAGTACGCTTGTTCGCCCAATGCTTGAATACTGCTCAGCAGTGTGGGATCCGCACCAGGTAGGGTTGATAGAAGAGATAGAGAAGATCCAACGGAGAGCAGCGCGCTTCATTACAGGATCATTTAGTAATTGCGAAAGCGTTACGGAGATGATAGATAAACTCCAGTGGAAGACTCTGCAGGAGAGACGCTCAGTAGCTCGGTACGGGCTTTTGTTAAAGTTTCGAGAACATACCTTCACCGAAGAGTCAAGCAGTATATTGCTCCCTCCTACGTATATCTCGCGAAGAGACCATGAGGATAAAATCAGAGAGATTAGAGCCCACACAGAAGCATACCGACAATCCTTCTTTCCACGTACAATACGAGACTGGAATAGAAGGGAGAACCGATAGAGGTACTCAGGGTACCCTCCGCCACACACCGTCAGGTGGCTTGCGGAGTACGGATGTAGATGTAGATGTAGATGTAATTTAATTTGAATTCTTTTCAGATTTATCTACATAAATAACAGCACGGGCTTCTGTTGCTGGCGTTCCTTATGGTGAATCACATACCATCTAATGATTGGTACAAACATAGCTAGGAGAACTTGCATCTGATTCTGTCTAAAGAGTTGACGAATTCCAAGTGACCAGATACTGGAGCATCATGGAAAAACTTTAGTAGGACAGCTGGCTGGAGATGGGCTTGGATGATGAGCAACCACTTCTGCCTCAGCGAATCATAGTTACACATAAAACGTCCTGTTTACTAGTTTGAATTTCCCTTTCACTGGTTCTCCATTTCTCAAGACTTCTGTAATTTTCATCAATGCTGTATTTTCCTTCATTTAGCAGCAAGGTCATTTAATGCCGTGATGTTTCCTTGAAAGACATTTGGCACCTTTGTGTTTGCATCTATTTTTGTATACCTTTGTGATGTCATACTTCTGAAGCCTCAATGTCTGTCTTGCCTGTTGATCCAATGGATCCTTCAGGCTACTCATGCAACTTAGAGAATGGTGGTCCATTACAACGATGAATCATTCACCAAATAAATATGGTTGGAACATGCTGATGGTTGAAAAAAATACAAGACACTAATTCTCGTATGTAGAATAGTTTTTTTTATTATACTTGACGAGTAGTCTAGAAACATAAGCTACCACGTTTTCAGCAACTTCCTGAATTTGTACTAGAATTGCACCTACCCATGTCTACAAGTATCATGTGAACTTTTGCCTCAGCATTCTTGTCACACTGTGTTAGGACTGGAGAAGATATGAGAGTCTCCTTAAGGAAAAGACAGAGCTGTATTGCACAATTTCCCAGGAAATTTTAGTATCTCCATGCAATAGCTCTTGCAAGGAATTTGCTTTGGTACAGAAGTCCTTTATGGACTGCCAGTACTATGAGCACATTCTGAGAAAACTACTCACATTGCAGAAGTTACATGGAGTCAGAAAAACCTGTGACTGCTTTTATTTATCTGGATTGGGATGGACTCCATCGTCATTCAGATTTTTACTTTTTGGGCAGTGAAGACATGCATTTTCAGATTCAGTTGGAGGCCTACAGTGTGGACACAATTCAACATGGTTATCAAGCAGTTCAGATATCCTTAAAAGACACATCATCAACTGAAAATGTCAAAGCAAGCTGCCCATCACATGTCACTGGAGTGTTAGTCCACATAACATAACCCTGAAATCAAAAAGACTGTCGGCCTCGGACAGGCTGTCACCCTTGTCATTCTCGATTTTCCATTAGCCTGTTCGCATGTCAAGAACTGAGAAACAATTTTCTTCTAACAAGTAGTGTAGCAAGTCATCAATGTAAAGCAATGGGTAGAAATATTTTGCGTGATTTTGTTCATTTGTAGACAGTCGATAGAGAGACCATAGGCTATCCTCCTCCTTCACACGGATCACAGGAGAGGAACAAGGTCTCTGAGGGTTAAATGATGTCATCATACAGCATATTTTCTGCTTTCTCCCAGATTATCCATCATTCAGCCAGTGACATCCTATACAAGTGCTGGCTAATTGATGGGTGATCTCCACCGTTGGTATGGTTTTTACCATGGCCCGCTTAGTCTATTGTTTTCCTTTCCAGATTTGAAAACATCCAAAAATTGCTGCAAAACAGCTAACACTTGCTGGCATTATCCCTCAGTCATGCCAGATCCCACTGGCAGCTTCCTCCCCTCCTTTTTCTGTAGTGGTAACGGAGCATGAATCTTCACCGATGTCAATAAGCTGTCCTTTCTGGACAGGTTCAGTTGTCCTTACACACATAACTTAGGAATGAATTGTTACTGCTTGTGACAATTAGTGAATCAAAGTTGCCCCGACCACCTACAATCTTATGATCCTTGCTGGCAGTTTCCTTCTCTGAGCCTGAGTAGCTTTTTACACTAACAAATGCTTTACAGTTCAATTGAGCATCTCGACTAAATACTTGAACTTGTCTTGTTGATGATGGTGAGAAAACATCTACAATGACAAACAATCACCGAGGGCAAATTGTGTTATGTGCACTCATTGGAATTCATCAATCTGGAGTCTATAAGTGCTTGTGACGCCTGCAGAAGTATCATCTGAGAATAACATTATGATTACTTTCTGGTAAAGTTAGAAAATTTCGAATCCAAAACATCAATAAGTCACCTTTGAGTCAGGAATTCATAGTATTTTCCACAGATGTTCATTTGCACCTGATGAAAAGGCTAAAAGAATTTGACCAATTTGCCATATATGAGGCAAGTCCGAAAAGTAAGTACCATTTCATTCTACCGCCACTGCAGCACTAGTGTCACACTTCTGCACATCCTCACTCATCTCTCTGGTTCATTGTCTTTCAACTGACACCATTACAGCTGGACTGCATTATGTTTACATTTGTCATTGATTGTTCAAAATGTTAAAGACAATCTCTGAGCTTGCCAACTGTGAAGGGCATTCTGTAATGATGTTTTTGAATGCAAAGAATGTTAAACCAGCTGAAATTCATCATCAATTTGCAGAGATTTCTGGTTAAAATGTAAAGACTTATGGCACTGTGAGAAAGTGTGCGAGACAATTCAACGATGGACAGACCAATGTTCAAGATGAAGCTGGAGTGTGCGACCTTCTGTTGTCGATGACTTGGTTGAGAAAGTAAATGAGAAAACTTGTGAAAACAGACAGTTCACAATATGAAAACTTTTGGGTTAGTTTCCCGCAAATTTCAAAATTTGTTTTGCATGAGATTGTCACAAATCACTCTAATTTCTACAAATTGTTTTCCCACTGGATTCTGAAAATGCTTGCAGAAGTACACAAAATTAAGTGACTTGTCAGTACTTTGACATTTCTTTCCTGATACAAAGATGAGGGAGATGAAGCCTTAAACAGAATTGTGACTAATTATGAAAATGGCTTTGTCATGGAACTCCAGATTAAAAGAAACACTCGATGGAGAGGAGGTACTCATGATCTCCCAAAAAGCAAAAATTCGAAACAACATTCTCAGCACAAAAAATCATGTGCATTGTGTTCTGGGACAGAAAGGGCATTCTGTTTATCGAGTTCCTTCCCATATGTGAAACCATCAATGCAGTACAATACTGCGAAACACTGAAAAAACTTTGGAGCGCAATTCAAAACTAAATCCACGGAATGCTCAGCCAAGGCACTGTGTTGCTTCACGGCAACACACATCCCCATTATGCTGATGTCACTCGAAACCTTATTCAACAGAGTTCGATCTCCTGCCATACAGCCCCAATCTCGCACATTGTGACTACAACTTATCCTTGAACTTGACATGTGATTTTAGTGGACAGTAATTTTGACAATGACAATGGCACAAAAAATGGTGTTCAGCAGTGGCTGTTTTCAGTGGTGGCATCTTTTTAAGAAGAGGGCTTAGAAACATTGGTTTCCTGGTATGACAAATATATTAACAATGGTGGCATCTTTAGAGAAAAATAGATTAAGAAGTGCTCTTCTTTGTAACAATTTGGTAACATTTTGGTTTGAAAAATGTTTTAATAAGTTTTTTGCTAAAAAGGTAATTACTTTCTGGACATGCCTCATACAATAGGTAGGATGACATGATGTGTGTGGTAAATGTGTACTTTTATGTGGACAGCACAGTCCTGGAGTGGTTTGAAAACCACTAAGAGAAGCTTGATAGCAGGGACAGGAATGTTTTGATCCTACGCAACATTGTAAAGCCAAGAATAACACAAGCCAACAAAAACTGATACTTCTGGTAAAGGATGCCACAACAACCAAGAACTTCATTGAGTAGTGGCAATGCATTGAGAAAATGCAACAGAAAACAGACGGATGAGCTACTCCTGAATGTGGTACTATGGCAGTTGTTAAGATCACCACAACCTCACCTCTCTCATACACTAGGTAGTAAGAGAAGAGATACAGCATTTTATGACATCCAGAACTGTCAGAATGAGTAAGCAAGAAAGAGTAGCTGTGAATATTGACCACATACATCAGGGGGCAATAGCGAATTCTGAAGAAAAGGGGTACCAGTCTTTAGCACCAGTCACTGCCACCAATCAAACATGCCATTGAGAACTGACTTGGCCAACTCAAACTTGTGCCACATCCACCAAATAACAAGCCAGCATCTGACCAAAGCAGGTAGAGCCAACTGTTCTGCCAAGTATAACACCCCACAGAAGAACAGACTTCTGAAGACAGAGAACAAAAAACCTGTATGTTTCCACAGTGGATTCCATAAACACATTGTACAATGCTGCAAAGGTAGAAGACAAGTTTTAGATACTACTATGCTGCCAAACATCAATCATCACAATAGTTTCATTTACACCAGTCAACAATAGGTGATTACAATCGACCTGTGGGATGAAGCCTATTGTCGTACCCTAAATGATGTCACTCCACAACACACCGGAGCCATTTGCTGTTGCCATACAGAGGTACCAGCTACTCAGTTAGCAGCCCAATTCAAGGAAACTTATGAGACAACAATCTATGGAGGTGAGGTTGCCACAGATAAAAATCCTTCAAGGGCAACAGTCACCAATATGTCATGAAATCCCACATTGATGGTCAACCTGCCGGGGTACTAGTCAAGTCAGAGGCTTTATTTTCCATAGTGTCAAATGCTTAGCATCACCAGCTAAGGAAGACTATGTTTCATGATCTGAAACCAATAATACTGAAAGTCGCAAATGGGAAATATGTACAGCTGACAGGAAGAGATATTGCAAGAATAACTGACAGAACATAGGCCTTGGGAACATGGGTATTACATTTCAAGTCAGCATTTATGAACTGTATTTTGTGTAGAAGAATATTGCACTTTAAGAGAAGTGGCAAAGAAAGCAAATAATGTGATACTACTTCTTCAATATGGACATTGCCAAAAATTTACACACACAAAAATTCACTGAAAAGGAAAGATTTTCCTAATAAACACAGATATTAATGAAGACGAACGTAATGAAAGAAAGAAGGGAACAAATTGAATAGAAACTCAAATGACTCACTACCTCCAATGGCCAAAACTGATTTCTTCATGGCTGAAAAATGTGAAGCATTCTGAAAGAAATGTGTTCTGTTATCTAACTTCAGTGAGGAATTGTTTCAACAAGTTTCGCACTTAGTAAAATATCCAACAATGGAAACTCCAGGTAGGAATATCAACAGTGTACGAAAACATATAGCTTTCGGCCCGACCACAACCTTTGTCAGTAAAACACACACACACACACACACACACACACACACACACACACACACACAAAAGCAAGCATACCTCATGCCCACATGACCACCAACTCCAGCATCTTGGGCTGGAATGTAACATCATGTGGGATGCAAGCAGCAATCTAGAAAGGGAAGGGGAAAGGGGAAGGGTTAGTAGTGTACGAGTAAGGAGAGAGACAAACACTGTCTGTTGAAGTGTGCAGGGACTAGGGGTCTAGATTGCCAACAGGCGCAACTTCAGGAGGTTGTGAGGCACGGACATGGGGAAGGGGGGGGGGGGGCGAATGGGGGCAGAAGGGGGGACGATGACAGTGTGGGAGATGAGATGATAGGAGGGAGGGAGGGGGGACAGTATATCACTGTAGATTGAGGCTGTCATAAGTATGGAAGCACAGAATGTGTTGCAAGAATAACTACTCCAATCTGTGCAGTTCAGAAAAGCTGGTGGTGGAGGGGATGACCCAGATGGCTTGGGTAGGGAAGCAGACATTGAAATCAAGTGTGTTATGTTCAGCTACGTGCTGTGCCACAGGCTGGTCTACTTTGCTCTTGGTCGTAGTTTGGTGGTGGCTGTTCATGCTGGTGGACAACTGTTTGGTAGTCGTACCAATATTAAAAACTGTGCAATGATTGCAGCAGAGCTGGTAAATAACATGTCTGCTTCACCCTGATTGGGTAGGATAAATCTGTAATAGGATTGGAATAGGAAGTGCTGGATGGGTGGATTGGGCAGGTTTTGTACCTGGGTCTTCCACAGTAATATAAATAATCATCAGTGTACACTTACAGATAATTGAAGGCAATATACCTCACCTGGCCAAAACGTTTTAAGACTTGATTAACAAAAAATAGAGAAGAGTTAAGAGGATGGTTTTAATGCTTCATATTTCTAAATAATCTACCCCCTACTTGAGGACAATACACTGAATGTTCATACAATTGTGTTGTCAGAAAAGTCCTTTATTGGGGGGTTGCCTCATTGTCTTGAATGTCTGTTATGTCATTAAAACTTTGACTCTTTATGTCAGTTTTTGCACTTTGTCATTTTGTGGTACATTCATATTGATAACATTATGTCTCATTACCTATACTGATTTTTTCCCAGAAATAAGTGTCTGCATTTCTCATTAATCAAGTCATGGCAGTTGTTCAGGTGCAGCTTTTTTTTTTTTCCTTCATTGGGGGGTCACTATGTGAGGGACTAACTTTTCTCTTCTTCAAAACATACTGACGAATGTCCTGAAACTTGATTTGGACATGTTGCTCCATTGTGATTTATGACACAACAAAATCGACACACTGCAGTCATACATCCACTTCTTAACACTGATTGCTCACAACTGATTAGTCAAATGCATATTTTCTATCACATCATTACTGCACTGATTCTTGTACACTAGGAATAAAATCAGTTTTGAACCTTTATAGACAAATGGCGTACATAATACACTATGCTGCTAAAAAGCAGACTAACATGGATAAAAATAAATACTACTTTATTGTTGTTTTCTAATGTAAAGCAAACTTATTTTCATACTGCAAAGTGCACGAGATTGTTGAGTATTGTCTTCCAGAGTTATTGAATGTGATAATAAAGCTAATAACCATTCTAAAAGGAAGAAAGTCACACAAAAATTACATGACGGATTTAAATAAATACAAAATAGTGGTATTTTAGTAACAATGTACGAAAAGACAGATTGCTACTGACCATAAAGAAGACAGTTCAAGTTCAGACAGCACAATTAAAAGACACTCACATAAAGCTTTCAACCACAGCCTTTGTCAGTAAAGGGCACACACACACAAGCAAGCACACTTCATGAGCACACTTCATGCACACACAACCGCCAACTCCAGCATCTTGAACTGGAATGCAACATCACGTGGGACGCATGCAGCAAGCTGGAAGGGAAAAGGGAAGGGATAGTAGTGTGCAGGTGGGGAGAGAGACGAACGCTGTCTGATGGAGTGTGCAAGAAGAAGACTACCAACAGATGCAGCATGGGGGGGGGGGGGGGGGCGAAGAGAGGAGCACGGACAGACAAGCAGATGCATTGGCACAGGGCTCAGGATAAACGGCATTGGAGATATGATGATAGGACAGAGGGGGTGGAAACTTTTGGGACAGTATATTACCGTAGGTTGAGGCCGGGACAATCATGGGAGCAGAGAATGTGTTGTAAGGATAACTACTCTCATCTGTACAGTTCAAAAAAGCTGATGGTGGAGGGAAGGATCCAGATGGCTTGAGTAGTGAAACAGCCATTGAAATCAAACGTGTCATGATCAGATACATGCTGTGCCACAGGGTGGTCTACTTTGCTCTTGGCCACAGTTTGGCAGTGGCTGTTCATCCTGGTTGACAGCTGTGTGGGAGTCATACCAATATAAAAAACTGTGCAATGATTGCAGCAGAGCTGGTAAATGACATGGCTGCTTTCACAGGTGGCTCGGCCCCTGATGGCATACGATAAACCTATGATAGGACTGGAATAGGAAGGGCTGGGTGGGTGGACTGGGCAGGTTTTGCACCTGGGTCTTCCATAGTAATATCACCTGTGTGGCAAGGGGTCAATATTGGGAGTGGCATAGCGATGGACTAGGATGTTGTGGAGGTTGGGTGGCTGACAGAACATGACTTTAGAAGGGGGTGGGAAGTAGCTCAGGAAGGATGTCCCTCATTTCAGGCCACGATGATAGGTAATCAAAGCCCTGGTGAAGGATGTGGTTCAGTTGTTCCAGACTGGGATGGTATTGGGTGATGAAGGGTACACTCCTTTGTGGTGGGTTATTAGGGGCGGTGTGAGGGAAATGTCATGATGATCTGTTTGCAGACCAGGTCTTGGGGATAGTGCCTGTTTGTTAAGGAAATGGCACGAACATCCATATACTGTGCAGGAGAGTTGTTGTCACTGCAGATACATCGTGCCTGGGTGGCCAGGCTATATTGGAGGGATATTTTAGTGTGAAAGGGATGAAAGCTGTCAAAATGGGGAGGGATTTTTTTAGTCTGAAAGGGACGAAAGCTGTCAAAATGCAGGTGCTGCTAGTAGTTGGTGGGTTTAATATAGACAGAAGTGTGGATGAATCCATCAGAGAGGAGGAAGTAACATGTAGGAAGGTGGCATGCTGGCTTGAGGAGGACCATGTACATCGAATCGAAGTTGTTGATGTTGTGAAGGAATGAAGATAGGGTGTCTTGGCCCTGAGTTCAGATAATGAAGATATCTTCAATGAACCTTAACCAGAAAAGAGATTTGGTGTTTTGGGAGGTTAGCAAAGTCTCCTCTAGGTGGCTGATAAAAAGGTTGGCATAGGAGGGTGCCACGTGTGTGCCACAAAGGGGGTGTCAACAGTGATAAAGTAGGAATCCGGGAGGCAAAAAGAGGTGGGGATGCTGGAGAGTAGACTATATAGAAACCTGAAGCATTACAATCATCATCTTAACTCTTCTCAATTTTTTGTTAGTGAAGTTTTAAAATGTTTTGGATTGATGGGGTATATTGCCTGCAATTATCTGTGTGTACACTGATGATTATTCATGAATATATCAACACTGGGTCCAATCAACACATTAAAGGTTCTTGGCTTGAATTTTTCTAATTACTGAGTAATTTTATCTTTGAATATCCAGTAGATAGAGACATAAACAATAAGGATCATTGCTTGTGTAAAGTTCTACATTTCTGCTCTTCTAAATTTTAGATAAATATATGTCCCTTCCCATCCAGGAATTTAGTACTGTACTGATTGGAATATTTACTGTTACCACGTAATCATTTTACTATTGCTCTCTTATTAGCATCTTTATATCAAATTTACCACAAAATAGTGAAAAGAAGTTGTCACTGGCTGTTATTACATCTTTCTATCTTCATCAGATATGTTATTATTTGGGACAAATGAAGGGTGAATCTGAGTAATTCTTTGAGCTATCAGTCAAACCTATCTGTGACAAAATTACAGATCCTTCACAAAACAGTTATCCAATTATTTACAGAAATTTTCTTCACAGCTGATTGAGAAAATTAAGAATATATTTACTGGTGGTGGCTTCTATATTATCAGAATTAGTTTTGTGCTTCCACCTCCAACCCACTGACGCAGTATGAAACTAGAAGCTTAATGGAATATTCATTAAAGCCTCTGGCGGACATTCAAGAACATTGCCTTAACTAGTCCCAATAAATATGCAACAGTTTTTCTTTGCTATTCAAGTACTGCTTTGATATGCATAACACATCTGGAAATGGACATTCCTGCAAGCAGCACTATAACATGATTCCAAAATCTTACCTTTCACAGGCAATGAACACAACTGAATGAAAACTTGCCATGGAGAACATGTTGGTTGTAGCCCACGCAGATACTTCAGAATGGAACCCGCATTCTGGAGCAGAGGACATGTTATGTATTTCTATATCAGATTAAAGCTACCTACAGTTTCACTCTAAATTGGGTACACAATTGTCTGTTGGCAGCATTTGTTTCATATCACACACCACTTATAGAAGTGCATTCATTCTTAATATGCTTTTGGTTTTCTAGCCAAGTTAATGATTCTCTTTTGAACAGAACACTTCACCGAGTGACCTATGCATCTTATTTAGATATTCTGGTCAAATACATTGCCTATCAGAAAAATTCAAGCACCTACAAGTGAAGGAGGAAACGAAATGAATCTTCAAGACTTGAGACGGTATGTGATGTTTCGATGATTACACAATTGAGTTAAATGTACAAAGACATCTTACCACCTCTGACCTTGATGTATTCTCTAAATTGGTTGGGAAGGGTGTCATAAAGCCATTGTATCCTGCTCAGGGGAAAGCAGTCCCACAACTGTTTAACTAGGCTCCCGATATCCTCGATTCTGGTGCAGCGACAGAGATGACTCATAAGCTGCTTCTACACATGTTCTGCCAAGCACAGATCTGGGGATCTCACTGCCAATTGGTGTACCTCAATATCATGCAGCATGTCTTGTTGAAACATGGCACCATGATACTGTTGCATGAGATGTAACACATGAGGATGCAGAGTGTGTGTGATGTACCATTTTCCAATCAAGAATTCCTTGTGACATTACCAGCCATAACCCGACGCTATAACCTCAGCTCCCCACATCATCATGCCAAGAGTAACAGTATTGTGCCTCTCCAAAACAATGATGGAATACTTGGGCCTCTTCTCAAGCTGACCCCCCCCCCCCCCCCTACTTGACCATGATGGTAATCCATTATAGGGCAGAAGTGCAGTTCATAGCTGAACACTAAGCAATGCCATACATCAGGAGCCCACACTTCCTCATCGCAGCACCACTCCAAATGCAGCTGTTCATGTTGTGGTATGGGCAGCTCACTGCTAGCCTCTGAATAATGGTATGGATGACACAGAGTGCTGCAGGTAGTCCATTATTTGTTCTTGGATAGCAGGCACAGATATGAAGGGGTAACTGATGCACAATGCAGTGATCCTCCCTTGTGGTGGTCAGATGTGGTTGACCAGAATCTTGACAATTAATGTGCCTGCCCTCACATTGCCGTGCAGTCCAACACTGAACCACTTCCACGCCTGAATGCCACACAAATCTGGCTATTGCATAACTCGACGAGCCAGCCTAATGGAGACCACGGTGAGGCCCCTTGCCAACTCTGTCAGGTATTGAGAAAGGTGTCGCATAGAAGTATGCGGCATCTCTATGTCACTTACAGTGCTCACTCAACATCCGTTGCTTTTCAAACCCCTTATACACCATACCAATCCTGACAAAAACAGTACACACAAGCAATATAATGCATTCTGCTGGCCATTCCACTTATGACAGAGAATTGCAACAATGGTATGTATGTGTGTAAAGTCACACCAGCATCCAACTATGTGTTCTGGGTGCTTTACTTTTATTTCAGGCAGCGTGTATGCTCACTGCCTGGACTCCAACCAGACTTTGTGGCACTACTGGTGTCACACCTTCATTTATAGCCAAGACCAACTTCCAGTAAGCTTGCTGACCACGTCAATATTCCAAGAAACACTCAAATTGTCAGACATGAAGCTGAATGGAAAGATCTTAAACAACTGAGTAGTGAATCCTATTCCTCCCTTGGCCCTCCACTGTTTATAAGGTTTTCAACATCTGTGTTTCAACATTATGGTGTCTCTTTAAAAGCAGTCATTCATTGACGACAGTTTTACAGTCTGAACACAGGGATTGTATTACATGTATTATTTTAGGTACGTGTGCAGCTGTAACTTAGAAATGCAAAATATAATGTAAACTTCTGCATTTCCCTTAAAAAAGAGAAAAAGTTTCCTTTTGTAAACCTTGACATGTCTCCTGTAAATCAAAACAAATTATTTGAATATAGACCTAATGAGATGAATAAATCACATATCTAGCATTCATTTCACATAATTAAGGAAACAGAAAATATACATCTGGATGGTCTAGTGGAGATATGTGACCTAACCATCTCAATTAGTGGTGATTACAGATTGTATGTCAAATAGGACAAAGAAGAGTCAAGTTCTGCAATAAAAACGCATATGAGTGAAATGAGAGAGGGGGAATTTTGTCGAGTCATACACACATAAAACAACACTTAAAACACTTATAATATGAATCTATTCACATACCTCAGACAGCTGGTGACTGACGGAGAGAAATGAATCAATCCAAGGATTTATGCGAGGTTTTATAGCACTCGCCTTTAGTTGTTGCATTCCATATTCTATTACTGATCTCAGACTTCCATTGACTGAAGACAGTCCAGAAAGACAGCTGTCAAGTTTCGCAAATTCATTTTCAGTCATATTTAACATTCCCGGTATCTCTTCAGTCAAACTCTGACGCAAGGTATCGATGTACTCTGTACTGACATCTGCATTATTCAGGTAAGCCTACATAAAGACAACATGTTGTCAGTAATGAAATTCACGAACAAGATGAAAATGAGAGCCTTCTGATTATAACATTATAACAACATGAGGCTTGCCTTTTAAGTTTTTGCTAAACAATGAAAGAAAAAAAAGATACAAATCATTTTACTGTTATTGAAAATATTTTCCAGTAAAATTTATATGCTTATGTATGTGTCTGAACTAATACTGAAAACATTTTTCCACTTGGATGCTGGTATCTCAAGAATTAGGTTCTGAAAGGGTGCTACAGTTTCTTGAGGTCACAAAAATCACACAAATATTTTGTTTCAAATAAGGCAACAAAAAAATTTGTTAGCAATGAGATATGAGTTTGCTGTTTTCTTCTGTCATATAATCAATCATTTGATGTACAGTGTAGCTAACATTGTTATTACGAAGAATTATGTGACATTTTTGATTGGTTTTCCAGATGACATCACTAACTTACGGGTAACTAAATCTTCAGTCTTCTACACCAGGGTCAGCCACAACATGCAAAACTTTATATGCGTACAACGTGTGCAGTCACAGTATGCAAAACTTCAGTGCAGTCTGGAAGTCAAACTGTCTCAGCAAGACTTGGTATGTCTTGGCTTTCCTTGATCCTTCTCGGAACTATACAGTACAGTGTGCCATTCCATTTTCCATTTAGCAGTGCAATGCTACACTATTTCTTCTGCCATTTGGTGTTGGATTTCCCCCTTAGCATGGCTTTCACCAGTTCAGCAGAATGATAGTGCCAGTGCTGCTTATCCTATGCTATTTGCTCATGGTATAAAGAAGTTCAATGGTCCAGTGGCTGTTTGCACAAAAAGAGGCAGTCTAGCTACCTTTTGTTATAAGCCTTTAGAAATGAATGAGAATCGTGGTTACTTTTCAAAGAAAGAATAAAAAATCTCAACGTTTATTCTGCAGCCAAATAAATGATGTGTACTGCAAATGTACGATAATGGAATTAGAACATTATGCACAAAGAATTCAAAGATTAAGTTGCTGATGAACAAGCAGAAATTTACAATGAACAACAGATGACTTGTATGAGATTCAGTGTTTGTACATCAAGTAGCACTGTTTGCCAAATTTTCAGGCGAGGAGCACATAATGAAACTGGTGGGACAAACAGGAAATTTTCTGAGGTCTCATGCAGTATTACACTGTGTGTTTCAACAGTTTTTGGCAGAACTGAAATAAGAGTGTGGAGACATTATACAGGATGGTCAGAAAGGGTGTTGCCGGGCAGGTTGCTCTGAGAAATAACTGTTACAAAAAAAAAAAAAAAAAAAAAATTTCATACATTGTGCAGTTTCCAAGTTATTTACCATTGAAGTTACACAATAAGGTCACTGCACACACGAATTCAAGCACACGCATGTGCTAAGCTGTGGGAATGCACAGACATCTGTGGGTCTATGAGTTACCATTTGTTCAAATGCTCACTACCAGTTAAATGTGCCTTTTTCGGAAGTGTTAACTTTCAGCTAGCTGAGAAAAAGCTAGGTTTGTTCGCCAGAGTAAACCTGACAAAGAACACTATCCCTGGCTTGAATTTGTCTGCATGACAGCCTAAATGGGTAACTTCAATGCTAAATAACTCGGAAATGGTGCAAAACATCAAAGTTCTTCTTAACGATTATTTCTCAGCACAACCTCCCTTGCAATACCCTTACAAGCATTTCAGACTGTTTCTGACTACCCTGTATATTCCTGTGAAGTATGATAGTTAAGCTGAGGGTCATGCCTGGAACGATTTATCATTTTAGAATTTCTGAAAGATAACAGAAAGCAGATATGAAAATTATAAGATCCAGAATGGATGCAGACCTCATGTTTTTAGTGGACTTGAGTGGACAAGACTGCAGTAAGACACTTAAAAAGGAAATCGCATTGTCAAAGGGATAACGTCTGACAGCGAACACTGCCCATTTCTGTGGTGTTAAAGAAAACATGAATTTCATACAATTCATTGTGGCACTGAAAGAATTACATGATCAATTTTCTAAATGTTTTGAGGAGACTGTTAATTTCACACCTGTTTTTGAGACTGTTTGCCATTTCAGATGAAAGCATGCATGTTCTTGGGCATGTGGAATTGAATATAATTCCCATTTAAAAGACAATCTCTTATGTTAAAACTGTCCAGGAGTCTACAAAGTTTTCATTGGGAAGAGTTTCCATGTCTTCCTAATGAGGCTGCATATGTGAGATCGATGTTTTGATCAATATACAGCATGTGTGCAAAGGCTTTTTTCAATTATGAAAATAATAAGACACAATTATGTGTCAGCCTGAGAGATGAAACAGTCTGCAGCTGTTCATATGCTGACACTTTGTACCCAGACATAAATTTTATTATGTCTTCAGCAAGCCAAAAAACAGTTAAATAATAGTGAACCAACTGCTATGACCCTGAATCTGAGTTTTGGTCAAACTGTGCAGAACCCACCGCATGCACATCTCTCTGACAACTGCTTGTCAATGCAGGATCGAATCTGACACTCTCTTTCAACAATTCTAGGGATGCCTCTGTCTCACAGTAAGTCAAGTCCTGATCCTCTTCAATCATGTTGTGCACAGTATTGATGTTTTATGGAGCAACAACCAAGCTCCACAAAATGCATGATTGAAAAGAGCAACTGCAATGAAACTATGCAAACTAATATAATGAAGCGCCAAAGAAACAGGCAGATGCATGTGTATTCAAATACAGAGACTATCAGACCAATTGTGTGATTGGATTGAGGAGTTCCTAGATAACAGAACGCAGCATGTCATTCTCAATGGAGAAAAATCTTCCGAAGTAAGAGTGATTTCAGGTGTGCCGCAGGGGAGTGTCATAGGACCGTTGCTATTCACAATATACGTAAATGACCTGGTGGATGACATCGGAAGTTCACTGAGGCTTTTTGCAGATGATGCTGTGGTGTATCGAGAGGTTGCAACAATGGAAAATTGTACTGAAATGCACGAGGATCTGCAGCGAATTGACGCATGGTGCATGGAATGGCAACTGAATCTCAATGTAGACAAGTGTAATGTGCTGTGAATACATAGAAAGATAGATCCCTTATCATTTAGCTACAAAATAGCAGGTCAGCAACTGGAAGCAGTTAATTCCATAAATTATCTGGGAGTACGCATTAGGAGTGATTTAAAATGGAATGATCATATAAAGTTGATCATCAGTAAAGCAGATGCCAGACTGAGATTCATTGAAGAATCCTAAGGAAATGCAATCTGAAAACAAAGAAAGTAGGTTACAGTATGCTTGTTCGCCCACTGTTTGAATACTGCTCAGCAGTGTGGGATCCGCACCAGATAGGGTTGATAGAAGAGGAAGAGATAGAGAAGATCCAACGGAGAGCAGCGCGCTTCGTTACAAGATCATTTAGTAATCACGGAAGCGTTACGGAGATGATAGATAAACTCCAGTGGAAGACTCAGCAGGAGAGACGCTCACTAGCTCGGTACGGGCTTTTGTTGAAGTTTCGAGAACATACCTTCACCGAAGAGTCAAGCAGTATATTGCTCCCTCCTACGTATATCTCGTGAAGAGACCATGAGGATAAAACCAGAGAGATTAGAGCCCACACAGAAGCATACCGACAATCCTTCTTTCCACGAACAATACGAGACTGGAATAGAAGGGAGAACTGATAGAGGTACTCAGGGAACCCTCCGCCACACACTGTCAGGTGGCTTGCGGAGTATGGATGTAGATGTAGATGTAGACACATAAATAGGCAGAGCACGGTGCTGCGGTTGGCAATGCCTATATAAGACAACAAGTGTCTGGCGCAGTTGTTAGATCAGTTACTGCTGCTATAATGGCAGGTTATCAAGGTTCAAGTGAGTTTGAACGTGGTGTTAAAGTAAGCATATGGGCAATGGGACACCGCATCTCTGAGGTAGTGATGAAGTACAGATTTTCCCATATGACCATTCCACGAGTGTACCTTGAATATCAGGAATCTGGTAAAACATCAAATCTATGACATATTTGTGGCTGGAAAAACATCCTGCAAGAATAGGACCAATGATGACTGAAGAGAATTGTTCAATGCGACGGAAGTGAAACCCTTCTGTAAATTTTTTAAGATTTCAATGCTGGTCCATCAACAAGAGTCAGCATGCAAACCATTCAATGAAACGTCATCAATATGGACTTTCAAAGCCAAAGGCCCACTCGTGTACCCTTGATGACTGCACGACACAAAGCTTTACACCTCACCTGAACTCATCAACACCGACATTGGACTGTTGATGACTGGAAACATGATGCCTGGTCAGACAAGTCATGTTTCGAATTGTATCGAGTGGATGGGCATGTACAAATATGTAGGCAACCTCATGAATGCATGGACCCTGAATGTCAGCAGGGGACTGTTAAAGCTGGGGGAGGCTCTGTAATGGTGTGGGACATGTGCAGGTGGAGTGATATGGGACCCCTGATATGTCTAGATATGGTGACAGGTGACATGTAAGTAACCATCCTGTCTGATCACCTGCATCCATTCATGCCCATTGTGCATTCCAATGGACTTGGGCAATTATAGCAGGACAATGCGACACTCACACGTCCAGAATTGTTACAGGCATGACTCATAGTGTCAATTCCCTCCAGCACTACTTCAGACATTTGTTGAGTCCACACCATGCCGTGCTGTGGCACTTCTGCATGCTTGTGGGGGCCCTACACGATATCACACAGGTGTACCTGTTTCTTTGGCTCTTCAGTGTAGTAAACAGACTATTCTGAAAGTGATTGATTAGTAAAAATTGAATGAAGTGATTTGAGGCACTACTGTCAAGTAATGTACTTACAGAAATCACAAAAAAAAGTTCAAGTGAAATTTCCAATTTTCACAATGCTCTCTGCTGCCATTGTCTTAATAATAAAAACTTGATAAATTTTGGAACATCAGTAATGTCACATCTCAATAGTGCCATTTCATGGATACTCATAAAAAATTTAAAGGGTAACCCTCATACTAAGCATAAGTCTGAACTTCAGTAATTGTAGTAAATGTCCAAAAAAATTCCAACATAGATTTAAATTTGAACCATTAGTATGTGATCTGTTCATCTATCAACACACAGAAGTGTACAGACTGAATGATGCACTACAGTTAAAACCTAGAAAAATTAATTAATTATATTACCTATGGCTTTTATTTGGTAAATTACGTAGTAAAAAAGATAAAATTATGCAGGAAACCTAAGATGTACATTAGAATAAGAGAAAAAGACACATACACAGATGAGTAAATGGTAGAGGGATCAGGTAATAAAGACTGGACACTGACGTAAGGGAAAGAATGTAGATGATAAAAAATATGAAGAAGAAACATGGTTATTTATAACTGAAGACTTAATAACATAAAGAAGAGTCCAGGACGCCTTTGTTCAACAGCGGATATCAAGTCGCTGATGATGATAACAGGCTAGTAACTATTCATAACGTCTCTGGGGGACACCACCTTGTCAAAGTACGTACTGTGGGGGTGGAGAAGCTTGTGTGTTCACATGAAGCTGAAAGCTATAGTAGTGTAGCTACTGGCAGGGTCTTCCATTCTGGACAGGTCTCCAGGGTATCCCACAATGCCCCATCCCTCCATAGTTTTTCCCCAATTCCCAAGATGCCCAACCCAAGGTGTGATGCAGTTCGTGCTGAAGGGTGCTTGGTACATGGGAATATATGTCATTGATGGGGCATCAGGGATACCGAGTGATCTTGAGTAATTAGCCTTGAACTATATGGGGTTCTATGAAGTTGACCGAATTAATCCCCAATTCTCGTGAGACCAGAATGGAGGAAAAAGAGAACAAAACAAAAACTGAGGGACTTGATGAGACCTCAAATCCCTAAACATTGCGGTTGGATCTGCAGGAAGCAGTTTCCACAACTGACTCAGCTGAAAGATTAGTCCATGAAGTGGAAACAGTTACTGAGAATTTGGACCAGATGAAGATCAAATCCTTATCTGGAGCTCAGAGAAGGAAACTTTTCTAAGAACAAAAAGAAATGGACAATGTAGAATGGCTTCTTAAAAATAAATGGAGGGAACTAAACAGTCTTCTTCCCCAGATCTCCAAAAAAAGTGGAAAGAGTAATCAGATCCCTTCTACTTCCTAAGTCAGGGAAAGAGATAACAAGAGAGGAGTTTAGTACTTTCATTCCAGGGTAAACAGATCCAGAAAAAGTCAAAGCAGGGAATAGAAAAACAGGCTTATAATACTGCAGCCTTGGTTTTCGATGGCAGTTATCTAACAGGGAGCAGTTATCTAAAAGGCACATCTACTGATCAACATCACCTTGCAGCAGATGGAGCTTGTCCAGATGGCTCTCTTTGAGAAGATTGGTTGGGGGGGGGGGAGGGGGGAGGAGGGGAGGGGAGGTGGAGTGAGGAGGGGGTGGAACTGACACACACACACACACACACACACACACACACACACACACACACACACACACAGAGAGAGAGAGAGAGAGAGAGAGAGAGAGGACCCAAATTTAGGAGAATGTATCTGGAGGAAGGTGTGGTCTGATCTTTGTCTGTGAGAGGATGGGAGCAGTGGAGTAGTTTAAGGAGATGGTGCCTAAGGTATCGCTGTGGCATGAGGCACAGCTGCTAGTCAAAACAGTGGCTGAGCTTCTCAAGACTGACAAGGTATCAATTTGGATAGCAAAACTTCTTAAGGGTATACCTCCAAAGATTCTGTTCAAGAAAATAATGGCACAGAACCCGAAGGTCTCAACAGAGGGTTGGAGACCAATCAACCAAAAAGTTGTTCCAGGCAGCTAAACCCTTGTGAAGGAAATCGGCAAAAAATCCCTGACAGCAATGTGAGAACAGGACGTGAAACTGTATTTGGGATTCTCGCAGGCTGCACTTGGGACAATCAAAGCCATTAGAAGTGACCATGGTGGCAAGATAAACCTGCAACACGGTAAAGGGGCAACTGCTGACCTCAGTTGTCTTCTGGGAAGACAGGAGGTGGAGGACACACTGATCCAGGAATCCTATATCGACATAAAGGGGCCATATCAGATCTCAGAGGAACTGGAGTTAAATTTATTTATGCTAGAAATCTAGAGAACTCCAGAACATACAATTATGTTAAGAATGGAATTTCATTCATGATGATGGAAAACTTTTGTTTCAGGTACCTAGTGATTATCAGAGTGAAACAACCTGAAGGAGGAGATATTGCACTGACATCAGCTTACCATCCTTATGAGGACAGTATGCCTTCTTCCCAGGAAGTGAGGAGACAGAATGAACAACTGATGGTTGGTTGTCATGACAATGTCAACAACCTGGTATGGGGAAGCAGTGACATCAACAGCAGGGGTGAGCACATATTCGAATTTCTATGAGAAAATGATCTGTAAATTTGAATAGGGATATGAAACCTATCTTCAAGAATAGAAGTAGTAGTAGTAGTTGTTGTTGTTGTTGTCTTTGTCTTCAGTCCTGAAACTGGTTTGATGCAGCTCTCCCTGCTACTCTATCCTGTGCAAGCTTCATCATCTCCCAGTACTTACAGCAACCTACATCCTTCTGAATCTGCTTAGTGTATTCATCTCTTGGTCTCCCTCTATGATTTTTACCCTCCACACTGCCCTCCAATGCTAAATTTGTGATCCCTTGATGCCTCAGAACGTGTGCTACCAACCAGTCCCTTCTTCTAGGCAAGTTGTGCCACAAACTTCTCTTCTCCCTAATACTATTCAATACTTCCTCATTAGTTATGTGATCTACCCATCTAATCTTCAGCATTCTTCTGTAGCACCACATTTCAAAAGCTTCTATTCTCTTCTTGTCTAAACTATTTATTGTCAATGTTTCACTTCCATACATGGCTACAATCCATACAAATACTTTCAGAAGTGACTTCCTTACTCTTAAATCTATACTCGATGTTAACAAATTTCTCTCCTTCAGAAACGCTTTCCTTGCCATTGCCAGTCTACATTTTACTCCTCTCTGCTTTGACCATCATAAGTTATTTTGCTGCCCAAATAGCAAAGCTCCTTTACTACTTTAAGTGTCTCATTTCCTAATCTAATTCCCTCAGCATCACCCAACTTAATTTGACTACATTCCATTATCCTCGTTTTGCTTTTGTTGATGTTCATCTTATATCTTCCTTTCAAAACACTGTCCATTCCGTTCAACTGCTCTTCCAAGTCCTTTGCTGTCTCTGACAGAACTACAATGTCATCGGCAAACCTCAAATTTTTTATTTCTTCTCCATGCATTTTAATACCTACTCCGAATTTTTCTTTTGTTTCTTTTACTGCTTGCTCAATATACAGATTGAATAACATTGGGGAGAGGCTACAACCCTGTCTCATTCCCTTCCCAACCACTGCTTCCCTTTCACGCCCCTCGTCTCTTATAATTGCCATCTGGTTTCTGTACAAATTGTAAATAGCTCCCTGCATTTTACCCCTACCACCTTCAGAATTTGAGAGAGTATTCCAGTCAACATTGTCAAAAGCTTTCTCTAAGTCTACAAATGCTAGAAACGTAGGTTTGCCTTTCCTTAATCTTTCTTCTAAGATAAGGTGTAAGGTCAGTATTGCCTCACGTGTTCCAACATTTCTACGGAATCCAAACTGATCTTCCCCGAGGTCAACTTCTACCAGTTTTTCCATTCGTCTGTAATGAATTCGTGTTAGTATTTTGCGGCTGTGACTTATTAAACTGATAGTTCGGTAATTTTCACATCTGTCAACACCTGCTTTCTTTGAGATTGGAATTATTATATTCTTCTTTAAGTCTGAGGGTATTTTGCCTGTCTCATACATCTTGCTCACCAGGTGGTAGAATTTTGTCATGACTGGCTCTCCTAAGGCCATCAGTAGTCTAATGAAATGTTGTCTACTCCCAGTGCCTTGTTTTGACTCAGGTCTTTCAGTGCTCTGTCAAACTCTTCACGTAGTATCATATCTCCCATTTCATCTTCATCTACATCCTCTTCCATTTCCATAATATTGTCCTCAAGTACATCGCCCTAGTATAGACCCTCTATATGGAACAGAAGGGAAGAAGTGATTGACATAGCTTTTGCGTCCATTCTAGTAAATAGTTATGTCAAACAATAGCATGTGCCAATAGAGCCACCCTTATCTGATCACTTGCACAAGGTTGAGGCTGAAATAGGTGTTAAACAGACCGTGGCCTATACGAATCACTGGAAAACAGGATCTGCAGCAGATTGGCACTTGGTGCAGGGAGTGGCAACTGACCCTTAACATAGACAAAGGTAATGTATTGCAAATACACAGAAAGAAGGATCCTTTATTGTATGATTATATTATAGCAGAACAAACACTGGTAGCAGTTACTTCTGTAAAATATCTGGGAGTATGCATACAGAACAACTTGAAGTGGAATGATCATATAAAATTAATTGTTGGTGAGGGGGGTGCCAGGTTGAGATTCATTGGGAGAGTCCTTAGAAAATGTAGTCCATCAACAAAGGAGGTGGCTTACAAAACACTCGTTCGACCTATACTTGAGTATTGCTCATCAGTGTGGGATCCGTACCAGGTGGGGTTGACAGAGGAGATAGAGAAGATCCAAAGAAGAGCGGCGCGTTTCGCCACAGGGTTATTTGGTAAGCGTGACAGCGTTATTGAGATGTTTAGCAAACTCAAGTGGCAGACTCTGCAAGAGAGGTGCTGAGCATCGCGGTGTAGTTTGCTGTCCAGGTTTTGAGAGGGAGCGTGACTGGATGAGGTATCGAATATATTGCTTTCCTCTACTTATACCTCCCGAGGAGATCACGAATGTAAAATCAGAGAGATTCGAGCGCATACGGAGGCTTTCCGGCAGTCATTCTTCCCGCGAACCATACGCGACTGGAACAGGAAAGGGAGGTAATGGCAGTGGCACGTAAAGTGCCCTCCGCCACACACCGTTGGGTGGCTTGCAGAGATAAATGTAGATGTAAAACAAAGTGTGATCCTAGAACACTCTGACAGTGGACAATAGTGTGCACTCTTTCCCACAGTGTTAAATCAGGATGTTTTACAAGTGCTTCACCAAGGACATTGGGGAATTGTTCACATTAAACAGTTAGCATGTCAGCACTGTACTTGGCAGGGCATGGACACCCACATTGAACAGATGATGTCAGTGCTGCACATGCACAGATAACCCATCGGACATTTTCAGGTTGGCCTAATACTCAATCCCCATGGCACCAAGTGCACATTGACCTTGCAGGACCATTTTGGAATACTCTTTGGCTAATAGTGGTAGACTCTTTTAAAAAGTTCCCATTTGTGGTGCATATAAACTATACTATGTCATGTAGCATCATTCAAGTGTTGTATCTTTTTTTTTTTTTTGCATTGAAGGATTGCCTGAAGTCATTGTAACAGACAATGGACCTCAGTTCACATCACATGACTTTGAACAGTTTTCTGGACGAAATGGTATTTGTCATCTAACCACTGCTCTGTTTCACCTTCAGCCCAATGGAGAAGCAGAATGCTTTGTACGCACTTTTAAACAACAGATGGCCAAGCTTCACACCTCCCACACATGGGAACAGGTACTGCAACTTTTCTCGCCTCCAATCGCTCCCACCCACACGACGGACTGTCACTGGTGGAACTTCTGCATGGCTCCTGCCATCAGATGCTGCTTCACTTGCTCCACCCACCACAGCATACGGCACTGCCGATAGTCCACAAGTATCGATTTGCACTGTGTGATCTTGTACTTCATAAAGTTTTTGTCCAATGTCAGTGCTGGAAGCAAGAAGATCCAGAAACACATTGGAACATATATGTATCTAATTACAGGTCCCGATGGTTTGCAGTGCCATCACCAGAACCAAATTCACATTTGTTGTTTGTCCCATGATTCTGCTGCTTTTCTTCCCCCAGATTCACAGCCTCATGGGACCATGCAGCCTTGGCAGCCACCCGCTCCTATTGTCATGGCATCCCAGGACAAGCCAATGGACATCACACCTTTGCCTCTGCCGTCGCAGCTCACTGACCCAATGGACCTGGACCCGCCATCACCGTCATTGCCCCAGGGGACACCCTAAGGAATGGATATGTATCCTAAACAGTGTTCTCAGGAGGACGATCCTCTGCTCTTGCAAGCCAGATGGTGGGGTACACCTGGGAAGATGCCGTCCCCCACACCTACAGCCCCTGGTTCATCTCTATGTCCAGCTTCCTGCCTCCCCCTCCCCTGCGCCCCTCATTGTTGTTCACATCTCCAGTGCACGACAACGGTGCGCCAGCACACCAGTTGGCACTAGGAAACATTGTGTAGCAGGTGCTGAACTAAGTGTGCCTATGCCAAGAGAAGACCAAGCCATGTCCCCAGGCTATGCGCCAATAACGTACCCTGGGCAGCATGCACATAGGCCACCAGCTCTGACCAAGCTGTCTCAAACTCTGTATGTCACATTGTGACTCAGTTCGCATTGCAGCTCAATATGTGACACTGTGCTCTAGTGATAGTCGCCCACACCTTAGCTGGCTGTGAGGAAATGTTAGTCATTGCATATCGTTGTGATACGGACACGGACAAGATTCAAGAATTAGCACCTGTTATTTGATTGCTGTGAACCACAGAACTTCAGACTGGACATCACTGGCCAGGACAGGCGCGACGACTCCATTTACTGGACCGGAACCTGCCCTAACCATCACAAAGATGACCGAAAAATCAAAACTACATAGCTGGATCATGAGACAACTCAATTGGTTCCTGTAATAAATTGTATTTTAACCAGGTGTGCATTTTTTGTTGTAGTAAGAGGAAACCGGCCACCCACCTATCATACTATCCTCTCCTCATCCAGCCAGGAACCACAAAACTTTACAAGAGGGCACAGCCCCAACAGGAATAGAGGTAGAATGAACCATGACACTGTTCAGGAGACAAAGTTTGCTTTACTGACAATGCAAAAACAGGTGAAGGTGCTGGGGCTGGGGTATATGGTCATAACTTAGACTAGAGACAGCAGTCTCCCTAGAGAAGATGACCGTTCTATTCCAGATGAAAATTTCCGCTATCAGAGTGTGTGTGGAGGAGAATTTGTGTCAGTGCTACAAGGATTGTAGTGTCTATATTTATTCAGACAGCCAAGTAGCTTGCAAACCTCTATCAGCCCCTGACATGAGATCAAAGATCACTGCAGAATGCTATGAGTCCCTTGGGAGACTAGGGGAAAGCAAAAGTATAAACACGCTGTGGGTCCTCAATCACTCAGGAATTAGCCAAAATGAAAAAGCTGACACACTGCCCAGGACAGGTGTGATGACTCCATTTTCTGGTCTGGAACCTGTCCTAACCATCACAAAGATGACCACAAAATCAAAACTACATAGCTGGATTATGAGACAACATGTATAATATTGGACTGTGGTCCAACATCATAGCGTGTAGGCTTTCACGGCCGGCGTCTTCAGTAATTAAAACTTCCGGGCTAAGAGGCTGTGGTCCAATAGTAGAAATACTTCTCCCTGACGTTTCATTGCCAGCTGTGGGCAACATCAACTGAGGTGAGTCTACGGCTGGCTGCTACGAGAACGGATCCATCAAACACGTCGAGGACTGGCGGTAACATGCAGTCAACTATTAAATCTCCATCTATTTATTAGCAATACAATGCAGGTTTGCGATTGGAATAAGGTGGATGGGCTAACATTTAGATCCATGGAACATAGTGCAGAAGTGTCTTCTAATAGACAGAAGAAGAAGTTTGATAATCTACAGATGAGTAGACAGGAAACACCGGTTATAGACAATTCTCGAACGGTTATAAATTTGTCCGGAAAAGAATTATCCAGGGAAGAAACTTCCGTTCTCTCGAAAGGAGGAAATTTTGCAATTACTCCACTGAAGATTCCAACGGAGGATATTGTAGCTAATACAGAGGCGGGGATTCGGCTGTTACCATCACACACTGCTGATGAAGTTAGGATGGAAACAGCCAGGATACTGCGTAAAGCTAAGCCACCAAGAAGTAATCTGTCTCAAGGAGAAAAGAAAGCATTACGGGAGATCAATGCAGACAACAGTATTATTGTACTTTCTGCTGACAAGGGAAATGCTACTGTGGTGATGAAAAGTGAAGACTACCACAAGAAGATCATTGACCTTTCGGATCTTACCACTTATAAAAAGTTGAAAAAGGATCCTACAACGAAAGTGTTGACAGTTACCAATCAATTAATAAAAAAGTCTTCTATTCCTTCAGAGGATAAAAAAGATCTTTGCAAAACGGAAGCTTACCCTCCTAGATTATATGGGCTACCTAAGGTGCATAAACCTAATATCCCACTGAGACCGATAGTAAGTGCTATTGGATCCCCTATTCAAGAGCTGGCTAGACATCTTGCCACCTTGCTACAACCGTTTATTGGAAAAACTGATCGTCATATTAAAAACTCTATGCACTTCATTGAAAAATTGAAGGAGATTACCGTCAGCCCCAGTGATATTCTTGTCAGCTTTGATGTGGTGTCTCTGTTCACCATGGTTCCTGTCAACGAAGCTCTTGCTTGCATATATTTCCTACTGATATAGTAGCTTTGTTTAGACATTGCCTTTCCACGACTTAATTTCAGTACAATAATGAGTTCCATGAACAAATTAATGGAGTGGCAATGGGTAGCCCTCTAAGTTCAGCCGTTGCTAATATTTTTATGGAATTTTTTGAACAGCAAGCACTGCAGTCAGCCATAAAAAGGCCTTTGAAGTGGTATCGGTATGTGGACGACACTTTTGTCATATGGAATCACGGTGAAGAAGAACTGAACCGCTTTTTGAAGCGTTTGAATAGCATCAATTCAAAAATACAATTCACTATGGAGACAGAAAGTAATCGACAGATTAATTTTTTGGACGTCTCAGTAATTAAACGAGCAGATGGGACTCTGGGTCACAAAGTCTACAGAAAAGATACGCATACTGATCGTTATCTTCATAACGATTCAAACCATCATCCCAGGCAGAAGAGAGGTATTATCAAGACATTGGTGGACAGGACTAATAAAATCTGTGAGCCAGCTTATTTGCAAGAGGAACTACACCACTTGCGAACCGCTTTCCAGAAAAATGGGTACGCTGGCAAGGAGATAGATAGAGCACTCCATCCCAGAAGAAAAATGTCCGAAAATGTGCAACAACAACAACCATCGATGGGGAAAGTTTTTCTTCCAATCATCCACAATATTACGGACCGTATCGGGAAAATGCTGGCCAAGTTCAGAATTGCATCAATCTTCAGACCCACCAAGAAGATTAGTGAATGCTTAAGATCGGCGAAAGATGCACGACACCCTTTAGCTACTCCTGGTGTGTATAAGATTCCGTGTAGTTGTGGGAAGGTTTACATTGGAACCACAAAAAGAAGTATCAATACTTGCCTAACTGAACATAAAAGGAACTGTCGACTGGGACACACGGACAAATCGGCTGTAGCGGAACATGTTTTTGAAACGGGTGACCATGCAATAAAATTTAGTGAGACAAGCGTGCTAGCTAAGACATCACATTATTATGCACGTATGTATAAAGAGGCTGTAGAGATTTTTAAACACCACAATAATTTTAACAGGAAAGAAGAAGCCTTGAAATTAGATAAGATATGGCAATCGACTTTGTACCAAAGATGTGACAATCGATTGCCTTCGATCGAGAGTAATGACGCCAGCCAGAGATAGTTTTACTGTTGACAGCACGTGACGAGTGATGGCGCCCTCTACACGCTCTATATAAACAGGACCTCCACGGCCTAGCAGTCAGTCGTAGACTCACCTCAGATGATGTTCCCCGCAGCTGGCTACAAAACGTCAGGGAGAAGTATTTCTACTATTGGACCATGGCCTCTTAGCTCGGAAGTTTTAATTACTATGGTCCAATATGTCAAGCTAATGGTGCCAAAGCCGTGTTTCAAGAGAAGTTCTGTAAGCCTGACTTTGACCAGGAAACAGATTAAACTCATGGTAAGCCTCATGACTGGCCTTGAGGACTTTAAGGAACATGTACACATGATAGGTATAGAGGAAGAAGCTCCTAAGTGTAGACTATGTAGTGAGGAGGATGAAACTCCACCACATCCTCTCTTCCAATGTAAAGCTCGTGAGGAATATTAGGGTCAGAAGGGCCTGAAGAAATTATGTCTAATACAGAACTAGTAAAGGGCATGCTACTGCTTATTACGGATACTGGTTGGGTTTACTATAATCACAGGGAACAAAACTGCAAAATAAACTGTTTTGGTGTGGGCAACAGTGGGCTAAGAGCAATGTTGCTATTGTCTCCACACATTAGTGAAATCAAACCATTCATAAGTCTACAGCATGTTGGATGCACAGTAATCCACGTACCATGGATAAATGCATGGAAATAAATATTTCAGCTCTCTCTCTTTCATTTCATTTCATTTTTCTCTTTAATTTCCATCTGAAAAATCTGCCAATAAGATGTGTAGCACAAAATGTGATAAGTATATTGTCTTAAAAATGAAAGTCAAAAGATGAATGCACTTATGATCCAGTGATTAATATTGGGAGTACAAATTCTGGTATTTACTATTTCTGTATTTTGGTTTAGTCAGAGTAATTTTTCACCTAGATGCAACGTGATTTCTTAATTTATATCTCTTTTAGTTATAAATAATTCCCTAGTTTGATTCTCCTGATAAATGCATTGGAGCAACATTTCATGTCATTATAGAACTTGTGCACATATTCTTCCTTTTCCCCGCTTTGCACTTTTATCCTGATACTGGGACTTTAAAAACTCTTTGAAAGCTAAAGAACCAAAATTATTCTTTAAGTCAAGTGTCTGTTAGCCTGTAAAACACCATTATCTAGCATGCAGAGATGAGTATTTTGAGGACTTACTCTCCAATTTGTATTTTGATTGGGACAGTGATTTTCCATTCAAGTCTAGCCCAGTGGCTTCCAGGCTACAAGAGCTTATATCTGCAGCCAGAAGCAAATGGACTGGTTTTGTTAGTGGCTTCCAGGCTACTAGAGCTTATATCTGCAGCCAGAAGCAAATGTACTGGTTTTGTTTAACTTGTGGACAGTGGTATGCCAGAGAGATTCTCAATGAGTGCAGAATGTTTGCAGACTTCATTAACAAGGAAATAATAATAATATGAAAATTCCTGCCAGAATACACCAGTTACTAGAGAAGCACTATTTGTGGGAGGAAAAGGATGGTAAATGAGAATAGCAAAACAGTTAAGTCATTAAGAGTGATTGATAAAATTATTTTTCAGCACAGAAAGTTTACAAGAATTCACCAATGCTTCTCTAGTGTGTGTGTGTGTCTGTGTGTGTGTGTCACTTTGATCAGTTATGCAGAATTCTTATATGCATGTGCTGTGGCCTAGTGCATGATTAGTCAGTGGAGACCTTTTATCAGTTTATGGGGCCATTAGCTACCTAGAGGTTATATTTATTGGAGAGATAGTCTGGGCAAGGTTTAAGTAGTGTTAATAAATTGTATTTCTTTCTGTGGAAACTAGAAATGTTTTGATCTGGCATGATTCTCGGATTACTCTGCTGTAAACCGATATTCTCATTTAGTCTTTTTGAATATTTCTGTTTTAAGTGGTACCAGTACATTAATTGGTAAAGGTGAACATTTCTCAGTCCAATGGTCTGAAAGTGGAATCTTTTTGGGTGCACTCACTTAAGATTACTGGAGAGCCTTTATCGTTGGTATTGGACTATTTTAACTCTGTCCCATCAGCCCAAAGCTAGGAAGGTCACAGTTATTAATACAGTAGCAGTGCAGAGAACTGATCTGAACCCACTGATAAGAGTTTATTTGCTAATCAGTGGTGTAATACATACCATACTTTGTCTCATGTGCTATACTCTGCTAGGACTGCCTGTATCTTGGCCGCAGGTATGTGTGGAAAGAAGGAAGAAAGGAAGGAAGATGAGGATTCAAGGATCCACCAACAACGAGGGCATTAGAGATGGAGCACAACCTCAAATTGAGGAAGGAAAACTATTGTGCCATTTCACAGGATTCTTTCCAGCATTCAGCTTGAGTGGCTACAGGAAATCATGAAGAAGCTAATATCTGGATGGCCAGGTGGGAATTTGAGCTGCCATCCTCCCCAATACAAGGCCAGTGTCTTACCATTGTGTCACTTCACTTGTTGGAAGTGCTGAGACTTAGTAAACTCATGACATCACAGATGAATGAAACTGAAGTTATTATTTTTCTTGATATTTAGAGGATGAATACAATTTTGCAAATTAAGCACAAATTTTACTTAAACAAACTAATCTTGTTTAATAAGCCAAGTAGACTTCAAAGGGAGAAAAAAAATTGCAAAGGATAGTCACTGCTAGTAAGCATAATACTTGTACTGCTTTTGTGAAATTTTCCAAACATCTGCACCTTGCAGTTGTTCATTGCTACTATATGAAGTGTTTCACTTTATGTGTGAGATTATGTAGGGATTAATTTTTTTCTCACATCCGTTTTAGATATGAACTACACAGTCTCTTCAATGTGTTAAAACTCGAATACCACTAAAGGCACAAATTTCAAGCAATTTTAAAATGTAAGCAAGACATATCATGGAATTAGCAAATGAGGTAAAAAAAAAAGTAATTTGTATTTTTTTCATATTGCTTTCCATTTAGATGACATTGGTGAGAAGTTGGTCTGATAAAGACTAACAAGAAGACAAATGAATTGAAAATATCTTCAAATTAGGTGTTGGTGGGACAGTTGAACACATACATATATGTAATTATACTCAGGGATTATGCATCTTAACTATCATGACGACTCAGCTGTCATGTCTGAGTGAATAACAAGGGGCTTTGACTTCAAAATGAAGAGGACTACAGATTTTTTATAAAATATATAGCAGGGAAAACTTTACCAGGAACAGAACTCTTGCTTGTTCTGAGTCAGAAGCTTGAAGTCGGCCATGCTGTATGCTTGTGTGCAAAACATTATAGGCCTGTGTAAGATCTAGGTAACCTGAAGGGTAGCCTTGACGTAGCTGCTGTCTTAGTACAGAACAGTAGTCCATTTCCAGCAGTCCACATGCATTATTTATAACTGCACATACACCATCTATGCTCGAACTGGAGCTGGCTCGCCTTGAAAAATAAAGTGAACAACTTTTCAGTGTATTTTAAGGCAATTGGAAAGAGCTATTACAACTAGTGCTGAATATTAAAATTTTCTGATGACAAGAATTATTTATCATCATGTGTCGCATGATCCATAAGGCAGTAATTAATAAAACATATAAATCAGTTTGGTAACAGCATGTAGCTATTTTTAATATATGATCTTAATAGTGTATTTTATGAACAATGATAACTGCTGAAAGTGAAGGCCGTACTGCATAACCACACCTGAGCAAAAATTAAGTCACCCAATGGAGACAATTATGCAACTGCCACATAAAGCCACATCCACCTATGATAATGGCCTCAATTTGGTGTGGAAGAAAGTACAAAAGTTTCATTTACAAATATATTTCATATGGCACCATACATTGCACCATTGGGCATTCCCCTTTCTGTTCCACTGGTAAATAGACTGAAGGAAGACGTCTGTCTATATGCCTCTGTACAATCCCCGATTTCTCTTATTTTGGCTATATGGTCCTTACGGGTCATTTGCAAATGTCGGTTCTCTAAACTTTATCAACAGTGTTTCACAAAAAGAATGTTGTCTTTCCTGCAAGAATTCCCATTTGAGTTCATGGAACGTTTCTGTCATACTTGTATGTTGACTGAACATACCAGTAACAAACTTAGCAGCATGCCTCTGAATTGCTTCGATGTCTTCCTTTAATTCAACCCGGTGGGGATCTCAAACATTCAACCAATATTTAAGTGTTCTACATGTAATTTCCTTCTCAGGTGAGCTACACTTTCCTAGAATTCTCCCAATAAACCAAATCTGGCCGCTCATAGATGAGCTCCACTTTCCTAAAATTCTCTCAATAAACCTAAGTTGACCATTCACATTCCCTATCACTGTCCTTATTGCCTTAATAGGCCTAGATATTTAATTGAAGTATGCATATCAAGCAGCACACCGCTAATACTGTTTTCAAACATTACACCATTGTTTCTGCAACTCATCTGCATTAACTTACATTTTGCTACATTTAGAGCAGGTGTCATTCATCACACCACATATATGCTCTAGACAGTGGAAGTAGTTGTATGTTTCGAGCATCAATCTTATTATAGATGCAAAAGTTTCTTTTAACTTTTGCCTGTTGACATTACTGAGGTCTTTCTTTTCTTTTCTTTTTTTTAAAAAGGTCCACGAAGGTCTCCGATTCCTCAGCATTCTCTGACTTTTGTAATTAAAACTCACTGGGTGGCCTTTCCGTCCTTAATCTACTTACTTCGTACAGACATCTTCAGAGAGCAATTTACTATCGGCTTAAGCTTTACCCATAATTCCTCTACATTCATCACATTGGAAATAAGTGAGCTCCATTCATTGTCATCCTTCTGACATGCCATATGTATTTTAGGCTAACCATTGATGTGAAGATGCTGCACAGCTGCCAAATTATGCTGATGTTGATTGCTACACTTTACCCACAGTGCCAAATAGTCCCACATCTGGAATTAAGATAGAGTGATTTAGTAGGCCAGTAAAGGTGAAATAGAGTGCCTGAGTATTTGTCAAACTAGTAATGTATGCTTGCTGCCCGGTGAATCCACCTATCGTCATTTTGGTAGACAGGAACATTCACAGCACACTCATTTGGTCACTGAGAATACTGAAATAAATATTCTGGTTCATGTTCATGGCAACCTGGGTCAGTGGGTCCAAGTCAGGTACATAAAAGACCCCCAAAATATTGCAGAATCACCTAAAACCTTTAACTACATCCTCCACACACTGCAGATTGTATGCTTCATTGGGTCAATAAGCAAAAGGCCTAATTGTCAGACAAAACTAATGCCCCCCAATCAGTTACTATCCAGATTCTGTGGTGTTCAACCCGCTGAAGACACACAGCTTTGTGCACGTCTGTGAGGCACTCAACTCCAAATGTCTGATATATGCAGTTTCCTTCACAATTTTCACTAAAAAACTGGCTGAGATGCACCTGCAGCCACAGAGCCCACAAATTCCTCTTGGGTTTGAAACCAGTTGTCACTGACAATTTTTCAATCTTTTCTCTGGCCCATTTGGGTTAGAATCTTTTTACAAACTCTGTTCTAATGACATGTTATATGGCTTTGAGAGCAGCAACCCATTCCTTGTGAAGCAGTCTGTGTTGATATATTGATGAACCAGGTGATTTAACTCATGGTGTGGTCATGGGCATCACTATGATCTATTAAGGAGGTGACATTTTTGTCCAGTGTGCTTACACATAAGGGTACAATAAATTTTGTACCATCGCAGCTCTTTCCTCTCCAATCATGTACATTTCATTAAAAATAACATTCTAGAACAATGTTAATTTTCATAATAGGTACTAGTTGTATGCAGTCACACATTACTAATGTCTTTTTTAAGCCTTCTATTTATTTATTTTTTTTATTTTATTGTGTCACTGGCATAATAACCCTGAATATTTTGTAATACTGAAATAACAATGAAACATGGAAAACAACACTGATAACAACAGCAACAGTTCTTATTATTTTTACTTATGACAAAATAAATGACAGTTGGAACAGAAGAAAAAGACTAAATCCTCTTAGCATGAAGAGTTTTTCCACTTTGCCAGTAGAACACCAACAATCAAGTGTGCCTGGAGCACCATTATCTGAATAGTATTTTATACTATTTCTTCCATTTTAATGAACTACACGACCATAACACAAGTAGATGACGATGATGTTTGGTTTGTGGGGCACTCAATTGCGCAGTTACCAGCGCTCATACAAACTCCCCATCTTTGCTCAGCCCAATCTCACCATAGTACAAGTAGATCTATGGTATTCTTGCACTAAACAGAAATAATTTGCCAGTGAAGAAGTCTGTAACTTGGGCTTGAAACCTGCAGTTGTTTTAGTATTCACCTTTAGCCCCCATAGAGGCCTAAAGAAAATGTACATTGCCAGACAACAGTGTGCTCAGGAACAGTCATATGTTAACTGAATGAATGCTGATGTTCCTTTCAACAAAGTTGACATTGTTGACCACAATTTTGTAAGTGAGTATGTGTATTTTAATACGAGTGCCTGAACTCCCAGCTTGTTGAGTGAGGACCTACATAAGCTTTGTGAAACAACACCTCATGCAATCCAGATGTCTTACTTTCAGGAAAAATACTCTTTCTGTCTGAGGTGAACTGTCCTAAAATATTACCCTGTACATATCAAGGAATGAAGGAATGTGCATCATTTGATCTGACTATGGAAAATGTTTTAATCATAACGATAGCTGCATTCAGTGTCTACAGGAGGCCATGAATAGAGCTTCATGCCTTTCCTCTAGTTACTTTCATGAATGAAAGTGAGTGGTTTACATTTGTTGTTCATCTGATGTAGCTTGTGTTTAGGATTCTGATATTATTTTTAACCAAATTTAGGAACTCATCAAAATAAGGCACAAAAAACAGGACAAATGAGTAAAAATGAGGATATGATAAAATTACCACAAACCTATGCTTAATAAGAGTTTATTTTTACTTAATCTGCCATACTACTGATGAGAAGTTGACAGAAGCATTGCATGTACAATTTAGATGTAGATATAAACACAAATTTCACACATTTTGCATTGAAGATGATGATACAGACTCATTGGTACTTGGTATACTTTTTAGTGGTGTGTTTCTCCTCTAGAAGTTCACTTTCATTAAATGTCAAACTGTAGAAGCTAATAGAAGAGAGGCTAATAAATTTTGTCAGAGCTTTTAGTGTTTCTAACCTGGGTCTGCTTTTTTCAATATGTCCATAAAACTTTAACTACTGAAAACACTCTTCTGATAGTGTGTTCATGAGGTGCTGACATGTACTTAATCACAGAGCACAGAAGTTTGTAGAGTTACTCTCTGATTTGCATTCTATGGTTAATGCTAGCACCACCTAATAGCCTTTTATTTTCCTCTTTGATAGTTTAATTGCCACACTCAGTTTGGTATTCGGTCTATTTGAATAGACAACGGCACTGTCAAATATGCCTACACGAGATGAGATTTGTATTGTATTCACATTCAGTCTGTGTGTTCAGTTTCATGAGCTTTGTACTAAAGTTTGATTTTCTAATTGAAATTTCTATATATTGGTATACTTAGAAGCATACTTATATATATTTTCTATCATTAATTTTCCTGTATACTTCATTCCACAGCTTCAGTCTGAAGATGACATTTTGAAAAGCATAATTCTTAAGAAAGAAGTGTGCGATCATGACCTTCCTTTATTACAAAGTTCTGCCAAATGTGAATTGTCGCCTTCCTCTGCCATGGAAGTATTTCTTCATAGAGTAATGGTAATTGAGGATGTTTGCTAACCACAGATATTCTAGAACTGGAAACTTTATCGTGAAGAATTTGAGGGTGGTGTTCATTGTTGTTCATGTTTGCTTGCTGCAGATGTCCTTGTTTCATTGCTTTTTAGGATATGCTGAATTCTTTAACAACTCCCATAAGTTAACTTCTGAAAATAAAGAGACTCAATACTAATATGATAATATTTGCTCCAACAAACTCACCATCATACTGCCATTAACAACTTACTGCTTTGGGATGATACCACCCCTTATATAGAAAAATAGCAATTCATTATGAGTACATTACAGGTATTAGTACTTTTGTAAAATTATAAAGGAAAATTACATATTCACAAAACTTAAGAGTAACACTATGTTTTACAATAACGAGGAAAATGTTTGACACAGTTTGTTTTGTTAAATAAGTACACAAAACTTTGTAAGATATGAACTGTAAAAAGTCACTTCTGCGCTATGTAAATTTGTTTTAAATTACTTCATTATTTTCAAAACTAACATTGACATATGTTCCTAGTTGAAAGTTTTATGTTTTTTTGTACTTTATATTATACATTGCCAAACAAATTTTTTTCACATTAACTTTCTGAACAATAATTTCATATGGACAATACCTGTCTTACACAACTGAGTTGGTAGTCTTTTAAGTTTGACAGTTTTGCTGTAACCACATCTAAAACCACAAAAAGGTAAAACCAAACAATGGAAACTCCAGCTTGGAATATTAACAATATTAGGAAAACGCTACTTGCTGTAAAGATGACCCATTGAATTGCAGGCACAACCAAAAGACTACAACTCAATATATCATTTTTATGATGAGTAGCAATCTATCCTTTTCCTAATATTGTTAAACTCATAGATACTTTATTTGTTATGGAGATTAATAATTTTGTAAATGATATTGTGTGTTTAGCATCAATACACATAATATCATTAAATGGTCAAAATAGTATTAAATAATGAGTAACAAATAATGTCACAAGCAGAATACGGAGACAGCGAGACAGGCAAAGAGAGAAAAGAGAGAGAGAGAGAGAGAGAGAGAGAGAGAGAGAGAGAGAGAGAGAGAGAGAGAGAGCACTGCCTGGAACAACAAATTAATTAATTAAAATGAAACAAAACTTCACAGATTGAGAGGGCACGTGATGCTAGTTCACTGATTTACGAAAACAAGTATAACTTACGAAGAACTTGGCAGTATAAGGCCACTTATCCATATGATGTTGCAGCCCTACTTGCCTGGATTCATTAACTGATTGGACTGGGAAGGATGCCATACAGCCATTATATCCTCTCCTCATGCATGCTGTCTCACAACTATCGTAACTGGACCCCAGTTGAGAGGCAACACATTATAACAGTACAGCCTCACCCAGGAGTCATATGAAATGTCCAATACCACCTTTTTTTTATATGCATCTGGATAGTTATCGGACAATTCAGTGCTTCCTAATGCACTGTATGTGTGCCTTTATATGAAACATTCTGTCTTATTTGATAAAAAAATTGATATTCATTGTGAAGGCATTTGGAATGTTGTAGAAGGATGTGCATTGTCATAATGACTGGTGGATTGTTGTCATTGATACAACTATGTACATATTCTAAATTAAGTAACTAATCAAGAAATTGAAGTCCTTAGCAATAAATAATTAGACACTGCAGAGATGTTAGTAACAGAAGACCTCACTATCTTGAGAAACAGCTTAAAAGCAATATATTTTCATTTGTTATTTATCTCCCCCCCCCCCCCCCCCCCTCCAGCGACCCATGAACCATGGACCTTGCCGTTGGTGGGGAGGCTTGTGTGCCTCAACGATACCGATAGCCGTACAGTAGGTGCAACCACAACAGAGGAGTATCTGTTGAGAGGCCAGGCAAACGTGTGGTTCCTGAAGAGGGGCAGCAACCTTTTCAGTACTTGCAGGGGCAACAGTCTGGATGATTGACTGATCTGACTTTGTAACACTAACCAAAACAGCCTTGTTGTGCTGGTACTGCAAACAGCTGAAGGCAAGGGGAAACTACAGCCGTGATTTTTCCCGAGGGCATGCGGCTTTACCGTATGGTTAAATGATGATGGTGTCCTCTTGGGTAAAATATTCCGGAGGCAAAATAGTCCCCCATTTGGATCTTCAAATGGGGACTACTCCGGAGGATGTTGTTATCAGGAGAAAGACAACTGGCATTCTATAGATCAGAGCGTGTAATGTCAGATCCCTTAATCGGGCAAGTAGGCTAGAAAATTTAAAAAGGGAAATGGATAGGTTAAAGTTAGATATAGTGGGAATTAGTGAAGTTCGGTGGCAGGAGGAACAAGACTTCTGGTCAGGTGAATATAGGGTTATAAATACAAAATCAAATAGGGGTAATGCAGGAGTAGGTTTAATAATGAATAAAAAAAATAGGAATGCGGTTAAGCTACCACAAGCAGCATAGTGAACCCATTATTGTGGCCAAGATAGATACGAAGCCCACACCTACCACAGTAGTACAAGTTTATATGCCAACTAGCTCTGCAGATGATGAAGAAATTGATGAAATGTATGATGAGATAAAAGAAATTATTCAGATAGTGAAGGGAGACGAAAATTTAATAGTAGGTGACTGGAATTCGATAGTAGGAAAAGGAAGAGAAGGAAACATAGTAGGTGAATATGGAATGGGGGGTAAGGAATGAAAGAGGAAGCTGCCTGGTAGAATTTTGCACGGAGCATAACTTAATCATATCTAACACTTGGTTCAAGAATCATAAAAGATGGTTGTATAAATGGAAGAAGACTGGAAACACTGACAGGTTTCAGATAGATTATATAATGGTAAGACCAAGATTTAGGAACCAGGTTTTAAATTGTAAGACATTTCCAGATGCAGATGTGGACTCTGACCACAATCTATTGGTTATGAACTGTAGATTAAAACTGAAGAAACTGCAAAAAGGTGGGAATTTAAGGAGATGGGACCTGGATAAACTGAAAGAACCAGAGGTTATAGATAGTTTCAGGGAGACCATAAGAGAACAATTCACGGGAATGGGGGAAAGAAATACAGTAGAAGAAGAATGGGTAGCTTTGAGGGATGAAATAGTGAAGGCAGCAGAGGATCAAGTAGGTAAAAAGGCGAGGGCTAGTAGAAATCCTTGGGTAACAGAAGAGATACTGAATTTAATTTATGAAAGGAGAAAATACAAAAATGCAGTAAATGAAGCAGGCAAAAAGGAATACAAACGTCTCAAAAATGAGATCGACAGGAAGTGCAAAATGGCTAAGCAGGGATGGCTAGAGGACAAAAGTAAGGATGTAGAGGCTTATCTCACTAGGGGTAAGATAGATACTGCCTACAGGAAAATTAAAGAGACCTATGGAGAAAAGAGAGCCACTTGTATGAATATCAAGAGCTCAGATGTAAAACCAGTTCTAAGCAAGGAAGGGAAAGCAGAAAGGTGGAAGGAGTACACAGAGGGCCTATACAAGGGTGATGTGCTTAAGGAAGATGTTATGGGAATGGAAGAGGATGTACATAAAAATGAAATGGGAGATAAGATACTGCTTGAAGAGTTTGACAGAGCACTGAAAGACCTTAGTCGAAACAAGGACCAGGGAGTAGACAACGTTCCATTACAACTACTGATAGCCTTGGGAGAGCCAGCTCTGACAAAACTCTACCATCTGGTGAGCAAGATGTATGAGACAGGCAAAATACCCTCAGACTTCAAAAAATATATAATAATTCCAATCCCAAAGAAAGCAGACAGATGTGAAAATTACCAAACTATCAGTTTACTAAGACACGACTGCAAAATACTAACACAAATTCTTAACAGACAAATGAAAAAACTGGTAGAAGCTGACCTCGGGGAAGATCAGCTTGGATTCCATAGAAATGTTGGAACAAGTGAGGCAATACTGACCCTACGACTTATCTTAGAAAATAGATTAAGGAAAGGCAAACCTACATTTCGAGCATTTGTACATTTAGAGAAATCTTTTGACAATGTTGACTGGAATACTCTCTCTCAAATTCTGAAGGTGGCAGGGGTAAGATACAGGGAGCAAAGGCCATTTACAATCTGGCCATAAACCAGATGGCAGTTATAAGAGTCGGGGGGCATGAAAGGGAAGCAGTGGTTGGCAAAGGAATGAGACAGGGTTGTAGCCTCTCCCCGATGTTATTCAATCTGTATACTGAGCAAGCAGTAAAGGAAACAAAAGAAAAATTCGGAGTAGGAATTAAATTACATGGAGACGAATTAAAAACTTCTCCATGGATTTTAATTGAAGTTTGCCGATGACATTGTAATTCTTTCAGAGGCAGAAAAGGACTTGGAAGAGCAGCTGAATGGAATGGACAGTGTCTTGAAAGGAGGATATAAGATGAACATCAACAAAAGCAAAATGAGGATCATGGAATGTAGTCGAATTAAATTGGGTGATGCTGAGGGTATTAGATTAGGAAATGAGACACTTAAAGTAGTAAATGAGTTTTGCTACTTGGGGAGCAAAATAACTAATGATGGTCGAAGTAGAGAGGATATAAAATGCAGACTGGCAGTGGCAAGGAAAGCATTTCTGAAGAAGAGAAATTTGTTAACATTGAGTATAGATTCAAGTGTCAGAAAGTCATTTCTGAAAGTATTTGTATGGAGTGTAGCCATGTATGGAGGTGAAATGTAGACGATAAATAGTTTAGACAAAAAGAGAATAGAAGCTTTTGAAATGTGGTGCTACAGAAGTATGCTGAATATTAAATGGGTAGATCACATAACTAATTAGGAGGTACTGAATAGAATTGGGGAGAAGATAAATTTGTGGCACAACTAGACTAGAAGTAGGGATCGGTTGGTAGGACATGTTCTGAATCATCAAGGGATCACCGATTCAGTATTGGAGGGCAGCGCGAAGGGTAAGAATCGTAGAGGGAGACCAAGAGATGAATATGGTAAAGAGATTCAGAGGGATATAGGCTGCAGTAGGTACCGGGAGATGAAGGGGCTCGCACAGGATAAAGTAGCATGGAGAGCTGCATCAAACCAGTTTCTAGACTGAAGACCACAACAACAAACAATATTTAATTTTATGTTTTCCTCTGTAATTAATATTATTTGTAATTACATTTCTAATTAACTGCCCAATTGTTTACATCTCACAGTTTTGCAATTTCCAGAATTTGAGGCCGTATTTATGCACTTTATGTATTTAATCGGATGAAGCACGTGCTCTGTACTACCATTATATATTAGCAACCAAATCCAAACTGTAATTAATTATGTAAGTAAAATAATATGAGAGACATTATTGTAATTAAAGTTCAGTATGATTTTCCTATGGAAAACTATAAATATTACTATAAAAGATTGTCATTGAATATTGTATTTTATACCTTATTTCGCTGTAACATCAGTTTCTTTAAGTTTTGTAAATTTTAATTGTAACATCAAAATTGTACAAAATTAATAATGCTTTTTTTGGAAGCTATTGATAAAATTCTATATAAAGCACTGCAGTAATGCTGCGACAAGTCAGTGTTTGATGTTACTTTTGGAAGTCAAAAGGATCTGTGAAGTCTGTCCATGTTTTGTTTACACGATGAGTGTGCAGTTCGGATGTCAATCAATGTGAATAAATTTTGTGAAGCATGAAAATTTCACATTCATTCATCAATGGACCAGGCAGAAGAAACTTAAGTTGAGTAACATTCAACATGAATTGTTACATTTGGTGGAGTTGTGCTGGGATCGATGTTTGAAATTTGGAAATATGTTTGACAAGGGATTGTTTCAGATGAATGTAAGATGAATACCAAGCATAAATTGCCTTGAAAAATTTTGTGTTATGGATGCACAGAATGAATGGATGTTGCCGCATGGAAAGAGTTGATGTGGATAAAAAGGACCAAATTCTCGGACAGCACTGTCAACCATCAGATGAGTAACAGTCTATTTTCTTAATTAGTATTTTTGTGAAAGTGACAACATTTGTGTGGGAAGTTTTAAATTTTATAATTTACTATGGCCGATAAAGACTACGTAAAAATGAGTGAGGAAAAAGGAGTTAGTAGTGAATCTGTAGAAAACACTTTGGACCTAAGAGCAAGTATCAGTGAACTATCGTCCAATAGTAATCAAAGTATAGATCAAAGCTTTGGTGGAGAGGGTTCCAGTGAAAATGTCACCACGAGTACTCCAACCACACAGGGAAGAGTAGGCGGGGATGATTTGTTAATGTTATTAATGCAGCACATGAAAGAAGTGAAGGAACAGATGGGACAGATTAGGCAGGATACTAGCAAAACTAGGGAAATCCAGGATGGTTTGGAAGTGCTAAAAATGCATGTAGAAGTAAAAAATTCTAAACTTAAAGTAGAGATTGTTCAGACTAGGAGAATCTTAAAAGAAGAAGTAGAAACTTAGTCATTTCCAATCAAATAAGTAATGTAGAACTGAAGTGTAATGAGAAAATAGATTTGTGTAAAAGTAATGTCATAGATTTAAGTAGGAAAGTTGTAGAACTACAAGAGGGTGTAGCTCAAAGAAATTTTGTTAGCAATATTAATTGTGTATGGGGTGGCATACCCTTAAAATGCTTTCCAGGAGATGGTAAATTGCATCCTGTTGATTTTTTACAGTACTGTCAAGATAATTTTAGTAATGACATGACAGACAATGTTAAAATTTAATTTGTTCTGAGATTTTTAAATGGAGAAGCAATCTCGAGGGCCAATTAGAATGTTAATTGTACCATGTCATATGATGAATCTGAAAGAAAGTCCTTAAATAAGTTTGGGCCAGAATCTGAGCAAGCTAGGATTAAGAGTGAGTTTTTGAATAGTTGAATGTATAGGGAAAGTGATTGTAGCTTGAAGTGTTTTTGTGAAAACCAACTGAGGAAATTAATACACTTAGACAAACCTTTTGATGAACTAATAGATGCCTTAAAAAGGAGATTACCGAAAAGAGTACAGTGGGAGTTGATTTATGAACCAGATGACTCCGTAGATCAGTTCTCGAGGTATGTAGATAATTTGGATAGAGCCTTTGAGAGAAATGAGAAGTTAAGTAACGGTAGATTTTGCTATCAACTATCTAGGGGGTGGAATCAGAGCAGGAATCAAGGTAGGAGTGACAATGAAAATCAGAATAATAATAGTGGTTACAATAGAAGTGATAATAGATGGATCAACCATAGAAACGGGAATGGAAATAGAGGATATGACAACAGGGAGAGACCTTGGGAGAATAATAACAGACTGTTGGATAATCACCAATCAAGACCAGGCAATTTAAACTGATGGATGCCTCACTGGGAGCCTGTCAGTTTGGAGGCAAGAAATAAGTACTGAAATCAGGCTAAACACCATCAGCCTAGACACATAGAAAATAATTACAGAAAACAGAGTAATCGAAGACACTGGAGTGGAAATGACAGAACTAATGTAAGAAGAGCACATCAGATTAGCAAATTACAGTTAGGTAGTAAATTCTGGAAAAGTATGAATGAAAGTGTGGAAGATAGAAGTATTAGCATCTGTAAGAATGTTGAAGAAGTTCCGTTAGAAGAGGAAACTATTTCAAGTCTATATAATCAGTGTGGTGAAGAAGTTTGTGAAGAAAATGTTGGTTCTGATGGTAATCTTGATGAGTTTGGATTAAGTAAATTAATGGACGAAGAATCTATCACTGTTAAGCACTTAAGTGATACTTATACTGGTGTACTCGCCAACAATTCTGATGATCGTTGTATAGATGCCCAGTATTGGAGATGATATCATGTGTGACGATGGCGATAGTTAAAGTGACATCAGTAATGATGAATGGGAGAAAGAATTAGATGGCATGGTGTATATGGAGTTTAAAGATTTAATTAATGGTGAAGAAGATGATGTTAGTAGTATTTGTGAAGAATATGAGAACCAGATTGTACCAATGGAAACTGGGAAGGTATCATCAGATAAGGAACATGTGGACATACATTATGATTTAGATGTGATTTTAATAACTTTATGGGATACTTACAAGGGTTATAGTGACAGCAACAGAGTAAAAAGGGTCATCAAAATTTTTTGTGAAGAATTGTATTCCAACTGGGAAAGTAGAACCAATCAGCAGGCTTACAATGAGATAAGTTCCAGGAAAAGTAGACAGTGTGTAAAAGAGGGACATGACATCAAGGAAATCATCTGATGTAGCTCTCAATAAAATTCACACATGTAAGAGAAATTGTGCAGGCAAGAATGGTGTAAATGAAAAAAAATTGACATTAACAAGGAAGACAATGAAGAAGAATGTAGTGAAGAGAAGTATGCTGAATTAGTGGCCACCAAAGTAAAAGAAGCTGGAAGTCTAGATGAAGAACAGACAGATAAATTATGTAGTTTGTTGTGGGAATACAGAGATGTGTTTAGTGAGAAACCTGAAAAAGTGAAAAACTATGAATGTAGACTTAATCTAAAACCTCATGAACCATTTTTTATCAAACCATATGGAGTAAGCGTCAAACACCAAGAAAAAATAAGATGATGTAAAAGCCCTCAGGAGGACACATCTTTGTGTCAGCGCATGGCAAGCACCAGGTCTTCGAGCTATGTAGCATTCTATTTTCCTTCTTTTCGTTTTCGGATGCTACATCTTTTACTCATCTATAAACCTGTAATGAAGTTATCTCTTACTGAAAATACTATCCATTTTCTGTAGTATAAGTTTTCTGTATGTAATGTGACTATTGAGTGACGTTATTTGAAGAATAATTTGAAAATGTAAACTGTGAACTAAATTTGACTTTCCTACAATAGTCACTGACCAGTTATTGTAGTTATACTTTGTAGAGCATGTATCTGATTTGTGGGTGCTTCTTTGAGAATTACAGGCATGGTCATGATTTTATGAATTTGCGAATGAGATGAACAAATGGACAATGGTAAAGATGTACATGTGTTACTAAATGGACAAGTTGCACTGTGACAAAAGACATTTTGTGAAAAGTTTATTATTACAAGATGGTGTGATGATGAGCAGTCTGTGAGTTTGTTTATATGATAACAAGTTAAATGAGATCTGGGGTGTTAAATATACAGTATAGTGGAATATACTGAAATATTAATACAAAAGGAAGGATACATATATAATTCATTTTTGGTTCACTGATTTTAATATGTATGTAGCTAAATCTTTACAGTTTATAGATGCTTAATTTTGTGTGACTTTGTAAATATGCCAATAGTATAGGGTAATATGTGAATGCTTTTGATATATTCATACCTGATGTGACCTTAATTGTAACCTACATGAAGACATTGAGTAATATCCCTGTTCCTACCTAGAGAACTGTATCCGAGATTCTTACCTGACCTGGAAGTGAAAATTAAAAAATTGTGAAACTAATAGTTGACTGTGCTACTGCGGCAAAGAGACTGCCATAAAAAGAGGGGTTGCAGACACAAGATGGACAGTGCAAAAGGACATGATTGTGAGCTGCCAATTCCTTAAGATGTGCAATGTGAACCAGTGACTGGAATGATGGCTAAGAAAAGAAAACGTTTTTGATTTTTTGGATTGATTATATGTATTTAGCAGGCATTCATACAATTAATACTTGTAAGAAAGGCTTGGGGGGGGGGGGGGGGGCGGTGCAGCCTCCTCCAGGACTCATATGAAATGTGCAATACCATCTTTATTTTTATATGCATCCGGATAGTTAACGAACAATTCAGCGTGTCCTAAGGCCTTGTATGTGTGACTTTATATGTATCATTCTTTCATATTTGATAAAAAAACTTGATATTCACTGCGAAGGCATGTGGAATGTTCTAGAAGGATGTGTGTTGTTGTAATTATCGGTGGATTGTTGTCATTGATAAAATTATGTACATAGGCTAAATTAAGTAACTGATCAAGACATTGAAGTAATAAGTCCTTAGAAATAAATAACTAGAGACTGTAGAGATGTTATCATGAAAAATCAATGCTTTTAATTAACAAAATGGTAATCTAAAACTCCAGTAACAGAAGACCACCTCACTATCTTAACAGCTTAAAAGCTATTACCAAGCAATTTCTTCTTCTTCTTCTTCGCGAATGAATCACTTAGGACCACATGTAATCAACGTTTGTAGGCCTTCCTTTTCACCCAGTATTTCTCCATAAGCAAGGAATGGGCTCTAGGTTTTTTTTGCGTAGACCATGTATGTCGGTTAGTTTTTGTCTCTTCTTCCTCAAAACGCCATGTGTTTGTGATTTTTCTGATTTCATTTCTGTCATGTAGATTTGGAGACCATAATTCTTTCAGATCTTTTTCCATCTGTTTGTACCAGTTCAGTCTTGTAGTTTTGTTCTTTAAAAACGGATGGATTTTGTGCGTTAATCTGTTTTGAGTCCATTCTTTCTAAATGCCCCATGAATTAGATTCTTCTCATGCACATTGTGTTTGTTATTTTGGAGATATTTTTATATATTTCGGCATTGGGTTTTGGAGAATGCACACCATTTTTAGTTCTTGGTCATAGGATTTTCCTCATTCTTATATGTTCTTTCACTTCTAATTCCCCTTTTCGTGTTCTGTGTTGAAGGTTAGGGTCTCAGATGCGTAGAGAGTTTCGGGTTTAATTACTGTTGTGTAGTGTCATATTTTGCAGTTCCACGACAGACTCTTTTTGTTGTAAACATTTTTTGCTAACTGAAATTCCGTCTCCATTTTCTAGACTCTTGATCTGACAGATTTCTTTTCATTACAATTTTCTGCAATCCATTTATCTAAATATTTAAATTCTTTTACTCGAAAGATGTAGTTATTACCAATTTTGAGATCAGAAGGTGCATCTTTGATGTCAGTCATAAATTTTGTTTTTTCAAATGAAATTTGTAATCCTATTGTTTGCTGCCTGCTCTTGTAATAATTCTAGTTGTTTCTGTGCATCGGTAATCTCTTGGGCGATCAGTCCCATGTCATCAGCAAATGCTAAACAGTCTAATTCTATGCCCTTACGTTTTGGTACCAGTCTGTGTGCTGGTGCACCTGCTTTTCTCCATTCTTGAACAACTTTTTCAAGAGCACAATTGAAGAGCACTGGGGACAGTCCATTCCCTTGTGGTACTCCTGTGTCTATTTCAAATTCTGTGTTCAATTCTCCGATAAATTTTACTTTGGATTTGGTCTCTGTGAGTGTTTCTTTTATGATGTTTGTTGTCTTTTGATCTAGTCCAAATTCTGCTAACACTTCAAAAAGGGATTCTCTGTATATACTGTCACATGCTTTTTCAAAGTCGACAAACGTGATGACATAACTTTTGTTTGAAGTACTATACAAATATTTCATCGAGTTTTTCAAGTTAAGGATTGGTTCTACGCATGCTTGACCTTTTCTGAATCCACCTTGGTATTCGCCTAGTTTTGAATCCAGCTGAGGTTCTGCTCGGTTTATTACAGCTTTAGACAGACTTTTGTATGTTACTGACAATAAAGAGATTCCATTATAGTTGTTGGGGTCAGTTTTAGTTCCTTTTTGTACAGAGGATGTATGATTGGTGTCTTCCAATCATTGGGGATTTTTTCAGTTTTCCAGATTACATGTATAATTTCTTTGAGTTTTGCGCATTTTTCCATAATTCTGTGATGATTTGGTCATCTCCTGATGCTTTGTTATTTTTAAGTGACTGAATTATCTCTTTAATCTCCTGTAAACTTGGTGGCTTTGGGTCTGGGTTTTGTTGTGTATGACGGAACTCAAATTTTTCTGCAGGCGTTCCACAACTCAGTGATTTAGAAAAGTATTTTGCAAGAATTTCACAGTTTTCAGTGTTGGTATGGGCAATTTCCCCATGTTCATTTTTGAATTGGAGTCATGGAGGAGAGTACTTTGTTAATTTTTGTTTGAATACCCTGTAGAAATTTTGGGAATTGTTTTTCCTGAAATCATTTTCTATGTCTTGTAATTTTTTGTCTTCATGTTGTTTATGCACTGCTCGTTTTGCTTTTGTGACTGTTTTCCTGATATCTTTGAGATCTTCCAGGGTCTTCTGATTTTTGTTGCACAAGCAATTTTGCCATGCCTGTTATCTGAGATTTATCAGTTGGCCATACTCATCTGTCCACCACGGGTGTTTACGTGTTCTTGTTCGCGGTGCTACAGTTTCAGCTGCTTTTAGAAGTCCTGCTTGCAGTTGTTCCTAATTTTGTGGTTTTAAATTTTGTGTTTCTTTTGTAAATTGTTCATTACCATTTATCTTTTCAACATCACTCTTACGGTGTGGAGATTTCTTAGTGAATTTTCTTTTTACTAGAATGACATCTAGGGAGAATTTTGTTGGGTAACGGTCGGAATCTACGTCTAGTCAATTAAGGATTTTAAGTTTCATGATTTCTACTGTATTTACGCGGGAGATCATTACATGATCCAACCAATATTCACCTAGTAATGGATTAGGTGAGATCCAAGTTTTGGTTTTCGAGCCTCTTTTCTTGAAAAATGCTGATTTGAAAAATAGGTCGTGATTTTTGCAAATTTCAATGAGTCGCATGCCATTCCAGTGTATGCCCTGACCATTTACCTACCCAATATCGATATTTCTTTTCTTTACCAATTTGTGCATTGAAAAATACTATAAGGATTTTGACATGGTTATATGGGATTTTTTGGAGAATATTATGAAACTGGTTCCAGAATTCTTCTACTTTGTTTTTGTTAGTGATGTTAGTTAGTGCATGTTCGTTGATTAGGGTGTATATCTTATTAGCTGATTTTATTGTCATTGTGGGGAGCCGAACTGAATAAGATTTGAAAGTCGTGACTGAATCATGTATTGGTGTACTACAAACCCAGTTCCAAATTGTGGACAATTTGCCATGGCTCATTTTACAGGTTTTGCTTTGTATATAATGTATCCTTCTGAATCAAAATAATTTTCATCTGTATATCGTGATTCCTGAAATGCAGTAATTTTGATTTTACGTTCTCTGGATTTGTCCAGGATGTTTTATAGTTTTCCCCTTTTTAAGAGAGAATTTACTTTTAATGTCATTAGCCAAATTCTTGATTTTGGTTTGATTTTGTTATTATCGGGTTTTGAGGTACTCCAATTTACCTCCATGCACACTTCTGTGGTCTCCCCAGAATCCGAATAGACCACTTGCGGTTTTTCAACCGTGGGATTTGACCCACTGGGGTAATTTGTCTTTTAAGGTGTTGTATCCATGTTTATTTACTTGGACTGGGTTTGTGACTGAAATTGAGATTTCAGTCTGGTTAAGCTCAGAGTTAAACTTCTGAGTTTTATAGATCAGCCACCACTAACATGTGGAACAGACGCTGTAGGGTTACCGCCACTAACCTGTGGAGCCATCGTGCCCTTTGTCCAAATAACCTTGGACGATAGCTTTTATAGTATCCCAAAAAGCAAGATTGCCTCTTCCGCCGTACCGATGATCTTCATCTGTGTCTTCACTGCCGTTGAGGTCTTCACTGTATCCCCGGCAAGGGGCCCTCACGAGGTACTATCACCCGGGCCAAGTGAACCAAGGTTTTTTTTACGAGGTATTACTTGGCCTTTATCGCTTTACCAAGTGATATATTTTCATTTGCTATTTATTTGTTTGTCTTCCTCTGTAATTAATATTCTTTGTAATTACATTTCTAATTAAGTCTCCAATTGTTTACATCTCACAGTTTTCCAATTTCCAGAATGTGAGCCTTATTTATGCATTTTATGTATGTAATCAGATAAAGCACAAGCTCTGTATTGTAATTGTAGTTCAGAATGATATTCCTACGGAAAACTAAAGATATTACTGAACAAGACTGTCACTGAATATTGTATTTTATACCTTATTCGGCTGTAACATCAGTTTCTTTATGTTTTGTAAATTTTAATTGTAACATCAAAATAGTACAAAATTAATAATGCTTTATTTTGGAAGCTATTGTTATAATTCTATATAAGCTGATAAGTCAGTTTTTGAAGTTACTTTTGGAAGTCAAAGAGACCAGTGAAGTCTGTCCGTTTACATGAGAGTGCAATTTGGATGTCAATTAATGTAAATAAATTTTGTGAAGCAATAAAATTTCGCATTCATTCATCAATGGATCAGGCAAAAGAAACTTAAGTTAAGTAACATTCAACATGAATCGTTACAAGAGTTCCCCAGTCACTACAAGTCATAACCTGAAGTCATACTTTATGGCTCACCACAACATAATATCAGTAGCCACATTGCTGTGCCTCTCCAAATATTGGAAGAATGGAACATCTCACCAGGTCACCATCATAGTTGCCAACGACAGTCTTCTGAGGTACTGCAGAACTGCAATTCACCGTTAAACACAATGCAATGCTATTCATCAGCAGCCCATGCTTCCCAATCATGGTATCACTGCAAATGAATTGTCTGTGTTGTGTTAAAAGCAGCCTATGCATGGAATGCTGATTCCCTAGTCCAGCTGCTGCTGGTTTCCAACTAATTATAGGGGATTACACAGAATATTTCAGGGAGTCCACTACTTGTTTTCAGAACAAAAGTGCAAATGTGGATGGTTTATGATAAGCTTAGGGCATAATATTGTGATCTTCCCTTGTGGTATTCAGACGACATCAACTGGAACCTTGACAATGAGTATACCTGATCCCGTGTACCAAGCAGTCAACATTAAGCTGTTGTCAAATCGAATGTCCCACAAATCTGGGTATTACACGATTCGACTAGGTAGCCAAATGGTGACCCACAATGAAGTTCCTTTCAAACTCTCTCAAGTGCTAATAATGCCATCTAACATGGGTATACACCTCTCCGTGTACTTTATAGTAGAAAATCCAGGATGGAATGTGGCAACATTATGAAAAGTGAAGTTGCTACTCACCATATATCAGAGATGATGAGACACAGATAGGCACAACAACAGTCTTTTTGTTGTGCCTATCTGCGACTCAGCATCTCCGCTATATGGTGAGTAGTAACTTTCCTTTTCATAATATTGTACTTCACAGAAATCATTCAATGTTTCATACTGTTACTGTCCCGTATGTACCCTACCAGGCCTGATAACAATACAAAGCACAAACAGCACTAACACACTCTGGTGACCACTCTAGTCATTTACATACCCGCCAACAACATGTAGGTGTTCAAAATTACATTGTCATCCAACCATATCTTCTTGGTGCTCCACTTTTCCTGTCAGGCAGCTTATATCAGGACACTGAATGGGTAAGGCAGTATGTAAAGAGAGGTGATAATCTCACAATGATGGGTGTTAGAATGTGTTTGCAGAGGGAGGAATAGAAGACGTGGTTACAAGAGAATATAGGATTGGTAGTACAAATGATAGAGAAGAAAGGCTAGTCAAGTTCTACAATAAATTTCAGCTTATAATAGTGCATATCTCACGCAGATGTTATATCTCAAAAATGAGATTCATAGGAAGTGCAAAATGGGAAAGCAGGGATGGCTAGAGGGCAAATGTAAGGATGTAGAGGTGTATATCACTCGGGGTAAGATAGATACTGCCTACAGGAAAATTAAAGAGACCTTTGGAGGAAAGAGAACCACTTGTATGAATATCAAGAGCTCAGATGGAAAACCAGTTCCAAGCAAAGAAGGGAAGGCAGAAAGGTGGAAGGACTACACAGAGGGCCTATAAAAGGGTGATGTACTTAAGGAAGATATTATGGAAATGGAAGAGGACGTGGATGAAGATGAAATGGGAGATAAGATACTGCGTGAAGAGTTTGACAGAGCACTGAAAGACCTTAGTCGAAACAAGGTCCAGGGAGTAGACAACATTCCTTTAAAACTACTGATAGCCTTTGGAGAGGCAACCCTGACAAAACTATCTGGTGAGCAAGATGTATGAGACAGGCGAAATACCCTCAGACTTCAAGAAGACTATAATAATTCCTATCCCAAAGAAAGCAACTGTTACCCAGGTGCGAAAATTACCGAACTATCAGTTTAAGAAGTCACAGCTGCAAAATACTAACGCGAATTCTTTACAGACAAATGGAAAAACTGGTAGAAGCTGACCTGGGAGAAGATCAGTTTGGATTCCGTAGAAATGTTGGAACACGTGAGGCAATACTGGCCCTATGACTCATCTTAGAAGCTAGATTAAGGAAAGGGAAACCTATGTTTCTAGCATTTGTAGACTTAGAAAAGCTTTTGACAATGTTGACTGGAATACTCTCTTTCAAATTCTGAAGGTGACATGGGTGAAATACAGGGAGCGAAAGGCTATTTACAATTTGTACAGAAATCAGATGGCTGTTATAAGAGTCAAGGGGCACGAAAGGGAAGCAGTGGTTGAGAAGGGAGTGAGACATGGTTGTAGCCTACCCCAATGTTATTCAATTTGTATACTGAGCAAGCAGTAAAGGAAACAAAAGAAAAATTTGGAGTAGGAATTAAAATCCATGCAGAAATAAAAAACTTTGAGGTTTGCTGATGACATTGTAATTCTGTTAAAGACAGCAAAGGACCTGGAAGAGCAGGTGGACGGAATGGACAATGTCTTGAAAGGAGGATATAAGATGAACATCAACAAATGCACAATGAGGATAATGGAATGTAGTCAAAATAAATCAGGTGATGCTGAGGGAATTAGATTAGGAAAGGACACACAGCGCAATGGAGCAACATGTAAATATCAAGTTCTGCAACAAATTGGGAAGACTGCAATGGAGGCACATGGAATGTTGGTGCAGGTGTATGGGAGGGAAGTCGTGAGCAGAAAATGTGTTTACAAATGGTTTAAATACTTCCTTGAAGGGGAGGAAACAACCGAGGATGAGCCACGTTCAGGTCAGCCATCAAAAAGCAGAACCCCAGAAAAAAATCAAGAAAGTGCGACAAATGCTGGCACAAAATCAGTGACGGACTCTCAGATTGATTACAGAGGAATTGGACATTAGCAAGGACATGGTGCACACCACTGTCTGCGATGATTTGGATAAGTGGAAGATCTGCTCCCGATTTGTGCCACATAAGTTCACAGATGAGCAGAAAGCAAAACATATGGAAACTGCTGGTGATTTCATTTCCATGTGTAACCAGGATACATTGCTTCTGGACACCATCATCATGGGAGATGAGATCCAGTGCTACCAGTTCGATCTGGAATCAAAACAGCAATCGATGTCATAGTGTTCACTGTCTTCCTTGTGACCAAAAAAAGCAGTCTGCAAAAATCCAAGATGAAAATACTATTGGTTGCCTTCTTCAAAAACAATGGCATCATCCACAAGGAAATTGTTCCTACAGGGCAAACCATTAATGCTACATTTTACCAGTCCGTTTTGAAATGATTGCTACAACTTATCCAACGTGTTCAGCCAGAACTGCACAGGACTGGAAAATGGATGCTACTCCATGACAGTGCCCCTGCACACTGCATGATACGCATGCACCAGTCCCTGGCGCAGAAGATGGTAGCTGTTCTTGAACATCCTCTGTACTTCTCTGATCTGGCTCCTGCAGACGTCTTCCTGTTTCCCCTTTCCCCTCTCGAAGGCAGCCATGAAAGGTGAATGCTGTGTGGACGTGAATGCCATCAAAGATCGTGTGACAGCCATTCTGAAATCGATTCCACAGGAGGCCTTTGATGATATTTCCAGAAGCTGTATGAACATTGTCAAAAATGTTTTGTAGCGAGCGACCACTATTTTGAAGGGCAATAAAGAATGACTGTTGGTACCTTTTGTTTTGTTTGTTCTCTGATAGCTTTAACACAATGTTTTAGACTTACTACATACATCAAACCCTATGAAGAAGGACATCCTACAGACTATGATGCTATTAAAAATAGGCCACAATCTTAGATCAGGAAAAGAATTTGGCCATGGCCTATCAAAGGAACAACCCACCATTTGGCTGAAGCACTTTAAGCACACCTATATCACCTTTTTTTGAATATAAGTTCAGAGTCTTACTGTGCCACATCACTTGAACAAACCTTGTGCATTTATCTTCAGTTGTTGCTTACAGATCTTACATTAGAGTTTGTTCATTTTTGTCCTATCTTTTGTTTGGAAGTATATTTACTATGAACATTCACCACTGCATTTATATGATTCTTTATATATTAAGTTTATATATTAAGTTTCTTTCTATTTTATATGCTTCTTTATTCATACGAAAATTAAATTTATTGCACAGATATGATTTCTTCAGTTTGAAACTGACTCTCATAAGAAAATATGTCAAATCTGTTTCATACAAGAGTGTTGCAGATTTTCTGTCTCTCAATTCTACAGGTCACGTGTTTTAGTCAGCTTGCTACAAAGTGGTTTCACAGTTTGTAATTTTTCTTGGTGTTCCAAAACACACCTGTAAAAATGCTAAAAGTATTGTGATTATTAAACACTGATTTTTCATTCAGTATGTTAGAGCCTTCAAAAGATCAAAGTTCTTATTGTTGATTTCTATATGTAAATCTGACATGGCAAGACTTCCATCAAGCACATAATCAAGTACGTCATCACGAAATATTATTTTCTCAACTGGGTAAAGATGTCCTGCAGATAACACTCAGCAACTATGAAATTTTTTACACTGCAATGTTCTTAGAATCAGCCATGGGCCTTACAGGTAAGTTGACTTTGTATGTATTAAACTCAAGGAAAACATTAAAAATAAAAAATACGAGCTGGCCGTGACTGTAAGAAGCATCTGAAGATGTACCTATACTATTCAAAATTGACTATGCACAAATAAATAAATAAATAAATAAAAGCATTGTTAAACTGAAGGCAACTTTTATTCATTGTGGAAAAGATTCCATCTTCCTGAAGCCTAGTTTTTCATTATCTGAGACAGTTATGGTCCAAAACTGTGTGGAAGGGTGAAGGATGTTTAATTTTCTCTCTTCAGTTTCTGAGACTGAATGAGTTCAATGCATTGGCATTCCTGGATCAGTATGCTACTAAAGATGAATACAAATGGCTTGATACAAGTTACCATAACAGCATTTACATAAAATACTTTGACCGATGTAGGTATTATCAGTGTCCCCATGCACAAACATCTGAGAACTGGTTGAAAACTATTCTGTTGTTCTCATTGTCACTAACCATATGGGTGATATGATTTTAGGTGCCACAAAAAGTGAAGCAAGATGTCCATGCTGGGGTGCCATAGTACAAAAAGGGCTACCCTCTCTACCAGAAAGCAGTAGATTTGAATGCTAATGAGTGTTCTGTCTGATACTCAAAACTTCCATGTAAATAATTAGTACAGATCATCAGTATGACAACACTAGAAAGGGTTTCTAAATTTAAGCTGAAAATTTCTTGTAGAAGAGACACACTATGTAATATGAAAAAAGCTAAGCCACTATATACTAATGGTACTATTAACAAAACAAAATTACAAGGTGTGTCTGAAAAATTTGGTGAATGGTCCCATGCATTAACGGCACATTGATTAGTGTGAGACTCCTGCACATAAGCATTGAGAGTCCTGTTAACAAGTGCTCCTTATTGTGCAAATCATTTAAATGAAGCAGTGGTGCATACTGAAACCAAGCTAATGTGAGAACTCAAGCCACCGCAAAATGGAGCAACATGTTAATATGAAGTCTCGCTTCAAGTTGGGGAAAATGGCCAAAGAGACTCATGGGACATTAGTGCAAGTGTGCGATATTGAAGCAGGGAGTATAAAGTATGTCTATGAGTGGTTTAGATACTTTAGATTGGAAAGGAACGTGCCAAGGACGAGCCCCTTTCAGGTAGACTACCCAGTCATAAAATTTCAGAAAACATCAAATGAGTGTGACAGATGCTTGCGAATGATCGGTGGCTGTCTTTGAGAATGATAGCGGAAGAGTTGAAGATAACTAAGGACTGTGTAAGTCCTACTGATCGTGAACATTTGAAAAAGTGGAGGATTCCTGCCCAGTTTGTACTGCACACACTGACAGACTATCAGAAGCAAACTCAGATGGAAACATAAGGAGATTTCATCAACATGTCTGATTGGAATCTGCAGTGTTTGGAAATCATTATTACAGCAGATGAAACCTGGCGGTATATTATTCAGAGACCAAGTGACAGTCAATAGCATAGTGTCCATTGTCTTCCCCACATCCCAAGAAAAAAAAGTCGGTTGACAAAATCTAACATTAAGATGATGATGATGACGACGATGATGATCGCCTTTTTCAACAGCAATGAAATTCTGTCCAATGGTTAAACTGTGAGTGATGAATTTTATGAAGAAGTACTGAAATAGCTGCAGCAATGTATCCACCATGATTGGCCAGAACTGTACCGAAGTGGATAGTGGAATTTCCTCAACAACAACACTTGTCCGCACACTGGAATCTGCATGCTCAGCTTTCTCACTCAATACAAATTGACTGTTCAACACCCTCCTTATTCTCTAGATTTGGTACCAGTTTAAATCTCGAAGGCTTGCACTCTGCGGACGTTGTGGATATGCAACAACATATGACTGCGGTGCTTCAACTTTTTCCATAAGAGTGTTTGGTGACATTTTCCAACAGCTTTACACTCAGCATCAGAGGTATGTTGTAGTTAACAGTGATTACTTTGAAGGTCGTAAAAGTATTTTGTTTGTAACCCCTGCTTCCTTTATTTTCTGGGACCATTCACCAAACTCTTCAGACACCATTTGTCTGTAATCACTTTAAGTGTGTTTGGGGTCTATTATATCATCACTTTATAATAACAGCAAACAAAAAGGTAAGGGAGGAAAAAGGTTCATCAGTATATGGTATAGAAAACTGCACTGCTAGCTTAACACCATTTGAAGATGGGTGAATATCTGATCTGATGCCACACATTTTGAACTATGCCTGTTCATAGGTATTTGACCCTTTGCTTGTAACCCTGGTATAAGACAACACACTCAACACAATGACAAGAATTTCCACCCCCCCCCCCCCCCCCTTCCAAACATCTGACAACCTCTGAAAATCTGAACAGCACACTTTTAAATCAGAGCTGCGGGATTTTGGGTGATGATACAAAAGCATGACATATAAAAAATCATGGTGGCATGTCATATCATCATTTTGAGATATTGCTATGTGGCGACATATCCATTGTTTATCCCTCTAAAGTACACTGCAAAAGCCTAAGCACATACTGTGACTCATCTATCTCACGCTAAAATTGATAAATGACAACGTTTTTAATCACAAAGTCAGAAAAATAATTTATATTAGTAAATACAATTTCTTAATTTATTACTTAATGATTTCAGAAGGTATATGTACTGTATTACTAATAAAGAAAAATGAATCCACTGTGAAGTACTAACCTTATGCATTTTCTCACTATGAAGAAAACATCATCCACCATACTGGATGTTATTGAACCGTCCTCTACAATGTCCATAGCAACTGCTTTCTTAACACTTTCCTCCATAAAATATCTTTCTAACAGCAAGTAGTTGCCAAGCAGCTCTTGCATGCGGTGTGAAAGTTCACTTCCTTTCAGCATTGCTTCAAGTTCTCCAACCATTGCAACACGAGACTCTGGTTTTTGGAGGCCAACCTCCAAATCATTCTAGAATATTGACAAGTGAACAAAAGGGAAAAATTAATATGGTGTGCATAGGATAAATACAGTCAGTCTACTCTTCCCTCGAACCCTTCCTCCCTTCCCCTTGGTTCCTTTATCCACTCACCAGTTCCACCTGACAAGTATGCCTCACCCTAGTACATCTGCAGACCCATAAAATGCAGTTGGCCAGGAAATGTACCTGTGCAGATGTATGTGCATTTTGTACTATTTAGCTCTAATACAGGATATTGTCCAAAAGTATAACAATGTTTTCAGTCATGTTTACATGCCAATCAACTGCTCAGTACTTTCTAACTATATGACAAATTGTTACCTTAATTCCTTCCATTATCTATTGCCATACAAATGTAGTGTGATACAAGTCTTGGTTCTCAGATTTAAAACCTTTTCTAATCATGTTTCCAAGCATTTACAAGAATTGTAAGCATGCATTTAAATCACAACACCCCTATTTTCCAAGAATTCTCATACACCATTAAAACTACACATCAAACCATAGTAATAAAAATGGATAGTTCAATATCTTGGGAGACAAAAATGTTATGACAAATACCTGTGCTTCAATATATTACAACTTATCAAACCCCTTTCTTCAATATTGCAAATTATTTATGAGAGATTAAGAATGTACAAAAAACCTACCTATGTCACTATCATATATAAATCAGTGTGTATTCAGAAAGCATAATGTAGCTTTACTGTGTGTGTGTGTGTGTGTGTGTGTGTGTGTGTGTTTTTCTAGCTCAGAAAAAGATTTGTCCAAAAGGTAGAAAAGTTTTTAGTTTGGCTTATACGCCTGCTGATGACTCAGTGCCTCTACTATTCACTGTTTATCTTTACTGCTAAATTATTTGGCTTCTGCCAGACTGTGGCGGCCACACCATTCAAACGCGCGAAGGGCTGAACTGCGGCACAGCCGACACAAGTAAGCGACACCCAGAATTCATGAGTGTAGCTATACCATTACGCCAAATTTTGGCAACGGTGCATCATGCACCGGACCGCACGGGACAAAGCAGGCAGACAGTGCAAGCTGGTCAATGCGACGCGACACACGTCTCCGAATCCTCCCGCCATTGACTATGTGCGATGAGTTAATGCGACTCCCATGAAAATGCATACACACAGTCTTAAATGCAGTTGCCCGTTTTTGCAGTGTGCACCCTTCCGTTTGACAGTGCCTTTCTCCATTTCGTGTATACCACGGCACTTCTGGTTGCGCCAGGAGTTGAACATTTGGTGAAGCGGCTTTTGTTTCACTCGGTCCATGCGGTCACGTCATGGCTCTTCACTGGAGAGTATACCCTCCGGGATTGGTGATCGAGCTGTACTGCTAGTGCAACATGCCTGTATGGACGGGCATTAGTGATGAATTGTATTTGTAACTTAGTGTAAGACTTGTGAAGAATAAATGTGTCACAACCAAAACTGCTCCAGTCATTTCCATCACCAAGCCTCTCCATTGAACATAGTGTGTGGGCACGGTAATAAAGCCAGTTCACTGCACATTAATGACTGTAAGCAGAGATACCACACGTCCACGCTTCAAGACTTTCCATATCAAATTTACATATAGGACTACACCAAGGAAGTACACTACATGCAACTTGCAGAGAGGGGTACCTACCTCCCCCCCCCCCCCCCCCCCCCTCCAGACACCATAATTTATAAATGCAGGCATGCTGGAAAATAATGCCTCTGTATTTTTCATGTGAAAAGTCTTAAAGATTTTAAAATAAAACAAATGTAATAAGCATTCTACATCTGTACTGTTCATGACTATGTACTTGCAGGCCTCTGCCATAAGAGGGCTCCGAATTGCGGCACATAACATGGTGATGTGTAATGTACAGTAACTGTGGCGGTGCACGAGAAACAGCATGCAGTAACTGCATTTTGAATTGAGAAGACATATTCACGCATGTGGCACACTTTCCTTCATCGTGTCAATGCCATACCACTCGAGCACTGCGGCACCTGTAACAATATGATGCCTTGGGTTCACTGTCATCAATCATTCTCCGTACACTGCCAACTTGGCCCCATTCAATTTTCATTCATTTGCAAAACTTAAAGAACACTCTGAGGGCTTCACTTTGATAGTGATGCAGTAATACGAGCAGAGGTGAGATTGTGGCTCTGTCAGCAATGTCAAATATTCTATAGGGGCAGTATCAACAAATTCGTCTCTCATTGGGAAACGTGTTTGTTGCCATGGCGATCATGTTGAGAAATAAATATGTAGACATGAAGAATAAAGCTGTAAGATGTTAATAACATTCTTTTTACTTTGCTTCAAGAGTTTTCACATAAAAAAAATTTGGAGACATTACTTTTTGGCATGCACTTGTAATTTTCAGGCTACAATTTCATACTACTGAAAAAAGAAAGGGAATTTCCAGTCACCAACTACTGAAACAGTACTAGAACTAATAGGCACATACAAACTAGAACTAATAGGCACATACAAATGAAGAAGATACCTAATCTGCAACTCCTGTAATTTTTAAATCTTTTCTTCAAAAAGGTAAAAACACACATACAGAATGGCAAAAAGTGTAATTCATGTAGTAGTTGGAGGAAATACAAGGTGCTGAAAATAGTGAGACGTTAGTCCACTCTTATTTTCAACTCCTCAAAAGTTACAACAGAAGATAAAATTCTATTCCCATTAGCTCCAAAACAGCCAGCTCTCTATTTTAGTAACTGATAAAGGAACACCCCTCTTCTGTATTATTTTTAATTGTTATGCTCTAAAGAAAGTTATAATTTGTTTGAAGTCCACTGTACTTTCTATGCAAAATACATACAGGTTAAAAAATGTTCGGACGTGTACTTTATGCTGCAGATATTTAATCAGCATTATACAAAATAAGTTTTTAAAATTATTTCCAACCACTGGAGTTGAGCATTTTGAACTTTTATTGACCCCCAGACAATGGTAGCTATAGTTCAATAGCTGTAACAGGAATGCTTGTCTTCAGTAGTCATATAATACATGCTATTATAACAGAAAATATTTCAGTTCCACATATCTAACTGACAGAAAATATACTCTTCAGTTTTTTGATGCACAATACAGATAATTTCACTTTACAGTTAAAGGGCGGTGAAAAAACTATGTTAACAAAAATAAAGAAGCCATTCCACATGAAAAATTGTTTTGGTGGCACCCATTAGCAAATCTCTCACAAGAAGCATTTTAGATAAAGCTTCTGGGTCAAGTGTCGTGTAATGTGCAGAGTTGTTCTCAATACTTTGCCTTCTAAATAAATATTTCAATAGTGTTCGGTAAATGGAGAGAGGAAAAAAATCTACTCACCAAGCAGCAGCAGGAGAACACACACAGAAAAGGATTTAACTTTTACAAGCTTTCGGAGCCCGTGGCTTCTTCATCTGGTAGAAGAGTTGAAGGGGAAGGAAGAAAAGGACTGGATTGGTTTAAGGAAACGGGTGCAGTTCTGGAATGTCACCCAGAAGCTCAGGTCAGGGGAGACTTAACAGATGGGATGAGAAGGAAAGATTCAGTCTTTCCTTCTCATCCTGTATGACAAGTTTCCCCTGACCTTGACCTCATGTTCTGGGTGACTTTCCTGAACTGTACCCCTTTCCCTAAATTGATCCAGTCCTTTCCCTTCATCCCCTTTTCTTCCCCTTCAACTCTTCTACCAGATGAAGGAGCCATTGGCTTTGAAAGGTTGTAAGAGTTGAATCCTTTTGTGTGTGTGTGTGTGTGTGTGTGTGTGTGTGTGTGTGTGTGTCCCTGTCACCACTTGGTGAGTAGACTTTTTACCTATTCATTTACATTTTATTATCAATAGCTGATTATTTTAGTTTCAATAGTGTTATATGTTTGCAAATTCTCTCTCAGTAACACATCATGACAAACATAGAAAATTATACAATTTGAAGTGTTTCCAATGGTTTTAATACACTTACAAGAACTCTCCGTTTTATGAAACGAACATAAAGTTCTGCTCTTGAATGCATGATGGTCAGTTCTCCCAATAAGAGATCCAAATCTTTCGGATCTAATTTCTCTGGTGATTTACTGTAAATATTGCTGCTGGTGCCACCAATGCTACTCCTCATGAGGTCATTCACTTGCTGTATTTTCCTTTCTAAATGACGAGATCTGCTGAACTCAGTTATCACATGTTTAGTTTGCCTGTCACATTCACGCTGCAGATATGTCACCACAGTGAGAAGTTTTCCTGGACCTAAAAGAGAATAAAGGAAAATTAAATATACAAGCAAGCAGTATTTTAATTTAAAAAGTAGTTGTAATAGTTGTATGTTGTATGTTGTAGGTTAACTGTGGACCTAAAAACTGCTGCAACCGCAGTGGTCCACAACCCCACAACCGCACTGGACCACAACCCCACGATGACTACCGTAGTCCACTTCATCCCTCTGCCGCCCTACACCGAACCTAGGGTTACTGTGCGGTTCCACCCCCGGTGGACCCCCCCCCAGGGAACGTCTCACACCAGACAAGTGGTAGAGTAATGGTAGTGTACGCATACGTGGAGAACTTGTTTGCGCACCAATTGCCGACATAGTGTAGCTGAGGTGGAATAAGGGGAACCAGCTTGCATTCGCCAAGGCAGATCGAAAACCACCTAAAAACCATTCACAGACTGGCCGGCTCACAGGGCCTAGACACAAGTCTGCCAGGCGGATTCATGCCGGGGACCGGGAGGTCCTTCCCGCTCCGGAAAGCCATGCATTAGAGTTATAATAGTTACTTATAGTTTTCTGTCTGATCTTACGTCAATAGAATTTACCACACCAGATACTCGCCTACCTGTCCTAAGATGGTGGCTCATCAAATGTGTCAGCAGTGCTGAGTGGAAGGATCTGGAAGCTGCAAAGAAGTACAGAGAGACATCCACAGTAGCTCAACAACTGAAAGAGTCACTCTCTAAGAATGCACTTACCCTAATCCACCTAGTGCAGTAAACCATGATGAAAAACATGGTAGGGTCAAACACACACTGCAAAAGTCCCCTGCAGGCAACAAAGACTGGCAGATCTTGTCCAAAGTGTTTGAATAAAACACAGGTGAAAGAAACAGAAATCAAGAGTTTGAAACATGAAGTACTGGGTGGTTATAATTAAACGTTCCCTATTTAACATGTCATAACACAGAAGCTAATTACCATACAAGTACCAAACATAGCAGTGTTGATGTCCAGAGTATGGGGTGCACTATTTCCATGTGACACAACACCACAGTCCATTTCCCACTATGGTCACTAGGTGCCATGATCAGTCATTGTGAGTCATAGTCTCACACACTTGACTAGTCGCAGTGCACTTGTTGATGTGTCAACACGAGCTTGGACAAAAGGAGCAAGGCATTATTGGTGAAGCTCTATTATCAAAAATACAGTAATGCTGCATCTGCACTTCAAGAATATCGCCAGCTGAAAGGATTACGGAAGGGTCCTCTTTCTCCAGCTGCTGTATGAAGCATGAAGAAGTAGTCTGAATCAACTGGAGAACTGGTCATTGCTCTGGGAAGAGGCCAACAACTGGTTGCACCACAGGTTGTGAATGTATTTGCTGTTGCTACGGCAGACAATGCTGTTTGCAATTCTCAATGTCCTGTGTCGTGACAGTTGAACATCCCGTGGTCCACTGTACAGAAAGCGCTTCATACCATTCTCAAATGGTATCCATACAATATCCATATCATACAGCAGCTTGCACCACAGGACGCACAGTGACGTGTTGACTTTGCTCTCCACTTTCTCGCAAGGATTAAAGCTGACAAGAGCAGGCCCTGGGCCATCTTATGGACAGATGAACTCATTTTTCTCTGACTGGTGAGATGAACACACAGAATTGCCAAGTGTGAGGATCTTCACCTCCAGTCACTGTGCATGAAGTTTCTCTGTGTGATGAATGTGTCACTGTATGGTGTGGCATTATGGCTACATTCATCATTGGCTCATTCTTTTTTGAGCAGGTTGGCACTCAAGGAACAAAGATGTGCAGCGTGACAGGCCAGTGTCACTGTGATATGCTTCGTCAGCATGTCATACCTGCCCTTTAGGCGAGACACACATTGAACTCAACATTTTCATGCAAGATGGGGCCCCACCGCACACTGCTCGTGAAGTTCACCTGCTTCTTCGAAGCACATTTGGAGATTATCAAATTATCGGGTGATCATTTCCAAGTACTTGGCCAGCACAATCACCTGATTTCACTCTCTGTGATTTCTGGTTGTGGGACTACCTGAAAGACAGGGTTTACCAGGGGAACATTCACACCTATGCTGATCTGAAGCACAGCATATCAAGAGAGGTAGCCAGCATACCTACCGACATGCTTCGTTCTGCCATGCACAATGCAATCCTGCACTTTCAGACTTTCTGGACGTTGATGGGTGCCATATTTGGCCCCTTTTGTAGCAGTACTGGCATGTAATGGTATGATGTACCATAGCAGCACATTAAAAGTGTTTTGACTGAACTGATTCTGCATTATTTCTCTTCCTCATAGCCTTGACACGCTACCAAGTTCAGTACTTGTACGGTAATTAGTTTCCATATTATAATGTGCTGAAAATGGAAAGTTTAATTATAACCACCAGATATTAAGTATGGGGCTTGTACATGTGCGAACTCTTCAAGTACAAGAAGAGAGAGAACGCTTATCCGACCTGTATCTGACAAAAGTAATAAACAAGAAACAATAGCAAATAAAGTAAGTAACAAGTAATCACATTATTATAACAGCTGAGAGACTGCTAGAGGGAGCATGAGCAGTGATTACGCAGAACAAGAACTTAGCAGGTATGAGACAAAAGTGGAAGGATCCTTATGGACAGAAGCATGGCTGATTGCATTAAAATATATTCAAAGCAGAATCTATTAATTTTACGCCAGTGAATAATACTAATGAAGATGGGGGGGGGGGGGGGGGGGGTTGCCAAGAGCTTCAAGTGAGTGGAAACATTTCAGAATACTTTAGGCAGATTGAAAATCAGCTCCAAAGCAGACTAGAGGGGATCTGGAAGAGGAGGAATAGTCAGCAGATATGGAGATGGTGTAGAGATGATACCAGGCAGTCATGTGGTCATCCAACACTGATGTAAAGCATTGCAATGAAGTATTGTGAATGTGCCAGCCAGTTATATGGGGTCAGCACAGGAAGCTGAGTCAACATGAAGGTGCGACAGAACGAAGAACTATCATGTTCCAATGTGCCCATAATGAAACTGTGAATGAAGTTGCACAGTTAGCTGGTGGATAAACACAGACTGTACCATGCATAGCCATGTAACACAATGTAAGATTAGTGAGTGTAGTAAGATCCTAACCAAAAGGAGCTGGAGACAAGTGTGACCTCTTGTTAATGACAGTCTGTTTCAAACCTGACTGGAGTTGCTGCTATCAGTGGATGCAGGTCCCCTAGAGCAGATGGTTTTATATGTAGGTAGTTTTTGTCATAATTGGCAAACAGAATGCAAAAGGTTGTGATGAATAACTCAGACAATGTTGGAAAGGTAGACTGGGGTAAAATCACAAAGGGAGTCTGACAGGGTTCAATTTTGAGTTGACTTCTATTCCTTATCCATGTGAATGACCTCTCACTTAACATTTAACAAGCAAAATTGGTACTTTTTGCACACAATACTAGTGTTATAATAAACCCATGAGAGAGAAGGCAGCAAAAGAGATAGTAAATGATATTTTCCAAAGAATTATTAGGTATTAAAAATGGACTCTACCTAAATCCTGAGAAAACACAATACAAACTGTTCTGTACATCAAACAGAATCATACCAACAACTGATGTATCACATTAGCAGGATCTAGTAAGTAGAGTAGATTCTTGGGTATACATGCTGATGAAAACATGAACTGGACGAAGTATATCAATGAGCTTCGCAAGCAATCGAGTTCAGCCACTTTTGCTCTTTGCCAATTGCTAATCTTGGAAACAAATATATCAGTCTCCTGACATATTTTGCACATTTCCACACAATAATGTCATACGGAATAATTTTTTGGGGGTAACTCATCACTTACAAAGAAAGTATTGATAGCACAAAGCAAGAAGCAAGAATAATATGCAGTGTTCACCCATGGACATCATGTAGGCAGCTCGTCAAGGAGCTAGGTGTTTTAACTGTGCTTTCACAATACGTATGAATTTCATCATAAATACTCTATCACCATTTGAAAAGAACAGTGATGTACTTACCTAAAACACTAATGGTAAAATGAACTTTATTAGCCACTGTTGAAGCTGTCTGTTGCTCAGAGAGGAGCTCAGTATGCAGAAATAAAAATTTATGATCATTTGTCTGATAACATAAAATATCTGACACATAGGAAAGCAAGTTTTAAAACTCAAGTGGACACGTCTGTGTTAAAGTGCATCAATCACAAATAAAATTGTTTACTACCATTCCACTGTTTGCAGGCACTGCCTATTCTTTCATTATTGCTTAAGATGACACAGTAGTAAGCTGTGCTATCAGAGATCTAAGTGAGCAGCAGTAAAATAAAATAAACAGCAAGTTAGGTGAGAAAAATTTATGATCCGTGCAAGAAAATGACCCCAATTCCAAGCTATCAACACAGTCCCACACTGAGACAGTTGTTGTTGTTGTGGTCTTCAGTCCTGAGACTGGTTTGATGCAGCTCTCCATGCTACTCTTTCCTGTGCAAGCTGCTTCATCTCCCAGTACCTACTGCAGCCTACATCCTCCTGAAACTGCTTAGTGTATTCATCTCTTGGTCTCCCTCTACGATTTTTACTGTCCACACTGCCCTCCAATACTAAATTGGTGTTCCCTTGATGCCTCAGAACGTGTCCTACCAACCGATCCCTTCTTCTAGTCAAGTTGTGCCACAAGCTCCTCTCCTCCCCTCATAGTTACGTGATCTACCCATCTAATCTTCAGCATTCTTCTGTAGCACCACATTTCAAAAGCTTCTATTCTCTTCTTGTCTAAACTAGTTGTCATCCACGTTTCACTTCCATACATGGCTACACTCCATACAAATACTTTCAGAAACGACTTCCTGACATTTAAATCTATACTCGATGTTAACAAATTTCTCTTATTCAGAAACGCATACCTTGCCATTGCCAGTCTACATTTTATATCCTCTCTACTTCGACCATCATCAGTTATTTTGCTCCCCAAATAGCAAAACTCCTTTACTACTTTACGTGTCTCATTTCCTAATCTAATTCCCTCAGCAGCACCCAACTTAATTCGACTACATTCCATTATCATCGTTTTGCCTTTGTTGATGTTCATCTTATACTCCTCTTTCAACACACTGTCCATTCCATTCAACTGCTCTTCCAAGTCCTTTGCTGTCTCTGACAGAATTACAATGTCATCAGCGAACCTTAATTAAAATCCATGGAGAAGTTTTTATTTCTTCTCCATGTATTTTCATTCCTACCCCTAATTTTTCTTTTGTTTCCTTTACTGCTTGTTCAATATACAGATTGAATAACATCGGGGAGAGGCTACAACCCTGTCTCACTCCCGTCCCAACCACTCCTTCCCTTTCAAGTCCCTCGACTCTTATAACTGCCATCTGGTTTCTGTACAAATTGAAAATAGCCTTTCGCTCCCTGTATTTTACCCCTGCCACCTTCAGAATTTGAAAGAAAGTATTCCAATCAACATTGTCAAAAGCTTTCTCTAAGTCTACAAATGCAAGAAGCGTAGGTTTGCCTTTTCCATTCGTCTGTAAATAATACGCGTTAGTATTTTGCAGCTGTGACTTATTAAACTGATAGTTCGGTAATTTTCACATTTGTCAACACCTGCTTAGTTTAGGATCAGAATTATTATACTCTTCTTGAAGTCTGAGGGTATTTCGCCTCAGTCAGGACTGGTATAGTTTTGTCAGGACTGGCTCTCCCAAGGCTGCCACTAGTTCTAATGGAATGTTGCTACTCACGGGGCCTTGTTTCGACTCAGGTCTTTCAGTGCTCTGTCAAACTCTTCACGCAGTATCATATCTCCCATTTCATCTTCATTTACATCCTCTTCCATTTCCATACTAGTGTTCACAAGTACATTGCCCTTGTATAGACCCTCTATATACTCCTTCCACCTTTCTGATTTTCCTTCTTTGCTTAGAACTGGGTTTCCATCTGAGCTCTTGGTATTCATACAATTGGTTCTCTATTCTCCAAAGGTCTCTTTTATTTTCCTGTAGGCAGTATCTAACTCACCCCTAGTGAGATAAGCCTCTACATCCTTACATTTGTCCTCTAGCCATCCTTGCTTAGCCATTTTGCACTTCCTGTCGATATCATTTTTGAGATGTTTGTATTCCTTTTTGCCTGCTTCATTTACTGCATTTTTATATTTTCTCCTTTCATCAATTAAATTAAATATTGCTTCTGTCACCCAAGGGTTTCTACTAACCCTCGTCTTTTTACCTACTTGATCCTCTGCTGCCTTCACTATTTCATCCCTCAAAGCTACCCATTCTTCTTCTACTGTATTTCGTTCCCCCATTCCTGTGAATTGTTCTCTTATGGTCTCCCTGAAACTCCCTACAACCTCTGGTTCTTTCAGTTTATCCAGGTCCCATCTCCTTAAATTCCCACCTTTTTGCAGTTTCTTCAGTTTTAATCTACAGTTCATAACCAATAGATTGTGGTCAGAGTCCACATCTACACCTGGAAATGTCTTACAATTTAAAACCTGGTTCCTAAATATCTGTCTTACCATTATATAATCTATCTGATACCTTTTATTATCTCCAGGGTTCTTCCATGTATACAACCTTCTTTTATGATTCTTGAACCAAGTGTTAGCTATGGTTAAGTTATGCTCAGCACAAAATTCTACCAGGAGGCTTCCTCTTTCATTTCTTAGCCCCAAACCATATTCACCTACTATGTTTCCTTCTCTCCCCTTTCCTACTCTCGAATTCCAGTCACCTATGACTATTAAATTTTCGTCTCCCTTCACTACCTGAATAATTTCTTTTATCTCATCATACATTTCATCAATTTCTTCATCATCTGCAGAGCTAGTTGGCATATAAACTTGTACTACTGTAGTTGGCGTGGGCTTCATGTCTATCTTGGCCACAATAATGCGTTCACTAAGCTGTTCGTAGTAGCTTACCCACACTCCTATTTTTTTATTCATTATTAGACCTACTCCTGCATTACCCCTATTTCATTTTGTATTTATAACACTGTATTCACCTGACCAGAAGTCTTGTTCCTCCTGCCTCCGAACTTCACTAATTCCCACTATATCTAACTTTAACATATCCATTTCCCTTTTTAAATTTTCTAACCTAACTGCCCGATTAAGGGATCTGACATTCCACGCTCCTATCCGTAGAATGCCAGTTTTCTTTCTCCTGATAACGACGTCCTCCGGAGTAGTCCCCATCTGAAGATCCAAATGGGGGACTATTTTATCTCTGGAATATTTTACCCAAGAGGATGCCATCATCATTTAATCATACAGTAAAGCTGCATGCCCTCGGGAAATATTACGGCTGTAGTTTCCCCTTGCTTTCAGCAGTTCGCAGTACCAGAATGGCAAGGCCATTCTGGTTAGTGTTACAATGCCAGATCAGTCAATCATGCAGACTGTTGCCCCTGCAACTACTGAAAAGGCTGCTGCCCCTCTTCAGGAACCACGCGTTTGTCTGGCCTCTCAACAGATACCACTCCGTTGTGGTTGCACCTATGGTACGGCTATCTGTATCGCTGAAGCACGCAAGCCTATGCAGTTGGCAGAGATACATGTTTACCAAGGTAACATAAAGACAGCTACTCTTTACATGTGTACAAAGTGCACTGTGTGCCTGCTGATGTTATGAAAAATGGCACGTCTGTTATATGGTTAAATCTAATTTAAAACCATTTCTTCTGGACAACTGCTTCTATTCCAGTGAATAATGTGTTCATTAATGTTAGCACTAATCATGTATATGATGTGAAAATTACCGAACTATCAATTTAATAAGTCACAGCTGCAAAATACTAACACGAATTCTTTACAGACGAATGGAAAAACTGGTAGATGCGGACCTCGGGGAGGATCAGTTTGGATTCTGTAGAAATGTTGGAACACGTGAGACAATACTGACCTTACGACTTATCTTAGAAGAAAGATTAAGAAAAGACAAACTTATGTATCTAGCATTTGTAGACTTAGAGAAAGCTTTTGACAATGTTGACTGGAATACTCTCTTTCAAATTCTGAAGGTGGCAGGGGTAAAATATAGGGAGCGAAAGGCTATTTGCAATTTGTACAGAAACCAGATGGCAGTCATAAGAGTCGAGGGGCATGAAAGGGAAGCAGTGGTTGGGAAAGGAGTGAGACAGGGTTGTAGCCTCTCCCCGATGTTATTCAATCTGTATATTGAGCAAGCAGTAAAGGAAACAAAAGAAAAATTCGGAGTAGGTATTAAAATTCATGGGGAAGAAGTAAAAATTTTGAGGTTCGCCGATGACATTGTAATTCTGTAAGAGACGGCAAAGAACTTGGAAGAGCAGTTGAACGGAATGGACAGTGTCTTGAAAGGAGGATATAAGATGAACATAAACAAAAGCAAAACGAGGATAATGGAATGTAGTCAAATTAAGTCGAGTGATGCTGAGGGAATTAGATTAGGTAATGAGACACTTAAAGTAGTAAAGGAGTTTTGCTATTTAGGAAGTAAAATAACTGATGATGGTCGAAGTAGAGAGGATATAAAATGTAGACTGGCAATGGCAAGGAAAGCGTTTCTGAAGAAGAGAAATTTGTTAACATCGAATATAGATTTATGTATCAGGATGTCGTTTCTGAAAGTATTTGTTTGGAGTGTAGGCATGTATGGAAGTGAAACATGAATGATAACTAGTTTGGACAAGAAGAGAATAGAAGCTTTCGAAATGTGGTGCTACAGAAGAATGCTGAAGGTAAGGTGGATAGATCACGTAACTAATGAGGAGGTATTGAATAGGATTGGGGAGAAGAGAAGTTTGTGGCACAACTTGACTAGAAGAAGGGATCAGTTGGTAGGACATGTTTTGAGGCATCAAGGGATCACAAATTTAGCATTGGAGGGCAGCGTGGAGGGTAAAAATCGTAGAGGGAGACCAAGAGATGAATACACTAAGCAGATTCAGAAGGATGTAGGTTGCAGTAGGTACTGGGAGATGAAGAAGCTTGCACAGGATAGAGTAGCATGGAGAGCTGCATCAAACCTGTCTCAGGACTGAAGACAACAACAACAACAACAACAACAACAACAACAACAACAACAATCATGTATATATATTCTGTAAGTTGACTTGTTCCGTATCACCTTGACAAAAGAATTGTTCAAACAATCTATGGAAAATGTAACTAACATAAAGACGAAGATATATTAAATTAAGAGTGCAACAATTTACAATGTCTGTAGAAACGTCATGGAAGTGATCATTACTTTTTTTATATGACCAGAGAAAAATATTAATAATAATAAAAAACTTACATGAATGTACGAGATGTTTACACAGTTTGTAGATGATAAAGAAAAGAATATATACGTGGATCTAGGAGGGAAGTGGAATATATTTAGGAAGATATTCCTGGAAATATCAAGTAGATTCTAATATTCACCTGAAGTGATTAAGAAATACTAATGAGAACTAAGCTAGGATTTGAACTTCATTCTTTTCATACATGAACCTTACGTCTCGGTCATTATGTCAATGTAGTCAGGGGAGGACAGGAAACACTTCTGCAAGTGATTCTTGCTCTCTTGAACCATGTATTTGATTTCTGATTTAGCAATGGAAAGTGTTCAGGTTTGCAGGGAGCCAACTGCAGCGCTATCTATCTGCACCTGATTTCAATGCATTTGTGAAATTCAAACATATCTCACTGACTATAAATGTCCAGTTAAATGTCGCTGAGACTCCAGCTGGACAATTATATTTCTTAATCAATGAAAGGTCCATTCAACTTGTTAATATATTCTTTATTTAAGTCCATAATAAGTTATGGCTTTGACACAGTATTTGAAGGCTGAAACTGATTGTGGATTTAAATAAATAATATATAAACAACTGGAGTGGCCTTTCACTAACTGAGTATATGGTTGCAGAATAGCAGCACTCTCTAAACATGGAGAAACTAATAATTCTCTTTGGCCTACTGCTATCTTCATCAGATATATCTATGAACAGAAGTTGTCACTGGAAGGTACATAGATGGCTATAAGGTATTTGTGTGAGAGTCAGAGAGCAAGAAGAGGTACTGAGCCTAGAGGACACCGTTACAGATTGCACAAAGATATAGGTCATCGTTAAGTAAGCAACTGTGTCCTGATAAAGAAAGGGACAGGTGTAAGAAAGATACTGAGACTGGTACAGCACTAAAGTTTCCCATCAGATAGAGTGCATTTGGAGTTCTTGATCAGTTCTGTGAGAGTCTTTCTGATAAGTAGTTGATGAAATGACGATACACGATATAGACCAAAATTCTGTATAGTCTGTGATTAGAGAAACTGTTGTAGATTGATAACAGTCCCTTTGTAGTTAGGGTACTGTTGAGGTGGCAAATACGGACTGCTTGATGGTGATCCATTTGGAGTAGCCAAATTCAAGTTGCAATGCTGCTCCACTTGATACCCAGCCTATTAGCCTTTGAAATGGAAGGTAGGTTAAAATTTGAAGCCTATGAACATTGAGCACTAGCTCAATTGAATAAGCATGAGGAAGGAAGTGGCTATGTCCTTTTTTAAAAATCACACCAACATTTGCTGCAATTAATGTCCTCTCAACAATAAATTGATAGTAGATATAACACTGTCTTACAGAAACAAAGAGGAAGATCTGGTTGTGTACTTATCAAAGGAACCTTACCAGTACTGGTATGAAGTGCTTCAGAAAAATAATATTGCAAATGTGGTATTCATATAGATTTCTATTACCTACACTGGCACCTTTACATTAATCATTATGAGAGTATTCTCTGATGTAAACATTGGATGCTCCTTTTCAATTAATTTTTTCCATCAAACTGGCAATTCTTGACTGAAATAGCATAACTGGCTCATGCAATTAGTAGTAACATTAAGAAACTTCCTGGTAGATTAAAACTGTGTGCCGGACTGAGACTCGAACTTGGGACCTTTGCCTTTCGTATCAGTTGTGCTTGGATAGCTCAGCTGCTAGAGCACTTGCCCGCAAAGGGCAAAGTTCCCGAGTTTGAGTCTCAGTCCGGCACACAGTTTTAATCTGCCAGGAAGTTTCATATCAGCGCACACTCTCCTGCAGATTGAAAATCTCATTCCAGTAGTAACATTCAATTCAAGATTTATAAAAATCTGGGCCACTTTTTCACGTAGTCACATTTTCTGACAACCTAAGTATTGCATTCAGTCTGGGATGTAAGATCTCACACGGAAACAGATGAATTCAGTCTAGGTTTAAATAACTGGGTGAGTTTTAGGCAAGAACAAGAACAGAATTTTTTTTGTATTTCATCATTGGCTATCTCTCTGATACTTGGCTGCATTTACTTTCAATTTCCCAGTATTTTTGCAGTTCTAGTCATCTCTACCCAAACTCTTTGTCTTTACAAACGTCTGCTTGTGTGTGTGTGTGTGTGTGCGGATGGACACGTGTGTGTGTGTGTGTGTGTGTGTGTGTGTGTGTGTGTGTTACCCTCTCCCTTAAAACCCACATCCTTTCATCTTTCCCTCTCCTTCCCTCTTCCTGACGAAGCAACCGCTGGGTGCGAAAGCTCGAATTTTGTGTGTATGTTTGTGTTTGTTTGTGTGTCTATCGACCTGCCAGCGCTTTTGTTTGGTAAGTCACATCATCTTTGTTTTTAGATATATTTTTCTCATGTGGAATGTTTCCCTCTATTATATTCATATCATAAATGCATTAGGTTAGACCAAAACAACACTAAAACTTAATAACTTATGTAATACTGCCACTATTGCATTTTCATGAAGACATTTTAAATTTACAATCACCGTCTCCAATGAAACTGTCCCATTACACAGGTGTTCGACAGATTTGGGATATTGAGTAATTTGTCATACAGCATTCTGTGTATAAAAAGAAGGTGAGCTGTACAAGCTGTTCTCCCACCATCATGTAACTCAAACTCGTTTTCACACGTCTTGTAACTTGTTACCTATTAACCAATTTTTATTCCATATGGAACGATTGTGCACAGTGACCAAAGGGATGGCAGAACACAACAATGAGTTGCAATACCATTAGTTTTTTATTATTCTTGTATATCCAAATTTTCGCAATAAAAAGCCATCTTTAATGCATTTGAATGAGTTACAATCCAACAAACTCACAGTAGTACATGCCATCATAAGACTTTAGAGGTATATAGGCAGAAGGGAACAACCTATCATAACATTTTATTCGGGAGAAACATCATTGGAAGGACAAACTGCCTGCATTCTCTTCAGATGCAATTGTGACTGGGCACCAGTGGCACACAGAGTCAAATGGAAGTTTAAAAAAAAACTGAAAAATAATTGTTTTGATTTCATGAAAATCTGAAGGAACACACAATCCACCTAAGCAGAGTCTCAAATGCCCTAATAAAAGTAACACAGATAAACTGTGTCTGATGTTGAAGATTCAACTTACTAATGACTATTTTGTCTTTATATCCATTTAATTCCTAAGTGGACAACTCACTAAGAAGTTGACTGGATGTTAAAGAAGTTTTTCCTTGTGGTCCAGAAAGTTAAGCCACCAGTTCCATTCTCTGAAATGCAAAACAATCCACTGCTACATCTAATGATTGGTACTCATACACGCATAGAGCTTAGAGTAATAGAGATCTAGTAGCACTACGCAAACCGAAGATTGAGAGTCTTAGTTCACGAGTACTGTTCAAGATATTTTGAGGTACTTGTTATTTAGCATCAGCCTGAGGCTACTCGTAGCTTATACAACACTGTGGTATGGACATGTGAGCGTCGGCCTAGTTTCCTATGAGATACAAAAGAAAAAAAAAAAAAAAAAAAAAGTGTGAATTATAAAAGATTTAAACGTATTCCCTGAAGACTTAAAATACAAAGACATTTCACATACTTGTTTTGAGGTCAAGTAATCACAACAAGAATGCTTCAGAGTATTTAGTTCCCCAAAACATAAGTCACAGTTCTTCACATTAAAATTTCAGCTGTCTGGAATGAGTTCACTTTTACTTACAATGTCCATTTGTCTGTCTGTCTGTCTCTCCATTTGTTAAGACCCTTTTTTCTCACGAATGGTTAGAGGCATCATTTTGAAATTTATGTCAAATACTAAAGTCTACAGTTCCTTGGTGATGTAAAAGCTTTAAGCTTCTATGTCAGTTGAATCAAAAGATATGGTCATTTATGTCTCTATTCTGACACTCTCAAACTCATTCATCACAACCAATAGAGCACCCCCAGTTGACACAGATCATGAAATTTTGCAAGAAACAAGATTTCACAGTACAAATAATGGAAAAAATCCAAAAATTTGTTAATTTGTAATTATATTACATACGAACAATTTTTTGCCATCTGTTTAAGCCCCTTTTCCCCTGCAATGGATAAACATATCAAAATGAATTTATGCCAAATACCAAGCTCTATGATCCCTTGGCAGTCTGAAAAATTAAGCTTCTAAGTCAATGCAATCACAAGATATACTATTTATGTCACATATTTTGATATCAACTCATGAAAACCTATAGATTATCTAGCTATATACATATCTGAGTTTATATGGAATCCTCAGAGTGCACTTGTCTGGTCTTTTATTTAGTATATTTTTTTCTCATTTGTAGCTATTTAAACTTTCATAATAACTCATGTTAAAAGGTGGAATACAATATGTTTACATTTTTATGGTTACTCACCGTAATATGTTTCCACTAACGGTTGGTGAATTTCAATAACACGTGCTATGCCTTCAAATAAAAGTGTCAAAGTGTCCGCATATATAACATTAGCTCTCTTGTCAGATACTGCCGTTTCAAGTGCTGCTCTTAAATTCTTCTGTGCTGTCTCCTGCAACTGAAGAATAAAAGAACTTTCAGTAATGAAACCACCCAAGAGCACATATGAATAATCATTCTTAAAAACTCTACACAATGTTGCATAACATATCACATTCATTCTAGATATAAGGACATTACATCTTCAAATATCCCCCCCCCACACACACACACACACATACACACCCTCTCTCTTTCTCACTGGAAATAAGCCAGGTTGTCACTCTCATTTCCAGCACATTCAGTTTCAACACAAGGCCAACACTACTCACAAGAAGACAAATTCTCCTTTCTCATACAACTTCATGTTTTCCTAATAGACGGAACGGTAAAGAGCATTAGAATTTTTGTACGAACAGGCAGTGCCTGTGGAGCTATAACCTTTTTTAAGGAACCATCATCACACCTACACAACAAAAGAATACTCTCAAGCAACTCCATCACATCAATCAAAAAACAAGGTTAAAAATGGGAACTTAAAATACAATAAAAGCACTTTCAAACATTTTCCTTAATTTTATATATGAGACATCACACCAGAATATATTCAAGAAAGAACATACATGACCTACCTTTGAACACAAGTAAAGTGAAAATTTCCCTAATCCCTCTTCATGCATTCCCAGTAATGGAAATATCTTGAAAAATCTTTCAACAGATGCTAAATCTTCTGATCTTACCGATTCATCAAATTTTTGGGTTACAATTACTCTCAATTTAGAGGCTGCTTCTTGCAGTAATTTGAAAGAATTTGTAACATTAGTGCAATCTGTTGAAATGGAAGTCACAACATTAGGTGTCAAAATTTTGGCAGAATGATAAGCTAAATTAAAACAAAATTGTCAAAAATTCACAGGAACTGGGGACTCAACCTTCAGCAACATCATCAGCTGTTTGCTGCACCAAAGTTTCATCCATGGAAAGAAATCTGTGTATATGAGCTGCAGCCTTTTCATAGTCTTCATTGTGAAGAGCTGCTTGCACACCATTGCTACATAATTGCAGGTCCAACAAATCATGCACCCTTTGCTGGCACTCTGATGCCCTGCTCTAAAAGTAAAAAAGCAATAAAAACAGAAAAATTCAATAGAAGACCGAATATCCTAAACCTGTAAAACATGCTTATTTGTGGAACTACAATCTCAAAAATGGACTCAACTACTTTTGAAATTTTTAATGTGTTCTAGTTACTGCTTAGCTAGGAGACGTGAGCAATATATCAAACTGAGAAATACAGTAGAGAAAAAACTGATTTAGAGGAAACTGTATGTTTAAGTCATAACCTCTATGGAAAATTCAAGGTGGAATAATGACAGTATTGTGAAAAGGATAGATTGCTTCTCACCATATAGCAGAGATGCTGAGACACAGATAGGCAAAGATGTCAAACAAATAAGCTTTCAGCCAGAAAAGCCTTCATCGGAATTAGACAAAAAACACACACACACACGAATGCAACTCACACACAAGACCACAGTCTCTGGCTGCCGAGGCCAGACTGCAAGCAGCTTCGCATGATGGAAGAAGCAGTCTGGGTGGTGGGGGTAAGGGCTAAGGAGAAAGCTGGGGCAGGGAGGGGGAGAGATATAAGGGTAGGGGTGGGGGACAGTAAAGTGCTGCTTGTGGGAGCATTGTTCTACACCCACCTACCCCCTTCTGTTCCCACTTCAGCACTACATAGATCTTTATTCTACCAATGCACCCACAGTCTTTTTACTTCCTTCCTTTTCGATCCCCCACCCACCCACCAGACTGCAACCTAGCTGCTCTACCCTCTACCCACCTTGTCCCTGCATGTTCCTGCATCTTGGTCTACTACAGGGATATGAGCCATGAGGCAAGGAGTTGGGAGCAAGTGTTGTATAGGGACAGACGAGAATATTGTGTAGGCTTGGTGGGTGGTGGAATACCACTGCAGGAATTCCTCATTTCAGGACATGATGAGGGGTAGGTGAAACCCATGCAGGGAACATAATTCAGTTGCTCCAGTTCCAGGTGGTAAAGAGCCACATCTGATGCAGAAAGAAATGAACCTTTCACAGTATGTTTTCAGACCTCTGTTGAGGTGAAATGAGTAGGAGAATGTAAACATCATTTCTGAATAGTAGAAGCTTACTTACTATACAGTCTTACACGCACATTACAAACTGCAGGATAGGGTTCGGGATTGTAAAGTGCTGCTTGTGGGAGCATTTAGTACACCCAGCTACTCCCTTCCCTGTTTCCACTTCAGCACTACACAAATATCTATTTCATAAACAGACCTACAGTCTCTTTACTCCCCCCCCCCCCCCCCCCCCCAATCTCTACCCACCTCGTCCCTGCACGCTCCTGCAGCTAGGTCTAATACAGGGTTATGAGACATGACACACAGGGTTGGGAGAAAGTGTTGTGTAGGTATGAGGATATAACAACTTGATCCACCACCACTACTACCCCAAAATCATTCCTTACAAGCCTTCAAAGAATTCCTCACATATAGCATTGCTTCACAACAATTCCTCAGGTCCTTATAGCATGACCCTAACCTGTCCTCTGCAGAACTCCATGCTCTACATCTCCCAAAAGCTGATGACTCCATCATTATTCCCCCAGGAGACAAAGGATCTACCACTGTGGTACTTGACCAACAGGAATGTGTTAGTGAAGGTCTATGCTGTCTGAGACCTCTACATGCAGCATCTGCCATCAAGATCCCATCCCTGTGATTCAAACTGACCTGCAGTCTGTCCTAAAACCTCAAGCCCCTCACAAGGACTTACACCTCAATTCATAGAACTTCTTATCCCACCTAAACCAGACTCCCACACCTTTTATCTTCTTCCTAAGATCCAAAAACCCAATCATCCCCACCGTCCAAGAGTTCCTGGCTTAAAGATACCAACCAGTTCCTAGATCATCTGAAATCTGTGCCCATTCCACTCCCACCACATACTTTGCTAGTCACCGCTGATACCATTCCCTCTGTACCAACACCCCCCACGTGCATGCTTTGTCTGCTGCTGAACAGTTCCTCAGTCAACCCCCACATGGTTCCAAACCTATGACATCCTTTTTGCTCACATACTAACAAATCAGGGTACAGCCATGGGAACCAGGATGGCTCCTTCCTATGCCAAGCTTCTCGTGAGGCACTTGGAGAGGGGCTTTCCTGGGACCATAAGCCTTCAGCCCCCTGGTTTGGATTAGATACATTAATGACATCTTTGCTGTATGGACTCATGGTGAGGCTGACCTGTTAAAATTCCTGGAATCTCTAAATAACTTCTCCCAATTAAATTTCACATGGTCCTATTGTGAATCCCATGCAACTGTTCTTGATGTTTGGTCACATTCTCACCACAGGCCAGCTACTTACTTCCGTCCACATTAAATCTACTAACAAACATTTTGACAGTTGCCATCCTTTCCATGTCAAGTGCCCCCCCCCCCCCTCCCCCAAACAGCCTTGGCATTTGATGCAAATATATTTGTTCTGATACAGACTCTATACAGCAATACACCACCATTCTCACCTCAGCCTTCACTGAACATAATTATCCCAACAGCCTAGTTCAAAAGCAGATTTCCCAAGCCATCACATCCAATCCTGGCGCTGCTGATCCCTTCAAAAAAACAACTTCAGAGCACAGCACTTGACACCCTGTATTACCCTGGTCTTGACTGTATTAATCAGCTACTTCAACAACACCATGACTTCCTAAAATCATGCCCTGAAGTGAGATCCATTCTGTCCGAGATTTTGCCCACCACACCTAGAACAGCTTTTTGTCGTTCTCCCAATCTCCGCAATATCCTTGTCAGACCCTATCCTCCTCCTGTTCCCATCTCCCTACCCTATGGCTCCTAGTCCTGTGGCCACCCTGCTGCAAGACTTGCCCTATGCACCCTCCTACCACCACCTATTCCAGCACTGTAACTGGCAAAACATATACTATCAAAGGGAAAGCCACATTTGAAATGACACATCTTATATCAGCTGTTATGTAAACACTGCTCGGCCTTTTACATCAGAATGGGTACCACCAAGTTATCAGTTATGGTGAACGGTCATACACAGAGGGTGAGTACTGGCAACACACAATGTCCTGCTGCAGAGCATGCTCTACAACATGACAGTAATTACCTCAGTGCCTGTTGCATCACACATGCCATCTGGCTTCTTTCCCCAGACAGCAGTTTCTCTGAACTTTGCAGGTGGGAACTGCTGTTTCACATGCCCTCAGTTCTTGACACCCACCTGGCCTTAATTTATTATGTCTCAGTGTCTCTTCATAATAACTAATCTTTTCTTCACTACTTTTTCTGCCCTGTATATTACCCCCCCCCCCCCCCCCCCCCCCCCGCTAATCCAACCAACCTTTACGACATACAGTGTATTGCTAGTAATCTCACACTAGATCGCGTGTTATGCATATTACTCTATCTTCCACTTTAAACTCTTAGTCTTTCCTTCTCATCCCATCCAGTAAATCTCTCTGATCCTTTTCCTTCACACTGTATTGACAAAAATTACCTTGCAACATAATGGTTATTTTTCTTCTGCTTCATTTCCAAACACTTTTCCTTTTCTAGTGAGGGCACATCAGGGGCAGCAAGCACAAAGGTACGCTGCTTATTTTAATTGTGTGTGTGTGTGTGTGTGTGTGTGTGTGGTTTTTTTTTTTTTGGGGGGGGGGGGGGGGGGGGGAGCACATGCATGTATGACTGTTTCCCTATCGCAGACCATCTGGATGTGAAAACATGTATATTAACATCTTTGCCTACCTTCCTTCTGGTTGCTAGTGAAGCCAGAGGCAATATTGAAGGAGAAACTTTACTGCTAATAGAACATCTGCCATCAGGCTAGCTTGTCGCAAGTGGTTGGAAGACTATTTGCAGCAGACATCTAAGGAGAACTACCTTCTTGAACGTTTGGTGGTCTGAATATTTTGTTTGCAGGTGCCACATCTGAGCACTTTAATTTGTCTGTCTATCAGATTCCTCTCTGTTTTCAAGATCAGAGAGCCAAATACATAGTTTCATGCAAATAAATGTCCAAATGAGCAATATGCATCAGCTGCTGTGGAATTGCAGAACATTAACACCAACATCTAAATCCACATTAAATTCACACTTAAGTGCTTGGAAGTGGGTTCAAACAGCCACTTGCAGGTTATTTTTCAAGTATTGGACTATAGCGTAGCTTATGAGAAAAATGAACATCTAAATCTTTCTGTTCAAGTTCTGATTTCTTTTATTTTATTATATTGGTCATTTCTTCCTATGGAGATGGGAGTAAAAATTATTTAGCATTTGGAGGAGAAAGTTGAGAGAAGGTTGGTGATTGAAATTTCATGAAAAGTTATCACTACACCAAAAATGCCATTGTTTAATACTAGCACTCCAATTTGTATATCTTATCCATGACACTATCTCTTACATTTTGTGGTATTACAAAATGAGCAACCTTCTTTCAGTTTTACAATATCCCCCATCAATCCTGTCTATTAAAGATGCCATACCACACAGTAGTACCCCAGATGAGTTAAGACAGGTATAGTGGAGGAAGGTTCTTTAGTAGCATTGTTGCATCTTCTAATTGCTCTGACTTTAAAATGCAGTCTTTGATTGATCTTTCCCATAACATTCTCTCTGTGATGGTTCCAATTTAAATTTTTCCATCACTGTAATCTGTGGGTATTCAGTTGAATTAATAACCTTCAAATTTATGTGATTGTACAGCAGAAATTTAACAGATATTTTTTTGTACTCATGTGGAGCACCTCATACTTTTTATTGTTAAAAGTGAATTTCCACTCTTTGCACCAAACAGATATCATGTCTAAATCATTTTGCAGATCATTCTTATCTTCTGATGACTTAACTGGATGGTAAATGACAGCATCATCTGCAAACAATCTAATAGGGCTGCTCAGATTGTCTCCTAAGTCATTTATATAGACCAGGAATGGTAGGGGGACTGTAACGCTTCACAGGGGAATGCCAGACACCACTTCTATTTTACTTGACGACTTCTGCTCAATTATTATGAATTGTGACCTTTCTGACAGAAAACCAAGATTCTAGCAACACTCTTATCTAATACTTCAAACAAATCAAACAATGGAAAATTCAGGATGGAATAATGACAATATTATGGAAAGGATAGACTGCCGCTCACCATGTGCAGGAGACATTGAGTCACAAAAAGGCACAACAAAAAGACTGCTATTTATTTAAGCTTTTGCCAACAGACCTCCTTCTAAGGTAGAAGACACACACACATTCATGGAAGCACAACTCTTGCACACATGACCACTGTCTCTGGCCACTGAGAATATGAGCCACAGGGCCTGATGGGAGTAGCATCTGTGATGGTGGGGGTAAGGAAGTGGCTGGGGCATGGAGGGACGGCAGAGCAGGGTAGGGGTGTGTGGATGGAGGGTAGTGCTGCTTGTGGGAGCATGCAGGGACATTGCAGGGACAGGGTAAAGTTGTCAGGTGCTGTCAGGAGGTTTGGGGTGGGGAGAGGAGGGGTGCAGGAAGGAGATAAGTAGAGGAGGGGAAAAAGACTAGTGGGTGTGTTGGTGGAATAGAAGGATGCATAGTAGTGGAAGCAAGGGAGGAGATAGGTGGGTGAAAGAAAGGGAGTAGCAAATAGGAAGCAGACCTTAATTCGTAGACCACTTGACTGCTTTCACAAGTAGCCTGCCTCTGATGATATAGGTGATGACTGTGAACAATCTGGAATAGGTGGTAGTGGGAGGATATATGGGACAGGTCTTGCACCTAGATCCACTGCAGTGATGTGAGCCATGAGGCAAAATGTTGCTTTCTATGTGGGCTTGAGAACCAACAAGCTGTCTGTCCGCATGAATGGCCAACAACAAACTGTGACCAAACAGCTGCTGAATATGTTTCCCAACACAACATGCTTCACTTCAATGACTGCTTCACTGCCTGCACTGCCTGGATCCTTCCTACCACCATCAGCTTTTCTGAAATACAAAGGTGGAAACCCTCCCTTCTTCAATACATTCTACGTTTCCATAAAATCCCTCACTTCGACCTTTGCCAGTGTCTGTCCTTCACCTACCCTCTTCCTGGCTCCCACTCCTACATAGCCTTCTATTCCATAAACACACCCACTAGTCTTTTTGCCTCCTCTACTTACTTTCTTTCCTACTATTCCCCCCTCCCCCAAACCTCCCAAAAGCACCAAGCAGCCTTACCATGTCCCCACCACAACTCCACGATGCTGCATGCTCCCACAAGCAGCACTACCCCCCCCCCCCCCCCCCCAGGCTCCCGACTCCAGCCTCCTCCTTACCACCAGCACCTACTGATTGATTCTCCCATCACGACCAGTTGCTCGCCCAGAGACAGTTGTCGTGTGTGTGAGTTGTGCCTGTATGAATCTATGTGTGTATTTTCTATTGTAGAAGAAGGCCTTTCAGCTGAAAGCTCAAATGTATAGCAGTTTACTTGTTGTGACTATCTGCAACTCAATTTCAAACATATCGTTTGTGTAGCTTTACACAGAAAACTATGAACTGTCTATATACTGGTAAAGATCTGTCTAAAATAAACAATATTAGGAGAAGGACAGATTTTTACTCACCATAAAGATGGCCCACTGAATTGCAGACAGTCACAACAAAAAGGCTGTTATACATTATAATTTTTGGCCCAAGGCTTCTTCAGCAAAGAAAATACATACACACACATTCATGCAAACAAGCACACCTCACGCACATATGATCACTACCAACAGCAGCTCTAACTGCTCAGAGCTGCTGGTGTTAGTGGTCACACCTGTGCAAGGTATACTTGCTTGTGTGAATGTGTATGTGTGTGTGTGTGTGTGTGTGCGTGTGTGTGTGTGTGTAAGAAAGCTTTGGCCGAAAGTTATAATGTGTAACAGTCATTTTGTTGTGCCTGTCTGCAACTCAGTGGGTCATCTTTATGGTGAGTAGCAACCTATCATTTTCCTAATACTGTTGATATTCCAATCTGGAGTTTCCATTGCCTGATTTTGTCTAATATGAGTATTAGAGTTAAGTAGGATTAACATCCCAGAAACAAAACACTGTGATTCACTATGTGATCAGAAGTATCCAGACAACTCCAAAAACATATGTTTATCATATTAGGTGCATTGTGCTGCCACCTACCGCCAGGTACTCCATATCAGTGGCCTCAGTAGTGATTAGACATCATGAGGGAGCAAAATGAGGCGCTCCGCGGAACTCACAGACTTCGAACATGGTCAGGTGATTGGGTGTCACTTGTGTCATAAGTCTGTATGCAAGATTTTCACACTCCTAAACATCCCTAGGTCCACTATTTCTGATGTGATAGTGAAGTGGAAACATGAAAGGAACACATACACTATAAAAGCATACAGACCAACCTTGTCTGTTGATTGAAAGAGACCACCAACAGCTGAAGACATTCGTAATGTGTAATAGGCAGACATCCTATCAAGACCATCACACAGGAATTCCAAATTGCATCAGGATCCACTTCAAGTACTATCACATTTAGGCAGGAGGTGAGAAAACTTGGATTTCATGGTCAAGTGGCTGCTCATGCCAGTAAATGCCAAAGGACACCCTTGCTTGGTGTAAGGAGAGTAAACAATGGATGATTGAATAGTGGAAAAACTATTGTGTGGAGTGACGAATCACGGTACACAATGTGGCAATCCAATGGCAGGATGTGGGTATGACAAATGCCCAGTGAAAGTCATCTGCCAACAGTAAAATTCAGAGGTGGTGTTATGGCGCCGTCATGTTTTTCCATGGAGGAGGCTTGCACCCCTTGCTGATTTGCATGGCACTATCACAGCATATGCCTACATCGATGTTTTAAGCACCTTCTTGCTTCCCAATGTTGAAGAGCTATTTGGGGATGACGATTGCATCTTTCAACATGATGGAGCAACTGTTCATAATGCACGACCTGTGGCGGAGTGGTTACACAACAGTAAAATCCCTGTAATGACCTGGCCTGCACAACGTCCTGGCCTGAATCCTGTAGAACTACGTCTCTGGATATTTTTGATCACATAGTGTATATTACATAATAAGGTATCCTTTTACTTAATTTTTTGCTATTTGATGATTTTCAGTTTCCTGTTTGTATCCAGTAATAATTTGATATACCATCCGAACATAAAACTTAAATCTGAACACTAGATATGGGAGCAAAATCTACATGGAAATTATGGGCATGTCTAGTATTGTTGCTGTGAATTGCACAATTCATTCTAAATACTCTTTTGTTATCCCCCGACATGGAAATGTAGGAATCTCTAGGTCCCTGAAGAAATTTCTGCAGGTTGTTCAGTTATCAACTTTACACAATATCCGTTCTGCATGTTGCTGAGGAATAAATACCTTTAAACATAGTTGCTTTGGCCTGTAAGATTATGCCTTACAACAGTATCATGTTAAAGTATGCTAGCAAGTCTGTCTATGTATAAAGCATATGGCTCTGAACTTTTTGACTGATTTATCCACTTGCTGGTGCCATCTCAAGTTTATTAGCTGCCCTGGTGCCTAGAAACTTCCATCCAGGTGCCTAGGAACTGCACAAATTGAGCCTCATCCAGTGCATGTGAACTAATTCTACTTCGGGTAATTTTAAATAATTTTTGTTTGTTTAGAAGGCTATGTAAGGTTAAAGATTATACTGTCTGTTGTTGGTCAGTTGTATGTCTGTTTCATTATTCTCTTAGCTGTACCTCGCAAGGGCGTGATTGGGTCCTTTTATCAGTCCACATGTGACATCAGCCAACATGACAGGTTTTGCAGACTTCTCAAATGTTTAGGGTAAATCATTTATCTCAGGCTAGAACAGGAGAGGGTCAAGCTTCATATTTCATGTTTTCTCTCTCCAAATTTAATCTTATTCTTATTGCATCATTTGTTAATGTGACATCTGTTTTCTACTGTTAAGATACGACTCTATTCATGTAAAGGGAATACACATCACATCATACTATTCTAGTTTACATGGTACAATTTATAATATGCACAATTAAAGGCATTGGCAAGACTGCAAAAAATGTCAACACGGTAATTTCTGTGGTTTAGTTCTATAAGTTGTGTTTGGCAAGGTCATACCTAGCAAATACTGAATCATAGCTCTGACCAGTGGGAATTTACCAGCAACTAGAATACAAACACAGCATCTCTCCATTCAAATGAAACAACCAAGAACAGCAATTTGATTGACATATTGTCAAATTCTCTATTTTACACCTAGTTTTCATGTAACATGTCTAAAATCACAGTAAACACTTACCCTTGCTAAGTCCAACTGGCGGACTTTGGCACTCACATTCTCTGCAAGTGTTGAAGTAAAGCTTATCATCTCCACTAACTGCTTAGCATCAGAATGAACTATCTGAAGGTTTGGTAGAGCTTTTGAAATTCCTCTCAGTTTTGCTTCAAGATGGCATTGTCTGGCTAAAAGTGTTCCCAACTGATCATTAATTTTTTCCTGAAATATTAGATTGTCAAAGTGAATTAGTATCTACAACAACAAAGTGATGCTGGAATACATTCTATAGCAGCCAGTTAATTGGAAGACAATAGGAAACAAATTTCCTTGAGACGGCAGTAGTCTCTTTATTTTTTATTACAAAGAATAATGCATTCACAAAAAAAGAATGATGCATTCACAAAAAAGGTCACAGACCCCAGTTTGAAATAGGTGAGTCCATATGATAATGCCCTAAATTCATACTATGGTGGTTTTAAATGTTTCCCAATAACAAATACACTATGTGCCTGGCCAATGGGTGAAATTCAATCACAATACTTCACGGCAACCTTTTCAAACAAAAATGCTAGAAACATAGAACAGAATACATGAAACTTTTAGACAAATAATACTAGATACATCAGTGATTAGGTATATTATTAAATTTGATACTTTTTTCACTTTACAACTTGTACTATTATGCAGCTACATAAGAAACACAAAATGGGGAAGACCAGAATTGGAATTCCACAACAAAAATTGATGAAAATATGGAAAAAGAGATTTACAGAATGTGTCCCATGTCCAGATGAAAAGAGCTAGAAATTGGCAGAAGCAGAAATACAGAGTTTTCCCTCAAGCTATTGTACACTGAATTGCCCTATTTCACTCTTTGATGTAATGCAATGAAATGACTGCTTGTACAGAGCTGAAAGCCCTGTATATAATTTTTTTAAATCATGATACTCATGCAAGGTGTATGAAGCTGAGTAATGGATTCTTAGAATCCTTACAAATGATTTTCAAATTTAAAAGTATGTCACACATAATAGTAATAATAATAATTCTGTTGGCTCAATGATCTGCCATGTCCTTCATTTGAATGTCACTTTGGTGACTTTTGTGACCCTAACCTACCCCAGTAATCCTACTGGGAAAAGGGGACCTACAGTTTAAGATGGAATCCAAACCACATGTCATTCCTGGTGAATTTTCACATCATTGGGAGGAGGAGTGTAGGTTAAAGGTAGAATGAAATATGGGTTGGTGTTGGAATATGAGCTTACATTTTGATATTTTGTGATTCTTTAAGCAATTTCAAATTATAAACTATTTTCTTCAAGATTTGTTAGGAATTCCACAGCTTAATGTAGATTTACAAAGATGCTGCTGCTCTTACAGAGAAGAATACACTGCAACAAAATTTTTGGAAAATTATAAATTATTTAAAGAGGTGACAATGTAGTTACCATCAGCTAAAATAATAATAGAATTACATTGGTCTGGCCAGTACTGAATAATTCCATTGTGTAATAGTTGCTTTAAAGGCTCTTGAAAATAGCCATTCAACATGTAGTTCTTGAACTTAATCTAGTTCCTCAGTCATTGAATTTGGTAATGGTTTTAGACAGATAAGTAACGCTAGGTTATCTGGCAGTGCTGCATTTGCTTACAACCTCAAAAGATACTTGATAAGACACAGTCATTAACAATGAGCAATAGGACTGCTGCAGTGGTTAGTTATGGGTAATCTAATAATGGGCAGCAAGCTCTTCAATTGCCACACTGATAATGAGATGGATTCCAGTTACTTATTGCTGACATGGAAATTTCACATATTTGTGAGTTTTATGTTTCCAGACTCAGTCTATCAATCTGCAAATGCTATAATGGCAAACCAAAAGCTTTGAGCTGGTCTGTAAGGTATGGCTGGAAACGTCAATTGGTAAGAACATGTTGCAACGTCGTAGGTTTATACCTCATACTGGAGTGTGGGATACACAGCTTTTAATATACTACTTGATACATAGCTTTCAATGTATACATGGTATTGAGTATTACAATTTCTTATGACCAAATTTCACATTTATTATTAGTTATTTAATGTTGTATTGAAGAATTTTAGATTATATACCAACCGATGCAAAGTACATGTGTCATCACAAAAATAACAAACTTTAATAATTTGTAACAATGTATTTTCAAGTTTATAATTAGTTATAACAGAATTGTCAGATCTAAGGGAATATTAAATTGATTTTGCATTACAAAAACCAAACAACAGAAAATCCAGGATGGAATTTAACAATCCCAGAGAAGGAAAGTTACTACTAACCATATAGCAGAGATGCTGAGTCACGATAGGCACAACAGAAAGATTCATACAATTAAAGCTTTCAGCCATTAAGGCCTCTGTCAGCAGTACACACACACACACACACACACACACACACACACACACACACACACAAACAACTTGCATGCACCTCTCTGAGACTACATAATGTATCAATATTGTACTCCTTCCTTCTGGAACTTTCAGTGCCAAGAGCACCTTTTCTATAAGTGAGTACTGTCTCTGCCGTATAATGCTGCAACCACACAGCACGCACCAATCTGTACAGCACGGACTGTTTGTATGTGTGCAGCATGTCCCAGTGCACGTGCATCAATAAATGAAAACAAGAACCGCTGTCCAAACAGAGCCGCACACAAATGAACCATTTCCTTTGACATACCAACACAGTTCTGAACCTGTTCACTGTAGCGAGGAGTGGCGCAGTTTGACGTCTAAACTGTCCCCTCCCTCCCATTGTTGTTTCACATCGCTGCCCCATATGAGCAAGGGTGGGCTGGCAGTGGCACAATCCATCGCTCTTTAGTCCAGAGACTGTACAACTAATACCGGGGAAATGTTAAAACCAAATACTAAGGGGATAAAAGATGAAATAGACAAAAGATACAGGGAAAACAATTGGGATCAAAATTACGAAAAAGAAGATGTTTAATGAGGGACAATTGTATACAATCCACATATAAATAAAATCAACTCGACAAATATGTAGTACATAAACAATGGTGGCACTAAGAGCATGATTAAAAATGGTGTCCAAAGTAAGAAAAGCCACAAGGGATGACAACACTTAAAACACACTGCACTGATGTATCACATATGATAAGCCCCAAAACACGATGAAGAGTAAAACTGGATTAAAACTGGAAGGACCTGCCAAGGGAGTGGAGGCCTGAGAGGAGAGGAAGAGGAGGAGGAGGAGGAGGAGGAGGAGGAGGAGGAGGAGGGGTGGGGGGTTGGTGGAGGAGTAGGAGGCAGGAAGGGGCAGGAAGGGGTATAGCTGGTAGCACACCAAGGGACAGGAGATGGGGACGGTGGGAAAGGGAGCAATCCAGGAGCGCAAAGATTGGGAAAGGAGAAGTGAGCAGGACAAGGGGGTGAGGGGAGGGGAGGGGAGGGGGGAGTAGGATGGCGGAAACAGCAGAGGAAGACAGGAGATGGGAGTGGTGGGAAAGGGAGCAATTCAGAAAGGAGTGCAAAGATTGGGACAGGAGAAGAGAGCAGGACAAGGGGGTAAGGGGAGGGGAGAGTAGGATGGAGGAAACAGCAGGAGGGGGTGTGAGAGAGGGACCCCTACAAAGGAGGGGAGAGGAAGAAGTCAGTCAGAGATGGAAGAAATGATAAATAACTGGGTGAAGCTCATCATCTGTCATGGGGAGATGCTGAAAGTCTTTCTAGGACAGGAGATGGAGGGTGTGGAGATGCAGAGAGTGTGGGACACATTGGTGGAAGTGTGGCAGTGGGCAGGGAGGGGAGAGGAAAGGAGGCACCAGGGCTTGAGGAAGGTTGAGTCAGCAGTATGTGTAGGGGATGTGGATGAGTTCAAAGAAAAGGTGGAGTTGTGGAAAGGTATAAGGTCATAGAGGATCCTCATGGAGAATGGGAGACAGATACGAAAACTGAGGTGCAGTGCATGGCATTCAAGGATTTGGAAGGCTTTATAGAATTTAGGAGGGGTGGAGATCCAGGCAACACTGGCCTAGCAAAGGATGGGACAGATCAAGAATTTTTAGGTATGGAAGATGGTGGAAGGGTGCAAACCCCATGTTCGACCGGACAGGAGTTTCAGCAGTCGGAGAATATTGTGGCTTTGCATTCGATGGTAAGCGGGTAAGGGTATTGGGAGGGGTGTTCCAGTGAGGTAACAGTCGAGGGTGAGGACAAGGTATTTCAGTGTTGGAGTAAATTGGATAAGATAGTCATAGATGGTGAGGTAGAAATCATGGAGCCGGAAGGGGACTGTGGTACATCCTATGATGATTGCCTGGAGTTTTGAAGGATTGATCTTAAGGAGCCACTACTTGCACCAAGTGGTAAACTGGTCTAGGTGGGTTTGTAGGGAGTGATGGGACTGTTGAAGGGCAGGATAGAGGGCAAGGAAGGCAGTGTCATCAGCATATTGAAGGAGGTGGACGGGTGGGTTTGGTTTGGGCATATCAGTGGTACACAGGAAATAAAGGAGAGGGGAAAGGATGGAGTCCTATGGCACACCTGCAGTAGGGTAGAAGGTACAGGAGTTGGTGTTATGGATGGTGACATAGGAAGGACAGTGGGAGAGGAAGGGTGCAATGAGATGGACAAAGTTGATAGGAAGGGTGTAGGTATGGAGCTTGAAAAGCATTCTGGAGGTCAAGGAAAACAAAAATAGCAAAGTGATGGGAGTTAAGTTGGACAGGGAGAGGAGATGTCCCAGTCACGAGTGCAGAGGAAGGAATGGTAGAGCCTGCAGGATTCATGGAGAAGGAGTACGGCCTTCACAGGGAGGGTAGGATGGTGGGGATGGATAGGTTTGGTGGTAACATGGACGTCCACAGCATCGGAGATGGTCTTCTGGAGGAAAGATGAGGCATGATCAATGTCACCAGGATGGTGAAACATGAATGGGTGGCTTCCAACCTGGCTGGCAACGGAGACTTGGTAGGCATTCCAGTCAGCAAGGCAGTAGTGATGTATGACCTTGGGAGGGGCAACGGGGCAGGGAGCCAGAAGAGGAGATGGTGAGAAGGACTGGGAGCTGATCACTGCCAATGGGATCTAGCACTTCCACAGTGATATGCCCAAGGAAGTTGGGGTAAGGGAACATGACATCGGGGGAGGAGTAACTTACAGGATGGGTATGCTGGGAGAGGAGGACAAGATCAACTCAGAGGGTGAAAAGGAATTGACACAACTACCACATGTCGGTTGATTGATTGATTGATTCAGAGGAGGGTACCAATCAGCGAGGTCATAGGGCCCATCAGATTGGGAAAGGAAGTTGGCCGTGCCATTTCAAAGGGACCATCCCAGCATTTGCCAGAAGCGATTTAGTGAAATCACGGAAAACATAGATCGGGATAGCTAGACGCAGCTTTGAACCGTCATCCTCTCGAATGCGAGTCCAGTGTGCCAACTACAGCACCACCTCACTTGGTGCCACCAGAAAGTGGCAGAGTTATGGATGTTGTGGTTTGCGGAAATCACAGGCAAAGAAGGTGCAGTCAGTATGGGAGGAAAGGTCATAGGGGTTGGGAGCAGCAGGGTGGACATAAGATGGTGGCACAGGAGACAGTGAGGGCAGGGAAAAAGACGCTGAGGACAAGATGTTCAGTAGTGACATTAAGCAGGTGTTGTGGCTACACTGGGATATGCTTAAGGTGGCTAATAGCGACCCCAACTCGCATTAAGGGTTGGGCATTATTGGTACAGTGGAGGACATAGGAAGAGGTGCAGACAATGGGGTGAGGTAGGGGGAAAGTTTCATTAAGTATGGAGGAGTCCACCTGGTGCTGGGACAGGATATGCATGAACAGAGGCTCGTTACTGGGGAAGTAGTGAATGTTTTGATATAGGAGGTGATACTGTCATTGCACCAGGAGAGAGAGGGAAGAAGGGGAAGGAGGGAGGAGGAGAGAAGCTTAGATGAAGGTGTCAGGGTGGATAAAGACAAAGTGGGCTTGATTGTGGGAGTGGATGGCGTAAGTGTTCAGGTGAAAGACAGAGCGAGGGGGTTGATCAATGGGACAAACAGGGTCAGCGAGCTTAGTTTTGGTGGGGGTGGGGAGGTTTGCTTTACGTTTATAGGAAGGGGTTGGGTAGGCTTCATTATAGGTATTACATAAAGGGTGGTAGGTGAGGCTTGGACACTGCTCGAGGAAATGACAGGCTTTGCAATGGGTGTAGGTGGGAGGATTTTTACCAGCAGAAGTGAGGTGATTGGTGTAATACAGGCAATTTTGGCACCAAGGAGGGAGGGAGGATAGGAAAGGTCAATAAGAATGGCAGCAGCTCTAGATAATGGCTCCCTGGGTAAGTAGGTGGCCAATGGAGGAGGCAGATTCTGTGAACACACCCATGAGGCAGGTGGGTATGGAATCATTATAAACGTGGCAGGCAGAATGGATTTCGAGGTAAACACACCCATGAGGCAGGTGGGTCTGGAATCATTATAAACGTGGCAGGCAGAATGGATTTCGAGGTCGAGGTGGGCGTTCAGTTCCATCAACACCTCTGCTTCCATGACCATGGGGCTTCAGTTCATGATTACGGCAGTGAAGGTTGGAGGACAGTGAGCAGGGGAGAGGAGTGCTGGTGAGGGGAGGAGGTGGTAAGGAAGAGTGTGAGGGTGGCATGGGGGCCAAAGGGGAGGTGATCTTTTTGAGGAGGTTGACATGGAGAAAGGGACTGGGGGATTTTATGAGGATGGAGTCCTTGTGGAGAATGAGTTGAGAAATGGGGGCACTGGGGAAGTATTTACGAATTTCTAAGGTGGGGGCATGGGTTTCAAAGAACTTGGGGTCAGGACAGGAGAGCAGGAAGGTGTGCATGGCAGGGGGTTGGGATGTGGGAATATGGTTGGTATCCACAGTGGAGTCAGAAAGAATGGGGACAGGTGGTAGATTTTTGGTGGAGGGTCAAAAATAGCCCATTTAGGGATTTTTTTGCTGAGGGAGACCTGAGAAGAAGGGTGAGTGATGGCATGGAGCAGGAGGTGATGGGAGGCACGCCCTTCTTGGGGTGTGGAGGTGCCTACATGAAATGGTTGTGGTGGCCACTGCGGTCCAGCAGGCTACAACCCGGGCAGGTGAAGAAGGTGGTGGAGCTGTAGGGTAACTGGGGACGGGGCAGAAACTCTTGAGGACAGGTGGGAGTGGGAGCAGAATGGTAGATGTGTGGATATAATGTGGGGGAGGAGATGGAAGGGGAGGAGCCTGTAATGAAGGGGGGGGGGGGCTGGACGTAAGGAGGTGGGGCAGAGGAGGAATTTAATGAAGTGATGGTGGGGGCAGCGAAGGGGAGGTGTATATAATGGTGGTAATTGGGCTGTCCATGATGAAAGGGAGGTGAGCTTACCAGCAACAGGTGTTACTGAGGTAGGAAGCAAAACGATGAGTGCGGAGATGAAACAGCAGACAAAGTCAGAGAAACAACAGGAGGATGGTGATGAAGATGATGGGCAGTGACAGCAAGGAAGGACAGCGACTCAACAATGATGGCGGCAGGCGGCTCAGGCAGGCAGATGACAGCTGACCCAGAAGAGGAAGACAGCGATGTGCAGTGGCGGCGGGCACTGGCAGTGGGTGGCAGCAGCAGCAGCAACAGGGACAGGGACAGACAGCAGCGATGGTGACAGCCGTAGCGGCAGTGACAGTGATGGGCAGCAAGATGGCATAGGGTAAGGCCACTGAGAGCTCTTCCAATCGACGAATATGTTTAGAGGATAGCTCATACTACAAAGTCTTATGTGTGGAAGGAGGGATTCCGAATGTCTGGATGTCCACGTCAACTGCACCGAACCTTTTTCCTTGCTTTTGTGCACCACAGCCTGTTGGATGCACTTAATGAAAACAATGAATTAGCACTAGCGGTCATGCGCCATCTTCGAATATGCCATAGTGTCGGTGTTGAGCTTCCTTTTGGAGAGGGCACATGCTGCGGATAAGTAATGTGCAGAATTTGATAGAAAGTGGATTTAATAGTTAAAAGTGTTATGCCTATGATTGTCAATTACCTGTTTACTTAATGTGGAAATGCAATGAAGTAATGGTTGCTTAGTGTGAATGTGAAACAAAAATAATGTTAAAGATTGGATAAGTGTAGGCATTGTTAGGGAAGTGCGTTACATGCTAAAGGAACAATAAATCAAAGTACTTTGACTTGTGATGTTATTATTTCAAAGTGTCATTTTTATTCTTTGATTAAGTAACTAAAGTAATATTTGAAAATCATAAGAGAGACAAATTCATATTATGTTATTTTCACAGTGAAGAGTATTCTCTCAGCAAAGCCACCAAAATAGAGTCTAATAGCTGCAAAATATAGCCTATCAAAACTAGAGAGACAGGGACAGACCTATTACACTTGTCTTTGCAACATGACATATTTTATCATCACAAAACCACAGATATATTAGTAAAATAAATACATACATAAATAAATCCCATTACATACCTCTAAAGGTTTTCCAGGAATATATAGTTTGTTCATAAAATGAATTGGTTTCAAGAGTGAATTTGATACACTTGTCGCCTACAAAATGCATTCTAACTCTGATAGAAGACCAAGATGAGAGCAAAAAGCAGTTTTTCTTTCTGGATATAAACTATTTCCCACAATTCTATATTGAAGGATCACCCCTGGTGCTTTACCCTTATACTTAATGAGAACCACTTGGATGTTTCACATAATCCTGAAATTTGTACACCATATGTCTTATTGTCAGCTAAAACAGATGGCCAATGAACAGATAAATTAATCTGCCCTTTTGACTGAATATTTAAAAAACACTGTAAATTAAAATGTGGCACATGGCGCTTTTCATGCCACAACCACCACACACCATAGCAAGAAGCCATGCATAGATGAGTGAAAAGGAGCACTGGGCAGGGCTCCTTACAGTGGACTCTGCTATGCTAAAGAGACTTTACACTTAAAATACTCCCTTCAAGGAAACCAATTTGCTACTCAAAACTCACAGACAGAATTTTATCAACACAGTAGTTAAAAAGGAAAAAAAATGAATACAGGCAGATAGGCATAAAAATCTCTTTGGTGGAGCTGTCCTAGAATACTATGCCTCCAAGTAGTAATGTACATCTGATCTACACTGAAGAGCCAAAGAAACTGGTGTAACTGCCTAATATCGTGTAGGGCCCCTGTGGGTACGCACAAGTGCCGCAACACGATGTGGCATGGACTCGACTAATGTCTCAAGTAGTGCTAGAGGGAACTGACACCGTGAATTCTGCAGGGCTGTCCACAAGTCTGTTGGAGTATACTTGCACAGAATGTTGCAAGGATCCCCGATATGCTCATGTCTGGGTATTTTAGTGGCACAGTATGTTGCAAGGCATCCCCGATATGCTCATGTCTGGGGATTTTAGTGGCAGTGGAAGAGTTTAAACTCAGAAGGAGTCACTTTTTAGTAGTTCTGGATGTGTGGGGTGTCGCACTGTTCTGCTGGAATGCGCAATGGACCTGAATGGATGCAGGTCATCAGACAGGATACTTACAAACATGTCACCTGTCAGAATCATATCTAGACATATCACTCCAACTGTACATGCCCTACACCATTACAGAGCCTCCACCAGCTTGAACAGTCCCCTGCTGACATTCAGGGTCCATGATTCATGAGGTTGTCTCCACATCTGTACACGTCCATCCACTTAATACAATTTGAAATGAGACTCATCTGACCAGGCAATGTGTTTTCCAGTCCAACATGTTTCAACAATTCAATGCTGGTGTTGGTGGGCCCAGGCGATTCATAAAGCTTTGTGTTGTGCAGTCATCAAGGGTACACGAGTGGGCCTTCAGCTCCTAATGCACATATAATTGATGTTTTGTTAAATGGCTTGCATGCTGACACTTGCAGTGAAATCTGCAGCAATTTGTAGAAGGGTTGCTCTTCTATCACATTAAACAACTCTCTTCAGTCATCGTTGGTCCCGTACTTGCACGATCTTTTTCCGGCTTCAGCCATGTTGGAGATTGGATGTTTTACTGGATTCCTGATTTTCACGGTGCACTCATAAAATGGTTGTACGGAAAAATCACCACTTCTTCACTACTTCGGAGATGCTCTGTCCCATCACTCATGCGTTGACTATAACACCATGTTCAAACTCACTTAAATCTTGATAGACTGCCATTGTAGCAGCAATAATCAATTTAACAACTGCGCCAGACACTTGTTGTCTTATATAGGCATTGCCGAGAGCGATGCTGCAGTCTGCCTGTTTACATGTCTCTGTATTTGAATACACAAGCCTATATCAGTTTCTTCAGTGCATGACTAAAAATATTCCATCAATCGCGGATCAACAACTCCTTAACCCACAATGAGAGTGGCTAAGTGAACGGATCAGGTAACAGTTGGCCAATCATTTCACTCCAAGTCTTTTCTCTACAGCTCATTAATGGGACTGTGTGTTACTACTCGGGCATATTCAGTCCTTTCCTGTGTCAAGGAGACATTTCAAACTTTCCTCCCTCCACAAGCTGAGAAATTATCCTGCCTGTTGTGCTGAATAAAAACATTCTATGAGTATTTAATTTAAAAGTTCATAGCATGCTGTACTACGTGCAGAATCATGAGCCTCAGATAGTGGTAGAGGAGAGCCAGCAGTTACCTGAATCACAGTTGTTGGATCTGAAGTCAGGCTCACCCACAGCTGCCTAGAAAGCAAGGCTTTACAGCTCAGGCATGACAACTTGTACTAAATCTTAAGCTATTAGCAGTAACTAAGCCTCCATCAAACTCATGGCACTAATTTAGATTTGGTGAATGATAAATACTTGACATTGAAGTTACTGAGAATTATATTTTTCTACCATAGATACAAAGGGCAAGTAATTATATTTTTCTATATATGCATCAGGCATAAAATAGTGAGCATCATTATACCAAAGTTTTTTTGGGCTGATTTTGTTTTATCATTTATAAACTTTTATATAGCACTGCAGAAACCAACAATACAAAACTTACAACTTGCAGATAATTACAAAAATCATCTAAAAAGTTTTAACACATATGAGAATATGGCGATAAGAGATTTACAAAACAATTTTTGAAGTACTATACATGCTGCTGCATGATACCATAAAACAGAACCACATACCAAAAAGTACAGTTGATAAAAATATGAAATCAACTGAACAAGCCACAAACATCTAAATTCCCATGAACTATTTACCTGCTATAAAGGAAATAGCTGCAGCATTATTTTGCTATTTTGCTGTTACACTTTTGGAAACAACAAGATGCAGCTAACTTCATAAGGACTGTAAAATCTCAAATGGAGTGCCTTCATCTTCTCCAATAATTATTCTTGTCACAGGTGTACTTACTGTTGACAATGTGTTTTAATATATGACACACAGATGTAAAGAACAATTACCACAAAAATTTCAAATTTATATTCTTATCTGGATAGGTTTATTGCACAAAGAAGTCTTAAATATGAACAATAGAATGTCCATTTCTGCTAATGAGCAAAGTATATAGAGGAAAGGTGGTTTCCATTGCTAAAACCAACATTTAGGCAAATCCATATTTTATGTCACATAAAAAAGAGCCACCCCCGTCCAGCAGCACTACCGACATTTATTATTGAGAGCAAATACGATATACCTATAAGAAACTATACTGTCCTTAAAAGACAGCTCAAGAATACACAGTTAACTGACAAGGTTTCACTAACAGCAGACAGCATTAATAACGAAGCACTTACAGAAACAACTGTTTTGAATTCTATATGAAAAACATATACAAAGAGGGGCGTACTAACTTTTTTCCCAGCATTAAGGAGAAGGAGAAGCAGGACTATCAACATGACAACACCAAAAGCTTGTAACCACGACAGCTATACATTAACAAAATGAAACAGACAGAAGCTACAACAGTAAACCAGGAATCACCAACAAGACACGCTAAAACAACCAAGAACACCAAACAGACAAAGTAGGTCATGTAATGAGAATATGAGGTATTGACATAGGTTACTAAACTAGAAGAAGCATAAACCTAAATTTAGGCGTCAGGTATCTACCAACGAAGCTCTTAGAATTGTGAAAGATATTAAGACTAGCAGGGCTCTTGAGGTAATACACAATGAACACATCAGAATGTGGAAGTACAATACCACCCATTTGACTCTAGTGGAACTTTTTAATTGAATACATCACTCACCAATGACAAAATTAAATGGAAACAATCAGAGCTAATAACAGCAGGCACCTCACTCTTCTGGAACACTATGACACATAAACACTAATAGCAAAAATCAAACTTTTTTCACACACACTGATTAAATTTAAATCAAATAAGTCTCTCACACATACAGGCATAAAACACTAGCTCCTCGCCACCACCTATCTCCAAACTTTAACTCTTAAATACACTATTCACTTTCTTCTCTCTATTCAGCCTTCACATCGTACTCTGTCATTTTCTGATCTCTGGGGAAAGATCATAGTGGAGGGGAGGGGGGGGGGTTAGGGGTAGTGTCTGGTGGGAGCATCCGAATAGTCCGTGTGGTGATGTGATGGAGGATACTGACCAGATCTGTTTGTGAATAAGATTTGTGGGGTAGCTGCAGCAGAGGAAAGCCTAGGAAACAATGTTGGTGTAGATGTTGAGAGATACCGCCATTTGCTGTGGATGCCTGAACTGTAGGGAAGGGAGTGTTTGATATGGAAGGAGTTGCAGCTCTCAATGATTATGTATCACTGCCTATTGGAAGGGTTTATATGGACTGGGGTTTGAATGTTGGCTTCAGAGAGGTGGAAATCAATGCCATGCCTTGGAAAAGGACCACGTGAATCCGAGTTGGAAAAAGGATTTAAGTTGTCACACCCAGAAGCTGAGGAGTTGTTCTTCCCCACGAATCCGTTACAAATATTATCCGGTAAATCTCCTTTGCTTCCTGTTTGGATTTTGCTGTTGAATGTGAAGGTTTTACAACTGTACCATGGTATGTTGTGCAATAACTATCTCAGTCCATGTTGCTGTGGTAACTTTATGTGCCAGCGCTTTTTCACTGTGGTCAAAGTGGATGTTGTGAAGAAAGTTAGTGTTTTGCCTTTTAAGTCACTTTCAGTTTACTACATGGTCCTCGCTCCGTCACTTTTAAGTTTGACTCCATGGAGCAAGGATCTCACCACAATTAACTAATGAGGGAGGAGATACATGCAGTGCTAGGTTCATGGGCAATTTCGCAACAATAAACATCAGTTAGCAGAACCTTAAATGGCAGTGTAGTGTGCATGATATGATAATGTTTAAATAACGCAAAACAATTTTGTACGTACAGCTGAATTATAGCACACATTATTTTCAGGAAGAATAGGCATATCTGAAGTCAAAACAAAAGGAGCTGTCTTTTGCTGTCCTCAGTTGATTTTTTCGTGAAGTTATGTACATCAAGCACTTCATCAGCGTCACATACTTCCTTTAATTCACTTGCGTCAAGCTCTATTATGTCCCTGCATGTCACAACAGCTAAATTGAAATTTGGACCACTGTGCAACTCCATCACGATTGACTATCCACCAAGAGATTTTGCAGTCTGCAGCAGTGACTGATTTCAGAGGTGTTTCATTGATTTGAGGGTTCCTGCTGTCCCACACAAGCTTCCTGAATACAGAAACATTCTAGCATATATTCTTCTCTCTTAATTATTGGAAAAAATTGTACAGCTGATTTGTGTTCTGTTACTGTTGTCTGGTCACATCACAGTTTGTGTATGTTCATATGGCTTAAATAGTCACTTCTCTTAATGTGGTTGTACCATTTGTGTGGGGCGGAGGCTTCACAAATTGCCCACTAACGTCTGTTTTGACTCAACATCCATCCTCCACCCTATCAGCAAGCATCTCATCTTCAGGTTTCTTCAAAGAGTTTGTACTATCCATGTGATCAAGGCAATCAAGTCAGACATTCCCCATAACATGCAATATTTCCCTGCAGTGTCACACAGTGGTCAGAAAAGAATGTTCAGAGCTTATTGTTACAGAGGGCTGATGGCACACATCAGATCTGAGACAATGGGTTCATCAGTTCCTTACCCAGCAAAAACCAGTGGAGTTCCCTGTGCTGCTGCCATTTACTATGGCATATATCATTTATCATATGACTTGGATGTGGTGAGCACCCCTACCAAGAGTTACAGAACAGTCTTGTCACTAATGTTAAGTTAACAAAGCCAATTAGGACTTCTTTAGAATTCACTGTGAGGTGCCGTAACATCCGGTAATCGACTTCTTTTTTTAGCTACCTCTCCTAACAAATTCATAGTAGTAGTGGCATTTTGGGTCCTGGTTGATGATGCCAATGATTTGAGCAAATGGCTCCACTATGGGCAATGTCTCCTTGGTGGATCAGGAGAGTCTTGATGCTTATTACAGTACTGTAAAATGTATTAACAGTGCACTTCCCATTCCTCCCACAAATAATCCTAGTGGCTACAGATACATACACAATATTTTTGGACTGGGTAGTTGAGTTCAGCAACTTTTTCCAGCCATCACAAGAAAGACTCTAAGCTGTTCAAGAGATGGTCTTTGTTTTAACCTCTACTGAGCCTAGTAGCTACATTGTAAAGCAGGTACTCAATATCCTTCAGAATCCATCAGAAAATGAGTTGTCTCCTAAGATTCAGCACAAACTTCGACACAGATGCATCAATGGTGTAAAGAATCAAGCTGATACTATGACTGTATCCAGTTTTACATGCACTGTCAGTTGCCTGTACAGTGCCAATTTAACATACTAAGCAGTTGACTTGGTGGCTTTATTTTGCAGCACTGCTCTGTCACACATTTGCACTCACACTGTGAAGTAGTCACTGTAGTGTAGGCCACTGAGAACTTCTCACAGAGCAGAGTGTGTTAATGTTCGAGTGTATAACAAAAGGCCGATGGCTGACCATAACCCTGTAAGTATTGCTAAATATGACAAACATCTTTACATAACAGAGATATCCTCTAAAGCTTGACATCTGGAGCAGATGGTTGCATATTCACATGCAAGGGAGAACACAAAAATAAGCAAAATTTTTGTTATTCTGAATTTTAATGAAATTTACATTTATAGTACTTCAGTCTGCTTCAGAGTAGTGTCCATATGCATCAATGCACTTATCACAATGCTTTTGCCACAACTGAAAACAGTCCTGGAACTCATGAGGCGGGTTACTCTTCAAAGACGTTAGCGTGTTTTCTTTGACGTTATACACATCACTTAATCACTTTCCTTTCAGATTTTTTTAAACCATGAACTGTCAGAGCTGTGTGGGATGCGGCATTGTCATGGAGGAGCAACCAGTTCCCATTTCTCCACTTTTCTGTCCTTTTTGTCGCACACTGTCATGTAATCTAAGTAGCACATCGAGATAAAAATGTTGGTTCACTGTTTGTCCTGGAGGAAAGAACTAATGCCACTGATATAAAAAAAGGATCAATACTGTTTTCACAGTGGATCGCACTTGAAGGACTTCCTTGGGTTATTGTGACATAGCTAGTTTTCCACTGGTTCAACACTTGCTTTGACTATGGATTGCACCCTTAGTACCAACTCTCACCCCCCCCCCCGACACAATTATTTTACGAAAATTTTGATCAGTCTACATTTCACTCTTCAAGTTGCAGCAAACATTCACACACTTTTCTCTTCGGTCATCTGTGAGCAAGCAAGGAACAAATTTTGCAGACACCCATCTTGCATGCAAATCTCCGGTTACAATTCTCTGTGCTACATGACACTTTCATTTTTTCAGACATTTGGTCATTGGTCCTTCGACGATCTTCATCAATTGCACACTTGATTGTGGCAATGTTTTCAACGTTTTTCACTGTCGAAGGTCTATCTTGGCATGGCATGTCTTCAGTTGACACACTGACAGATTTGAAATGAGAAAACCACTTGTAGACCTGTGATTTCCCTACAGCATCATCATTAAAGGCTTGTCGAAGCATCCCAATAGCCTCTGCTGCAGTTTTCCCTAAAAGAAAGCAAATTTTCATTCTTGTTCCTTCTTGTCAGCCATGTCATTAATCACCAAAGGGTTGAAATAAGAACGCAAACAACAGAGCACCACAAACAAACAATTTAACTCCAACTGATTCCAGCTAACTGAGTGATGTGGGAGACCCCAAACTAACACCAAAATGGGTATCTAAAAAGCATGTATGCCCAACATTTAGATTCTAGCTTTTTTTGGGCCTCACCTTGTAGCACACTATGTGCAATTAGGTGCAGAAGAGGAGCATGTGGCAGTGTCAGAGAGCAATCACATGATGACAGATAGTTAACCCACTAGGTGCACTGGTGATGTCCTTCCTGTGGAGAGCATCAGAGTCTTTAGAGCGGAGAACATCAGAATTTTTAAAATGAGCCTCCTGGATGCACAAACACAAGAGTCTATCCTGCACTAAGTGTCTCAATTCCTGCAGATGTTACTTGAGCCTATTTCTGTTGCAGTGGAATAAGAGAGTCATATTACAAGCGAGGCTTTTCGCTTTCTTTTGTCTTTCATCGAGCCGGACAATTTGAGCTGGGTCCTCAGCCAAGAGATTTATTGGTTCCATGATGCTAACCACCAAGTCCATGGACAATGCTGGAGGGTTATCATCTCATCCATTATGCAGAACAAATGTAGTGTGGTCAGAGGCTTTTATGAAAATTTTTTGAATGGCTGTCTTTGTGAATGTTTTAGCATGGTCTGGTGTCCTGAGAGGCAACTGACTTAGCAGTAGTAGATCTGCAGGATCACATGCAGGTATATGTGTCTGCTCAAGCTTCAATTGCTCAATTTTCTGTCAAGGATGTATTAGTATTCACAGCTCTTTTGCTTGTCCATCTCCACAGCTGGGCAGTTAGCACACCTGACTGCCACACAGAGGACCCACATTCAATTCCTGGTACTACCAGGGATTTTCCCTTGGAGAGGGGAGTGGGATTGGATACACTCAGCCTTGTGAGGCTTAGCAAGCTACTAGTTGAATGAGAGGTAATGGGTCCTAGAAAGCTGAAAAAGACTGTTATCACACTGTGCTGACCTCTTGTCCCTCCATATAACACTCAAATGATGGCACACAGGGGAATGCAGAAATGATACTGCAACCACTCAGCATTGCACACCCTCTCTGCCTAATCACTGAGTATCTTGTTATCATCATAATTATTCAAATTTTTGTTGTTGTTGTTGTGGTCTTCAGTCCTGAGACTGGTTTCATGAAGCTCTCCATGCCACTCTATCCTGTGCAAGCCTCTTCATCTTCCAGTACCTACTGCAACCTACATCCTTCTGAATCTGCTTAGTGTATTCATCTCTTGGTCTCCCTCTACGATTTTTACCCTCCACGCTGCCCTCCAATACTAAATTGGTGATCCCTTGATGCCTCAGAACATGTCCTACCAACCGATCCCGTCTTCTCATCAAGTTGTGCCACAAACTTCTCTTCTCCCCAACCCTATTCAACACCTCCTCATTAGTTATGTGATCTACCCATCTAATCTTCAGCATTCTTCTGTAGCACCATATTTCGAAAGCTTCTATTCTCTTCTTGTACAAACTATTTATTGTCCATATTTCACTTCCATACATGGCTACACTCCATACAAATACTTTCAGGAATGACTTCCTGACACTTAAATCTATACTCGAAGTTAACAAATTTCTCTTCTTCAGAAACGCTTTCCTTGCCATTGCCAGTCTACATTTTATATCCTCTCTACTTCGAGCATCATCAGTTATTTTGCTCCACAAATAGCAAAACCCCTTTACTACTTTAAGTGTCTCATTTCCTAATCTAATTCCCTCAGCATCACCCAACTTAATTTGACTACATTCCATTATCCTCGGTTTGCTTTTGTTGATGTTCATCTTATACCCTCCTTTCAAAACACTGTCCATTCCGTTCAACTGCTCTTCCAAGTCCTTTGCTGTCTCTGACAGAATTACAATATCATAGGTGAACCTCAAAGTTTTTATTTCTTCTCCATAGATTTTAATACCTACTCTGAATTTTTCTTTTGTTTCCTTTACTGCTTGCTCAATATACAGATTGAATAACATCGGGGAGAGGCTACAAACCTGTCTTACTCCCTTCCCAACCACTGCTTCCCTTTCATGTCCCTCGACTTTTATAACTGCCATCTGGTTTCTGTACAAATTGTATATAGCCTTTCGCTCCCTGTATTTTACCCCTGCCACCTTTAGAATTTGAAAGAGAGTATTCGAGTCAACATTGTCAAAAGCTTTCTCTAAGTCTACAAATGCTAGAAACATAGGTTTGCCTTTCCTTAATCTTTCTTCTAAGGTAAGTCGTAAGGTCAGTATTGCCTCATGTGTTCCAGTATTTCTACGGAATCCAAACTGATCTTCCCCGAGGTCGGCTTCTACTAGTTTTTTCCATTCGTCTATAAAGAATTCGTGTTAGCTATTCAAATTATGATGTAAATATTGTTGACTTAATAGTCTGCTAGACATTTTTCTTCCCTCTGCAAAAAGAAATGTATTTCTCTAGCTTTAATGAAGTATTTCATTAGAGGTTTGTTTCTTACTCACAGCCTGGTTGGTTTAGCCAGGATCTCTGTCCCCTGACAGACATACGAGTCTATTGTCAAACTGCACAGTTGCTGAAGCCTATCCAGAAGTTACACTAATGGAAAACTGATGGTGGTCACAGAACCCAGCATGGAATTATTGGTTTCACCAAACCCAAAGTCAGCTATTACTGACAGAGCCTTGTATAATGTACATGTAGCATAACAAATTCTACAGACATAGTAGGCAGCCTTTAAGAAGATGAACCAAGGATTGTGTAAAACTGTTCTTAAATTCCAATACCTGTTCACACAATAATTTTATAAACATAATACCTTTCATCTTATACTGAAAAACGAAATTGATAAAAATTTTGAGATTAGGGCACATATAGAAAGTACAGACAATTGCCTGTCCAGTGAAGCATCCATGAATGGAATAATATGAAAGACAAATAACATCAATACCAAGTATGCTTTGCTACAATAACTGTGACAGTTTGTGGAAAATAAATGTACCAGAAAGTAACACAAAAAGAATACAATAACACTGGTACCATAAGTTCTCTGCTATAAATTGGTTTGTAGGGTGAACAGTCAGTAAAGTTCCATGAACAAGTCAAGATCAGTTCTGTTATCACCCAAAATCAATCACGAGTCTAAAATTTTTATAGCTAGTGGAACTACAAGTCCAACTGTTAGAAAGGTGAAGAATGTTGAGATGGTATGACATTGTCCTGGAGTAAGTTTACTCTACAGAATCACTCATAATGTGTTACGACAAATTCAATAAACAGTTAAGAAAATTGTTAAATAACCAAATTAACACCAGTGTGCATAATGTGAATTGCTGTAAATGAGTTACACAAATATGTACTGAGTTGCTTAAAGGTCTTAAATTACCTTATCTCTAATAGCTAGGCCCAAGGGAATTGACAGTGCCGAGGAAACTGATTAATGGAATAGGAAGGGGTTATTCATACTATATGAATTTCACATCACATCTCTAGTTCATGTTTGTGTGCCTGTAAGTTTTGCATACATAATATCGGATAAAATCCTCAAAATGGACCTCATTGTTCTTGTTGTTGTACAATACACATAAATGTTGCTGTTGTTGTCATGGCTTGTTGCAGCTCTCTGTCCTAGTCTATCCTGTGGAAGCCTTTTCATCACAGCATCCATTTGAACCTACTTACTGTATTCAAGCCTTAGCCTTTATCTATAATTCCCACCTCCCCCCACAATTCCTCCCATCAGTTAATAACCAACTATTCCTCTTTGCCTCGGAATGTGTATTATTAACTGATCTCTTCTTTTAGTCAAGTTGTGACAAATATTTACTCCCCCCCCCCCCCCCTCTTATTTGATTCAGTATGTCTTCAGCTGCTATTCAGTCTACCCAGCTAATCCTCAGCATTCTTCTATACCGCCACACTTTAAAACTTCTATTCTCTTCTTGTCTGAACTGCTCATCATCCAAATTTCACTTCCATACAAGGCTGCGCTCTAGACAAACACCTTTAGAAAAGCCTCCCTAACACTTAATTTGGTATTAGGTGTTAACAATTTCATTTTTTTCCAGCAATGCTTTTCTGGCTGCAGCCACTCTGCATCTTGGATACTTTCTACTTCGGCCATTATCATTTATTTTGTTGCTCAATTAGCAAAACTCATCTACTACTTTTAGTGTCTCATTTCCTAACCTAATTTCCTCAGTATAACACAATTTAATTTAACTGCATTCCATTACCCTGGTGTTTTACTTTTGATAATGTTTATCTTACAAGTTCAAGTGCTATTCCAAGCCTTTTGCCATCTCTAACAGAATTACAAGTCACCAGAAAACTTAAAGTTTTTTTTTCTTTTTCTTCTCTCTGAAGTTTAATTTCCTTTCAAATTTCCCCTTTGTATAGACTGAACAGCTTCACAGATACATTACAACCATGTCTCACACCTTCTCAGCTACAGCTTCCCTTTCAAGTCTTATGACTCATATTTAACTGCAGTCTGCTTCTGTACAAGCTGTAAACAACATTTCCCTCACTACATTTTATTCGTGCTATCTTCAAAATTTCACAGTGTAGTCCAGTGAACATTCTTAAAAACTTTATCTGAATCTACAAATGCTATAAATGTAGGTTTGCGTTTTTCAACCTATCTTCCTTGCATGTTCCTACATTTTTACAGAACCCACACTGGTCTACCTGATGTTTAGTTTTAGCACTTTTTCCATTTTTCTGTAAATAAATATTTTGCATCCATGAATTATTAAACTGGTAGTTTAGTACTATCCTGACTGATCAGCACCTACCTTCTTTAAAATTAGAATTGTTACATTCTTACCGAACTCTGCAGGTATTTTTCCTGTACGATATGCCTCGCACACTAGATTCAATGTTTATGTCATTGCTGTCTCTACCTCAAACCATGTATACAGCATTCTTTCAAGATTCTTAAACAATGTGTTTAAATGATTAAATTATGCTCCATGTAAAATTATATCAGATGGTGTCCTTTTTCATTCATTTACTCTTTTCCATGTTCTCATATCATATTTCTTCTCTTCCTTTTTGCACTACCAAATTTCAGTCACTCATCTCAATTAAATTTTCATCTCACTTAATTATCTGAATAATTTTCTTTGATACATCATAGATTTATTTAATCTCATTATCATCTGCAGAATTATTTTGCATCTACAGTAAACTTTTACTACTGTGGCGGGTATTGTCTTCGTGTCTATTTTGGCTGTGATGGCATGTTAACCTTGCTGTCACAGAAGCTTACCTGTGTTCTCTTTTCTTAGTCATTATTAGCCTGCTTCTACATCACCCCTATTTCATTTTGTATTGATAACCCTGTACTCACCTCACCAAAGTCCTGTTCTTCCTGCCACCACACTTCATTAATTTCCAGTAGCTCAAACTCCTACCAATTCATTTCCCTTTTTAAATTCTCTAACTTACCTACCCATTAAGGGATCTAATATTCCACACTCCAACCTGTAGAATGCAAGGTATTTTTTCAGATTATGATATCCTTCCAAGTACTTGCCTCTCATAGATCCAAACTGGGGCTATTTATCTCCAGAACATTGTACCCATGACAATGCCATCTTCATTAAGCTGTACAGTAAAGCTGTGTGTCATTGGGAAAAGTAACGGCTATAGTTCCCACCTGTTTGCAGCCAACTACAGTACCACAATAGCTAAGCCATTTTGGTTAATGTTACAAGACCAGATCAGTCACACATCCAGACTGCTGCCCCTGGATGGGTTGAAAGTACTGCTGCCCCTCTTCAGGAACTATAGGTTGGTTTGACCTCTCTATAGATACCCTCTTTTTTGCAACTGCATCAATGATATTGTTATCTGTATTGTTGATGCACACTAGCCACCCTATCTCAGCAAAGCTCACAGTTCACAGGGAACATTTACACAATCAGAATAATCACAGAGGACGTCTCCATATTCTAAAATATGGTTTCATGAATGGATTTCACAGTTTTAATTTTTGTAACGGAAACTGTATTTCAAATACCAAAGTGCAATAAGCATCGGACAAATCTAGGCATCAGGTTATGCCACAGATTAATCCGTTACCACAACTTGACTAACCAATCAGTTTCAATGGCTTCTCCCACTCACAGCTATGTAACGTAACCTAGACCTCAATCAGCCTGTCACTCTAACCTAGCATTGTAACAAAGTGACATACACCAGCTTATTTAACTTAAATACTATCAACACTACAGTGCGAACCACTCCAGAAATCTTGCAGACCCTGGACCCAGTGTTGTGGTTGTTTTCTGTCATTTTATGCCTTTACTTTTATCATTTTTCTATTCAGAAAACTGCATGTTTAACGCTATGTCCACACATTATTTAGGTCACTATTAACGAGGAGGGAGGCTTTAACCCCCCTAAGACCATTATGATATGGGTTTCCCTAAATTACCGCCCCAAATGGTAGGGTGGTTTCTACCATTAGAACTCGGACGACAAACTCTACCATCACCGAGGGAGATGGGCTCACTGGAGGACGACGGTTTAATCCCACATCCGGCCATCCTGATTTAGGTTTTCCGTGATTTCCCTAAATCAATTCGGCAAATGCCGGGATGGCCTACTTCCTTCCTATCCTTCCCTAATCCGATGGGACCGATGACCTCGCTGTTTGGTACCTTCCTCCAAATCAACCAACCAGCCTGTACTATCTCTGTCAAACTATACCTTTAACTAAGTAAATGCCTGTGTGTATGAATTGTGTTATTTTCCGTCGTAAAACTGCAATACTTTGTAAAAAGTTATCCATGAATGTATAAAACAACAGCAACAACGACAATACTAATCTCTATTTTATTGGCGAACTTTGACAACTGAGGGGACGGTAACAGCAATTCCCATCTGCAACAATACAACTGTTGTTACAAACACTTTCAGACTGGTGTATTTCAAACATGAGCACTTACTTCCTCTTTCTGCAGTTCATTGTAAGCAGAGCGTATCTGATCCTCGGTATAGTGTCCCGATTCCTTCGTGGCCAACTGGAGAGACATTGTCTAAATTCAAGTGCTACAAACAGCAATAAGTACTTGCCAAACTAATGATGCACGTCCATTCATTTTTCACACAAAAAATACACACTTCTCAACCATCAACAACTAATCCTCAATAACACGACACTAGCAATGCTTCTGCTGCTGATTGCCAACACATATAAACAAACCAAAGATTTTATCCCAAACATACGAGATGTCATTTTTTTCACGGTCTAACGATCTGTCTGCGCAAATGTCTGCGCACATAACATCTGCGCAGACAGATCGTTGCGTGTGGACAGAAGATTTGCACCAAACTGAGGTGTGTGCAAACCTGGAAGTTGGAGTTGGAGGTTTGAGCGAAACCTCTCAAATCTGTGGGTTCAAACCACATCTGCGCAGACAAGTTGGAGCGTGTGGACAGGAGATCGCCGCAAATCTGACGCTAAACAGCTGTTTGCTCAGTCTAGTGTTTGTATTTGTGCGCATAGGGCATTAAAATGACTGATACTCGTCAGTGTTCTCGAGAGTTTGTAAGTGAATTCATTGAAATACATAGAAACCACCCATGTTTGTGGAAGATTAAAAGTAAAGAATATAGTGACCCCAAACAAAAAGACAGCAGCATACAATACTCTAATTGAAAAATTGCGAGCAGTTGACGCCTCGGCAAACAGAGAAACGGCAATAAAAAAAAAATTCGTTGCGAATTGGCGAAATTATTTGCAGATGGATGTCGAAACTTATAATTATCTCTTAAAGCTTGTAACCCCTCATATTATGAGAAAAAAATACTTGTTTGAGAAGGGCAATTTCTCCTCATAAGCGGCTGGCGTAACATTAAGATTCCTAGCAACAGGAAGGAGCTACAAGGATTTGGAATTTTCAACTGCAATATCGAAACAAGCGTTGAGTAAAATAATACCCAACACATGTGAAGCTATTTACGATGTCCTGAAGGATGAGTTCATGAAGGCAAGTCAAGCAAATTAAGTCTATCAGCGAACTGTTTACCGAAAAGAGTCATCCAAAGTTCAGAAATCTAGAAGATCTGGTGTAAGAGTAGATCAAGTATGCCAGCCAACGTTATGGTATTTTGATCTTCTGAGCTTTCTTAGTGATCAAGAAACGCAAAGACCAAGCAGGAATACAATTGAAGATGAAATTGGATTGTGAATGTGCCAGGAAATGGAACACGAGGCAATGTAAAACAAAACAGGTTCGCCCTGCAACCCTCGCAGTAAATGTACGTGAGAAAACTGCTTTCGCTTTAGCAGCCACTGTCTACACCATTTTGACCGCCTTCTCTGTTTCCTGCGGTTGATCTGAATGTTTTTTGCAACACAAGTTGCGAACACAGACCACAACAGAACTTCCTCCATTTCTATATTTAAAAATGAATGAATTAAGTTTTTGGCGTTTACGGGGAGCGTAGTCGCTTGCCACTCATATTTCTTTTCTGCACCGACAGATAGCGGGCGAGTAGTAGATTGGGGTTTATGTCGTGTGAACACCCCACATTTGCAGCGATCTTTTGCATGTACAGACATCTGCGCCAATGTCTGTGCAGACTGATCGTTGCGTGTGGACCGGCGACACATCGCCTAGATTTTGTTGCCCTCAGCGCCCCAAGCGGCCGGTAGGTTGAACCGTGAGTTCGGCGCGATCGTGAAAGCGAATAGTGATTGTTTATTTTGATTTATACAATGGTTTTTACCATCGGGAGCGTTTGTAGAGCAATAAATTGCAGCAGCAACAGGAAGAAGACACCACAGCTGTCTTTTTTAGGTTTCCTAAGGATCCTGAGAGGTAAATACCATCATCTTACTAATCTGTATCGTCAGGATTCACTTGCAAACTGTATGTGTATAAATGATGACTGTTTCGTTTTGGGAGCAGAAATGGCTAGTTAATAGCAGACGAAAAGACCTTATGAAGAAAGACCCAGTTTACCTGTATAATAATATTAGGTTTTGTTCGCTACATTTCGAACAAAATCAGTTCATGAACGCAGACAATAACAAACTCGTGTGGAATGCAATACCCACACAGTTTGACATTCCAAATAAGCCACCTCAGCTGACGATAAAGAGGAAAGTGCCACAAAGATTCAACAGTCAATCTAAAGCTGTAAAACAGTCCTATGACACAGAAGCAGCCAGTTCAACTCTCCATGTATCAGTGCCATATTCGTGTGAATCATCAACACAGACCTGCTTTGACGATGAAGTGGTTAGATTAAGTGCAGCTGTTCGTCTCTTACAAAAGCGTGTGAAGTGTCAGAATGTGCAGATCGCTAGACTTCGAGCGAAACTATTATGGGACAAGGAAAATGCCCACAGACAGATTGTTTGAAAATTATTCAAATATTTGGTTTTTTGTGAAGTGTAATGTAATCAGCTCATTATAATGTTTTCAGTGTATTTCTCCCACTATTTGGCAGTTGCTTGTCCCACTTATAATAATATAAAGATGAAGGTTGTACTTGTGGCGACAGGTGACAATGACAAACACAGTAGGCCTACAGAACGATAAACGAGCTTTCGATCGCTTTTCCATGTAGAGGTACATGTCTGTGCTTCTTACATGTGAATCTGTGTGTTTATATTCTTTTGATATCAACATGGTAAGTTGCAATCCTGTCCAATGTCACAAGTGTTTCTTCACGAATGTGTTGTAGCTTGCCACTCTATTCATGGTTTTTGTCCATACTTGCACTTATTTTAGAATCACATTTAGAAACATACATGCCTTCTGATACTACACAAACTCTTGGAGGCAAGAAAATAACTCAGATAATTCGGAAATTACGTAGGAAATGGATGCAAACAAACATTATGCTTACGACGCGTCTGACGTTCAGCTTACCTGCCACTTGGAGCGCCAGTGTCGCTCCATCTGTCAAATGGTAACAACTTTTACAGCAGTGAGTGTCGCGACTGTTATATTAGAATGTGGTTTAGTCACAGTCGAATTGTAGTTTAGTGCTGGAGAATGTGGCTTCTCTGATCGACTGTTTCGCAACAATACGGGGGTCATTAGAGCGCCTGCTCACAGCGCTAGATGCGCTGGAACCTTTTACGCATGCACGGAGCGAGCTTTGTCGACCAATCACAGCCCTCGCTGGCACGTATGCGGCCCCAGGCATTATTAAATGTTCGTATTACACGATGCGCGAAAGCGTACACCTAGAGAGCCTGTACAGGCTCTCTACGTACGCCTATGCACCAGCGCCCCTAGCGTGCATACCTGTAACTACATACTGGTTTATGTCCGACCTACCAGCAGATGATATTCGCGAGCAGCAGACGATACGCGCGCGAAAAGAAACTATAAGTGTCTGCTGTCCTGTAAAGTGGTCTGTTCTACCGCACTGAACTCAGGAGCGAGTGTATGATGCACTGGATACATTCAAATTATTTCTGTGAGCTCAAGGTTCGTATTTAATAAGAAATTGTTTTCTTTACCATTATTTATTGAGTAATTGTTTTCTCTTATATAAGTTAGTACTGTTCTGACTTACAGACTCAATATTTTTATATTACGACACTTGGTTGCACTGGTATATGTATATCGAATTTTACATTCATACAGCATATTACACATGGAAGATCCACTTGTGTTTGAAGCTATTGCTCTGGCAATGGCAGTAAATCTTCAGATTAGGGAATAACGGCGACAAAAACGAAAAGCCAGACGTTGTTGGGTTCGACCCTGGCTGAAAAGAAGGGATGAAGGTGGGGAATATATTAACTTTTAATGAAAGAAATGAGGCCCGAAGATCCGCAAGAATTTCGGAACTTCGTTAGGATGGACATGGCCTGTTTCTAGAAGCTGCTGTCTATGATAGAAGATAAAATCAAAAAGTGTGACACAGTCATGAGGGAGGCTATCTCACCTTCTCGAAGGTAAGAATTATATGTTTATACATTTTGTTATCATACCAACCAAGACGTCTCATATAATTTCGTTACATGCCCTGTTACGTTGCAGGCTGGTTGTTACATTATGGTTCCTGGCGACTGGGGAATCTTTTAAGAGTCTGGCTTTTAGCCACAGAATTGCACAGCCCACCATTTCAAAAGTTGTTGTGGATGTATGCACTGCAATTTGCGACACTTTAAAGGTCCAATACTTAAAGGTCGTTGTAGTTGTGATTTTCAGTCCTGAGACTGGTTTGATGCAGCTCTCCATACTACTTTTACTACTTTATCCTGTGCAAGCTTCTTCATCCCCGAGTACCTACTGCAGCCTACATCCTTCTGAATCTGCTTAGTGTATTCATCTCTTGGTCTCCCTCTACGATTTGTACCCTCCACGCTGCCCTCTGGTACCAAATTGGTGATCCCTTGATTCCTCAGAACATGTCCTACCAACCGATCCCTTCTTCTATTCAAGTTTTGCCACAAACTCCTCTTCTCCCCAATTCTATTCAATGCCGCCTCATTAGTTACGTGATCTACCAATCTAATCTTCAGCATTCTTATGTTGCACCACATTTCGGAAGCTTCTATTCTCTTTTTGTCTAAACTATTTATCATCCATACATGGCTACACTACATACAAATACTTTCAGAAACGACTTCCTGACACTTAAATCTATACTTGAGCTTAACAAATTTCTCTTCTTCAGAAACGCTTTCCTTGCCATTGCCAGTCTACATTTTATATCCTCTCTACTTCGAGCATCATCAGTTATTTTGCTCCCCAAATAGCAAAACACCTTTACTACTTTAAGGGTCTCATTTCCTAATCTAATTCCCTCAGCATCAACCGACTTAATTCTACTACATTCCATTATCCTCGTTTTGCTTTTGTTGATGTTCATCTTATACCCTCCTTTCAAGACACTGTCTACTCCGTTCAGCTGCTCTTCCAAGTCCTTTGCTGTGTCTGACAGAATTGCAATGTCATTGGCAAACTTCAAAGTTTTTATTTCTTCTCCATGGATTTTAATACCTACTCCGTACCTTTCTTTTCTTTTCTTTACTGCCTGCTCAATATACAGATTGAATAGCATCGGGGAAAGGCTACAACCCGGTCTCGCTTCCCTCCCAACCACTGCTTCCCTTTCATGTCCCTCGACTCTTATAACTGCTATCTGGTTTCTGTACAAATTGTAAGTAGCCTTTCGCTCCCTGTATTTTACCCCTGCCACCTTCAGAATTTGAAAGAGAGTATTCCAATCAACATTGCCAAAAGCTTTCTCTAAGTCTACAAATGCTAGAAATGTAGGTTTGCCTTTCCTTAATCTTTCTTCTAAGATAGGTCGTAGGGTCAGTATTGCCTCACGTGTTCCAACATTTCTACGGAATCCAAACTGATCTTCCCCGAGGTCAGCTTCTACCAGTTTTTCCGTTCATCTGTAAAGAATTCACGTTAGTATTTTGCAGCTGTGACGTATTAAACTGATAGTTCGGTAATTTTGACATCTGTCAACAACTGTTTTCTTTCGGATTGGAATTACTATATTCTTCTTTAAGTCTGAGGGAATTTCGCCTGTCTCATACATCTTGCTCACCAGATGGTAGAGTTTTGTTAGGCCTGGCTCTCTCAAGGCTGTCAGTAGTTCTAATGGAATATTGTCTACTCCCGGGGCCTTGTTTCGACTTAGATCTTTCAGTGCTCTGTCAAACTCTTCACGCAGTATCGTATCTCCCATTTCATCTTCATCTACCTACTCTTCCATTTCCATTTAAAGGTACATTTGTGTTATTTTTTCGAGTTTGTAATACATATGTATGTATTTATATGTGCCATTCAGACAGTAATTAAATATATAACATTACAGGCACCGTCAATAGAAGAATAGTGGAATAAAATTGCCAAAGAATTTGTTGAACTGTGGCAGTTGCCAAACTACATTGGTAAGCCACAGAATTAAGTTACATAATATCGAGAAAATTTGACAATAATGAAATGTATTTAAAATGCTTTTAATGAAGTACATCAGACTCAGCTTTAAGCAGTTTTTTTATCTCTCACGCTGCAAGTCTGTGTACTGCTATATAAAACCACTTACTTTTATTTTCAGGAGCAATGGATGGGAAAAAACATAGCATTTGCACCACCATGAACTGCTGGATCAGCATACTTCAATTATAAAAAAATTTCACAATGTTGTTTTACTAGCTATTGTGGATGCTAGGTACCGTTTCTCTTTAATTGACATTGGGTGCAATGGAAGAGTGAGTGATGGTGGGGTGTATGCAAACAGCCTAATCAGCAGTGCACTTCACGAAAACTGGTTGAAGGTACCACAGCAAAAATCACTTCCTGGCACAAACATTGAAGTGCCATATGTGATTCTTGCTGATGATGCGTTTCACCTGGAGCAATATATCATGAAACCCTATAGAGACTGCCAGAACCAGAAGTCCAAACAGATTTTTAACTACAGACTGTCAAGAGGGAGGCGAGTAGTGGAAAACACTTTCGGAATTCTGGCCAACTGCTTCATAATTCTTCTCAGTACAATTCGACTACCTGTTGAGAAAGTGGAATTAATTGTTCAGACTTTATGCATACTGGCAGTGGGAAGCTGTTAAGAAGTACGATTTTTAACAGTAATAATGTACAAAAGGCAATCTTTTATTTAAAAATAACTGATCAATGAAATGCAATGCCTTAACTTTAAAATCAGTTACAGATTTCTTTACATATGCAATCGATGATAGATTTCATGACATTCAATTTCACATCAGCTTTAATTGCTGGATTTTTCAATTTCTTCAATTCAGCAGCAACATACTGCCCAAACTTGTTGTCTTCATTCCTGCCACTAATTGAAACTTTAATGTCTCTTAAGACCGACAATGTTGAGGTGCCTAATTCAGCCTCAGTGTCCCTCCTACGCATCTTTCTTGCTTAAGCATAAGGCTGCTCACTTAGAGGTGATGGTGTTGATACAGGAGTACTTCCCCCTGACCATTCCACAGTAAATATGTCTTGGGAGCACTAGAAATAGAAAACTGATACAGTATTGTGCTACATACATGTTACAATATCTAATATTAAAGTGATTGTGTAAACTACAGTGGCCTGTTTAAAGTTTTCTGTGTAAAATATAGTTAATGTAAGTAACATGTATGAAAGTGAAGTACTATTTTGTTGGAGCAAATATATATAATATAATCAAAATGGTACATTCTTTTGGTCCTAAGAGCTTAATGGCTAATGAACTGTCATTGACATACATGAGAATACTCCTTATGCACTTACATTGCTGTTGTCATCTTCACTATATGCTCATTTACTATGGTCACTTCAGTAACTGTGGTCACCACAGTATTCTGAAATAGTTGATATGTTATTCACTTGTTGCAATTACTGTTTACAACTTTAATTTAAATGTAGGTAAATACTTACACATGAGTCATTGACAGTGGTCGTGCTACATGGGTTTGATGAGAGTGATTGTGGTATTTGAAATATTAAAGACCCATGTTAGTCTATAGCAGATTGTGAACCGCGAATAACACTGAAAAATACGAATATAGATGGTAGAATTAAAGCGTGATTTGTTTTCCAAAATATTATTCACTAATATAAGCATATATACTACTTGAGTTGGAATATTCATCTGCAATCTGAAATCAGAATAAGCTGTCTTACACAAAGCAGAATTCCTACAAAGGAAGACAACAAAATGTTCGTACTTACCATAAGGCTTGGCACATTTGTCACTCTTTTCCTCGGTGTCGCTCAGTCCTTTAAAAACTTTAAAGCATTGAACCACCACACAGCAGGCTTGTAAACTTCGCTTGCCCCTGCACCACTATGCTCACTGGCTCTAATTTTTTTTAGCTCTCCACCAAAGTGCGACCGCAGTGACATGAAGCGAGCTTTACAGTCCTCATCTGTTGCGCTGGGCAAACATGCGCGAACTTTACTGCCTATCACTGCCAGTTTCTCTTTCCCGGAATGCTGAAATAAAGCAAGAGATGCAATAAAATCAAATACGAACTTTCGTAAGCTAAGGCACTGACATATCGAGAATCATCGTGTAACAAAATATGCATATTACTCAGAAATAAACGATGGCGACGTACCTTATTATGATATAGCGGGTCTTGCGGGTTTTACATACACTTTTCTTCGCTGTACGCCTGAATGAGGATACTTAAAGCCTGTTTGTTCCATTCCATTTCAAGAATATGAAGCAATAAATAGAACAATAAGCTTTCATAAACAACTAATATAAAAGAAAGTCTAGTGGCAAAAAATTACTATTTCTACTGCATTTATGAAAACCTATTTACTGAAAAAAGTGCGCAAAATCTCCAACACGAAAAACTGTCATTTGCATCTAGACACCCAACCATAAACAAATAACAAGCAGAAAGCACTGTGGTGCCCGCTTCTGCGTATGCGCAAGTTTTGCAGCCTAGTGCGCATGCGCGAATTGACGGCAATTTAGAACCGCTCCCTATTCCGGCGCACGGATAATGTATCTGCTACTTTTCGTAGTTTTGCCCGTTCTACCGCTAATGGCTGTCGCACTAGACCAGTACAGATCGCAGCCAGTGACCTCTATACTAGTATGGAGATCACTGGTCGCAGCGGATCGTCGTGTAATATCAGCTTTAACTAGCTTTGTCAGTGCACTATCTATTTCATAAGTTGATTTTAGACCAGTTTATCACTTCTAACATGGATCGGTGGCTGAAGTCAAGATCATTGAAGAAGGATGGCAGTTTCTCCATCGCCTTCACAGAAAGGGAAGTTTCCAATTGAAATGAATGAGGAGGGAGAACGACCAAATGAAGAACAATCACAAGAAGCTCCACAGACGGATTTATTATGTGAAAACGCTGCAACTACTCCACTGGTTGCAACATCCTGTGGAAGTGGAATAACCAAGAAGCGTAAGTACAACGAAAGCTATTTAGAAATGGGCTTTATGGAGTCAAACGAGGGTAAAGCTCAGTGTGTAATTTGTGCGCGAATCCTTCCGAACTTTAACTGGAACCATTTAGGTTTCCAGTTAAATTACGCCATCATTTTGAAGATACTCGCCCGGATTTCCAGGCTGCAGACATCAATTTTTTCAAAAGGAAGAGTGATGAACTAGCTGCTTCTAAGGATTGCATGAAAACTCATGCAAAAACCATTAATGAAAATTCGTTAAAAGCTTCTCTCTTGGTTAGTCATTGAGTGGCAAAAACAGACGAAAAGGCAGTAAAGCTTGTATTTTCGGTGCCATTATCAAATAGCACTGTCAAGAGACGCATTGTTAACATGTCAAATGACGTGAAAGACGCTCTTGTTTCTCGCACCCAACAAAATTAATTTTCTCTGCAGATAGATGAATCCACGGATGCTGCAGGATTAGCTATTAGCTCTTGTTTCTCGCATCCAACAAAATTAATTTTCCCTGCAGATAGATGAATCCACTAATGTTGTAGGATTAGCGATTTTATTGGCTTCTGTCCGTTATGAATATTCTGGATGTTTTGAGGAGGACCTCTTATTGTGCAGACCACTACGTGCCAACACAACAGGTACTGAAATATTTCGTCTATTGGATGATTTTTTAACGACTAACGAAGTTTGATGGTCTAATTGCATAGATGTGTGCACAGATGGTGCAAAAGCTATGACAGGTCCTACAGTCTGAGCAATAATGAAAATAAAAGAAAACGCCAAGAATTGCAGCAGTAGTCATTGTGCTATCCACAGATACGCTTTATCTACTAAACAAATGCCGGTTTCGTCCAAGAAAGTTGTAGACGAATCCATTCAAATCATTAACTACATAAAATCAAGGCCGTTGAAGTCCAGACTTTTCGCAATACTGTGTGAAAATATAGGAAGCCTTCATCGTTCCGTGCTTCTCCACACAGAAGTAAGGTGTCTCTCACGTGGGAATGCACTCTCTCAGTTGTACAAATTAAAATTGGAAATCTTAGCTTTCCTTTTGCATCATAACACCAAATTACCAGACCTCATTAATGGCGAAAATTGTCAGTGTGTACTTGCCTATTTGTCAGATATTTTCTCCAAAATGACCGAAATTAATATTTCACTCCAAGGGCAAAGTGAAGCAAAGGTCACTGCTATTGACAAAGTTCGAGCATTCAAGAGGAAAATCATTTTTTGGGCAGACAGTGTCAAGGAAGGGGAGGTCGAGTGTTTTCCTTTTCTCAAGGAGTTTTTGAAAAACAAAACATTGGCGCTTGGGAAGAAGTTGTTTCATCAAATCCTGGAACAGCTCCGAAGCTTGATGTTATTATTGGAGCATTATTTCCCAACAGCTGAAGATGAGAAGCTGCAGAAATACGAATGGGTGGTCAACCCATTCACTGTATCCAAAAAGCTGGAACATTCTATCTTCAAATGAATATGAGTTGCTGATAGAAATTGCCACAGACCCTACCTTGAAATCAAGGTTTGACATTGACAGTTATTCACAGTTTTGGATCCATTCGGATAACAAGAAATACTACCCCCTTGTTGAAAAGGCAAAACGTGTGCTTCTTCCGTTTGCCACAACATACATGTTTGAATCTGGAGTCTCGATCTATGCTGCCCACAAAACTAAGTAACGAATTAGTCTAGATGTGGAACCAGACATCCGTCTCCAGTTGTCAACCACTGAAACCAACTTTTCAGAATTGTGTCACCAGAAGCACCTTCAACCATCAGATTATGATTCCATTATTATCCCTACTGAGTCATCTATAGTAAAGAAGAAACCATTTTTCTTCGTAGATGCTCAATGAACATACCTGAACTATAACTCTGTAGGAATTTTGTTTCTGTCTTCATTTACAAAATAATTATTAATTAAATTCTGTTGGCATTGATATTTTTGTTACGAAAATTAAAATGTTCTCTAAAGCTTGTTTCTTTTCTTTATAATATATACTGTCCTCTCAGTTAAAAATATGGCCTGCCTATGCCTATACTTCAATTACAATTACTTGCTATTACTCTGACACTATATTGTGGCAACTGGCTGTGAGTGTAAACAAATGAGGACTTCACGGGACACCTTGTAAAAGGTAAACTTCATCTGCCAGAATTGTTTCCTTTGAGGAAAAAGGTCTTATGTTCTGTGAAATGCTTTGTCTTCTTATATAGAAATAATACAGTCTGTTTGTTCGTTTTCCTAATTTGTTTACAGTCGAGGCTGACTGCAATGATATAGTGTCCAAGTAGTAGTTGAAGTTGTCACCTGTGGCTAAATTGTTGCCACGCTGCCCGCCAGTTGCCAGCTACCAACTGACAGTACACTGTTGCAACGCCGCCTGCTAGCTGCCGGCTACGGACTGACAGCTGCCGTTCAGTAGATACGCAAAGACGTAAAAATGACTAGACTTTCTGAGCTGTTTACATGGGCACGAAAATTGATTGCGAAAATGGAAAACGGCTTTATAAAAGCAGATTTCCAGAATCGATTTTGAAGTGTTTACCTGACCAACCAAAAGCGGAACTGGGACATCAGTTTACGAAATCCGGTTTTGGAAACGCATGTATACTGGGTGAATGTGTTCCTACACATTGCACAACAGATGTCACAATAGTCCTTTAAAGGCAATTCCTTGGCCTCTTTTCTTTTGTGATATGTTTGTATCCCGAATCATGGGTCTGCCTCTTTTCTTCAAAGTCGCGCGGAATGGCCGCGCAGTCTGTGGCGCCATGTCGTCATGGATTGCGCGGCCTCTCCTGCCGGAGGCTAGAGTCCTCCCTCATGCATATGTGTGTGTGTGTGTGTGTGTGTGTGTGTGTGTGTGTGTGTGTGTGTGTGTCTGTGTTTGTTGTCCTTAGTGGGAGTTAAACTTAGGTTAATAGTGTGTGAGACTGGGAACTGATGACCTCAGCAGTTAAGTCCCATAGACTTTACATACATTTGAACATTTTTCTTCGGATTTCATGATAACTCACACACACACACACACAGACGCGACTGTTACGAAATTGACATGCTCCTTACACAATAGTAGCCAAACAGTATAAGTGAACAGACCACAAGCGGCAGTTTGTCAACAGTGAACGGTTTGGATGTGACGTTGATTGCTCTGGTAGGAAGTCGGCTTCAACGTGTGAAATGTCAATTACCAAGTAATTTTAATCAGTGTGTTGAACGAAGGGAGTAAATCCACTAGTAAGTGTCTGGATACAGTGGGAATTCAAATTGGATTGTTCATTTCAAGTTGTCATTCATCTCTAAACCAAAGTCTATTGTTACTTCGGGGGTGAGGGGGGTGTCATTGGAACATAGCACTTGCATTAAGAAGCGTTGCCATGGGTTTCTCTCTGAAATTTAAAGTTACTGTGCTCTTGACTGTCTAGGGGTGCGCCATGTACTTTCGACTGAAGAAGGGGTCCACCAGCGGAAATAGGTTCGGAAGCCCTGACTTAGGCTATCAGAGAGCTCCACTATTCAACAAGTTGTCAAGTCATTCTTATTTATATACATGTATATTTTTAGAATTAGTCAATATAGAACCATCGCCTATAATACCCTGTGCTCATGCTTTCTCATGTGCAAGTACTTCTCCCTACAACACTTGATGGTTGTTACAAGCTCTCAAACTGTACTTTTCCTGTTTGTGCCTTTGTGTTTGTTTGTGTGTATGTCAACGTGTGTTCATGCGGCCTGATTCTTTGGCCTACTTATTTGAAATAAGTTGAAGGTTATAGGAAACCACGGAGAATGAGAAGGACTTCAGCGATAGAAATATATGCGTATGGAAAAATTAAGATAGACCAGTACTCAGATGAGAAGTAAGGAAGGAAAAAATAGGGATGATTGCCAAGATAGAAGGAGAAAAAGAAGATAGCCCCAAAGATAGGAAACCCTTCCCACCCCTCTTCCCCAGGATCCCTACTTCGCTGGTACTTGAGTGAGAAGCCAGAGGAGGTATGATGTTAAATGTCTCCTACAAAATGGACATTCTCACCTTCACATTTGAAGTCCCCAAAGAAAGATCTCAGCAACTCCTATGGAACAGCAAATGGTGAAGAATCAGTTCCACTTGTCTGCAAGGGCTGTCTGAAAGATGTGATGTGTGTGTAGTGTTAGTCATGTTCGTACCTACACTACCTACCCTTTCCAAAAGTGATACAAACCCTCCCATTTATCTGATATCTCACAAAAGGTTAATAAATTATTGTGTAGAAATAGAAAATTGTACACTACTATAACATAATTGTTTAGTCATTCAGTTTACACTCTTTTCCATACACAGATAAAGTACTTTGTTCAGTTTTTGATGTCTAGATATTACTTTGTTTAAATAGTACTATGATATTACCTTTATACTAGTACTATTTTCTATTCGTTTCATTTCATGTTCAGAGATAACTGTTCATTCGTGATTCTCTTAAATTAGTCACTATCTTGTAGTCATATTCAGGCACCTAAATACTAACATGATAGGATAGTTTTAGATGTTATGAATAGATTACAGAATAGTTGAAGATTTGAAAGGAATTCGATGTAAGAAAACTAATGTGGAAGTAACATCGAAAACAACTCATAACTGATGGACGTCACTCCGCCTGTTAAGGCATAATGTTAACATCCCTGGGGAACAGATGTGACTCTGCCTGGATCCTATGCATCTGATATTAACCTTACTTGAGCAAGTGCATACCAGTACCTCTTGTTAAATTTTGTGTGAAAGTCTCCCCACAACAAAACAATCACCACTTTACTAGGTAAGCCAACATTAGGTAAAGTTATTCTGTTTTCTACTTGGTCATGGACAAGTTTAATTCTTCATCCCTAATCCTGTCATTATCATTAGGTTTGGAAAAAGCAACAGTCGCAACGTTTCCAGATATTATACTCTCGGAAATTTCTTGATCTATAATTAGCTCAAAAGGTTCCGCCAGACAACTTACAATTATAATGTCAAAGTTGAGTATTTTTTCCCCTGACATTGCGTCCTTCCTTATTTACACGCGGACCTGCAAAGCATGTACTAACAACACATGCATTAGCCTCTGGCATTTACAATTGAATAATCGACCATGTGCTAACACCTGGAAGTTTCGATTGAATAAACGACATTACTTTCTTAGTTCGATCTGTGCTCTCTTTCAAGATATTCATTTCCTGTCTTACAGCATTACATTTAACATTACATATATTTTCACAAGATTTTAATTTTTCATTAAGATCGGGTTCTTTATTGTTATATTTATCTTCAATAGCTAATTCTAATTTCTGGGTCAACTTCTGAAACTGATCATCCTGCTTACAGCTAAAATCGTAACCATTTTATTCATTTGGACAATTAAAGAATTACATAATTCATTCTTTAAATCTAATCGTAAATGTTCACTTTATCATTTAATACATCAAACTTAGAATTTAAAGCTTCGCCCCGCGCTTCCAGTTTTTCATTTAAAGTTGTATTCATTTCATTTCTCAAAGAGGCAATTTGAGCAGTTGAAGCTAGACTCTGTGCTTCTAACTTTTCACTTTGAGTGGCTGTATCGGCCTTCTGGTCATCTAATCTAGCATTCAGATCCTGTCTCTGGTTATCTGATTTAAGGTTTATTGCTTGAATTAAATTTGCTACCTCAGTCTAGTCTGTCATTTCGTTTGTTACAGTCATTGCCACGGTTGGCTCTGAAGTTTCTCCAACTGCCTGAATATTACACATGTGTCTACTTTTCTTTGACCTTGTAATCATCTAACCTAAAATACAATATTGTTTACAATAACTACATCCACAGTTTATTATCACGCAATCCTTTCAACTGTGCCAAACAGTTATTGTTTTTCGCTCTCCCGTCGTAGAGCTCTAGGCTGCATCGGTGAACAGGTGTAGAATCGGCACCGGTGAACAGCATGGGCGCTGGCAGCATCGAACGGTGGTTGCAGCATCGGCGACGGTGAGCGGATGCGAAGTCAGCAACGGTGAACGGAAGTTGCACACGGCGACGACGGCTGCTAATCGCGTCGGCGTTTTTGGCGGGATACTGAGTCGACGTCGGGGGCTGGTTACTGTGTCGGCGTCGGCTAGGTCGACGTATGTGTGACGACTGCTTACTTCCCCACACCAAATCTTCTTAGTCGAACTATTCTCAGCGTCTTCCTTGTTCGGTGCTTATTAACTTTTTCACCCCTTTTTCTTTGTCTTGTTACTCTCAGTTGGTATGGCAACTCAATATCTCCATATCTCGATTTCTGTCATAAAATTCCTCCTCGAATTTTGCTGTCCTTTCTGGTTTCTTTTGCAGTACTGCTTTTGTTGCTCCTCTTGATGGTGCCTCTTTGAGATCAGGTTTCAGTTCAGAATCTGTTCTACTCTGGTAGAGGTCAGCAAAGAAGCTGTCCTGTTTGATTTATTTGATTCTGTTGCTGCTTCCTATACTGTCCTTGGTAGCAATCTATCTGCTGATGATTCTCTGTTCACTTCTGGTCGTGTTGTTATTCAGTCATCAGTTCTCATCAGATGTTTTTCTACTGAAGTTGGTTGAGGCTGGAATGTTATTAATCATGGTTTACTGGAGCATACCAATAATGCATATTGTGAATTATTGTGATGTTTTTCTTTTTCTTTAAACAATAAATGAAGTCCATGTTACATGTAGTCACTTCATCTGAGGAAGACGATGGTGTCCACTGTAGAAGTGTGGTTACATCATGAAACAGTTCTCACTAAGTAACTATACAGTACAGAAATTTTGTTGTTCCTGTTGGGAATGTTGTGACTGTGTGGAATAACACAGATGGTCACTTTAGTGTGCATAGTAAGTTTACGAAATTAATAACTACCTGGTTTTCTCCTCGATTATTTTATCATTTGCCCATTATATAGTTGCAAACGTTGCAAAATTAATATCCTTGTACAAAAAGATACCAAGATTGTTTCATAGAGTAGTTTACACTTTTTACTTTGCATACAAAGGTTTCATATTATAATTTGAAGTTATAATTTAAAACAAGTAACTATCTGATCAGACGAAATTACAGACTCTGTTAGTTTTAATACATTCTTAGTAATTTGAAAACATACTTAATTCTAAATTTCCAGAAAGCAGTGAAAACCATTATTGGAGTAATGCTGGTGGAACACTCAAAATCTGAATTATTTACTTTATAATACTCTTCACAAAAGACGTAATTCACCAGCTCATCCATAAAGCAACTCATTTTTATTCATAACAAGAAGTGTGATATTATGTTCCTGACACTTTGGAAATATTACAAAGTAAGCATTTCATCAGGATTCCCCATGATCAAAAAATTCTCAACATATCATGTGCGTTAAGGTACAGCGCTAGGAGAACTTGGTTGAAACAAGCTTTATTGCACAAGCAAGCAAATACATCACTGTGTATAAAACACACCATAATTATAGAATATATGTATGTAAAAAACCATCCTCCGAACTTCAATCTTTCCATGCACTTACAAATCAAGCACAAGCCAGGCACTGTTTCGAAACGAAATTCAGCAGTTGTGTAGCTTACAAAACACAAATTCTGTCTCTTTCAAAACAAGTTTTCTCTACCACTTTGTGCAGTACTGAAGGCTAAAAACGAAAGTTTAGGAAAGTAAGAGGTCGAGCAGTACCCCTGAAGGAATTTATAAACTGACATGATTCGCTTACACAACAATGGGTTTGCCAGACGATATATATGAACCAAAGGAAACAGATAATATAATGTACAAAGATGTTTGTAGCTTTATGCTATCTTTGTTTATCTGTATTTGTATTTCTGGTACCTAAAAGATATATATTGATTCCAGGTTTCGGAATATTTTGTCATTAAAGGAAACGAAGTGGTACAGATTGAAGGTCCATGTTCATTAGTATGCATCTTCTCCTCCTCCTCGCTCTCCCCTCCCCCCCCCCCCCCCACTGCCCAAACAATGGAAGGTAGGCGGAAGGCCAGACAGCGTTCAGAGTGCTTGTGATTTATTAATGAAATACTGAAGAAACAAGAAGTCAAAGAGACAAACGAGTGTGGTGCCTGTGCCATGTATGTGGCATGCAAATTACGGAGCTGGCATCACTCCATTGGACAATAACGGTGAACAGAATAAATCAAGTCGTTTTTGGAGCAGAACTACAGGAAAAAGTGCTTCACTGAATGTGAATGCAGCAGAGGAGTTGAATAGTATCGATTATCCTGTGACATTCACATTAAGTAACAGCAAAGAAATAGAGGGTGTTGAGTCTGATGATATATGTTCTAAAAGTGACAACATTTAATAATGTATCAGCATGTATTTTAAGATTTTTTTTTTAAATCAGGCACCATCACGTTTACAAAACTCTTCATGTTTTCAGCAAGTGCTCCAAAAACTTCAGATATTGGTTAACATATGGATCGCTTCAAAATCTAAAATAAATATGCTAGGCTGTTACATGAATGAAGAGCAATGAAGTGTTTGGTCCACTGTAATTCCTTTCCTAATATTTGTCTTTATTTGATACAAATAGTCGTAGCATGCTAATCACAATTTCAGAATTGGAAAATGACATTAGAAGTTATGTAACACTTGCACCTCTTCCACATTCAGCTCATACCACTTTTTCTATCAAATGCTCTTGTCTGTCAAAGACAACTACACCTTTCTCTTCACTTGCTTAAATTTTGAGCATTAATCCTAGTGATACCAATGCATTTTGAATAATGTGTATTACCTCCCTATAAAAATTAAAAAACCAAAATTTGTTAATTTGCTCTCGACTAATATTAGTGGTATAATTTTAATGAGATATTGAGGTGTATGTAGGGTACAGTACTTGAAAATACTAAAAATAATAATATTCATTGTGAAAAGTCACATCTACTGGTATGGCTTAAATTTTTGGGTTACATTTAATTGAAAGTTTTAAAATATGTATAAAATCTGGTAGAAGGCTTCATGAAAACCAACATATATTATTTTGAAAATTAAGATACAAAGTACCTGACTAGAGTATAATACTTTCAAAAGATGAACATAAAGTCCCCGCTCCTCTAGTCTTTGATACTGTGAGGGGAAACACCACAAAGCCACATAAAAATACGAAATTGTCACAGTATCCAAACTAAAATTACTTAACAGTTGAATCTTCTCACAATGGAGCTGGCTTCCTCCAACCAGAGCGCTCAATATCTACCTCTACCTCGATACTCTTCAAACCACCATGAGGTGCATGGCAGAGGGTACGTCCGACTGTAGAAGTTATTAGGATTTCTCCCTGTTACATTCATGTATAGAGCTTGAGAAGAATAATGGTTTTATGCCTCTGTGCATGCAGTAATTATTTTTATCTTAACCTCATGATCCCTATGTGAGCAATACATAGAGAGGTTGTAGTATATCCATAGAGTAATGGTCCTTTCTTGAAACTTGGTTAATAGACTTTCTTGGAATAGTTTAAGTCTGTCTTCAAGAGTCTGCCAGTTCAGTTCGTTCTGTACCTCTGTGACACTCTCGCATGGACTAAACCCCTCTGTTAGTACTACCTGGTAAGGGTCCACACACTTGAACAATATTATAGAATTGGTCACACAGGTGATTTGTAAGTAATTTCTTTTGTAGGCTGAGTCCACTTCCTCAGTTTTCTACCAATAAACCGAAGTCTACCCTTGCCTTTACCCATGACTGGGCCCATGTGATCATTGCACTTCATATCCCTGCAAAGTGTAACACCTAGGTATTTGTAAGAGTTGGGCGATTCCAACAGTGGCTCTAATATCAATAGTCATAGGATACTACTTTTTTCGTTTTGTGAAGTGCAAAATTTTACATTGATGAACATTTAGAGCAAGTTGCCAATCACTTTACCACACTGAAATCTTATCAAGGTCTGACTAAATATTTATGCAGGTTCTCTGAGATAGTACTTTATTATAGATAACTGCATCATCTGCAAAAAGTCTGATTTTACTGTTAGTATTGTCCCAAAGTTCATTAATACGCAACATGGGCAGCACAGGTCTCAACATACTTCCATGAGGCACAACAACAACCATCCAAGATAACATGATGTGACCTCGCTGCCAAAGTCCTCAACCCAGTGAGAAATTTCACTTGATATCCCGTATGTTCATAATTTTGACAATAAGGATAGGTGCACCACTGAGTCAAATGCGTTTGGAAATCAAGAAACACTGGATTTACCTGGTTGTCTTGATCCAAAGTATATCGTGTGAGAAAAGTGCGAATTGCGCTTCGCATGACAGAAGCTTTAGAAATCCATTCAGGATGGCATTGTGGAGGTCAAGTACCTCATTACAATTTAGCTCAGAATATATTCTAAGTTTCTGCAACAAACTGATGTTGATGATATTAAATGGCAGTTTTGTGGTTCACTTCTAAAACCCTTCTTGTAGATGGATGTGACCAGTGACTATTTCTAAGAACTATACAATGTTTTCTGGTCGAGGGATCTCCTATAGATTATAGTCATAAGACAGGCTAACTCAGCTGAAAACTCAGTATAGAATCAGTCAGGGATTGCCCCAGGGCCTGGAGTTTTGTTCAGTTTTAACGATATCAGCTGTTTCTCAACAGCACTGACAGTAATAAATATTGCATTCATAGTTTCATTGGCACAAGGATTAAATTGGAGCAGTTATCCTGAGATTTCATCCGTAAAGGAACATTTGAAAACTGCGTTAAGCATTTCAGCTTTTGCTTTGCTACCCTCAATTTCATTTCCTGTCTCATTCGCTAGGGACTGGACACTAACTTTGGTACCACTAACGGCCTTTACATGCGTCCAGAATTTCTTCCAGTTTTGTGAAATGTCAGTGGACAATATTCAGCTCTGATAGTTATTGAAGGCATCATGCATCACTCTCTTGATAGCTAAATACGTTTTATTCAGTATCTCTCTATCTATAGCCCTACGCTTTTTTACCTATTATGCAGTAATCTCTATCTATTTAGGAATATCTTTACAGTGACTTTATACCATGGGGGATCTCTCCGAATATGAACTGTTCTACTGGGTACATATCTATCCAATGTGTGATCAACTACTCTTTTAAATCTGAGCCAGAGTTCCACTACATGCTCCTGACCTGTGCTGAAAATTTCAAGTTTAGTTGTCCTTTGTACTTTGGTAATCATTGTCGCCACAACCATGTCATGGTCAATGATATCAGTTTCGATGTGGACATCCTCAAAGACGTTAGGTTTATTTGTTGCCTTATCTTCAATATATTTGTATCATGAGTAGTGTTCCTAACTATCTGTTCTAAGTAGTTTTGAGAGAAGGCATTTAATAAAGTTTCACAGTAGGTCTTATCGCGCCCACCACTAAAAAGATTATAATTTTCTCAATTGATTGTTGAATGACTTAAGTCTCCGCCGATGATTACGCTGTGACTGGGGAACTTACGTAGAACTGAACTGAGATTTTCTCTAAAGTTTTCGGTTATATCAGGAGATGAGTCAGGTGAGCGATAGAAGAATCCAATTATCATTTTATGGCCATCCTTGATACTGAAGTACTGCCTAAACAATATCACATGCAGCTTCAATTTCTATCTCTATGTATTTGAGTTCCTTGTCTACAGCAACAAAGGTGCTTTTCATGAGCGCTTCAAACTTTGGCCCTCTGCCGCGAATGCTTCCACAGTTTATCATATCATGCCCAAACTGATCGCCGTTTACAAGCTGCGACAGGAATTGGTGATTTCACATTTAATTCCTTGTCCCTTTCTTTCTTGATGTGCTTGCCTCATGAGTCCTGAGTCTGGTCCTATGTTCTATTTCACCAAATATGATAACCACACTAAAAGACAAAACACACACACACGACAGTGCTAACGAAATACACACATGTTTCATATGCAGCATTAACCAGACTCTACAGGATCTTCTGCACAAGATGTGATTCAGCGTTGCTTATACAGTTACACTATGTGATCAACAGTATCTGAACATCCTCACAAACATACGTTTTTCGTACTAGGTGCATTTTGCTGCCACCTACTGCCAGGTGCTCCATATCTGCGACCTCACTAACCATTAGACATCGTGAGAGAGTAGAATGGGCCACTCCATGGAACTCACGGACTTCGAATGTGGTCAGGAGATTGGTTGTCAATTGTGCAACAGTTAAATAGGGTTGTAATGTGCAATAGGCAGACATCTATCAAGACCATCACACAGGAATTCCAAACTGCATCAGGATCCACTGCAAATACTATGACAGTTAGGCAGGAGTTGGGAAAACTTGGATTGTATGGTCGAGCAGCTTCTCATAAGCCACACATCACGCCAATAAATGCCAAACTTGGTGTAAGGAGCGTAAACATTGGACGATTGAACAGTGGAAAAACGTTGTGTGGAGTGACAATCACAGTACACAATGTGTGGCAGGGTATGCGTATGGTGAATACCCGGTGAACGTCATCTGCCAGCGTGTGTAGTGCGAACAGTAAAATTCGGAGGCGGTGGTGTTATGGTGTGGTCGTGTTTTTCATGGAGGCGTCTTGCACCCCTTGTTGTTTTGCGTGGTACTATCACAGCGCAGGCCTACACTGATGTTTTAAGGACCTTATTGCTTCCCACTGTTGAAGATCAGTTCAGGGATGGCGATTGCATCTTTCTACATGATCGATCACCTGTTCATAATTCACAGCCTGTGGCGGAGTGTTACACGACAATAACGTCCCTGTAATGGACCAGCCTGCAAGGAGTACTGACCTGAATCCTATAGAACATCTTTGGGATGTTTTGGAACGCCAACTTCGTGAGAGGCCTCATCGACCAATATCGATACCTCTCCTCAATGCAACACTCTATGAAGAATGGGCTGCCATTCCACAAGAAACCTTCCAGCACTTGCTTGAATGTATGCCTGAAAGAGTGGAAGCTGTCATCAGTGCTAATGGTGGGAGAACACTATATTGAATTCCAGCACTACCGATTGTCGCCTGGTGCCACAAGTACGACCTTCATCTTTATATTATTATAAGCGGGACAAGCAACTGCCAAATAGTGGGAGAAATATGCTGAAAACATTATAAGGAGCTGATTACATTACATTTTACGAAAAACCAAATATTTGAATAATTTTCAAACAATCTGTCAGTGAACAAGGTGCTAACAAAATAATGTCATCACACGAAAGAAGCAAGGAAAATTAAGTGACTAACAACAGAAGTGAATGAAATACATGCCTAAGAAATCAGCAGCCCAAATGAGCCAACTTCTTCAGTTTCTTACTTGCTTTCTTGTTGTTAGAAACTAAGTATTGATTCCAATATTTGAGCCGGTAAACGAGTCTCACTTTAACAAATATGTTGATCAAAGCAGCTTAGTTTCTTCACAACGTGCAGGAGGAAAACTTGGGATAACAAACAAAAAGTACACATATAATTCACCACAGTTTTCCTTGTGAGAATGTTCATCGAAAGCTGAAGCTATCTGATTTTCACAATCCCTCAAAAATAATCAAACATTTTCACTGCAAGTAACCAAGCTTCCAAATTTGTCTTCATACCTTTTGAAATGGCAATAAAAAGTGTCGAATCTTTGTGGCTTATTTGGAATGTCAAACAGTGGTTACTGCAGTCCACACGAGTTTGTTATTGTCTGCGTTCATGAACTGGTTTTGTTCGTAATGTAGCGAACAAAACCTAATATTATTATACAGGTAAACTGGGTCTTTCTTTATAAGGTCTTCTCGTCTGCTATTAACTAGCCATTTTCTGCTCCTAAAACGAAACATTCATCGTTTATATAGTTTGCAAGTGAATCCTGACGATACAGTTTAGTAACATGATGGTATATACCTGTCAGGATCCTTGAGAAACCTAAAAAAAGACAGCTGTGGTGTCTTCTCTCTTTTGTTGCTGCAATTTATTGCGCTACAAATGCTGCCGATAGTAAAAACCATTGTATAAATCAAAATAAAAAACCACTATTCGGTTTCACGATCGCGCCGAACTTACAGTTTAACCTACGGGCCGCTTTGGGCGCTGCTGGCGCTGTATGCATCAAAATCGAGGCGAAGTGTCGCGACAGTTATGTTAGACTGTGACTAAACTGTGTATGCGTTCTCACTTAGGAACTGCAAAGGCTGCTTGGGAATACGACCTGAAGTAAAAGTACACAGGAAAAAAATAGTGATGAATTTGATTTTCACATTTTTATTCAATAATTTTAATCATTATTTTACACGATATGGTGAAAGGTGCCCGCGGATCCCCTAGAAAAAGCTGGCGGATCCCTAAGGGGTCCGTGGACCACACGTTGGGAAGCCCGGCTATGGGAGATAAATGCCCTGTATCCGCCTATGACGAGGAATGACGGGATATGCAGTTTTAATTCAATATGGACACAACTCCTTTGCAAACTTGTAGCCGAAAGTCACTACCACATTTTTCATTTGTCGCCAAATACACTGTCCCATATGACATGCATGCAATGATTTTCAGCAGTGGGCTGCTGCTGTTGATTTCCTCTGCAGGCTAGAAGAATGTTTTTTCATTGCAAAATATAACAATGAGGCTCATTACCTCAACCATAAACACTGCTCATTGTATGCCAATTTTTTCCAGATTAGGAATTCTATTTTCAACCAATAATGTATCCAGCTACCTTCTTCACACGAAGATAAATCAGAAAGAGAAAAGAAACTCATCAACAAAGCACTTGTGACAAAGACTTGTAGAGAGGCAAAGATGTTGATTATCAAAGACACAAAACAGCTTTCCAGTGGTAGCCTTAAGATGATTTGATGCACTACCTAAGGATGTTCAGTCATTACCAATAGGGCAGTTTAAAAAAATCTGTATAAATTAAAAGAGCAACATTGTACACTACTGAAGAATTCGTCTCTGGTGATAGAGAAGTATCTACATCAGCTGCAACTCAGTGCCATGACTACAGCAAAAACTTTGCTATTTAACTGCACTATGTTCAAGATGCCTACGTATTTTAACTTTCCTTATAATTGTAAAGTATACTGTGATCTAGTTCTTAACTTTAATACAGTTTATAGTATCCTTTTTAGTATCATAGTTTAAAAGTTTAAACTGCAATTCTGTATTCATTTTATTGTTTTTATTATACAAGGTTGTACAAGGGTGAATCAAATATCCATGGGATTTTATTTAAAAAAATGTTATTGAAAAACTAAAGACAGTTATAATTTATGGGAATGAAATTGGTAATTAGGATACAGAAAACTTAATTCCCATATATGACATAGCTTGTGTATATTTACACTTGACACTGTGTCCATACAGAATGAAGTATAACAAAGAACTGACTAAAGTTAAGATGGAGGCTTGACACAGCACTTAGAGTTCAAAGATATTAAATTTCATGGTTGATACGAATTATCGACGCCACACGCCCCCTTCTCTCCCCCTCAGTACGAAGTACAATAGATGTCCAAGGGTGAGGGCGTGTGGGAATCGACGTCGGTGGAAAAAATCATGCGCGTAGGCAGGCGTACCACAGGTACTTCCATCACTAACAAGGTGGGTTGTGCAGGTGGAGCGGTGAGAGGCAGGTGCACTTTGTAGTCAGTCAGCCACCATGGCCAGATGAGATGGCAGCCGTCCAGGACTAAGTGGGCCGGGTGGTTGATGGCATGGTGGAGGCGTGTGTGGCCCTTAAGTGGATCGAGCCATTTGTAAAAATGAAAGCACGTAGAGATGCTCAGTCACACTCGAGTGGGAGTGTGAGGTTGTGTGCAATGTTGATGTGTAAGGGACCGTCCAATGACGGGACCTCAGTATCTGTCAAAAGAATGAGTACTCGGTCATCAAACGCCACTATAAAAACGTCATTCACTTGGTGCGGCAGGACAAACTGATAGTAGTTGTATGCATCTCCATCATTGGAGGTGAGGGTGCAAAACCAGTGTAGGGTGAAACTGGAGGCGAGGTTGGGAAACCAGCAAATGGTGGCAAACAGTCTTCAGCGGAAGAGTTGTGTTGTGCGGTTGATGGGAGCAAGTCTTCATTCTTGATCAAGGATGAATCATGCAGAGTCCAACTGCGGCAGTGTGAGACCATCAAGGTAGATGAAAGCTGGTTTGAGGTGATGCAGAGATACCGTTCGTGTGTGGTTTTAATCATGATATCAAAAGTGGTGTTCCTGCACTGCAGGACCTTGTAGGGGCCAAGATAAGGATGTTGAAGAGACTGCCAACTGTACCATCAAGCAGCATGGCATGTGAGCAGTCGGAGAGTGTAGTGGGAACCTAAGTCTTGGGCGGTGAGTGACTGATTTGGGGCGTGGGGGGGGGGGGGGGGGATGAAAACACATTTGTTGAAAATGCGTTCGCATCCGGCTAATGAAATCTGGTGAGGGGGTAAGATCCGGATTCCCGCCGAAAACAAATTTGGATATAGTCTCCTGTAGGTCAGGTTTATAGGTCGAGCGTAGACCAAGTAGCACCCACGGGAGAGCTTCCGACCAGGGACAATCATGGCATTGAAGAGCTATCTTGAGGGTGCGGTGCCATCTCTCCACCAACCCATTGCTTTGTAGGTGATAGGCGGTAGTGAATATTTTTTTAATACTGCAGATATTGCAGAGGATGGTGAAAATGGAGGATTCGAACTGTTGACCCTGATTGGTGGTGATAGTGGTTGGGCCACCAAAACGAGCGAACCACAAGCCTATGAAAGCTTTGGCTACCATCTTGGCAGAAATGTTAAGGAGAGGGACAGCCTCGAACGAGCAGGACAAACGGTTGATAGTTGATAAGATATACCTATGACCCTCCAAAGGAGGAAGAGGTCCGATCAGATCAATATTTATGTGACGGAATTGTCCTGTGCGATGTCGAAGTTGCCCAGAGGCGGGGAGTTGTGGTGGCTGATCGTGTTGCGATGGCAAGTGATGCAGCTGCGTGACCAGGTTTGACAGTCCCGTTTCATGTTCTTCCAAACAAAATGGTCTGACATGAGATGTGTGGTGGCTCAAAAGCCCAGGTTGGCTAGGTTATGCAGGGCGTCGAAAACCTGTCAGTGCAGTCCGGGTGGGAGCAAAGGGTGTAGGGTGCCGGGGGAAGAACCACACCACACCTCATCAGAAACCCCAGTAAATGTAGCCTTTGTGAAAACAAGTGATGTTTGTGGGTCTCGTAGAAGAGCCAGACAATCTTCGTCAGAAGCTTGGAGGGAGGCCAGATCGGAAAGATCAACGATGCAGGAAACAGCACTGATCAGAAGAAATCCACAGCGACGTTATCTGCACTCCTGATGTAATGGTTGTCTGTTGTGAATTGAGAAACCAGGTCAAAGTGGCAGTAACGTCGAGGGGGGGGGGGGGGGTGTCCTCAGATGGGTTGCAGAACACTTTTGCCAGTGGTCTGTGATCGGTGAAGGTGAAAAACGAATGTCCCTCGATGTCGGGGTGGAAATGTTTGATTGCCTCGTAAACAGCAAGTTCTCTATCAAATGCAGAATATTTTCTCTGAGTCGTAGATAGTTTCTTGGAGAAGAAATGAAGGGGTGAAACTGCGTCACCCTTGCATTGTTGCAACACTGCCCCCACCGCGATGCCGCTGGATTCCATAGCGATGAATACCTCGGTCGAGTGGTCGGGGTGAGCGAGTGTCACAGCATGAGCTACAGAAATCTTCAGAGCCTTGAAGGCCTCTAGCACAGAGCAGTCCAAGAGACAGGCTTGATACTGGAAGGTTGTTTGCCTGAACAGTGCTGGCGGAAGGCAAATGGCAACCATAGTAATTGGTGGTACCGAGGAAACGGCGTAGCTCTTTGTAATTAGCCAGGGGCGGCAGAGATGCAATAGCCTGCACACGAGATTTGGGAGGCTGAATTCCGTCAGCAGAGACGGTGTAACCTAGGAAGGAGACTTACGTCTGGCGCAACTGAAACTTGTCTTTGTTGACCTCAACATAGTTGGAGTTCAAGGTCTGGAGGGCCGTAGACAGATGATTGATGTGTTCCTCCACTGAGCTGCTGCTGAAAACGAGGATATCATCCAGATAAGCAACTGTCGCAAGATAGAGTTAATGAAACGTTGCAACGTTTGTGCCGCGTTCTTTAGGCCGAACGGCATGAAGTGGTATTGGAATAAACAAAGCAGTGTAATAATACCCGTCTTAGGAATGTCTTCTGGCGCCACAGGAATCTGGTGATAAGTGTGTTTACAGTCCATAACACTGGAAATTGTGGCGCCCGATAACATATGAGTGAAGTCATTGATGTTGGGCATTGGGTAATTGTCCATAACAGTACGAGAGTTTAAGTGCCTGTAATCGCCGCACTTTCGAAAAAATCCGTCGTGTTTGGGGATGAGGTGGATTGGTGAAGACCAGTTGCTATCTGAAGGATGCAGAACACCTACCGCCAAAAGTTCATTAATCTGCTGCCGGGTCGTGTGCAACTTGATAGGGTTGAGGCGTCAGACCTTATGTCTAATAGGAAGGCTGGCAGTGGTAATTATCTTGTGTGTCATTCCATCAGTGATGGAAGAAACTGAGAACTGCACATGAGATTGGTTAACGTCCAGGTGCCAAGTCTTCGGACGAGTAGGTCGTGATGAGGCATAGCCATTAGCTTGAGTGGGGAAAGGTAGCATGAAAGTCACACGTCTCTTACAGGAGCATGGCGTGTGCTTGTGTGGAGGGGGTGGGTGCGCGTGGAGTGCCAAGCGAAGGGGAACGGGTGGCGACTGTCCACTGTTAGCTGGACAACCAGCGCGGGCGAGAGCAGTGCTGGCGTCGCACGTGGGGCCACAATGGCCACTGGGTCATGTGGCCAGTGAGTGAGAGAGGGGGAATGTTTATCAACACGTGCAGTAGCTGTCCAAGAGGTGGGCATGGTCGCAACATGTGCATAACTGTCATTAGCAGCACTGTTTGAAACACACGGCACTGGATGAGGCGAGTGTGACGGGGGCTCGGAACATCACACGCAAGTAAAGTTTGTGGACTAACATGGTGAGAGTTCGAGCTAGGCTTGGTCGAGCAATATTGTTTAGGTGGCGGCGCCATGGACTGCAGTTGCAGAGGTGAGGTATGAGCCACAACAAGCTCACTGTAAGTGGATGCGATGTGTTGTTTCAGTTTCTTGTTGTCCTGGTGGAGTTGCGTCGCTGATACATATTTTGACAGTACGTCGGTAACGCAGGTCACAATGTTGCCTGCAAGGGCAGAGCACTCGCGTATGATATCGTATGTTGCAGTGGAAACAGAGCATTGGACATAGGTGCAGGTGCGAGGTATGTGAGTGTTCATAGGATGGTGGAGCACTGAACCCTGTATGACGTTAGGAGATATTTCGTAATGAGACAAAAAATCCATACCGAGGATCGGTTCATCGATGTCGGCAATATAGAATGTCTATGGAAAACGTAGAGACGAAGCTGGGGTCACCATGACCTTTACTGGGACTGAGGTAGGTAACGTCAAGGCGTTGACAGCTTGCAGAAATGTCTTCATCTTTGAAGAACCGGGTAGAGCCATCGAAGTAGGTATGATCGACATGTCAGCACCAGGGCCAACCAGAAAAGCTAGACCTGACACAATGTCAGTCACATAAAGACGACCACTCAGCCAGGTGGATGAGTGAACAGAGTGTAATATAAGAGGACACCTGTTATGTTCCCCGCAGGACTCGGCGTCTCTTAGTTCCTATGGTCAGCGTTCGGGTGTTGGCATGGCAACCTGCACTTCTTGGCATTGTTGCCGAAGACTTTGTGGTACCAGCAGAATGGGTGAGCAGTGTGAGGAGGAGGTGGAGACTGTGACAGTGGGAGCAGCTTGTCCTCATTGATTTGTTCCGGTAAATACACCAGTACATAAGGGGTGTGGGCAATCCTGGAGTGCTCGGACAGTGGAGAGAGTGAGCAGATGCTGCCAGAAGAAGTAGATGAGGTGACGGCAGAGCAAGCCCTGCCTCTGCCGGCTGAAGGTTGGTATGCAGAGTCAGCTGTGCCAACAAATGCTGTGGAATCAACTGGCTGATGTTACCGCAGCAGCGAATACAACTGGTCAGAAATGCGTAGGTGGGAGCCGATGGACTCGAACAAGTGTGGTGACAGATGGATCTGTAGATCGGTGGGTAGTTTGGCAGACCACACAGCCCATAGTGTGGCGTCAGGCATGGTATGCTCATTCACAAGCAATAGAAGGTGGCGCCAGAGTTTTGAGGGGGTGCATTTCCCCAGGTGGACACATGGACGGATGGACGGCACAGAAAGGGGGCCTGGAAACTGGACCATGAGTGATGAGTGCTCAATGGAAAGGACCTGCTTCCAGAACAGGATGAGAGACCGGCGCAGCAGACACAGGTGGTGCTGTGGAAGCGGCATGCGGTTGAGTGATTGGAAACGGGGGAGCCCCGCAAGTGAGGCTGAGCAGGGGGGCGTGTGTGTGGAGTGGGGCAGTTGAGAGCGCCACCCATTTGGAAACTATCTGCTGCGTAACATGTCTGTAGTGCATGTGGTGGGCCACTGAGGTTAAGTGAGGGATCCATGTTATGTGAAACACTGAATTGTGCATGTAAATTAGACACAACTGGAACACCACATGCTCGGAACAGATCTGGTGCAGTTTGTAGTAATTGCATCATTGCACACGGCCCATCAGTAACTGATGTAGCATGCTGATGGGTGGCTAAACATGTGTTTGAATGGAGATCACTTTGTTCTTGAAACACTTAATCTGAAGAGACACAATCCGTAATATTGTTCAGTTCACATTTCACTGTCAGATGGGTATAATCCGGTGACATGAAGCCTGAGTCCATTTTCACTCCAATGGCACAGTTGTCGACCATTGAAAACTAATGAGGTTAGCACATAGCATTGGTTAAGAAAGTGAATCACTGTGTGTAAATGACGAATATCCCATTGGTGAAGAAACAATGAAAGTCGGAGAGCAGTGTTGTGCTTCCACATCTTCGAACAAGGCATTGTTTGGCATGGTCATTGCATAGTGCATATAACCTGTTGCATAAAAACCAGCTCAGATGATGTGAAACACGAACAAACTGTGGGGTCACCACTATGGAAAGGGATCGGTAATCGGGATATAGAAAACTTAGTTCCCATATATGCTGTAGCTCACATATATGTACAATTGACACTGCATCTGTACAGAATGAAGTATAACAAAGCACTGACTAAAGTAAAGTTAAGATGGAGGCTTGACAGAGCACTTAGAGTTCACAGATATTAAATTTCGTGGTCGATACGAACTATTGATGCCATAAATTTAATTTTCCACATAATTTCCCATTTTAGATGTATGTTTTCCTGCAGAAAGAAGGAAGGTTTTTTATCATATCATTCTGGAAAGTAGCTGATTGCATCAGGAACCAGCTGCACACGAATTTCTCTGTGCCTTGTCATCTTTAAATCGTGCCTTCCTACAGGTTGTTTAAGCAGTCCAAACAAATTGAGATTGCAAGGTGACAGGTCCAGGCTGTCAGGAGAATGATGAAGTTGAGCCCAATGTGTTTCCTGTAGTCTCGAAAGCTGCAGTATGGGGGCTGCCATTATTGTGGAGGAGAGTGACCTGTTGAATCGGTTGGTCTCATCTTTTGCATTGATACGCATCCCTCACCTTCCTCAACATCTCAGAGGAGTATGTAGCACTGACTGTGCATTGCTCATGCAAAAACTCAATGAGAAGATTGCCTCAATGGTCAGAAAAAATGGTTGAAAGAAACTTGGCTCACTGACAGTGAAGTCTCAGCTTTCACTGGAGCTTCCTGCCCTTTCCTCCATGACTCCATACTGGCTTGTTTGGTTTTAGGACTGTACTGGTGGACCCATGTTTCTTCACAGGTGATGATCCAACTCAAAAATATATCACTTTTTTTCTCAAACCCTGCTGTAAACCTCTGACAGACCTCCGATTTTTCATCAAAAGGCAAAGGACCGATCTGGAACACATGTCACAGAAATGTAGATCATTTATGAAGATCTCCTGACTTATTCCAACCTCATCTGCAATTTCCCATATCTTCACACATTGTTTGCCTTCTAGAATGCTGAAAGACCATGAATGTTTTCATCTGTAATGCTGGTCTGGGGATGGCAGTCATGCTGCTGATTTTCCACATATTCTTATCATGCCTTGAACTCTTTATGGCAGATACAGAAACATCTCCCTAACAATGTTTGATCACCAAACTGTGCAGCCAATCCTGGAAAACTCTGCTGTTTGAACTCCTTCACAAGCAAGAAATTTTATAATTATGTGTTGTGCAGTGGAGGGGTGCTATTGCTCCAACATTGTGAGCATTACTGACAAAACTCTTGGAAGTATGTAACGGCTGGCTCTCCCCACTCCTAACAGACCCACTCAACAATACTAGAAGAGTGGATCCAGTCCTACCAACTGTTGATGCTTAGGAACAAAAATTATGTTTACAATTGATTCACTCTCATAGTAATCATGACACATTCTGTCCACCCAAGCATTGTGAATGATGCAGAATTAGTAATAAATTGGTAATATGATTCTAGTACACACAGATACTATGACTGTAGATAATAAGTGTTCATTGTGTTTAATAATATGCTCTTATGTCTCTTTTTCTTTATATCACCACATATTCATTGCATTTACTTTGTCTAAGAATTCCATATTCTTGACAGTACTCATCTGTGTCAGAAGCTACTGAACATAAAATGTTCATATGTGGATATTTATTTTGTTATTAAAACTGAGGTAAAACTATGACATTGATTTGGAAAGAATAAGAATATAGACAACAATAAGGAAAGTAAGCATTTTAATACTGAAAAATATACAATAAATGGACATATGATGTAATGTCACTAAGATTAACTCCAACAGATTTCCTGAGACAAAATGAATATATTTTACACTTTGATAGGAGACATTTCTATTCTTACTGCAATTTATAATGACTAAGAATTTATATGAGATAATGTTCAAAATGGTTTGTTTCTAACATATAAATTCTGTCCTGTTTCAATGATGTTGTTAATACATATGGCACAAATGTTTCAGTTTTCATTGACTGTACTACCTAGACACAGTAAGGTTTTAATCTTGACATTCATTTTGACATTCCAATTTCGAAATTGTCTTGGGGTTCCATACCATATCCATATTTGTTCCATGCTGAAAAAAATGTTCTGAATATAAGATTTTCATTTGTCATAAGACATTTAGGTGTCTGAGCAAACTGTCACATGATACCATGTCTAGCAAAATTAAGTAATACTTTGGTTGATTTTCTACTGAAATAATGTCAAACACAAACTTAAATACCTAGAAAATGAAGACATTTGAGAGCTATTTGTATTTTCATGCAAAGATAAAAAGTTTGATATCTTTATAAGGAGTCATAAAAACTGTTAAACGAAGTAAGTAATGTATAGGATTGTAATGGGTGACTTCAATAAAGAAGGAATGATAAATAAGAGAATACAATTTTCCGCAGGAATTATACAGGAGACAGTACTAAAACATTCTGAAAAGTAAAGAAAAGTATATCATACATACATTCTCCAGGAAAAATATGTACAATATGTACAGCAAATGAAGTTGGAACCATAACTATAGGCTATATTTTATTATAAAAAATCTTTGAACATTGTGTAAGTCTTAAAATATTACAATACTCTAAACTCTTAACTGGAATACAAGCAGTGAAAGGAATTTATGTATTTCATGTTCTGTAGATCCATATGAGAATATATCTCTGGATATAGAATGAGTGAAATTTTTACAAATTATTGTTTAGTGCACAAGTACATTGTCCTCATCATATATATAACAGAAACAAATAAACTAACATATAATCTTACTTATGAGTTATCATACGAGACATCTGAACAAATATACCATTATACATTCAGATATACATGCATTTCAGTTTTAAACTACACAGTAGCTAGACAAAGAATGATGATTAGACCATAAAGGCCACAAAAATAGATTTAAGCATACTTAGCATTTTGGCTTAGAAATTCATCTATACTATAATATGATCCATCTAGAAGGAACTGCCTCAGCTTTTCTTTAAACCTGGGTATATTTCCAAGCAGTTCTTTCATTATTGGTGGAAGAGCATTAAAAATACGGGTGCCACTGTATAAAGCTCCCTTCTGCACCATGCTCTTTGTGCTTAAATCATAAAGAATATCAAGTTTTCTTCTGGTGTTATAATTATTGGACAAACTATTGGTTTATTGTTGTAAAACAGTTGCTGTAAAAATTTGAAGGTCCCTAAATAGATTCCAGCTTGAGTGCCTAGGACATACTCCACACATAATTCTTAAGGCTCATTTCTGTTCATGGAACACTTTTCTTGCTATTGGTTTGATTTCCCCAGAATATTACACTGTAGGCCATAAGATGATGGAAATAGCCAAAGTATGCTGTTTTTATTGTGGCCATCTCCCTATTGTCTGATACGATTCTCAAGGAAAATGTTGTTGAACTTAATGCTTTGCACAGCTCTTGGATATGGTAGTGCCACTTAAGTTTGCTGTCTATTTGCAGACACAAGAACTTGGAGGACCCAAATGTTCACCCATTTAGGATAAAAGAACATAATTTGTATTTTTTAGTTTGCTGGAAAGACCATTAGTTTCGAACCATTTTGTCATATCTGCAAAAGCCTTATTTACTATTTCATTTGATGCAGTCCCCTAGGGATTATTAACTACTGTGGTAGTGTCATAAGTGAACATGATGATTTTCCCATGTTCTGTGCTGAGTGGCAGATCATTTCTAAATATTAGAGAAAGAAGTGACTCCAATACTGAGCCTTGAGCTACTCCAGTGGCAATGGAGCCCCAGTCTGAAGACACGTGGCCACCATGCAGTCCTTCCATGATTACTTTTTGCTTTCTATCACACAGATAGAATCCAAGCCGTTTGCCTTCTGTTCCACTCATTCCTAGGGTGTTGGCTCAACCATTCAGTTGTGCATCAGGTTTCTCTAGTTTAAAGAAAAAACTGAGAGTAATGAAATGGGTCGATAATTTGTAGCATCAGTCTATTCTCCCTTTGTATAAATGGGTTGTATAAATCCACATTTTAGCCTGTCAGGGAATATGCCTTCTTCCAGTGACATATTATAAATATGGCTGAGGACTGTACTTATTTCTCTACAACAATATTTCAATAATTTGCTGGAAATGTTATCAACTCCAGTAAAGCTTTTACTTTTTTTAGGACAGAATTACTTTTTCAGTTTCTTTCACTGTCGTTTTCCGAACATGCATCTCACCTATTTTGTTAGTTAAGAGGTTATGCACAAATTCTGTAGCTTTCTTTGCCAAATCCAAGCACCCCATTTGATTTGTGACTGTTAAGAAATGAAAGTTGAAAATATTAGCCACTATTTCAGGATTATCCACTGTATTGCACCATTTCTTAGGCAAAAGATTCAGCAGCAGCACGAAGGACAGCCTGAGAGGCAGTCCTAGCCCCCAACCAGTAAGGTAGTACTTATAGTGCCCAAGAGTGGTGGTACAACCACTCTGTTCCCTAGATAAATAACTCACCAATGGGGAGATCAGTTCTTCATTCAAGGAAAATTGATCTACTCTCATCTTCAGGTGGTCATGGGTGTGATTGGCAGGAATACAGCTTGCAGAATTGAAGTTTCCTACACAGGCAAATGGCTGTAGACTCATAACAGTAGACTCTATCTGACAATGGTTGGTAACACTTCATTATATTCGCTGGGCCATCCATGCATTAGTGATGCAGATGGAGTGGTCAAACTCTGAGAATGAGTGGAAGGAAGTTGAGGGTTCTATAAAAGTCGATGATATGATGCCTTGTATTGGTGACTGAATGTGCTCCCATTTTTTGAGCTTGTCAGTGCTCCTGGCTAGTCTAGTGTTCAGTTTCAGAGCATCAGAGCATCTCTTTATGCTAAGTTTGCAGCATGAAAAGGTATTGTTTCATTGTCACTATACCCCCGCCGGCAAGAAATTGCACTTGACAGTTCGCTTTTTGTCTAGTTAGGTTGGCTATACTGTAATAGAAATGTTGCAACAGCAGCCTCTATACACACAGCAGACGATACAGTTTTCCGCCCCGTCTCGTAAATGCAAGCGATTGAGCAATTACAATGTATATAAAAACTCGTTTTTAGTTGTACTACAATGACAGGAAGTAAACACCCGTATAATAATGCATGTAAAAGCATAACAATGCGCACCCTTTCGATAACGGAGCAAAGAAATACAAAAAACGAGCATCTGACGACTGGTACTTTAAAATCAATAATGTACGTAGTTTACAAAATAAATAATAACCGAGATTGCAATAAATAACCAATATTAGAATTTTTTCACTCGCCAATTTACAGCGATAATGGCGCAATTCCATCCAGCTCGCCATTGTCACTGTTGTCCAATTCATCGCTAAAACCGTCTTCATCATCGTCATCGGCAAGACAAATCATTAATTGTTCATGGCCACTGATAATGCCTTCAATTGTCTGTGCTGCTCGTATAAGCTTCTCGACGTGCTCTACTTTTTTTCTCCATGAGGCTGCATCCACAGTCACAAGAGCTTCACGCAACAGCTTTTCCACCTCTGTTATTGTAAAGGACTTGTTGTTGTTCCTTACATACATTTTTACGTCACTCCATACTAATTCAATAGGGTTGAAATGGCAATGATATGGTGGCAGCCTTATTACAGTATGACCCTGCTCCTTGGCAATTTCGTCTACTACGTATGTAGGTGTCGTAGGCTTATTTTCTTTAACAAGAGAATTTAACAGAACCTTTGTCATACCCATATCCGCTGCAATATTTCGAGCCTGTAACCACTGCACCATAACTTCTTTCCGATCATTTGTAGTTGGGGCTTTGTTCTGTATCACCGAATGATATGGAGCATTGTCCATTACAATTGTTGTAGGGACAGGAAATTGTTTTAAAAGGTTCCTGAACCACTCAACAAATCGTGTGTGATCCATATCTTCATGATAATCACCAGTCTTTTTTTATCTAAAAACTAAAAGTGCGTCAGGGACAAAACCACTGGAGGAGCCTGCATGGACCACAATTAATCTAGCTCCTCTTCCCGTCGGCTGATGGCCGCTACTGCTGGGTGTGTTATCCGTCCAACATTTACTGACAGCTTCCCCGGCATTAACCCACGTTTCATCTAGCCAAATTATGGAATTAATGTCTCTGCCCACAATTTTGTGCAAGAAAATGCTACGAGCGGTAACAATATGTGCCCTCTCTAACAGTACTTTGCGTGCGTCTAGCATTTTGTAACGGAAACCCATATTTTTTAGCACAATTTTTAGTGATGTTTTACCACCCCTGAAGAGTTCACTTTCTTTTGAAGAGATTAATAACTTAGCTACAGTTGGATACTCTTTTCTGCTGTAGTAAGCATAAACATGCCTATGAACTGCATCAGTCTGGAAAGAATATAAATCTGTGATAGGACTACACCGCTTTTTCTTCTTTCCCGGGGTTGATAAAAATGTATTATTTGATCCAGACAGCTCGGAATCATTACGGCTCACGTCAGTATCTTCCAAGTTTTGTAGTAATACTCCCTTACTTACTACCATTCTTGCGCTAAAACCAAGAGTTTTCGATGTACGTTCCACCACTTTGTCGGCAGGAATTGATGGCTGTCCATGAATGCTTATGTAGTTTTTCTCCTGCTCGTAAAACTGACGAGTTCTGCGTAGCAACTCCAGTGCCTGGCTGTTTAGCAGCACCCCTCGATGCAAAGGATTGTCACTAGGTGAACGAAGTCTTTTCGGTGGCATTTTCCAAGTACGTAAACTCACAACGTAACAAAAGTCATAACGATATAGCATACAGTACAACGAAAACACGCGGTAAACAACACACAACTCACGTTGTATACACATTCACTAAACAAAGCCGGCAACGCGGGATCTTTGACGTCACAGCACGTGAGTAACAGCAGTGCTCACTGCGCTGTGATTGGCTGGCGCCCCACGCTGAACGCCTAGCGCCTATCGTTCTTCACTTGTTACTCTGTTACGCTGCCAACTTCACACGCAAACGTCAAGTGCAATGTTTCAGCGGCCCGGGTATAGGTGTAATTACAATGCATAGCCCCATTACAAAAGAGCATTGTGCTGCATTGCTGTATTGAATCAGGTGTTCCTGACATTTCCTTCACATATTCTGAGGCAATAAACTCCCTGCTTGTTTGTACTTCACCTCTTCCAAGTATTGACATTGTTTGCACCACGATGCATACTCAATATGTGCGCTCCACTTAGCTTCATCCCAGTCAGTTTCAACAAAATTTTATCCATTGCTTAATTTCTATCCTGATGTACCACATAAACTTGGTAGATAATTTCGTCAAAATGACTATACCTGTTCTGACAATCATTCCCAAAGAAGACACTGAAGCCCATGTAAAACCAGCTAAGTAGCTGACCCTACAATTTATTAATATGGGCATCACTACTTTCAGTTTTATGCACACTGACAGATATCTGTAAAGGCGATACATCATTGAAAATCTAACCCTTTACGAGTGCAGATGACATTCGGTGGGATGAGTGGTGGAGCGATGAGCTTTAGGGCCCCGTGACACACCGGTAGTTGAGAGACATTTTTTATTCAAAGCCAAATACACATCAAGTTGTAGCAATGTGAGGTACACATGACCCACTCTGGTGACTCTGGTTAGCATCAACTCACAGGCGACTTGCTTCAACCTTGGTGAGGCGTTTGCCACGTATTGTTGATGACTGGCTGAGCAAGGGCTGGAGACCTGACAATAGGCTATGGTTTTTAGGTCAGTGACATTCTCCTGTTTCTGCTATGATTGTGTCCCACTGTGCAATGGCCACACCTGGTGACTCAGTAGCCATGTGCATCCACTGTGGAGGCAGACAGGTGAAGACTACCATGCACGGGACATGATCTGTGTCACCTAGCAGGTTTCTGGTGACAGCAGATGTGGATTGTAGGTTGGTGGCACTGTGGTACCAAGTCTCACAAGGAGCTCAGTGCAGGAGGTGGCTGACCTATCCCAGTCTGAAGCCATGGAAGCAGCTGATAGTGGCCAGTCATCTCATAATGTAGCACGGAAATCGCATCATGGCGGTGCTACTGGACTTTAAATGAACCTGCCTCAAAATGCACACCTCTGAGACACATTTGTTGCAGCCTCTGGTTAAGTAGCGCACAACATGGGTCTTGTCCTGGTGTGGTGCATCGTCCACATACTCTGGCTATCACTACTGTGTGATGTATGTTTCACCAAGTATGGCTAGTCCACCTGACAATACTTTTGCATATGTGTTAACTGACCCACACATTGCAACACTCGGGTTACCAGCCCATGGATGTTACTGCAACACATTTAGGTGGTCTCCTTACAAACTCCCATAAATTTCACTAAAAGTAGGTAGTGACACTATATTGTACCCTTCCATGGGAAAGACCTGGTCCCTTGGGCCTTGTTCAGGACACTGTGGCTATATCACCCTTGAGCTATAAAATGTGTACAAGCTCCCAAGATTATACCAGACTGGCATTTTTAAACTCTGTTGCTAACTATACTACATTACACATTACTATGTGACACTATTTACTACATTAAATTTTATGAGTGCTTCCCCTCTTTCTAATCTCTACAAATTCATTCTCCATTGCTTGCTCAGGGAATCCAGTCCATTGGAACCTGGGCTACTCTTAGGTTGGGTTTCTGAATGGTTAGTTATCTCTGATAAGTAAGAGCTATGAGGAGCAAAATCAGAGTCAGTATGTCTCTAGAAACTGTAACCCTCAAGTTTGTGGTTACATGATGCCTATTATCCTGATACAGCATTAATTGCTCCACCAAGATTCACCCATCCTGTACAGCTATCATGTAACTTATTGAATGAATTAGGCTTGGCTCCCAGGTATCGTTCAAGAAGATAAAGTTTTGTCCAGGAAACATTTCTAAGGGCTTATCCAGGTAATACAGCAGTGGCTGTATTATACTTAAAGAGTAACTCCTGTACTGTAGCTGGTAACTGAAGCACTGGTCCCATAGTACCACAAAGAGTTCCCGTAACTAACAGCCCACTCTTCTTAATTATAAGTGACTTGCTTCCATTAGCTTCCCTTGTTCATAGCTACTTGAAACCACTATTATGTCATCATACACTGAACACACCCCATGAAGATCCACTTGCTGGGAGTACGGCTCTGGTTCTATCACCAACTTTTGACATGGATGACCTACGGCCTTGCCCCTGGACAAATGCATGGCATATCTTCTTCCTCCCATCTGGATCTAGTGAGTAGGACATATGGTAACCACACTGCTTTTGCATTGCTGTACCTCACACTTAGTCATTACCACTTCCTGATCCCCATTTTCCATCACCAGTAAAGCACCATCCTCTTTTACCTGCACAAACTTCCCCACAGTTTCTAGCTTTACTGGGCAGGTGTGCACCAAGTAACACTTAAACAATGTGTGTTTGTCACCCATGGTACCTTCACTGACACATACAGCCATGCACTATTTGCTTTTGCTTCTGCCATTGCCCCATAGTAGTAGAAATGCAGGTTCTGGCTGCTGTGCTCCGCTGTTAATTGTAGCTGTGGTGATAATTCTCTTTACACCTTTCTCTACCCCTTCAGGTATTGCTCAGGTGATAATAAGGCTAGGTTCAATTGCTTATGTAATGTGAGATGTTGTATTTTCATACTGCCACATCTCGTCACATAAAACACTGATTTGAGTAATGAAAGAAGCCAAGATCCATTTATTTGCCAATGTATAATATTTAACTACGTGTTGTAATGATGTATTTTAACAATTTACAAAGAGAAATGAATCCAGTGCCACTGACACACCTAAGAAACATAGACTAATTCAATGCCCATGTAAAAACATTGATATTAAAGACAGACTCTGAAGACATTTGGATATTACAAAAAACAAGTGCGCAACCCATCATCCCTTGCCGGACAATATAACTGTCTTTTTATCTCCTGTCTAATATGGATGCACCATTACATAGGTGTCATTATAAAATTTGTAATTTGTTTAAATCTAATGATAAATACTGTTATTTTGTTGCGTGTGAGACTAGTATGTATGAAAAACACAGAGTGGTTAATAAATGGACATTTCTACGTGATTTATAAACTTTTCAAACCACTCAAGCTCTGTCATTGTTATTGACGTAAGTGTTAACATGTTATATGTACATCCAAGTTCATAATTATAGTGTCAAATACTCTAAATTTGTGTTTGCTTAATCATTTACTTTCTGTGTGCAAAGTTTTTTTTACAGAGCCAACCATGTCCAACATGTCATTGTGTGGACAGAACAGTCACAGCCGATGTTAACATACTACTTATATCCCTCCCCCCCCCTCCCCCTTGTAATATTCATCAAACTCAGTTCTAAACTGGCCCTTAGGTACATTTTCAGTGAGAGTGACGTCCAGGAATTTCTTAGAAAATTTCTCTAATCGCACATCACTCGCGCAAAGCCTAACTGTTCCACAATGGTATGCGGCACTTTCTAAATCGGAAAGGGAGCCATGCAAATATATGTTGCTTCCCCTTCTCAATCTGATGCTTAAATAATAATAATAATAATAATAATAATAATAATAATAATAATAATAATAATAATAATAATAATATTTTCTTACATCATAAGTGCCTGATGAATGGGTTCCTTCAAACTGGTCAACTCTTGAATGCCAGATGCTATATCCCAGTGACTGCGACAGTCCTGTTACTCTTATTTTTACATTTGAAACTTGCATCCACGCTTGAACTGCCTCTAAATACCAGTTTAGTTTGTTAGCTGATGCTCTGCCATAATTAATTACCTCTCTAGTTAACTGCTGAGGCATGCGTGTGTTGTAGAACATGCCGTTTTTGAAACTCACAAAGCATATGGAATGCAAATATAGAGTCACCCTATTCCCTTCTGATAATTCTCTAGGGTTTCAGATGTCCTGTTCAGTTCATTTATGTTGTTTGCATCTGCTGACCCAAATAGTGTTTTGAGTATGCCTCCATTTCCTTTTTCCCCTTCCTGAGTACTCCATTACTACACGCTAATTGTTGTAAAGCTGAAAATACCTCTTCAAACATCTTACCTCCTTCCATAGTTCTCATATGCTGAAATCAAACTTAATGAGCATTTGTGACTAGATGATAACACATATTGCTGCCTGAAAAATGTAACTCCTCTGCCCAAGCTATGACCTGGCAGCACTCCCATTCCGACAAAGGTGAAAGTGTACAGCATGGACAAAACTAGTCTTCTCCTTTACTTGCCTTCTCCTAATGGCAACCTGAGGACAGCTCCCTTCTCCCCAGCAGCCAGCTGTCTCCAATCAGCAGCTCTCATCAATTAATTAAAGGTACACATATGACCCTACCTAAAATCACCTTAACAACCTACATAATACACAAAAAAAGAAAATTATAACAAAGCACAAAACATGTTGATTACCTTCATGGCCTTAACACAAACAGTATACAAGGTATAGGACCTCCTTTCCTGCTGCTCATTCTTCTGCCTGTTACTTTTCCCTTTCTTCCTTGGTTCCACTAACATAATGCCTGGGCTTGCTTCTGGCTAACCCCTGAATGGCTGTAAATGTCTTACTCTTGGCTTTCAATGCCTTGCTGTTCACCTGTTGGATCTTCTTCCAAACCTCCCTCACTGTTCTCACAAGTTCTTGAACTGACACTCCATTCCTGCCCCTTTTCTACTCAATCATATCGACTAGTGATGGCATCTTCTTATCAGAAACGATTTTGAATAGCAATAGCTTAGTGCTGGTGTGTACCTTCAAATTATATACATTTACCACAAAAGATAAATATGTGGGTCAGTCTGTATGGTGGGGGTTAACATAACAAATAAGCATCCTACCAAATGCCTGATGCCATTTGATTAAGGACAAAGTGAACTAGTTCTCAGTTTTGTCTTTTTTCACTTTCAATGCTGGCACAATTCCTTCAGCAGGTCTGACCTGAAGTTCATCCATTGATCCATAATTATTGTCTATGGCACCACAAACTTCAACATCTATCTATTCACTGACACTTAAGGAACTGTAAGTGCTTGTTGGTCAAGCATCAGCAGTCAGCACCATCTCAGTGTAAGAAGAAATGTGGTCTGTTATAGTCAACACAAAATGATTCCCTGCTGGAGATCAGCTGAACAGACCTAACATAGCCATTCCAATAAGACAATATGGCAACATCTGAAATAGTACTTCTTTCCAAATCCAATACGCAGCATGAATATTGATTGATTGACACATTTTCTGATGTACATATCGACATTGCTTTTCCCTCCTATCCACCAGTATTTCTCTGCCACCTTCTGATATCTCACTCTGCACCCTCCATGACCTAACAAAACATGATCACACATTTGTCTTAGCACCTCTTGCCTTAACTTTGCTGGTACAAGCAGTTGTGGTCCTAATCACATCTCCCTACACAATAATCCATCACACATGCTGAACTGCTGCTGCTTACTGTACTGCTTACACTGTCTGTCTGCACTCTGTGCTGCTTAACACTAAGCAAGATCTTAAACTAGTTCTTGTATTACTGCTACCTTCTTGCTTAGTGCATCTACATTTCCGAGTTCCATCCCTGATTTTTTGATTACTTCATACACAAATTCACTGAGTCTGATCTTGTCTGTCTGTCAGATGAGTCCTTCAAACATAGTAAAAATTTCAAAGCAGCATGGTCAGTCTTCACTTTAAACATCTTTTCATACAAGTAACACCAGAAGACTCTCACTCTGTACAAAAGGCTAGGCATCTCTCTCTCTCTCTCTGTCCTAGAATAATTCCTCTCAGCTCTATTAAATTGTCTTGCAAAAGTGATAGTGAGTTCTCCTGCATTGACCTCCAGGCTCAAAATGCAACCGAGAGCATAGTTCAATGCATCACAAAATAAAATAAATTCCTTTTGAAAATGTGGAAACACTAACTTTGCGCTTGACATGAAAACTTCATTTAATGCAGCAAATGCCTTCTGAAAATCCTCAAGCCACACAAATTTGGTACCTTTCCTTAGTAATTGTATAAGAGGTCATGCTCTATCCGCAGACTGCCTCATGAATTTTCTATAACTTACGAGGCCCAGGGAAGACAATAACTCTTTGCTTGTTCCTGGTACTGGAAAATCCCACACTCCCTGTGTCAATCTCAGATCGGTCCTCACATCATACTTATTAATTAAATGACCTAAGTAATTTGCTTCTTCCAACTCTAAAATGAAATTTTGCAGTACTCGGTGTTAAATGTCAGCCTGTAATTTCTTGAGTACATCCCTATGGTCCTGCACATCTCTTAAAAACAAACGTGTCATACAGATACACTGAAGACTGATGGGGCTTCAATTCTTTTAACACTCCATCCAATGAACACTGAATTGTTACTGGTGCACTCTTTAAATGAAACAGCATTCTTCTGTACTGATAATGCCCCCAAGATACTGTAAACACAGTCTTCTCTCTGTCCTGTGGGTCCATCTCTAATTTATTCCACTAATTCTCAAATCCATCACTGTGAAATACCAACACTACCAAAGATTATCAACGGTTTCTGTGATATTTGGAATGGGGAAAGCATTTGGTAGTTCAAATGGCTGTTCAAATGGCAGTAACTCCTCCCTTTGTCCACAGACTCCTTTGGTATAATAACAATTCCTACTCCCCCCCCCCCCCCCCCCCCAAGATCTGCTACTATCTCATATTGTGCTATCAGCCAACTTTTGATTGACAAACTGCTCCAAAATTGGCTGCAGAGACTGTGGCATATTTTACAGCCTCCAGTACACCAGTGCTTCATTCCTTGTAGGAACCTTGTGTTGCATCATGTTCATTACAGGTAATGGTCCTCATAGAAAGAGCAAGTCCTGAAACTCTAATAACAGTTCTTCCATCTGGTAAGTCAGTCTCCACATTCACACAAAGTGACTTCCCAGTGCCACTCGCCACATGATCATGGAAGCCTTAATATCATTTCTTGCAGTTTAACTGGACTGTCTTGTAAAAGAGATGCTCCTCAAGGCAAATCAATGTTGACAACAGCTTCCCCTAGAATGAATATCCTCCCACAAAGTTCCATCACACATTTCTGAAGGTCAATTATGGAATGCTGTTAATGCATAAAGTCTAGCTCAAGGATCATACTGCTGCCCTCATTTACATGAGATACCACTTCCACACACTGCTTAAACTTGGTTTCCTCTAAGTTAAAATTCACCATCACTGACCCCAGTGGCCATGTCTCACTATCCTACACCCCACACAAATCAAAACATGGTGGAGCACATTGCCTCTTACCCACTAAATCTCTAGAGGCCACCAATACATACACCCCTCTGTCCAACAAAAGTGTACACTTCTTACCATCTATTATTCCTGCTATGGCACATTCCACCTCTGTATTCATATCCACTGCATTCAATTGTACTGAGAACACCTTTCAGTAGGTCTGGGGCTCCCTTCTGAGTTTAACGGATGCTTATTAACACCCAGACCACACCTGAAATTATTCCTATAATACTGCTGCTGTTTCATACCCTAGCTATTGTTATTCCCACAGAATGACTGATAGTTCATACAACCCCCATCACTCTGTGACTGACAGCACTTCCTCCGAACATGCACCATATGTCCATGATTAAAATACCTCATATCTGCTCAAACACATTTCTCTGATCTCTTACCCCTCTCGCACCATCAATCTCCTTGAGTTCCACTGTTAGCTTAACTGCCATGTAGAGATTCCTAGGTGCACTACTGTACGCACTCCTGATGTTTCCAGAGCTAAACCTCTTAGGAAAGCAATGACAGCCCATTACTTTGCTTGCTAGCAACGCCTTGTTTGCCTCATCACTGTATGTCAGCTCATATGTATGCACATTACGTTTCCTAATTCTGTCCACAAAATCCTCCATGGCTTCATTAGGCCTTGACAAGAGGTCTTCCACAATTGATAACACAGCCTCTGGAAAAGGGAGAAAAAGGTTCACTTAGCCAGATCCAGCCCCTAGATTCTGCAACTTCAAAAACCCCAACTCGCCTTTCTCTGCTAGTTTATTGTTTACAAGTATATTCTCTGCCCTTAACTGAGCTACCTGATCAATTAATGATTGCATAGCTTCCTCACTGGTGACATCTTGAGTTTCTGATTATGCCATTGCATCACTCTTACTCATATTTACAATTTCAGTAATAATAACTAAAAAATAACAAGGACTGAACACTCTTCAGTTACCAACAGTATCACATTTATTTATTCTATCTAATCACAAACCATCTGAACTCCCTACACTGTCTTGCCATATGGCTAAAATGATGACATGTAAAACAAACAAATGCCACAGATTTGGCACAAAGGACAGAATTCCCAAGTAAATTACACTGTGCACATGACATGGGCTCCAGCCATCCCTAGAATTACCCCTAAACTAAAAGAGTTTCCATGGCTCCTCCAGCCTCAAAAAAGTAACTCTGCAGTTACGCTGCCATCAAGCTCTCAACCACATGATCATCACCAAAACACAAACTATAGCCTCAGTCATCTCACAATGATGGTATCACAACTTTGATTTGGATATTGCATTGCAGGGAGTGATACACCCTCTGCTGCCCACCAGTAGTGACAACAGTTCTCCTCACATCACCTTGTGGAGTAGACAGCACTTGGGGTGAGGGATGGAGTGACAAGCCAATGGGCCCAAAGACTCACTAGTGGTCAACAGGAATGTTTTATACAATTCCATCACAGCAACATGACACCGACACACCACACTCTGGTGATGCTGGCCAGCATAGACTCGAAGGTAGCCGGCTTCTGTCATGGTGAGGAGTCACTTGCATAGGCACCCTGCATTGCTGATGTCAGGCCAAACAATGGCTAGTGGCCTGTCTCAATCCTTGTGACAGTGTTTGACATTTTTTTTAAGCAGTAATTTTGGTTTTCTCTTATTTTTCTACTTGTAATTATTAACTCAGTAATTTGAAGACTAGGGTTACCTATCAAGGTGATAGATTTATCTGTTTACAACATACTTGATAGTATATTTGTAAGAGTAGAAGTGCTTCAAATATACTGTAAACTCTTTAGTTGACATGCTGTATCTTTGTTCATGCCAAGTAGCCATGTCAGTCTCTCTCTGGTACTAGAAATATTCACTTCTTGTACAGTGCACAGGTTAATGTCATGTGCATCTTTACCAAGCCATGATTAAATGTGGTTCTAGTTCAGCATTTCTATATGTATGTTATTTATTGCAGATAGCATAAACACAGTAACAGCACCACCAGTGTCATCACCATTATCATGATCATCATTATCAACAACAACAACAAAGAAATGCCATGTATAAGCAGTGCTAAAACATATTAAACTAAATTTATTATATGAATCATCAAGTCAGCAGCTAAGTTTTTGCAAAAATTGCATGACTTCTAGTGAAATGTTAATTGTTAGAAACAGAATTCTGAACCATCTTGTATAAGTTGATTAATATCAAACTAAGAACGTATTACCTTTGATCATACTTTCATTTTGTTGTAGTTTGTGTCTGAATGAATTGAAGTTGAAATCAGGTACCATTCCTCCTAACTGTTTTGGTAGTATCTCATAAGGCACATATTCATGCAAGGAAGACATGTTTCTACCATGAACATGAATCTGAAAAATTCAGTTATCAAAAACAAGTCTAATGTTTCCCTGTTCACAGTGCATATTAAAAACATGACATTATCTTATATTGGCACTACATTGGAATACAGAAAGTAAGCTGTTTCAAAGTACACCAATACCATTTCAATACGATACTCACTCTTTGTCTCATCTTTTCTTTCAAAAATGGTTTAGAAATTGCAAACACAGTAGCAAAAACTGATGGTGCATTTACAATATGGACAGCCTTCAGCCTTAAAGGAAAGCCATCCTGTAAAATCATATTTTCATAGATGAAATGTGATTACTCAAACATATCTCTTTTGCAGACATACATGACTTACAATTAATATTAGTTGCAAAACAGAATGCTGATTTTTACCTGGAACATTTTAATGAAAAGTGATAAGTTTGATGGTGTTGCAACTAGGAAATGTTGAAGTCCATACCCTGTCATATCCACAATAAATACTGCACCAGAGATTTGAACGTGAGGATCTTCACAACAAAATGAAAGCACTGTTGCTATTGTCTGGAAGCATTCTTCTACTGCAATCTTTCTGTAATCCAGTTTTTCTGAAAGAATCATTTAATTAACCTTAGTAATAAAATAGTAATTCCGTTACACACAATCTGAACAGTTAATACTACAGTCATACTCATAAATTAAGAATGATGTTGATACATGGTGAAACAATGCTCTGGTGGGCAGTTTGTGGGTTAAAATCATCTTGAGATACAACCATGCGGTGCATTTGACCTGCGGTAATCGAGCGGTGGCACGGGCAGCAGTCCACATATGCAGAGGTGTGTTGGTTCATGTCAGCAAGTAAGTGTGCAGACATTTTCAGACGTGCTAATGGTGACTGTGTGTTGAAAATGGCTCAAAGAGCACATATTGATGACGTTATGAGAGGTAGAATACCAGGGCAAATGGAAGCTGGTCAAACACAGCAGATTGTATTATGAGTCCTCCGTGTGCCACAAAGTGTGATCTCAAGATTATGGAAATGATTCCAGCAGACAGGAAATGTGTCCAGGCACTACAGTACAGGACGTCCACAGTGTACAACACAAGAAGAAGACTGATATCTCACCATCAGTGCCCACAGATGACCATGGAGTATTGCAGGTAGCCTTGCTTAGGATCTTACTGCAGCCACTGGAACAGTTGTCTCCAGATCCACAGTCTACAGATGACTGAACAGACATGGTTTATTTGCCTGCAGATTTACAAGGTGCATTCCACTGATCCCTGGTCACAGGAGAGCCTGTAAAGCCTGGTGTCAAGAACACAGTACATGGTTACTGGAACAGTGGTCCCAGGTTATGTTCAAGTATGAGTTCAGGTATAGTCTGAACAGTGATTCTTGCTGAGTTTTCATCTGGCATGAACCAGGAACCAGATACCAGCCCGTTAATGTCCTTGAAAGAGACCTGTATGGGGATCGTGGTTTGATGTTGTGGGGTGGGATTATGATTGGTGTATGTACACCCCTGCATGTCTTTGACAGAGGAACTGTAAGAGGTCAGGTGTATCGGGATGTCATTTTGCACCAGTATGTCTGCCTTTCCAGAGGTGCAGTGGGTCCCACCTTCCTTCTGATGGATGATAATGCATGGTCCCTCCAAGCTGCCATTGTGGAGGAGTACCTTGAAGCAGAAGATATCAGGTGAATGGAGTAGCCTACCTGTTCTCCAGACCTAAACCCCATTGAGCATGTCTGGGATGCTCTCGATCGATGTATCGCTGCATATCTTCAAACCCCTACGAGACTTCAGGAGCTACGACAGGCACTGGTGAAAGAATGGGAGGCTATACCCCAGCAGCTACTCGATGACCTGATCCACAGTATGCCAACCCATTGGACGGCCTGTGTACATGTGCATGGTGATCATATCCCATACTGATGTCGGCGTACATGCACAAGAAACAGTGGCATTTTGCAGCACATGTGTTTCGGAATGGTTTTCTCAACTTATCACCAATACTGTGGACTTACAGCTCTGTGTCTTGTGTGTTCCCTATGTGCCTATGCTATTAGCAGCAGTTTTGTGTAGTGCCACATTGTGTGGCAACACATTCGGCAATTATCCTTAATTTATGAGCATGAGTGTAGTTGTACTAAAGAAAAAATTATAGTGAGACAACCAAGGTGTTATGTTATGTGAAAAATATCTGCCTTTGAACAATGTAAATGTTCATACTCAATCTGAAGATTCAAAATCAATAAAGAATTAAATTTTCAATATCAAAATATTTAGGTGCAAGTATATGGACACTATTCATATGCAGTTCTTAGTCTTTAAGAATGACACTTACCAAATCGCATGATCACTACAATCCTCCCATCATTATCTTTTTGGTCTAGAACTGTCATTATGTCCATGTCATAAACATATCCTTTTTTTGATGGAAGGCAACATTCAAGATGTTTTGGATAAGTCTTCTTCACTTTGTAAAAGTTCTTGAGCTGAAGAAAAAGTGAAAGGGTATTTCAACATAATGTTGCAGTAGGAAAGCTCAGTTAAGCAATCTCATATGTTAATTCACTTCCCTGTTCACAGCTATTCACAAGATCCAAGAAATGGGATTCATAAGAAATATTAGAAATGGCAATAATTTCATGTGATATGTTGAGGTGTAAGTTTCTTTATGGAAGCAGAAAACAACTTTTATGAAAAAGAAACATTTTTGAAGCTAGCATCACTAATTCAGTTAAATGTAGTGATGAGACGAATATTTGACCTGTCAATGAAATGGAATGCTGTTACACACACACACACACACACACACACACACACACACACACACACACACACACACACATATATATATATATATATATATATATATATATATATATATATATATATATATATATAAAACAGAAAGAAACTTCCACATGGGAAAAATATATTAAAAACAAAGATTCCAAGACTTACCAAGCGGGAAAGCGCCGGCAGACAGGCACATGAACAAAACACACAAACACACACACAGAATTACGAGCTTTCGCAACTGGCAGTTGCTTCGTCAGGAAAGAGGGAAGGAGAGGGAAAAATGAAAGGATGTGGGTTTTAAGGGAGAGGGTAAGGAGTCATTCCAATCCCGGGAGCGGAAAGACTTCCCTTAGGGGAAAAAAAGGACAGGTGTACACTCACACACACACACACACATATCCATCCGCACATACACAGACACAAGCAGACATATTTAAAGGCAAAGAGTTAAGGGCAGAGATGTTAGTCGAGGCGGAAGTACAGAGGCAAAGAAATTGTTGAAAGACAGGTGAGGTATGAGCGGCGGCAACTTGAAATTAGCGGAGGTTGAGGCCTGGCGGATATCGAGAAGAGAGGATATACTGAAGGGCGAGTTCCCATCTCCGGAGTTCGGATAGGTTGGTGTTGGCGGGAAGTATCCAGATAACTCGGACGGTGTAACACTGTGCCAAGATGTGCTGGCCGTGCATGAAGGCATGTTTAGCCACAGGGTGATCCTCATTACCAACAAACACTGTCTGCCTGTGTCCATTCATGCGAATGGACAGTTTGTTGCTGGTCATTCCCACATAGAAAGCATCACAGTGCAGGCAGGTCAGTTGGTAAATCACGTGGGTGCTTTCACATGTGGCTCTCCCTTTGATCGTGTACACCCTCCGGGTTACAGGACTGGAGTAGGTGGTGGTGGGAGGGTGCATAGGACAGGTTTTACACCGGGGGCGGTTGCAAGGGTAGGAGCCAGAGGGTAGGGGAGGTGGTTTGGGGATTTCATAGGGATGAACCAAGAGGTTACGAAGGTTAGGTGGACGGCGGAAAGACACTCTTGGTGGAGTGGGGAGGATTTCATGAAGGATGGATCTCATTTCGTGGCAGGATTTTAGGAAGTCGTATCCCTGCTGGAGAGCCACATTCAAGGTCTGATCCAGTCCCGGGAAGTATTCTGTTACAAGTGGGGCACTTTTGGGGTTCTTCTGTGAGAGGTTCTGGGTTTGAGGGGATGAGGAAGTGGCTCTGGTTATCTGCTTCTGTACCAGGTTGGGAGGGTAGTTGCGGGATGCGAAAGCTGTTTTCAGGTTGTTGGTGTAATGGTCGAGGGATTCAGGACTGGAGCAGATTCGTTTGCCACGAAGGCCTAGGCTGTAGGGAAGGGACCGTTTGATATGGAATGGGTGGCAGCTGTCATAATGGAGGTACTGTTGCTTGTTGGTGGGTTTGATGTGGACGGATGTGTGCAGCTGGCCATTGGACAGATGGAGGTCAACATCTAGGAAAGTGGCATGGGATTTGGAGTAGGACCAGGTGAATCTGATGGAACCAAAGGAGTTGAGGTTGGAGAGGAAATTCTGGAGTTGTTCTTCACTGTGAGTCCAGATCATGAAGATGTCATCAATAAATCTGTACCAAACTTTGGGTTGGCAGGCTTGGGTAACCAAGAAGGCTTCCTCTAAGCGACCCATAAATAGGTTGGCATACGAGGGGGCCATCCTGGTACCCATGGCTGTTCCCTTTAATTGTTGGTATGTCTGGCCTTCAAAAGTGAAGAAGTTGTGGGTCAGGATGAAGCTGGCTAAGGTGACGAGGAAAGAGGTTTTAGGTAGGGTGGCAGGTGATCGGCGTGAAAGGAAGTGCTCCATTGCAGCGAGGCCCTGGACGTGCGGGATATTTGTGTATAGGGAAGTGGCATCAATGGTTACCAGGATGGTTTCTGGGGGTAACAGACTGGGTACGGATTCCAGGCGTTCGAGAAAGTGGTTGGTGTCTTTGATGAAGGATGGGAGACTGCATGTAATGGGTTGAAGGTGTTGATCTACGTAGGCAGAGATACGTTCTGTGGGGGCTTGGTAACCAGCTACAATGGGGCGGCCAGGATGTTTGGGTTTGTGAATTTTAGGAAGTAGGTAGAAGGTAGGAGTGCGAGGTGACGGTGGGGTGAGGAGTTTGATGGAGTCAGGTGAAAGGTTTTGTAGGGGGCCTAAGGTTCTGAGGATTCCTTGAAGCTCCGCCTGGACATCAGGAATGGGATTACTTCGGCAAACTTTGTATGTAGAGTTGTCTGAAAGCTGACGCAGTCCCTCAGCCACATACTCCCGATGATCAAGTACCACAGTCGTGGAACCCTTGTCAGCCGGAAGAATGATGATGGATCCGTCAGCTTTCAGATCACGGATAGCCTGGGATTCGGCTGTGGTGATGTTGGGAGTAGGATTAAGGTTTTTCAAGAAAGATTGAGAGGCAAGGCTGGAAGTGAGAAATTCCTGGAAGGTTTGGAGAGGGTGATTTTGAGGAAGAGGAGGTGGGTCCCGCTGTGATGGAGGACGGAACTGTTGCAGGCAGGGTTCAATTTGGATAGCTCCACCAAGAGTGTCTTTCCGCCGTCCACCTAACCTTCGTAACCTCTTGGTTCATCCCTATGAAATCCCCAAACCACCTCCCCTACCCTCTGGCTCCTACCCTTGCAACCGCCCCCGGTGTAAAACCTGTCCTATGCACCCTCCCACCACCACCTACTCCAGTCCTGTAACCCGGAGGGTGTACACGATCAAAGGGAGAGCCACATGTGAAAGCACCCACGTGATTTACCAACTGACCTGCCTGCACTGTGATGCTTTCTATGTGGGAATGACCAGCAACAAACTGTCCATTCGCATGAATGGACACAGGCAGACAGTGTTTGTTGGTAATGAGGATCACCCTGTGGCTAAACATGCCTTCATGCACGGCCAGCACATCTTGGCACAGTGTTACACCGTCCGAGTTATCTGGATACTTCCCACCAACACCAACCTATCCGAACTCCGGAGATGGGAACTCGCCCTTCAGTATATCCTCTCTTCTCGATATCCGCCAGGCCTCAACCTCCGCTAATTTCAAGTTGCCGCCGCTCATACCTCACCTGTCTTTCAACAATTTCTTTGCCTCTGTACTTCCGCCTCGACTAACATCTCTGCCCTTAACTCTTTGCCTTTAAATATGTCTGCTTGTGTCTGTGTATGTGCGGATGGATATGTGTGTGTGTGTGTGAGTGTACACCTGTCCTTTTTTTCCCCTAAGGGAAGTCTTTCCGCTCCCGGGATTGGAATGACTCCTTACCCTCTCCCTTAAAACCCACATCCTTTCATTTTTCCCTCTCCTTCCCTCTTTCCTGACGAAGCAACTGCCAGTTGCGAAAGCTCGTAATTCTGTGTGTGTGTTTGTGTGTTTTGTTCATGTATATATATATATATATAGAGATGAAGGGTTCATTTATGCACAATAATCTGCTGCTTTAAATAAACCAAATTTCTTCACAGCTGAAATACTGAATCTGATTCTATACCTACAGGAGATGGACAAAAATAAGGAAATATCATGAAAAAGGCATCCTTGAACATAACTGAAGATGCTGGCCAAGCCAGCAAGCCAGAAAGTTCCACTGTATTATCTGACCACAGATAGTATTTGTACAATATCCTCAATACACTGCAGGTGTCAGTTGTGATCAGAATGGTGTTCTGTGTAGTAGCGCATGGATTATATCATTGCTGAGCGCATTCGATTGTGTGCACATTGTTAGTGCTCATATGGTGGGTCCTACTATACACAAATGACCAAAGTGTTTGACATATCAAGAGCCACTATATCAAAGATTTGCCCCACATACAGGGAAAGCGGAAGAATAAAATCTGCTAAGTCACATCTTGGATGGAAGTGGTGTTGAGTGATTGTGACAGATGGTCATTGAAGAGGATTATGACAGAGAAAAAAGTTGACGGCAGCTACAAAACTCACTGCAGAACTGAATGTCTCACTCACAAACCCTGTAAGCACCAAAACAACATGGACGGAGTTCTAAAGCAGGGAATTGTAGGGTGATCTGGAATTCCAAAACCATGCATCAGTGATGCAAAAGGCTGTATCAGGAAAATGGAGTGCATTAGCCACAATGCCTGGACTGTGGAGCAATAGAAGATAATCATGTGGTCAGATGAGTCTTGTTTCATACCATTTTCAACTTCTGTCTGAGTTTATGTTTCAACAGTAATACATAGTGGGAGTTCAATGATGATTTGAACAGCCATATCATGGCATTTCATGGACCTTGTAGTTATTCTGCAAAACTGCATTATTATCAAGGATTATGTGATAGTTGTGGCTGATCAGGTAAATCCTATGGTAAAATGCTTGTTCCCCAATGGTGATTATTTGTTATAAAATGACAGGGCCTCTGTTCACACAGCTCATGTCCTCCAGTACTTGTTTTGAGTGCACATGGATGAAATGTTGCATCTCTCCTGACTACCACATTCACCAGGCCTCAATAATGTTGTTATTTTGTGAACTACTTTGGAGGAAAGGGTGCACAATCGCTATCTATTTCCATCTAGATTACCTTTCTTATAGATTAACTGAAGTTTTATGGCATTGCTGGTGTAGCCAGCCCGTGCATAGTGTCATATTTAACCATAAGTATGCAGAAAGCTGTACATAGTAATTCAACCAATGTAGTCTGGGGACATTATTTTGAATGAGAAGAAATCACATATGTGATTCCCCAAGGCTCAGTCTTAGGTCCATATATATGTAAATGATCTTCTGTCTAATATAAAACAGGGAGAATTAATTCTTCTTTCAAATGACACTTGTACTGTAATCAATCCAAGCACACATACACCAACAGTTGAAATGCTTAACAATGTTCAGTTTTAAAAAGACAGAAAATAATCAGTTTTGCACATCTAGGGGTACTACACCAAATATAAGTGTAACACATTCTGAGAAAATAATAACTAGCATGGAAACATCAAAATTTTTGAGTATCCATAGTGATGAGAATTTAAACTGGAAAAAGGACATTTCAGAACTCTTCAAACAACTTATTTCAGCCACATTTGCACTTAAAATCACGGCAAATCTTGGAGAGAGACAAATCAGGAAGGTGACATATTTTACATATTTTCATTCAATAATGCCATATCAAATAACGTTCTAGGGAAACTCATCTTTAGGAAAGTCTATATTAACCAAACACTTGCTGTAAGAATGAGATATGGTCTTTACCCACGATCATCCTGTAGAAATGTGTTTAAGGAGCTGGGCATTCTGACAATTGCTTCACAATGTATTTATTCTCTCATGAATTTTGTTGTTCAAATGGAGCAATGACGTACATAACAGCAAAGCCAGAAGGAAAAATGACATTTATTACTCCACATTAATGCCGCCTTTGGCAAAAAAGGGGCACACAATGCCATGAGTAAAATATCTGATAACTTACTCAGCAACATAAACTGCCTGATAGACACCAAAGTAAAATTTTAAAACAAACTGAAAAAGTTTGTTCTTAACAACTCCTTCCATTCTGTAGAATAATTTATATCACAGTAATGTGTACTTTTATTTGTGTACTTATTTTATTTAGTCTTTTGATCATATGTAGTAAAATGAACATGATGATACTGAGTTTAACTGTAGTCATTACAGAGAACAGTTTTCAAGATTATATATAGTTCTAATTGTTGTGTGTTACAAAAGTTACAGATCTATCCTTTATTGTACTTCAAGTACTCAATTAATGAATAGAAACAGTGATACTACAGATATTCTTTAACGAATCTTTCAAAAGCATTAGCTTTTGGTATACATTTTATATCATTTGGCAACTTATTGAATTTTTCTATTTGATTGACTGGTAGTAAATGCAAGTTACATTTTAATTTAGTGTTATGATAACGTCATTCACATATTTTTGTAATACATGATCATTTCCAATTACATTTTATAAAAATATATATTAGTGAGCCAAGAGTACACATTATGACAGAGGTAGCACTTTCATGTTTTAAATATTGGCTTACATGTCTATCTCAGTTCCCTGTAATAATCCTATTGACCCTTTTTGGATTCCGCAGGTCCTCAAAGCTGCTCGTGAGTTTCCCCAGAATATGAGTTTGCATTTTAGATGAGCATTAAAATATGTGTAACAGGCAATTACTTGAGAGTGTTCATTTATGCATCATTATAGAGCCCTTAAAATGGCAGCCAGTACTCAACTTGGCATTAATGTTTTCAATATGTTTGTCTTGTTTTAGGCCACTTTGAATTTAAATGCCAAACATTTTGTCTCTTCTTTAGTCACAATAGATTGTTGGTTGACCATGCTGTCTGTTTTAATGTTATGAAAAGGTTAGTTGCTAATCACCAATCACCATATAGTGGTGTGTGTGTATGCTATTTTTGACAAAGGCCTTGAAGCTAACTGTCCAACAGTCTTTTTGTTGTGCCTGTCTATGACTCAGCATCTCCCCTGTATAGTGAGTAGCAACTATCCTTTTCATAACATTGTTACATTCCAACCTAGATTTTCCAAGATGATGTTTTGACTGTTATGGAAATTAAATCCTATTGTTTTCATTTTGTTTACTATAAGATGATTTGTTGCTTATCCTTTACTTCATTGATTTGTAACAGAGTTTACTTCATGTTGGATATCATCATTTTTTTGCTGCTTTCTCTAGTACTGTTGTGTGTCGTGACCCATCATGTATATCTAGATCAGTGATATATATCAGCAAGAGAAGAGGTCCCTTTATTGCTTCCTGAGGTACCCTACAGGTGATTCGGTGTTCTTCTAAGGTGATTGGGTTTTCTTCTGACAGGTATTCTGAGACTATTTGTATTTTTTCATTTACATGTCTAAGACACACTTTTTGCTTGTGGTCACTGAGAAATGAACAGATCCATTCATTTACTAATCCCCTAATGCATAGTACTCTAACTTGTTTAGAAGAGTTCTGTGGTTTACCGTGTTGAAAACTTTATAAATCTAAAAATATACCTGAAAGTTGCTGTTTTTCTTCGACAGCTTTTAAAACAGCAGTTATATATTCATGGATTGTTGTCTTAGTTGATTTCTTACATTGGAAAACATGTTGAGAACTAGCTAAAGTTCCATTTTTATTTATAATCGTTATTAACTTATTATACATTACTGTATCCAATACTTTTAAAAAACAGCATGTTAATGTAATGTGTCAGTAATTTGGCACAATACATTTATTACAAGCATTGAATATCAGAAAAACTTAGAATATTTTTAGCTAATCAGGGAAGATGCTCATCTCTAATGAGAAGTTACATATATGAAAGAGGAGGTCAATAACGTTTTGCAGCAGTACCTGGTAAGATTCTACTGTGTATGTTATCAATTCCTGCTGAGTATGTTGTTTTTAGATCTTTAACACCACTGACTATTTCCTCCGTGCCTTCATGATCTGCAAACATTGATTAGTTTACAGCTGATTATCTTGTTTTCTGCCGATTTCCAACAAAACTAGTTTTTGTTAAATTCTCAGTTACTACAGTGAAGCAACTGTTGAATACATTTGCTATTTCAGTTGGTTCTGTAATCTTTTAATTGTAATGTAACAATAGCTTTAATTTTATTTGTAGATTTTTAAAAAAATTCTATACCTATCACTGTGCATTCTTTTTGCCTGTTTTATGACCTTTGACTTTGAGGTTCGCCGATGACATTGTAATTCAGTCAGAGACAGCAAAGAACTTGGAAGAGCAGTTGAATGGAATGGACAGTGCCTTGAAAGGAGGATATGAGATGAACATCAACAAAAGCAAAACGAGGATAATGGAATGTAGTCGAATTAAGTCGGGTGATGCTGGGGGAATTAGATTAGGAAATGAGACACTTAAAGTAGTAAAGGAATTTTGCTATTTGGGGAGCAAAATAACTGATGATGGTCGAAGCAGAGAGGATATAAAATGTAGACTGGCAATGGCAAGGAAAGCATTTCTGAAGAAGAGAAATTTGTTAACATCGAGTATAGACTTAAGCATCAGGAAGTCATTTCTGAAAGTATTTGTATGGAGTGTAGCCATGTATGGAAGTGAAACATGGACGATAAATAGTTTGGACAAGAAGAGAATAGAAGCTTTTGAAATGTGGTGCTACAGAAGAATGCTGAAGATTAGATGGGTAGATCACATAACTAATGAGGAGGTATTGAATAGGACTGGGGAGAAGAGGAGCTTGTGGCACAACTTGACCAGAAGAAGGGATCGGTTGGTAGGACATGTTCTGAGGCATCAAGGAATCACCAATTTAGCATTGGAGGGCAGTGTGGAGGGTAAAAATCGTAGATGGAGCCCAAGAGATGAATACACTAAGCAGATCAGATTTAGAAGGATGTAAGTTGCAGATGAAGAAGCTGGCACAGGATAGAGTAGCATGGAGAGCTGCATGAAACCAGTCTCAGGACTGATGACCACAACAACAACAACAACAACAACAACAACAACAACATGACGTTTTGTAAAATTTTTGTTTATATTTTGTTGTGAAAGTGCATATATGCTGCGAGATTATTTCCCTTGCAGGTTTGGTGTTTTCTTTACCTCTGGCAAGAAGTTCTAATTCCTTTAGTAATCTAGCCATTGCCTCTTGCACTAGTTCTGATATTTACCATTTTTAGAGGGAAGGCAGTATCAAAATGTTGTATCAGTTTTAATAGAAATATGTTACATTTTGTATCCATACTTTGCATTTCATAGAAGATGATGAGTAGGAATTACTAATTTATAAAGAAGACTTTTTAATGTTCAGCATGGAGCAATATTAAAAATTAGTTTGCAGCATGAATGTGAAATGACTGATTCCACATCATAACAATTTATCACAAAAATGATTCACAGAACATGTAACTAACTAATTAACTAGAACTTGCTATTATTTTGCAGGAAGAAAGGTGTAAAATACCCTTGTAAAACATACAGGATTTGTATTTATCTATTCAAGATGACTGGGAGCTGTTTTGAATCCCAGTGGTTTTCTAACACCATGTTAGGCATGTTAATGTGTTGTGTTTTTAGTGTTTCCATATTTTTGTCCACCGTCTCATATGTACCTATGCATACAGGTAAAACAAATGTCTATACAGTTTCACAATCTTACCAGTCTGAAGGCTTCATTCACATTGTGTTTCCTCGCTCTTAAAAAAGCTAAGAGGAATGTGTCATCAGTTCTTGAATAGAGCCCTTTTTCGCCTGAAAATCACCAAACATTTTTTAAAAAATATTTTCATCATGTAGTTGTAACCATTCAAAAGAAGAACTTTGTAATTTAACTAATTAATGGAAAATCTCATATAAAGATGTGAAACAATTACTAACAAAGAGATAGAGGGGCTGGCCAGTACTTACCTCAGCTCAGTACAGCCGATAGAAACACAAAAAACAACCGAAAATTTAAGCTCCTAGCTTTCGGAATAAATGTTCCTTCATCAGGGAGGAGAGAGGGGAAAGAAAGGGAAGAAGGGAAAGTGGATTTAGTTACTCACAACCCAGGTTATGAAGCAACAGGGAAAGGAAAACAGGGAAGGTAGCAAGGATGGAGGCATGGTTGTCAGAGGGAAGCCAAAGATATTCTACTGCAGGTACTGTGCCAGCTTCAAACCAAAGAGGATGCATACAGAAGTAAAGAGGTATATAGTATAAAGATGTAGGATGTAAAGATGCATGAATGGCTAAAGAGGAAAGGGAAAGAGGAGAAGACTGAAAAGTAAATGGGAGTGAGGTTGTTTAACGTAGGTTTAGTCCAGGGGGATGGCGGGATGAAAGGATGTGCTGGAGCGCAAGTTCCCATCTCCGCAGTTCAGAGGGACTGGTGTTGGGTGGGAGAAGCCAAATGGCACATACAGTGTAGCAGGTTCCTAGGTCCCTAGAATTATGCTGGAGGGCATGCTCCGCTACTGGGTATTGGACATCTCCTAGGCGGACAGTTCGTCTGTGTCCGTTCATGCGCTCAGCCAGTTTAGTTGTTGTCATACCGATGTAAAAGGCTGTGCAGTGCAGGCATGTCAGCTGATAAATGACATGTGTAGTCTCACACGTGGCCCTGCCTTGAATTGTGTATGTTTTCCTAGTAGCGGGGCTGGAGTAGGTGGTTGTGGGGGGATGCATGGGGCAGGTTTTGCAGCGGGGTCGGTTACAGGGGTAGGAACCGCTGGGTAAAGAAGGTAGTCTGGGAATATTGCAGGGTTTAACAAGGATGTTACGGAGGTTAGGGGGACAACGAAAGGCAACTCTGGGTGGTGTGGGGAGAATTTTGTCAAGGGATGATCTCATTTCAGGGGTTGACTTGAGAAAGTCATATCCCTGGCGGAGTAATTTATTGATGTATTCGAGGCCAGGATAATATTGGGTGACAAGGGGGATGCTTCTGTGTGGTCTGAGGGTAGGAATATTGTTGTTGGACGGGGAGGAATGTATTGCTCGGGAGATCTGTTTGTGGACAAGGTCTGCAGGATAGTTGCGGGAGAGGAAAGCACTGGTCAGGTTATTGGTGTAATTGTTGAGGGATTCGTCACTGGAGCAGATACGTTTGCCACGAATACCTAGGCTGTAGGGAAGGGAGCGTTTGATGTGGAATGGATGGCAGCTATCAAAGTGAAGGTACTGTTGTTTGTTGGTGGGTTTGATATGGACAGAGGTGTGGATGTGAGCTTCAACAAGATGAAGGTCAACATCCAGGAAGATGGCTTTGGTTTTGGAGAAGGACCAGGTGAAATTCAGATTCGAAAAGGAGTTGAGGTTATGGAGAAAATTAAGGAGTGTTTCTTCACCATGAGTCCAGACCACAAAGATGTCATCTATAAACCTATACCAGGCCAGGGGAAGCAGCTGTTGGGTCTTCAGGAAAGCCTCCTCCATGCGGCCCATGAAGAGGTTGGCATAGGATGGAGCCATCCTGGTTCCCATGGCAGTTCCCCTGATTTGTTTGTAGGTCTGGCCTTCAAAAGTGAAGTAATTATGGGTGAGGATGAAGTTGGTAAGTGTGATAAGGAACGAGGTTTTTGGAAGATCTTCGGGTGGGCGTTGGGAGAGGTAGTGCTCAAGGGCAGAGAGACCATGGGTGTGTGGGATGTTTGTGTAAAGGGATGTAGCATCTATGGTGACAAGAAAGGTTTCAGGTGGGAGAGGAGTGGGAATGGATTTGAGGCGTTCTAGGAAGTGGTTTGTGTCCTTGATGTAGGATGGGAGTCTGCAGGTGATAGGTTGGAGGTGTTGGTCTACCAGAGCTGAGATACGTTCTGTTGGGGCTTTGAAGCCTGCTACAATGGGACGGCCAGGATGGTTCTCTTTGTAATTTCTTGACTGTATTTTAATAAGAAATAATTCCAAAATGTGGATGCTCAAAAAGCACTGTCACAAAAGGTGGACAAGTTGCAAAACTTTTATATCCTTACAATAACTTTTTAGAGTGCAACTTTTTTGTGGAATTATACCAATTAACAGGTGGCCCTTTCATAATAGCTGTTGACTGTTGTAAGGTACATATAGTCACCCAGAAATACCTATGGTTTGGTAGAGAGTCATAAATCTATAAACTGACAAGTGTGATCTTTTTAATGTTACCAGCAAGGATGATTAGATGATGAATGTGGGTGGAGTTCCTGGAATGAATTCACATCGTGAGGTGGAGCATTAGTTAAGGTGTTGAACTCACATTCAGAAGAAGCAGTTTTCTAATCCCTATCTGGCCATCTAATTTTTTGATTTCTTTGTCTCCCATCCTTGTTCTATATGAGCTGGTGTTCAAGCTCAAATGATGATCTAATCAACTGGCTGTCAAACCAGAACCTTCCTTTAAGGAGATACATTGAGACAACTTAAAATGATGGGTAAACAAATGACTGCACAAGAAGTCTTGAGAATGTTTCTGCCATACCCTTTAGGCATTAGCAATGATGCATATTAGAGGTGAAAAACCAGGCAGCAATGATGGGAGTACATTACATCAAATCAAATGCAATGCAATAATAAATGAAATGGAAGAAATGCTACCATCTCCAAAGAAGTCAAGATATTGGGTTAAAGATTGTGAACAAAATGGAGGGCTTTGCTCAATAGTTGACTATGATTAATGAAACTGATAAAGAAAAGTAACGTGAAAGTAACCATGATCTGAGGGCATGATACCTGAAGTGGTCAATGGGCAACTGCCATAACTTCTCCTTTTCAGACTGTGTTATATGATAATTTTGTTACTGGAGACAATTTTGATAATATTAATCACAGCACAAGTATTGAAGTTAGCTACAGATGTCAATTGAAATTAAACTTATTAAGCATGCTTTGAAAACATTCCAATCATTATATGTTTCCTGATGTAAGACTCAATTTGAAAGAAATTCATTCTATTGTTTATGCAACACTTAAATGCAAAATTCTTGTTTTATTTTCATTTGACTAAACTGCATGGCACCATATCAGTATTATGTAGCCTCCAATATACAAGTAAATAAATAAATCCCAAATTATAATACTACACTACTGCCACATTTTTGACAATTAATGCCTGTTGTAATAAATTTGTCAATCTGTGTATGAGAGATTAATAGTAACCACAAAATACAAGTAGTAAGTGTATGACACTTTATTTTCCACAATGACAATCAAATATAGATAGTTGCTACAGAGCACCCCCCCCCCCCCCCCCACACACACACATACCCAGCAGTGCAGAGCATGGGAAGGACGAAGGAGTGTCAAAATTGCAGAGTCATCAATGAGGACGTACGGGATGAGCCACTCTGGTGATGGACATAATGTTTGTTCATAATGGAGTTGGTTGATTATGGTAAGGCATCTGTCTGTGTTGATGAATGCAGGGATAGTGTCTTCATCTGGGTCAGATGGAGTGTGGAACGTGCAATGTAGCGCTATAGGAGTGGTGGGAGGATTCTCCACAGAAAGCAGGTGAGTAAGGAGGACAATCAGCAGCCCATCTCACAGTTAACAGAGAGATCATTGATGGGATACATTGAAATGTCAACAACAAACCTCATTCTCCCCAAGTGGGCAGAAGAGGGTGACAGTTCCTGAGGCATGGCAGTAGTCACAGACAAGGAGATAAGAATTGAGTCGGTTTCCTCATCAAAATGGGTGAACATGAATCACTGCGAGGGAAAGCACATGGTGTCTGTTGGGTGATATAATGGGATAGGAAGTCCACACTGGACAAAGGCTGAGTAGAAGGTGAAGGGAAGGGAATGGAATTGTTCAAGATCCATCCTGGTTTCACATGGTCAAGTGATGCCACATAGTGCTTGCCTTAGAGACAAATGTCAGCAGCATTCACAGAACAGGCAATGACCTTACAGGGAACTGAATATAGGGGCCAAAGGGCAGGCTGAAGAGAATTGTCTTGAAGCATCATGTACTCACAATGTGGCAACTCTTTGCATAGGAACACTCAAGGCATAGAGTGACAACAAGGAGGTGCCAGTCTTATGTGGGCCATGTGTGAGCATAGATGCTAGACAAAGGTAGGCAGCTCAATCAAAGAAGGAGGAGCATCGTCCTCAGCAAACTTGGCTGGAAGAACAAGAGGTTCACTGTACAAGATCTTGGCCAAAGATGCATGTAGATCATCTTTGAAAGCAGTGTGGCCCATGGTGCAGCCTCTGACCAGAAGGCATTCTGGCACATAAGAGCAGTTCTTAAAGTCCTGATCCAACACTCCACCGAGCTATTACTCTGATGATGATGTGCCTTAGTGTGGAATTTGTTAGAGACACACACATTGCACAGTTTAGTGAAAAGTGATTTCTCAAATTGCTACCCTGGTTGGAGGTGATGGAGGAGGGGCACCCGAAGCGTGTGAGCCAGTCACTGACCAAAATTTGTGCTACAGATTCAGCAATAATATCAGATAAAGCAACTGCTTTGACCCACCTGGTGCTGCAATAATTAATGGATAGTATGTACCGACAACCACCTGAATGGGGTAAAGACCTAATGAGATTGAGATGAACACGATGAAATAAGCCCTTAGGATGTCAAACTAGCATGCCAACCAGTTTTGCTATAGTTGCAAAGAGAGGCAGCCCTGAGACCAAGCATGGTAGTCGTCGTTCAAGCACCACCACATGAAATGCTCCATGGCCAACCTAACAGTAGCTGTAATGCCAGGGTGGGCTAGGTTATGTAATGTCAAAAAAAACTTGAAAGCAAAGAGATATTGGAACCAGAGATCTGGGAGTACCCATGAAAACATCATAAAAGATTGGAGATGTTGAGCCAGGTAGATGACAGGACTGTATGATCAGGGACGATGAAGGGTTGTTGACCGAGACCTGCACATCTGCATCCAGAAGCTGTTGTCTCATGAGTACATTCAGGTCAATGACAGAAGAGACAGCACACCGTATTTACTCGAATCTAAGCCGCACTTTTTTTCCAGTTTTTGTAATCCAAAAAACCGCCTGTGGCTTAGAATCGAGTGCAAAGTAGGCGGAAGTTCCGAAAAATGTTGGTAGGAGCCGCCACAACTAACTTCTGCCGTCAAATACACAGGATGGTCAGAATGTGTGAAATGCTTGTAGGGATGTTAAAGGGCAGGTTGTACTGAGACATAAATGTTAAGAAAGAAATTCGATACGTTGCTCCGTTTCCGAGTTATTTAGCATAGAATTTAGCCAATCGGGGCGTCGCGCGCTTGCATTCAAGCAGCCTGCCAGGGGCGGTGTTGCCCAACGAGTGCTTTGTCTCATTAGTTGAAACTTGAATTTACGCGCGCGATGATCTGATTGACTAACTTCAATGCTAAATAACTCGGAAACAGCGCTACGTATCGAATTTCTTTCTTAACATTTATGTCTCAGTACAACCTGCCCTGTAACATCCCTACAGTTATTTCACATATTTTCTGACCACCCTGTATGTAGCACTACACAGGCATGCTTTGCAGGCACAAAGATAAATACTGGCGCCAAAACCACTGCGTCGGTATAAAAAAAAAAAAAAAAAAACATTATCCAACGAAGTAAATAAAAATTCCGTATTGTTCATCTTTGAATGTAGCAGCATTTCAATTTACTACAAAAATCCGACTGGCAAGACTGGGATGTTTGTCAATATGGCCAACTCTACGTTCTGAATTTTTTCCTACCTGTGAGAAGAGATGGTTGCTAATAGGAACTTTTATGAATTGTAAATCACATGCAGAATTCTCTTCACCATAAGAATAATACGAATATAAACTTTTTGCCATGTATTCTTTCGTGTTTGCTGCTATCTCATTTAAATCCTGTCTGCCTAATAAACTACGAAACTAGAGTGAGACAACAGCAAACGCGGAAGAATATAAATATCATGTCTTGTTTATACTGGTATTATTCTTATGCCTAATAGTGATACAGTCAGAAATGAAGCACGGCAACTGACTAGATTTTTAAATCTAAGATGACTCTAATTTCTGTGCAGAACGTAATGTACTAAAGAGGCGTCTGCAAAGATTTTCAAACGGAGAAAAATTTTCGCTAAACTCTCATCTATCATACGCAGTCTATTATTTGGTTTTTGTTGATCATTATCATAGAAAGCAGCAGTGTAAGTAACAACAAATAGCAGTCTCTTGTCATGGTTTTGCTAATGAAACAATTCCTGTCCTTTTTTGTTGTAAGCAGCGGAAGCGCACACAAAAGTAAGCCGTGCCGCGAGCGGCGACAGGCCGTAAACACTCATTATCAGAATGCGACAAACAATGCACAGTACAGTAATCCATTTTCAGCTGAGTGACGTAAACATCTACAACAAAGAGAACGGCACTTATCAGATCAAAGAAAAATAAGCAATCGATTCAAAGCAAACTAAGCACGTGGAAAAGGAAGGGTACCCGTATAAATACGGACAGAGTGCCTGACGCACAGCAATGGCTACCTGGTAAAGCTTAACTGCTGAGTTTATGACTCGAACCAAACTACTGTAGCTGTATCATCATTCATTCGACCTAAATTGTCTCTCATATTACAATGGACCAACTTTGTTTCGATTTGGAGGCGCGGCCTAAAACTTTTCTCTCCCCTTGAATTTCGAGTCTCAAATTTCAGGTGCGGCTGAGATTCAGAAAAATATTTTTTTCTTGATTTCAAGTCTCATTTTTCCGGTGCGGCTTAGATTCGAGTGCACTTAGATTCGAGTAAATACGGTACATATACATCATGTAGTCTGTCAATGACAGGAAGAGACAGCATACCCACACGACATGCAGAGTACCATGATATTACCGGGCCCTTTAATGTAACAGATATCAGTCATATATTGACATACTAGGTCCATATGGCCAAAGCAGCAAGGATATACACCAGGCTAGAGGTTGTCAAGGGCATTAGTCAGCAATCAGTGGTCGGTAAAAACAAGGACTTCTTGTCCCTCAGAGTCCGCTCAGAAGTAATGTGTAGCCTCATAAATGGCCAGATGCTTCCTGTCGAAGGCTGACAGACTGGAATTTTTTTGGAGAAGAAATGCAAAGGGTGAGAGGGATCACTGACTTGTTGCTGTAAGGCAACTCTGATGGGGGTTTCATTCACATCAGTAGTGATGGACAGGTGAGCATCAGTGATGGGATGTGCCAACGTGGTTGCATTTGTAATGGCCGTCTTGAGATCATGGAAAGAGAAATTAATATCTTCAGACCAGTGAACCTTATAAGGCCCAGAAGTGTTTTCTCTAGCCAAAGCATGGGTTTACAGAGGCCTGAAAAGAGATGGCATGGGGAATATGATGTCAAAAAAAGTTCACCACCCTGGGAAACCATCTCAGTTCTTGATAGGTTTCAGGATAGGGAGATTATTGATTAGATCAATGCAATCAGACATTGGGCAGATACCCTCAGATGAGACAGAATGCAGAATTAACAAGAAATGGGATGTAAGAGCATCGAAGTTGTGATTTTTGTGGTCAATTTCCACACCGTGGTCAGAAAGGCCTATAGGACCTGTTGAAGAAGACATTTATGTTTCTCAATGGAGGAAGAAAAGATGAGGATGTCGTTGACGTATGCAAAACAAAACCAGTATAGAGTCAACAAAATGCTGCCAAGTTTGTGCTGCAATTTTTAGATCATATGGCATGAAGCAGCATTTGAACAGTCCAAAGGGGTAGTGATCGCTGTTTTTGGAATGTCATTCTTAAAAGTTGGAATCTGATGGTATCCTTTGCACCAGTCAGTCATGCTGAAGACTTGCATGCTGTGAAGCTGGTTGGCCAAGTCCTAAATGTGGGGAATAGGGTAATTGTCCAAAGAAGTACAAGTGTTCAGTTTCTGGAAGTCCCTGCAGAGGTGGAAAGAACAGTCTTTTTTGGCAAAAAGTGAATAGGGTACAACCGGGTGCTATCAGAGGGGTGTACTGTACCTGCATTTAACAGTTCCTGTGCCACAGCCTTAATATTATTGAACTTGGTAGCATAAAGGTATGTTGCGAACCAGTGGTCTGTCCATGAGATGCAATCTATGGCACATACCATTAGTGATCATCATAAAATTACATGTATTTAGATGAGCTAATTAGCTGCCCAGTACTGGTATGAGGAAAGAAGAATTTGCACAGCTAAACGCTGGCAGGCCTAGGGCTCATGGTGCACCACGGACAGCCTGGCTTGCTGACAGTTTCTGGCCAGCCATACGCAAAGATGAGCAGCGTCACAGGAAATGGGTAAATCTGAACAATGGGAAGTTGGACAGCTGTCACAGCATGCCCTTTGTACAACAGACAATACTCCAGGAAATGGCGGACTGTCAGACAATATTATAGATAGTTAAGCTACAGCTCTCTGAACTTTGATAATAAGTCATAGTTACACATTAAAGTGAATCTGAATACATCTGTGATCTCAGAAAAATAAGGCACAGACAATGATATAACAACATTTCAGTATCTTTAAAACAACAGACTTTAATATCCCACAGTGAATTCAAACCTTTACACAATGAACCTGTGTACTGACAACTTTTAATTGCTTCATGTGATTTCAGCAGTTTCTCAGATGATAGCACTGCACTATAGCTATCATCTCTGAAATCTATATAATTTGTATCTTTTTTATTTCTTGATTTATGGCATCTATTATCTCTTTTTCATTATGTAGATGTTTGTCAAAACATTGTCTTCTCCACATTTACACAGCAAATGAATTCAGCATGAATACCTCGGATTTTGGCATATTTGTGTTTGTATTTTGTTGTTGTTGTGGTCTTCAGTCCTGAGACTGGTTTGATGCAGCTCTCCATGCTACTCTATCTTGTGTGAGCTTCTTCATCTCCCAGTACCTACTGCAACCCACATCCTTCTGAATCTGCTTAGTGTATGCATCTCTTGGTCTCCCTCTACGATTTTTACCCTCCACACTGCCCTCCAATACTAAATTGGTGATCCCTTGATGCCTCAGAACATGTACTACCAACCGATCCCTTCTTCTGGTCAAGTTGTGCCACAAACTTCTCTTCTCCTCAATCCTATTCAATGCTTCCTCATTACTTATGTAATCTACCCATCTAATCTTCAGCATTCTTCTGTAGCACCACCTTTCAAAAGCTTCTATTCTCTTCTTGTCCAAACTATTTATCGTCCATGTTTCACTTCCATACATGGCTACACTACATACAAATACTTTCAGAAGCGACTTCCTGACACTTAAATCTATACTCGATGTTAACAAATTTCTCTTCTTCAGAAACACTTTCCTTGCCATTGCCAGTCTACATTTCATATCCTCTCTACTTCGACCGTCATCAGTTATTTTGCTCTCCAAATAGCAAAACTCCTTAACTACTTTAAGTGTCTCATTTCCTAATCTAATTCCCTCAGCATCACCTGACTTAACTCAACTACATTCCATTATCCTCGTTTTGCTTTTGTTGATGTTCATCTTATATCCTCCTTTCAAGACACTATCCATTCCGTTTGTATTTAATGAACAGTTTACTATTTTGCCAGTAACTTTATTTAAATGCTGATTCCAAGTGTTATTACAAAACTGTGCTAATTTAAAAGTGGCCAGTCACATGTTTTAGAGGACACCACCATTAAAAAGTGCTGAAAGATGTCTAGCAGGCATAAATAATTGCTTAAACAATATTTAACAACAATTTGTTGCCATTTATCATGAGCATACCTGTGCAAGAATTCTAGCTTATTTATTAATGGAAAACCTTTATTTATGATTGTAGGGAATGCTCTGAGTGTGACTAAATGTTTATAACTTTTCCTTTGTTTAAGCGTTGTAGTAATGCATTAGTTCAGTGTGGGAAAGTAATCTAATTAATCAAATCACATCTGTAAAGCTTGAGGATCACATGTTTTTGGTGGGGATGGCCTTCAGGCAATGAGAGTTGGGTAGTGAGATAACACTGTTGGAGTAAAGTGGAGACTGGAACTTTTCAAGTGAAGAGCTCACTGCAGCAATTCTGGACATTATGTCAAGATCTTGAAGAAGGCAGACCTGCCTGAAGTAACTGATTCAGTCATATAGCTGATTGGTTCTTGGTGGTGAATATCTTAGCTTCTGAAGGGACTACATTTTCTGAGAGGTCTGAATGTGTTCCAGAATATGTCTCTAACTTCAACCACTTGATTTACAGAACTGAGAATAGGCAGAGCATGGGTTACTATTCTTGATATCATATATGTTAATTTGTGGATCATCATATTGGACCTTGGACTATTTTGAGCAGATGAATCTTTCATGTATTCTGATCACAAAATGGACTTAGTTTCTGCGAGGCTTTGATAACTACTTAATTGGGGGACATTGCTTCCATTCTTGTATCATTACCTACCTAACTTTACTCCATTTGGTGAGGATATTTTCTGTCTGTATTTTAACTGAATATTGTAGGACCACTTCCATTTATTTCAGATGTCCTTTCTTGAACAAAATTTACCCAACATATTTCTCTTCTGTGTGCATCAATTACAAACCTTAGAATAGGACTATTGTTATTAAATTATTCATTTATCTTTTATTTTCTATTTCTGTGTATTTTAGTAACTAGCAATTGTAGCCAATGCATAGACTATCTGACTGCAGGGTAAGAGTTACAGTTTATAACACGCATCAAAAAAAGTTTTGCATCACCCTGGTTCCCAGAACTCCTGAAGAGAGACATTGACTGTGGATATTGTATCACAGACACAGCCCCTTTGACTGTTCAGAGACACTAGACCCAACCAAAGGTGTAAACAACCATGCATGAGCAGTGCCTATTAGACGGAGGGAGGCTGACAACCGATCAGTTCGTCATTCCACCAGGAAGGAGGTACATGGCTCATGTTGTCTGTAGTTCAACCATTCCTAGACAGTCAATACTGCAGTTTGAATGTGTGTGCATTGTTACTTTGTGCCAGGAAGGGCTCTCAACAAGGGAAGTGTCCAGGCATCTCGGCGTGAACCAAAGCAACTGTTTGGACATAAAGGAGATACAGAGAGACAGGAACTGTTGATGACATGCCTCACTCAGGCTGCCCAAGGGCTATTACTGCAGTGGATGACCACTACCTACGGATTATGGCTTGGAGAAAACCTGACAGCAATGCCACCATGTTGAATAATGCTTTTCGTGCAGCCACAGGATGTCATGTTACAACTCAAAACTGTGCGCAATGGGCTGCATGATGTGCAGCTTCACTACCGATGCCCATGGTGAGATCAATGTTCAAAACCTCAACACCACACAGCAACGGTAATTAGTTAAAAGAGAAAAAACGAATTTAAGTAGGCAGGTGGCAAAAGAAGAGGGGAAGTAAAAATATCCCAGCTTGCTTCGTCACATCGCCCTCTCATTGGATTGACCAGATAGATATTGCAAATAGCTAACTGGGCAATTCATTGAGCACAAATGGGCCCAGAAATTGGGTTTAATGATCTACACGCACAAAATTACATAAGAAATCTTATCAGAACTACAGTACAGGGCTGCTTCTGGATGGGCAGCTCAGGTAGCTGATAGTTGTACTTTGTGGCATATTTATGAGAAAGCAATTTTAGATGAAAATTGGTCCAAAGAGAAGCAGCAGAGAATTTTGAGTGAATTTTGGGGAGGAAGGAGATTTACTCTAGGAAGGGTACTGTGAAAGGTTTCTGTCAGCTTTGGATAAACAAACTGAAATATTTAGACAAAGAGCTAAGTAGTGAATCAATAAGTATGTGCTTAGTAACTAAGTTGCCTCAGAAAGTTAGAGAACTGCTTGTACCTGCCGCTGGGGGTAATATTAAAGATTTCGTGAATTATGTTGATAAACTGGAGAGAGTGAAGCCCTCAGTGGAAGATTGTAGGAGGAATTTGGATGACAACAATCAATCAGGGAGAGAATTTCAGGCAAATAGGATGAACAGGACTAATTACAGTAGAAATTCAAGGAATGGTTCAGTGGAGGATAGCCAGAATGGGTACAAAAATTGTAGGAGAAATTCAAGCAACAGGAATGCATGAGATGATTATAATTCTGTATCAAACCATTTAAACTAGATAATGCTCCAGTTTTGACTCGCACTAGAGCAGGTGGTGATAAAAAACCACTTGTATAAAAATGTACTGTAATCATAAGTAAGAATAATGTAATGATAGTAGTAAGACAAGTGCCCCCCCCCCCCCCCCCCAAACCATGGACCTTGCCGTTGGTGGGGAGGCTTGCGTGCCTCAGTGATACGGATGGCCGTACCATAGGTGCAACAACAACGGAGGGGTATCTATTGAGAGGCCAGACAAATGTGTGGTTCCTGAAGAGGGGCAGCACCCTTTTCAGTAGTTGCAGGGGCAACAGTCTGGATGAATGACTGATCTGGCCTTGTAACACTAACCAAAACGGCCTTGCTGTGCTGGTACTGAAAACGGCTGAAAAAAAGGGGAAACTACAGCTGTAATTTTTACCGAGGCCATGCAGCTTTACTGTATGGTTAAATGATGATTGCGTCCTCTTGGGTAAAATATTCCAGAGGTAAAATAGTCCCCCATTTGGATCTCCGGGTGGGGACTACTCAGGAGGACGTAGTTATCAGGAGAAAGAAAACTGGGGTTCTACGGATCGGAGTGTGGAATGTCAGGTCCCTTAATCAGGCAGGTAGGTTAGAAAATTTAAAAAGAGAAATGGATAGGTTAAAGTCAGATATAGTGGGAATTAGCGAAGGTCAGTCGCAGAAGGAACAAGGCTTTCAGTCAGGTGAATACAAGGTTATAAATACAAAGTCAAATAGAGGTAATACAGGAGTAGGTTTAATAATGAATAAAAAAAATAGGAGTGCAGGTAAACTACTACAAACAGCATAGTGAATGCATTATTGCGGCCAAGATAGACATGAAGCCCCTGCCTACTACAGTAGTACAAGTTTATATGCAACTAACTCCCCAGATGATGGAGAAATTGATGAAATGTATGATGAGATAAAAGTAATTATTCAGGCAATGAAGGGGGATGAAAATTTAATAGTCATGGGTGAATGGAATTTGAGAGTAGGAAAAGGGAGAAAAGGAAACATAGTAGGGGGTAAGAAATGAAAGAGGAAGCTGTCTGGTAGAATTTTGCACAGAGCATAACTTAATCATAGCCAACACTTGGTTCAAGAATCATAAAAGAAGGTTGTATACATGGAAGAAGCCTGGAGATACTAGAAGGTATCAGATAGATTATATAATGGTAAGACAGAGATTTAGGAACCAGGTTTTAAATTGTAAGACATTTCCAGGGGCAGATGTAGACTCTGATCACAATCTATTAGTTATGAACTGTAGATTAAAACTGAAGAAACTGCAAAAAGGTGGGAATTTAGGGAGATGGGGCCTGGATAAACTGACTAAACCAGAGGTTGTGCAGAATTTTATGGAGAACATAAGCGAACAATTGACAGGAATGGGGAAAGAAATACAGCAGAAGAAGAATGGTTAGCTCTGAGGGATGAAGTAGTGAAAGCGGCAGAGGATCAAGTAGGTAAAAAGACAAGGGCTTGTAGAAATCCTTGGGTAACAGAAAAAATATTGAATTTAATTAATGGAAGGAGAAAATATAAAAATGCAGTAAATGAAGCAGGCAAATAGGAATACAAACGTCTCAAAAATGAGATCGACAGGGAGTGTAAAATGGCTAAGCAGGTGTGGCTACAGGACAAATGTAAGGATGTAGAGGCTTATCTCGTTAGGGGTAAGATAGATACTGCCTACAGGAAAATTAAAGAGACTTTTGGAGATAAGAGAACCACTTGTATGAACATGAAGAGCTCAGATGGAAACCCAGTTATAAGTAAAGAAGGGAAAGCATAAATGTAGAAGGAGTATATAGAGGGTATATACAAGGGTGATGTACTTGAAGACAATATTATAGAAATTGAAGAGGATGAAGATGAAATGGGAGATATGATACTGCATGAAGAGTTTGACAGCGCACTGAAAGACCTGAGTTGAAACAAGGCCCCGGTAGTAGACAACATTCCATTGGAACTACTGACGGCCTCGGGAGAGCCAGTCCTGACAAAACACTACCATCTGGCGAGCAAGATCTATGGGACAGGTGAAATTCCCTCAGACTTCAAGAAGAATATAGTAATTCCAATCCCAAAGAAAGCAGGTGTTGACAGATGTGGAAATTGCTGAACTATCAGTTTAATAAGTCACAGGTGCAAAATACTATCACGAATTCTTTACAGACGAATGGAAAAACTGGTAGAAGCCAACTTCAGGGAAGATCAGTTTGGATTCCACAGAAATGTTGGAACATGGGAGGCAATACTGACGCTACGACGTATCTTAGAAGAAAGATTAAAGAAAGGCAAAGCTATGTTTCTAGCATTTGTAGACTTAGAGAAAGCTTCTGACAATGTTGACTGAAATACTCTCTTTCAAATTCTAAAGATGGCAGGGGTAAAATGCAAGGAGAGAAAGGCTATTTACAATTTGTATGGAAACCAGATGGCAGTTATAAGAAATACAACCTTTGAGGTATGCCGATGGCATTGTAATTCTATCAGAGACAGCAATGGACTTGGAAGAGCAGTTGAATGAAATGGACAGTGTCTTGAAAGGAGGATATTAGATGAACATCAACAAAGGCAAAACGAAGATAATGGAATGTAGTCGAATTAAGTCAGTTGATGCTGAGGGAATTAGATTATGAAATGAGACACTTAAAGTAGTAAAGGAGTTTTGCTATTTGGGGAGCAAAATAACTGATGATGGTCAAAGTAGAGAAAATATAAAATGTAGACTGGCAACAGCAAGAAAAGCGTTTCTGAAGAAGAGAAATTTGTTAACATCGAATATAGATTTAAGTGTCAGGAAGTCGTTTCTGAAAGTATTTGTATGGAGTGTAGCCATATATGAAAGTGAAACATGGACGACAAATAGTTTGAACAAGAAGAGAATAGAAGCTTTTGAAATGTGGTGCTACAGAAGAATGCTGAAGATTAGATGTGTAGATCACGTAACTAATGAGGAGGTATTGAATAGAATTGGGGAGACGAGGAGTTTGTGGCCCAACTTGACTAGAAGAAGGGATCGGTTGGTAGTACATGTTCTGAGGCATCAAGGGATCACCAATTTAGTATTGGAGGGCAGCGTGGAGGGCAAAAATCGTAGAGGGAGACCAAGAGATGAATACACTAAGCAGATTCAGAAGGACGTAGGCTGCAGTACGTACTGGAAGATGAAGAAGCTCACACAGGATAGAGTAGCATGGAGAGTTGCATCAAACCAGTCTCAGGACTGAAGACCACAACAACAAGAAGACAAGTGTAATTTCTAACTCTAGTGAGATTGATTGATTGATTGATTGATTTCTTTATTAATCCATGTAACAATTTACATTGTGTGGATTTCATCAGCAAAATCATATACAATACAATATACCTACAAATTATGCACATAAAATTAATATTTACACAAATTTTTATGTATGTTACATTAGTTTTATATCCTTATGTAATTTTCTTATAGTACTGTAAAATTTTGGATTTCATATTTTAATTATTTCCTCATGTATTACAATGCAGGCTACTTTAATTTCACTACATGTTTTAATTCAGATAGTCCGTTACAGCATAATAACTTTTATTTAATACAAATTTTTTTAGTTTTGTTTTGAACTGTCCAATTGTGCCAACATCTTTTATATTTTGGGGTAATTTATTATACAATTTAACAGCATTGTACAACAAGCTCTGCTGCGTTTTAACTTTATTTTTTCTCTCTAGATGCAGATTGTATTGGTTTCTGGTTCCATAGCTGTGTATTAAAGAATTTTTAACATAGCAGTCAATATTTTTCTTTACATACATAATACTTTGAAAAATGTATTCACAGGGGACAGTTAGGATTTCCAGCTTTTGGAAATGTTCAAGGCAGTGAGCCCTACTGCCACTCTTGGTTATTATACGAATTGCTCTTTTCTGTAATTTGAAAACTATTTGAATATTTTTACTGTTGACTCCCCAAAATATTATTCCATAGGTAATAACAGAGTGGATATAAGAAAAATATACAGATCTGACACATGTAGTATCACACACTGCAGTCAGAATTCTGAGAGCATAGCATGCTGTAGCGATTCTGTTACTAAGTATTTTAATATGTTCCTCCCACTTTAACTGATTATCAACATGCATACCAAGAAATTTTGTGTAGTCTACACATTCTATAGTTTCATCGTTTAACTTAAAGTTGTTATAGTGTGGTTTTTTGCAGACATAGAAGTTTACAGCATTTGTTTTTTTTTTTTTTTTAATTTAGTGTTAGTTTATTATTGGATGCCCACTCACGTACACTGTTTAGTGTTTGTTCGGCTTTTTCTTTCAGTGCATCTGGTGATTTGTCATTGATTAGTACATTTGAGTAATCTGCAAACAATATTGTTTGTCCACGCTTAATGCTCTGTGGGAAGTCATTTATGTAAATGAGGAATAGTATTGGGCCAAGGACACTACCCTGTGGGATACCTATATTTACATAATTTGGGTCTGAAGTATACTTTACAATATAGTTTGAGCGACTTGAAATATGTGAGATTTCAGTTATCTGTCTTCTATTTTTTAGATATGACTGGAACCACTTTTTCACAAGTCCCCTTATTCCCAGTTCATCTAACTTATTTAACATTATGTTGTGGTCTACTGTATCAAACGCTTTAGTTAGATCAAGAAATATACCTGTTGTGTAGTTCCCTTTATCTAACTTCTAGAATGTGATTTGTGAGGTGTGCTACTGCTGATTCTGTGCTTTTCCCTGATCGAAATCCAAACTGGTCAACAGACAGTAAGTTGTATTTATTCAAATAATTCATTAGCCTATCTTTCATAATAGTTTCTAATATTTTTGCAAAGCATGAGAGTAGAGAAATTGGCCTATAATTTTCAATTTTTCCTGCATCACCTTTTTTGAAGAGAGGTAGTAATTTAGCATATTTTAAATAGTCTGGAAAGTAGCCCTGCTTGAAAGATTGATTTATAATATCAACTAAAGGTGGAAGTAGGCTCTTGATACAGTCCTTAATTATAAAAATGGGGACTTCATCCAGACCAGCTGAGTTTTTGTTTTTCAGTTTGCTGACTGCTTTGTAGACTTCTTCCTGTGTTGTAGGGAATAACACCATCGAGTGTGATACACCATTATTTGGCTTTTTGACCTGAGGGGCTGTTAAAAAATTTTCCTGTAATTTTTTTCCTATGCTACTAAAATAATCATTTATATAGTTTGCCAAATATATTGGGTCTTTTATTACAGTCCCTTCCTCTTTGATTTTCAGGTTTGACAGATTCACTTTCCTGGTACCAGTTTCCTGCTTTACAATTTTCCATACTGCCTTATTTTTGTTTTTAGCAGAGAGCACCAGTTTGGAGTTATGAGCTCTCTTTGCTGCAAGCAATATTTTCCTATATGTTTTCCTGTATCTTTTATAAAAGAGTGAGGAAGCAGGATTAGTTTGGCTGTGTTTAATGGAGCTCAGGTACTTTAGTGTTTCAGACGATTTTTTGATGCCTTTTGTGACCCACTTGTTTTTTCCTGCTGTTGATAATGGACATAACACTTTGGGAAATGTTTCTTCAAAATTTAATTTAAACAATGTCATGAAATTTTTGAATTTTTCATTCGCATCTACCTCTGAGTATACTGAGTCCCATGTTAGTCCTGCTATCTGTTTGGCAAACTCATATCTATTTTGTTTAGAAAAAATTCGTCTGTAAATATGCCTTTTCTTTGTTTCTTCTGGAGCCACTTTTATAGTAATGATTTGACCTGAGTGATCAGATAATCCTAGCTCTGCTACCACCACCTCACAGTTTTCTTTGCCTAAATCTGTTAATACCTGATCAACAGCTGTCTTTGAGTATTTTGTTATTCTTGTTGCACTGTTAACTATTGGAACTAGATTGAAACTTTGAGCAAGACTTAGTAATGAGTCCCATGTAGCATCAGGATTCAGTTTATCTACATTTAGATCTCCACATATGAGAATGTGGTTCTTTGGAGTGGATATCTTGTCAAGAACATGATTAAGTTTAGAGAGAAAGATGTTGAAGTCTCCACTAGGAGATCTGTATATACATAAGATAATCAAATTCCTACACCTGTATTTGTCTCTGATTTCAACTGCTGCCAGTTCAAAATGTTGATCTTCACTGATTACACATAAGTCGCTTCTGGTCTTATACTGATAATTTTGTTTTACATAAATACAACACCTTCCACACTTCATAGAAGTCCTACAGTATGCACACGCTAAATTATAAGACTGCAAAACTAATTGATTAATTTCAGCCTCACTGCACCAATGCTCAGTGAGACAAACAAATGAGCACTCTGTAGACTCCAGCTCCACTTCTAGCTGTTGGGTCTTGTTTGCTAGGGAACATATATTTTGGTGAACAACTGTTAAGTAATTTTTGCTAACACTATTCGCATTCCCACTTTTTTTCGTTTTAATGTCGTTCTGTGTTGGTTCAACTGCTTATTTATTACGATTACACTTGTGTTTTTTGTTTGCATATGGTATTCTTGGATAGTCACCCCCTGCAGACTGTATTAGTTTCCCTTATTTTTTATAATTTTACATAAGTCCAGGAGCATTCTGCTGAAAGTAATTGCACCTAGTCTGTTTAGGTGCAAGCCATCCCTACCAAGACATTTGTCGTCGAGAAATTTATTTGGGTCAACAAATACAACGCCAAGTTCGTCGCACTGTTCCCTGATGCCAGTGTTTATTTTGTTAATATACGCGTTACTCACCGATCTTCTTTGTAGAATTCCGTTGATAACAATTCTGGAGTTTGTATACAAATCTTTGGCAGACCGAATTACATTACGAATATCATTTATGATTTCTTCTTGTCTGCTGCTTCTAATAGAGTTGGTCCCTACGTGAATTATCACGGCTTTAAAGTTTGTGTTGGAATCGTTGTTGTTTTGGTTGGATTTTTCAGTGTTCCTAATGTTACTGAAATGTTTCACAATCTGATGTGGTCGGATTCCAGAGCGAACATCGACTTTACAGTTCGGAACCACCACATTTTTTAATATCGAGTCGCCAATCACAAAGAAATCACTTTTGACGATCTGTTTTGCTGGATTGCTTTCACATTTATCTTTTTTCTTATACGTCACAGTTTTCCAGTTATATTTACTATTAGATTTACCGCACGATTCGTTTTCCGCCACTGTTTTCACTGGGATTTGCACATACGAACTTACACAGGTTTGTTTACTTCTCAGTAACGGAGTTTGCACGCGTGAGTTTACGGAATTTCCACATGTTTCGCTTTCTGCCACGTTTTTGCCGGAATGTGCACATGGTTTTGTTTTTTGCTCGGCAGCGAAATTTGCGCACATGAGTCCTCCCATTTGTTTGTTTGTTTGATTCTGTAATGGGTTTCCACATACACAGCTTGCCGATTCGCTTTTTAGCTTTGCGTTTTCTTCTTTCAGAGACTGAATCTCTTTCTTGAGAGTTCCGATATCACTTTGAAGCACTTTAATTATTTCTGCTTTTGACTTTATGGTACTTACAAGTTCTGATGTTTCCCACTGTAAACAGTCGGTGCATGTCCACGGAACTTCGTCACTAATGAATTTCAGGTTCACTTTTGCGCACTTCTCATGAAGCCAAAAATTACACTTTACGCATAAGATTCCTTTTATCACACGCTTTCTGCATTGCTTACATGTCGTTACACTTTTCATTCGGCGCCATCTTGATACTCCTGATTAAATGATGGTGTGGGTAGCAATGTTTATCCCATAAAAGGAGAGGAGGAACTTACTATATGTGCATTGAAAAAGAAGTAATACCTACAAGTAGGGGGTACAACATTCTGTGTTGGATTCATTATGTGGCGATAATGCTTATCCCTCTACTCCTATCCTAGCTATAGTTTATAAGTGAATCAGAAACGTTCTATCTTCTACTTTCAAGTGATTTTGTACATCACAATACTTATGTATGAGGATATGTTAAAAACGTTTCTCCAGTGTTGTATATATATATATATATATATATATATATATATAAATAAATAATAGAGGGAAACATTCCACATGGGAAAAATATATCTAAAAACAAAGATGATGTGACTTACCAAACAAAAGCGCTGGCAGGTCGATAGACACACAAACAAACACAAACATACACACAAAATTCGAGCTTTCGCAACCGGCGGTTGCTTCATCAGGAAAGAGGGAAGGAGAGGGAAAGATGAAAGGATGTGGGTTTTAAGGGAGAGGGTAAGGAGTCATTCCAATCCCGGGAGCGGAAAGACTTACCTTAGGCGGAAAAAAGGATAGGTATACACTCGCACACACACACATATCCATCCACACATATACAGACACAAGCAGACATATTTAAAGGCAAAGAGTTTGGGCAGAGATGTCAGTTGAGGCGGAAGTGCAGAGGCAAAGATGATGTTGAAAGACAAGTGAGGTATGAGTGGCGGCAACTTGAAATTAGTGGAGATTGAAGCCTCATGGATAACGAGAAGAGAGGATATATTGAAGGGCAAATTCCCATCTCCAGAGTTTGGATAAGTTGGTGTTAGTGGGAAGTATCCACATAACCCAGACGGTGTAACACTGTGCCAAGATGTGCTGGCCGTGCACCAAGGCATGTTTAGCCACAGGGTGATCCTCATTACCAACAAACACTGTCTGCCTGTGTCCATTCATGAGAATGGACAGTTTGTTGGTGGTCATTCCCACATAGAAAGCGTCACAGTGTGGGCAGGTCAGTTGGTATATCACGTGGGTGCTTTCACACATGGCTCTGGCTTTGATCGTGTACACCTTCTGGGTTACAGGACTGGAGTAGGTGGTGGTGGGAGGGTGCATAGGATAGGTTTTACACCGAGGGTGGTTCCAAGGGTAGGAGCCAAAGGGTAGGGAAGGTGGTTTGGGGATTTCATAGGGATGAACCAAGAGGTTACGGTCAGGTGGACGGTGGAAAGACACCCTTGGTGGAGAAGGGAGGATTTCATGAAGGATGGATCTCATTTCGGGGCATTATTTTAGGAAGTCGTATCCCTGCTGGAGATCCACATTTAGAATCTGATCCAGTCCTGGGAAGTATCCTGTCACAAGTGGGGCACTTTTGGGGTTCTTCTGTGAGAGGTTCTGGGTTTGAGGGGATGAGGAAGTGGCTCTGATTATTTGCTTCTGCACCAGGTTGGGAGGGTAGTTGCAGGATGTGAAAGCTGTTTTCAGGTTGTTTGTGTAATGGTTCATACATATCCATCCGCACATACACGCACTCAAGCAGACATTTGTAAAGGCAAAGAGTTTGGGCAGAGATGTCAGTCAAGGCGGAAGTACAGAGGTAAATAAGTTGTTGAAAGACAGGTGAGGTATGAGTGGCAGAAACTTGAAATTAGTGGAGGTTGAGGCCTGGCGGATATCGAGAAGAAAGGATATACTGAAGGGCAAGTTCCCATCTCCGGAGTTCTGACAGGTTGGTGTTAGTGGGAAGTATCCAGATAACTCGGACGGTGTAACACTGTGCCAAGATGTGCTGGCCGTGCACCAAGGCATGTTTAGCCACAGAGTGATTCTCATTACCAACAAACACTGTCTGCCTGTGTCCATTCATGCGAATGGACAGTTTGTTGCTGGCCATTCCCACATAGAAAGCATCACAGTGTAGGCAGGTCAGTTGCTAAATCACGTGGGTGCTTTCACACATGGCTCTGCCTTTGATCGTGTACACCTTCCGGTTTACAGGACTGGACCAGGTGGTGGTGGGAGGGTGCATGGGACAGGTTTTACATCGGGGGCGGTTACAAGGGTAGGAGCCAGAGGGTTGGGAAGGTGGTTTGGAAATTTCATAGGGATGAACTAAGAGGTTAGGAAGGTTAGGTGGACTGCGGAAAGACACTCTTGGTGGAGTGGAGAGGATTTCATGAAGGATGGATCTCATTTCAGGGCAGGATTTGAGGAAGTCGTATCCCTGCTTGAGAGCCACATTCAGAGTCTGATCCAGTCCCAGAAAGTATCCTGTCACAAGTGGGGCACTTTTGGGCGTCTTCTGTGAGAGGTTCTGGGTTTGAGGGGATGAGGAAGTGGCTCTGGTTATTTGCTTCTGTACCAGGTTGGGAGGGAAGTTGCGGGATGGGAAAGCTGTTTTCAGGTTGTTGGTATAATGGTTCAAGAATTCCGGACTGGAGAAGATTCGTTTGCCACGAAGACCTAGGCTGTAGGAAAGGGACCATTTGATATGGAATGGGTGGCAGCTGTCATAATGGAGGTACTGTTGCTTGTTGGTGGGTTTGATGTGGATGGATGTGTGAAGCTGGCCATTGGACAGATGGAGGTCGACGTCAAGGAAAGTGGCATGGGTTTTGGAGTAGGACCAGGTGAATCTGATGGAACCAAAGGAGTTGAGGTTGGAGAGGAAATTCTGGAGTTCTTCTTCACTGTGAGTCCAGATCATGAAGATGTAATAAATAAATCTGTACCAAACTTTGGGTTGGCAGGCCTGGGTAACCAAGAAGGCTTCCTCTAAGCGACCCATGAATAGGTTCGTGTACGAGGGGGCCATACTGGTACCCATGGCTGTTCCCTTTAATTGTTGATATGTCTGGCCTTCAAAAGTGAAGAAGTTGTGGGTCAGGATGAAGCTGGATAAGGTAATGAGGAAAGAGGTTTTAGGTAGGGTGGCAGGTGATTGGCGTGAAAGGAAGTGCTGCACTGAAGCGAGGCCCTGGACGTGCGGGATATTTATGTATAAGGAAGTGGCATAATGGTAACAAGGATGGTTTCCAGGGGTAACAGATTGGGTAAGGATTCCAGGCATTCGAGGAAGTGGTTGGTGTCTTTGATGAAGGATGGGAGACTGCATGCAATGAGTTGAAGGTGTTGATCTACGTAGGCAGAGATATGTTCTGTGGGGGCTTGGTAACCAGCTACAATGGGGCGCAGGGATGTTTGGGTTTGTGAATTTTAGGAAGTAGATAGAAGGTAGGAGTGCGAGGTGTAGGTGGGGTCAAGAGGTTGATGGAGTCAGGTGAAAAGTTTTGTAGGGGGCCTAAGGTTCTGAGGATTCCTTGAAGCTCCGCCTGGACATCAGGAATGGGGTTACCTTGGCAAACTTTGTATGTGGTGTTGTCTGAAAGCTGACTCAGTCCCTCAGCCACATACTCCCGACGATCAAGTACCACGGTCGTGGAACCCTGGTCCGCCGGAAGAATGACGATGGATCGGTCAGCCTTCATATCACGGATAGCCCGGGCTTCAGCAGTGGTGATGTTGGGAGTAGGATTAAGGTTTTTTAAGAAGGATTGAGAGGCAAGGCTGGAAGTGAGAAATTCCTGGAAGATTTGGAGAGGGTGATTTTGAAGAAGAGGAGGTGGGTCCCGTCGTGACGGAGGACGGAACTGTTCCAGGCAGGGTTCAATTTGGATACTGTCTTGGGGAGTTGGATCATTAGGAGTGGGATCAGGATTATTTTTCTTCGTGGCAAAGTGATATTTCCAGCAGAGACTACGAGTGAAGGACAGTAAATCTTTGACAAGGGCAGTTTGGTTGAATCTGGGAGTGGGACTGAAGGTGAGGCCTTTGTATAGGACAGAGGTTTCGGATTTGGAGAGAGGTTTGGAGGAAAGTTTAACTACTGAATTGGGGTGTTGTGGTTCCAGATTGTGTTGACTAGAATTTTGAGGTGTTTGGGGGGATGACAGTTGCCACCCTTTCCATATCAAATGGTCCCTTCCCTAGAGCCTAGGCCTTTGTGGTAAACGAATCTGCTCCAGTCCTGAATCCCTGAACCATTACACCAACAACCTGAAAACAGCTTTCGCATCCCGCAACTACCATCCCAACCTGGTACAGAAGCAAATAACCAGAGCCACTTCCTCATCCCCTCAAACCCAGAACCTCTCACAGAAGACCCCCAAAAGTGCCCCACTTGCGACAGGATACTTCCTGGGACTGGATCGGACTCTGAATGTGGCTCTCGAGCAGGGATACGACTTCCTCAAATCAAAAAGGACATCACTTATGATGAATATGCCTAATTTTTAATAAATGTATAACATGTGAATATTTTGTGCCATTGTACAGTACACTGTACGTAAATATTTTGTATGGGGATTTTCATGGCCAGTTCATATATGTATAAATTTGAAAAAATATACGTACTGTAGTCCTGATAAGATTTCATATGTAATTTTTTTGTGTATAGATCATTAAACCCAATTTCAGGGTCCATTTGTGCTCCATTAATTGCCCAGTTAGCTATTTGCAATACCTATCTAGTCAATCCAATGAGAGGGTGATGTGACGAAGCAAGCTGGGATATTTTTACTTCCTCTCTTCTTTTGCCACCTGCCTACCTAAATTCGTTTTTTCTCTTTTAACTAATTACCATTAACATAAGTTCGTGTAATCTGCATTTTCATAAAAGAGAAAGGCTGGTCCTCAGTTTTAAAGAATATAATGCCAAATCTAATGATGTGCTTAGTTGTATGTATATAATTGATTTTCTGATTTATTTTGACTATTTCTAGTTAATATCTTTTGTTATGGGGTGAAATCAGTAATTGTTTTGTAACTTAAATTCTATTGTTGCCTTATAAACAAATATAAATTCTGTATTAATTATAAGCATTTGAAGTAACAACTAATAGCATTCTTTAAGTAGTCATTTGGCTCTATTCAAAAACATGTTAGCAAAGCCAGCCCTTAATCCCAAAGTAATTACCAGTTTTGTCAAAAGTATTGTTTTTGTGTATCTATATCTGTTAATTTCATGATTTAAAGAAATAATATGCCTTAACCCTTGTAGTAGAAGAAACTGTTAAAAAGACACAATTTTTTGATATATGCAGTTAATTGAAGCAATTATGTTTTAATTGTAATTCCTGTAAATTAATCATCGAACAATGGCCAAATGTTTGGTTCAGAGACAGCCAGTTGATGGATAAGTTTCAGACAAGAACCCTGTGTTGTATATATAAAGATGGTATCTGTTGTTTCGGACATATCTGAAAGAACTGTTACCATCAGTGATCATGTAGCTCGTTAGAATGAAATTACAATGAAATGAATACTCCTAGGTGCATACAGGCATTGATGTAAGTCAACAGGGACAGTTGAAAATGTGTGCCCCAACCGGGACTCGAACCCAGGATCTCCTGCTTACATGGCAGACATTCCATCCAGCTGAGTAGGGTCACTATGAATATAGTGTGGTATACTAAGTTGGGAATGTGGGTCTAACACGAGGTGTGCTAGAGATAAGTCCCTGTAGTTGCCTATCCTCTGTGTTCTCAGTCGCTCAGCTGGATAGAGTGTCTGCCATGTAAGCAGGAGATCCCGGATTCGACTCCCGGTCGGGGCACACATTTTCAACTGTCCCCATTGACTTATATCAATGCGTGTATGCTATTCATTACATTGTAATTTAAACCTGTGTTGGTTAGAACAACAACAACAACAATGCATCAACTTAACTGTGAAATAAATGTAATGCAAGTATGCCATGTGTTAAAACAAGGACAGTGTGTGCTCAATACATACTGTATTAATTGGCAAGAAATGTGTGTTTAGGTTTTTACTGCTCATAGATGTTCAACAGTAAAGTATTGAACCAGTATGTGGATGTTTGCCTGTAACCTATTAATGAAACTTATATAAAGTTAAACAATAGTGCACTGGCCATATAACTGCGTATTATTTGGGGGTTGTGAACAGTGAAAGTAAAGAACCATGAAACGCAACTATGCACCTGTCGGCTACATCATTTAAAGTAGTCAGTGTTGCACTTCCACCCCATTTTTCAGCCAGTATAGCAATGCAGTATGTTGACACCAAGGGCAATCAATGATGAAATAAAGCAGGTGAACATCACGAACTAGGTTGACAACCCAGTGGCATAACATGCTGCTAAGCACAAAAAATGGCTGCTTCGCAGCTCATGCCATCTAGACCCACCTCTCCAGCACCTGATTTGCTGATCTACTTAGGCGGGAGTTATCCTTGCAACACATCCTTCACTCCCATAATCCTACTGGCCTCAGTTTCCATTAACCCACTGTGACCAATCCGTCTACCCAACAATTTGCCACCCTAAGTTTTTCAACACAGCGGCAAGCCACATTTGGTATTTGTATTGACCAGTTTTGCTCTTAAAATGCACAAGAACACTGTCAGAATATACACTGTTAAAAATAAAAATTAAGATAATATGGAAAACTAATATAGACATATTCTGCTTCCAGTGTGATGGCTTATGTTTAAAGTTCGCTGACAGCATTAAAGATTCCCTTTACAATTGGCTGACAGCTCTAAAGATTAATTTGGCTATACTATGTAACTTAAACTCACCTTTAAAGAATGTTTAAAGTAGAATGCTAAATGGTGACATTGAAATTGACAGCAACAAAGGTGAAGTTGAGAGTACAACAGTACCTCTAAGTTACATGGTACAGGGCCTAGTCTACCCAAAGATAATTTTCAACTACAGAGAATGAAAGTTTCATTAATTGCTTGTTTTATGGACAAGTGTACAGACTTTTAAATTATAATGTTGAGGGCTTGGGTAACAAAATCAATGTATTTGAGGCCTTAGTTACAGATCTAGCTCCACATGCAATCGTGGTTACAGAGCATCAAAAAGCTAACCATAATATTCAATATTATAAGTTACAGGAGTATAATCTTACATCGTTTTTCTGTAGAACAGAACATAAAGAAAGGGGTGTTGCTACTTACGTAAGGAAATGTAATCTAATACGTTCTGTAGAAAACGTATCATGGGTTAATGATTATTATATTGAGAAAGATTTTGAAGCAGTGATAATTAAGTTAATGATCATATCCGTCCCACTTATTGTGGTAGGTATATATCGAGCCCCTTCTGGTAATCTCGAGGTTTTCCTGGAAGCACTGGATAGTGTATTGGGGAAGTTAAGCAAGGGTGGCAATGTTGTTGTTGTTGTTGTTGTCTTCAGTCCTGAGACTGGTTTGATGCAGCTCTCCATGCTACTCTACCCTGTGCAAGCTTCTTCATCTCCCAGTACTTACTGCAACTTACATCCTTCTGAATCTGCTTAGTATATTCATCTCTTGGTCTCCCTCTACAATTTTTACCCACCATGCTGCCCTCCAATGCTAAATTTGTGATCCCTTGATGCCTCAGAACATGTCCTACCAACCAGTCCCTTCTTCTAGTTAAGTTGTTCGACAAACTCCTCTTCTCCCCAATTCTATTCAATACCTCCTCATTAGTTATGTGATCTACCCATCTAATCTTCAGCATTCTTCTGTAGCACCACATTTCAAAAGCTTCTATTCTCTTTTTGTCCAAACTATTTATCGTCCATGTTTCACGTCTATACATGGCTACACTCCATACAAATACTTTCAGAAACGACTTCCTGACACTTAAATCTATACTCGATGTTAACAAATTTCTCTTCTTCAGAAACCCTTTCCTTGCCATTACAAGGTTACATTTTATATCTTCTCTACTTCGACAATCATCAGTTATTTTGTCCCCAAATAGCAAAACTCCTTTACTACTTTAAGTGTCTCATTTCATAATCTAATTCCCTCAGCATCACCCGACTTAATTTGACTACATTCAATTATCCTCGATTTGCGTTTGTTGATGTTCATCTATTATCCTCCTTTCAAGACACTGTCCATTCCGTTCAACTGCTCTTCCAAGTCCTTTGCTGTCTCTGACAGAATTACAATGTCGTCGGCGAACCTCAACATTTTTATTTCTTCTCCATGGATTTTAATACTTACTCTGAATTTTTCTTTTGTTTCCTTTACTGCTTGCTCAATATACAGATTGAATAACATTGGTAACAGGCTGCAACCCTGTCTCACTCCCTTCCCAACCGCTGCTTCCCTTTCATGGCCCTCAACTCTTATAACTGCCATCTGGTTTCTGTACAAATTGTAAATAGCCTTTCTCTCCCTGTATTTTACCCCTGCCATCTTTAGAATTTGAAAGAGAGTATTCCAGTCAACATTGTCAGAAGCTTTCTTTAAGTCTACAAATGCTAGAAACATAGCTTTGCCTTTCCTTAATCTTTCTTCTAAGATAAGTCATAGGGTCAGTATTGCCTCACATGTTCCAACATTTCTGCGGAATCCAAACTGATCTTCCCCAAGGTTGGCTTCTACCAGTTTTTCCATTCATCTGTAAAGAATTCGCGTTAGTATTTTGCATCAGCGACTTATTAAACTGGTAGTTCAGTAATTTTCACATCTTTCAACACCTGCTTTCTTTGGGATTGGAATTATTATATTCTTCTTGAACTGTAAGGGTATTTCACCTGTCTCACACATCTTGCTCACCAGATGGTAGAGTTTTGTCATGACTGGCTGTCCCAAGGCCATCAGTAGTTCCAATGGAATGTTGTCTACTCCCGGGGCCTTGTTTCAACTCAGGTCTTTCAGTGCTCTGTCAGACTCTTCACACAGTATCATATCTCCCATTTCATCTTCATCTACATCCTCTTCAATTTCCATAATATTGTCCTGAAGTACATCGCCCTTGTATAGTCCCTCTATATACTCCTTCCACCTTTCTGCTTTCCCCTCTTTGCTTAGAACTGGGTTTCCATCTGAGCTCTTGATATTCATAGTGGCTCTCTTTTCTCCAAAGATATCTTAAATTTTCCTGTAGGCAGTATCTATCTTACCCCTAGTGAGATAAGCCTCTACATCCTTACATTTGTCCTCTAGCCATCCCTGCTTAGCCATTTTGCACTTCCTGTCGATCTCATTTTTGAGACGTTTGTATTCCTATTTGCCTGCTTCATTTACTGCATTTTTATATTTTCTCCTTCCATTAATTAAATCAATATTTTTTCTGTTACCCAAGGATTTCTACAAGCCCTTGTCTTTTTACCTACTTGATCCTCTGCCGCCTTCACCACTTCATCCCTCAGAGCTACCCATTCTTCTCCTACTGTATTTCTTTCCCCCCATTCCTGTCAATTGTTCCCTTGTGCTGTCCCTGAAACTCTGTACAACCTCTGGTTTAGTCAGTTTATCCAGGTCCCATCTCCTTAAATTCCCATATACAGTAATACAGTATATATTATAATGTTAGGAGACTTTAATATAAACACACTAACCGGCAGCCAGGAATGCAAGGGTTTACAAGCCTTCATACGATCCTATGACATTAAAGATCTACTTGGTCATGTGCCCACTAGAATAACTAAGTCAAGCAGCAGTTCCATAGATCATGTAATGACCAATTATGAAAATGTTGTGTCGGCACAGACTTTAAATGGCCACATATCTGATCATCTAGGACAATTATTAGTGACTGGTTGTCTTAATAAACTTAAACAAAACAAAAAATATGAGAATAGAAGATTATTTTCTGTATACAACATCACCTTGCTAAAGAAAACTTTGGGTCAAGAATCTTGGGAATCAGTTTATAGAGAAAGGGGAGTTGACAGCAAATGGGAAGTATTTGTAAAAATTGTAACTAGACATACTGATATTACTATCCCAGCAAAGAAGGTCAATGTAAATAAAAACAAATCTCTAGTAGCCAAATGTGTAAAACTGGATGAAAAAATGAAAAGACTCAAAGAAGGAATGGAGTATATGTATAAACTACACAGAGAAACCAGTCTTGATTCATATAAAGAGGATTATAAAAAATATAAATATGAGTATCGCAAGGAAGTAAGGAGAAGGAAAGTAGAAAATATTAGTAAACAGATCAGAAATTCTGACTGTGTCTCAAAGTCGTGCTGGGCAGTAGTTAATGATATGAGGAACACTGATTCAAAAACTAAAATTAATAATATATAGTTATATATTAAACAAAGATTCCAAGACTTACCAAGAGGGAAAGCGCCGGTAGATAGGCACAATAAATAAAACACACAAACACACACACAGAATTTCAAGCTTTCGCAACCGGTGGCTGCTTCGTCAGGAAAGAGGGAAGGAAAAGGAAACATGAAAGGATGTGAGTTTTAAGGGAGAGGGTAAGGAGTCATTCCAATCCCGGGAGTGGAAAGACTTACCTTACATAAAAAAGGGGAAAGAAAACAACCACAGAACTACAGACCAGTTGCCTTAACCTCAGTGTTTGGTAAATTAATTGAAAAAATAATGTTAGAAATCTTAATCGAGCACTATAATATGAATAACTTAATAGGAGATTTCCAACAAGGCTTTAGAAGTAGTCAGAGCACCATATCTGCAGCAGTACAGTCTGTACACTGTCTGATGGATAAAATAAATGAGGGTTACGAAACAGGAGGAGTGTTTTTAGATCTTTCCAAAGTGTTTGACAGAGTCCATCATGGTGCTCTTTTAAGTAAACTTGCTTATAATGGTGTCAGTGGGAAACTGTTGCTTTTAATAGAATCTTACCTTAAAGATAGACAACAATGCACAGAAGTTATGTATAATAATGAAGAGGTAATCGAAAAAAGAAGATCAAAGGTAAGACATAAATTTTGGTGTGCCAACAGGCTCTATCTTGGGCCCCTTCTTGTTTATTTGCTACGTGAATGATTTCCCAAAACTATTAGACACCGGTCATCGTATTACTATGTATGCTGATGACACCTCTGGAGTTTGCTGGACATGTAGTAATGATGACCTAAATTCAGTGGTACAGAATTTTGTTGAAAAAGCCCAAACACATTTTGAAAAAGAAAACCGGAGGGTCAAAATTAACAAAACTAATTTAATTCATTTTAAGACAAGTGGCTCAAATACAAATATTGTTGTAAATGAGGACATTCAGGAAAATACCTGTTCAAAATGTAAATTTCTGGGGATATATATAGATCACAGACTTTCGTGGAATCAGCAAATAGATCATGTCTGTGGTAATATAATATCTAGTCTGCATTTATTAAGGAGATTAATTCAATATCTAGATATTGAAGCAATAAAAATAGTGTATTTTGGGTTGGTGTATCCCCATCTATCTTATGGAATTGTATTGTGGGGTGGGTGTAGCCAATACAATATAAAAAGGGTATTTGTATTGCAGAAAAGAGTAATATGAACTATGGCAAAAGTAAGACCCAGAACTTAATGTAAAAACCTGTTTATTAAGTTTAATATTATGACTATCTATGCAGTATATATGTTTCAATCAATATTATTAGTGAAAAAGACAAAAAAGTGACAAACAGGTATATGGGAATCCACAATTACAATACAAGACAAAAATCAGACTTTTATACGGTGAGCTGTTGATTGAATCTAACAACAAATACCCCATTCATTAAGGGAGAAATATTTTATAATTTTCTACCAAACAACCTGAAAATGTTTTCTGGTAGAATTTTTAAAAATGAGTTAAAAAAATGGCTTATATTGAAGTGCCCATACAGTATGGTGCTGACATGATTTGACCTCAGGAATGCTGTGTTAAATATATTTAAATGATCTTTCACTTAATAGCATGTAATCTATTTATATTGTGTATCAATAATCTAAATGTAATTATTATAACATTTCCCATGCATGTTAAATACATGTTTTGAGCTCTAAGATAAATAAATAAATATCAGATCTGTACATATCTGCTTATAGTTAAAAATACAATTATGTCAGTAAAAATTAAAACATATTTCAAAATACATTATAAAAATATATATCAAAAAATGTTTATACATAAATGCATTCAAAATTACCATTTTTTAAATATTTCTTTTAGTATGATATGGCAGGTATTATATTTTGATTGCTTATCTACAGCAGTTCATCAAATAACTGGAAGAACCCATGTACATTAAATTTGTTTTGTTTGTTTGATAAATTTATAGTACATTATTTTAGATATAGGTATGTTTCACTGATGTACAAAAGTCCTATAATACACTGTTTCATAAGATGTTTCCCAAACAGAAAGTGAAAGTGGAGTTTTGAACCAGCAATCCCTTAGATACACACTAGTACACAAGGAGAATGTTCATATGGACAAATATTGTAATTCAGGACCATATAAAATGAAGTGACAAAATTGTCAGTTCATGTACATTGGCCAAATTTGAACAGCATTTGAAACACGTTATAAGCAACATTGATCTGATCCAAGTAGCTACTTCTATTCTTTTTACCCATGTTAGTTATAGGAAGAAACAGCACCCAGCTGCTATAGAACATGTTCAAGAAAGAATTAAAATTGTATCTACATTTTCTGATTTGCAAGTTACTTCCAAGTGTCCTTCCAGTTATTTTTCTTTAACACTGTGACTGAGTTGGTTGTAATTTTTTAGACAGTATTTTTTTTATGTGAAGCTAATTGTTTACAATATTTTGTCAAGTAAGTTTGAACACCATGGCCAAATGAACAATCTGATATTATTTTTGTATCAATAAAGTGTGATTGTAACTGAGCCTACAAAGAAGTTGTCAATGTATGTGTCTTGTACATTTCAACTCCTGTAAGTAAATTTCCTGTGTAAAATAAAATAAAGCAGTATGTCAATTACTCTAGGTCCTTCAATCAGTAGCCATTGTTAGAGTACATATATTAAAACCTAGACCAATAGTGAGTCACCATAAAGTCTGCATACTTTCTTACCGTTTGATAAAATGGGAGATTCATTTCCAAAATGTGAAGGCAGTAGAAATAATAGAGAATATCACTTAATAGGGAATATCACTTAATTCAAAAATATTCCCATCAAGCCCCCTTTCATTATCTGAATCCCCCTATATTACCCTTAACTTTTCTCTAATGATATCATACTGCATATAATAACAGGATGTAAATTATGACTTACATAAGCTATCATGAACTGTACAAAATTCATGCTCTTTTATCCAAGTATCTGAAACTTTTTTAAACTTGGGTGAAAGAGTCAAGTGGGCTGTTTCCATTAACTTGTTGAAGAATTTCAAGCTCATGTGCTACTAATTGTGTTGTGCAAATAAACATTATTTCTCTGCCTAAGTTGATTTAAATTTTAATGGCATAAATTAGAGAATTACAAATGACTGTCAATATCTTAAGTGATCTGAAGTGATATCTACAAGTCTCCTGGGGGTAGGAAGGGGTTAAACCTAGAATATGTGCATTTACTTTCTCCTGTAACCAGAAAATGTAAGCCAGCTGTGATGCATGATCCCATAACAGTATTCTATATTGTAATTATGAATGAAACAATGTGTAATGAGACTAAAGTATCAGATTTTTACTGATATCTTAATGTATGTATTCTTGATAGTTCACTGCTTAAGTAATTTGTCCACCCCAAAAGAGTCTTTTATTGATCACAGGACCAAGTAATTTGACATTATTACCCTCAGACCTTGCTGTCCAGAGACTGAAATGAAGTTATTCTATGTTTGTTTTGTTAGTGGACAGCTGGACAGCCTCCAGTGATCAGTAATTTTTATTATTATTTCTCTGTTGTAATTTTGAACACATTGTGTTTTCACCTGTTGTTGTTAGTGTGATGTCATCAGCCTAGAGTACATTCTCAAACAGCATGTCACTTGATAAATCATTGATATAACCAATGAAGAGAAAAGGTCCAAGAACCAACACATGTCTCATTCCAAGACTTATTTTCAAAAACTGTGATGTCTGATTATTTGCATTTGTTGGTTGTAGCCTGCCCAGATGGACAGGTTTTAAATAACCTCAATGACTCATCTCTTATGCCACAGTGTGTTGATTTTATTATTACAGTCTCGTGTGGCATTGAGTCAAAGTCTTTGCTCAAGTCTATAAGCGTAAAATATGTAGTTTCTCTCTTTTCAGCACCATCAAGTACAATATCTAACAGATTGTGTCATGGGAGTGTGCGTTTGTGTTATCTGTGTGAAAATGTGTGTACTTTTTGCCAAAGTTGAGTTAGAACTTGAGAGCTAGTTGTTAATATAGTGAACTGTTATTAATGTACATGTGCCACAAATCGCTTTGATAAAAATGAGTGATTATCTTTCCTTTACTTTATGCAGATTTCCTATGGCTTTTACTGTTCACATATTTGATATAAAATCACACTGGTTTACATTCAGTATATTGTTATTTTAAAAATAGTTATATATTTGTTTGTATATACAGCTTTTGATAATTTTTGATGCAGTTTTAACAATTCAGGTTGGTCTATAGTTACTAGGAAAGTGTGTGTCTCTTTTCTTAAAGGCTGGAAAGTGTTACTGTGAATTTAAAAGTTTCAGAGAAAACACATCTGTCATAATTCTATTGTATAAGTAATGTAATGATATTTCAATTTTTTTGCTATGCTCTATATGATACAGTTACTATTTCCACAATAGTTCTCTGTTTTAGAATTGCCAAGCTTTCTAACTGCTTTCCTAATATTGTGAGGGAATAGTTTTAGACCATGAGAACATAATTGTATTTATTATTGGAACAGGAGTATCTCAGCATCTGAGCTGTTGTTGCAGCTTGAATGATGACAGTCTGTAAAGTTTATAAAGAATTCATTTAACATCTGTAGGAATGTTATTATCTTTTTATTTTGGTTTATTTCCCTTTGAAGACATTCCACACTTACTTACAACTATTTTTTTATTTCAAAATGTAGCTATAACGTGCTTCAACCTTGGTTATTTTAATTTCAATTTTGTAGACTTTTTTGAGTTTTGTGTGTAATTTGTTAATGTCACCACTTTTAATAGGCCTCTCTTTAGCTATTAGAAGCAGAATTCTTACTTTATATACATGTACATAAGTATCCTAGTTTCCTAGATGGCTTCATGTTGCCATAAGTAATGGTAAACTATAAATGTATGCACCCAGTATGTAAATATATGTGAGTAATATGTAAATCCATGTAATTAATACTTCATTATAGTTAAACATTGATATACCTATAAACAAGTCTTTCCGTAACATACATATAGGCTAAGTGTTAATGAATATACTAGTTATCTCCATTGTCCCCTACTTATGCAAACTTATATATTTTATTCATAAAGTTGTACTATTAAATGTATCTTATTTTTTGATACATTGAACACCAGATAATAAACACTCTAATAATTCTAAATCTAATAATTCAAATAATTTATATATACATTATGTGAAAAATCATATCTCAAAAGTAAAATATATCATACCTTGAACAAGTGCTCTCAAGGCAAATATATTGTCTTCAACCTTTGTTGGATCTTCCAACACCTCATGCTGTGCACGCTGCTTCCAACACTGATCTAATGATTCATGAGAAGTAGACATATCCAGCCAATGTTTCCAGTCCTTTACGTAAGTTCATACACTACTATAAATGACTGATGTTAGTTGTATGTTTAAATCATCTCTGAGGAAGCTTATCATACAACTTGTGATTTTTTACACAATGTAGGTTATCATAAAATGATGACAAATGTTTTGTTATGTTTAATAAAAATTAACAAACAGTCTTGATTGCCTAAACACATTTATTTAAAAATGGTGACTGTTTTCAATCTGGTTTAGTCCATCATCAGACCATACTACAAAGGTGACAACTAGAGACAGTCACAGACCAGGAATCATATGTACAAGATAAGGATGAACAGTTAACAATCATGTCTCGTATGTACGGTTTCTGTCCCATGACACTGTCTTTGCCAGCCACCTTTGGAGTATGGTCTGATGATGATCTAAAACAGATTGAAATCAGTCACCATTTTTAAATAAATGTGTTTATGCCATCAAGACTTCTTTTTAATTTTTATTAAATACTGATTGTAGATTGCTGCTTTTGCAATTATGATTACAAAAATAATGCTTTCTTACAGCCATTATAAAACAAGGGAATTGACACATAATTATACAGTAACAGTAAACTAGTTTTAAGGATGATATTATAAAATAAGAACTTGGCTGCTTCAAAGCATTCTGTAAAAAATCACAAAAAATTCAGGATTTATTTTGTTACACCACTAAATAATATGAAATAAACAGCTGCTACAAACAGAAATGTCAATTTTGACTGGAGCCCAGTAAATAAAGAAAGAAATATTAATGTTAAATCCAACCTATTTGCAGATGAATTCATGTCCCTTTTTAAACCAATTTAAAAAAAAAAAAAAAAAAAAAAAAAAACTGTAGAAATTAATCTCCAGGCCTGCAAAATGAAACCCTGGATTACAAAAGAAATAAAAATTTAATGCAAGACAAAATGAGTGTTATATACACCACAAAGATGTTCTGATGAGCGTGCTGTAAAAGAACATTATAGATCATATTGTATAAAAACCATCTAGAGTACTATCAAAAGGGAGCTGGGGAAAAATAATGATAGTGTTTCCTACATAGAAATAAGACATTGTGGTAGTCTGGTGTGCAGCTGCAAGTGTCCTTAATGAATACTTTCTATTAGCTTCCAAGAAATGAGGTTATGGACCTCCTGAAAGAGTCTGGATTGTGAGAAATACGTCAAATACATATAGCCCCATTCACTGTCAGTAGGGTGAAAAGGATCATCGCTAAAAAGAAAACCAAAAAGTCATCTGGCTTTGATAATATTTACTCTAAGGTACTTAAACATACTCATAATGTCATTTGTGTAATACTTTGCCATATATTTAATGAATCTCTTTAAGAATGAATCATCCCAGACAGAAAAAAGTATGGAGATGTGAAACCACTATTTAAGTAGGAGGATATAACTGATGCTTCTAACTACTACCTGATTTCTCTTTTCCAAAGTTCTTGAGAAACTTGAACGTAAGAGAACTGTTGAGCAACTGAATATCTGCAAGGCCCTTAGACATTGTCAATTTGGATTCCAAGTGGATTTGTCAACTGATGACTCTATATTTTCACTTATGAATAATGTTTTAGATGCACTGAACAATAGATTAGCTCCAGCTGGAACATTTTGTGATTTAACTAAGGTCTTCAACTGTGTGAACCATGAAATACTCCTTTCAAAAGCTGTGTATTATGGATTAAGTAGCACAATGGCAGTGTGCCTTTAATCATACCTAACTGACAGAAACCAGAGGGTATCGCTTAATTGGAAGATGGCACAATAGCCTCACCTGGTTGGGGAACAGTAAGTACAGGAGTGCCACAAGGTTGTGTGCTGATACATCTCTTTTAGTTGAAAAAACATCTGATAGTGACATTGCAACATCTGTCAAATTTGTGTTCAATAATCTCTATAAATGGTTCACTTGGAATGGACAGACTGAATTTTAAAAAACCAGAGTAATTTTTTTTCTTTGGGTCTCAGAAAGTGCAGGAAAACCTAAGTCTAAGCTGTAATGATCAAGAGGTACATCAAGTTCAATATTATGAAAAGGAAAGTAAAGGAAAGTTGCTTCTCATCGTATAGCGATGATGCTGAGTTGCAGAGAGACAGAACAAAAGGACTGTCACAAATAAAGCTTTCAGACACACACACACACACACACACACACACACACACACACACACACACACACACACACACAGGCAACTCACACACACGACTGCAGTCTCAGGCAACTGAGGCCACACTGCGAGCAGCAGCACTAGTGTGTGATGGAAGTGGCAGTAAGGAGGAGGCTGGGGTGGGGAAGGGGAGGAATAGTAGGAGGTGGGGGGGGGGGGGGGATGAATGGAAAAGGAGAGAAGTAAACACACTGGATGTGATGGTGGATTGAGGGCTGTGTAGTGCTGGAATGGGAACAGGGAAGGGGCTGGATGGGTGAGGAAACTGACTAGTGAAGGTTGAGAGCAGGCGGGTTGCTGGAACATAGAGTATATTGTAGGGAAAGTCCCCACTTGTGCAATTCAGAAAAGCTGGTGTTGGTGGAAAGGATTCATATGGCACAGGCTGTTAAGCAGTCATTGAAATGAAGGATTCATGTGTGGCAGTGTGCTCAGCAACAGGGTGGTCCACCTGTTTCATGGCCACAGTTTGTCGGTGGCCATTCATGTGGGCAGACAGCTTGTTGGTTGTCATACCCACATGTAATGCAGCACAGTGGTTGCAGCTTAGCTTGTAGATCATATGACTAGTTTCACAGGTAGCCTTGCCTTTGATGGGATAGGTAATGTTTGTGACTGGACTGGAGCAGGTGGTGGTTGGAGGATATATGGGACAGGTCTTGGATCTCAAGCTATTACAGATGTATGAGCCATGAGGTAAGGGGTTGGGAGCAGGAGTTGTGTAGGGATGGACAACTATGTTGTGTAGGTACAGTGGACAGCAGAATACCACTGTGGGAGGGGTGGTAAAGATAGTGTGCACGACATTTCTCATTTCAGGCCATGGTGAGAGGTAGTTGAAACCCTGGTGGAGAATGTACACTCCTGGAAATGGAAAAAAGAACACATTGACACCGGTGTGTCAGACCCACCATACTTGCTCCGGACACTGCGAGAGGGCTGTACAAGCAATGATCACACGCTCGGCACAGCAGACACACCAGGAACCGCGGTGTTTGCCGTCAGTGTCAGCCAGTTTGCCGTGGCATACGGAGCTCCATCGCAGTCTTTAACACTGGTAGCATGCCGCGACAGCGTGGACGTGAACCGTATGTGCAGTTGATGGACTTTGAGCGAGGGCGTATAGTGGGCATGCGGGAGGCCGGGTGGACGTACCGACGAATTGCTCAACACTTGGGGCGTGAGGTCTCCACAATACATCGATGTTGTCGCCAGTGGTCGGCGGAAGGTGCACGTGCCCCGTCGACCTGGGACCGGACTGCAGCGACGCATGGATGCACACCAAGACCGTAGGATCTTACGCAGTGCCGTAGGGGACCGCACCGCCACTTCCCAGCATATTAGGGACACTGTTGCTCCTGGGGTGTCGGCGAGGACCATTCGCAACCATCTCCATGAAGCTGGGCTACGGTCCCGCACACCGTTAGGCCGTCTTCCGCTCACACCCCAACATCGTGCAGCCCGCCTCCAGTGGTGTCGCGACAGGCGTGAATGGAGGAATGAATGGAGACGTGTCGTCTTCAGCAATGAGAGTCGCTTCTGCCTTGGTACCAATGATGGTCGTATGTGTGTTTGGCGCCATGCAGGTGAGCGCCACAATCAGGACTGCATACGACCGAGGCACACAGGGCCAACACCCGGCATCATGGTGTGGGGAGCGATCTCCTACACTGGCCGTACACCTCTGGTGATCGTCGAGGGGACACAGAATAGTGCGCGGTACATCCAAACCGTCATCGAACCCATCGTTCTACCATTCCTAGACCGGCAAGGGAACTTGCTGTTCCAACAGGACAATGCACGTCCGCATGTATCCCGTGCCACCCAACGTGCTCTAGAAGGTGTAAGTCAACTACCCTGGCCAACAAGATCTCCGGATCTGTCCCCCATTGAGCATGTTTGGGACTGGATGAAGCACCTTGTCAGTTTGCAAAAAAACAATTTATTTATGAAAATATACGGTACAATTACCAACAACCTTTACATATTCACATACACCTTTACCTTTAACCCAAATAAATACAGATTTGTTTACAGATATTTTATTCCTATTACGAGTATATAATGACAAAGAAGATGGAGAAACATAGGCTGATTTACCAAAATCCTTATTAGCCAATTCAGAAATATGGTAAGTGCGAAATGCAATAACGTCTCTGTCAACCAAACTTTCAAGTCCAGCCACAGTTGGTACTCCTGTACCAGCACGAACAATGGCTACGGTAAACCATCCGTTACCATGACCAAAGGAATCGTTTATATCTAAACTAAAATTAAGTCTACAACTGACAAAGAAGATGGAGAAACATAGGCTGATTTACCAAAATCCTTATTAGCCAATTCAGAAATATGGTAAGTGTGAAATGCAATAACGTCTCTGTCAACAAAACTTTGAAGTCCAGCCACAGTTGGTACTCCTGTACCAGCACGAACAATGGCTACGGTAAACCATCCGTTACCATGACCAAAGGAATCGTTTATATCTAAACTAAAATTAAGTCTACGACTGACGAAAACAGCAGGACCATCCAGCAGAGCTTGTGCAGCGACAGACTTAACAGGAATACGATTCTTCTTGTCTCCAGCTGTGGTAGCAAATTCGATGTTCTCGATGGTCTTGTAGACTGTCTGTTTAGAACGGCGGCGATATCTTCTGTACGGCATCTTGGCAGCGTTCAATGCAGTTGCCTGTGCAGCAGCAGCAGCAGCAGCGCGAATAGCCGCTGCGCGGCGCTCGCTCGCTTATATACATGTCTGAACATGCGTGACCTTGATTCGGACTTAGAATATTTCTGCCTGCTGGCGGAGCGTTATCCCGTACGCGGGCACTAGCCACACTAGGTGCCCGCGTACGCTGTGCGCCAGCCTTTGGTCATGGTAACGGATGGTTTACCGTAGCCATTGTTCGTGGTGGTACAGGAGTACCAACTGTGGCTGGACTTGAAAGTTTGGTTGACAGAGACGTTATTGCATTTCGCACTTACCATATTTCTGAATTGGCTAATAAGGATTTTGGTAAATCAGCCTATGTTTCTCCATCTTCTTTGTCATTATATACTCGTAATAGGAGGAAAATATCTGTAAACGAATCTGTATTTATTTGGGTTAAAGGCAAAGGTGTATGTGAATATGTAAAGTTTGTTGGTGATTGTACCGTATATTTTCATAAATAAATTGTTTTTTTGCAAAGAGATCTGTAGCGTAGCTGAAAACCTGACAAGGGTACATCTAGAACCGGGGGGCTCAAGGAGGCAACAGCATGTCACGTCACAAAGGCTGCTGACGCAACCCGCCGATCAACTTACGTAATCTTGGCAGCGCGCCTGGCCGTACAGAAGATATCGCCGCCATTCTAAACAGACAGTCTACAAGACCATCGAGAACATCGAATTTGCTACCACAGCTGGAGACAAGAAGAATCGTATTCCAGTTAAGTCTGTCGCTGCACAAGCTCTGCTGGCTGGTCCTGCTGTTTTCGTCAGTTGTAGACTTGTCACGTCACAAAGGCTGCTGACGCAACCCGCCGATCAACTTACGTAATATTGGCAGCGCGCCTGGCTGGCGCACAGCGTACGCGGGCACCTAGTGTGGCTAGTGCCCGCGTACAGGATAATGCTCCGCCAGCAGGCAGAAATATTCTAAGTCCGAATCAAGGTCACACGTGTTCGGACATGTATATAAGCAAGCGAGCGGCGCGCAGCGGCTATTCGCGCTGCTGCTGCTGCACAGGCAACTGCATTGAACGCTGCCAAGATGCCGTACAGAAGATATCGCCGCCGTTCTAAACAGACAGGAATCGTTTATGTCTAAACTAAAATTAAGTCTACAACTGACGAAAACAGCAGGACCATCCAGCAGAGCTTGTGCAGCGACAGACTTAACTGAAATACGATTCTTCTTGTCTCCAGCTGTGGTAGCAAATTCGATGTTCTCGATGGTCTTGTAGACTAACCCTGGTCCAACTGAGGCGCCAGGTGGAAATGACATGGCAAGCTGTTCCACAGGACTACATCCAGCATCTCTACGATCGTCTCCATGGGAGAATAGCAGCCTGCATTGCTGCGAAAGGTGGATATACACTGTACTAGTGCCGACATTGTGCATGCTCTGTTGCCTGTGTCTATGTGCCTGTGGTTCTGTCAGTGTGATCATGTGATGTATCTGACCCCAGGAATGTGTCAATGAAGTTTCCCCTTCCTGGGACAATGAATTCACTGTGTTCTTATTTCAATTTCCAGGAGTGTAGTTCAGTTGCTCCAGTCCTGGCTGCTACTGAGTTACAAGGGGAATGCTCCTCTGTGGCTGGACTGTGTGGCTTTGGGAGTTGGTGGGAGACTGGGAAGATAAGGCTTGGGAGATTTGTTTTTGTACAAGGTAGGAAGGATAATTATGGTCTGTGAAGGCTTCAGTGAGATGTTCACATTTCAAGAGGGACTGTTCTTCACTGCAGATGTGATGACCACAGGGGGTTAAGCTGAATGGAAGGGACTTCTTGGTGTGGAAAGGGTGGCAGCTGTTGAAGTGAAGGTATTGCTTGTGCAGGGTGCATATGACCCAGGACAACTGGGAGATTCGGGAAAAACCTGGGACTTTTTTTAATCTTGGAGAAAACTGGGAAAAACCTGGGATTTTAGAGTTCCAGGAATATGTCATTGTTTTAGTTTTCAGTTACATTTTTGTAACATTGACTGGTAAGAAACAATACTCCAACAAAGTATATTACTATATCTTGCTACTGCAGAATAATACTGCAGCAATAAAACATGAACAAGAGAGAGGAAAAAAAAGAAAAGAAAAACACGAAAATAAAATTAAGTTGCCAAGGAAATGTGCCGTATACAGCAACAAACTACAGTGCTCACACAAGTGTCAGCCAACAGCAAAATGTGTCAACGGCTTTAGGAAGACTATGTAATGCTTCATAACAGCAAATTACCTCCGATGAGCGTGACGTCACAACTGCTTACATTAGATTCGTTTGACCAGTTGCGAGCAAGCTCATGTGCGTGTGCAGTTGAGTCATGTGTTAGTAGTACCAGTACCTTCTCCCGCTTCTGGCTACAGAAGTGGGGCAGTTAGCTGTATAAGCAATAGCAGGAAGCAGACAGATGCAATACGGAAAAAATTTTAGCAGCATGCCTAAACTGTCAGATTCACGCATGGATGACAGGTCTGGATATAGGGGGCAGGGTGCAAACTGGGGTATCTGCCCTGGGTGGCAATTTATGGGGGGAGCGGGAGGAAGACTTTGTTTCACAAAGCAACTAGTATCCAAACATGTAATAAAGCCGAACTGGAGAATAAATGCGGGATTACTAAAATGGTGATTGTGGCAGGATTAGTCAAGTTAACCAGAGTATAAGTTTTAACCCTGACAGGAATATTTACAGAATTAATGATGACAACATTGTTTGTTAGAGTGAGGAAGGAGAAGAAATGGGGGCATCCCACAAATTATAGAAGAACCTGACAATTCCAAATTTATATAAAAATTTTGTACTAATACTTTTCAATCACATGCTTCAGAAGCTAGAGCATATGAATGAAATGTAAAACTATTTCCTAATATGAAACGTTTTGTTTGTAGTAGGACTAATAAGCATTTGATACTGCTTCTTCATGATTACAATCTGTCTTGTTATAAAAATGACCATTTGTGCCAAAAAAGTGTCGTTTATTTGGTGTGTGTTACAATTGCTGCATTATTAGGCATATCTATGTCATGTTATCTAGCAGACAGTGACAAAATACACGCAATCAGATCAAGAAACCACACCAGTCTTGGGTACTATTTGTATTAATAGCTTTTTCAGTATTAGACAACAACATTGGGTTTTTACATGTAATAAAATGTTTGATGAACTTTAATGAGATAATTGATTCTTTCACAAAAGGAAAGCATGCCATGTAAAGCTGTACTAAGATTAGTGAGAAAAACAATGCAAGGACTTGAGGATTGAAGAAATGTATACTGTCTTACTTGTCTATTGTCTTTACAGGTTTTCTGTGTCCTATATGTAATTTTATGTTTTATGTCACACAAAACATCAAGTTATTAGCTAACAGGCAATAAAGAATGCAAATTTTCTGAAGAGTTCCTGTTCTCCCACTTACAAATAATCCCATCCATTATTTATTGTAACTTCAAAAAAAAAAAAAAAAAAAAAAAAACCACAGGAGCAGGTTGTCAAACCAGCCCACTGGGAGCAGGAGAGGCACCACAGGACATTTTAATTTCCACTGTCCAGAATATAGTTTGATGGCACCCATTACAAAATATTACACATTTGAGTATCACAGAGTGAAACATACTGATGTGCTATAGAAGAATGGTGTGTGAATATATATATTTAAGTACAGTATAACTTCTGCACAATTTCAGTGCAGTAATGTGTTCATTGTAAATAAGTATTATAGTAGTTCTATTACATGTTTATTGCTTTATAAATGAAAAAAATCTTTTTCATATTAAATTCAGTGCATTAGTGTTTGTAAAATGATTCTTTCATATAGTGTTCATTAAAAAAATGATGATCATTCCACTTGGGACCAGTGGAAGGTACATTAGCTTATTTGTTTCAGTTGTAAATATTTGTAATGTATTATTGTTTTTCTGATATGTTCTTCATCCTGGAGGACCTCCTCACTACAGATAAATTGGAAGGAAGGTAAATCTAATCTAATCTAATCTAATCTACCTATTGGACATAAAAGATCTTACTAGTGTAATACCATAATTTAAAAGTAAATTAAAAGAATACCTTCTGGAACCCTCGTTTTACTCTCTTGATGAGTTCTTTGAGATAAACACTTCTATATTGTAAGTTAGATATTGCACATTGACTTGTAATATTTGCTATTACCACTTTCTAACTGAACATGATGACCTATGTCAGAATAACAATGTACTTTACTTCTAGAAACGTTATGACTTAATATGGAATAATTGTAATTTATTATTGTATTGATTTATATCTCTCTTTTACTTTTGGAAGTGCATAAGCTTGTAAATGTTCGCGTATTTTGTTACTTTACATATATTCATTACCATCTATAAGTAGGCTACTGTTCTCTGGCCCGCATCTCGTGGTCGTGTGGTAGCGTTCTCACTTCCCGCGCCCGGGCTCGATTCCCGGCGGGGTCAGGGATTTTCTCTGCCTCGTGATGGCTGAGTGTTGTGTGTTGTCCTTAGGTTAGTTAGGTTTAAGTAGTTCTAAGTTCTAGGGGACTGATGACCATAGATGTTAAGGCCCATAGTGCTCAGAGCCATTTGAGCTACTGTTCTCATGTATAATTATGACTCGTTCCACATCCATACAGTTCTCTTGTATACTGGATCTATGGAACCCGAACGAACAAATAAATATAAATAAAACAGATGTGTTAATTTTGTGGATAAAATGAGAGAAAGATACATAAATGATAAAACATTGGTGAAACATATTTGCCACTGGAAAATTTCAGAATTTTTTCTATTCATGTGTGTGATTGCATTCAGTATAAAATGATGCAGTATTTTTGTCAAAAAGTTTTAAATTCACTTATCAAACTAACTATATATCCTATAAAGACATATGTGTTTTAAAATGCTTTAGTGCCTTGGTAAATCATAAGCTACCAAAATTATAGAAACAAATTTAACTGATTCAACTAGGCAATCTCTAGCCCTGGCTCTAAAGACATCATTTATGAAGAATATTTCTTTGGTTTTAACAATCTGGTTTTGTCAAAAAAAAAAAAAAATGCTGATTATGATGAAATTCATTTTAGTAAAACAGTCGTTTTTGTTCGAATTTTAAAAATGTTCTGGGATTCAGAGACAAATATATGTATACTCATCTATAGATATTATTTGTGGTTTTTTTTGTACAGATACAGAATAAGAGCAGTAGAAATGGAGCAGTAGCTACATTGATTAAAGAGGCTTTATATTTGGAAAGTATGGTCATGGACTTTCTCATTGGTCTAGTACACCAGCTTGACAAGGTAGTTTGTCACATTCATTTCAGCAAATGCCACACTATTTTGCTTCCTCATATCATAAACATGGCGCAAAACCAGTACAAAGAATCATAATGGAGGCTGTATATTTCATACAAAATGGGGAATGTAAAACATGTCTCCTTAAAAAAAAGTGACCTCTCTGATTAGGTCATGTGGTCTCTGAAACAAGTGCTAACACATGCTGAAAATTCAACAGTTACAACTGCAAGAACAAAGACTGGCTGATAAACAGTCAACTGTAGAAAAGGTGTTGGTTCTTAATGATCATGATTATTGTTGTTGTGGTCTTTAGTCCTGGGACTGGTTTGATGCAGATCTCCATGCTACTCTATCCTGTGCAAGCTGCTTCATCTTCCAGTACGTACTGCAGCCTACATTCTTCGGAATTTGCTTGGTGTATTCATCTCTTGGTCTTCCTCTACTATTTTTACCCTCCACACTGCCCTCCAATACTAAATTGGTGATCCCTTGATGCCTCAGAACATGTCCTACCAACCGATCCCTTCTTCTAGACAAGATGGGCCACAAACGTCTCTTCTCCCCAATTCTATTCTATACCTCCTCATTAGTTATGTGATCTACCCATCTAATCTTCGGCATTCTTCTGTAGCACCACATTTCAAAAGTTTCTATTCTCTTCTTGTTCAAACTATTTATCGTCCATGTTTCACTTCCATACATGGCTACACTCCATACAAATACTTTCAGAAACGACTTCCTGACACTTAAATCTATACTCAATGTTAACAAATTTCTCTTCTTCAGAAACGCTTTCCTTGCCATTGCCAGCCTACATTTTATATCCTCTCTACTTCGACCATCAGTTATTTTGCTCCCTAAATAGCAAAACTCCTTTACTACTTTAAGTGTCTCATTTCCTAGTCTAATTCCCTCAACATCAACTGACTTAATTCGACTACATTCCATTATCCTTGTTTTGCTTTTGTTGATGTTCATCTAATATCCTCCTTTCAAGACACTGTCCATTCCGTTCAATTGCTCTTCCAAGTCTGTTGCTGTCTCTGACAGAATTACAATGTCATCGTCGAACCTCAAAGTTTTTATTTCTTCTCCATGGATTTTAATACTTACTCCAAATTTTTCTTTTGTTTCCTTTACTGCTTGCTCAATATACAGATTGAATCTCATCAGGGAGAGGGTAAAACCCTGTTTCTCTCCCTTCCCAACCACTGCTTCTCTTTCATGTCCCTCGACTCTTACAACTGCCATCTGGTTTCTGCACAAATTGTAAACACCATTTTGCTCCCTGTATTTTACCCCTACCACCTTCAGAATTTGAAAGAGAGTATTCCAGTCAATGATGTCAAAAGCTTTCTCTAAGTCTACAAATGCTAGAAATGTAGTTTTGCCTTTTCTTAATCAAGCTTATAAGATAAGCCATAGGGTCAGTATTGCCTCACATGTTCCAACATATCTACAGAATCCAAACTGATCTTCCCCAAGGTCGGCTTCTACCAGTTTTTCCATTTGTCTGTAAAGAACTCGCGTTAGTATTTTGCAGCCATGACTTATTAAACTGACTGTCAACACCTGCTTTCTTTGGGATTGGAATTATCATATTCTTCTTGAAGTCTGAGGGTATTTTGCTCACCGGATGGTAGAGTTTTGTCAGGACTGGCTCTCCCAAGACTGTCAGTAGTTCTAATGGAATGTTGTCTACTCCCAGGGCCTTGTTTCGACTCAGGTCTTTCAGTGGTCTGGCAAACTCTTCACGCAGTATCGTATCTCCCATTTCATCTTCATCTACATCCTCTTCCATTTCCATAATACTGCTCTCAAGCACATTGCCCTTATATAGACCCTCTATATACTCCTTCCACCTTTCTGCCTTCCCTTCTTTGCTTAAAACTGGGTTTCCATCTGAGCTCTTGATATTCATACAAGTGGTTCTCTTTTCTCCAAAGGTCTCTTTAGTTTTTCTGTAGGCAGTATCTATCTTACCCCTAGTGAGATAAGCCTCTACCTTCTTTCATTTGTCCTCTAGCCATCCCTGCTTAGCCATTTTGCACTTCCTGTCGATCTCATTTTTGAGACGTTTGTATTCCTTTTTGCCTGCTTCATTTACTGCAGTTTTATGTTTTCTCCTTTCATCAATGAAATTCAGTATTTCCAATGTTACCCAAGGATTTCTACTAGCCCTCGTCTTTTTACCTACTTGATCCTCTGCTGCCTTCACTATTTCATTATTTTTGGGGGCAATTCATCAAGCCAAGCTAAAGTTTTCCGGGCACAAAAACGTGCAGTAAGAGTTATATGTGGTGTGAACTTAAGAACATCCTGCAGAAGCCTGTTTAGGGAACTAGGGATACTAACTACTGCTTCCCAATATATTTATTCCTTAATGAAATTTGTCATTAAAAATATATCACTTTTTCAAACCAACAGCTCAATTCATGGAATCATAAGAATAATCTTCACAAGGATTTAAAGTCACTTAGTCTTGTACAAAACGGTGTGCATTATTCAGGAAAACACATTTTCAATAACTTGCCAGCAGCCATAAAAAGCTTAACCACCAACGAAATTCAATTTAAGAGAAGCCTAAAGGATTTATTGGTGGCCAACTCCTTCTACTCCATTGATGAATTTCTCAGTAAACAAGTACAATATAACTTCTGCGCAATTTCAGTGCAGTAATGTGTTCATTGAAATCTCTGTGTGTGTGTGTGTGTGTGTGTGTGTGTGTGTGTGTGTGTGTGTGTGTGTGTGTGTGTAAGTACAATCTAACTTCTGCACCATTTCAGAAGTTCATTGTAAATAAGTATTATAGTAGTTGTATTACATGTTTATTACCTTATAAATAAATAAAAAACTTTTTTATTTTAAGTTCAGTGCATTAGTATTTGTAAAATGACTTTCATATAGTGTTCATTAAAAAATAACGATCATTCCACTTGGGACCTGTGGAATGGTACATTAGCTTATTTGTTTTAGTTGTAAATATTTGTCATGTATTGTTGTTTTTCTGACATGTTCCACATCCTGGAGGACCTCCTCACTACGGATCAATTGGAATGAAAGAATCAGTTATAGTTATACATTTATGCCTCAAAGCTACCCATTCTTCTTCTACTGTATATCTTTCCCCCATTCTTGTAAATTGTTCCCTTATGCTCTCCCTGAAACTCTGAACAACCTCTGGTTTAGTCAGCTTATCCAGGCCCCATCTCCTTAAACTCCCACCTTTTTAAGTTTCTTTAGTTTTAATCTACAGTTCATAACCAATAGATTGTGGTCAGAGTCCACATCTTCCCCTGCAAAGTCTTACAATTTAAAACCTGGTGTCTAAATCTCTGTCTTACCATTATATAATCTATCTGAAACCTGTCAGTATCTCGAGGTTTCTTCCATGTATACAACCTTCTTTTATGATTCTTGAACCAAGTTATGCTCTGTGCAAAATTCTACCAGACAGCTTCCTCTTTCATTTCTTACCGCCAATCCATATTCACCTACTACGTTTCCTTCTCTTCCTTGTCTTACTATTGAATTCCAGTTACCCATGACTTAAATTTTCGTCTCCCTTCACTAACTGAATAATTTCTTTTATCCCATCATACATTTCTTTTATTTCTTTATCATCTGCACAGCAAGTTGGCATATAAACTTGTACTACTGTAGTAGGCATGGGCTTCGTGTCTATCTTGGCCGCAATAAGGTGTTCAGTATGCTGTTTGTAGTAGCTTACCTCACACTCGTATTTTTTTATTCATTATTGAACCTACTCCTGCATTACCCCTATTTGATTTTATATTTATAACCCTGTATACACCTGACCACAAGTCTTGTTCCTCCTGCCACCAAGCTTCGCAAATTCCCACTATATCTAACTTTAACCTATCCATTTCTCTTTTTAAATTTTCTAACCTACCTGCTCGATTAAGGGATCTGACCTTCCACGCTCCGATCCGTAGAACGCCAGTTTTCTTTCTTCTGATAACGACGTCCTCCTGAGTAGTCCCCGCCTGGAGATCCAAATGGGGGACTATTTTACCTCTGGAATATTTTACCCAAGAGGACGCCATCATCATTTAACCATACAGTAAAGCTGCATGCCGTCGAGAAAAATTCCGGCCGTAGTTTCCCCTTGCTTTCAGCCGTTTGCTTTACCAGCACAGCAAGGCCGTTTTCGTTAGTGTTACAAGGCCAGATCAGTCAATCATCCAGACTGTTGCCCCTACAACTACTGAAAAGGCTGCTGCCTCTCTTCAAAAACCACATGTTTGTCTGGCCTCTCAACAGATACCCCTCCGTTGTGGTTGCACCTACGGTACGGCTATCTGTATCGCTGAGGCACGCAAGCCTCCCCAACAATAGCAAGGTCTATGGTTCATGGGGGGAATTATCATGATTAGGTTTTGAAATGTTGTCTCTGGGTGCACAAACTAATCATGCAGTTTCATGATCACAGATACCCATGCAACTTTACACCACACATACGGTGCAGATACCCTTCACATTCAACCATATTTTGACAGATCAAACAGATTAACAAAAATCTTCACTTCATAGCAGATCAGTCCAGATTCTAATAAGCATTAGTGTTGACATTTCAAAGAAGCCCTCAGAATAATACTGGATGACAGACAAATGTGCTGAACATCTCCACCACTGGCCTGACCACCACATTTCCAAATCACTGGTCCATTCAACACGCCTATGATACTGAACTTGCTAGAGCTTCAGGGACTTTTATATGAAACATCATGAGTTCTCATTTCCATGCACATGTACATCTACCCTGTAAAAACCCCTGAAGTGCACTACAGAGGGTACTTCTCATTTTACCCCATATCTGGATTCCTTCCCATTCTGTTTTTATAGGAAGCATAGGAAGAATGACTCTCTAAATGCCTCTATCCATGTTGTAATCAGTCTAATCTTGTCTTCACTATTATACAGAAGTGATACCTTAGGGGCTGTATTGTATTTCTAGATTATCATTTGTTACTGGTTCTTCAAACTTCATAAGTAGGTTTTCACTGGTAGTTGGCTGCTAGTTCAGGTTTTTCAGAATCTTGTAATGTTATCGTGTGAGTCAAGGAACTCTGTCACCATTTGTACCACCCTTCTTTGGGTGCATTCATTATCCTCTGTTAGATCTATCTGGTGTGAATATTCAGATCTGGCTTTATAACATCAAATATAGAAGTTTTAATGTTGTGGCCCCTCTGCCACTCCTCTTAGCTTGGTGCCTCAAGCGGTGGCTTGCATCGCTTGGGCCTTAAACCAGCCCTGACCTTACCTTATGTAATGGCACATGACCTATCAGTGGAAAAATTGACTGCTTATGATAATATCACAAGACATTTAGGCTTATTTATGGAATATAACTGGTCTGACAGGACCATCTGTGTTAGTGTTTTTTGATTCCTACAATGTTTAAAGAATGAAACACTTTTTTTTTACAATACCTAATGGTAAGTCTTCTGGGGTTTATCCTATGATGCAGCAAATTGTGTAGATGAGTGTGAAACACATAGTAAATTATTTTCTTAGTTACTTTGATTGATAACCTTTTGAAACAAACAGTTTTGAAGCTCTCAGAGGCAAAACAACAGTATGCCATTCTTTCATGAGCAACAAGAGTTACAGATGTTATACCACTAGAGGAGCTTGGAATAGCTGCTTCCATCTCATCAGCTCAGGCACAACCCGCATTTGCTCTTATTTTGTCAGTCCACAGTGGCCAAGAAAAATATGTCATTTACATAGCATATCTTCACTAGCATCTCCTTCTGGGATGTATTACTGGCTCTGCTAACTGCTGTAATTACTTTGCAGTTCTGAGGCTTCTGTGTTGCTATGAAAGGTTGTATCATGGCAGGAACCACAGGTCAATCATTTTTACGTGGGCTATCAAGCTACACAGTCTGTGTCAACACTACAAATTTGTCTGGATTATCTCTGAGTGATTCAAATTTTATTCTGAAGCCAAGGCCAGACTAAACCATGTGGAAACCTCTCCCTTATTCCCTGGGACCATCAGTTTTCTGACTGGTTTGATGCAGCCCACTATGACTTCCTGTCCTGCATCAGCATCTTATTCTCAGAGCACATCTACAGTTATCATCTTCAATTATTTGTAGGGTATATCTATCTTCTCCAACAGTGTTGGCTCTGTGCAGCTCCCTTTAGTGCAGAGATTCCCAAACCTTTCCCTGTGATGAAACATTCTGGGAATCCTGGTATTTTGATGGAACAGGTTGTTTGTTTAAAAGGTTAATAAAATTTTTAAAAAATGAGAGAAACTTTTTTATTTTATGATAGCTTTGATTTTTAAATCATAATGAAAACAGAGAAATCATAATAAAAATTTTAAAAGGTAATTAATACTATCAAAAATTCAAGATAAAAATAAATAATAAAACAATAAGAAATGCCATGTTATTAATAGTTTTTTGTAGAGCACTAATTCACTTCCTGTGTTCCACATGCCACAGTTTCGAAAACCCTGCTGTAGTGAGTTGTAAGTTACTTCCTGACATAATAACACATGTCCCATCATCATGTTCCTTCTTCCAGTCAATGTTTTCCACATTTGTTCCCTTACTGAGGCCTTGTACATTTCTTATCATGTCAGTCCATTTAACTTTCAGTATCCTTCCACAACAAATCTCCCCTAACCACTTGAAATCATGGGGGACCCTTCAAAAATTAACCACTAAAGTGCTCTCAATTTTTCTCAACATGTAAGTTAATTAAATAAATTTCATTGAACATAAGCAATGTCAATAATTAATCAACATGAGCAGAATCTCACATACAGAACTGAGAAGTATTCTGTGTTAAACGTAACTTCTAATTTCTAGACTCTACATCTACATGTATGTACATACTCAGCAAGCCTTGATGGAGAGTACCTATACAACTACTAGTCATTTCCTTTGCTGTTCCACTCACAAACAGAGTAAGGGAAAAAATGAATATCTATATGCCTCCATATGAGCCCTAATTTCTCATGTATTTGTGGTCCTTATACAAAATATATGTTGGTGGCAATAGAATAATTCTGCTGTCAGCTTCAAATGCTGGTTCTCTAAATTTTGTCAATAATGTTCCTCAAAAAGAATGTCATCTTCCTTCATTCACATTTGAGTTCCTGAAGCATCTCCATAATACTGTTCATACCTACTGGTAATGAATCTAGCATCCCATCTCTGAATTGTTTTGGCGTCTTCCTTCAATCTGACCTAGTGCGGATCCCAAACACTCAAGCAATACAGGTCCTATATGTGATCTCCTTTACAGATGAACCATACTTTCCCAAAATTATCTCAGTAAACTGAGTCAACCATTCACCTTCCCTACCTCAATCATCACATGTTCATTCCATTTCATATTTCTTTGCAGTGATACACTGAGATATGTAAATGATGTGCCTATGCCAATCAGGACATTAGTTATGCTGCAGCTGAATACTACAGATCTGTGGTGACATAGAACCACTGCCACCTCCCCCCCCCCCCCCCCCAATAATATACCACTGCCCTACCACAGCAAGAAAAACTGTATCTTTGCCAGATCAGTTCTCTGCAATATGTGTTCTATGCTACAAGCATTGTATATGCCCTGCAAGAACAAAAGTATTCATAGTAAGTGACAGGAGTGCAAGTGTTTATTTATCATTGTAATTACCACGCCCACTCCCGGCTACCTACAATGATGACTCTGTTATTTTCTTTTCATCTGCACCATGAAATACTGAGTTATACTTGCACCGGCATGCTGTCAATTACCATGGGATGCAAACTTCACGCCATAAAGAATATACCCCATGATGGCGCTTTGATGCCTGGCATCACTGCAGATAATTTATTTGTGCATCTGTTTGGTGTTCTCACTGATTCCCAGATGATATAACCAGTGTAACTGTGGTTCTTGAACAGTCGACAATGTTCCCGTTGTTTCAACAACTGCCAAACCAGGGCATCATTACCTCTCACCAAATGGGCGAATACACTAAATAGCAAATCAAGTATGATGTTATCAATGAGGATGGTGAGATGATGCCTGCCACTCCCTTAATTAATTGTGCTACATCAGCAGTGACCATACACGGTGAACAATGGCTGCCTGCCACCGTCCCCACCTCTCGCCTAACCTAATATACTGTTCAGTGACAGTGTTAATGAACTACACCACACTCATTTTCATTCTAATGACATTCTGTGTGCAATGTACCAAATTAGGGACATCCCCCAGAGTACTGCAATTGTTGACAAACAATTGCCACCATATACGACTGCCTTCCATTGCAGAGAACCGATATTTATGGGTTTTTGTGGATGAATCCATCCTACAAGTGACCTTCCTGTGCCAGACCATGTTTTCTCAAGGCCTACACCTGAACATCATACTGCATGACACCGGGGTGATGTTACACTTGTTACGGCCACACTGTGACCCACGTCATGTCATCAAGACAACTCACACCGACAACAGCCATGCTGTGCTCCAGGCAGTACCTGCCACATGATGTTAGTCAACAAGCAGGCACACTGTATCTACCTGCAACCAAGCAAGGTTTTCACACCTCATAACCACAGCATATCAATATGGTGAGCCTAACTGCAGCTGCAACCCACACTCTGTGGGAACACAAGGAGTACCTACAACAATCGCCACATTGGGTGACCTACACCAATGCACCATCTACCATAATACTGACTAACTAGGGTCCATCCATTACACAGTGTTTCTCGGCATCCCACTACAATGCTGTCCTCCATAACACCGATGCACCAGATGTGAGACCTGCGCCAAGTCCTGTGATAATTTGTCATGACACCTGCATTACTGACACACCTACTGCAACTACTGTGCTGTGTCAACAGCTGCTATCTCTATCAGTCCCATCAGATGGTGTTCATGAACCCACATCGTGTACTTTGCATGATTACAATGATTTCATACTGATCCCAGCCCCTACCACCAGGCAGATTACCACCAGCCACACACCAAGCTACATCTGCTACTGCGACTAGTTGATTCTCTGCAAGAATGGTTCACACTCTGTGAGTGCATGATGCAGCCAGCCAGGATCACAGACAACCATGACAAGTTTTTGGAGCTTTTGAACCACCTCCACACCAACACCGATCTTATCAGCGACCTCCTATTGCATGCACCGACCACTGACAGATATGAGACAGTGAAGACACACACATACAACAGTGCCTGTCTCATACACCTGAACATCAATTCCAGCTAGCCATTGTTGAGACATTGCTGGGCCATGATACCCTGTCAGCATTCTGGTGCAGGTTACACCTCTGAATCAACACAAACCTCTTACCAGATTGTGCTCTCCGGTCACAATGGCTTCTCAAGCTGCCTGAAAACATACAGGTGGCCATGCTGATGCATGAGGACAAACCAGTGGAAACCCGGTTATGCCTAGCTGATCAAATGCTTGCCCTCACGACCATCACACCTTGATAAATGCTTGCATTGGCTCCGGCACCGATGTCAACATTGGTTGTATCTACAGCCAGCCTGGGTCAGCCTGCACACCATTCATGCCCACTGAGCTTTTGAACCACCTCCACACCAACACCAATCTTATCAGCACCAGGGCTACTGACAGTTGCTGAGCTGCTCCAACTTTAGCCAAACTCTTCCACTCCCCACAAGCAGCAGCCTCAAAATAATCCTTGGCAGTTAGGCACCTACAATCAGATACTGTGATGGACTCAGATGCCGTGTTTGTAGCAGAATGTAAATAACGACCTGCTGCATTCACGCCCAGCTATTGGCCCATGCCTAACCATCACAACAACTCACCCAGCCAGGATGCTGTGCCTAATCGGCCGCACCGCCCCTGCTGTTTCCATGCATGCTTTGGTGATGATGCACATCGCTGTCACCCACCCTGCTGCTACCCAAACTAGTACAGAGGCCTGACACAAACCCATCAGGTTGCTCCCCTGGTTCAAGCTGCCTCACTACGAAACATTACAACACTTATCATACCCCATGCCTACATTCTAATGGCGCATGGTTCTTCATCTGTGACAACCATTTAGTTGACACAGGCACCAACGTTAGCACACCGACACCTCAGATGGCACCTGGGAAATGTGCATCAACCAATATACAACTACACATCATGAACGATTCAGTGATTCCTGTGTAGGCACAGCCTCTATCACAGTTCAACTGGACAACCACGCCCCTCACCCATGGACGTTTTTCGTGGATGATGCCACAGAGTCAGTGTCGTGTGCAGATTTTTTGAGGCATTGTAATCTTCTGTGGGACATGGGTAGGTCCTTACTACTACATCATGACAGCCACATGCCAATCAGTGGAGTAAACAGTGACCACCCACTCACGGACAAGACTCTGTTGCCTCCTTCTCCTACCTCTGAAACAGTACTGGACCTCATGCTAAATTGCCAGGCATTGTTAGAGGAGCTTAAAATTGTGACTACCATTTTCACCAACATCTGTCACACCAATGCCAACTCACAAGCATCTAATGAACAACTCCACAACTGCTGATCTTAGCGCACAGCACAACAGCACATCACACTGCAACAGCTGTCGTCGCACCAGCAACAGTGAGAGCCACCTGCCCCAGATGCCGCCAGGCCTCCAGAACCACAGGTCAGTCCAGTGCCTCTTACTTTTGGTGATGATGCTCCCATGAGTGAGCTACCTGGAAACAGTGATATTGCTCTCGCAATTGGGCCAAGTGTAAACAGTGATATTGCATCCACAAGCAGATCATGTGCTTCACATGCCACTCCACATCAGCCCAATAAAAATATTAACGTCATATGCAATGGTGCTGTACATAGAATTAATGCTACCCCCGGTCCACCAGTCTGATGCTGGCCACACTGCTTCACTCCTCACAAAACAAATGCGGCCAAGGCCACGATCAAGGAACTGTTACATGAGGGCACCATCAGACCATCAGACAGTGCATGGATTACACCAATTACTATGAGAATGAAAAAAATTAAAATAAAATGGCCCCTGTGCAGGAATTATAGACATTTGAACATGTGCAGTGTCATTAACAGTTATCCCATGTCCAATATTCGGGACTTCTCCCAGGAACTGGCTGCCACAATCACCTTCAGCATGATCGACTGCAAAAGAGCTTATTCGCAGATCCCAGTGGCCATGGAGGACTGACAGGACGGCAACTATTACACTGTTTAACTGACTACAGAATGCAGCCCAGACTTGGCAATGGCTCATTGATGGCTTGTTTTTTACCATGCCCTTTTTGCTGTTGTTACTTGGACTCATCATAAACAACTCAAGATCATGAGGAACACCTCCAAGCAGTAGTCGACAAACTATCAGAGCATGGTGTTGTGGTCAATGAGGACAAAAGCCAACTCCACCTAAAATGTGTTACACTTCTAGGCCACCTCGTTGATGCTTCAGGCATCAACCGCACCCTGGAATAGATGGACCAAACCTGCAATCTACCACCCCCGATGGACTATCAAGAGTTGCACCATTTTTTAGGAGTAATTAATTTGTTCTGGCAACACCTCCCCCATGCTGCAGAACACTTCTGCCACTCACAGAGTCACTCCATGGCAAGAGAATGGCAGGCAAAAGTAAGTTCACTTGGACTCCTGATATGCAAGCAGCTTTCAAGAACATCAAAACCAAACTCACTCAGACCACCTCACTGGCACTCTAGTTGCTGGATGCACATATGGCTATGATGGTTGACACCAGCGACCGGGTGATTGGGAGTGCTACAACAGGAAGTCCCCCATACAACCCAGCATCTACAGTTTTTCTTGTGGAAACTTACCGACTACCAGAAAATGTGGCCAGCCTTCTACCATGAGCTTTTGGCGACATAAGAGGCAATTCAGTAAAACCGAGATGACATCAAGGGCTGCCCACTTACTATCTACACAGACCAACACCCTCTGGCTGATGCTATTAAAAACCCACTAGCCAATACCTCACCTCGATGATTTTGCTACCTGGATTTGATTTCACAATATATTACAGGTGTCCGCTATGTATGGGGAGCAGAAAAAACAGTGGCTGACTACCTCTCATAACTCACCACCACACTGGCACACCTTGACTTTGACCAATTAGCAGAGGCACAAGCAACTGACACTGACCTTCAAAACCTGCTATCTGGACACACAATGGGCCTCAAGCTCAAGCAGTGCACCATTGCAGGCATAACCAAACTAGTTTAATGTTATGTATCCCATGGTAGGAAATGACCAATCATCCCACAGAACTTCAAGAAGACACTTTTTGACCCCCTCCACAACTTGTCTCGCCCTAGAGTATGCCCGACACTGAAACTTATGGCAGAACATTTTGTTTGGACTAACATTAAACAGGTCTGCACTGCTAGGATGAGAGCCTGCATCCAGTGTCAATGGGGCAAGACAGGATTTAATGCCCAACTGCCCCTTAGGAAATTCCTCATCCTGAAGGGCCATTTCCAACATGTCCACAGAGCGTTGGTGGGGCCACTCCCAGATTCCAACAGGTATGAGTACATCATGTCACCCATACACAGGACAACTTGATAGGTGGAGGTCTCACTTGTGACAGCCAACATCATTGCCCAAGCTTTCGTCACACTGTGGATTGCACATTTCAGCTGCCCAGAGTCCCTGACAACTGACCAGGGCCAGCAGTTCAAGTCGGCCCTGTTCTCAGAGCTCTGCCACCTCTGTTAGTGCCACACAATGGCGACCTACCCTCAATCCAGCAGACTTGTGGAACAGTGACATCACTACCTCAAGACAGCACTCGCATGTCATGATTAGGAGTGGATGGAGGCCCTCCTCTGGGTGCTGCAGTGCATACAAGCTGCCTACAAAGAAGATCTGGATGCCTCACTGGCAGAGGTGCTCTACTGGGAACCGATCACCCTCCCAGCAGAGTTCATATCATAAACCACTGATCCTATGGACATCAACCTGCCAGACCTAGTAAAACATGTCAGGGACCACATACAATGTGTCCCAATCTCACTGCCATCTCACCATGCCAGACTGACCATCTCTATGCTCAAGGATCTCCAGTCGTGTACACACATCATGTTCAGAACTGATGCTGTCAAACCCACCCTCCACCCCATGTACAGGGCCCATACAAGGTTTTGAAACAACGACCAAACACTTATGATATTTTGCAAGATGGAAAAATACAATGGTGTCAGTGAACCACTTAAAACTGACGTGGACTTCGTCGAACATATCTGGTGTTTACCCCCCACTGGCCCCAGCTCTAGGACCCTCAAACCAATTTACAGTCAGCCTAGACCTGTGACACTACTTCCTAGATGACATTTCTGTAACCCCACAGGACTCACTACTAGTGGTTAGGGCCAAATTCGCCAATAGACAGTCAGGCTACAGCATGGTCTTGAAATCATTAGAGCACCCTATGCCCCTTCCACCTATGATTGACACGGGAGGTTGCACTTGACCAATAGATTGACTCCATGCAAATTCCAACACACAAAATGATGTATTTTGTGGTGTAGTTGCCATGTTACTACAAACAGACAATAGTACCTCTGTGTCAAAACTTTGAATTTTCCTCTATCAAGTGATATGTGCAATGTGTTTCTATGTTTTATAGTTCATATGTAATAAACAACTGAAATCTGTTCTTTATTTTTTAATCACCTGGTATGTGGGTTTCAAGCAATCTTCTAATATAAGTTACAGAGTCATTATTGCCTTGCATTCTGCTGCACTTCTTTGGAAACCAAACTGATCTCCCCAATGCCAGTTTTTATTGGTCATTCCATTCTTCAGTACTTGATGTGTGATACCAGTAGTATTTTGCAACCATGACTTACAAAAATTAAGATCTGGAAACACATACATTTCCAGGGCTTGCCTTCTTGGTGTTGAGGTTATTATGTTCTTCCTTAGGTATAAAGTCTTGTCTTTTTTCTAAACATGATGGGGTTTTATTCCACATGGAAAGTCTTGACTTAATCCATAACTGTGCATTATGTTATGGTACTGGAGTAGATTAGTAAGGTTGATAAATTTCTATGAAAGTGCAGACAAGTGTGTTAAAGTGCATCGGTGTTGGCACTTATAATTCTGCAAAGCATTGTAGAAAATCTCAAGTGTACATAGCATGCGCAGTAGCAACTTCTGACACTGAATGTAACAGCAACACCAAATGTAGTGGGAATAGGTAGAAGGCACCGTATTAAGACTTGTCCAAGCTTTCCAACTGATTTATTATTTCCAACTGATTTATTATTACAGTGTCCCCGTTTCTCTCGGTCTGCATCACTGGGTCCCACAATGCTGAGGACACCACTTCGCTGTCTGTGAAATGGCTTGGCGCGGAATGGCTGCCTCAGCGACCCATGCAATGCCCTTTGGTGTGTTGGTCTTGTATGGCCACAGAGTTGTGCTGATGTCAAGATGCACCGGCAGCCAACTCAGCGGTCTCCGGTCCCACTGCATCAGCGCTGCTCGCTGCAACACACTGTGTTCTTCTTTGCCGGCATGGCTAAGATTGCGGCAACAACAAGCACTCGCGATCTGGCATCCAAATCTGATACCCTTGTCTCGGGATGCCTCCAGTGTCTGTTGGAAGCCAACAAGACTGCCTGTAGCCAGTGGTGTGACACACCCTACCATCCAGGAGAGCTGTCATACTTGAATGCTTTGTTAGTGAACCGGCACCTACTTATAAGTGGCTGTGTGCCTCTATTTTGCTAAATGCACCACTCCACATCATGTACTCATAACATTTAGGTTGGCCAGTGGGCTCCTTCTGCCTATGACTTGTGCCATGCAAACTGCTGCATGTACTTTCTCCAGCAGTTCTATGCCCCTGTGGCCTCTATTTTACTTTGCAACTGCTGGTGAGCATAACTCACTGTAAACATGCCCATGCCTGGCTGTAACTTGTGTGCTCAGAAATATTGCAGAAAAACTGACTTTTCCTATGCCAAATGGTAGTGCTGCTACATTATTCCCCCCTTTGGAAAGACCAGGTCCCCGGGTTGACCTTTAACTAACTCCTAACTTGTTTGAGTCAGCACTTATGATATATTTCCTTACTTTTAGAAAACTTCAATGTGGCCTAGTGCTCCTGAAAACACATGACATGAAACAAAACGTAAAAATTCCTTACTGGACGACCACTGCTCAATCAATCTCTTACCTACTCATGTCATGCCCTTGGTATCTAATCCACTGGGACTTAGACTACCCTTGGTCCGCTCTTGGAATTGGCTCTCTGCCTGATCTGAACGAAAACAACACATAACAAAGTTAAGGCTGCGAAGACACTTGGCATAATGATCATTATTTGCTGTTGTCTTTCCCAATACTGAGCAACATGTTGCACAAGCTGTTAGGCAGATAAGCACCCATTTTGCTCTAAAATGAACTGGTTTCTGATCTCAACAGCCCTGGCTCCAGATTTTGATTTAACAAGGCCAGATTCTGCCTTGGCAAAAACTCTAAAGTGGCTTCTGGCCAGTACAGTTGTAGCTGCATAACATTCAATTGCGTGACCCCTGAAATTGATGCTGACAGGTGGAAGATTGGTCCTATTATGTTACACTTAGTTCCATTGATTAAAATTCTGCTCCCCTCAAGCTCTAAACATTTTGCTTCAGAAGATACTCCCTGCTCAAAACAACTTGCTACTGCTGTTCAATTTTTGTAGGTTGAGAAGATCCAATGCATCCCAACCCATTGCAAGCTCAATTTTGGCTCCATGATGTCCCTTGGACAGTCTATTTCTTTCCTCCTGGCTAAAAATAACTGTACTGTGCATGTGTCCGGATTGGTGCTTATCATCCTGGCTAGATGTACCATTACCTTCCCTCTATGGCAGGTTTGTTATTCCGACCTTGTCATCTTGGTGTACCAGTTGCTAGCTGCTGAAATCGGCAATACCTCCTCAGTTTTTACTTCTACAGACTTGCTCAACGCTCCCCTCTTCAGTGACCTGAGGACAGTGATCACCATCACCCTTCCACCCTCTATAAAAAAGACAGCTGTCCCTAGCAGGCTCACAATACTCAAAAACACATACAACATATGAAAATACAATGCCTAATTAATCTACACAAAATCAATGACACATAACAAGAAAACGCAAAAAAACTACAAATACTCTACTACTTTCTGGATCACAAAGCATACAGTACATCCTGCTGTACTCTATCTTCCTGCTTTTCTCTGTGCTTAGCACCTCTCTTCACTCTCTCTTTCTTCCTCTTTCTTTCCTGTGACACGCCTGGAATCACATCCAGGTCCAATGTGTATTATCATTGTTCTAGTTGGCAGCTGAAGCTTAACATTAATGGGGGATGTGGTTTGAACTACTTGGTATGGCCCTTGATACCTCGTGAGGAACTTCTTCGTTTTCCCTCTTGGCATATAGGGGCTGGATAGCATTACCCATTGCTCTACTCTATACTGTGGTAAACTTCCTTTCCACTTCACTGCATCTTCCTGTCTTTCCAAAGTCTTCATATTCATCTTTTGTACCCATTTCCTAACATCCCAATACTTCTCGCGAATTGATGTACAGATGCACTGGTCCTTTCTTTCTGTAGCCTCACCAAATCAAACAATGACAGCATTTTTCACCCGTACACTACCTCATATGGTGACAAACCAGTATTTGTATGGATTTTTGCATTATATCCATGTACAATATGCTTCAAATACTCATCCCACTGATGGTGATGAGTATCCACATAAAAACTCAGCCTTTTCCCGATTGTTCTGTGTACTCGTTATGCCCTTCTGTTGGCCTGTGGATGCATTGTGCTCATCTTTAACTTCTTTATGTTCAACAATTTACACAGTTCCTTCAATAAATCCAACATGAACTACGTCTCTTGGTCAGTAATTATTGTCTCTGGTACACCAAACTTCAAAATCCAGTTGTTTACTAACACTTGTGCGACCATTGCTGCCTGTTGATTTGGCATAGCCACCATCTCCACATACCTCGAAAAATGGTCTATTATTGCCAGAATGAATCTTTTCCACAACGGTGTTCGCCTGAAAGGTTCTAAGACATCAGCCCCCAACATAGAGAATGGCCATGTTGCTTCCAGCAATCGTTATAGATGTACCTGTTTCCAACTCAGATCTGCTCTCTGCGCACATGGTATACAATCCTTTACATACTGATCCACATCTACTTTCCTATCTCTCCACCAATACCTCTCCGCCACTCTCCTTTTTGTTGCTCTACGCCCTCCATGACCAGATAAAACGTGATCATGTGCTTCCTTTAAAACCTCATCCCTCAGCTTCACTGGCACTACTACTCTTGGTCCTAACTGCATTTTCCTGCACAGAATACTGTTGTACATATTACACTGTGGTTGTGTTTGATACAATTGGCAATAATTTTCCGCATCCTGTAATTCTTTCCATACTGCTAGGTCATAACCTATGACTTCTATTTTTGCCACTTTCCTACTTAGTGCATCTGCATTCTCGTGCTTCTTCCCAGGCTTGTACACCATCTCGTAGTTGAATTCACTAAGCCTCACAGTCCACCTAGCGAGTCTAGTGGATGGATCCTTCAACTCCAACAACCACTTCAATGCAGCATGATCTGTCACTACCTGAAATCTTCTCCCAAATAAATAACATTTAAATTATGTGATTCCATAGATTACGCTAAGCATCTCCTTCTCTGTTGCTGAATAATTCCTCTCTGCTGCATTCAACTGCCTAGACGCATAGGCTACAGGATGTTCTTTCTCTTCAACTTTCTGACTAAGAACACACCCTAATGCTTGATTTGATGTATAGCACGCTAGTATTAACTCCTTTTCAAAATCTGGAAACACAAGAACCAGACTTGATGTTAACACTTCTTTCAGGTTGTCAAACACTTACTGACACTCTTCTGTCCACTCAAATTTCACACCCTTCCATAACAATCGTGTCAACGGCTGTGCTAATTCTGCAAAACCCTTCACAAACTTTCGATAGAAATTGCAAATTCTGATGAATGACTGCATTTCCTTAACTGGTTTTTGTTCCCAAAAATCCCTTACAGCCTGTACCAACCTCAGATCTGTTCACTCTCTGTCCTTAATGACAATATTACCCAAACATTTTACTTCTTCTAATGTAAAATGACACTTCTCCTGGCTCAACATCAAACGAGCTGCTCTTAACCTCATAAAGACTTCTCTTAACTGCTGTCTATGTTGCTCCATACTACTTGAAAACACTATAATGTCATTCAAATAGATAAGACACTGCTGTGGTTTCAAACCCCTCAAGACACTGTCTAGCAACCTCTGAAACATTGCTGGAGCATTTTTCAAACCGAATGGCATTCTAATGCACTGGTAATGGCCTCCAGGAGTAGAGAAAGCAGTTTTTGGATGATCCTCTGGAGCCGCCTCTAACTAACAATAACGACTTGTCAAATCCATCGTAGAAAAGTACTGGCACTGTCCTAAGTGATCCAGCATCACCGATATGTTTGGAATGAGGTATGCGTCCATTACTGTCTTATTATTGAGATACCGGTAGTCACAACAGAACCTGTATTTCTTAGTTCCATCCATAGAGTTTTTGGGCACAACAACAATGCTTGCTCCCCAGTGACTATTATTATGCTCTATAATACCATCTGCAAGCTGCTAATCAATGACATCCTCCACAATTGGCTGGAAATACCTCAGTATTCCGTATGGTTTATGGTAAACAGGTGCTTCATTTCCTGTTGGTATCCTGTGTTGAACTAAAGGAGTTGCTGGCAACGGCCCTTGTGGAAAAAAACAAATCCTTAAATTCCCACAATAATTCTTCCATATGCTCTCTTTTTCCTCCTTTCAAATGCTTAATTTTGTCATGCAATGCAGTTCTATCAGCAGTTAGTGGTTGATCGCTTCGCCTACCTCTTGAACACCAGTCTTCATCATCATCTGCCACATCCAAACTTGCTACTAAAACTCCTTTTCTCAAATTCGCATCTACATCATTAAAATTATCCACGTTCATGGGAACTACTCACCAGTCATTCCCCTCCTGTATACTTACAATACTGCATTTCACAAAACAACCTAATGAACCCAAAACATCATTATCCTCCAATGGTTCAGTAAAACATACTGTACCCACAGGTAGATTCGACTCCACACTTACCCAAAGCAACTTCCAGGTCCCACCACACACACACTCATGCAAATTAAGCCTTAATGCTAATGTATGCGGTTCAATTGGTTTGTTCATTACACTGAATGCTCCTTACAACAGCTTTGCATCAACAACAGTTTCCCCTAGCTGAAATAACATTCCACCAAGTTCCACAGTTTGTTGTCCAAGGTCAATTTGGCATGATGTTGATGCAAGAAATCTACTCCTAGGATCATGTCATAGCTCTCACATACCCAAGGTACTACCTCCATACATGCAACAAATCAGACTTTCCCTATGCGAAAGTCAACTGTCACTGACCCTAAAGGTGTGACCTCCTTAGCCCCCACTCCATGCAACCTATAATGTGGTGGGTCTAACTTCCTTCGTCCCATTAAACTCTTAGTAGCTACTGACAGTTGCGCCCCTGTGTCCAACAAATTCTTAAACATTTTAGTTCCTATGGATCCTACCACTGATCATATTTTCTAATATTACTTTGATTAAATTTTAGAATACTCTGAAGCTGTGTTTAGAACTCTGTGTTTAAGTGGAATTGCAAAAGTTCAGAAGTGTAAATGCAGTGCAGTCGATCAGTTGTTGTTAAGACACGTGAAACCATCAAAACTATTCATGATATGGTAATAAAAGATTGCAAAATGAATGCACTTGTGATAGCTAACATTAGCAACATCTCAGGTGAATGATTATTCTTTTCTGTAAGTATTCTTCATGAAAAAATCTATTTGAGAAAGCACAGTGTACTTTAGGTGCCACAATTTTAGTTTTGACCAAAGAGTAATGTACTATCTGGCTACATTTATGCATAGCACATAGGATTTGCGTGTTTGTGTGTGTGTGTGTGTGTGTGTGTGTGTGTAGATGGAATGTTCGAGTCATCATTATATTATTGAACCCAAACAACGAATTAACCCACAAATAAAGCCTTGATAGGATTTACCATAGAAGATGAGTACCTGAGTACCATTTTAATGGTGAAAGGGGTGGGCAGGACGAGGGGTTGGGGTAGGGTCGGGGCAGGTGGTGTGTGTGTGTGTGTGTGTGTGTGTGTGTGTGTGTGTGTGTGTGTGTGTGTGTGTGTGCGCAGAATGAGGTAGTGAGTGCTTTTGGAGACCCAGAATGTAGAATACCATGTCATGATAGATTATTTGGACAAATACAGAAGCTTAAGTGAACAAAAATGTCCCTTATTACTGCAATGTTTGTAATTAGAGTTGATTCAAAGTGGCAAAGACAGGCATACTAGAAAAAAATTTCTCTGGGACAACACTACATCTGATGAAGCAACAATCACAATAATGAATTGCAATAGTTGAGATTGGAGTCAGTTCCACCTAGTTTTCCTGGTGTAGATCCATTCCACAGCTTGAAAATTTGGTACAGTAGAAGGAATTTTTATCAAACATGGAAGTGGCTGCCATCAAATGAGTGTTTTTGGAGTTTGTCAAAAATAGGAATCTTGCTGCTTTAACTAGATAATCACATAAGGACACTATATTAACATTTTTTTTAAATAACCTAACTCTGAATATTTTTTAGTAGGTTTTACAACCAGCCCCCATAGTTGTGGATGTTACAACTGAAATTTTATGTTAGAATTCCAAAAGTATCATACTTTTATAAAAGATAATTTCCATTAAAAGTATAAAAGAGGAAATTAATAGTAGTATTTTAGACTGTTCACCATTTCCAAATTTGGAAACCACAGTCACATGGATGTGTGTGACATTCGCCTGAACATTTGATGCCATCTATTTTGGCGACCTATGGGAATTTAAGGAGATGGGACCTAGATAAATTGACTAAACCAGAGCTTGTACAGAGTTTCAGGGACAGCACAAGGGAACAATTGACAAGAATGGGGGAAAGAAATACAGTAGAAGACGAATGGGTAGCTCTGAGGGATGAAGTAGTGAAGGCAGCAGAGGATCAAGTAGGTAAAAAGACGAGGGCTAGTAGAAATCCTTGGGTAACAGAAGAAATATTGAATTTAATTGATGAAAGGAGAAAACATAAAAATGCAGTAAATGAAGCAGGCAAAAAGGAATACAAATGTCTCAAAAATGAGATCGACAGGAAGTGCAAAATGAGTGAGCAGGAATGGCTAGAGGACAAATGTAAGGATGTAGAGGCTTATCTCATTAGGGGTAAGATAGATACTGCCTACAGGAAAATTAAAGAGACCTTTGCAGAAAAGAGAGCCACTTGTATGAATATCAAGAGCTCAGATGGAAACTCAGTTCTAAGCAAAGAGGGGAAAGCAGAAAGGTGGAAGGAGTATATAGAGGGTCTATACAAGGGTGATGTACTTGAGAACAATATTATGGAAATGAAAGAGGATGTAGATGAAGATGAAATGGGGGATACGATACTGCGTGAAGAGTTTGACAGAACACTGAAAGACCTGAGTCGAAACAAAGCCCCGGGAGTAGACAACATTCCATTAGAACTACTGACGGCCTTGGGAGAACCAGTCCTCACAAAACTCTACCATCTGGTGAGCAAGATGTACAAGACAGGCGAAATACCTTCAGACTTCAAGAAGAATATAATAATTCCAATCCCAAAGAAAGCAGGTGTTGACAGATGTGAAAATTACTGAACTATCAGTTTAATAAATCACAGCTGTAAAATACTAACACGAATTATTTACAGACGAATGGATAAACTGGTAGAAGCCGACCTCGGGTAAGATCAGTTTGGATTCTGTAGAAATGTTGGAACACGTGAGGCAATACTGACCTTACAACTTATCTTAGAAGAAAGATTAAGGATAGGGAAACCTACATTTCTAGCATTTGTAGACTTAGAGATAGCTTTTGACAATGTTGACTGGAATACTCTCTTTCAAATTCTAAAGATGGCAGGGGTAAATACAGGGAGCAAAAGGCTATTTACAGTTTGTACAGAAACCAGATGGCAGTTATAAGAGTCGAGGGACATGAAAGGGAAGCAGTGGTTGGGAAGGAAGTAAGACAGGGTTGTAGCCTCTCCTCTATGTTATTCAATCTGTATATTGAGCAAGCAGTAAAGGAAACAAAAGAAAATTCAGAGTAGGAATTAAAATCCATGGAGAAGAAATAAAAACTTTGAGGTTCGCTGATGACATTGTAATTCTGTCAGAGACAGCAAAGGACTCGGAAGAGCAGTTGAACGGAATGGATAGTGTCTTGAAAGGAGGATATAAGATGAGCATCAACAAAAGCAAAACGGTGATAATGGAATGTAGTCGAATTAAGTTGGGTCATGCTGAGAGAATTAGATTATGAAATGAGACACTTAAAGTAGTAAAGGAGTTTTGCTATTTGGGGACAAAATAACTGATGATTGTCGAAGTAGAGAAGATATAAAATGTAACCTTGTAATGGCAAGGAAAGGGTTTCTGAAGAAGAGAAATTTGTTAACATCGAGTATAGATTTAAGTGTCAGGAAGTCGTTTCTGAAAGTATTTGTATGGAGTGTAGCCATGTATAGACGTGAAACATGGACGATAAATAGTTTGGACAAAAAGAGAATAGAAGCTTTTGAAATGTGGTGCTACAGAAGAATGCTGAAGATTAGATGGGTAGATCACATAACTAATGAGGAGGTATTGAATAGAATTGGGGAGAAGAGGAGTTTGTCGAACAACTTAACTAGAAGAAGGGACTGGTTGGTAGGACATGTTCTGAGGCATCAAGGGATCACAAATTTAGTATTGGAGGGCAGTGTGGAGGGTAAAAATCGTAGAGGGAGACCAAGAGAAGAATACCCTAAGCAGATTCAGAAGGATCTAGGTTGCAGTAGGTACTGGGAGATGAAGGAGCTTGCACAGGATAGAGTAGCATGGAGAGCTGCATCAAACCAGTCTCAGGACTGAAGACCACAACAACAACAACAACAACAACAACATGAAGGACTTACAGAATCCATTCTATGAGTAAATGTCATCTTGCTTTTCAAAGCAGATCCAATAGATAATTAGTTGGGAGGCTGAAAATTGTGTAAAATCGGTTACAGCTGAAGCATGAACACCCTGATTAGAGGCTAACTGTCTTAACTAACTGGAGCAAAAATATAGTATAGCTGAAGTTTATATGAATGTTATTAATTACAAGGGACATATGTATAGGTACTTATTTAAAGACAAGTGCAGCACCATATGAAAATTCATTGAAATTTTAGAAGTCTTTCTTAGTAAATTGGTTACACCAGAGGTTAATTTTGGCTAGTGTGCACTGGAACAGCATTCCTACATCTCATAGATATTTTTTGTCCAACTCACTGGAACAAGTCAGTGCTAGAGATGTTAAATTGCAATGTAACTATAATTCACCATTGCACTGGCACCAGTGAATATTCTTGAAGCTTTAAAAAATCAAAACTTGTGATTTTTATTACCTGGGTGGCCTACGGAATTTGGGGGGGGGGGGGGGGGGGGAGGTTGTTGAAGAGATGCATTTTGGCTCCTATAATTTTAGAATTTATGTACTGGGCTACAATACAAGAAACTGGAGCTTGGCTGTAGAACAATAATTGGTGTGACACACACTGTAAAGTGTTCTCAGAAAATCAGGAAGCCTCACTCCATATTTTCAAGACTGCTCTGCAAGAATCTCATTGCAGTCAAGAATATCTGAGAGGTCAATCATGTCTAGTCATGCTGGTCGTCCACTGGAACTGCATTTAACAGATCATATGATTGCAGCCTAGTGTGTAACATCATTTATTGCAGCCTAATAATATCCAAAATGGTGCCAGTTTCCAGTCAGTTATCAGGTAACTGAATTAGTTTCTAGGAAATCCACAGCTCTTGGGGCAACGAAACTAGTGAAAATGAAGAGAGCACTGCATTAGTCATTACCAGACAAAGCAGACTTGGAAAATTGCAAAACCAGCATTTAGAACTGAAAAGAGATGTGGGAAAATTGCAAGTTGTGGTGTGTCATGAACTGTTCAGCTTTCTGAGCTTATTTTAAGTTTGAAAAATTAACAACATGGTTATAGCTCAGAAACATGCCTTACATTAAGACCTAGTTCCCATTTAATAAAAAGTTACCAAGGATATAAATACCAGTTGTGGAAGCCTGCACTATACAAAAATTTTAAGTGTACTACAGAGTGACTGTAGAGACATTAAAGTACATCCTTAGAGCTATTCAGCATCAGCCTGTACTTATGCAGTCTTATCATGTTGCCCATAGCTTTCTTTGTACATTGTGGTGGTAGCATCTCTTGTACAAGCATACCCACATTGGCTTACCTGCATCCATAAAAATTATAAGATTGTCCGTATCATCAGTAACACAAGCAGAAACAAGTACCCTCCGTGACCTATATTCCCCAAACAGTCCCATTTTAATGGGACCATTCTGGTTGGTCCATGGGCATTCTCAGAAATTTTTTCTGAGAGGGAGCAAGATTCAAAACTCGTCAGTTCTTATGTTACAGATTCAATAAGTGAAAACATGTCATGTCCCAAGGACAAACTTTGACAAGAACTAAACAAAACTTATTGTATCACAAAAGATTGACAGTTATGTGCTTAATATTTTTAAAGTAGACTGCTTTGGCACTGGTACCTAATTTGTAAGAATATTTTAACAATAGGGGGGAGTGCTGTACACTGAGGACAGTGTGATTGGGAACACATAATGTTTTCTGGTCATTGTTTCAGTCTAGTGGCTGATTTTAGAATTGTGTGAAGGAATGCACACTATAGGCTACCACAAACAGTTTTTGGCATTTTCTAGTGTTTGTGCTGTTGTGAGACATGAGGTTGTGTTTTGTGCACTGTTTGTAAATATTATGAGTTCTACACATTTAAGTGCTGTATAATGTATTTAAACTGCTTGGAGAAATTGTTAATTCTTCAGTTACAGAGTTTTGTGTACAATTCTATATATTTTTAAAACCAGTTACATAATGTGTAGATGGTTACCATAAAACATGTGGTATTTTGCAAATGAACAGAGTTTCTTCAATTTGTTAGCAATTTTCTCATCCTGTAAATGAAAACTTGTGTTAGTTGCCAATAGCTTCTATTTCAAAATTTCTAAGTTGTCCTGGTTTTTGATATATTCATTCTTAATCTGATTTCACCTATTGATTATTGGTGTGTAGCAGAGCAACAATGTAACACAGACAATTAAACCACTATTGACAAAATTTTCTCAGTTGCAACACTTTTAAATTTGAATAGAATACTTGTACCTTGGAACAATTTTTCACTTTCACAAAAACATTACTTTTGTGGAATAATTTTTGTAATTTCAAAAAAAAAAAAAAAATACTGCAACACACATAAAGTTAATGATTTCATTTCAAAGTGGAATACAAAAATGTGTATTTTAAAATTCTACTACAGGGTTTGCTAGGGGTTAAAATCTGAAAAGGGTTCCTACGTACAGCACTCACCCTTATTTACAAAATACATCCTTTCATGTTCTTACTATGAATAAGAATACCACCTTTTTGATTCAGGTATAGCATCTGAAATTACATCTTCAGGCTTTCCAATGAGTTATGGAGTAAATCTAGAAAATATTTATAAAAATAATGTTTTCTTGAAACACAGCAGATTAAAAATCTAAAATATGAAAGAAAGAATTATTGATAAAATCCTGCTGGATATCAACCTCGACGAGAGAAACAGGGAATAAAGTTTAAAAAAGTCTTATGCAGCCTTGTTGGCATCTATAGCATTTTGTTTTCTAATGAAACTTCGCATTTGTTCACGTTAATGGATTTATTGCCTTAATTTGGTGATTTCTATTTCTTAGTGTTGACTGTCATTATTGAAGGTGAACAAAATGTGTTTTTGAAATTACTTTGTTTTGGTTCTCATGTAAAGTACAGCCCATGGCCAATAAACAACTTGACAAATGTGGGAAACTTCTCAAACCAATCCTCAAAGTGGTCAATAGAATCAACTTTTAGTGGTCTGGGATTGCAACAAGATAATCTTCATCTCTCCTCTTTATCTTTTTGGCAAACCTGACATTTCCCAGGAATTCATTTTGTCAACCTCTGTTAGAAATGAAACCTTAATATTGTACTCCTGCAATAGACTCTATGTGAGACGAACCTGGACAGCTTCCGTACACTGGGCGCAGCTGCTTTGCATGTCTACAACGCAACTTTGTAAATGTTTCTATGGCAACACCTCTTCATAGCTCTATTGTCAGCTATTGTTTTCACTTACAGCCATTCATGCTTCGCAGGTGAAGGCTGTCAAAAGCATTGCCAGGTGTCAAGGCTAAGCTGACTCAAATGTAGGATCGTCTTAGTAGTATGGTGACCATCAATTGCCAATGACTCAGGAATGAGAAGTGCATATCTTCAGATCAAATGAGCCTTGGAAAACGTTTAGAATTTGGTTGTTTTTGCATGCTTTGATATTTTCATGTGATTGTGTGAGAATAAAGAGTGTTCGAGTATAAGTTTGATTGTTTCTAACCAGAGACTCATCACCTTTGATACAAGATCTGCATCGTTGAAGTGAGTTACGTGAATACGCTTCAGTTTGTGCATCACTTGTTAGTGGTTTCCCACCAGCTCAAACAACCTTCCCAACAGTGCAGGATGTCACTATTGCAGAATTTACTTCCGAATCTGAAGTGCAACGATTTTCCCCAGATGCTACCAATACAATGAGAATGTTCATTTTTTCCAGTGTTTACCCTGCCAGAACAGACGATTCTAACCTCCTTTGTCATGCCACACTGGGTGCTGCACACACTTGCACCTGCATTGACTCCTGATACTGGATTCCAAGTCTGCCAGGAGGTCACTTCTGCATGAGATTATGGTTTCTTCTCTCTGCTTTGCTGTTTATTGTGCCCATTTCTGAACCAGTCAATGGGCACTTGAGTCAACTGCATGTGGATATCCCCGATTTACTCAACCTGCTGCACTGCGCAGACCTGGAGCTTGAGCAATGTACCAGCCATGGTTCCACTCCGCCACTCCAGACTCAATCGCGATTTCGCACCTTCCTTCTGGAATCCATTGTTGATGCTTCTGCATTGCATTTCATTTGTGGTCATGTGCTGCCCCCTCCTACACAGACCTCATATAACAGGTCACCAGCAACACACCTTGACACCACTTCTTTCATTTCACCCATCTTGCTTCATGATTCTTCTGCGCTGGCCATGCTGTGTTCATCATGTGACATACAGGCTCCTTCTTCACACAACCTATGAGTGCTGGGAATTGTATCATGCCAACATAAGTGCTGGACTTTCATTAGAACATCACACTTGTCACCACTGCACAATGAATGCATGAGGCTGCTACCTCTCTGGACCCTTGTTTGGTCTGCACCCTATCAACCCAGCCACAAGTTCTGCATCCACATCATTTTCCAAAGGTGCTGATAATACATATGGACAAGCTCATGATGTGGTTTACCTTGTTGGACACGTTGCTGGACATACATGGTATCATAGATGAGGGCACTCATTTTGCTAGTTTGGTGAACCACTTGCATTACCATCTCAATCTTATTAGTGACTTGTTGCTAAACCCACCTGAGCATAACAAATACACTTCTGCTCATGCACTCTTTATCAAGCTTCTTTCACATATGACAATAAATGCAATCCACAGCATCATTTATGATGAGAGATTATGTGAAAGAACCCCTTTCCAGCTGGGTTAACACCTCTGTACTCAGGTCACAAAAGATGTCATGCCAGACTTAGGACTCTAGGCATTGTGGTTAGTTAAACTGCCACAGGAATGACAATTACAATTACAATTGCTTCCTCATATCTCATCATCATATGAGGATAAACCATGTTTGGCTGACCAGATGTTCGCTGTTATTCGACACAACTGCCTATTTCCATTGTTAGTGCAGCATCTGCTGCTGAGGTTGGTACGCCAGCTGCTATACTTCCTCCATCAGCTGGTAGAGGTCAGGTGCAGGCTCACCTTGAGCAACGTAATGAACTGCAGGCACCTAACAGTCAGCAAAAGGGAACCACCGGCTGCTTCTCACTGAACTTCACTGACAACAGCCAAGCCAACATAGCACCCACTCTGCTCCCCTCTCCTGCCACCATGGAAGGCATAGTGATCGCAATAGACCCAAGTGCAGCCCCCCAGCCAGCAGATCCAGTCTGTTGGTTCCATGCAAACTTTTGCAGATGCTGCCCACAACAACCAGCCATCCTGCGTGTTCCCAAATGCTTCATACATGCTTCAGTAGGCACCATGACTTGCAAGGATAGTGAACATCACCTAAAGACGTTGCATTTTTTTTTTTGTTTTGATCCTCTTCTCCATGAGATAGTCTATATGCCTTTGATTTATGCTCATGTCAACACTTCCTTGTCGACAGTGGAGCTGACATCAGTGTTGTACCACTCTCATACATTGTAGCAGATGTGATACCTACCAAATGTTTCCTTTGAGCAGCAGATAAATCAATGCTTCATGCTGACTTCATGGTCTGTTACCTATTAAACTCATCCCTGGTGAACTGCTCACATGATCTTTCCATATGTCTGACGTCGAAGACACTTCTACAGTTGAATCAACTTGGAATCGATTCCCTGATTCATTTTGACCTGTCACGTGACCTCCTGTTGTCTGCTTTATTGCACCATGCTTTGGCTACACATATTGCATGTTTAGTCTCTCTCTCTCAACTTCCCTTTCCCCTTAGCCCTCTGATGATACTGGCACAGCTCTCGTTGAATGCTCTTCTCTGGCATATTGCCTCACTGCTTCTATCACTCAGCTCCATTCTGAAAGCTCTGTGGTCGAAGACCTTTGCATTCACAATGCAGAAGTGAACCACACCATCTCAACAGCTAAGCAGGCCCTTGCTGATGTGCAATGCCTCACACAGTTACTAACTATGCCACTATACCTCAATACCAATGATGCAGCTCTTACGACTCTGGCGTGCCTGCCTTCGCCTGCAGCAATGGCATGTCATGTTAGTGACTCTTGTGTGCTACTGATTCCTGCTCGAGATGTTCCCCTTGTCATGTTTGTCAGTTCAAATGAATGCAAGTATGAACAGGATGACACATAAAATTGTGATGACTAGGGCCCAGATTTTCATTAAAATCAAGTCATATTTTTTTCTGAACTATAGGGTGAATTTTAGAGCAATTTTTACACAAATATAGGCATTTTAGTGTCGAAAAATGTATTTAGATTGTGCATATAAGTCATATTTCAACAAATTTTAGTAATACGTCATATTGTGGCTAACTTTTAATATAATAGGTCATATTTCTGTCAACTTCTGCCAGAAATGCATATACCGTTTTCCTCGTATCTTACAGGACACACAAATAAGAAAATGAATATGTTGCTCACCAGACAATAGTTAACATGCTACTATGAAAGATAAACAGATAAATTAGTACACAGCTTTATTTCTCAGGACTGTAGCAGAAAATCAGTGAACCACAACAGTCGTTTCGCAAATGTAAAACATTGTTGCGCAGAGCTGACAATACGCTCTCAGAGCCAACAAAGGGAGCTTCTGCCATAATAATCATTGCAGTCACACAGGTGCTTCCAGTAACCAGTTTGAATACAGCCTTTGCCTTGTTCAACATACCTAAAGCAAAGTGCTCTGACAGTGTGAAGTTGCGAGGATATGTTCGAGAATTTGGAGAGAAGTTCTTTAATACTGGTTGGAAAATATTATTTTGTAAATTGTGTGAAGTTAAAGTTAGTGCAGAAAAGCACTTTAATGTGCAGCAACATTATAATACCGCTAAACACAGCAGCTGTGTGAAACGAAGTGCTGAAAATAACAGCAGGCGAATGCTGTTATTTGAACAGATAGGTCAATCATCAACCATGCAATCATTCTGCAAGGATTTGTGTGAGATGATGGTGTACTGCAACATCCCATTGGAAAAGCTGAAGAATCCACACTTCAGACGGTTCTCAGAGAAGTATACAACACATCCAGTTCCAGATGAATCTACACTGAGAAAGAACTATTTATCCGTATGCTACAATGATGTGCTCAACAAAATACGAATTACTATTGCCGAGCAAAAGATCTGGCTGTCAATAGATGAAACTACGGATATTACTGGGTGATATATTGCAAATGTTGTTGTTGGTGTTCTAAAAGTTGATGGCCCTGGAGATATTTTCCTACTAACATGTGAAGCTCTCAATAGAGTAAACAATTCGACGATTGCTATTTTGTTTCACAAATCTCTGAAGCTACTGTGGCCAGATGGTGTGAAAACAGACAATGTTTCGCTGCTTGTAACAGATGGTGCTTCATATATGGCTAAAGTTGCCAAAGGACTTCATATTCTCCACCCCAGTTTGGTGTACGCCACTTGCCTTGCACATGCATAGCACAGAGTTGCCGAAGAGGTACAATCAAATTACCTTGATGTGGATAAATTAATTTCCTGTGGCAAGAAAATCTATGTGAATGTTCCACCACGGGTGCAGAAATTCAAGGAAGAAGTGCCTTTGACGACCCTCCCACCTAAACCTGTTCTTACATGATGGGTTTCTTGGCTTAATGCTGCTGAGTATTACTGCACCAACTACATCCAAATAAAGACAATCTTCTGTTAGCTTGATAGTGATTAATAAAGTGCTATCAAAATTGTGAAAGAAATTTTTACAGATACATTGCCTTGAAACTTGGCATACATCAATGCCAATTTTTCAGTGATATCAAAAGCCGTCAAATGACTGGAAGCTGTTGGCACTCAGCTATGTGAGGCCCTGAGTATTGTACAACATGTGCAGAGTGAGTTAGGTTGAGCTCGTGGTCATGTGGCTGACAAAGTGAAAACCAAATTGCAAAGTGTTCTCCAATGGAATCCTGGATATTCTACACAGTGCAAAATTAGTGACAGTCTTTCAGGGAATGCTGCTACATTTGGAGATACTGAAACAAAGCTGAACTCCAGTGACCTGGCTGCCTTCAAATATGCTCCAGTGATGTCTTGTGAAGTGGAGAGGAGCTTTTACAGGTACAAAACTATCCTCAGCGACAACCGTAGATCTTTGACAATGGAAAACCTAAAAATGCAACTTGTGATCCAGTGAAACTTTGCAGATACTGCGAATTGACATACGGTATTAAATAATGTGAAACACTTTGAATACTATGTAGAAAAAAAACATTGTTTTACTCTTTCCATAGATACTTTGCATTTAGAAAATAAAACATTCAGACATTAAAAAAATAAGTGCAAATTAGCAACAGACCCTACAGAAAGCAAGAACTATACTCACAATATTTTGAGAAGTGAATTTTGTATTATTTTATGGTGAATAAAAAATTAAATAAACAATCAAGACTGCTTTAAATAAACTTCTATTAAGTCATATTTTATTTTTTAAGGTCATATTTATATTAGTTTTAGGTCATAAATGCTTGCATATTTCACTGTTTTTAGGTAATTAAAATCCGGGCCCTAGTGATGACTGATGGCCCCACCATTGTATCGTAAAGCACACGCCACCTCCCTCCACACAAACTATGCCCAACTAAGACTGCAGTGGATGAGCTTCTGCTTGCAGGCATTGTTCAGACATTGGACAGTAATTGGTCTTCACCCATCCATTTAGTCCCCTAGGGCAGCACAGTGCACCTCTGTGGTGACTATCATTGTCTCAATGCATGTACCAAAATAGATGATTATCTTGCCCCTCATATTCAAGACTTCGCACAGCTACTTATCAGAGTAACGCACTTTCAACGTTTGGACTGCCAAAAGGCATATTTACAAACACCAAAGGAACAGAGTGATGTACTAAAAACAGCCTTGATCACCTCCTATGGCCTTTACGAATTTTTTTGTGTGCCTTATGGTCTCAGAAATGGTGCTCAAATTTGGCAATGTCTCACAGACTCACTTCCCTTTAACTTCTCTTATTGCTATGCATACCTAAGTGACATTCTCATTTTCTCCTCCTCTGATGAAGAACATGAGCTACACCTGGCCATGGTACAGGACTTGCTGCATTTAATGGAGTCAAGATTAATAATGATAAATCAAAACTTTGATGCACTCCCATGATCTTTCTTGTGTACATCATCTCTTGTGAGGGCATACACCCTCCACAAGATCAGGTCGACAGCATTCACAATCTACCCCTCTGAGTGAATTTTTGCAAATTGTGCAGGTTTTTAGGGACCACAAATTTTTACAGGTGCAACCTGTTGATGGCAGCAACTATCCAAACCCTCTTAATGACACATTAGTTGGCAAATAAACTTCCAGTAATAACTGGGTACAGTGGTCTGACGATATGATGAAAGCTTTCAAGGATCTCAAAACAGCTTTAGAGCATGACATAACGTTTCCCCAGCCCTTGCCAGATGCACATCTCTATTATGGTGGATGCAGGTGATTTTGGAATAGGTGTGTTTCTTCAGTAGCGTATTGGTGACACATCTCAGCCACTTCTTTTTTTTTTTTTTTTCCAAAAACTATCTACGGCTCAATGTAAGTGGTCGGCTTTCAACAGGAAACTTCTTGCAATGTACGAGGCTGTCAAACATTTCCACTCATACATTGAAGGAAGGAACATAACAATTTTCATAGATCATTGACCCCTCACAGATGCTCTTCACAGTTATACTATTAACTTTTCCCCATGCAGGCTTCAACAGATGGAACTCATCTGTCAGTACATAAAGGATGTCCAGTATATCCATGGCTCAGAAAATGTAGCAGCTGATTGTCAGTCACGTGTCAATGCCATTTTCTCCTATTAATTTTGATGAACTGGCTTGCTTACAGGACAATGATACCAAACATCAGGTGCTACATCAGATTTCTTCCACTTCTCTGTGGGGCTTCTTGAAACCTACTGCCTTGGTCAGTCCATTATGGTGTGATAAATCCATAGGTGTCACTCAACCTATTGTCCTGGCTCTACAACCCCAGGTTTTTGCCACTTTGCATGATCTTTTACATCCTGGCACTAAGGCTACTTTGCGGCTCATCTCAGAACAGTTTGTGTGGCTAGGTGTGAAAAGGGACTGCTGTGTGCTGGCTCCCACCTGTGTGCCATGTCAGTGCGGCAAAATAGGCAGACAGAACGCAACCCCTTTAGGCAAATTTGACATCCCAAGAGGCAGTTTCTGACACATGCACCTAGATCTCACCTGGTTGTTACCCATGTCTGATGATTTCAGATCGACCTTGTCCATCATTACCCTGTTACATTGTGGGCGTTGGTGATCCCCCTTGTAAACATTATGGCAGATTGTGTAGCATCAACAATTGTATCTTCCTGGATAGCTAGATTTGGGTGCCCAACATCCATAAACACTAATAAGGGAAGGCAGTTTGAATCACCTGTTATTTGACAAACTCTGCATGCTCTGTGGTGTGGATAAATTTCGCACTACAGCAAACCATTCTCAGAGCAGTGGACTCAAACATTGGCACAGGTCTCTGAAAGTGGCCCTCATGTGTAATAATGGTTAGTGGTTTGATGCCCTTCCCTGGGTCATGTAGGATTGCACACAGCTTATAAGGCAGACCTCCAAGCATCATTTGCTGAGATCCTATATGGTGAGACATTAGCCTTTGAAGCTGAGTTTGTCAATGATTCTGCAACTGTCAATCTATCTGACCTCCACGGTTTCATTGGGCATGTTTAGTCACACATAGCTGCTATCCATATGCCTTCTCTATAACTGCATACCTGCCCCCTTGTTTTCTTGCATTTAGACCTGGACCCATGCAAGTCTATCATGTAACAGGATGATACAGCAATCCAGCACTACTGCTGCATAGAGTATTGGCATGCACGGCTAATACTATTGACATCCTCATCAACGACCAGCATCAGACAGTTTCACGTCATTGTGTTAAACCAGCTTGGATGATCAAGGAACATATCCCACCACAACCTCTCAAGTGAAGTTCTCCATCATTGTGCACTGGCCTCGAACCTGCACATACCAAACCTCTCCTGTGCATCAACCAGATCTTGTGTGTGTTGAGCCTATGCCCATCAGTCTGTCAGTGACTGCATGTGACAATTCTCCCCCCATTTCCCCCAGTGGCCCCTATAGCTTCCATTGGCAAGACTAATTTCCTACTAACACTTCCGGGTCCCATGCGACGAGCTTTCCTTACAGCTCCAATATAGATCAGTCTTTGTCCTTCGTGTGAGGGACACTTCACATGAGGCCACACCAACTTCATATGTAACCATCACGTACACATGAGGTGAATGCAACTGGAACAACAGTGGCTCTCAGCACTAACGGGGTGCTCAAGATAGGCATCCCTCTCTTCACTGTTCCTCTGACACTGCCACCTTCCATGCCAGTTCAGTTCACACATGCAGGTCAACCAGTCTCTCCTCCTTACTGGATCGTGGGTTGTCATGCTATCTTGCATAATCAACCAACACATGTCGATTGACCTACAACACCCCTGTATTTGGCAATGCCCATTTCCTTTCCCCAGTTCTCCATATTCCAGAGTACGGATGGCCATTGCTTGTCTATGAGACAGGAATAAGGAGTGCTCTAGCTTTGGATCCAGTGACCTTTGGGAAACGTTTAGTCTTTGGTTGTTTTTGCTTGTGTTATTTTCTTGTGACTGCATACAAAAAAAGAGTGTTTGATTTTAAATATTGGTTATTTCTATCTGGAGACTTGTCAGTGTTGACAGAAAATCCACTGTAGTAAAGAATAAATGTATAGAAACTTCATGCATAATGTAGCATTTTTTTCATACACTTCAGTCTTTATGATGTCATATGTCCTGAACTATGTGTGGTACCATTACATAATTTTGTGGGTGCATTTACTGGCTCATGTGGATACTGTCTGTGAAATGTATTGCAAATGGGGTTAGTACCACAGAAGTAATAAATTTAGACGTCAGACATTACGTGGCAGTTTTTCACATATCTCATTGTTTGTGATGGCATATCTCCTCAACTATCATAGGTAGGTTGTTGTTATCTCCACAGTGACTGTTGTCTGATAGTAAGGGTATGTGTGCCAAGTTTGGTTGAAATCACTCCAGTGGTTTAGGATGCAAACAAATTTGTGTGCACACATGCGCACGCGAGTGCGCCCACACACACACACACACACACACACACACACACACACACACACACACACACACACTTACTTCACACTTTTTTGTAATATATATGGATTATGCAGCATGCCAAATGGAATACAGAATCTACATATTTATGACTCTGTGGTGCACTGATTTATACCTATAGACTTTGAGAGCTTCTGAATCCCAGATGGCACATTTTTTCCACCTTAAAAAATACATTGATTTTCCCTTCTCTTTTAGTGAAGAAAAAGGCATGGAATTTTCATTTTTCATTTCATGTGTTTGGAATTAAGTATAGAAGAGCAAATCTACAAAATAACATGGCTGTTTTCTTACAACTGTTCTACACTACTGTGCCATCTAAATCTGAATACAGGATCAGCAAGCCAACATTAGGACTATCATACATCTGAATGTTCCCAGACATGTCCTCTTCTCATATCCTGAAATTTGCATGCAGAATGAATTTTAAAACTTGTTAAAATATCCAGGATTATGATTTGTCTTAGTTCAGAGATAAAATATGCAACAAATTTTCAGTGCAGCACTTGACTTTTCAAAACCAAATGATGTATAAGCGACTGTTAAAGTCTTCTGTGCAACGTTATTTGCCCTGCCTACATTGATATGGTGGGTATGGGTTTGCAAACTTTGTGCTACAGCTGGAACCACAAATAAATATAACATTTTAACATAAAAGTTTCTACACTAGAATTTATCAAAACCTTGTTGCTATTGTGTGTAATTTGTGCCACAGTAGGTGATCATTAAGAAGTCAGAACCAGGCCTGTATTGTCAGTGCTGATCAAGATGGTGGAAATTCCTTCCCCCACACCATTCCTCTCCCAGCAACAATCCACATGCAGTTTTTCCTGATCTCCCTGCACCCCCAGAGATGTTGCACACATATGTACCCAATTATTGTTTGGTAATGGTTCTATGAGTAAGTTGGTCTTTAATATAGTATTAAATTAATGAAAAGTATGAGTAAAAGTGTATGCAACTTTACCATACAACTGTAAGAAGGTATCATTGCTTTAGATGTGGCAGGAATGACTTCAAATGTAGGTGTTGTTTTTTGTTATTGTTGTGATGGTGATGGTCTTCAGTCTGAAGACTTTCAATGTAGCTCTATCCTGTGCAAATCTTTTCTTTTCTGAATGACTACTGCAACCTACTTTATTCTGAATCTGTCTACTATATTCACCATTTCATCTCCCTCTATGGCTTTTAGCCCCCGCATTTTCCTACAATACTAAATTCATAATCCCTTTACATCTCGGAATGTGTCATATCAACTGATCCCTCCTTTTAGTCAAGTTGCGCCACAAGTTACTTTTCTCCCCAATTCTAATCTGCACCTCCTCATTGGTTATGCAATCTACCTGTCTAGTCTTCAATATTCCCCTGTAGCACCACATTTCAAAAGCTTCTGTTCTGTTCTTGTCTAAATTGTTTATCGTCCATGCCTCAATTCCATACATTGTTACACACCAGGAAAAACATTCACAAAATACTTGCTAACACTCAAATCTATGTTTGATGTTAACAAATTTCTCTCCTTCGGAATTGTTTTTCTTGTGTTTCCATTCTACATTTTATATCCTCTCTGGTTCAGCCATAATCAGTTATTGTACTGCCCAAGCAGCAATACTCACCTACTAGTTTTAGTGTCTCATTTCCTGTTTACCTAACCTAATTTCCTCAACATCAGCTGATTTAATTTGACTGGGTTCCCTCACCCTTCTGTTTCTTTTGTTGGTGTTCATATTATATCCTCCTTGCAAGACACTGTCCTCTCCATTCAACTGCTCTTCCAAGACCTTTGCTCTCTGACAGTTTTGCAATGTCATCAACAAACCTTAAATTTTTTATTTTTTCTCTCTGAACTTTAATTCCTCCTCCAAATTTTTCTTCAGTTTCCTTCCCTTCCCGCTCAAAGTACAGATTGAATAACATTGGGGGTAGAATACTACCTTGCCTTACTCCCTTCTCAACCACTGCTACCCATTTCAAGCTCCACAACTCATATAGTTTGTGCACAAGTTTTAACTAGCCCATCACTCCTCGTATTTTACCCCTGCTACCTTCAGAATTTCACAGAGTGTATTCCAGTCAACATTGTCAGAAGATTTCTCTAAGTCTACTAATGTTATAAAGGTAGATTTGCCTTTCCTTAAGCTAGCTTCTAAGATACAGTTAGTTGGAGAATCAGTGTTGACTCACATGTTCCTACATTTCTCTTGAATCCAAAATGGTCTTCCCTAAGGTACGCTTCTACCATTTTCTCCATTTTTCTGTAAAGAATTCATTATAGTATTTTGCAACTGTGACTTATCAAACTGAAGGTTAAGTAATTGGAATTATTACATTCTTCTCGAAGTTTGAGGGCATTTTACCTCTCTCATGTATCTTTCACACCAGATGGAATAGTTTTGTCCTGGCTGTCTCTCCCGAGAATATCAGTAGTTCTGATGGAATGTCATCTACTCAAGGGATCTTGTTTTGACTTAGGTGTTTCAGATCTCTGCCAAATTCTTCTCACAGTATAATATCTCCCATCCCATCTTCATCAACATCCATTCCCTTTCTATAATATTGTGACCAAGTTCATTTCTCTTGTATAGCCCTTCTATATACTCTTTTCGCCTAACAGATTTCCCTTCATTACTTATTACTGGTTTTCCATCTGAGCTCTTGATATTCATACAACCACTTCTCTTTCCTGCAAAGGCCTTTTCAGTTTTTTTATCCATGCAATCCATCTTTCCCCTAATCATATGTGATTCTACATCCTTATACTTGTCCTCTAGCTATTCGTGCTTTGCCATTTTGCACTCCCTGACAGTGTCATTTTTAGATGTTTGTATCCCCTTTCGCCTGCATCAGTTGCTACATTTATATAATTTCTCCTTTCATCAGTTAAATTCAATTATCCTGTTACATCCATAGATTTTTTCTAGGCCTTGTCTATTTACCTATTTGATCCTCTGCTGCCTTCACTGTTTCATCTCTCAAAGCTTTTTTTCTGGTATGTCTTGTACTGTATTCTTTTCCCCTGTTGCAATCAATTGTTGCCTAATGCTCCCTCTGAAACTTTCAACAATGTCTGGTTGTTTCAACTTATCCAGGTGTCACCTTCTTCATTTCCTTTTTATTTATTTATTTATTTTTTACACTTTTTCAGTTTTAAGAACAGTTCATAATCAATAAAGTGTGGTCAGAGTCCATATCTGTCACTGGAAATGCCTTAGAGTTTAAAATATGGTTCTGAAAGCTCTGTCTTACCATTATATAATCAGTCTGAAAGCTTTTATATAATCAGCCCCATCACAATTAAATTTTCATCTCCCTTAACTATCTGAATAATTTCTTTCATCTCATCGCAGATTTTTTAAAAATCTCTTTCTCATCTGTGAAACTAGTTTCATATAAAATTGTACTACTGTGGTGGGTGTTGGCTTCTTGTTTATCTTGGTTATGATAATGGCTGCACTATGCTGTTCATAGTAGCTTACAAACGTTACCTCCCTCTTGGAGATCCAGATGGGAGCAATTTTACCTCCAGAATATTTTACCCAAATGGATACCAAGATCATTATTTTAACCAAGCAGCAGAGCTGCATGCCCTTGGAAAAAACAAGGCCAGATAAGACAGTCATCCAGAATGTTGTTCATACAACTGTTGAAGAGGCTGCTCACTCCTTTAGAAATGACATGTTTCTCAGGTCTATCAAAAGAATCCTCTCACAAGCCACCCCACCAACAGCAAGGTCCATGGTTCATGGGTTTGTAAATCTGGCACATACGTGTCTGTGGGAAATAAATGAGGGCAAAATTTACAAACTCATTTGGAGTCTGAAAAGCACAAAAGAACTATCAGAGGGGAAGCATCATTTCGAAATTAACTTAGTTTTTTGTGAAAGAAGAAGACAATGTGTGTGTGTGTGTGTGTGTGTGTGTGTGTGTGTGTGTGTGTGTGTGTGTGTGTGTGGGCGCACCACAAATAATATTTCTGCGTTTCATATTGTGAAGCACCATAACAGCTGTAAAGTGATGGACTGCACAAGTAGTCCAACAAAATCCTTATTTCCAGATTCCAGCAGTGCAAAAAAGTTTTCAAATGCAAGAACGAAAGCAGAAGCAATAATAAACTCAGTATTTTGTCTTCATTCTGTTGAAAGTATTATGAAGATTTGTGAAGATAATTATGTAGCTTACTGTGGTATTTCTACTGATAGCAGTGACCATGTGCCCATGAAAATAGTCCAAATCATTATTCAGTATTTTGAATGCAAAATTGGAGGTTTGCAATCCAAATAAACTAAATTAGATCAATAACCTAATTGAATGGCAGATACTGTCCATTTGTGTTGAGAGTTATCTTCAGAAAAGGTGGCTTCTTGATAAATATATAACATTTGTGAGAGGTAATTGTAACACAATAACACAATGCTTGGAGAATTGCACAGGATTTAGAAGGGAAAAACGTTGTTTTTTTTTAAGCTTAAAAAAGGATGTTAGGATGAGAACTTTTGACTGACATCGAATGTCCAGCTCATATCCTAAATATCTGTATCCATTAAGCTGTGGACACATTGGAAACTTATATCAAAAGATTAATTTTCAAATTAATTCATTACTTCCAGAACTATACAGTTCAGACTATTAAACTTTAAGAGTTTTCAGAATTTGTTGATATTTAATACAAAGAATTATTATCCCACAACAAAAAAGGTGGTTCTCATGACTTCCAGGAATAAGCAAACATATCCAAGTGTTCCTTGCTCAGAAACCATACCTATTCTCAGAGTGTAACCTACCTACAATCATTAAGATGTTATCTGAAAATGAATATAGTAAGAACTATTTGTGCCATACCATCTACATACACTAGCTGGTATATTTAATTCACACACAGCAGTGCTTGAAAAAGAAACTAATTCTCTTGTTGAAGTCCTTGGAATAATACTGTCCATTAATAACATACCAACTATTGGGAAGCCAATAAATTTATGTGCAAAAAAACATTATTGGAAAAGAAAAGTACCAATAGACTACATGCTGAATGTGACAAATTCACTGCAGCAGTAGCTGGATTGTACTTATGTACAGAATATCTTCAGAAATGGTTGCCCCCCCCCCCCCCCCCCCCTGCAGGAATTCATGTGTGTTAGATGGACGTCTCTTCAAGAATTGTCTGAGTGGAAGGACATGGAATCAAACTCTAAATGCATTTAGGATAGAGGTATACCTCTGGTTGTTGCAGCCTGAAGAAGTTTGTAAATGAAGAACATGAACATAGCTATGGATTCATTAATCTTCTATCTCACAAAAAGTGGGCCATGTTTTTCAATAAATTTATATGTTATTCCCGCTATTCAGAACTTATAAAAACTGCTCAGTTTTTTACCACTCCATCTTACAATGCAAATGCAGAAAGGCTTTCCCCCTGCCACAAAGTCAGTGGATAAAAGAAAGGAATCATGTTGTTAAGATTATTTATTGCAGCGAGACGAGAAAAGATTTACTGAATGTGGGTCAGTAGAAGTATACTCATAACAATATAACTCAAAAACACTTGCCGATTCACCAGTCCACAGATTCAACTGCACTTGTATTACAAAGATATAAAAGTAACATTACACAGATATTACAAAACACATGCCTTTGTTTGCCTATACACTACAAGAGCTACTGTGACTGCACACCTTTCAAAGATATTTTGGCTGAAGCTTCCAGGTGAGGTCACATTGAATTCGTCAAGCTCATATTTGGTATATTTTATATTATAGTCACATTATAACGTACATCATATAAATAAATGCTAGCAAATTGAGGATCTCTCAAAAAGGTACAATTTATTGATATTAAATGTCAGATAATGAGTTATTGGTGTTTAATGTATCAGGAGATGTATTACAACAAGACTTTAGCAACAGCAAAACACGGAAGTGACAAAGTTCACAGAAGTTACCACATCCAGTTGAAGGCATTGTGAGCATTATCAGATCAGTGGGCCAGATAAGTCAGAGGTGTCTGCGGAACTAGCCAGCGGTTGTGGCCCATCGTGGAGATCTGCTCATGTATGGCCAGCTGCAAGTGCTGACTAATTGTTGGATGATTCCCAATGTTGATACAATATTTTACCATGTGATTCTTGGTCTGCCATTCCCACACTCAGGGTCTGAAAGCATCCAAAATTTAAGGCAGAATGGCCATAACTTGTCATCAGTATTGCAGTGAACAGGAAACAGGAGTCACTGCAATTCTGGCCACACCTCTTTACATGATGTGTATTACAAATCTTATATTACTTATTTGTATACTGGTTGTCAGCTGTAATACTGTTTCATAGATCACGTTGTAATAATGTACTCATGATGATCTCTGCTATGATGTGACAAATACTATTAAAAGTGTCAGTTATCTAGCTATAACGATATGATATCTTAGTTGCGTACCTCAGCAATACAGATAACAAAAGTGTGGTTCCTGAAGAGGGGCAGCAGCCTTTTCAGTAGTTGCAGGGGCAACAGTCTGGATGATTGACTGATCTGGCCTTGTAACATTAACCAAAGCGGCCTTGCTGTGCTGGTACTGTGAACAGTTGAAAGAAAGGGGAAACTCCAGCTGTAATTTTCCCAAGGGCATGCAGCATTACTGTATGGTTAAATGATGATGGCGTCTTCTTGGGTAAAATATTGTGGTTCGATGAACCCTCTGCCGAGCACTTAAATGTGAATTGCAGAGTAGTCATGTAGATGCAGATGTAGATGTAGATGTGTGAATTCTGACAGACTTGGGCAGTTCCAGCAGAACAATGGGGCACCACATACATCCAGATTCGCCACAGAGTGGCTCCAGGAACACTCTTTTGAGTTTAAACTCTTCCACTGGCCACCAAACTCCCCAAACATGACATTATTGAGAATATCTGGGATGCCTTGCAACATGCTGTGCAGAAGAGACTGCACACCCTCATAGTCTTACAGATTTATGAACAGCTCTGTAGGATTCATGGTGTCCGTTCCCTCCATCACTATTTCAGACATTAGTCAAGTCCATGCCACGTCGTGTTGCGGCACTTCTGCATGCACGTGGGGATGATATTAGGCAAGTGTGCCAGTTTCTTTGGCTCTTTAGTGTATTAAGCCACTGTTGAAAATTGGGATTAATCTGAAAATTTAAAATGGATGAAGAGTTGAAAGATGAAGATTTTTTAGTTTTTATTCAGTTCCAGAATGAAAATCCATGTCTCCAAGAGAGTTTAATCAGTCTTGTACAACATTTTAACTGCACAGAAATAAAGAACAAAGCCACTTCAGCAGTCCTGAGATAAACTAACAGAGGAAATTGGAACATGTAGTGAATCTTGAGGGTCACATTCCGTGTGTATTGTATTTGGCACATTATCATCAGAAATTAGGTACCTCACATTTTCAGTTGGGTGGTCATGATCGTCTTTAGTAGTGGCAGTTGCATTCTATTCATACAAAATATATTTATCCAATTGGTTTACGGCCATTTCTGGGCTTATGTCAAGTTCTACCATTAACAGATCGTTTTCAGAAGGAACATATGAATCGCTCGGTCAACTTAAGAGTTAGACTCTTCAGAAAAATATCTCTTCCATCATTTGCATAGCCTGATTCTGTTAGACACATTTCCGGGTATTTTTCCAGCCATTGTGCTCTAGATAAACGGCATGAGTTGGGAATCATTACGCGCTAGAGCTTTCCTCTTAATTGTAATGAAAAGAGTTGCAAAACGAGCAGTTACTTACCATCACAAATTAGCAAACAAACAAGAAACAATAGAAAATGAGTGAGCCATACAAAATCAAATCAAAACTGATACTGTTTAACGTACATATCAAGGCACAGAAAATATTTCAAACAAGTAAAACTGTCACTCATAAACAAAGATAACCATACTGACATGAACTGAAACTTTACTTAAAAACAAGTAAGTTTGTGGTTGCGATTTTATTAAAAATGTTATTTACTCCAAATTCTTCTAAGCAGACGCACTGAAACATTAGGTAAGCTGCAGCGCTCTAAGGTAACTAAACATGTAATGTGAAAGAATAAGCTGGGTTATCCGACTGTGAGGCACAATAGGAAGAGTTCAGGAATGTTAGTTTGTGAGGCTCGTAAATATTTCCCTTAGCTGGATCGTCCGCCCATGGGGCGGAGTGATCCTGGAATGAAAGCAAATTTTGGTAGGCAAATTGGCATTCTGAGGCATGTGACCTTCAGTGTAGTGTGACTAAATACAAGATGAGGCTCTCGTAGCTGGCTAAAGCCGCGAGCAATTTTCAGTGCCTCTACAGGACAAACGTAAACTTTATCCGCCTGTCAGACAGATGTTCCCGTTTACATGGAGCTCCCATAGCCGGATATCGTAAACCGATTTCCTAACACCACTTCAGGGTGGTTATGCAAAAACTTCAAAATCGATTCTGTAAATCCACTTACGGTTTCCGGTTTTCTAATTTTGCAATTAAGTTTCACTCCCATGTAGACGCAACCGATTTTGAAATGTGGCTGGGCTGTCAAGTTCCGTATTGTTTTTAAAAAGTTTTTTTTTTTTTTTTTTTTTTTTTTTTTTTTTTTTTTTTTTTAGGGAACGGCACGGCAGTTGTTAGGCTTGCTTGACTGCGTCGACGGTAAACGCGCAAGCTGGCCGATCTGCAATCGTTCTCAAACAATTTCAAGGAAACTAGTCAGCAAAAAAACAGATCTACATCTATGTGATTACTCTGCTATTCACAATAAAGTGCCTGCCAGAGAGTTCAATGAACCACCTTCAAGCTGGCTCTCTAGCGTTCCACTCTCGACCGGCGAGCAGGAAAAACGAGCACTTAAAGTTTTCTGTGCAAGCTCATCTCATAGCTTTGGACATCAGCTTCATGATGAACTGCTTATCATTTTGTTAATCTTCATAGTTAGATTAGATTAGATTAGTTTTCGTTCCATAGATCCGTGTTGAGGAGATCCTCGTGGATGTGGAACATGTCACCTTTTTATTTTTTATTTTTATTTTTTTAAAGCTGAAATAACAATACTAATAGTATAAATATATACAACACATCATTTGTTTCTATTAAAAAATTCGTCAATGGAGTAGAAGGAGTTGGCCACTAGTAAGTCTTTCAGGCTCCTTTTAAACTGATCTCTATTTGTAACTAATTTTTTTATGTTTGCTGGCAAATTATTGAAGATGAGTGTTCCTGAGTAGTGGACCCCTTTTTGAACTAAAGTAAGTGCTTTTAAGTCCTTGTGCAGATCATTTTTGTTCCTGGTATTGTATGTATGAACTGAGCTGTTTGTTGGAAAAAGAGATGTATTATTTAGGACAAATTTCATTAAGGAGTAAATATACTGAGAGGCAGTAGTTAGTATACCCAGTTCTTTGAAGAGGTTTCTACAAGACGTCCGTGAGTTTACTCCACAATTAATACGTACTACACGCTTTTGGACTCTGAAAACTTTTGTTTGACTTGAAGAGTTACCCCAAAATATTATACTATATGACATTAAGGAATGAAAGTTGGCAAAGTATGCAAGCTTTTTCACTGTTATGTCGCCTATTTCTGCTAACACTCTAATTGCAAATACAGATTTGTTAAGGCGTTTCTGAAGTTCTGTGGTGTGCTCCTCCCAACTGAATTTATTATCAAGTTGTAATCCCAGGAATTTAAGACTGTCAACCTCTTCTATCTGCTCTTCTTCGTACTTTATGCATATGCTGGGTGGAAAGCTCTTACAGGTTCTGAATTGCATATAGTGAGTCTTTTCGAAGTTTAATGTCAGTGAGTTGGCTTTAAACCATTTATTAATGTGATACTTCAAAATGAAGCAAACTATTGCAAGAAAATCAAATAGTTTGCAATGAAAAAAAGTTGTCGCTATTAGTTTTGAAATATTCCTTAAAATTGGGATGGGATGTATAACTCACTCCATTCTTGAGTAAATGGATCGAATATAGAGCACTCTGCTCTGCTCTCATGCCCAGACGGTAAAACGATAGTGAAAAATGCATAAAATCCTCTTATCTCATAAACGGTTTCAGATATCGAAACAAGATTTTGGCAAATAATAGCCAGCAAACAGGAGAGTCGCTTCCCAAGTGGTTATTGTGTGTAACTTTCTTATATAGCCTAATATGTAAGTAACTACAGATTTTTTTTCAATGGAATAATGTATTTTTTTTAAGGATCATCGAAAGCTGGTCAAACAGCGACTATTACAAGTTCCTAGAAACTAGATGTTTTCGATATATGGCTCTGACATTCACAACCATTGTAATAATTATGGAGTCAACTACCAAAGTGTTCTGGGATTGCCTCCAGCAACAACACATCATTGCCTGCTGAAGATGAATTTCTAAGTAGTGTATTTGACTTATATACAACATACAGAGATTCCCGAATGCAGTTACTGATATTAACAGAAAACATATTCGTTTGAAACTCTCAGAAAATTCTGGTACAATGTTTATAACTATAAAATATTTTCATTCAATTAGCCTACAAGCAGCTGCAGATACTCACAGCAAATTCATCATAATCAATGTTGTGTGATATGGGAAGGAAAGAGAACGTGGTAGATTTCATTCTTTGCTTGATGCAAGAAGGGAAGTTTGGTATACCGGTAGTGTCAGACTCTATAATACCAAAGATAAAAGGTGTGTTGCCTTTTGTGTTCACTGTAGATGAGCCATGTCCATTGAGAGGCATTTTATCAATTCCTACAGTTGATGGTTTTTAGATCCAGGGAAAGAGTATTTCAACAAACTTTTGTAACTTCACCAGAATTTGACAGTATTGTGAAATGTACATGTTTTCCACAACAGTAGTAGGGCAATAAGGACATTAGAGTATTTTGTTATTTTGGGTTGCCTCATCAGGGGAAAGTACGCACTCAAGGAAAAACCTATTGTTCTCTTTTGATTGACAGGTCCTTAACCTATTGTTATACTAAGAGGATTATGATCCCTTTGTCCTTCTGAGAAACCTTCCTCGACCACCCTCCTCCTCCTCCCCCCAAACACCTCAGGAAACCTCCAACCCTCCTCCCTCCCTGATACAGGTACAATTATAAGCCTGAATTATTCAAGTAGATTCCTCACACTCTATCAATTTCATTGCCTACATAATTAAATTGATCAATTAATAACCCCCCCCCCTCTGGTAAACCCCAAACCAACCACTCCCCTTTCCCCTTCCCATTCCTGGAAATTGGCAGATCCATGCAGGTGAGGAAGGATCTCATGACAGGAAATTTAGTTACGTAGCAGAGGATATGTTGATTATTTATAAAAAAAAAATTCAGTTTGCAGGGATTGAATCTCTATTGCTCGCCATTCTCTGGTGTTTGGAAAGATGCAGTTCTTTTAAAATGAATAAAAAAGAACATATTAAATCGATTGCTTTTTTTATTCCAATCATTCATGGGAGTACTGTCATTAAACACCCGTCACACGTAACTACGCTGTTAAAAATCATTTAATCACAAAATACACACTGTCTGTCATCCCGTCACGCCACCCACACAGGCTGCATGGAATCGGGGTGCAACGGCAGCCTTCCGCGAAGTAATGTGCCCATCAACGGCCATTCCACATGCTGGTGTATGCGTGGGTCTTGCGACTGACAGACCAGATGTCACACTAATCCTCAAACAAAAGCACCTGAAAAATTCCTGTTGAAACATGTGCTCTCTATTTCTCCTCCTGTAACATGCCGCTGCTGGGCCAGCATGCACCATCGGTCGTGGTTGGATCAAACTGCAAAGAAAGCAGTATTCATCTGGTAAACCCCCAGTGGAATACCAACAAACGCGAGAACTCCTCCCAAGACAAATGCCTGTCTGTGAATTGATTCTGCCATGAACACAAAATTGTCCTGCACAGAGAAGTTGTAAATATAAGTTTTATGCTATGTATCACTTTATAAATTTGGTAACACATCTGATTTTAATGATGGTTGTCTCTCCCTGTATAGATGGAGGATTGAAATGTAGTTAAAACATATCACTGCAATGAAACAAACGCCAAGTGAACAATAATATCCGTGGTGCCCAAGACATCAACTACACCCACTAGGTGGCATGTCACAGATATGAGATTGATAGGCCAAGAAATTAAATTGATAATGAGAATGACTTTGCATGGCGAGTAATTTTTATTTTCCAGTTGTTGGATTACGCTCACTAGGTATTTCAAATGGGAATCCCTGGAGAGAATATGATGTTCTTTCTAGGAACACTACTGTGAGCCGACATTTGAAGCTGACCACAGAAAGATTCTACCACCAGCAACGTACATTACATGTAAGGGCCATGCTATTAAAAACACCATCAGAGTTACTATATTACTGTCACCCTGCATAAAAAGAGGTCTTGGCTCTAGAGGCACACATAAGAGTCGCTGACAGACTGACTCTTTCTACTAGATATGTTGTCTGTGATTTGGAATCAAGTCTCTCCATTCAACCACATACTTTCGTTGGATCCTATGGAGACGTCTTCTAATGATTACAGCCACTGGTGAATAAAATTCATGCCACTCTCATATCTCAAAACGAGTCACCTTTTTTTGAACCTATCTACTACATCAAAACTCCAATGTGGTTTTAGACATTTCTTTTGCATCTTGTAAGTGTTCCACAGTCTCTGCCCCAGCCTCCATTCAGCTTCGTCTATGTGATCATCAATTGTGTTAAGTTGGAACAGAACGTAAGTGAGAGAATGCTATATCTAACACCTTCTGCAACACGTGTAAAAAGAGGGTAAGCTGAGTTAATCTGAGAGGACTGTGTTTTGACCACTCTATGGAAATGAGAACATGTTGTCATAGCTTTACCAATGGAGTATGATGTGTAAGGTCAGCGCCAAAACGAAGCTTTCTCCGGCAACAAGAGGTAGTATAAAGGACAGTACAAACAGTTAGGGTGGTATTTCTTATTGGGAAAATTAGGAAGACTCCACATCATCCAGAAACTGGAAGACAGACAAGGATTTTGCAACTGCCAAACTACGTACAGGTGGTACAGTGCGAAGATGTGCGTCCCTCAGCGTGCATTCACGTCTGTCATCCTAACATTCTATCATTGTTATTTTGTACCATCCAACAGAAAACAACTACGAACTATAAAAGCTCCATTCCATAAAATTTGGGGCATGCAACCGCATAAATTCAGCTTCTTCTTATTCTAATATTTCTGCTGAATACCATCCCGTTATGTTCAAAGTAAGCCGTGGAGACTAACACTCCAGCAATTGGTCCATCCTTTTGACACCTGAGGACTGAACCACTGCTTATGTGGCCAAAGGTACACAAGGGACCAGACACGTTGATAGGTGGCACAGAGGTGTAAAATGTGCATGGAAATTAAATCTATGTTTGCACAGTCGTTCCACACTGTGTGGAATGATTGTGGTTAGAATATTGTATTTTCCCATAGAATATAAATATATAGGATTTAATTAATACTGTGATGAATATACCCAAGCTGCAAGTGTACTGTTGTACTGACGAATGTTATAAATTGCACATTTAATTTCATAGCTGTGTGCATATGAAAGGGTACAAGCTGTGTTGTATGCAAGGTGATACAGTTGTAACGACTGTAGGAAGGCTTCTTCAAAATTAACTCTCATTTAAACATTTTAAGTTGTTAAGTAATGGGGTTCTTGAACTTTATTTTTAGTCACTGAAGTATTTAACTATGAAACTTGCTAACAGCAGGAGCCATGCAGCAGAACTGGAGGTACTGTGGGAAATTTGCATTTGAAAAACAAGGTACTGAAAACCAGGTAAAGGTTTATATGAATGTCTCGACTGACATCCAGAAAATTCATAAATGAAATCAGTGTCAACTAAATTCACTCTTTATTATTAATTATAAGTACCACTGGAGAGTAAATGGTTTAGGAAGTAAATATAAGAATTTCAGTGTTAGAATAGACAATTTGTAGATCTTAGCTGCGTTGCTTAGAAAGAAAATGCTGTATGACAGATTGAATAAAAGTATGCTGTCAGCCCTTTTTGTGGGCCAGTACAGTGAAAAAGATTTCTAAGTGCAAAGCAGACAGTACTGACATTTTTAGATTGTACCAAAAAGATGCACACACTGAACAAATGTTCCAACAGTAATTAAGCTTCATTCTAGATAATTTAAATCTGTATTATTGTCATTTAGCAATCATTGTCTCAGCACTATTGACTAACTGTGGCTAATGTAAGGTTATTCGCATAAGGACAGGTGCTGATGCTACGCTCAGCTGCTTAGAGCTGTGATGTAACTGTGACGTGGTGTGTGATGTCATGGTGAGCCTTGATGTTTTTCAATCTTTGTGTTTGTACGTGGCGTGTTGTAGTATTTGGTGGCGATCTCTTGTGCTGGACATTTGTTAGTGAATTGTCTGACATGAATGGAATGTTTCAGGTTTCCATTGAAAGAATTTGTGCCGGTTTTCTGGTGAGATACTTTGAATTTGCATACTGCGGCTAATGGATTCATTTTTATGTTTGGAAATATTAGTGTTGTGCGTTTCTTATGATCGAAGATTTAATATTAATTTATCTTTTTCCTTCAGCTGTGAATAAGATACAGATATTTATGAGTAGGTCATTGCTTGTTGCAGTGGGAGATGGTGTAATTTCTCTGATAAAGTTTCTGCAGTTGCTTGGACACATGGTTCATCATTTTGTCCTTTTTATGTGCTTTTTGTAGTGCAGAGGGAGGGGAGTGTTAAGCACTTCAGTGATTTTTGTTTTATGTTCTATGCATGGCATGGTATGAGTTTCTTGATTATAGTTTATTTTTGTATATTGAAATTGGTGATGATGCAAATTTTCATGAATTCCTTGTTAGTATTTGGTAATTGTGTTGGATTGTGATTGGTAGGTATTGTGGGATATTGATGTACCATCATTGGTTAGAATACATTTCTCATATTAGTCATGTAAGTATGGTTTGGTTTGTTGTACTGTGGACTTTGCTTTAGATAGAGTAAGTGAAAGTGTGGATAATGGATTCTGGAATTTGAACATGTTGGTTCTTTGTATTGTGGGTTTCATTTTTTGCTGCCATATAGGTCAAGTGAATTTTATGTCATTAGGTTTTGGAGTTGTGGCAAGTTCACAGTATCTAGGGTTTTGCTTGAGCTATAGGGGTGAAGTAAAATTTGCAACACAATGTTTGAGTTGTATGTTGGTTCCTGGTATTGAGGGCTTTGTTGGAGCTATATAGGTTGAGTGAAAATTATGGTTTTCAGTTTTTGAGTTGTGTATGGGTTACTGGAATTGTGGTCTTCAGTTGAGATACATAGGGCATGCGAAATTTACAACTCCGAAAGTTTTTGTTCTTGTAATTTATTGTGTTAAATCTAGAGGATTTCATTTGCTTGATTTTTGGGTGAATATTTGTTTTGCAGTGATGTAGTTGTTCTTACTGTTGTGTATTTAGTTTGTCTGCACCTGAAACCATCTTCTTCATTTGGTTGTCCTGTTAGTTTCATTCTGTTGTTGTAGTTAAACAATTCAAATGTTATTTATGTTTGTTTGCAGGTGCAGTCAGTGATGTCATGGGCACCCTATTGTATGTGCTTGAAATAGTGTATACCACATTGATGGCATTACTGGTCACAACAGGTGGGTGGAGTTGTGACTTTGTCATGCCAATCTACCTTTTATAATAGTTAGAGCAGTATATCCCTTTAAATAGACTGATTTTGTTCTTTGGATATAGTTTGCGTGTGTTTTGATTAATTAAAAATAATGCTAGGTTCCAAAGGTCATAGGTCTGTTTTTGTCAAAAAGGTGTAGATTACATTGGTTTTACACTCTGTCTTCTTTGTGTGTATGGTTACATACTACATACTTACAGATTATCAGCTGGCTCACTGGTTGAAACCTTATAATAATGAACATATTGGTCTCTGCTAATGTTACTGTTAAGGAATATTTACAACCACTTCTAAATAGCACAAGCAATCATTGCAGTCTTTTATTCCACAAGGTTTTTGTTAAATATTTATTTTCAGAGCAGAAGTTGGCAGAAGCAATTTCAGTTCAGATTTAAAATTGTGTAAAGGTTTCCAGCGGCCAGTCGTCTTTGGGTCTATTATTCAGTTTCTATTTACCATGTCCATTTTTTAACTGACAAGCCATTTATCATCAGATGGTAAATGTCTATTGCATATTTGCAGCATTGTTGAGGCTTATGTAGCTATGGCATGAGAACAAAATATGTATGCACTGAATATGTTGTGAAGTATGTACTGTTCACCCCTGGTCACAGCTGCACAGCTCCAACAATGCTGCAAACAGGCAATAAATATGTACCATCTGATGACAGAGATTCAGAACTGGTCATGGTAATAAAGACTGAAAAATAATAGAAATGGTGGCTGATAGCAGTAATCTCTGGAAACCTTTATTCATCACAGAGACAGTGTCCCACATATATAATGGAAAGGTCTTAAAGTTTTAAAAATTTTTGGCGCCTGTCGGGTTATATTAATGGGAAAATCATTGAAAACTTTTGTGGCTATTGCTGAATGTTTTTGTGAGTCTTTGGCAGATTTAGTGATAAATGATTATTATGTTTTCTTCTAAATTTTGATTGAAATAAGTTCATGACTGACAAACTACTGTGGTGGTTATTCGTTGTATACAACATTCAACATACTTAGAATGAGGTAGAGCTGCAAATGCAAGGCACATAATGCAAAACATATATTCAGATGATTTTTATTGTTGTCGTCGTCAGCAGCAGTGGGGAGTACATCAGTGGGGGTAGTGGATAGGGCAACAGTTGGCTCTCCCATTCCCATACATCCTACTGCACCTGAGAAAGCTATGTGGTGCCTAAAAAATCAGTCGTTATAGCGGGCACATATGTGTCGAGAAAGAACTGCAGTTGGCTGACTCCTAGCCACTGCTGCAATCACAAAATTATTTTAGTCGAGGTATAGTGTGGTTTTTAAAAATAAGTTCAAGCTAAACTGTGATCTGCACCATCAATACAAGACAGAAATATAATTTTGTGTAAAAGATTTAATAAAGTTATGTACTATGGTGTGAAGATATTTGAAAAGCTCAAACTTAACGTACAGCAAGAAATTGGTTACCTCAGCCAATTCAAAAGAAAATTTAAAACATGCCTCATTAGTGACACCTTCCAGTGATTAGACTTGATTAATGAAGTAAATATTAAGTTTCTGGTAAGACAGCCGCCATCTACCTAATATAAGTGACGTAGCAGTAGTTTCATTTCTAATTCACTAGAACACACTTAATTGGGAAAAACAGAACTGGTATTAAGCAGTATTGTGGTAGTTTCTTGTTAATGTAGTTTAAAGCTTAAGTAATGTTTGGTTGCCTTTTGTTAATGTGTACCCTTACTTGTTCTACAGCCCTGTTGGTTCTTCTTGGTGGGATGTACAGGATATGAAGAGTGAGTGGAAGAAATCACTATTCTTTTGAAGTTGCGATGATTTATTTATGTCAAGCCACATTAGTAAACGTACACTCCTGGAAATGGAAAAAAGAACACATTGACACCGGTGTGTCAGACCCACCATACTTGCTCCGGACACTGCGAGAGGGCTGTACAAGCAATGATAACACGCACGGCACAGCGGACACACCAGGAACCGCGGTGTTGGCCGTCGAATGGCGCTAGCTGCACAGCATTTGTGCACCGCCGCCGTCAGTGTCAGCCAGTCTGCCGTGGCATACGGAGCTCCATCGCAGTCTTTAACACTGGTAGCATGCCGCGACAGCGTGGACGTGAACCGTATGTGCAGTTGACGGACTTTGAGCGAGGGCATATAGTGGGCATGCGGGAGGCCGGGTGGACGTACCGCCGAATTGCTCAACACGTGGGGCGTGAGGTCTCCACAGTACATCGATGTTGTCGCCAGTGGTCGGTGGAAGGTGCACGTGCCCGTCGACCTGGGACCGGACCGCAGCGACGCACGGATGCACGCCAAGACCGTAGGATCCTACGCAGTGCCGTAGGGGACCGCACCGCCACTTCCCAGCAAATTAGGGACACTGTTGCTCCTGGGGTATCGGCGAGGACCATTCGCAACCGTCTCCATGAAGCTGGGCTACGGTCCCGCACACCGTTAGGCCGTCTTCTGCTCACGCCCCAATATCGTGTAGCCCGCCTCCAGTGGTGTCACGACAGGCGTGAATGGAGGGACGAATGGAGACGTGTCGTCTTCAGCGATGAGAGTCGCTTCTGCCTTGGTGCCAATGATGGTCGTATGCGTGTTTGGCGCCGTGCAGGTGAGCGCCACAATCAGGACTGCATACGACCGAGGCACACAGGGCCTACACCCGGCATCATGGTGTGAGGAGCGATCTCCTACACTGGCCGTACACCTCTGGTGATCGTCGAGGGGACACTGAATAGTGCACGGTACATCCAAACCGTCATCGAACCCATCGTTCTACCATTCCTAGACCGGCAAGGGAACTTGCTGTTCCAACAGGACAATGCACGTCCGCATGTATCCCGTGCCACCCAACGTGCTCTAGAAGGTGTAAGTCAACAACCCTGGCCAGCAAGATCTCCGGATCTGTCCCCCATTGAGCATGTTTGGGACTGGATGAAGTGTCGTCTCACGTTGTGTGCACATCCAGCACGAACGCTGGTCCAACTGAGGCGCCAGGTGGAAATGGCATGGCAAGCCGTTCCACAGGACTACATCCAACATCTCTACGATCGTCTCCATGGGAGAATAGCAGCCTGCATTGCTGCGTAAGGTGGATATACACTGTACTAGTGCCGACATTGTGCATGCTCTGTTGCCTGTGTCTATGTGCCTGTGGTTCTGTCAGTGTGATCATGTGATGTATCTGACCCCAGGAATGTGTCAATAAAGTTTCCCCTTTCTGGGACAATGAATTCACGGTGTTCTTATTTCAATTTCCAGGAGTGTATATATTGTGAAGGTGCAGTTAGAATGTGTAATGCCTTGAAGATGCACCTACATGGTGACTGTTGGTAAACCCTAGCTTCACTATCTCCAGATGCCCACTTAAATGATCAGATTAGCTGATTATATGTTTCACCATTTGACAACTTAATATGCGCTCAAATGCAGGAGTTTTACTCCTAGGTACATCATTTGAGATCGATTTGTGCCTCATTGGCGACAGATTGGTGTATAGTCTACATACAAAATTCATGTTAATAATCACTACACACTTAATTCTTTTTAAATTTGACATGTAGTGATGTTGTTCTACTTATGTTTGTTGTTTCCATTACTGCCTGGTTCTATCAAAATATATCCAATAATTCAGTCAATATACGAGGCGTGTTTTTGAAGTAAGTACCGTTTTGAAATGTTAAAAAAGACGTGCTAAGATAGCACAATAATTTTATTTTTACATGAAACCCTGTACCCTAATCTACGCACTGAAGTCATTACAGTCTGATTCTTCCTTGTTTACGTTGTGTACTGAGTGTTTAATATGCCTCCGATATTTGTGAGTCCCGCCGACTGTGAAGTTCGGGCTGTTATAAGATTTCTTAGTGCTAAAGGCCTAAAAGCGATCGATATTCTCGAGATATCTGTGCAGTTTACAGAGAAAACATTATGAGTGATGGAATGGTTGGAAAGTGGGTGAGAGCATGTTAAGACGGCGGCACAAATGTGCATGACGAACAACAGAGTCGGCGTCCTTCGGTCGTTAATGAAAGTTTCGTGCAGCAAGTGGACAATAAAGTTAGAGAAAACCGACGCTTTACGATTTCCTCCTTGCGGGATGACTTTCCTAATGTTTCTCGTAGTGTATTGTATAGCATTGTGACCAAGCATTTGAATTACCAAAAATTGTGCGCACTTTAGGTATCGAAAATGTTGAAGGATGTGCACAAAACCATACGTTTAGACAGTGCATTAACTTTCCTTGAGCGGTACCACAACGACGGTGATGATTTTTTAAGCCAAACTGTTACGGGCGTTGAAACATGGTTGGCCTACGTCACACCAGAATCAAAGTAACAGTCCATGGAAGTTGAGCAAGGGCATTGTTTTGCTGCAAGACAATGCACGTGGCGAATCAGACCAAAGATCTCATCACATCTTTTCGACAGGAAACTCTAGATCATCCTTCATACAGCCCCGAGCTTGCGCCCAGTGACTACCATCTGTTCCTGCACTTGAAGAAACACCTGGGCGGTCAGCGTCTTGAAGACGATGACGAAGTCAAAGCAGTGGTGATGCAGTGGTTAACAAGTCAGGCGGCAGACTTCTATGAGGATGGTATTCAAAAACTGGTACAACGTTATGACAAGTGCCTCAATATTGACGGAAATTATGTAGAAAAGTAGATTAAGGCACAGGCTTTCATGTAAAAATAAAATTATTGAGATATCTTAGCACGTCTTTTTTTAATTTCAAAACGGTACTTACTTAAAAAAAAACACGCCTCGTACCTTCAACATGATTATATGAAGCAGATATTCAACCAAGTGCAACTCTAAAGGAGGACAAAGCACAATCAGACAAAACAAAACAAATGCCTTGACCATCTGTAAACAATGGAGGGAGAAAAAAATACCCATTTATTAAATAGCAACCAAAAGTTACTACACGGAATTCCTCTAATGCCTCACTAACGAATGATTTTTGGACACATGCTAATTTGAGCTTTTTGTAATGTTTCTATGTCAATAATAAATCCCTGAAATTTATTGCTGCATGTTTTTATACACCACTATGTTTCGACCACTAGAGGAAACTTATCACGGTTACGACTTTAAAGACGCAAATGCCCCAAAGTTCCGTTGTTGACTCGTGGGGAACAGAGACAGTGATTTTTTCATGTAGAAATACTTGACTTCATTCAAATTTGTGTAAAGATACGTGAAGCCGAAGAAGCTTACATAGAAAAGTGAGCGGTTAATTAAGTAGGTGGTGCACACACGCTGCGGCATTTCGCTTTTTGTTGTTGCGAATTGAAGGAGGCATAACTTAGGAGATATTTTCTGACCGAGTCACGTACATGGGCACACGCGACAGTTTTCTCGAGATAATTGGCCACTATCATGCACGAGAGAAATTTCCATTACAACACGTGACAGCGTAGTGATGCATCACATAAATAACAACGTCGACACCGATTGCACCATAAACCATAAATAATGCTTACTATATAAGATTTGGCGATCAGCAGATGTGTGACATAGGCCTATTATTCGAAATTATTTGCTGAATGCGAATTTCTTGACATCAGCTGCAGTGGGTAAAGCTGTAGAATTCTATTGTGACATATGAACGTTTCTACTACATGCACAAGACTACGATATAAGAAGTGGACAGTGACATAAGGAGTCTTGGATCGGGCCAGAGAATGTGCACAATTAGCCTAAAAGGTTATGGTGAGCGCTCGTGATAATCGGGAAATCCGATTTTCGAATCCCGGTCCCGTACAAATTTTCACATGTCACATCTGGGTACTACGTGGATACCTATGAGAGCTGATGCCATAAAATTCACAAGCAGCATCAAATTTGGAATAATAAAATAATGAACAAAAGGTAATCGATATGCAGAATTTTAAAAAATCGTGCTCATTGTTTTCGTATAACTGAATAAACGATGCACATTCACAATAAAGTAATGAAAACGGTATAGCAGTTTTATATGTAAAGAAAGTTTCGCGAAATTAGACATTAAAGTGAGATAAAGGGGATAAACCATTCGTGGAAGCGAATCAAGAAACGACAGACATCAATGGAAAAACTCCACCTAATGTTGACGAGATTAAAATTTGGAAAGTATACTGACCGACCAATTCCTCGTCTGCTGTGTTTTTTCAAATTCTAATTGGCGGCTTACATATATGTTTGTGGTACATGTACCGTACGTTACACGAAACACCGACCTCGGTCTTTCGCAGGTAGTAACCAGTTCTGACAAAACTCTACCATCTGGTGAGCAAGATGTATGAGACAGGCGAAATACCCTCAGACTTGAAGAAGAATATAATAATTCCAATCCCAAAGAAAGCACGTGTTGACAGATGTGAAAATTACCTAACTATCAGTTTAATAAGTCACAGCTGCAAAATACTAACGCAAATTACAGACGAAGGGACCTCGGAGAAGATCATTTTGGATTCCGTAGAAATGTTGGAACACGTGAGGCAATACTGCTCTCTTTCAAATTCTGAAGGTGGCAGGGGTAAAATACAGGGAGCAAAAGACTATTTACAATTTGTACAGAAAGCAGATGGCAGCTATAAGAGTCGAGGGACATGAAAGGGAAGCAGTGGTTGGCAAAGGAGTGAGACAGGGTTGTAGCCTCTCCCCTATGTTATTCAATCTGTATATTGAGCATGCAGTAAAGGAAACAAAAGAAAAATTCAGAGTAGGAATTAAAATCCATGGAGAAGAAATAAAAACTTTGAGGTTCGACGATGACATTGTAATTCTGTCAGAGACAGCAAAGGACTTGGAAGACCAGTTGAACAGAATGGACAGTGTCTTGAGAAGAGGGTATAAGATGAACATCATCAAAAGCAAAACGAGGATAATGGAATGTAGTCGAATTAAGTTGGGTGATGCTGAGGGAATTAGATTAGGAAATGAGACACTTAAAGTAGTAAAGGAGTTTTGCTATTTGGGAAGCAAAATAACTGATGATAGTCGAAGAAGAGAGGATATAAAATGTAGACTGGCAATGGCAAGGAAACCATTTCTCAAGAAGAAAAATTTGTTAACATAGAGTATAGATTTAAATGTCAGAATGTCGTTTCTGAAAGTATTTGTATGGAGTGTAGCCATGTATGGAAGTGAAACGTGGACGATAAATAGTTTAGACAAGAAGAGAATAGAAGCTTTCGAAATGTGGTGCTATAGAAGAATGCTGAAGATTAGATGGGTAGATCACATAACTAATGAGGAGGCATTGAATAGAATAGGGGAGAAGAGGAGTGTGTGACACAACTTGACTAAAGTCTATTCACCGAGAGCTGGGACGAAACATAAACAGTGTCTCGTGAGTGACTACGCTCGTTTCCAGAGAAAGCATTCGGTGTTCACGTGATACGTAGGGCTGTGGAAAATCCTTGGCGCACGCTTTGCAGCTGGCGGCGTTCGGCTGGCTGCCGAGCTGTCGCAGCGGGGCGTGAGAAACTTGGGCAACAATCTACAAAATAAATTTAATAATAATGTTAAACTGAGTTCATTCAGTCGAAGCAAATTTATTTTCATTCAGGTTGCAAACAAAACGCTTCATCCAAACACAATTCATTGTTAATTTTAATAACAATACCAGTAATAATAATGATAAAGAACCAAACAAGGTTCACTCTGTCGAATTTGAACTGTTTTCATTGAGGTTTTATAACAAACCGCTCTTCTCTCTCCTCTATAATGCAGTCTAATTTCCACATTTGAGTTTCCACTTTTTCTACAACATGGAGGACGCACTTGTTCCAATTCTCTGCAGTCACTGTTCTTACTGCTTCTTCTTGCAGAAACTTTAACTTCCGGCAATTTGTATGTTTTGTTTTTCGCTCCATCATAGCTTTTGATTCTGGCCCACACTCACTCGATGGCGTTTAATTCATAGTGGTACGGAGGAAATCTGAGAACAGTTTTCCCTGCATTCTTCGCCATTTCATCTATTGCGTATTCGTTGTGCGCTGTTCTGTGATTTTTAACTATATCTAAAAGTTCTTTCTTCAACATACCGTCTTCGCAATCCATGTTTTTAAATTTTAGCCACTCCGATATTTCGTGCTAAATGGAATTCGCATTGGGAACTTTTCCTTTTCTCCGAGAATGGTACGGCGCGTTATCAAGAACAGTAACTGCATTTTCCTGAAGCCGAGGAAGAACGTCTCGAAACCACTTTTCGAAGGTTTCGGCGCACATTTCCTCATGATAGTCTCCACTTTTCTTGGATTCGAAAGTTCACAAACATCCTTCAACGAATCCTGCTTTTGCTGCCAATGTGTGCGATAATCAGATGTTTTCCTTTACCTGATGGGCCCTTGCTTCCGGTGGATAATCCGGACAGAAACGCTTGTTTTAAGGAATTTATAGTGTCATCTACCCAGACGTAACTTCGGGTATGTCCTGCGTTCAACCACGTCTCGTCCAAATAGTAAATGGATCTGCCTTCATCTCTCAACCGTTTAATGGTTCGAAGATAACGCCGCCTCCATAAAATGTCATCCCTGTCTATTAGCATGCTATAGCGCCCACGCCAGACATATTTGAAATTCATTTCTCTCAATAACTTACAAAATGTAGTTCTCCGAAAATTGCTCAGATCTGTATCTTCGTCCACGACTGTAAGCACTTTGTCAATTGTTGGCAATTCGTTACGAAAAAAAAAAAAAAATCGTGTACTTTCCTTCGTATCGCATTTCTATCGAAGTCATCAACACTTTCAGAAAGTTTCTGTCGTAATTTTCCTTTCTTGGGAGAAACCAAAGAGTGTGGGGCCTTGTACTCACTTATCACAAGATTCACTGAAGAACGTCCAACGCCTGTAGCTGCAGTTGTTTTCGAAACAATGTCACTCATCGACTGCTCTGGATGTAACAGTTCCGTTTTACACACATTAAGCACCATGTGCTTCTCAGAAGAACTTAATGATTTCTTCTTTGCTCGTTTCTTTGGTGGACTCGGAACTGACATGTCGACCTTGCTTGCTGAATCCGTGGATAACATAATGTGATGCTAATGAAATAAGTGAATATATAAAATAAGAAATCATGCGATGCTATTGGATGTGCACCTAAACAGTGAATGCTCAGTGTGACTACAAACACATATACTCACTCTAATAATCAACAACTAGTCTTTCAAGCGTCTTTACAGATGAACTTAAGATATCCTGAAATCGCCGCTGTACAACACCCACTAACGAGCTCACACCTGCAACTGAGATGGCCACACTGACAGCGCCGCGCCTGCGAACCGCACAATGTATCGCTCATAAAGGACAAACGCTTCCACCCATCGCATTCAAACAAACTACAAAATTAAATTCAAAACTTTCTGAAACTTTACTCGCTTACACCCCCACAAAAAATTTAAAGGGGAAAAGTTTGTCGCTTACTATATTTCGGATGATGATTTGATAAAAGTTCTGCGTCAGACGTGAGATTATAATTTATTACTTCACTATTACTCACTCTACTGGGCAGAAAAATTGCAGACGTCATCAACATATAGTACTGAAGGCAATTATAAAATTATTTTGCTGTGCGACACACAGCTTAGGAGATATGGCGTGATATATATAGAGTAACGCTAAAAAAAAACTTTTCCTGAAAGCTTAAATATTTCTCTTTTTAAGTGACAATAAATTTTAATGTTATATAAAAAAAGGTGTCGGAAGGTAGTTCTCGGATTACTTTATCATGTTCAGGTTATAAAAAAACACGACTTTCATTTTTTAATTTATCACGCCCCTGCCTTGTACACCCCTAGACGGCAGCGCTGTGGTCACGCGTCTTGCCGTGTTTACGGTACGTCTCTTGTTTCGGTGACTGGAGCATAGAAGAAGGGATCGGTTGTCAGAACATGTTCTGAGACATCGAGGGATCACCAATTTAGTATTGGAGGGCAGCGTGGAGGGTAAAAATCGTAGAGGAGACCAAGGGATGAACACACTAAGCAGATTCAGAAGGATGTAGGCTGCAGTAGGTACTGGGAGATGAAGAAGCTTGCACAGAATAGAGTAGCATGGAGAGCTGCATCAAACCAGTCTCTGGACTGAAGACCACAACACAAAACAACAACGAACAGCTGAGGCATTCGAATAGGCCTGAGGCAAAGATTCTGAGGTTAGTCTGCCTTATCTCTTCCCTTGTCCAGTTCCTCTAAAGTCCTCCTGGTGACCCCGAAAGATCGCGCCATCTCTGTGCATTTATACTGGATGAAGCACATAATACTTGCAATCCTTTTATTACGTAAACAGTGTGAGACAACGAAACGAGTTTTTTGCCAAATATTGGTAGCAAAATGCCACATAATATTAATGTTAACTGACGTATAGAATGAACCATTTTTAATGGTAAAATGTGTTTGTCATGGTGTTCCAAAGCTCTGGAAAATATGACTACAGAATCATAACTTTGTTAATGTTTTGTCGGAGCATTTCACGGCGGCATGTTTGTTAAAATAGGCGCTGAAACTGTTCACAAAAATATCAACGAAAGTGCTAAAACCGAAAGGTAAGGTGGCTGAAAAGTGCTCTTAGCATTTCGCATAAATCCATTGGTCTCTACCTAAATCAATTCCTGCCCAAATGATAATCTACAAACTACACTTACTTCAAATAGAGAGGATGAAAGACGTATCAATTGCAAGTAATCGATGGTACACACGACAGATGTTATCTGTATCATTTTCACTTTCAAACAACATCCGGCTACCCTTTTGCTGGCTCTTATCGAGAGACAACTTGTTCAAAATACAATTCGACAAGCTGACTCTGCTATTTCCAATAAGGAGGTCTTAATCTTGTGAGCGTGAGACATAAGTACCGAATACTTTTAATTAATCGCATAAAGAAAGAAGTACGGGGGCAACGTCCAAGCCTAACCTAAAATCTAGTGCTCAGACATAAGAGCCGGCCGTTGTGGCCGGGCGGTTCTAGGCGCTACGGTCTGGAACGGCGCGACCGTTACGGTCGCAGGTTCGAATCCGGCCTCGGGCATGGATGTGTGATGTCCTTAGATTAGTTAGGTTTCATTAGTTGTAAGTTCTAGGGGACTGTTGATCTCAGAAGTTGAGTCCCATAGTGCTCACAGCCATTTTTTTTTCCGAACATATCAGCACATCACACAATATTACCATGACTTTTGTTACACAGACATCGAAGCGGACAACCAAAATTACTTACCGACAAAGACATTTACAACATCCTGAGATCAACAGCTCACTGTAACTGAATCGAAAAACCAATATCTTCCACAGAAATGGAACGTCATCTGGAGAAACGTACACAACTGTCGCATTAGGATGCCCGTCAAATCTAAATGGCACGTGATCGTCAATAATACATTTCCGACCAATGAAAAACTCCACAAATCACATATCAGTCAGATCGACGACTGCGTTATATTTAGATATGTTGGTACATTTGTGCACACATTTACTTGTTCACACGCAGGTGATGGGTGGAATTTCCTCCGGCAGAAATTGGCAGTGATCGACAGGACAACTCCTGCAAATAGATATCACTGGATTGAGCCAGTCGGAAATGCTCATGATACGCGGGAACAAGGAATAACGCTGTAATCTGGGAGCTTGGGAATACTGCAACATACACTCACGTAAAAAAAATAAAAATATAAAATCTTGGACGACTAGATATAGGATGTTCATATTCACAGGGCGTGTACATTACTACCTTCTGCAGAAACGATTAACCTGCGGGTTCAAAGTCAACATCGATATCGCGGCGCAACACCACCTATTGGTAAAATGTGTCTGGTGCTCTCGTTGTAGTTACACTACTGGCCATTAAAATTGCTACATCACGAAGATGACGTGCTACAGACGCGAAATTTAACCGACAGGAAGAAGATGTTGTGATATGCAAATGATTGGCTTTTCAGATCATTCACACAAGGTTTTCACCACTGGCGACACCTACAACGTGCTGACATGAGGAAAGTTTCCAACCGATTTCTCATACACAAAGTGCAGTTGACCGACGTTGCCTGGTGAAACGTTGTTGTGATGCCTCGTGTAAGGAGAAGAAATGCGTACCACCACGTTTCCGACTTTGATTACAGTTTATCGTTTCGCGACACTGCTGCTCGCGTTGGTCGAGATCCAATGACCGTTAGCAGAATATGGAATCGGTGGGTTCAGGAGGGAAATACGGAATGCCGTGCTGGATCCCAACGGCCTCGTATCACTAGCAGTCGAGATGACAGGCATCTTATCGGCGTGGCTGTGTCGGATCGTGCAGCCACGTCTCGATCCATGAGTCAACAGATGGGGACTTTTGCAAGACAATAACCATCTGCACGAACAGTTCGACGACGTTTGCAGCAGCATGGACTATCAGCTCGGAGACCATGGCTGCGGTTACCCTTGACGCTGCATCACAGACAGCAGCGCCTGCGATGGTGTGCTCAACGACGAACCAGGGTGCACGAATGGCAAAACGTAATTTTTTCGGGTGAATCCAGGTTCTGTTTACAGCATCATGATGGTAGCATCAGTGTTTGACGACATCGCGGTGAGCGCACACTGGAAGCGTGTATTGGTAATCGCCATACTGGCGTGATGGCATAAGGTGCCATTGTTTACACGTCTCGGTCACCTCTTGTTCGTACTGACGCCACTTTGAACAGTTGACGTTACATTTCGGATGTGTTACGACCCGTGGCTCTACCCTTCATTCGAGCTCTGCGAAATCCTACATTTCAGCAGGATAATGCATGACCGCATGTTGCAGGTCCTGTACGGGCCTTTCTGGATACAGAAAATGTTCGACTGCTGCCTTGGCCAGCACGTTCTCCAGATTTCTCCTCAGTTGAAAACGTCTGGTCAATGGTGGCCATGCAACTGACTCGTCACAATACGCCAGTTACTACTCTTGATGAACTGTGGTATCGTGTTGAAGCTGCATGGCAGCTGTACCTGTACACGCCATCCAAGCTCTGTTTGACTCAATGCCCAGGCGTATCAAGGCAGTTATTACGGCCGGAGGTGGTCGTTCTGCGTACTGATTTCTCAGGATCTATGCACTCAGACTGCGTGAAAATGTAATCACATGTCAGTTCTAGTATAATATATTTGTCCAATGAATATCCGTTTATAATCTGCATTTCTTCTTGGTGTAGCAGTTTTAATGTCCAGTAGAGTATAAAGCGAAGGTGATGGATCAGTGTGATTTCAGCAGAGGTGCAGGATGCGCGAACAGTATCGTCAAATCAGTGAGTTTGAAAGCGGGCGCATTGTTGGCATGAGAGAAGATGATGCTTCCATCGGGGTAACTGCTGGGACGAAGTGTTTCAGCAGTGCAACGGGTGTGTGCAGAATGGTTCACGGAAGGCCGTAGAACACAAAGATATGGGTCAGGTGGCACCATTGAGACCACCCCACGAGAATATCGACACTTCATCCAAATGGCATTGCAGGACACATCTGAGATCTCGTCGATTCTGGCCCAAAAGTGGAACAGTGAAACACATCGTACACAGTCTGTCGCCGTTTATTACTGCATGGGTGATGTGCGCGTCGTCCACTTCTTCGCCTACCTTTGACCAATGTACAGAAACATAATAGATTGTAAAGTTGTATGGAACTACGTCACTGGGCACGGGATTGGTATCAGATAGTGTTTTCGCTTGAATCCAGGTTCTGTTTGTATGAAAATGATGATGCCCGCATATCGTGGTCGTGCGGTAGCGTTCTCGCTTCCCACGCCCGGGTTTCCGGGTTCGATTCCCGGCGGGCTCAGGGATTTTCTCTGCCTCGTGATGGCTGGGTGTTGTGTGATGTCCTTAGGTTAGTTAGGTTTAAGTAGTTCTAAGTCCTAGGGGACTGATGACCATAGATGTTAAGTCCCATAGTGATCAGAGCCATTTGAACCATTTTTTGGAAATTATGTTCGCATTTTGGTTCGCTGCAGACAGATCGAGCGGCATCACAGTGACTGCATTCTCACAAAACATATAGCGCCAACTCAAGGCCTCACGATGTGGGGTGCTAATGGGTACAACCACAAATCACAGCTGGTGCAAATCGAGGGCACTGTGACCAGTGTGACCTACGTGAAAAGCATCCCGCTACCCGCAGCCAGACGCTTGCAGCACGAACGCGTGCCTTCTTGATGTCACAGGATCTCAGCCTTTTGCCCTGGCCCCCCATATCCCTAGACTTGTGGCCAATCTACAATGTGTGTGACATGATGAGACGATGAATGCAGCGCTGTGATCCAATGCCAAACATCCCAGATGAACTTTGGAGCCAGGTGAATGTAGCATGGATGGTGGTACCACAGGACGCCATTCGCTCCTTACACGCGTTGATACCGCCAAGGTTGGAACAAGCTATCAGGGCCCATGGCGGACCCTGTGCCCATTACGCAACAGGACATATACTAAAAAAAAATCAAGTGGCTCTGAGCACTATGGAACTTAACTGCTGAGGTCATCAGTCCCCTAGAACTTATAACTATTTAAACCTAACTAACCTAAAGACATCACACACATCCATGCCCGAGGCAGGATTCGAACCTGCGACCGTAGCAGTCGCGCGGTTCCAGACTGTAGCGCCTAGAACGGCTCGGTCACTCCGGCCGGCGACATATACTCAACGGGGTGGCTAAAATGCTCATTATTTCTGCACAACGTAGAAATGTACACGGCCTGTGAATATGAACGTCCTATCTCTAGTCGTTCAAGGTGTTCTGTTTTTTTCTGAACATGAGTGTATGTAGCACATAACGGAGCAGCATCGAACTAAAAATATTCAGCATATGCCAAATACATGGAAGGCTTTGGCAACATGCTAAAAATAATGACCACACCATAAATAGAAGAAGAACTAGACCAAGAAGACGAAGAAGGAGGAGGAGATCAACAGCTGGCTGTGATGATACAGTGATAAAAAACAGAAACCTTTTAATGTGCCGAATAACAAACACTTTTTTGTGTGTTCTTTGATATGAATATGTCTGTACAATGTTGACACATTGTACAGTTACCATTAACAGCTTATTTAACAAACGTTTGGTGGTGGTTGTTAGTGTTTAACGTCCCGTCGACAACGAGGTCATTAGAGACAGAGCGCAAGCTCGGATTAGGGAAGGATTGCGAAGGAAATCGGCCGTGCCCTTTCAAAGGAACCAACCCGGCATTTGCCTGAAACGATTTAGTTAACAAAAGTTGGACTCTCTTATCATGTTACATAAAACCTTTTGCCTATTTACTTGTCACGAAAGCTGTTCGCTTAGACATCATACATTTGAAATAGTTTTCCTAAGCCCCTTCTGATGCGTCGGAAGTTAATATATGTAGAGTAGAAATTAATAACAGGCTAAGTGCCAAAAATATTTTTTTTGAGTTCGATCCGAAAAACTAATCTAAGTGCAGTTGGCAACAACCTGAAAAGCGGGCCGGTATTACACTATCAAATTTCTTTGTCAAAGATTTGATGAAAGATGCGATCAAATATTCCGTCAAATATATTTGACAAAGATCTTTGACGTAACGCTTGAAGGAGTATTACACTGTCATCAAATTTTTCGTCAAAGTTCAAGATGGCTGACAACAATTTGTTATTAACCACAGCAGTTGCACGTACCGTAATTGCATTGTGTGCACATGGGGAAAAGAAGTGGGGGGGGGGGGGGGGGGGGGGGGAAGGAACTGTACATACCAGGTTGACATTCTTAAATTCCTGGGATTACAACTTGATAATAAATTGAGTTGGGAGGAGCACACCACAGAACTGCAGAAACGCCTTAACAAATCTGTATTTGCAATTAGACTGTTAGCAGAAATAGGCGACATAACAGTGAAAAAGCTTGCATACTTTGCCTACTTTCATTCCATAATGTCATATAGTATAATATTTTGGGGTAACTCTTCAAGTCAAACAAAAGTTTTCAGAGTCCAAAAGCGTGTATTACGTAATATTTGTGGAGTAAATTCACGGACATCCTGCAGAAAACGTTTCAAAGAACTGGGTATACTAACTACTGCCTCTCAATATATTTACTCCTTAATGAAATTTGTCCTAAATAATATATCTATTTTTCCAACAAACAACTCAGTTCGTACATACAATACCAGGAACAAAAATAATCTGCACAAGGACTTAAAAGCACTTACTTTGGTTCAAAATGGGATCCACTACTCAGGAACATGCATCTTCAATAATTTGCTAGCAAACATAAAAAATTTAGTTACAAATAAAGATCAGTTTAAACGAGCCTGAAAGACTTACTAGTGGCCAACTCCTACTCCATTGACGATTTTTTATGTAGAAACAAATGATGTATTGTATTTATTCATACTATTAGTATTGCGATTTCAGCTTAAAAAAAATTGACATGTTCCACATCCACGAGGATCTCCTCAGCACAGATCTGTGGAACGAAAAACTAATCTAATCTGGGTGAAGCCGTGGGTTTTACGACGACACGATAAAAGCATTCAACAAAACTTGTTACGTGAGCTTACAGTGGAAGACGTCAAGTCGTACTTCAATTATTTAAGAATGGATGAGCATACATTTCTGTATGTGCTCAGTGAAGTGTATCCTCATATCACAAAGCACAATATTCATTTGAGAACTGCTACATCTTCATAAAACAGGCTCACTGTAACACTCTGATTCCTTGCTATAGGAGAGGTTATACAGTATGTTAGGTTAGGTTAGGTCAGGTCAGGTCTCCAATCTTCATTTCTTTTTGTATTCAGGGTGCCTCACGTTGTAAAGCGCCTCATCAGCTTCATACATCTCTAATAATTTTGTAGTTGTCGGCACACACCAATTGTATTTACTGGCAATTTTTATAAAAACACTACAGACGACAGAACGCTGCAGCGATGCTAACGCTCCATGTGGTAACATGTCACATTGCAGTGAACAGAAGACAAGCGATTTCTTTGATCAAATCTACAGCGAGACCCTAGATTTGATCAAATATTGGACAGCATTTGACAAAGTTCCTATTACACCATCAAATATCTTTGACAAAGACTTTTGACAGAGATATTTGACAAAGAAATTTGATAGTGTAATACTGGCCTAAGCACTACGGTCATTTCTAACAATGCATAAAAGGTTCGAAAGACAGCGTGAGCTTACTGTGCCAGCCCCTTGGGTGGGGCTAAAGCGGGGTGAGTGCCACAAAGGTTTGTATTTTTTGTAGCGAGTGATAGAGCTTTTGTCCAGATTGGAAGACTTAAGAAGCTGGAAAATGTCAGAGTGCCAAGTAGCTAAAACTTATTGAGAATGCGATGCCTAATAATCAATTTGTGACAGTCGATACATATATTAACACAATGAAAATATTTCCAAAGTTTGTTGGATTCGAGTGAACAAAATTGCACCTGGTGTCGGTAAGATTAGAACTGTGTTTAACGAACTTGAAGACTGGAGCACCTACAAGATTCTCAAAAAAGGTTTACCACTGACATAATGAAGAATTTATTTTAGCGACACAACAATGTAAAAAGAAATAGTCAGGTGAAAAGAAAAGGGATTCGCAACAGATGCTGCCGTGTTTGAAACTAGCTAATAGAACATTTTTCAAACAGTTAATCAATTAAAATTACTTTGGGCACTATAAAATTAACGGAAGAGTTAAAAATAATTTAATCACATGATACTGTATCTGTAAAATGCTTAGTATTAAGAAAACTGACAAAGGTTCGAAATTGCGTTCATTCGCACTTACCTCGTTTTTGCCGATACCTGCATGGCATTTAGCGAGTTCTGCGTTTTTCAAAATAAAATATTTATTGTCATTGATAAAATGAAGGGAACTTAAAAAACATTTTTACAGTAGTGTGACTCTTACTGTAGACAATAAATAAAAATATTTTTGAGATTTTTTCATTGAAATACTTTTGTCAAAAAAAAGAAAGAATATTGAATAACTCGGAATGATTCTTTTGACGCTTGGACAATTATTGATTTTCACTCTACATATAGTACCACTTACAACAGCCGTAGCTAATTCTGTGTCTATGTCGTATAAAGTAGGGTCAAGATCAAATACGTTTCTTCTTAGTAGGCAAGGCCTATCTTCTTGTTACACATAACGACAGAGTCGATTAGGACCGCCATACCGTTCAACTTTAGCACATTTCTTTGATACTTTTGCAGGAATTAGACGGTCCAAGATTTTGTATCTTTATATACTCCGCGAGAAAAAGTACATTCTTTACGAGCACAAAGCTTCGTTTGATCGTCGTAATGCTTCATTATGAAGCATGACCGAAGAAGTTATGGATGCAACTTTCTTTCCTTTTATATCAAACACAGTGTAATTAGGCAAATACATTGCGATCCTAATTTGAAACTGAAACTCACTCAAATCGCTTTAGTGCTTGGCTATTTCGAGTGGCATTCAATTTTGCAACTATTGTTAGAAAAATTCGTGACGAGGTCTTATGGGACCAAACTGCTGAGGTCATCGGTCCCTAAGCCTACACACTACTTAATCTAACTTAAACTAACTTACGCTATGGACAACACACACCCCTGCCCGAGAGAGGACTCGAACCTCTGACAGTGGAGCCGCACGGACCGTGACAAGACGCCCCAGGCCGCGCGGCTGTTGATAGACATAGTACAATTCAGTATCCACTCTTATTAATCAAATGAGCTATGAGACTCGAAAAAAATAGAAGTTAATACCTGAGAGTAGTATGTTAGCAGGGGAGGCCAAGGTAAACACTGTCGGATACTGTAATGTTCATACAGTTTCGTAGCCAGTACTGTAAGTTTATGGCAGATGGTAATTTTGACATGAAGCAAGTATACGACAAGTGCAATAAGAATCAAAATGTTAAAATACGTGTGAATTCCTGAGGGACCAAACTGCTGAGGTTATCGGTCCCTAGACTTACGCACTACTTAAACTAACTTATGCTAAGGACAACACACATATCCATGCCTGCGGGAGGTTTCTAACCTCCGGAGGGAGGTGCCGCAATAAGAATCAAGCTGTGCTTTTATTAGGAGTTATAGTTAAAATTTACCTCGAGAACTTCGTTAAATATATCTAAAAAAGAAAGAAAAACAAACAAACGCACACACACAAGTCGGACGTACCTGTCAACAGACTGTCGTGCTATCAGTAGAAGAAGTAACACTGACCACGGCAACACAAATTATCTCGAATACTGCAGGAGTTTACGCATGCGCAGAATGACGCGATCTGCAGGCAGCCGTCTGCTGGAATACTGATAACCTTGTACGTAGCCGTCCTTGAATTTACGGCCTCATTGTACGAGCAGTTTACCTCAAGCAACGGCGTCGCTTCGTGAGTTCCATTTGGTAGACACTTAACGAATCTGTGTGTCTTCTCTCAGGCTCTCCCTGCGCGAACTCATTGAACTGATTCTATGAAAGCAACAGTGAGATAAAGAGGACGTCGCCAGATAAACTTTTGTAGATGTCAAGCATTACACATAGTAATATAGACACATACACACTTTAGGCTTTAAAATTTTTACCCACTATGTATTGTGGCAGATACATATTTAAAATCAGCTTCAATCCCCCGATTGCAACCAACTTTTTCTTCGATTGTAAAGCAAATGGAGGAACTGGTAATCCAAATCCATATATTACCACTTAAGAGATCCGTTCAATAAGTAATGAAACACGTTCATTTCTCGGGCAATTTCTGTTCAAAAAATTCGGAATTTGTTGTGGGACATCGTGGAATTTGCCCGTTTCATGGAGTTCCGATAGGTGGCGGCGCTGCACGTTACTTCCAAAATAGCATCTATAACGGAGGTGCAATCTAAGCAGAGAGCTGTTATTCAGTTTCTTTTGGCGGAAAACTAAAGCATCGCAGATGTTCATAGGCCCTTGGAGAATGTCTAAGGAGACACGGCTGTGAACGAAAGCACGGTGAGTCGTTGAGCGAGGCTTCTACAATTATGGCAACAAGGCCATGCTAACATGTCCGAATTCCCGCGTGCGGGCCGGCTGCCCACAGCTGTGACTCCTGCAATGTGCGAACACTCTCATTTGGACAGGTGGATCACAAACAAAAACCTCGCTGCACGACTGCACGTCTCTGCTGGTAGTGCAGAAACACTCGTCCACCAGTCGGACCATATAGCGTCCCCAGTGAAATAATTCGAAAAGACTTTAAAGACAGTATTTATAAAGAAGAGACATTTAAAAATTGAATAATATGCATTTTTCTCATGTACCTGTAAAATAATAATTTCTCTGTGTAAGTTTCAAGGGCAAAGAAATATAACAAAATGATATAAAGAGACGACAAGATACGCTCTTTTGTTAATTTTTTAGTCGTCTTCACTTCTTCTCTTGTCTTGGTTGTGTGTAGACGGACATCTTGCGAGTGCTGGCAAATGTAAGCATATTTGTACTAATTAAGCAGGTAATATACTGATTTAATATTATTGTTCACTTTTAATTTGTAAGAGGTGATCCCGATTTCATGTCCGCCCTCCTTGAATTAACCTGCATTCGAGTAATTTACAGTGCAACAATCGCAGCGGCCGATGCAGCCAACGACGCCATTACGTGGCGATATTTACTTACAAAAATTAGCTGAAGCTGAAAACTCGCCCGCTATTAACATAATATACAATTTTTTTTCCACAGCCGCCCGACGTTGCAGAAAATACGTAGCTTTAAGATTCTTATTTTCAGTACAACAGCCGAGAGCCAGAGCCAGAGCCAGGACTCCGACTACAGTGCAATGGTTAACGGAGGTTAAGAAAAAATACTCTCGCGCGTGTGTGGGCCGCAATTGTAATTAATAACTAAATATTTTTTGCTTTAAAGTGAACTGACTAGGCGAGGAAATTAATATGAAAAGTTTATTCCATTGTTCAACTTATGTGCTCCTGTTTTAAGAGTCAGCGAGTCTAACATTCATAACGTAAAAAATAATTAATACTGAAGATTAATATTGTTAAAAAAAGGAGAATTTCACAAAAGCGTTTAATAGTAAATGAAAATAAATTGAAATATCATTTTTATTAAGGCCCACCACGTAAGTCGGCAACAATCATCATAATAATGTTATTGTTGTTGTGGTCTTCAGTCCTGAGACTGGTTTGATGCAGCTCTCCATGCTACTCTATCCTGTGCAAGCTTCTTCATCTAACAGTACGTACTGCAACCTACATCCTTCCGAATCTGCTTAGTGTATTCATCTCTTGGTCTCCTTCTACGATTTTTACCCTCCACGCTGCCCTCCAATGCTAAATTTGTGATCCCTTGATGCCTCAGAACATGCCCTAACAACCGGTCCTTTCTTCTTATCAAGTTGTGCCACAAACTCCTCTTCTTCCCTATTCTGTCCAATACCTCCTCATTAGTTACGTGGTCTACCCATCTAATCTTCAGCATTCTTCTGTAGCACCACATTTCGAAAACTTCCAAAATATTTATCGTCCATGTTTCACTTCCGTACATGGCTACACTCCATACAAATACTTTCAGAAACGACTTCCTGACACTTAAATCCATACTCGATGTTAATAAATTTCTCTTCTTCAGAAACGCTTTCCTTGCCATTGCCAGTCTACATTTTATATCCTCTCTACTTCGACCACCATCAGTTATTTTGCTCCCCAAATAGCAAAACTCCTTTACTACTTTAAGAGTCTCATTTCCTAATCTAATTCCCTCAGCATCACCCGACTTAATTCGACTACATTCCATTATCCTCGTTTTGCTTTTGTTGATGTTCATCTTATATCCTCCTTTCAAGACACTGTCCATTCCGTTCAACTGCTCTTCCAAGTCCTTTGCTGTCTCTGACATAATTACAATGTCATCGGCGAACCTCATAATAATATATTAAATTACGATGGCCGACGGACGCTAGAAGCACTGAAAGGTGCGCGCTCGCCGGGTTCTTCGCAGTCTAGCAGAAGACTAAAGGGCAACGAAGGGCCATCTGTGCGGTACAATTTGCTCGTTACGAGGCTGATCGTGACAATTTTTTGTCGAATATCGTCATATGCTATAAAATACGGGTTCATATCTTCGAGCCGGAAACGAAACGGCAACCCATGGAGCGGCGCCGTACCAACTCTCTTCCGCAGAAAAAGTTCCAAGCCGTATACTTAGCCAGTCAAGTCACGACGGAGGTGGTACTCTGAAGGACTTAATCTGTTCGATGTCCTCCCTCGTGGTCCTACTATCAACTGAAGCGATTGTGCTACCCTCGCCGGCAGCTGTGACCGTGCGGTTCTAGGCGCTTCAGTCCGGAACCGCCCAACAGGTACGAATCCTGCCTCGGGTATGGATGTGTGTGATGTTCTTAGGTTAGTTAGGTTTAAGTAGTTCTAAGTCTAGGGGACTGGTGGCCACAGATGTTAAGTCCCATAGTGCTTAGAGCTATTTGAACCATTTTTAGTGGTACCCTCAGGAAATTGAAGAGACGACTTCAGCCTGTTCGTCTCCTCAGAAATGCAAACGAACTCCTCCTTCTCCATTAAAATGCAAGGTGACAGCCAACAGGAGCTCACAAAACTGCATTGGATAGGTCTTCCATACACACCCTGCAGCCCGAATCTCGCAGCTTCCGGCTTCCATGTGTTTGCCCCAATGAAGGATGCACTCCACGGGAAGCAGTACGTGGATGATGGGAAGGTTATTGATGCAGCAAGACGTTGGCTCGAACGTTGACCACTAGGGTACTACTATGCACGCCTACAGGTCTTTCCAGTAAGGTGGTGTTGTAAGACGTGCGTATTTCTATTGTCTATTGCCAAACCACAATTTTTGAAAGATGTTTATAATTTATTAATAGGATTAAGTAGGAATAATTAATATTTGTCATGAAACTTCCTGGCAGATTAAAACTGTGTGCTGGACCGAGACTCGAACTCGGGACCTTTACCCTTCGCGGGCAAGTGCTCTTCCAAATGAGCTACCCAAGCAGCCAGGAATTTTCATATCAGCACGCACTCCGCTGCAGAGTGAAAATCTCATTCTGGAAACATCCTCCAGGCTGTGGCTAAGCCATGTCTCCGCAATATTCTTTCTTTCAGGAGTGCTAGTTCTGCAAGGTTCGCAGGAGAGCTTCTGTTAAGTTTGGAAGGTAGGAGACGAGATACTGGCAGTAGTAAAGCTGTGAGAACGGGGCGTGAGTCGTGCTTGGGTAGCTCAACTGGTAGAGAACTTGCCCGCGAAAGGCAAAAGTCCCGCGTTCGAGTCTCGGTCCAACACACAGTTTTAATCTGCCAGGAAGTTTCATATGAGCGCACACTCCGCTGCAGAATGAAAATCACATATAACATTTGTCGCCGCGGGGGATTAGCGGAGCGGTCTTGGGCGCTGCAGTCATGGACTGTGCGGCTGGTCCCGGCGGAGGTCCTAGTCCTCTCCCGGGCATGGGTGTGTGTGTTTGCCCTTAGGATAATTTAGGTTAAGTAGTGTGTAAACTTACGGACGGATGACCTTAGCAGTTAAGGCTCATAAGATTTCACACACATTTGAACATTTTTTGGAATATTTGTCACGTTGGAAATAATTGTGGTAGCCGGGAATATCTGCACCAAAGTATTGTTGGTAGGAGAGACTGCACATTGATAGAATTTTAAAAAGGGCGGGTGAGGCCGTGTATGGATACATTTTAAGAAAAGAGCGGGAAACACCGCGCTTTGATACATTTTGTAATGGTAGCAGTGATTGTCTGCACCAGAAAGCATTGATGGCGGGAGAGACTGCACTTCAGCGTTCGTAGGAAGTTAGTAGTAAGTGAGATGTGAAGCGAGTCGGTAGCAGGTCTGAAGCGAGAGGTTGAGAGGAGCGGTGTGCCTGCCATCCACCAGCTATGATTTACAAGAGATTATAAACGGATGTACAGAGATATCAGCTAACTATTATCATAAGAGGAACTAATATTATTGAATAATTTTTTTGAGTAACTCAAGACTACTGAAGGTATGTTTGCGCAATGCTAGTTGTAAGATTATTGTAAAAAGTAAGTCCCATTTGAACGTTTGTAAAATCATTTCATTCAGAATACAATTAATTTTTGCCAGCAATATTGCGTTACTGATTATAAACCATCCCAAAAACCATCAACGTAAAACTTTGCAAAGTTTTATTGTTGTGAAGAAAAAGTTCAACTATGAATTACGTAACTTCAGTCAAATTAATTAAAGAATAACGTCAGCTTTGCTATTACAGAATAAGGTCAGCTTTGGTAATAAATACTGCCACTTATTACGACAGGCGACCAGCAGCTAATAGAGTATAGTAAAACAGAGTAAGTATATTCATGTCGCAGTTCGATGTAGCAGTCAGATGGCGATCCAGTAACAGTACAAAAGGTAAGGAACAGTTTTGGGTTATTGCAGATAACGACTAAGGGCCACGAAGACGACACATTCTATGTTTCCTCGTAATAATCAGAAAATCACTTTTAATAAGCAACAATTAAATTTGTATGCGAAGATTGAGAAAGAGAATAAATTTCAAAGGGAAGATTTCATTTGTTATTATTAAGCAAGAGATAGAAATCCTAAGGGAAGGTATCATAGGTTATTGTAGAAGGGAAGGTTGCGTAACAAAAGGGATATGAGACGGGAAGGTTTCAGTGTAACGACGTCGCATTGAACATAGATTAAGTTGAAAATGGGGTTTTGTAGCCAAAAGAGTGGGGAATAATAAGGTTTAATAGAATCATCAATGAAACCAACCTGCTTTCATAAAAATTTTGTTGCGTTACTTATTGAAGGCCACTCGCATCTTTTGTGAAGCCATAATGTAAGTGTACCACGGTATCAGTATGGATATAATGACGCACTAGTTGCCGAAATTTGCGATTCTTTAATTTAAAAACACAACATATTTCTTTATGTTATGATCCCATTATCAACTCCTAAAAATATTATCACATCAGGCACGGTAAACAAACATGCATACAGGCCGTCGCATTGAACAGAGCTTATATTGAAAACTAGGGTTTTTTAGCCAAAAGAATGGAGAATAATATGGAGTATTGGAATCCTGAATAAAACGAACCTGCTTTCAGAAAAAAATTATTGCATTACTTATTGAACGTCCCTCGTATCTTTTGTGAAGCCACAGTGTAAATGTATCACGGCATCAGTACGGAGAAAATGACGCACCAGTTGTCGAAATGTGCCATTTTTTATTTAAAAACACAACATGTTTGCGCGGGGTAGCCGAGCGGTCGCGGGGGTCTTGTGACGGTCCGCGGGGCTTCCCCCGCCGGAGGTTCGAGTCTCCCTCGGGCATGGGTATGTGTGTCGTCCTTAGCGTGAATTAGTTTTAAGTTAGATTAAGTTGTGTGTAAGCTTAGGGATCGATGATCTCAGCTGTTTGGTCCCGTAAGACCTTACCACAAATTTCCAATTTTCCGCAACATGTTTCTTAAAGACATGATCCCTCTATCAACTCCTAAAAAATACTGTGACACCAGGCACAGTTAAAAATATGCAAACTGCGTAAATGTATTTCCACGCTTATAAGCAACGTGGTATAATGATAGTAATTACTGGAAACGCTTAGCTCTCTCACAGATCTCTGTTCGCTGACACGGCTAAGATATTGTAAAATGTTCTTATAAAAAAGGGTTATATGACAAATATGAATAAAGTAACACAAGAAAAACGGAGCGTTGGTGCAATTAAATCAGCCGATGCTGAGGAAATTAGATTAGGAAATGAGACATTAAAAACAGAAGACGAGTTTTAATGTTTAGGTAACAAAAAAAAAAATAACCCTGTGACAGGAGTAAAGAGATGCAAAATGAAGAGTGGCAATATCAATAAAACCTTTTCTTAAAAAGAGAAATGCGTTGACATGAGATCCAGGTCAGTGTTTGCAAGCCTATTCTCAATGTATTTATCTGCAATGGAGCCACATACCGAAGTGAAACTTCTGCAATAAACAGTACGGACAAGAAGCTTGCTTTTGAAGTGTGATGTTCCATGAGAATGCTGGAGATTGGGTGGATAAATCGGACAAGCAATGGAGAGGTACAGAATCGGATTTCGAAGAAAATGGATTTATGGCACAACATTACTATAAGACAGATATAGGTGACAGGACACATTCGGAGGCATCAATCAATAGTTAATTAGGCAATTCAGGGATACACAGCGAGTAAATTGATAGAGGGAGTCCAGCAAGTAGGTGTAGGTTGCAATAGTTAGGTAGAGACGGACGGACATGCACGCCATGGACTGTAGCGGTGACGTGCACAAAACCACAAGCATGCATGCTATTGCCTGGAGCCCTCTGACGTGACGGAGAGGCTGCGTAGCATAGCGCAGCTGTGTGATTATATGGCGATTGCGCCCCACAACGGACGCTGCGGCATGTTACATGTTCAAAACATTGTTGGACGAATCAAATCAAGTGCCATGACAGATGTATTACACATGAGGACCAAATAATAATTAAGATGAAAAGTAACTCATTCGTTTGATCAAGAAGCAGATGTCAATGTAGCTTCCTCCGGATTTCAGTTCCTGTTTACCAGACGAAGATGCACTCCATCGCTACTTTTCCTTATGGCACATTTCTTCATGACATTCAACTTTGATTCAAATACCTCGTCCTTGTTCTTAAATGTGTCATGAACTTCAAAGAGCTTTTGTTTCACAATAGAGTTAAAAGACTTTAGCTATTTTGCCAACACTATTTCCATGTAAAGCAGCAAATTATTCTTGAGACTCCATTACTTTCTTTGTCCACGTAGAATAACTTCCACCACTAAATATAATTGATGTCCATTCTGCATTAGACTCTCCTACTTCAATTTTTTCCGCTGGAAAACCTAATAGTTCATCAATGATTTTGCATTATGCAGTATACACTGAACCGCCATAGGAACTGATATGCAGAATACTGCGCTGCAGTCGGCAACGACTATGTAAGACAAGTGTCTGGCGCAATTGATAGATCGGTTACTGCTTCTACAGAGGCAGGTTATCAAGAATTAAGTGAGTTTGAACGTGGGGTTATAGTCGGCGCATGAGCGATGGGACACAGCATCTCCGAGGTAGCAATAAAGTGGGAGCTTTCCCGTACTACCATTGCTGCGGCCGAAAAAAGATTCAGCAAGAACGGGACCAACAATGACTGGAGAGAATCGCTCAACGTGACAGAAGTGCATCCCTTCCCCAAATTGCTGCTGATTTCAATGCCAGGTAATCAACAAGTGTCAGCGTGCGAACCATTCAACGAAACATGTTCGATAAGGGCGTTCGGAGCCAAAGGCCCACTCGTGTGCCCTTGATGACTGTACGACACAAAGGTCAACACCGACGTTGGACCGTTGATGACTAGAAACATGGTGCCTCGTCGGACGAGTCTCGTTACAAATTGTATCGAGCAGTTGGACTTGTACGGGTATGGAGCCAACCTCATTCATCCATGGATCCTGCATGTCACCAGGGGACTGTTCAAGCTGGTGGAGGCTCTGTAATGGTGTGTGGCGTGTGCAGTTGGAGTGATATGGGACCCGCAGATACGTCTAGATACGACTGTGACAGGTGACACGTACGTATGCATCCTGTCCGACCACCTCCATCCATTCATATCCATTATGCATTCCAATTGACTTGGGCAATTCCAGCAGGACAATGCGACAACCCACACGTCCAGAATTGTTACACAGTGGCCCCAGGAGCACTCTTCTGAGTTTAAACCCTTCCGCTGGCAACCAAACTCCCAAGATGTTTTGGACCCAATAGGTAGCGAAATGCCTTTATCTATAAAATGGTTCCTCAATAACTTTAACACATGTTGTACATCGAAGAAAACCTAAGTATACCTGAAATCGATTGCTAGATTTGCGATATACGTTTAATCTGTGTCGAAAAAAATTCCTTCCAAGCTTTCACAGCTGCCTGAACGACGATCTGAAGAAAAAAAAAAACTAGTCCTAATTGTTTCGAAGTCATAATAAACTGATCGCTTCCACTGCTTACACAACCCACGCCATCACACAAACCTGAACAGTTGAATGTGGACCGACCATTGCCTCCTTCGTCAAATGTCAAAACTACCAGTCACTCTTGAGCAGTGAAACTGTTTCGCTTAGCCTTCAATAAGCACAGTACATACTCGATAGTACCCGGTGGGCGTTTAAATTCCTTTGGCCTTTCTTGCACAGCAGTGGCATTTTTCGCTTTTGCAAATGAGCGTATACTTCTGGCGACAGAGCTCTTAAAACCAATTCTTGGGCAATGTCCTCTGAATTCCGCTTCATCCTTTTGCTTTCGTTCAACAGTCAGTGTGAAATTTTTTGACAACACATTGCTTACTCTTCTGTTTGATGTTTACTTCGCGGCAGATGACCTTTTTGTCCGCGGTAAGAAAAGAACAAAAAAATGGCTCTGAGCACTATGGGACTTAACATCTGTGGTCATCAGTCCCCTAGAACTTAGAACTACTTAAACCTAACTAACCTAAGGACATCACACACATCCATGCCCGAGGCAAGATTCGAACCTGCGACCGTAGCAGTCCCGCGGTTCCGGACTGAGCGCCTAGAACCGCTAGACAACCGCGGCCGGCAAGAAAAGAACATGGTGAAGAGCATTTGTTTTGCTTCATAAGGCTACACCACATCTTTTTGGTGCTGCTTCCTTCTGTGTATTTAGCTTGATTAAAAGTTCAGTCTCTGTCCTCAGTTCCTTAATTTCTAAATCCTTCTGCTTCAACGAGCTCATGAAGGGATCCTTAGCTGTAGTTTGGTCGACTTCCTTTTGTTTTTTGGTGGCAATTTCTAAAGCCCTCAATGTTCGTTTTTGCAAATGTATTGCCTCGCAGCGATGTGCACGACTTCATGATCTCTAAAGAATTAATTTATTTTTATTACTCTTGAAAGTATTTACAAAATGGTATACAAAACACTACTTTCTCATTATTAACCAAATAAATAACAGACAAAAGTGATAAAAAACATCAGTAACGAAAATAGCTACATTAGCTTATTCCGATAAAAGGATCCGGACTCTCAACCTTGAGCGTTATCAACACATGTTATTAACAGACATGCGCACGCACTGTGACAGACATCGTCACTGTTAAGACTTACGACCAGCACGCTATATTTGCAGGCATAAGAGTTCAGTCGCAGTCTTGAGACTACGAAAAAAATGTCGGCTATATCCATGAGAAATGATTTCCTACAGAAAGTTTATGCCAATTATTTTACTTTAAAGTAATTTTTGAGTTACATTTGTTTTCAATATTATTTATGGACTAACTTCTTACCTTTTCGGTTGCATGCCTGCTTTCTGTAATTTCTTTCCCATGTCAGTCTGGAATGTTTACGCTGTGGGTAGTAGATTCTTTCTTGATGATAACCCTAAAAGTTCGTTTCTCATATTAGTTCATAATCTTCAGCCGAAAATGAACTTAACATACACGTTGAATTTTCGTGTTCAGTTAGTACGCGCGTTTGCACCGAACTATCCATTTATGTAGCAAGTGCTCGTCTTTGGGAAAACCATGATAAATAATGTTTGTCGTATTCTGAGCAGTGTTAGTGCACAGTGCCACAGTGCAATTACAGTGATCCTTGCTCAGGAATGCATTTTTCTTTTTGCGCAATACAGCATCCATGTTCTGCCGAATGCACAGCGATGGCAGTCCTCAAAGTGACTCAAAGCGCGCAAGAACACCTGAGAAGTTATTGCTCGCCAGGGGCCAGAATGGCCTACCTCCTTTTTCTATATACCTTGCATGGAAACAGTCTTCACACTTAAGATCACAACATCAACACATTATACACATATACTTAGATTTTTGTAAGACTATTATATTGTAATGTACAATGTATAGTAAAGTAAACGTGAGATATGCGTTGTCTGGTCTTTACAGTAACTTGGCTTGCAGCCAAACTGGTCTAATCAGACTAATTTATATTCTTCATTGTGGGTACCAAAGCCGTAAATTTATTAGTCCCTTCAGGTCCCCACAGCCTCGAAGAAAACTCTGAATGTTAAAACCATCGCTTGGGCCAATCCATTTTCAAATACCGGTAATAACAACATCAATAAAGTAAAAAGATAAAACACTTCTTTGGTATTATTACTCTTTGCATGTCGTAATTGCTGTTATCTTACAGCTGTTTTGCTGATATTTAGCGACGCAACTTTAAGAAGTGTAGCAACAGTCATAATATGCAAGTATAGCGATGTCAAACATGTGGTTTACCTTTTTACTTTGTTGATATTGTTATTACAGGCTTTTGAAAATGCCTACAGGCTGAAACTAGCCAATAGTGTAGTGTAATACATGTCACATAAAGGTCATCTTGTATCAAGTATCTGGCAGCCTACGCTGGATGTTCGAAATGGTTTTAGAGTTCAGAAACAAATCTATGAAACAAATTCGTCATTTTCCACGTAGATTGTATTTTCATTATTCCAGAATGAGATTTTCACTCTGCAGCGGAGTGTGCGCTGATGTGAAACTTCCTGGCAGATTAAAACTGTGTGCCCGACCGAGACTCGAACTCGGGACCTTTGCCTTTCGCGGGCAAGTGCTCTACCATCTGAGCCACCGAAGCACGACTCACGCCCGGTAATATAAAGCTGTGAGTACGGAGTGTCAGTAGTGCTTCGGTAGCTCAGATGGCAGAGCACTTGCCCGCAAAAGGCAAAGGCCCAGAGTTCGAGTCTCGGCCGGGCACACAATTTTAATCTGCCAGGAAGTTTCATTTTCATTATTGTTCCAAAACTATTGTTAATCTTTGTGGATGTACGTTCGTTGTTTATGAGACACAGATCGATTGCACTTCGATTATTTTCTTTACATTTCGTGTTTTCCTCCAGTCTAATGGGAAAATTTGATGCTACATCTTGTTCATTTTGAAGAATATCAACATTTTAAAAGTGAGGGAAAAAATTTATTTATTCACTGATTTCTTAAATTTTTAATCATAAATAATAACAGTGATACCTTAAAATTAAAAAAAATATAGTATCGTCAAAATATTGGAAGAAACGCCGTGTTATTAATAGTTTTTCGCTAAGCACAGTTTGGGAAACTCTGCTCTAGAGTAATGTAATTGTTGGCTCACTTTTGTATAATTTTCAACATCTTTTTGTACATTTCTTTAATAATGTATGGTTCAAAATCTTCAGCTTTAGCTAAATTTCCAAGGTTTGCTATTTCTTTCTGAAAGGAGCATACTGAGGCACACTTGTATGTGGCACCAGAATAAGATAAGAATATTAATAAATTAAAATGAAGCTAGTGTACTATAAACAATGAATGTCTCTGATAGGCTCGATAATGTGGATCGCTGACTTAGCGCGACCACAGAGCCAACGATACTGTACTGTTTTGTTGGAGTAAGAGTGTGCTTGGCGCTCAGTCGTAGGTTGCTGTCTGTGAGTCAAAGACGATGGAGTAGACAGTTTCTGTGGTGTGCTGTGTGAAGCCACCAATGTCAATATTACTGAACATGGAAGCTGAAGTCTTCAGGCAAATAAGATTTAAATAATTATGATTTTTGTTTTTGCCAGCCTGTTGGTATAGATGATTTGGTTGATAATTTGTAATTGTTGAGTAACCCCAGAATGTACATAAAACTGTATTGAGAAAAAGACTAGTTAAATATTTCCTTTTTGCAGTGCTTTTAAGATTTGTTAACAGAACTAAGTGTAATTTGAGGATTAGCATTTATGTTGAATTAATGAAGTCAGATAATACTTGCTGTTTAAATCTCATTGTTTGTGAATGAATTGTAATGTAGCTTCAGTTGTTAGATGTTTTTGAAAAGCTAAACGTAACTTGCAATTAATTTTGCTAAAAAAACTGAGTGTTAGTAATTTACCATAATCAGTACCACCTCCCAGTCCGGCTCATATAATTTTCAAAGAAGTTGAGTTTTCTTAAATGTTCTCGTTTATCAGCCAAAAGAATTTTATTTGCATTTCAAGCATTACGAACAGCATTGCACACTGCTGAACCTGTAGTTAGCATTTTCATATTTTTTATGAGAGACCAGAATGTATCGCGTTACTCTGTTGCTGCTTTAGAGGTAAGACAATTTAAATTATTTCTTATGTGCAGAGGGACCAAAGTTATTAGTTTTGGACAGTGACAGATGATTCAGTGCGTAAGGGGCGGAATGTATTTTGCAGTGACTGTATTTCTTTATTGGTATTGGGAGTTGCATTGCCCAATCGATTCGTAAAGTTTTGCTAACAATAACACAGATTAAGCACACCACTTAAACACGCAACACGACAAATTGAGTTCCTGTATCCATACCAAAGTTAATACTTCATTCAACGTAATCGTGAGGTTTATTATTTCATTATATTAAAGAACGTTATACTTGGCGACATCTCTGCCAGGATGTTCACTTTGTGAATTCTTTGATATTAAAATAGTCAGATAAATATATTCTGTTTTCTCAAACACTTTGTGACGATAATAGTAGTTAGATTTTTTGGCGCAACGCATTGCACGAAATTTTCCGCCTTGTTTCTTTTCATTGTGTTGAGTGTTCAAGTTTTGTCTTTGGATTTGCACCCTGTGCGTGATAAACGATGCCGCCAAAAATTATTAAGGTTCCGGCGCGTAATATCACAGTTAACCCTTCTTGCACTGAGTACCATTGGGGTCTTTAGTGACCCCAACGGAATTTATTTTTTATTAAGGATAGTTTTAATAATGGTACAATGAAATCACATCCCTTATTGTTTATACAATCTAAAACATGATTTCAGTGACATTACATTAAATAAATATGCATTTTTTTAAGTTATTTATTTCTGTAATATTTACAAACGATTCTCGTCACCGAGACCTGGCTGAAGCCAGGCGTGGACGTGAGGGCTGCAAATTTCCGCTGCTACCGCACGGACCGGGCAACTCATGGAGGCGGAACGGCGGTGTACGTCAAAACGTCGTTGCGCCATCACCAGGTTCTACTCCCAGAGACGCCGACTCTGGAAACCACGGGCGTCGTCGTCTGCACTTCCGCAGGCCACGTCACGTTCGTGGCAGCGTACCGACAACCGTCGGGACACCTGCAATCCAGGGACATCGAGACGCTGCTGTCGATGCGCGGGCACCTCTTCATCGGCGGCGATCTCAATGCTAAACACCCGGAGTGGAACTCCAGGGTCACCACCATCAGCGGCAGACGACTACTCCGGGTCGCAAACCTCCACGACGCCATAGTGCTGGGTCCCTTCGACCCCACGCACTACCCGAAGCGTGGCCGTCCCGATGTTCTAGACATCGCGATCGTGAAAGGGGCAGCTCACAACGCGATCGCGACCACGCGCTGTGCCCTGTCCTCAGATCACCTGCCAGTGATCTTTGACATGGACACAGACGGGACGGCCCCACCTGAGCACCGCAGCGCCCGCCTCAACACCAATTGGGCGCACTTCCAACAGCACCTAGCAGAGACGGTCACCGCCACACCCGATCCGGACGTGGAGGGGGTGGACGCCGCGCTAGCTGCGTTCACCCACTACACACTCGCGGCGGCAGATGCGGCGGCGCCACAGCGACCAAGGAAGCCGATGGATAAATCCAAGCAGCTTCCGCCGGATATCTTGATGTCCATCCGTGAGAAGAACCGGGTCTTCCGAGAGTGGCAGATCACGAGAAGCCCCGCCACCAAACGCCTGCTAAATCGCCTGCGCCGCGAGATATCGGCGGCCGTCAGCCACCACCGAAATCGGGACTGGGCTGGCAAAATAGCCACGCTCAGAATCGATGACGGAAGCGCCTGGGCCGTAACTAAGAGCTTCCTGAGGAAGGGCCAACGCATCCCGCCGCTGCAAGTTGGCAGAGACGTTGTCGCGGAACCAGATGCCAAGGCGAGCGTCCTTGCGGACGCCTTCGCGGAAAACTTTACACCGGTGGACGACGTCGTCGATGACGACATGATCCGCGAGGTGGACGAGCGCCTCCCACTGTACCTGACCCAGCAGGAAGAGGACGACATCCTCACAGAGACAACAGAAGAAGAGGTCCAACATCACCTCAACTTCCTGCAGCCCAGGAAGGCAGGGGGATGTGACAAGATGGGTAACGCACTGCTGAAGAAGCTGCCGCCGGAAGCAGTGCGTGTCGTCACAGCGATATTCAACGCCATCCTTCGCACTGGCGTCTACCCTGCTGCGTGGAAACACGCAGAGGTGGTCGCCATCCCGAAGGCTGGCAAAGATCCTAGGCTGGCGCAAAGCTATCGTCCAATAAGCCTCCTGCCTTCCCTCTCGAAAACCTTCGAGAGGATTTACTCGATCCGACTGCAGCGCCACGTCAGTGAAGAAGGCCTGCTTCCTGACGAGCAGTTCGGATTCCGCCGCGGTCATGCTACGCAGCATCAGCTACTACGACTGGTGGAGCAGGCAATGGGGGCCCTGGAACATCGCGAGTACCTCGGGGCGGTTTTCCTTGGTGTTTCTAGGGCCTTCGATAGCGTGTGGCACGACGGCCTCCTGTACAAGCTGCTGGTACAGGGGGTTCCTGTGTCGCACGTCCGCCTTCTCCAGTCGTACCTGCGCGGGCGCACCTTCCATGTGCGCGCTGACGGTGGCGTGTCAACGGCGCGCCACATCCGAGCAGGAGTACCGCAGGGGTCCGTGCTTGGCCCACTGCTGTACTCTCTGTACACCGCCGACGTGCCAAAGACGACGCCGAGGGTGCACCTGGCGCTCTACGCGGACGACACCGCCATCTACACTCGCAGCAAGGACGCGCAGCTAATGCGCCGCCGGCTGCAGCTCTCCTGCAACGAGATTGGAGCCTGGGCCACCAAATGGCGGCTCAAGTTCAACGCCGGGAAAAGCCAGGCGGTGATATTCACGCGCCGCCGCATTCCCGACGCGCTGCTGCAAGTGCGGATCATGGGAGGCCCCATCCCATGGTCGCGCACAGGAAAATACCTCGGCGTCACCCTCGATCGACGCCTGACGTGGGGTCCACACATCCGGGAGCTGAGGGGCCGAGCGCTCGGCAGGTTGCGCCTGCTGTACCCGCTCCTCAACCCAACGACGACACTGCCCCCCCACTGCGGGCTCTCGCTGTACCTAGCACTCATCAGGCCAGTGCTAGAGTACGCGTCCGTGGTGTGGGGAAACGCGGCAGAAATGCACATCCAGACGCTGCAGGGTGTGCAGAATAAAGCCCTTCGGCTGGCTCTACACCTGCCGAGGGACTACAGCACACGCAGGCTGCACGACGCCGCTGGAGTCCAGATGTTGGAGCGCCGCTTCCGCGCGCTCGCTACACCATTTTATGAGTTGACGAGGACCTCCGAAAACCCGCTGGTCAGGGGGCTGGGAAACCAACCCCACTGGCGCCCAGCGACCAGATGGCCAGACCTGCTGCTGGAGTAATCCAAGCAGCAAGAGAAGAAAAATTACGAAGCGTGAAGACGTGAAGACGAACAAAACGTGAGGACCACAACGACAAATTGCGATCTCTGACGCAGGAACAGCAGGCCCTGCTTAACCTGCCCAAAACGTGCAGTGAATGCACGAGATGTCACGCACGACGACGACGACGATTCTCATGAAACTACAAACATTTTTGATTAAATTCCGAATCGACATTTATGACACATTACACTTACAGCAATAAATTGCAGAGTGGTTTTTACACATAGCACATACACATTTTGAACATTTATCGATGAATTTTCTATCCTCAGACATTTTACAGAACGGATACCTTCCTCTTTTCTTTTTTGTCTGTACTGTTGGTGCAAGTACTGGGGAAATAATTTTGTCTGGCTTCCTTTCGACGAGCTGCTTTCCTAATTCTATGAGAAATGCCCGTCTCTTGTAGCTGGTCCTTTCTACTCAGTCTGGTGTAAGATGTAGCCATATGATAAATCCATTTAGTGCACTGATATCAATCATGTTGTAAAATAATACCATTGGCCACCTTCTGCTCGTCCTCTTTGTAGTGTACATTCTAACCAGCTTGTGCATGGTATCTACTCCTGATTTTATTTTATTATAATCCAGAATCATTACTGGCTTACATTCTTCACGATCTTCCACTTCCTTCCTTGAATGCATTATAGTGAGCAAAGTTACAACTTTACCCTTTTTCAGACAATATGAAACAATTGAAGCATGCTCTTGGACTCCAAAAATAGATGAATATTTGACTCGACCTTTGGCCTGAGTGAAAGCTTGTGGTAGTTCTCCATTATTTTTTGTAATTGTTCCAAAGAGTGTGAGACTGATTTTCAGAAGTTCTCTCACAAAACTAAGGCTAGTGAAAAAATTGTCAGTTGTTACAATTCCGCAATTTTTTCCTAAACCTTTCACCATAACTAAAGCACCTCTCTTGCCTTGACCAACTCCACTAGATTCATTTTCTTGTTGACCAGTGTAAACTTGGAGATTGAGAACGTAAGACGTTGCACTATCAAATACAGCCCATAATTTCAACCCATATTTTCCTGGTTTTGAAGGAATATTTGGCCGAAATGGACATCTACCACGAAATGCCACAAGTTGTTCATCAATTGTTACGTTACTGTGAGGAACATATGCTTCTTGAAATGTGTGTACCCACATTTAAATATTTCTCTAATGGGAGCCAATTTGTCAAGAGCACGGTTGTGACGTCTCACATCAGTGTCATCAAATCGGATGCACGTTGATATTTGCTTAAAGCGATTTCTAGCCATTGCCTCACTAAAAATTGATCTACCATGCTCTCACTCCACAGATGTGTAACTGCTTCATTATGGGCCCTGTAATCACCTACTAGGATCAAGACACCGATAAAGCAATTCACTTCAATGGCATCTACTGGTTTCCATTTACTACCGTAAACAAGACTACACTCCTTGTTAGTCCACTTTAGAATTATATAAAATATGTTTCTCCTAACAAACAACTGAAAAGCTGATTCTATGGAGTCTACATTTTTCACCACGAATTTTGTTGGACCTGGCTTTACTCGCATTATGTTCCATCTCTCTTCTCTTCCACAAGCTCTTCTCAACCCATGTTTGTGCCACAGTTTTCCTTTTTTTTAGACCTACACAAAATAAAAAAAACCTAAAAAAATACAAAGGGTATATCTTGGCGCTAGACCCTAACGCACTTTTGCAAAAATATAACAGTCAGAAATATGTGTCACTTCCTGTTCAGGCTGGACATCTGTGCTGTCCAAATCTCCTTCTGAACTTCCATCTGACTGAAGAATATTCTCTCCTCAGACACCAGTTTTTCCATCGCTGCATGAGACATCAGAAACTATATCGTTGATATCACTATTTAATTCTCCAGATAGAGGATTGTCCTGCAGTAATATTTCAAGCACTTCGTCTTCAGAAAGGTGACATTTTCCACTAAATGTAACACACACAATAGTAGCCTCCACTTGTATGGAACAAATAACTGTCGACTTATAAAGTATTGGCAACAATCCCACGTTACAACAGTACTTACAAGAATAAAACAAAGGAAATACAGCAACAGTTACGGATTCAATGCAGCATTATTGGGTAATAATACCGCAAGAGGGAAATGGGGTCACATTTAACCCCAATGGTATTCAGTGGTTCTCTCTTGATTTTCTGCATAACTAAATATTGTCTAAAAGTTATATTAATATATTAGGAACCCATTACTTAATTCAGCTAAAGTCCAAATTTTTCATAATTTTTAGGAATAGGAAATAAGGTATATTTTACAGAAAATTACGACCTGCGGTCATTATAGACCCCGCGGTATTAGGAGGGTTAAAGATACCGAAATAGACCATTTTCCTATTATTGACAACAATGTTGATATTGATTTCCGGAAAGCTTTTGACACCGTTCCTCACAAGCGACTTCTAATCAAGCTGCGGAGCTATGGGGTATCGTCTCAGTTGTGCGACTGGATTCGTGATTTCCTGTCAGGAAGGTCGCAGTTCGTAGTAATAGACGGCAAATCATCGAGTAAAACTGAAGTGATATCAGGTGTTCCCCAGGGAAGCGTCCTGGGACCTCTACTGTTCCTGATCTATATAAATGACCTGGGTGACAATCTGAGCAGTTCTCTTAGACTGTTCGCAGATGATGCTGTAATTTACCTTCTAGTAAGCTCATCCGAAGACCAGTATCAGTTGCAAAGCGATTTAGAAAAGATTGCTGTATGGTGTGTCAGGTGGCAGTTGACGCTAAATAATGAAAAGTGTGAGATGATCCACATGAGTTCCAAAAGAAATCCGTTGGAATTCGATTACTCGATAAATAGTACAATTCTCAAGGCTGTCAATTCAACTAAGTACCTGGGTGTTAAAATTACGAACAACTTCAGTTGGAAGGACCATATAGATAATATTGTCGGGAAGGCGAGCCAAAGGTTGCGTTTCATTGGCAGGACACTTAGAAGATGCAACAAGTCCACTAAAGAGACAGCTTACACTACACTCGTTCGTCCTCTGTTAGAATATTGCTGCGCGGTGTGGGATCCTTACCAGGTGGGATTGACGGAGGACATCGAAAGGGTGCAAAAAAGGGCAGCTCGTTTTGTATTATCGCGTTATAGGGGAGAGAGTGTGGCAGATATGATACACGAGTTGGGATGGAAGTCATTACAGCATAGACGTGTTTCGTCGCGGCGAGACCTTTTTACGAAATTTCAGTCACCAACTTTCTCTTCCGAATGCGAAAATATTTTGTTGAGCCCAACCTACATAGGAAGGAATGATCATCAAAATAAAATAAGAGAAATCAGAGCTCGAACAGAAAGGTTTAGGTGTTCGTTTTCCCGCTCGCTGTTCGGGAGTGGAATAGTAGAGAGATAGTATGATTGTGGTTCGATGAACCCTCTGCCAAGCACTTAAATGTGAATTGCAGAGTAGTCATGTAGATGTAGATGTAGATAGTGACCACTCTGCAGCGCAACAGTTGCATGGAACCACAGAAAACATGAGTTCCGTTTCCAAAAATAATGTACTGTTTCCAGACACCATAATTTCACCCACTAATTTGACTAGTAATCAGGCGGTAGATTCCGTTATTGCTGACGCCGCTGATCTGCACATGGCTGATGAGCATAATTCGAAACTTGACTGTTTACCGTTTGAGGTCGGTGATTTGCATACTTTTCACACAATTGGTCTGATCGCCAATAGTATGTCAGAGGAAAAACTAGTGCAAAGTGCTCAGTCTGTTCTTGGAAATCCGTCGGATTTTATTAACGACAATTTTGCAGGTAAGGCAACAAACGGAAACGTCCATGGTTGTCACAAAGGACAATGTTGGTGACACTCGATGCATCAATTCAAAGCAATATCGAAGCAATGTTTCAAAATCTCATTCACATATTCAGTCAAAGATTTAATAAAAATGATGAACTGTTTTTCCACATCCTGCCAGGTTAGCCGAGAGCGCTAATGCGCTGCTTCCTAGACTCGAGTAGGCGTGCCGGCCCCAGGTCGGATCCGCCCTGCGGATTCACGACGAGGGCCGTGTGCCAACCAGCCTGGATGTGGCTTTTAGGCGGTTTTCCACATTCCCCTAGGTGAATACTGGGCTGGTCTCCACTTTCCACCTCAGTTAAACGACTCGCAGATATTTGCAACACGTTCGCACTATTTCATGATTTACTCTAGGCGCAGACAGTTGGGGTACACTGTTTCTGTCCCGGGGGTACGAGGTGGAGGCAGGAAGGGCATCCGGCCATCCTTTCCACGTCAAATCCGATTGTGACAACGCCGACTCTGCCGAAATTGTGGGACAAAAGGCGTAAGCGAAAGAAGAAAATGAACAGTTTTCTGTCATACGAGAAAAACTTGATGGCACCACCACTCAGTTTAATGAAGAACTTTCCAGCATACATGACGAGCTTAAATCATGTGCAGAAACGAGTGATAACCGTTTCAAACAGGTAGATGCAGACATTAAGGCCAGTGAAAAACAGTTTGCGACAAAATTGAAGCCACAGCTAGGCAATGAACAAGCAGTAACACACATTTGAGAGATGACATTAATGCTTTAAGATGGCATGTAGTGTAACCTATAAGAAGTTTACACATAAAGTATAGTCAGTTAATGAAAGAATAGATTGACAAGACACCCGATTAGATACATGTCTTAAAAGTTCACACTGAGACCTCACATAAATGATACAACGACTTTCTCCGTAAACAGTGAGAGGGAAACAATCAATTTTTCCAGCAACGTGTTTAGAAGGTAATCTCCGACAGTGGACCGCAATTTCGATCAGTAAGATGGAAACGCACATTTCTAGCTACAACTATTGCGAGGTGCCAGGGCTAGCAGTGTATTTAACACTAAATTCTTCTCGAATTTTCATATGTAAATGATGCTCTAAGCCCCCCTTTATTCTAACTCCGACTTTTGCTGTTGCACATGGATTAAGAAGAAACGCGAACTGACTGTAATCGACACTGCAAGTGGAGTAGAAAAGAGTTTGGCACCTGCAATAATGTAATTTGTTAGAAATTAATTAAATAAAGGAAAGTTTAATTAATGTAGTGAGAAATTAAAGGTTTGCTCTACCGATAACAGAATGAAAGTTTTGTCCAAAATAACAATTTGATTTATTATGACTAAACTCAAAATAATAAACAAAACACATGAAACATTTACAGTACATCAAACTTGATACTCAAATAAATGCTGTGTAGATGAAGTTGTCCATAAACTAGATTGTGATATTTACGACAAAGTGGTACGTGGAGCCAATTCCTTGCAACTCAAATCTTAAGAGAAACACACAGCCAACCCAACATTAATTGCTGCTACAGTCGTGAGAACTCAGACAATGAACACCCAAGACAGAACAAAGTTAGAAAAGACGAACAGGTGCGCTCTGCTGAGCTCTGATTATCACCTAGCAAAATTCCCTAAGCAGAAGGTGCTGCGGACACACATTACCAAGCTGACTTCTTAACTGCAAGAACATGATCTGGCGTACCGGAAGCGATCTCTGGTTGCTTCGACATCCCGTCGTGGTGATGATAATGTCGCGAGTATAGCCCGAAACAAATTATCCTGGTCTGGTTGTTCCAGACTAAAGACTTCGTATCAATACAAATACGCCTCTGAGGGAGACGAAAAGGCTCGCCACACAGTCACTGACGGTACAGTGATTGATTTTAACAAGCGAAGTCACACAGTAACTCCGATACAGTCAAGTTTAACCAAAACTGCTCAACACGGACGACATAGGCTGCTTGTACGCAGAACGCTCAATTGCCAACTGTACTCGGAAAGTTACGCTGAAGTCGAAACTTCAGCAACTTTCGTCAAATAGTTACAATTAAATAAAAGTATATTAGACAGCCAACGGAAGACAGGCTGTCCAGAGCAGTGAGAGCTCAGTCTTGTAACCTACTCCGACCGAAAGAAGAGAGCCGACTCTCTCAAGAGCACACATACAAGCCGAACACAGAACATTCCCGCCCCCACGACAGTAGCCGTCGTTAAAACCTTCCAATCAGCAACTTGAAAACCGGCGGAGAATTCCACTCTATTGTCGAAGCACTACCATTCCACCAATGGAGATTCTTGGTGCCAATTTCTGGGCCGATTTTGCTACGTCACCGAGCTATGCCCTAAACAAGCCAACCACAGTTACCATTTTGGAGAAAGTGCGGGAATTTGCCCGCCCAGACTGCCTGGGAACACAAGTCATTCCCACACCTCGCTGGTAGCCCGCCAAAAAGTGTTTTCGCTAAGTTTCTGCGAAGTAAAATCTCCAGCCCAATCCCTCCTTCAGGCCTCTGCGGGCGTGTCTCCGCCGCTATTATGACAATGTCGGCGTCTGGAAAGCATTCACTCGACTCCCTCACACCCATCGGCTTAACTCTTTCAAGATCAGCAGAGCCCACCTGTCACCAGACCACCCGGGTAACGAGAGACGCTGCGTGGGAAGTCCGCTTGTGAAAGAATAGCAACTTTTCACCGCATGAAATTAGAGAGGAAAATCGAATTACTCAGAGTAAGATAGAAATATGAGAGGGGGCTTCTGCCACCTCACAATATTATACCCATTTTTAGTTCCAGATACCATGCTTTTTCCAACCCATCGGAGCGCATCATGAAAGAAATAAGAAAACTTTGTCGTATCTACTGTCACAAAAACATATTGATTGGGACAAGCACATTTCAGATTTTCAGGTCGTCATCAATTCAATACTAGAATACTCCAACAAGCTTTCTCCTCATCTTGTGTTGAAAAATAAAGATCTACCTAATAATATTCGTGAAATACTTTTCCTACTTCAAGAAGGTTACGTCACCATGAAATAATACACATCGCACTTAACAATATAACGCGTGTAGCACAGCGCCTTAAACGCCAACAAAAACAGGTGAGTAACCTCCAGGAACTTCGCATAGGACAAAATGTATTGTTACGTACTCCTACCTATCCAACAGCGGAAAGCGTCGTTGTAGTAAATTTGAACTTTTATATTCTGTGCCTATTTGGATACGTAATATTCCCCATCCCAGCGTGGTTCATAGTGAAACTTTACGAACGAGAAAATCGCGAGGCAATCATCACATCACCAACGTCAAGCACTTTATAAAGTAACTTTTGCTTTGGTTTATTTTACGTAGCTAGATAGAATTTTGATGTTCACATAGCACAACTGTTTATTTTTTCGTCTTGTAGCTTTGTGTAAAATTTTTTTCCTATTTTCCGGGAACTCTGTTTACTGCCAAATTTTTTTACAGATGTGCTTATTTGTATTGCTAGCTTTTATATATATTTATTCTGATTTACATACAAGTATACATAATAATATGACACGACACAGATCTTTTTAGCTGATGCATTTCCCATGCTTATACAAATTCTATTGGTACCTTGTTTTCAGGATTCCTTGATTAGTACCTTGTTTTCAGGATTCCTTGATTGTTCAACAGTTCATTAGGTAGCGACGTGCCTGGTAGGGAGAATCTTGCACATCGATTCTCTTACCGTAATTTTAGGCCTTGCACCATTTTCTGTTTTCATACGCATGTGCATGGAAACAACTGAAAGAGAGACAATTTATTTTGACATGTGTCCAGCATATCGCATCCCTTGGATGGTTTGACCGCTGCAAACAGTAATCCAAACATTTTTTTATATAATAAGAATTTGTGTCCTTTTTGTACTTGGTGATCAAAAAGTCAGTATAAATTTGAAAACTTAATAAACCACGGAATAATGTAGACAGAGAGGTAAAAATTGCCACACATGCTCGGAATGACATGGGGTTTTATTAGAACCAATAAAAACAAAGTTCACAAAATGTCCGACAGATGGCGCTGGACAGGAAAACGTCAGTGACTGTGAATGACAATTGTGTATAAAAGGAGCTGCAATGAGTGAGGGAATCCCCTTTCTCATAACGATCGCCACTTTCCTGACAATCTCAGTAAGGCCAACCACTTCGCTTCCCACCTTTCCGAGGTCTTCTCCATAACAAACCCCCTTCTGCCGCCTCTTCCTATCATTCCATCTGCCTCACCTCCGTCTTCAGTAAGGTCTTCGAATCCATCCTCTCCCACCGTATCCATCAGCACCTTACTCAACACCACCTCCTCCCCCTTACCCAGTGTGGCTTCTGACCCTCCTTCTCCACTGAAGACCAACTCCTTAACCTCGTTCACCTTCTGTCCCTCCAGTTCAACTCTCATCACTCCGCCTTTTTTGTTTCCCTTGACCTCCAAAATGCCTAGGACCGTGAATGGCATCCCAGTCTCAACTTTAAACTCCAAACATACGCCCTGCCTATCAATTTTGTCCATCTGGTCGCTTCCTACTTCTCGCACTATCCTTCTTATGTCATCCTCCAAAACACCAACTCCTGTATCTTTCATCCCACTTCTGGCATCCCCAGGACTCTGTCCTCTCCCCTCTCCTTTATATTTTGTATACGGCTAATATGTCCAAGCCACCCCCACCTGTCCACCTTCTCCAGTATGCTGATGACACCGCCTTCCAGGCTCTCTATCCTACCCTACAAATCCACCTCGGTGTAACCAGTGGTTCCTCCATCTCAACCCCTCCAAAACCCAGGCAATCATCATAGGCCACACCACCTGCTCCTTTCGTCTCCATGATTTCTACCTTACCCTTTATGGTTGTCCCATCCAGCTCACCCCCACCCTGAGATACCTTGGAATCATCCTCGACCATCACCTCACCTGACCCCTCACCTCCAGACCATCCAGCAGAAAGCCCATCCCAGCCTCCGCCTTCTGAAACTCCTGTCTGGCCGGATATGAGGACTGCATCCTTCTACCATCCTCCACACCTACAAATCCCTCATCCATACTATCCTCTGTTATGCCAGCGTTACCTGGACCTCCACACCCACCCGCTTTTACATGGCCCTTCAAATCCTCGAACACCATGCGCCCCGCCTTGCCTTCCGTATCCGCCTTCCTTCCTCCACACGGCTCGTGTATGAACTCATCACCTTCCTCCTCCTTCTCCTGTTCCTCCAACATCTCCGCATCCTTTACATTGTCTGCAGGCTTGATACCCCCACCCTCTGGTTTTCTCCTTCCTCTCCAACCACCACCTGTTGCCGCGCCTCTATCGCTGTATCCCTCCCTCTCTCCACCTCCACACCCTCCATCTCCTTCATCGGGGAAATTTCCAGTGCCTCCCCCTCCCAGATGATGAACTTCTCCATGACATCTACCCTTCCTTCCAACTATAACCTGGTCTTGTTCCCCCCTCCCCAGGGTCCCCTTTTTCCTCTCCCCTCCTTCTCCCAGAGCGGATTTTCCTCCTCCCCCCCTGAGACCCTGCACCCCACCATTGCCTCTTTCCTTCCCACACCCCCCACACCCCTACCTGGCCCTCTTCAGCAGGCCCCCACCCATCTCCCCCCTCTCGTCCCCTCCCTCCCTCCCTTCTTTCGGTCTCCCTCATCTCCTTGCACCTGGTAGATCCTCCATTTCGATCATCATCAGTGTGCCACATCAATGTTTAGTGCTGCTTCTACTGTGTGTCAAGAGCTGTGATTTTAATTGTGTGCTGGCCTTGTACTTAGTGTCACTGTCAGTGTGTGTTATGTACTACGCCATCCATCGATACTTTTATGCTCTGGTCATACTGTGCCTTGTTTTCTTTTAATTGTCCCAGTGTGTGTTTTTTTGTGTGTGCTACTTTTTTATGGTTTTTATTTCCATTTTACAGTCGCCCCTTTTTTGTCTATTGTCTTCCAAGATGTTCCCCCTTTTTTATATCTATGTTCACCATGTTTTCTCCTTTGTATATTTTTAAATGTCTTCTATTGTTTGTTCTATGTCTTTCAGCTGAAGAGCAACACATATGCTATGCTAGCCCGCCCCAGTGGGGAATTGAAATACAAGAAAGGAAAAAAAAAGAAGAGAGAATCAGATGCGCCAGCAGTCACAGCATGTTGACGTTACCTGAAAAGGCGCTTTTAGTGCAGCTGTATTATCAAAATGGGGAATGTGCTAGTTCAGCGTTACGATCCTATCGGCATAGGAAGAGGATTCGAATGGGTAAAGGTCCGTTGACAAATGCAGCTGTGGCTAGAATGATTTCGAAGATCGAAGCCATGGATTGTTTAGACGATAGACCCTGTAGTGGCCGACCGAGCACAAGGCCTAATACTGCTGAGACAGGAGACTGTAGCGGGTTCGTCTATGCATGGGGAAGTCAGAGCTCGTGCAGTCGCACGTTGCACCAGCATTCCATACACTAATGTTTGGTTGGCACTGAGGCGTACCCTCTGATGCTATCCGTATAAAATCCATCAGCATCATGAACTGTTACCTGGTGATTTAGTGAAGCGGAGGGCATTTGCGGTGTGGGCGTTTCAAAAGATGGTGGAAGATGACGATGGTTGAATAACGTGTTGTGGACGGACGAAGCTCATTTCACGCACCGAGGGTCTGTCAACGCCCACAATTGCAGAATTTCGGCTACCGAAAATCCTAGAACTGTCGTGGAAACTCCATTGCATGACATGAAAGTTACGGTATGGTTTGGATTTACCACATCTACCGTTATCGGGCCTTTTTTCTTCGAGGAAATATGTGATTCTGGTTTTGTAATGGCTACCGTGACGGGTGAGAGGTACGCCAATATGTTACAGAATTGCATCATCCCCTGCCTGGCTGATAAACACCTGGTGGAATGCACGATGTTTATGTGGGATGGCACTCCACCCCGTATTGCTAGACACGTGAAAGATCTCTTGCGGGCATCATTTGGTGATGATTATGTGCTCAGCCGCCACTTTAGTCATGCTTGGCCTCTCAGGTGTCCCCAGACCTCACTCCGTGCGATTATTGGCTTTGGGGTTACCTGAAATCGCAAGTGTATCATGATCGACCGACATCTCTAGGGATGCTGAAAGACAACATCAGACGCCAATTGCTCACCATAACTCCGGACATGCTTAACATTGCTGTTCACAACATTATTCCTCGACTACAGCTATTGTTGAGGAATGATGGTGGACATATTGAGCATTTCCTGTAAAGAACATCATCTTTGCTTTGTCTTACTTTGTTATGCTAATTATTGCTATTCTGCTCAGATGAAGCTCCGTTTGTCGGACATTTTTTGAACTTTTGTATTTTTTTTTTTTGGTTCTAATAAAACCCCATGTCATTCCAAGCATGTGTGTCAATTTGTACCTCTCTATCTACATTATTCCGTGATTTATTAAGTTTTCAAAGATATACTAACTTTTTGATCACTCGGTATATAGCCTCTATATATCTTATGTTCATTTATTTCTTATGCTAATTTGTCTTTACTGATAATATGAAATGTGGCGTTTTTTGTGATGATATGCTACTCCACTTTGCCATTATTGCACACCCAGCGTAAGATAGTGTTGCGACTGACATTTATGCTGTTGTCTGTTGAATTATTATTATACATTTTTGTTAGGTTAGTCACTCTTTGTATTTTATAATGTTGCCATGTTTTATTTATGCCCCGTCTTGTGCTCTAATTTGTGCTATACATGAAGCACATGGAAGTGCAGGCAATGCAGTACACAGAAAGCAGCTTATATGGACTACTAAACACCATTGACACTACTCACACTGTTTCCTGGCAGGCTTTTATAACTAGGTAAATTAGGCAGATTGCCTATAAAGATTTAGGATTAAGGATTTTTTTGCATTTTGTGTGAGATATAAGAGTATTGTGCTGTTTGAGGCTTTCCCGGCGGTGCATCTGCTTGATAGGTTCCTGGGAATTACGCCGGATAATATTGTAGAAACCGCACAATATTTTAGCGAGACAATTGCCCGCCATCTTCAAGTGCTACTGTCACGTCGCTTTTATTTTTCTTTATTGTGATTTCATTCCCCTGCCCCATATGAGCAGAGGAGGGCTGTCAGCGGCAAAATCCGCCGTTCTTCAGCCGAGTGACACTACAACTAAAACAAGAATAAAATGATACATACATAAGGAGATAAAAAAGGGGAACATAAAACAGAGTAAGGGGAGAAAATGGAGGTAAAATATACATTGACATGGAGACGTTCATGGCGGACAGTTAAAAACGTCACCAGAAAGTTAAAAAACAAAGTTAGTGATTCTTAAAACACGGAGAAGACACTGAATGCGCAGGCACAGGTGAAAAGTCGGCCACAGTAGTAAAAACACTCTGGAACAACACACTTAAAACCCACTTGGAGCGCACACGATGAAGAATAAAACTGCCAGCTGGGACCTGCCGAGGGAAAAGGTCAAAGAGTATGGAAAAGGAGGGGAGAGCATGGGGCAGCTGGGGAAGCGGCGGGATGAAGAGAGGAGGGGCATCAGTGGGTTCACGAGGAGGCAGGAGACACGTGGGGCAGGAGAGGAAGAGGGAAGGCAGGGCAGGAGGGAGCACAGAGACACTGGAATGAGGCATAAGAGATGGAGGGGGAGTAGGAGGGGGAAGCCGCTCAGGAGGAGGGAGGGGGAGGAAAGGGAGCCCTGAGGAGGAGGCAGGAAGAAGGGGTTAGAGTTGGTGGGAAGGGTAGATGTCAGGGTGAAGCTCATCATCTGGGAGGGGTAGACGGTGGAAGTTGTGTTGGGAAAGGAGATGGTGGGTGTGGAGATAGAGAGAGGGTGGGACACAACGGTAAAGGCACGGCAACAGGTTTGGGGTGGAGAGGATGGGAGAAACCAGGGGGCGAGGGGGATCAAGGCGGCGGACAATATATAGTGTGTGGATGTGTTCAAGGAAAAGGAGAAGGTGGGGGAAGGGGATGAGATCGTAGAGGATGTGTTTGGGGGATGGAAGGTGGATGCAGAAGGCGAGGCCAAGCGCATGGCGTTGGAGGATTTGGAGGGCTTTATAGAACCGGGGAGGGACGGAAATCCAAGTGATGCTGGCATAACAGAGGATGGGGCGGATCAAGGATTTGTAGGTGTGAAGGATGGTGGAAAGATGCAGACCCCACATCCGGCCGGGCAGGAGTTTCAGGAGGTGGAGGCGGTTGTGAGCTTTGTTTTGGATGGTAAGGAGATGGGGAGTCCAGGTGAGGTGGCGGTCGAGGCCAAGGTATTTGAGGGTAGGAGTGAGGTGGATAGGATGGTCATAAATGGTGAGGTAGAAATCATGGAGGAGGAAGGAATGGGTGGTGTGGCCTATGATGATTGCCTGGGTCTTGGAGGGATTAACATGGAGGAACCACTGGTTGCACCAAGCAGTGAATTGGTCAAGGTGGGTTTGGAGGGTACGTTGGGGTTCAAGGGTAGAATAAAGGGCTAGGAAGGCAGTGTCATCATCGAACTGGAGAAGATGAACAGGAGGGGAGGTTTAGGCATATGAGCAGAGTACAAGAGATGGAGGAGAGGGGAAAGGACAGAACCTTGGGGCACGGCGGTAGAAGGGTAGAAAGTATGCGAGTTGGAATTGTGGATAGTCACATAGGAGGGACGATGGGAGAGGAAGGAAGCAACGAGACGGACGAAGTTGATGGGGAGAGCACAGGTCTGAAGTTTGAAGAGGAGCCTGGGATACCAGACACGGTCACAGGCTTTCTGGAGATCAAGGGAAACAAAGATAGCGGAGCGACGGGAGTTAAGTTGGAGGGAAAGAAGATTGGTAAGTATAAGGAGCTGGTCGTCGGCAGAGAAGGAAGGCCGGAAGCCACATTGGGTAAGAGGAAGGAGGTGGTGCTGGTTAAGGTGGCGGTGAATACGGCGAGAGAGGATGGCCTTGAATACCTTACTGAACACGGAGGTGAGGCAGATTGGACGACAGGAAGAGGTATCAGAAGGGGGTTTGTTAGGTTTAGGGAACAGCAGGACACGGGAAGTCTTCCACAGGTCGGGGTAAGATCCAGTGGAGAGGAGGACATTGTACAGGGTAGCAAGGACAGACAGGAAGGATGGAGGGGATTCCTTGAGGTGATGGTAGGTGACGCCATCATGACCAGGGGCGGTGTTGCGTTTGGAGCGGAGGACAAGGGTGATGTCTTGTGCGGTGATGGGAGTGTTGATGACTGAGAGGGGGTAACCGATCCAAGTACTGGAAGCTAGGGGCGAGTGGGGCGACAGAGTTGTCAGTGCGGTCAAGGATACTGGGGAAGAGGGAGTAATCAAAATAGAGATTGTCAGGAATGGAGAAGACCTCGGATAGGTGGGAAGCAAAATGGTTAGCCATACTGAGGTTGTGAGGAAAGGGTCGATCGTCATGGAGGATGGGGTAATGCAGGGTGGGATGGCTACCAGTTAGGCAGTGGAAGGCTGACCAGTACTTGGAGGAGTTGACAGGGAGGGTGGAGTTGAGGCGTGTGCATGTCTGGGGCCAGTCCCGGCGTTTCTTTGCTGTAAGGAGGTTCCGGATATGTCGCTGTAATTGCCGGTGGCGGGTGAGAGTATCCCAGTCACGAGAGCGGAGGAAGGAGCGGTAGAGCCTGCAGGGATTCACGCAGAAGAAGGATGGCCTGTGGAGGAAGCGTAGGGCAGTGAGGGTGGATGTGTTTGGTAGGGGCATGAGCCTCCACAGTGTCAGTGATGGTCTTCTGAAGGAAGGAAGAGGCATGGGTGATGTCATCAGGGTGGTGAAAGGAGAGGGGGTGGCTTTCGACCTGTAAGGCAATGGATTCCCGGTAGGCATCTCAATTGGCATGCTGGTAGTCATGGACAGACTTTGGAGGATCAGCTGGGCGGGTGGCTGCAGTGGCGGGACAGGTAGGGGAGATGGTGAGAAGGACAGGAAGATGGTCACTACTGACAGGATCACGGACATCAACAGTGATGCGACCAAGGAGGTTGGGGGAAGCGAGGATAACATTGGGGGTGGAGTTACTTTCAGGATGGGTGTGCTGTGGGAGAGGAACAAGGTCACCATGGAGGGTGGCAAGGAACTGATGTCACCGCCGAAGGGTAGGAGGGTCACGGCTGTGGATGATGAGGTCAACGGCGATCACATAGGTGGAGAAGGTACGGTCAACATGGGAAATGAAGTCAAAGGGGAGAGGAGCTGCGGGGCAGATATACACTCCTGGAAATGGAAAAAAGAACACATTGACACCGGTGTGTCAGACCCACCATACTTGCTCCGGACACTGCGAGAGGGCTGTACAAGCAATGATCACACGCACGGCACAGCGGACACACCAGGAACCGCGGTGTTGGCCGTCGAATGGCGCTAGCTCCGCACCATTTGTGCACCGCCGCCGTCAGTGTCAGCCAGTTTGCAGTGGCATACGGAGCTCCATCACAGTGTTTAACACTGGTAGCATGCCGCGACAGCATGGATGTGAACCGTATGGGCAGTTGACGGACTTTGAGCGAGGGCGTATAGTGGGCATGCGGGAGGCTGGGTGGACGTACCGCCGAATTGCTTAACATGTGGGGTGTGAGGACTCCACAGTACATCGATGTTGTCGCCAGTGGTTGGCGGAAGGTGCACGTGCCCGTCGACCTGGGACCGGACCGCAGCGACGCACGGATGCACGCCAAGACCGTAGGATCCTACTCAGTGCCGTAGGGGACCGAACCGCCACTTCCCAGCAAATTAGGGACAGTGTTGCTCCTGGGATATAGGCGAGGACCATTTGCAACCGTCTCCATGAAGCTGGGCTACGGTCCCGCACACCGTTAGGCCGTCTTCCGCTCACACCCCAACGTCGTGCAGCCCGCCTCCAGTGGTGTTGCGACAGGCGTGAATGGAGGGACGAATGCAGACGTGTCGTCTTCAGCGATGAGAGTCGCTTCTGCCTTGGTGCCAATGATGGTCGTATGCGTGTTTGGCGCCGTGCAGGTGACCGCCACAATCAGGGCTGCATATGACCGAGGCACACAGGGCCAACACCCGGTATCATGGTGTGGGGAGCGATCTCGTACACTGGCCGTATACCTCTGGTGATCGTCGAGGGGACACTGAATAGTGCACGGTACATCCAAACCGCCATCGAACCCATCGTTCTACCATTCCTAGAACGGCAAGGGAACTTGCTGTTCCAACAGGACAATGCTCGTCCGCATGTATCCCGTGCCACCCAACGTGCTCTAGAAGTTGTAAGTCAACTACCCTGGCCAGCAAGATCTCCGGATCTGTCCCCCATTGAGCATGTTTGGGACTGGATGAAGTGTCGTCTCACGTGGTGTGCACATCCAGCACGAACGCTGGTCCAACTGAGGCGCCAGGTGGAAATGGCATGGCAAGCCGTTCCACAGGACTACATCCAGCATCTCTACGATCGTCTTCATGGGAGAATAGCAGCCTGCATTGCTGCGAAAGGTGGATATACACTGTACTAGTGCCGACATTGTGCATGCTCTGTTGCCTGTGTCTATGTGCCTGTGGTTCTGTCAGTGTGATCATGTGATGTATCTGACCCCAGGAATGTGTCAATAAAGTTTCCCCTTCCTGGGACAATGAATTCACGGTGTTCTTATTTCAATTTCCAGGAGTGTAGATAGTGGTACAGGTGACGGTGAGGGTGGGAAAAATAGGCTGAGGAGAAGGTGTTCAGTCAGGTCATTGAGGAGGGGTTGTGGCCAGTCAGGGAGATGCCGGAGGTGGCCTATGGCGACCCCTGCCTCAGGCTAGGGGAAGGGGATTATCAGTGCGGTGAAAGAGATAAGGGGAGGTGTGGACAACATGGTGGGGTTGGAGGAAGGTTTCATAAAGGATGAAGGAGTCAACCTAGTGGTGGGAGAAGGTATGCATGAAGCAGTATTTGTTAGCAGAGAGGGAGCGAATGTTGAGGTAGAGGAGACGATACTGTTGACGCGGCAGGAGGTTAGAGGTGGGAGATGGGAAGGGTGTGGGAAGGGGAGAGAGGGTCTTAAACGAGGGTGCCTAGGCGAGTGAAGGTAAAGTAGGCCTGGTTGTGGGAGTATGTGATGTAGGTGTTTAAGTGGAAAACAGAGCGGGCAGCAAGGAAAATGTGCTGGAGTGTGTGGGGGAGCTGGAAGGGGTGGATGTTCTGCAGGACGATGGTGAGGAACTGGATGATGTCTGCTGCTGCAGAGGGAGGGCGGAGGGAATTGTTAAGGTGGATGGCTGGGTCAATGGGGCAAACGGGGACAGTGAGTTCAGGGTTGGTAGGAGGGGGCTTGGCTTTGCATTTGGAGGAATAGGTAGGGTGAGGTTCATTGCAGGTGTTGCAGGACGGGGGGGGGGGGGGGAGACGAGGTTGGGACACTGTTTAAGGAAGTGGGAGGCTTTACAATGGGGGCAGATGGGTGGGTTCTTGCAGTTTTGGGTGAGGTGGTCGATGTAAAGAAGGCAGCGTGGCAGCAGTAGGATTGAGGAGGGGAACGGGACTGGTCAACAGGGTGGCAGCAGTTTAAAATCAGGGTTCCCTGGGTGAGGAGGTGGTCGATGGAGGAGACGGACTCTGTAAAGATATGCATGAGGAAAGTAGGGCCAGAGGAGTTGTAAATACGGCGGGCGGAGCGGACTTCCAGGGTGGGGTGGGCATTCAGTTCCGCTAACACCTCAGCGTCCGTGACCACAGGGCTGAGTTTTGTGATGACGGCTGTGAGGGTTGGCGGACGACGAGGCGGTTGGGGCTGACAAGGAGAGGAGGATGTAAGGAAGGGGGCGAGGGATGCGTAAAGCCCAAAGGTGATGCGAGGAAGGCGCTGGAGGAGATCAGTATGGAAGGATGGAGAGGGAGACTCTATGAGAATAGAGTCTCTGCGAGGGATAAGTTGGGTGATGGATGCACTGGGGATGTACATCCGGATTTCAAGGGTGAGGGTTGTCGCGTCGCTGAGAAGCTCGCCAATTTATATGGTGGCCTTCTAGAACAGTGCAGGCGCCAGCGGGGCATAACGTCATCGAAGACCAATCGTAGACGGCGTCGAATATCAGAGCCCTCTCCTGGAGAAACGGGTCGCGGTCTGCGGAAGCACGCCGCGGCGCGAGAAATGCGGCCGGGAGCGACGGACCCCGTTCGCGCACGCGAGGTGTTGGCGTGCAATTTAAGCATCTGCGCTAAGGCTTCCCATCTGCATTAACTCGGCGCGGTTGCTAATCTGTAGCTGACGATTCCTTAGTGCCGCCAAGGCGGGTTCCCAGGCTTTGCTCAGGTGCAACCCCGTGTCTTTGTTTGTTAGGTCACTGTTTATAAGTATTTCGACCGCCTCTTTGATGATGGAGTCCCAGTATGTGGAAGCATGCGCGAGGATCTTGGTTTCTTCGTAATTAATGCCATGTCCCGTGTCAAGGCAGTGTTCAGCAACCGCAGATTTCTCTGGCTGACCCAACCTCGTGTGACGTTTATGTTCGTCGCATCTGTCTATGACCGTCGACACGTCTGGCCAATATAAGATTTCCCACATTGGCTCAGGGTTTTGTATATTCCTGGTCTCCCCAGCCCCGCTGGCGCATGCGCTGTTCTAGAAAGCCAGCATATAAATTGGCGAGCTTCTCAGCGACGCGACAGTAGCACCTGAAAATGGCGGGCAGTTGTCTTCCTGAAATATTGTGCGGTTTCTACAATATTATCTGGAGTAATTCCCGGGAACCTATCAAGTATAAGAGTATTGTTAGATTATGTACTGAGTGTTGATGCCACATGCTGCACCAATTTTTTTGGAATAATGAGTGAATATTGATGTTTAATGAATGTTGATTCCCTCAGCTACACTCCAATAATGAGGATTATATTGATATATTGATGATTTTTCTAAAATGACAATCTATGATGTTAATATGTATTTTGTGAAAGTTGTGTTCTTTCTAGGAAAATGTGTCTAGCTTTGTGCCACATAATTGGAGATGTTTATGGGAGACTGTCATAGAAGCTTTACACCTAAAAACAATTTTTTCGTAATTTCTTATGAGATGTATGACTGCTTCCCTTTTTTAAAGTTACTTTTACAGGTTCCACTATTTCTGCAGTTCACCTTCATCCTTGTATTATTTCTCTCTTTATTTACTGTGGTGTGTACATTTATCTAGTCACTAATGTATTTGATATTGGTACTCCAGTCTTTATGCTTGCATATACTATAATCACAATTATATTTGCTTTGGCCATAGCAGTTCTTGATCCAAGACGAATGACGATTGACCGTTAATCATTTTCTTTAAAGCAACAGTGCACTACTCTTATCAATCATTCCCATATCCTTTCCATAGTTAGCGATATTGTTATTTAACAGATAGTTTTATGAAGTGCCGAGGGTGCTACACACCTATAAATATTGTGTCTTTACTCAAATGGTACCATACTTTGATTCTATGTTTCTATTTGTCTAATAGGTATTCATACAGGCCATACAGGGTCGTACTTATAAATAATACAGCTATTTATGCACTTTTTTCTTGTAAAAGCCATCTCAACTTATGTATTCTTATTATGAATTATGCATAGGCCTCTGAGTACCATATGAAGTTATACGTAAAGGATATTATGATACTTTCTAAGCTTTGATGTTTATTCTTTGTAAAATTTGACCACTTTGAGCCACAACTTTATGTCTTTAACATTTGGTAGCTACTAAGATCAACATTTATGTATGTAGAAAGGCCTTTTGGCGCCTCTGAACGACTATTTTCTATTCAATTGTTTTAGTTAGTAAGATTTGCATGTACAAGGCCACCTGGAGCCATCCAATTCTTGATTGTCCTGTTACGTTTCTTATGTTACTATAGCACAATATTGCATATACAAGGCCACTGAGGGCCACGGTATAATGTTATGAACCAGTAATGTTCAGTGTAATGTTTGGTTATTCTATGTCTAATTGGCAGCCTGATGCCACATTTATTGATATTGTCATATTCAGAGTTCACTTTCCCTTTTGCCTGTTCACTCTGATATAAAGCATTGTTGCTTCATCCAGTCTGTAACTTCATTAGGATACTGCACTTATTCTGATCAGATTACTCGATGTTGTCATAGGTAGAAAGGGTCATGGTCACTACCTTACCTTTGCTGCTTTTTTTTACCTTCCATTATCCAGTCTCCTACCTCTATTAATGGCACTGGAGCAATTTACTACTGGTATTCATATTTCAACATAAGTGACTATGTATGTTGTTTGTATCTCAGACGAATCTCTACTATTAAGAGCAATGATGATGATGGTCATCATGTTACTGATATGGTAATCGCCAACCACGTTGTCGGCAATCTGTTGCTGAGCACCTCTTGTCTCTGCACGTAACTGAGGAAAATAATACGGATTTCAGATGTATTGGTACACTGAATGCAACCCACATTGGTCACTATTAATTGTTGAACCTGTACAAAACAAAAGGATATGGACTTTATGATACAGTGACTTCAACATGCTCATAGGCTTCAGCCATGACTTTTCCTTTCACTTCCTCAATCCTATACCATTATCTTGACGATTAGGATTGAATACTGATTCTGCTTTACATGATTTATTTGCCAGCAACCTCGTTTACAAGAAAATTCACTCAGATTATAGCCAGATTATGATTTACACTAGTCTACCTGAGCACTATCAATTCTTTCGAGTTTAATGATGTTATAGAATTAGATAAATTTACCACACGTTTGTTGTACAAGGTACTTCCAAATAAATTCCAAATTTGTTAAAGTCTGCTGGAGGGTTGTGAAAGGAGCTTACTGGGGCACACTTGTATGTGGCACCAGAATAAGATAAGTATATCAATAAATTAAAATGAAGCTAGTGTACTATAAACAATGAATGTCTCTGATAGGCTCGATATGTGGATCGCTGACTTAGCGCGACCACAGAGCCAACGATACTGTACTGTTTTGTTGGAGTAAGAGTGCGCTGGGCGCTCAGTCGTAGTGGCTGTATGTGGGTAAAAGACGATGGAGTAGGCAGTTTCTGTGGTGTGCTGTGTGAAGCCACCAATGTCAATATTGCCGAACATGGAAGCTGAAGTCTTCAGGCAAATAAGATTTAAATAATTATGATTTTTGTTTTTGCCAGCCAGTTGGTATAGATGATTTGGTTGATAATTTGTAATTGTTGAGTAACCCCAGAATGTACATAAAACTGTATTGAGAAAAAGACTAGTTAAATATTTCCTTTTTGCAGTGCTTTTAAGATTTGTTAACAGAACTATGTGTAATTTGAGGATTAGCATATATGTTGAATTAATGAAGTCAGATAATACTTGCTGTTTAAATCTCATTGTTTGTGAATCAATTGTAATGTAGCTTCAATTGTCTGATGTTTTTGAAAAGCTATAATTAACTTGCAATATAATTCCTCTGCCTTGATTGGTAGGGACCGAGCAAACCGTGCTGGCGACACGGAACTTTCCAGAGCGTTGCCTGCTAAGCGACGCCTGGGACGGCGTTACTTCGTCAGCACATGAGAGAGGCGCGTGATCAAGGCGCCCTTCATCGGTGCTGCCTTCCTGTTTCTAGACCGTGGGATGAAAGAATTTACAGGCAGCTAACACTGCCGGCCGTGGCTTGACCGCAGTGGAAAGATGAAGTTACCGTCTGGAGGCTCATATAATAAAGTAAAATCTCCTGCTGTCTGGCTCATCGTTTACAGTAATTCACCATAATCAGTACCGCCTCCCAGTCCGGGTCATATAATTTTCAAAGAAGTTGAGTTTTCTTAAATGTTATCGTTTATCAGCCAATAGAATTTCATATGCATTTCAAGTATTATGGACAGCATTGCACACTACTGAACCTGTAGTTAGCATATTCACATTTTTTATGAGAGTCCAGAATATATCGCATTACTCCGTTTGCCACTTTAGAGGTAAGACAATTTAATTTATTTGTTATGTGCACAGGGACCGAAGTTATTAATTTTGGTCAGGACCAGATGATTCAGTGCGTAAGGGGCTGAATGTATTTTGCAGTGACTGTATTTCTTTATTGGTATTGTTAGTTGCATTACCCACTCGATTTGTAAAGTTTGGCTAACAATAACACAGATTAAGCACACCACTTGCAATTACAACACGACAAATCGAGTAGATTAGATTAGATTAGATCAATACTTGTTCCATAGATCATGAATACGACACTTCGTAATGATGTGGAACGTGTCAGGTTAATAAAAGATGTCTGTACAAGAAATTACATTACATAAAATATTGCATGACACTAATGATTAAGTTTTTTTTTAGTTTATATCTAAAAATTCAGCCAATGAGTAGAAGGAGTTGTCATGTAGAAATTCTTTTAATTTATTTTTAAATGTTAGTTGGCTATCTGTCAGGCTTTTGATGCTGTTTGGTAGGTGCCCAAAGACTTTTGTGGCAGCATAATTTACCCCTTTCTGTGCCAAAGTCAGATTTAACCCTGCATAGTGAAGATCATCCTTTCTCCTGGTGTTATAGGTATGCACACTGCTATTACTTTTGAATTGGGTTGGATTATTATCAACAAATTTCATAAGGGAATATATATACTGTGAGGTTACTGTGAGGATCCCTAGATCCTTAAATAGATGTCTGCAGGATGACCGTGGGTGGGCTCCAGCAATTATTCTGATTACACGTTTTTGTGCAATGAATACTTTTCTACTCAACGATGAATTACCCCAGAATATGATGCAATACGAAAGCAGTGAATGAAAGTAGGCATAGTAAGCTAATTTACTGAGATTCTTATCACCAAAATTTGCAATAACCCTAATAGCATACGTAGCTGAACTCAGACGTTTCAGCAGACCATCAATGTGTTGCTTCCAGTTTAACCTCTCATCAATGGACACACCTAAAAATTTTGAAAATTCTACCTTAGCTACAGACTTCTGTTCAAATTCTATACTTATTACTGGAGTTGTGCCATTTACTGTACGGAACTGTATATACTGTGTATTATCAAAATTTAAAGAGTGTCCGTTTGCTGAGAACCACTTAATAATTTTGTGAAAAACATCATTAACAATTACATCACTTAGTTCTTGGTTTTTGGATGTGATTACTATACTTGTATCATCAGCAAAAAGAACTAACTTTGCATCTTCATCAATGTGGAATGGTAAGTCATTAATGTATATCAAGAACAGTAAAGGACCTAAGACCGAACCCTGTGGGACCCCGTGCTTGATAGCACCCCAGTTTGAGGAATCAGCTGTTGTTTTAACATTAGACGAACCACTTATTTCAACTTTCTGCATTCTTCCAGTTAAGTATGAATTAAACCATTTGTGCACTGCCCCACTCAAACCATAATGATTTAGCTTATCTAAAAGAATTCCATGATTTACACAATCAAAGGCCTTTGAGAGATCACAAAAAATACCAATGGGTGATGTCCGGTTATTCAGAGCATTTAATATTTGATCAGTGAAAGCATATATAGCATTTTCTGTTGAAAAGCCTTTCTGAAAACCAAACTGACATTTTGTAGCACTTTATTTTTACAAATATGGGAGGCTACTCTTGAATACATTACTTTCTCAAAAATTTTTGATAGAGCTGTCAGAAGGGAGATTGGGCGGTAGTTGTTGACATCCGACGTATCCCCCTTTTTATGCAATGGTTTTACAATGGCATATTTCAGTCTATCAGGGAAAACACCCTGCTCCAAAGAGCTATTACATACGTGGCTGAGAATCCTACTTATCTGTGGGGAACAAGCTTTAAGTACTTTGCTGGAAATGCCATCAATTCCGTAAGAGCTTTTACTTTTCAGTGAGTTTATTATTTTACTGATTTCAGAGGGAGAGGTTGGTGGAATTACAGTTGTTTCAAACTGCGCAGGTATGGCCTCTTCTATTAATAGCCTTGCCTCTTCTAGTGAAGATCTAGATCCTATTTTCTCCACAACATTTAAAAAATGATTATTCAAAATATTTTCAATTTCTGATTGTTTGTTAGTGCACTTGTCATTCAGTTTTATTGCAATAAAGTCTTCCTGTGCTCTTGGTTGCCCTGTTTCCCTTTCAATAATATTCCAAATTGCTTTAATTTTATTATCAGAGTTACTGATCTCAGACATGATACACATGCTTCTGGACTTTTTAATAACTTTTCTTAGTACCGCACAATAGTTTTTATAATATTGAACAATTTCGGGGTCAGTACTCCCTCTTGCTGTTAGATACAGTTCTCTTTTACGGTTGCAAGATATTCTTATTCCTTTAGTTAGCCAAGGTTTTTCATATGTTTTCTTGGAATTATGTTTAACTATTTTCTTGGGAAAACAATTTTCAAATACCCTTAAAAATGTATTGTGAAATAAGTTATATTTCAAGTTTGCATCGGGTTCCTTATACACTTCATCCCAGTCTAGCTGCTGTAGGCTTTCCCTAAAGTTTGCAATATTTATATTGTTAATTGAACGCACTGCTTTGAAAGTCTGATTTATTATACTGCATGGAGCTATGTCATGTACTGTAACAAGCTGTGCACTATGATCTGAAAGACCATTCTCAACAGGATAAGCATTTATGTCCTTAAACTTATCTTGGTCTATAAAAAAGTTATCTATCAATGTACTGCTGTTCTTTGTTATCCGAGTAGGAAAATCAATGACGGAGCTCAAATTGAAAGAACTGAGTAATACTAAAAGGTCATTCTTCCTATTACACTCTTTCAGGGAATCCTGTATCCACTACAAACTTAATACTTCATTCAACGTAATCGTGAAGTTTATTATTTCATTATATTAAGGAACGTTATACTTGGCGACAGGTCTGCCAGGATGTTCGCTTTCTGAAATCTTTGATATTAAAATTGCAGGACGACTTGCGCACCTACGTTCTTCCCCGTATAAATAGAAATATTGTCTTTTGCTTTATAAACTGTAAGGCGGGCATGCCTTCTCCTCCTACAATATTGTGCCATCTTCTGTGTGAGCGGTCCAATGCTGTTGCTCGAGCGGCCACACGAAGATTGACGCCTTCTTACCAAATTCATTATTACTATAGACAAAACTGTTGCATCCTTGAGCCCCTTGTTCTCGATGTACATCTATAGGTTCTCGGCTGACGCTGTGGATCAGGAATTTTGTAAGTCCGGAGATGCATTATCGCACACGTATGCTGTAGTCTTTCTTGCAGCACGCACATCGCGATAAGTGGTTGCGTAATCACTGAGGTCAACGGCCACACAGAGTGTATCCCATGTCGCTGATGCAATATGCTCATTAATTAAGCAAGCGATTTGTAGTTTTTTTTATAAGGATCAGGGAAAATGAATAATTTATTTAATTTCTATAATATTAGGTGAGATCATCTTGTTGATTCCTTTAACCCAGACTGACACAGATTCAGATTCATTTATTTTATTATTATTTATTATTTCATATTTATAAAAGAACGTTACATTTGTTAATCTCGTCCTCTTAGAGCTAAAAATTTATCATTCTCCATATCATTGGCCGAAAGTCCGGATTTTTTAAAAATGTGTTACTGGATGGAGCGATTAATTACTTATTAATGCTCTGTGCACTGAATCCGTTTTCTTTATCCTAACATCTGAAAAGATAACTCAAATATTTACTTCGATTTCACTGGTGAATTTGATCTTATGAATCAAACTACACTACCGGCCATTAAAATCTACACCACGAAGATGACGTGCTACAGAGGCGAAATTTAGCCGACAGGAAGAAGATGCTGTGATACGCAAATGATTAGCTTTACAGAGCATTCACACAAGGTTGGCGTCGCTGGCGACACCTCCAACGTGCTGACATCAGGAAAGTTTCCAACCGATTTCTCATACACAAACAGCAGTTGAATGGCGTTGCCTGGTGAAACGGTGTTGTGATGCCTCGTGTAAGGAGGAGAAATGCGTACCATCACCAGAATATGGAATCGGTAGGTTCAGGGGGGTAATACGGAACGCCGTTCTGGTTGCCAACGGCCTCGTATCACTAGCAGTCTAGATGACAGGCATCTTATCCGCATGGCTGTAACGGAGCGTGCAGCCACGTCTCGATCCCTGAGTCAACAGATGGGGACGTTTGCAAGACAACAACCATCTGCACGAACTGTTCGACGACGTTTGCAGCAGCATGGACTATCAGCTCGGAGACCACGGCTGCGGTTACCCTTGACGCTGCATCACAGACAGGAACGCCTGTGATGGTGTACTCATCGACGAAACTTGGTTTTCGAATGGCAAAGGGTGCTCGAATGGCAAAACGTCATTTTTTCGGATAAATGCAGGTTCTGTGTACAGCATCGTGGTGGTCGCATCCGTGTTTGGCGACATCGCGGTGAACGCACACTGGAAGCGTGTATTGGTCATCGCCATACTGACGTATCACCCAGCGTGATGGCATAAGGTGCCATTGCTTACACGTTTCGGTCACCTCTTGTTCGCATTGACGGCACTTCGAATAGTGGACGTTACATTTCAGATGTGTTACGACCCGGGGTTCTACCCTTCATTCGATCCCTGCGAAACCCTACATTTCAGCAGGATAATGCACGACCGCGTATTCTAGGTCCTGTACGGGCCTTTCTGGATACAGAAAATGTTCGACTGCTGCCCTGGCCAGCACTTTCTCCAGGTCTTTCACCAACTGAGAACGTCTGGTCAATGGTGGCCGAGCAACTGGCTTGTCACAATATGCCAGTCACTACTCCTGATGAATGTGGTGTCGTGTTGAAGCCACATGCAGAGCTGTACATGTACACGCCATCAATGCTCTGTTTGACTCAATGCCCAGGCGTGTCAAGGCCTTTATTACAACCACAGGTGGTTGTTCTGGGTACTGATTTCTCAGGATCTATGCACCCAAATTGCGTGAAAATGTAATCACATGTCAGTTCTAGTATAATATATTTGTCCAATGAATACCCGTTTATCATCTGCATTTCTTCTTGGTGTAGCAATTTTAATGGCCAGTAGTGTAGTTGTGAATGCACATTATCAATGTCCTTCTGTCAATGGAACTAAGGTGTCATCAACGCATCGTTTGTAATAAACGACTTTGTCGGTTGGTGGTTAATGAGTATGTCGACCGAGATTCCAGTCTATGGCTCACACTACGGTCACGAGAAGGCGTTGCTATACAAACTCGAAAGGAGTGCGCGGTGACCGTCGCACTCGCGCAGTGGAAGCGTTGGCGTACCCGTGCCGCGAAATGGCTGAGATGCATTTGATTTATGGCACAGCCAAATGAAATGGATGAGAAACATTGCGATTGTCTCGTTGGAAATATTACGATAGAAAGGTGCCTTGTAACACATTATTCGCCACCCTGCATCGACGATTGTGTGAAACCGGCTCGTTCTATGTGCACAAGGCGGATGGTGGTTGCCAGCACGGAAAAATTCGGCGGAAGAAAGCGTTCTCCAAAGGGAGCAGTGCACGTCGTCTACAAGTACACGAGGCGTATCCCGCGACAATGATATCCCCCAGTCCTACATCTGGTGCGTTATACACGAGGAACGACTGTATCTGTTTCATATCCGACACGTCCAGGCACTGCAACCAGGGGACTAACAAGCGCATGGGAATCGCGCAGTGGTTACTGCAGAAATCCTCTGCAGACCAAAGCTGCACAAGAGTGCCCTCTTCACCGAGAAGGCTGCGTTCTCACTCGATGGTGTGATGAACGTTCACAATCTGGATACGTATGCGGATGTGAATTTACCATTAACGTGTGGGCTGACATCATCGGGGACTGTTTGATTGAGCCGTACATTCTCCCGGACCGACATGATGGTCGCAAGTCTCTCGTATTCCTTCAATAGGTTCTGCTGGGCATGCCGAATGAAGTTCCCACGCCTATTCGTCGCCGTATTCGATTTCAGCATGACGGAGACCCCGCGCATGTCAGCAGACAACTGAGGGCACGTCTGCAGACAACCACTGGATTGGTCGCGGTCGGCCAGCCGCATGGTCACCACGATCGCTCGATCCGTCACCAATCGATTTTTTCCTGCGGGAGTATCTGAAGGGCTTTGTATATGAAACATGTGTTACATTGCCCGAGGACCCAATGGGCAGTATTGTTTAGTGAGCAGCGTGTCTTCGAAATACACCAGGTGTCTTTGAGTGGGTGCACGGATCAATGCAGCATAGATGTCAAGCATGTCTCGATGCATCTGGACAAAATCCTTAAGCATCTTCCGTAGTGGGCGCCAACATGTAGCACGTGACTAAATAACTGCAATGCTATTTAGTAGTCCCGGATGGCCTTTGAGACCCCCGGTTCCTATGTGATAACTGATCCTTGCTGAATGCACGATGTACCATGTACGTTTTTAAAAGTTTTTTTGAATCACCCTATATATCCATCTCCTGCCCCCCGCTGCCCATCTCCTCTTGAAACCTTCCCGTCTCCTCTATACCTCTTTTGTACAGTAACCTATGAAACCTTTCCTTAGAATTTCTGTCTCTTGCTTAATAATAACAAATGAAATCTTCCCTTTGAAATTTATTCTCTTTCTCTATCTTCGCATACAAACTTAATTGCTGCTTTTTAAAAGTGATTTTCTGATTATTTCGACGAAACATAGAATGTGTCGTCGTCGTGGCCCTTCATTCAACGTAATCGTGAAGTTTATTATTTCATTATATTAAGGAACGTTATACTTGGCGACAGGTCTGCCAGGATGTTCGCTTTCTGAAATCTTTGATATTAAAATTGCAGGACGACTTGCGCACCTACGTTCTTCCCCGTATAAATAGAAATATTGTCTTTTGCTTTATAAACTGTAAGGCGGGCATGCCTTCTCCTCCTACAATATTGTGCCATCTTCTGTGTGAGCGGTCCAATGCTGTTGCTCGAGCGGCCACACGAAGATTGACGCCTTCTTACCAAATTCATTATTACTATAGACAAAACTGTTGCATCCTTGAGCCCCTTGTTCTCGATGTACATCTATAGGTTCTCGGCTGACGCTGTGGATCAGGAATTTTGTAAGTCCGGAGATGCATTATCGCACACGTATGCTGTAGTCTTTCTTGCAGCACGCACATCGCGATAAGTGGTTGCGTAATCACTGAGGTCAACGGCCACACAGAGTGTATCCCATGTCGCTGATGCAATATGCTCATTAATTAAGCAAGCGATTTGTAGTTTTTTTTTATAAGGATCAGGGAAAATGAATAATTTATTTAATTTCTATAATATTAGGTGAGATCATCTTGTTGATTCCTTTAACCCAGACTGACACAGATTCAGATTCATTTATTTTATTATTATTTATTATTTCATATTTATAAAAGAACGTTACATTTGTTAATCTCGTCCTCTTAGAGCTAAAAATTTATCATTCTCCATATCATTGGCCGAAAGTCCGGATTTTTTAAAAATGTGTTACTGGATGGAGCGATTAATTACTTATTAATGCTCTGTGCACTGAATCCGTTTTCTTTATCCTAACATCTGAAAAGATAACTCAAATATTTACTTCGATTTCACTGGTGAATTTGATCTTATGAATCAAACTACACTACCGGCCATTAAAATCTACACCACGAAGATGACGTGCTACAGAGGCGAAATTTAGCCGACAGGAAGAAGATGCTGTGATACGCAAATGATTAGCTTTACAGAGCATTCACACAAGGTTGGCGTCGCTGGCGACACCTCCAACGTGCTGACATCAGGAAAGTTTCCAACCGATTTCTCATACACAAACAGCAGTTGAATGGCGTTGCCTGGTGAAACGGTGTTGTGATGCCTCGTGTAAGGAGGAGAAATGCGTACCATCACCAGAATATGGAATCGGTAGGTTCAGGGGGGTAATACGGAACGCCGTTCTGGTTGCCAACGGCCTCGTATCACTAGCAGTCTAGATGACAGGCATCTTATCCGCATGGCTGTAACGGAGCGTGCAGCCACGTCTCGATCCCTGAGTCAACAGATGGGGACGTTTGCAAGACAACAACCATCTGCACGAACTGTTCGACGACGTTTGCAGCAGCATGGACTATCAGCTCGGAGACCACGGCTGCGGTTACCCTTGACGCTGCATCACAGACAGGAACGCCTGTGATGGTGTACTCATCGACGAAACTTGGTTTTCGAATGGCAAAGGGTGCTCGAATGGCAAAACGTCATTTTTTCGGATAAATGCAGGTTCTGTGTACAGCATCGTGGTGGTCGCATCCGTGTTTGGCGACATCGCGGTGAACGCACACTGGAAGCGTGTATTGGTCATCGCCATACTGACGTATCACCCAGCGTGATGGCATAAGGTGCCATTGCTTACACGTTTCGGTCACCTCTTGTTCGCATTGACGGCACTTCGAATAGTGGACGTTACATTTCAGATGTGTTACGACCCGGGGTTCTACCCTTCATTCGATCCCTGCGAAACCCTACATTTCAGCAGGATAATGCACGACCGCGTATTCTAGGTCCTGTACGGGCCTTTCTGGATACAGAAAATGTTCGACTGCTGCCCTGGCCAGCACTTTCTCCAGGTCTTTCACCAACTGAGAACGTCTGGTCAATGGTGGCCGAGCAACTGGCTTGTCACAATATGCCAGTCACTACTCCTGATGAATGTGGTGTCGTGTTGAAGCCACATGCAGAGCTGTACATGTACACGCCATCAATGCTCTGTTTGACTCAATGCCCAGGCGTGTCAAGGCCTTTATTACAACCACAGGTGGTTGTTCTGGGTACTGATTTCTCAGGATCTATGCACCCAAATTGCGTGAAAATGTAATCACATGTCAGTTCTAGTATAATATATTTGTCCAATGAATACCCGTTTATCATCTGCATTTCTTCTTGGTGTAGCAATTTTAATGGCCAGTAGTGTAGTTGTGAATGCACATTATCAATGTCCTTCTGTCAATGGAACTAAGGTGTCATCAACGCATCGTTTGTAATAAACGACTTTGTCGGTTGGTGGTTAATGAGTATGTCGACCGAGATTCCAGTCTATGGCTCACACTACGGTCACGAGAAGGCGTTGCTATACAAACTCGAAAGGAGTGCGCGGTGACCGTCGCACTCGCGCAGTGGAAGCGTTGGCGTACCCGTGCCGCGAAATGGCTGAGATGCATTTGATTTATGGCACAGCCAAATGAAATGGATGAGAAACATTGCGATTGTCTCGTTGGAAATATTACGATAGAAAGGTGCCTTGTAACACATTATTCGCCACCCTGCATCGACGATTGTGTGAAACCGGCTCGTTCTATGTGCACAAGGCGGATGGTGGTTGCCAGCACGGAAAAATTCGGCGGAAGAAAGCGTTCTCCAAAGGGAGCAGTGCACGTCGTCTACAAGTACACGAGGCGTATCCCGCGACAATGATATCCCCCAGTCCTACATCTGGTGCGTTATACACGAGGAACGACTGTATCTGTTTCATATCCGACACGTCCAGGCACTGCAACCAGGGGACTAACAAGCGCATGGGAATCGCGCAGTGGTTACTGCAGAAATCCTCTGCAGACCAAAGCTGCACAAGAGTGCCCTCTTCACCGAGAAGGCTGCGTTCTCACTCGATGGTGTGATGAACGTTCACAATCTGGATACGTATGCGGATGTGAATTTACCATTAACGTGTGGGCTGACATCATCGGGGACTGTTTGATTGAGCCGTACATTCTCCCGGACCGACATGATGGTCGCAAGTCTCTCGTATTCCTTCAATAGGTTCTGCTGGGCATGCCGAATGAAGTTCCCACGCCTATTCGTCGCCGTATTCGATTTCAGCATGACGGAGACCCCGCGCATGTCAGCAGACAACTGAGGGCACGTCTGCAGACAACCACTGGATTGGTCGCGGTCGGCCAGCCGCATGGTCACCACGATCGCTCGATCCGTCACCAATCGATTTTTTCCTGCGGGAGTATCTGAAGGGCTTTGTATATGAAACATGTGTTACATTGCCCGAGGACCCAATGGGCAGTATTGTTTAGTGAGCAGCGTGTCTTCGAAATACACCAGGTGTCTTTGAGTGGGTGCACGGATCAATGCAGCATAGATGTCAAGCATGTCTCGATGCATCTGGACAAAATCCTTAAGCATCTTCCGTAGTGGGCGCCAACATGTAGCACGTGACTAAATAACTGCAATGCTATTTAGTAGTCCCGGATGGCCTTTGAGACCCCCGGTTCCTATGTGATAACTGATCCTTGCTGAATGCACGATGTACCATGTACGTTTTTAAAAGTTTTTTTGAATCACCCTATATATCCATCTCCTGCCCCCCGCTGCCCATCTCCTCTTGAAACCTTCCCGTCTCCTCTATACCTCTTTTGTACAGTAACCTATGAAACCTTTCCTTAGAATTTCTGTCTCTTGCTTAATAATAACAAATGAAATCTTCCCTTTGAAATTTATTCTCTTTCTCTATCTTCGCATACAAACTTAATTGCTGCTTTTTAAAAGTGATTTTCTGATTATTTCGACGAAACATAGAATGTGTCGTCGTCGTGGCCCTCAGTCGTTACCTGCAATAACCCAAAACTGTTCCTTACCTTTTTTACTGTTACTGGATCGCCATCTGACTGCTACATCGAAATGCGACATAAATATACTTACTCTGGTTCACTATACTCTATTAACTGCTGGTGGGCTGTCATAATAAGTGGCTGTATTTATTACCAAAGCTGACCTTGTTCTTTAATAGCAAAGCTGACGTTATTCTTTAATTAATTTGACTGAAGTTACGTAATTCATAGTTACACTTTTTCGTGACAACGATGAAATTTTTGCAGAGTTTTATGTTGATGTTTTTTGGGATGGATTATAACCAGTAATGCAACATTGCTGGCAAATATTAATTGTATTCTGAAAACGCTTCAAATATTTACTGTTGGTAATGAAATGATTTTACAAATGTTCAAATGGGACTTACTTTTTACAATAATCTTACAACTAGCATTGCGCAAACATACCTTCAGTAGTCTTGAGTTTCGCAAAGAAAATAATTCAATAATATTAGTTCCTCTTATGATAATAGTTAGTTGATGTCTCTGTACATCCGTTTATAATCTCTTGTACATCATAGTTGGTGGCTGACAGGCACACCACTCCTCTCAACCTCTCGCTTCAGACCAGCTATCGACTCGCTTCACATATCGCTTACTACTGACTTCCTACGAACGCTGAAGTGCGGTCTCTCTTGTCAACAATACTTTGGTGCACACATTCCCTGCTACCACAGTTATTTCCAACATGACAAATATTAATTATTCCTACTTAATCCTATCAATAAAATATAAAAATCTTTCATAAATTGTGATTTGACAATAGACAATAGAAATATACACGTCTTACACTCTGTATCCTTCTATCTAACCTTGAGCTTTGTTTGTTGTTATTGAAAACGAAACCTTGATTGGGAATTGAAGTTTGTTCAAATGAATGGGTAAATCGCTTGGGATGATTGGTATACAGGTAAGAGAGAGACCCCTCCAGGTACTGGAGACGATAGTAGCTTCAATGACAGTGTTTGGCATATTTTAATTTGCAAACACGGGGAGGATTACAAACTTTCGGACGATTCAGATTCCTTAGTAGTACTCTAATTATAAGCTGATAAGCTACCAATGCGGCTTGCCTTTTTCTCAGTGAAAACCGGCTGCGAGGAATAAAACAAAACAGCACATTTTTGTGCGTAAAATTGAAGCCTGGAAATGGGAAATACTGAAAGTGCCATAATTGTGCAATGTCAGATTTTTCATGGAGTCAATTGTTTGTGCCAAGACAAATAACATGGAAAAGGTTGGAAGTACCGCAAGGGTTTCCTTTTAGTTTACAAGACATCCTATGGATGTAGGTGAATGGATGTTCCATTGACAACAGGACGGTGAACGATGAATGTGCAATGCGCCTAAAGAAAGTGACTGTTGTAACCTATGTCTGCTGTGAGCTCCTACCATTACAATACTTTGAATTTTTGGTTATTTGTTTTGATATTGTTTATTGCTATCATGGAAAGGAAACGAAAGGTCACTGCCTTAAAAAAAAAAAAAAAAACTCAGAGTTAGGAATTCATGGAAGAACACATTCAACGTATAAAGGAACAGCTGTTGCTCCTAAGCAGCCACCAACATGTGATGTAAGTTCGAAGCGTAGGTATTGCTGTGTGTTTTGCATTATAATAAAATTGCTACTCCCATTTCTATTATACAAGGTGGTCCATTGATCGTGACCGGCAAAATATCTCACGAAATAAGCGTCAAACGAAAAAACTAAGAAGAACGAAGCTGCGTTTTTTTTAAGTAGGCACCCCCATTTTTTATTACTATTCGTGTAGTACGTAAAGAAATATGAACGTCTTAGTTGGACCACTTTTTTCGCTTTGTGATAGATGGCGCTGTAATACAAACATATGGCTCACAATTTTAGAAGAACAGTTGGTAACAGGTAGGTTTTTTAAATTAAAATACAGAACGTAGGTACGTTTGAACATTTTATTTCGGTTGTTCCAATGTGATAAATGTACCTTTGTGAACTTGTCATTTCTGAGAACGCATGATGTTACAGCGTGATTACGTGTAAATACCATATTAATGCAATAATTGCTCCAAATGATGCCCGTCAACCTCGATGCATTTGGTAAAACGTGTAAAGGCGGGTCCACACCGAGCGCGCTTTGCCGCGCCGCGCTGCGCAAAACGGCCTTGCGCGGCTCTGCGCGCTCAGTGTGGACGGCGAACCGCGCAGTTTTCCGGCTGTTGTCGGTACATGAGAGGAACTGGCGCGGTTGCGCGCGCTCCGCTTACACGGGGTTTCGGCTCGATCCATCTTCAGACCACGCGCGAGCTCCAAATGGAACACAGTGCGCGCCTCGGAGCGGCACACTCATCTCTGCCACAGCAGTGCGCGGGCTGCAGCAGCGCGGCGCGGCGCGCTCGGCGTGGACCCGCCTTAACGACATTCCTCTCAACAGCGAGTAGTTCGCCTTCCGTAATGTTCGCACATGCACTGACAATGCGCTGACGCATGTTGTCAGGCATTGTCGGAGGATCACGATAGCAAATATCCTTCAACTTTTCCCACAGAAAGAAATCGGGGAAGGCAGATCCGGTGAACGTGTGGGCCATGGTGCTTCGACGACCAATCCACCTGTCATGAAATATGCTATTCAATACCGCTTCAACCGCACGCGAGCTATGTGCCAGACATGCATCATGTTGGGAGTAGAATGAAATTTTCACTCTGTAGCGGAGTGTGCGCTGATATGAAACTTCCTGGCAGATTAAAACTGTGTCCCGGACCGAGACTCGAACTCGAGACCTCTGCCTTTCGCGGGCAAGTGCTCTACCACTGAGCTACCCAAGCACGACTCACGCCCAGTCCTCACAGCTTTAATTCTGCCAGTACCTCGTCTCCTACCGTCCAAACTTCACAGAAGCTCCCCTGCGAACCTTGCAGAACTAGCACTCCTGGAAGAAAGGATTTTGCGGAGACATGACTTAGCCACAGCCTGGGGGATGTTTCTAGAATGAAATTTTTACACTACGGCGGAGTGTGCGCTGAAATGAAACTTCTTCCAAGAGTGCTAGTTCTGAAAGGTTCGCAGGAGAGCTTCTGTGAAGTTTGGAAGGTAGGAGACGAGGTCCTGGCGGAATGAAAGGTGTTAGGACGGGGCGTGAGTCGAGCTTGGGTAGCTGAGTGGGCAGTCTGCTTTCGGCCGCGGTGGGGCGAGGACGTCCGCTGCGCCCCGCCGTGCGCGACCGTAAGCGCTTGCTTGTGTTTACCTTCTCGCGGCGCGAGTTGTATTTGTTCCAAGTTCGGTGCGACTATGGCACACACATGGCGCCAAAATACGATCAAAATTACCTTCCAACCAGATCACGCTTGTTCTCGAACCTATGAAATAGAACAGTTCATACGCGACGATCTACGTTGAGATCCGGCGACTGTCGTCGGAATACATTTTTCTATAAAGGCGAGCGTGGTTTACGTTAAAATGACCAGTTTGGAGGTCTGCGCGACAGTGGTATCTAAATACGCGAACTCATTCAGATTCAAACATTTTGATGGGCATATCAGTGCAGTGACGGTGGTTCATGAAGGCATGGGCCTAAGAATTATAAGGGTTTTTGAGCTCCCCTTCGAGGTCCCAGAGGAAGTTGTCAAGGACGCCTTCCGACCATATGGCAATGTCATCAGCCACGTTGCAGGAAAGTGGCAAACTTTTTGACATATGAGGTCTATAATGGTGTGTGCCAAATTCAACTTGAGTTCAAGAAACATGTGCCGTCCTATCTGAACATCGGTGACTACGTGCAATCATAATGTACGACGGTCAACCGCGTACCTATTCCGGATGTGGGCAGGAAGGCCATGTTCGATCGAGCTGCTTACAACGTAGAATTACGCAGATACTAGTGGGAGACTCCGTTTTCCCGATGGGGACGACAATCCTTCTCCTCACGTACGCTCAGACGACGATGCGCATCATAGATGAGGACGAAACGGGCGATCGGGCACATCCATCGACGTCAGAAGGACCAAGGGAGGAAGAGGCAACAACAGCAGCAACAAACCCCCCCGGAATCCAGACGCAACATAACATTCAGGACGAGATGGACGTTGTAATGGTACTTGAATTACGTAACCATTGTGGTACCTCACCTGAACCTCTCGATACTAGTAATATTCTACTGTGTTTCTGTTAACTACTTAACATATTTCTGAGACAACATTCAGATTTGATTTCATTTGTGATACATCGATATGTTAATATTGCAATGATATTATTCTTACGTGTATTCTTTCTTTTGTCACTATGATCCTTGACGTACTTGTAACTCTGATTTTTGGGCGCGTAAGCGATTAATAGTTAGTCAGTTGTTGAGTTGTTAGGGAGTCGGACCTTGAAAAGGTCAAGTCTTGGACGTCATGTTGGAAAGACGCATATTATAGTTGGCTTATAAAATGTGAGGAAGATGTTTTCAAGTATGTTTTGTATTGTGAAGTGATGTTTTGTGTGATACGTGATATTGCAATAAAAGCAATTAAAAAGGAAGTGTAACTAAAATTCTAAGTGCTGATTTTTTTTTACATCACCATTGTCCAGCAAAAGTGTAATCCTCAAGAATGATTTGTGAAGCGCATCTACAAAACTTTTGAATATAGCACAATAAAACCTAGGCCTCTTTGCATCCGAGCTTGGAATCATAACTACCTAGATTTCCAACGATTGAGCCATGATAATACGAGACCAGCGTGGGAAACACAAAAAGATGAGTGCCTAGTTTTTTGATTATTACATGAAATAACTTTATTAACTGTGCTCTAATGACATCTGCGACATAATATGACTGTTGTTACCCGAAAATGCAGTATTTAGCAGCGTGAGCAACACCACAATCGTTATTAAATGCTGACCTTTGTTGTGGTAGGGTTGTTAGAACTTGGACGCGAACATTGTCCCGACCGTTGATTTCCTAGCGGAAGCTGATACGACGCTGGATTGCCTCCCACATTCGGATACAGATGTCCACGTTCGAAAGCAACGTTCACCTCGACGACGCAAGCGACGTCGACGGACCCCTACTACGATTGCATCCTACACACGCCCGGTCAAGAAGGCGACATCTCGTCAGACGGTATGGATGCTGCACCTGCTGAGGGTCTAAGTGGCGTAGACGGTTCGCTTGCCCATACTACGAGTGCCCAGCTACTTGCACCACAGATGCAGCAGGTCGTGTCCACCTCTACCAAAGGCGACGTGGGTGAGAGAGATTTAGGCGCCAATCAGCTACACAGCATCGTGTTGCACCCAGTGTGGTCGGACGATGTTGAGGAACTACCTGGAGAGGGCACAGGTGACATGGGTGTGGGTGGCATTGGGGATGCCACTCCTAGCGTGAAAGACTCATAATCTGTAACGGGTTGGGTGGGTCCGGCATCTCTTGCGATTATCTTCGATTGCCATGGCGTCTACCCTAGGTAAAGAGGCTAGGCAGCACACAATTCGCCTTGCCACAATCAATATCAACGCGATAAGGGCACCACACAAAATGACAATGCTACAACGCATGCTCGATACGGCGGACATCGACATGGCCTTCTTACAGGAAGTATGTGTCGCTAGTTTCCCTGACTTTCACAGATATACCGCCCACATCTCCCACGCCTCTTCTACCGATTGTGGTGTGGCTGTCTTGCTACGGGAAGGCTTGGCGGCTATGGACGTATTGTACTTACCGAGTGCAAGAGTCATGGCCTAACTGTCAACGGTGTACGACTCATCAATGTATATGCCCCTCCAGGATCAGGGAGATGGAGAGATCGGGCCCGGTTTTTCTCGGAAGATATTACGTCTATTTACGGGACGCATAGACGATCTGGTGATTGGAGGAGATTTTAGCTGTACTTTATCTCCGTCTGATCTGCAGCCACATCACTTCCCATGTGCGGAATTGGAAATGCTAGTGCGTGACCTCCACCTGCTCGACACGTGGCGCCACATCCATGGCCCAGCTCCTGGTTACACCCATTACACAAGTCATTCATAAAGTCGGTTAGATAGGATTTACGTCACAAGCACCCTTTCGACGGCGACGAGAGGAGCAGAGCTCTGGCCCACTGCATTCACCGACCACACAGCCTATATTTGCAACGTTGTTCTCCAACCTACACGTGTGTGGCGCAGTAGGCCCCCATGGAAGATGAACGTCGCCCATCTGGACGAGCCGATATGTGAAGGTGCTATCGAAGAGTCGTGGACCGCGTCCTTACAGCGTCGTGGTCGTTACCGATCGACCCTCAGTTTGTGGATTTAATGTGCGAAGCCTGCTCTTAGGCGCACCTTCATGACTTACGGCCCGAAAGCAGCGGCGTGGAGGAGGAGTACGGAAAACTTTTATTACACCGTCCTACGGGAATGTCTTGCTATGGAGCCCTCATCTGACAGGCAGATCATAGTCAATCGCGCGAAAGCGCAGCTCGTCTCCTTAGCACGCCATCATTTACAGGGCGCTGTTATACGGTCGCGTGCTCCAGACATGATACAATCAGAAAGGCCATCTATGCACCACATGCTCCTAGAGCGCAGGAGGCGCCGTAGGGCACTGGTAACTGACTTGATAACGGACGACGGTCGACACGTGGTGGAACAAGCAGATATAGCAGAAGCCTTCTATGGGCATTACGCTCACCTTTATTCAGCAGTGCTCCATGATATGGCGACGGTAGACGCCGTTTCAGCACATGTCCACGGTACAGTTCCACCAGACATGGTACAGACTTTACTGGGAGAAATGACAGAACTGGAAGTGCTCGACGCCATGGGTAAAGGTGCTCCCCATAAATCACCAGGGATCGATGGATTACCATTAGAGTTCCATCGAGCCTTTAAACAACTGTTGGTACTGTGTTCGGTTAAAATTTGTCAGGAATTGATGTACCCGGGTATACCGTTGCCTGAACAGTTCTTGGAAGGACTGATTGTCCCCATTCATAAGCCGAAGGGACGGAATCATGTCAGCGATTATCGCCCCTTAACGTTATTGAACAGCGACTTCAAGATCTTTTCGAGGCTACTATCAGAACGTATTTGCGACACACTATTGCACGTCCTGTCCAGCGATCAGACGTCCTTGAGGAGACCCAACAACATCAGAACTGCGTAATGTCGTTATAGAGATCTCATCTCCCTTACACGGGTGAGACGTTTGCCGGCAGCCCTGGCGTCTATCGACTTTAGCCAGGCTTTCGACCGTGTGGGCCACACTTTCCTCACGGCCGTTCTACGGCGCATGGAATACCCCGACCCCTTTATCACAGTGTTGACACGCCTTCTGCATGGTGCTACTTCTTGAGTTCTTGTTAATGGAAGACTGACGGCACCCATGCCGATCCGCCGATCAGTACGACAGGGATGTCCATTATCGACACTGTTATATGCGTTGGCCTTAGAACCTTTGTTGTGTGGTCTCCGAGACAGGCTTACTGGGATACAGTTCGGCGACTCCATCTATCGCTGCACCGCATATGCGGATGATTGGATGCGCATCATACGTGGAGCTGACGATATGGTGGCGGCTTTGTACTGGATTGCAACCTACGATTCAGCTTCTGGTAGCCAAATCAACGTTGACAAATCCGTCGCCTTGAGCATCTGGATTGGGCTACCATAGGAACACATTGCTCCCTTACGCTTCACTGATACTGTCCGCTGCTTGGGCTTAGATCTCATGAACGACATGCGACGCTCGGCGACGCTCAATTATCGACGCCTTCTTAACCAAATTCGGGCCGGAATTATAAATCAGCGCTTGCGATCCCTCAACATCGTTCAGCGGACGCATTATGCCAATTTATACCTTGCGTCCCGCATACCGCATGTCGCCGAAACGCTACCCATTCCGAACCCCTTGGCGCGTAGCATTATGGCAGCCCTGGGTTACTTCGTCAACGCTGGTATGTTACTGAAGATCAGATATGTATCTCTTACGCTCCCCAAGGAAAAAGGTGGTCTCTGCCTAGTTAACGTCCATGTCAGGGCCATTGCCCTCTATGTTAGCTCACATTTATGTCTACTGCGCCGTTGTGCTACAAGCCTCACGAGTTTGCTTCTGACGGCGCTACGACCTGCTTCACTAAGAGCGCCGGTGCCACTACAGGACATCCCAGCGCCTCTCTTTTATATAGGACATTTCTAATTAGAACAAAGTTACTTCAGTGTAGCGCTCACGACACCACAAATGGCCACGACTCGTCATATATATCACGACATGCTGCAACGCCGCCCCCAAATGTGGTCGAACTAAAATATCCTGATGTACGGTGGCGCGTGGTGTGGAAGAGTGTACACGATGCCATGCTTGGTTCCGATGTTGTGGTGACGCAAGAACGCCTCTACAATATCTACATGACAGAATCTCCCAATTGTGTGGGTCTTAATACAGTAGATTCTTACGAACACCGCCTCAGCTGTGGAGAGGCGGAACCGGTTTGGCACCTAATGCGGCAGCGGCAGATGCTGGCTTATCTCTTGCGAGTTACGCCGGAGCATATATCTGCACGCACGTTATTGTTTCCGTATAAGACATTTTACCCCAAGACTCGGACCAACTCCGTCACCGGGATGCGTGGACATGCGGTCCATTACCTCTATCGTGACGGACACAAGAACTTACTTGACTTTGCGGCTCTATTTGCAAGAAAGACATCATGCTGTTTCCGGGCATACCAGTTATCGACAATGCTTCGCAAACTACCTATGGAGTGCCTTTCACAACCCGCCGTGTAGCTGGAATGTTCCAGGCAGTGGTAAGATGATGCCAGAACGAACTGCAAACGATCGTATATTGAACTATCTTTATCAGTGGGCGCAATCACTGGGAAGCCTAACTACGAAGTGGTAGCTTTGTTTACATGTTATTTATGTTTACTATCTTCAACGGTGTCTTCATTCTGTTTTAGTTTTCCAGGCTTGATAAACTATAACTGTTAGCACGTTGACATAAAAAAAAAAGAATCGGCACACAGTTTTAATCTGCCAGGAAGTTTCATGTTGGAAGTACATCGCCATGCTGTCATGCAGTGAAACATCTTGTAGTAACATCGGTAGAACATTACGTAGGAAATCAGCATACATTTCGTGCGGTAGCGCTCTCGCTTCCCGCGCCCGAGTTCCCGGGTTCCCAGGTTCGATTCCCGGCGGGGTCAGGGATTTTCTCTGCCTCGTGATGACTGGGTGTTGTGTGATGCCCTTAGGTTAGTTAGGTTTTAGTAGTTCTAAGTTCTAGGGGACTGATGACCATAGATGTTAAGTCCCATAGTGCTCAGAGCCATTTGAACCATTTGAATCAGTATACATTGCACCATTTAGATTGCCATCGATAAAATGGGGGCCAATTATCCTTCTTCCCGTAATGCTGCACCATACATTAACCCGCCAAGGTCGCTGATGTTCCACTTTTCGCAGCCATCGTGGATTTTCCGTTGCCCAATAGTGCATATTATGCCGGTTTACGTTACCGCTGTTGGTGACTGACGCTCCGTCGCTAAATAGAACGCGTGCAAAAAATCTGTCAACGACCGTAATTCCTCTTGTGCCCAGTGGCAGAACTGAACACGACGGCCGGCCAAAGTGACCGAGCGGTTCTAGGCGCTACAGTCTGGAACCGCGCGACCGCTACGGTCGCAGGTTCGAATCCTGCCTCGGGCATGGATGTGTGTGATGTCCTTAGATTAGTTAGGTTTAAGTAGTTCTAAGTTCTAGGGGACTGATGACCTTAGCAGTTAAGTCCCATAGTGCTCAGAGCCATTTTTTTGAACACGATGTCCAAAGTCGTTGTCATGCAATTCCTGGTGCATAGAAATATGTTACGGGTGCAATCGATATTGATGTAGCATTCTCAACAACGACGTTTTTTAGATTCCCGATTCTCGCGCAATTTGTCTGCTACCGATGTGCGGATTAGCCGCGACAGGAGCTAAAACACCTACATGCGCATCATCATTTGTTGCAGGTCATGGTTGACATTTCACATGTGGCTGAACACTTCCTGTTTCCTTAAATAACGTAACTATCCGGCGAACGGTCCAGACACTTGGATGATGTCGTCCAGGATACCGAGCAGCATACATAGCACACGTCCGTTGGGCATTTTGATCCCAATAGCCATAGAATGGGTAGCTTTGAGGGATGAAGTAGTGAAGGCAGCAGAGGATGAAGTAATTAAAAAGACGAGGGCTAGTAGAAGTCCTTGTGTAACAGAATAAATATTGAATTTAATTGATGAAAGGAGAAAATATAAAAATTCAGTAAATGAAGCACGCAAAAAGGAATACAAACGTCTCAAAAATCAGATCGACAGGAAGTGCAAAATGTCTGAGCAGGTATGGCTAGAGGACAAATGTAAGGATGTAGAGGCTTATTTCACTAGGGGTAAGATAGATACAGCCTACAGGAAAATTAAAGAGACATTTGGAGAAAAGAGAACCACTTGTATGAATATCAAGAGTTCAGATGGAAACCCAGTTCTAAGCAAAGAAGGGAAAGCAGAAAGGTGTAAGGAGTATATAGAGGGTCTATATAAGGGCGATGTACTTCTGGACAATATTATGGAAAAGGAAGAGGATGTAGATGAAGATGAAATGGGAGATAACGATACTGCGTGAAGAGTTTGACAGTGCACTGAAAGACCTAAGTCGAAACAAGGCACCCGGAGTAGACAACATTTCATTGGAACTACTGACTGCCTTGGGAGAGCCAGTCCTGACAAAACTGTACCATCTGGTGAGCAAGATGTATGAAACAGGCGAAATACCTTCAGACTTCAAGAAGAATATAATAATTCCAATCGCGAAGAAAGCAGGTGTTGACAGATGTGAAAATTACCGAACAATCAGTTTAATAAGCCACAGCTGCAAAATACTAACTCGAATTCTTTACAGACGAATGGAAAAACTAGTGGAAGCCGATCTCGGGGAAGATCAGTTTGGATTCCGTAGAAATACTGGAACACGTGAGGCAATACTGACCTTACGACTTATCTTAGAAGAAAGATTAAGGAAAGGCAAACCTACGTTTCTAGCATTTGTAGACTTAGAGAAAGCTTTTGACAATGTTGACTGGAATACCCTCTTTCAAATTCTAAAGCTGGCAGGGGTAAAATACAGGGAGCGAAAGGCTATTTTCAATTTGTACATAAACCAGATGGCAGTTATAAGAGTCGAGGGACATAAAAGGGAAGCAGTGGCTGGGAAGGGAGTAAGACAGGGTTGCAGCCTCTCCCCGATGTTATTCAATCTGTATATTGAGCAAGCAGTAAAGGAAACAAAAGAAAAATTCGGAGTAGGTATTAAAATCCACGGAGAAGAAATAAAAACTTTGAGGTTCGCCGATGACATTGTAATTCTGTCAGAGACAGCAAAGGACTTGGAAGAGCAGTTGAACGGAATGGACAGTGTCTTGAAAGGAGGATATAAGATGAACCGCTTCAGGCAAATGTCGGGATGGTTCCTTTGAAAGGGCACGGCCGACTTCCTTCCTCATCCTTCCCTAATCCGATGAGACCGATGACCTCGCAGTTTGGTCTCCTTCCCCCCCAAATCAACCATATAAGATGAACATCGACAAAAGCAAAACGAGAATAATGGAATGTAGTCGAATTAAGTCTGGTGATGCTGAGGGAATTAGATTAGGAAATGAGACACTTAAAGTAGTAAAGGAGTTTTGCTATTTGGGAAGCAAAATAACTGATGATAGTCGAAGTAGAGAGGATATAAAATGTAGACTGGCAATGGCAAGGAAAGCGTGTCTGAAGAAGAGAAATTTGTTAACATCGAGTATAGATTTAAGTGTCAGGAAGTCATTTCTGAAAGTATTTGTTTGGAGTGTAGCCATGTGTGGTAGTGAAACATGGACGATAAATAGTTTGGACAAGGAGAGAATAGAAGCTTTCGAAATGTGGTGCTACAGAATAATGCTGAAGATTAGATGGGTAGATCACATAAATAATGAGGAAGTATTGAATAGGATTGGGGAGAAGAGAAGTTTGTGGCACAACTTGACCAGAAGAAGGGATCGGTTGGTAGGACATGTTCTGAGGCATCAAGGGATCACCAATTTAGTATTGGAGGGCAGCGTGGAGGGTAAAAATCGTAGAGGGAGACCAAGATATGGATACACTAAGCATATTCGGAAGGATGTAGGTTGCAGTGGGTACTGGGAGATGAAGAAGCTTGCACAGGATAGAGTAGCATGGTGAGCTGCATCAAACCAGTCTCAGGACTGAAGACAACAACAACAACAACAGCCATACATCAACACGATATCGACCTTTTCCGCAATTGGTAAACTGTCCATTTTAACACTGGTAATGTATCACGAAGCAAATACCGTCCGCACTGGCGGAATGTTACGTGATACCACGTATTTATACGTTTGTGACTATTACAGCGCCATCTATCAAATGCGAGAAAATGGTCCAACTAAAACATTCATATTTCTTTACGTACTACACGAGCATGTAATAAAAATGGGGGTTTCTATTTTTTAAAAAACGCAGTTGATAACCGTTTTACCTATGGCAGCGCCATCTAGCGGGCCAACCATAGCGCCATCTGGTTTCCCCCTTCAAGCTAGACGAGTTTCGTTATTTGTAGTTTTTTCGTTTGATGTTTATTTCGTGAGTTACTTGGCCTGGTCACTATCAATGGACCACCCTGTATAGGTTTGTTTTCAGCCATATGAAGACAGATAGCTTCTGCTTGTGCAGTTCTATTAGCTCTCTGAAGAATAACAGGGTGCACACTTAATGGGGTGTATTCAAGCCATTCCTATTGCCAGAAGACGTCATGGTACTTATGATCATTCTTGTGATAGCAGAAAGCAGGCAGTATACATTATACCAGTACGTAATGGTTCAGGAGGGTGCATGCAAGTATGTAGTAAAATGTTCTAGATATTTTTGAAATTTAGTCCCGACGGCTACGGACTCTTCAACAGAAACTTAAAAAGGGGAAAACAACGTACAAAGACTGTAGAGCACACACTGCTAGTTCTCATACTTGTATAAACAAAATTCAGCGATGATGACGTGAATCAAATCAAAGCACACATTAATAGTTTTCCCAGAGAAGAAAGTCACTACAGCAGAAGAAAGTCAAGCAAAGAATATTTCAGCCCACACAAGCCGTATTTATACCTCTTTTAAAGAAAAACACGTGGTTTCTTCAGTGGCTTACAAATATTGTTCTACCGTCTTCAAGAAATTCTTCAGCAACGTTTCTTTCGAGAAAAAAAAGACACTTGTGAACTACGAGATAAGCCTAGTCGTCGTCGTCGTCGTCGTGGTCTTCAGTCCAGAAACTGGTTTGATGCAGCTCTCCGTGCTACTCTATGTTGTTGTTGTTGTTTTGGTCCTCAGTCCCGAGACTGGATTGATGCAGCTTTCCATGCTACTCTATCCTCTGCAAGCTTCTTCATCTTCCAGTACCTACTGCAACCTACATCCTTCTGAATCTGCTATTCATCTCTTGATCTCCCTCTACGATTTTTACTCTCCACGCTGCCCTCCAATACTAAATTGGTGATCCCTTGATGCCTCAGAACATGTCCTACCGATCCCTTCTTCCAGTCAAGTTGTGGCACAAAATTCTCTTCTCCGCAATCCTATTCAATACTTCCTCATTAGTTATGTGATCTACCCATCTAATCTTCAGCATTCATCTGCAGCACCACATTTCGAAAGCTTCTATTCTCTTCTTGTCCAAACTATTTATCGTCCATGTTTCACTTCCATACATGGCTACACTCCATACAAATACTTTCAGAAAAGAATTCCTGTCACTTAAATCTATACTCGATGTTAACAAACTTCTCTTCTTCAGGAACGCTTTCCTTGCCATTGCCAGTCTACATTTTATATCCTCTCTACTTCGACCATCATCAGTTATTTTGCTCCCCAAATAGCAAAACTCCTTTACTGCTTTAAGAGTCTCATTTCCTAATCTACACTCCTGGAAATGGAAAAAAGAACACATTGACACCGGTGTGTCAGACCCACCATACTGGCTCCACACACTGCGAGAGGGCTGTACAAGCAATGATCACACGCACGGCACAGCAGACACACCAGGAACCGCGGTGTTGGCCGTCGAATGGCGCTAGCTGCGCAGCATTTGTGCACCGCCGCCGTCAGTGTCAGCCAGTTTGCCGTGGCATACGGAGCTCCATCGCAGTCTTTAACGCTGGTAGCATGCCGCGACAGCGTGGACGTGAACCGTATGTGCAGTTGACAGACTTTGAGCGAGGGCGTATAGTGGGCATGCGGGAGGCCGGGTGGACGTACCGTCGAATTGTTCAACACGTGGGGCGTGAGGTCTCCACAGTACATCGATGTTGTCGCCAGTGGTCGGCGGAAGGTGCACGTGCCCGTCGACCTGGGACCGGACCGCAGCGACGCACGGATGCACGCCAAGACCGTAGGATCCTACGCAGTGCCGTAGGGGACCGCACCGCCACTTCCCAGCAAATTAGGGACACTGTTGCTCCTGGGGTATCGGCGAGGACCATTCGCAACCGTCTCCATGAAGCTGGGCTACGGTCCCGCACACCGTTAGGCCGTCTTCCGCTCACGCCCCAACATCGTGAAGCCCGCCTCCAGTGGTGTCGCGACAGGAGTGAATGGAGGGACGAATGGAGACGTGTCGTCTTCAGCGATGAGAGTCGCTTCTGCCTTGGTGCCAATGATGGTCGTATGCGTGTTTGGCGCCGTGCAGGTGAGCGCCACAATCAGGACTGCATACGACCGAGGCACACAGGGCCAACACCCGGCATCATGGTGTGGGGAACGATCTCCTACACTGGCCGTACACCTCTGGTGATCGTCGAGGGGACATTGAATAGTGCACGGTACATGCTAACCGTCATCGAACCCATCGTTCTACCATTCCTAGACCGGCAAGGGAACTTGCTGTTCCAACAGGACAATGCACGTCCGCATGTATCCCGTGCCACCCAACGTGCTCTAGAAGGTGTAAGTCAACTACCCTGGCCAGCAAGATCTCCGGATCTGTCCCCCATTGGGCATGTTTGGGACTGGATGAAGCGTCGTCTCACGCGGTCTGCACGTCCAGGAGTGTAATTCCGTCAGCATCACCCGACTTAATTCTACTACATTCCATTATCCTCGTTTTGCTTTTGTTGATGCTCATCTTATATACTGCTCTCAAGACACTGTCCATTCCGTTCAACTGCTCTTCCAAGTCCTTTGCTGTCTCTGACAGAATTACAATGTCATCGGCGAACCTCAAAGTTTTTATTTCTTCTCCATGGATGTTAATACCTACTCCGAATTTTTCTTTTGTTTCCTTTACTGCTTGCTCAATATACGGATTCAGTAACATCGGCGAGAGGCTATAACCCTGTCTTACTCCCTTCCCAACCACTGCTTCCCTTTCATGTCCCTCGACTCTTATAACTGCCATCTGGTTCCTGTACAAATTGTAAATAGCCTTTAGCTCCCTGTATTTTACCCCTGTCAGCTTTATAATTTGAAAGAGAGTATTCCAGTCAACATTGTCAAAAGCTTTCTCTAAGTCTACAAATGCTAGAAACGTAGGTTTGCCTTTCCTCAATCTTTCTTCTAAGATAAGTCGTAAGGTCAGTATTTGCCTCACGTGTTCCAGTATTTCTACGGAATCCAAACTGATCTTCCCCAAGGTTGGCTTCTGCTAGTTTTTCCATTCGTCTGTAAAGAATTCGTGTTAGTATTTTGCAGCTGTGGCTTATTAAACTGATTGTTCGGTAATTTTCGCATCTGTCAACACCTGCTTTCTTCGGGATTGGAATTATCTATCCTGTGCATAACTCTGCCAAGTCTACATTGCAAGCTCATCATGAAAACGCTGAGAAAGCTCAGAACTTGACGAAAATACATTTTACAAATTCAATGATGCACCGTGCCCACAGATTCGCAGCAAGTTATGTTTACTTCTACACTGACACACAGCGGCATTTTTTACTCACGACAGCTGTCAAATTATAATTTGGAATTACAAGTTGATACAGGAAAATCATTCGTGCCCATGTGGCACGAGGGCCTTGCTAGACGAGCAGGTAATGAAGCCTCAGCCTCCGTATTAAAGGTTATGGCTTCCAGATTCGCACACTAAAACTCACTTAGTGGTGTGACAAATGTGACGGATGGAGGTAAAACAAAAATCATTTTGATGAAGCAGACTGGATTGAGTTCTGTGTGCAGAAAGCGACAGAACTTCTGCCGTCCTTAAGAAATGTGCCCCAACTTCAACTGTCAAGCAAATTAAATAAAGAGAAATTGAAGTGCCAATTCGCTATGAATCCGTTTATTTATGTGCAATATAGAGCATTTAGTGAATCGTTCTGCAAGTGATGCCCAAGTGTAAGAACTTGAATAGACTTTCAGCGTTTCCTTGGTTAAGTATCATGGCACCACAGCGGCACCGAAATGTTGAGTGTTATGGGAGTCTGTGCTCAATATCAAATGTTCCTTTTTAAAATGTGTTTGGGTGAAATGTTAACAGCGATATCTAATATCAGAATTTGTATTTCATTAAATACAAGTTGTTTGTAATAGAGCTTCATGAGGTTTTTTTCCTATATATTTATTTTTGTCACATACGTCGTTTCCTTTTTCCAGTGTACACTTCTTGTTTAGAATTGTTTATAAGGAGAAATACAATAGTATATGGGAGAAACAATTTGTCTCGTGATTTAAAAGCCCTACCATCAGAGTTAAAACTGACTGCGAGAAAGAAAACAAAACCACATTTTCACAGCAGAGCCCAGCAAAGCATTTCTTTCTCGCAGTCGGTTTTAATACATAGCATGTACATTGTTGTTTAAAAAATTGCGTATGTCCGTCTGATTGTTTATTGGTTTGTTGTCCATCTAGCATGCTCCAGAACGCTGCGCCCGAAAATACGATTTTTCAGGAGATCATACCTTATCACTAAGATAGGGGTCAAGGTTTCTGAATAGCGCTTGGCTTGGCAACCATTCGCATACCAGTCGGAAGAATGGACATACTGCAACTATCCTACAGTACAGTTTCAAAATTAAAACATTGCACACTTCCTCCAAAACACGTAAATTGAGAAAATCGTTTGATTCTTTTGCATTAGCTGCGGTCTAGAGTGAACCTTAGGTGGATTATAAAAGCATCATTTGCTCCTCAGCGGTTCCTAAGAAAACTCGGAAAAGTGCCAATTGTGCAGAAAACCGCACAGCTAATTTATAGGCGTATTTACACTGTGGACGCAGTTATCAAAATTTTAATTGTACATTCTTCTGACATTTATGTAGAAACGACATTTTTCTGTTTTCGAAAATCTGTTTCCGTTATCAAGATACACCCGAAAAACCATGCTTTTTGGGTACTAAAACTACCAGTTAGGAGGACATTACTTCTATAATTTCAGTTCATGATAAATCGTCGAAATTTTAACCATATGTTCTTAAGATGATGTTCTTGCGGAACTTTTTTCGATGTCACCAATAAAAAGTTATGACGCACTGTCTATCTATAATGGGCACTTCACACCTACACAAATATGCCCGAAGTGGTACTACAGTGAGAAAAAATGGGCTAAAAATGATCTTAATATGTCTGAAAATAACGTGAAATGACTGCCAAATATTATGTAAAATTGGGAAGACTGAAAATTCAGTTAAAATTGGTAATAACATTTTTGCTCTTTTAAGATTAAATCATAAGCCAGGCGTTCTCGGTAAACTGGGATCGATGAGCAAAATAGCCAGAGAAAGATGTAAAGCAACCGATTTTGAGTTAACCTTATATTAGCCATAGTTATTTTTTGTTTATATGTGTCAAAGTATATGTCTATGTCGAAGTATGCAAATCAACTATCAAGACTTACTGACCTATCGATATCGTTTTACTTGAGGAGCACACCATACGGTAGCAGGGAAACGGAACCAGCGGAAAAATACTTCTGTCGGAGCACAATAAAGGTGAAAAGACTGACAGAAAAGTGAACTCCTCGGTCGTAGGTGCCTTGTCACAGTTCGCGCGGCTCCCCCTGTCGGAGGTTCGAGTCCTCCCTCGGGCATGGGTGTGTGTGTTGTCCTTAAAGTAAGTTAGTTTAAGTTAGATTAAGTAGTGTGTAAGCTTAGGGACCGATGACCTCAGCAATTTGGTCCCATAGAGACTTACCACATTTTTTTTCCAGAATAGTAGGGAACCAGCTGCCTCAATCCTCATTCTTCCTCCCTCATCAAAAATTTTGATTTGCAAACGTTTTTCATTTGCTGCATTAGAGTAGCAAAGAGACAGCGTAGGTGATAGGTAGAGGAGACAGCGCCAGTAGGAGAAAAAGAGAGAAGAGACAGTGATGGTGGGAGAGAAAAAGTGCAGCGACAGGAAAAGAGTGATGGATGAAAACAATATCAATGGGACCAAAGAGAGCGGAGATATTGGTGGTTAGTGAGAGACAATGGCAGCAAGAGAGAAAGAGAAATTGATGGAGGTAGAAGCAGTAGGACTGAAGGAGAGAGGGAGACAGTAGAAATGAGATATGCAGATGAAGAGAAGGGAGACTGGGTAAAAGTATTTAGAATGTTCTGTGTGCTAAAAGAGCGCGAATATGTTTGTAAACCAAAAATTTTTGTGAGGAAGGCCGAAAGAGGCACCTGGTTCCCCACTTTTCTGTCAGAGTTTTTTAAAGAGCGACGTATTCGGATTTTTTCGTCCTACAGAAGCATTTTTCTGCTGGTTAGAGTACTGTGTAAAAATTTGAACTAAACTGATCGACAACTTTTATAGATTTTTGGTAACAACGTTTCACCATTATGTATTATATATACATATAAATACATATTTTAAAAACGATACAGGATTAGAATGGTCGCTGTACTTCACGAGCCAATTGATGACGAATAAGCAGAGATGCACGTAGGCCAATAGCAGATTTTTGGCAGCAGTAAAGAAGTAATAAATTAAAATTACATGCCTGATGCTGAATTTTGTACCGCAAGCTCTATGGCAAAATGACATAGTTTCCTGTGCTTCACAAAGACTTTTTTTAGTAATCTCTATGATCTCTATGATTTCTTTAATGGAAAAATTTGTATAAATATTAATAATATCGATAGATATCAGTTTACAGTGTCAATAATACATACAGGAAGGAATTACCAAACGCTTATGACACAGTTGATGACAGAATCTATTACATAAACTAAAAATATTGGGAATATGGGATGTAGGAAATAAGTACTTTAAGTCTCATCTTGAAAACAAAGTGCGACAAGATGAAATTTCAAGTACTTCAAGAAGATTACGAGTAATACATTTATCAGACTCAAATTACATTAATAGAGATGTACCCCAGAGGAATGTATTGGGCTTAATTCTTTATGTGATCTATATTAATGATTTCCGTCATTTTGTCAAAACTAGAGAACAATAATGTTTGCAGACAAGAGTCTAATATATGACATAACTAGAAATGCTATAGGACTAAATATAAAAACTGTAAAAGTATAAGAAATATATGTTACGGAAAAAGAACTATTGTACCATGGACGAATCGATCAGACAGTCACTAGTACTCATATTTTTGGGTTTATCAATCAATTTTTGTGTATTCTTTATTGTGTGTTTATTCTTATATGCATGGTGGAAACCATGTCAGTCATAGTCATTAACTATACTGATTTGATTTTTTTGAGAAATTTAAACAGACAGAATAGATTACTACAAATGTTATGTTGTCAACATTGTCATTCTTTTCTGCCTCCGATGTACAAAAATCCAATCAATATATCTCTGTTTACCTAAGATTGAACTTTCTACCTTTTCTCACTCAGTTCTAAAATGGAGACGACACACGAAAAGTGCGGTTCCAGTTCATCATTATTACCAAAAAGGTACTTTCTGTAAGCATTTCTGCCAATATCTAAGACATGTCATTATGTGACGTGTAATGATAACGAAAAATAATTTGGCGTATTCATATATAATATAACCGAAAAAAAACATGTAGGACTACACATTCAAAATATTATTATTATACTCCAGTATGAATAAACCAGCAAAAGGTAATAACAAAATTAATTTTTGTGTTCTGAGTTTTTTTTAAACAAGGAAGTTCCATTCTGTTACCAGAAAGGACCAAAGCAATAGTATTAAATTTATAATATTTTTCATACCACAGACAGTTAATGATGAAGTAATTTTATATGGGAGAAAAGCAAATATTAAAGACTAAATTTTTAATCAGAAAATTTATGCTGTGGGTTTTTACAACACCTTAGTCCTGTTGAAGGGTACAGAAATGGACATTGCTAACATGCATTCACCACTAAATAGTTTCCATGATATGATCAGATTGTTCAGTGACTCAGAAGCAAAAACTATTAACTTTTTAGACACCACAATAAAGAAAATGTAATCTATATATTAGGTTGGTGCATAAGTTCGTAGCGTTTCTTTTGCAAGTTCATATTCCGGTTTTCAGGGGTTTATTTATTGATTGTCAGTTTTTACTTGTAGTTAACCACTGTAGCTGTCTGAGTTAACATATCGTGATTTTGTCGTCAGGAGACAGTGAGTGGAGTGCAAAGTGGAGAATTCGGAACAGGTTCGACACATTCTTCTGTTTCAGTTCAATAGAAGGGTGACAGCACCAGAGCCAGCCAGAAACATTCCCCCTATGTATGGCGATAATACCATTGGAAAGAGCATGATAAAAAACTGGTTCTCTCTTTTTAAGGAGGGCTGTTTTGACATTAATTACTCTTCACATTCAGGGCATTCGGGGTTTGATGAAGATCGCTTAGACGCATTAACCCACGATGATCCTCGTCAGTGCACTCGAGAACTGGCAGATGTGATTAACAGTGATCATTTCACCATTGTGTGACGTTTGCGTGCAGACGAGAAGGTTCAAAAATCCGTTGTATGTGTACCGCATGCTCTATGTCAAAATGAAAAAAATCTGCGGTTGGGCTACGTGCATCTCTCCTTATTCGTCATCAATTGGCTCGTGAAGTACAGCGACCATTCTAATCCTGTATCGTTACTGGTGATGAGAAATGGTGTATTTACGCTAACGTAAGGAAAAGAAGGGAACGATTGAGCCAAAACAAAGCAGGAACTCCTGTGCAAAGGCCTACCCACATAAAAGATATTGTTATGCATCAGGTGGAACAACAGCAGTGCGGTGTACAACGAATTGCTTCTCCGAGATGTAACCATCACTGCTGACATTTATTGTCAACAACTGAGACGTTTTGCAGACGCAGTCTAAGAACAAAGACCAGGAAGAATACGTGAAGTGATGCTACTTCACGATGAAACCCGCCTGCATTCTGCCAAACTGACAAAAAACACTATACATGAGTTGTGCTGAAAAGTCATTCCACACCCACTTTATTCACTCGATCTTGGCCCCCCAGATTTTCATCTTTTCCACCTTCAAGGACATTCCTTTCCGTACGGAACTGCATTCCGAACACGGCTCGACGAGCTCTTCGAGTTAGAACCAAGTGATTTCTGCAGTCTTGAAAAGATACCCCAGCGTTGGCGGACTATTGTAATCAGTGAAGGAGATTATTGTTGATGACTAAAGTTTCTGTTATGTGTATATGTTGTGTTTAATGGAGTTACGGAAAAACGCTACGAACTTCTGCACCAACCCAATACAAATTCGGAATGTATAGGAAACCGGCAACTACAGACTCATTAGTCAGTAACGGGCAAAGACCTCAACACTCCATAAAATAGCATACTTTCACCCAGTGATATGGACGCGTATGACGAACCTCTAAAGAACAATTTGAGAAATTTACTAATAAACTGGATTGGTGAGTAAAACTGGCAATTCCAGGGATTAGAAGCTTTAAATATGCTATTCAAGCTACAAAACGAGGGCACGCCAAAGAACGTGAAAATTCTATTTCTCTTGCCTCGTTAATAGCTTATATACACATGCAGTATGAGAGAAAGTATTAATAAGGTTAAGGCTAAAATTTTACATGTCAAATTGCAATAGCTGGTTGGGCTGAAAGCAAGAGCCAAAGAACAGACGAAGCCGAGCAAGAACTAAAATCTCTGTATTATCTTCCACGACACAACCATGGGAGGAATTAGGAAGTGAAAGAAATACAAATGGAAGAAGACAATGTGGTGTCACTATGTAGCCTATTCATGAAGGAAGACATTCTCGAATCAGTAAAAGAAACAGCAAAATGGAAGTCATCAGGCTCAGATGGAATATCTGAGTTTTATTACGAAATTTTTGGAAGTCGATTTAACAGCATTTCCATGATACCATGACTGTGTTTCGACACATAACGATAGTCTGCGAGATTTTAAAGAGACCAAGTTCAGGTCAATAACCATTTGAACTTTGATTGTAAGTTCCAAGACAAAGCATTGAAGATTAGACTGAAACACGTGATGGAAACAGTCATATCAGACAACCAGACAAGTACTGTTCCAGCCTAATCTACAGTACCAGCCGTATCTTGTTGCAAAAATGTGATAGGGGCAATGTCAATAACAGAAGTGAGTGGTGCCTTGTTATCAGCTGACAGTCTGAAAGCTTTTGACAGAATAAGTGGGAAGTACCTTCATAGCATAAAAGGCTGTAAAAGTGTTTAGTCAAGAATTCGTAAACGGTACTGAAAGACAATACAGATCGTCAATAGGGGACAAAGTTCGTTCAGTGCATTTTGTCAGTGTACGGTGCTTACATCAGGGGAAGGCATACACTCAGAGGCAAACCTGTTGTTCACCTTTGATTGAGTCAATTGGGCTTAACACCCTCCCCTCCCTCCCCCCTTATCACTCCAAGAAAATGGCGGGAAAAGGTCAATTGGGCTATCCCCAATAACCTAAGAAATCGGTGGGAAAATTTTGGCGGGAAAATAAGTCAATTGGGCTACCTCCAATAACCTAAATCATCCCACAACCACTTCTTCTTTGGAATTGGTGGGAAATGGACTCAATCTGTTCTGGGCTGATGAATATGATAGACATAAGTTTTTATTTTGCATGCATTGTTTATTTAAACAATTTGAGTTGTCGTAGGCAGCAGGACCATCCAGTGTGGTCACCATGAGGTCTGGAGTCCAACTGACCTAGTACACAGTACCGCCACCTGTCATGCTGTCGTCTCACCTGTGACGTAATCCAAGATGGCGGTGCATAAAAAAAATGCGGGAACAGAACTCAGTCTGTGTCGAGCTGCTGTAGAGGAAAGAGTGTACTTCACTTATTTTCAGTGGGAAGTTGGAACAATTTATTTAGGGCAGAATTTCACGTAGTTTGTTCACGTTCACTATGTGTAAAATCGTCAAAATAATCCATGTATAACGCTCTGCAAAGATGCCCACAACGCTTAAGCAGCCGAAATAATGCAGTGCACAAACACTCATTGCATGTAAAAAAGCTTACGAACTATCGTTAAGAGATTCGACCGCAATGTATCAATGCACTGTTCCCGGCAGAGGTTAAGGGCGCGACGCCGGGGCTGTGTGTGCACGCCGGTCCAGCCTGTCCCCATGCTTCCGACCGCGCACGTGCTTAGCTAACCAATGTGGTTGTTGCATCCCCTTTGCACTTGCAGGTCCAGCGAGCGAGATATCAGCCTAGCAACTCACTCTCGCAGGTGCAGCTAAATACACTCCTGGAAATTGAAATAAGAACACTGTGAATTCATTGTCCCAGGAAGGGGAAACTTTATTGACACATTCCTGGGGTCAGATACATCACATGATCACACTGACAGAACCACACGCACATAGACACAGGCAACAGAGCATGCACAATGTCGGCACTAGTACAGTGTATATCCACCATTCGCAGCAATGCAGGCTGCTATTCTCCCATGGAGATAATTGTAGAGATGCTGGATGTAGTCATGTGGAACGGCTTGCCATGCCATTTCCACCTGGCGCCTCAGTTGGACCAGCGTTCGTGCTGGACGTGCAGACCGCGTGAGACGACGCTTCAACCAGTCCCAAACATGCTCAATGGGGGACAGATCTGGAGATCTTGCTGGCCAGGGTAGTTTACTTACACCTTCTAGAGCACATTGGGTGGCACGGGATACATGCGGACGTGCATTGTCCTGTTGGAACAGCAAGTTCCCTTGCCGGTCTAGGAATGGTAGAACTATGGGTTCGATGACGGTTTGGATGTACCATGCACTATTCAATGTCCCCTCGACGAACACCAGAGGTGTACGGCCAGTGTAGGAGATCGATCCCCACACACCATGATGCCGGGTGTTGGCCCTGTGTTCCTCGGTCGTATGCAGTCCTGATTGTGGCGCTCACCTGCACGGCGCCAAACACGCATACGACCATCATTGGCACCAAGGCAGAAGCGACTCTCATCGCTGAAGACGACACGTCTCCATTCGTCCCTCCATTCACGCCTGTCGCGACACCACTGGAGGCGGGCTGCACGATGTTGGGGCGTGAGCGGAGAACGGCCTAACGGTGTGCGGGACCGTAGCCCAGCTTCATGGAGACGGTTGCGAATGGTCCTCGCCGATACCCCAGGAGCAACCGTGTCCCTAATTTGCTGGGAAGTGGCGGTGCGGTCCCCTACGGCACTGCGTAGGATCCTACGGTCTTGGCGTGCATCCGTGCGTCGCTGCGGTCCGGTCCAAGGTCGAAGGGGACCTGCACCTTCCGCCGACCACTGGCGACAACATCAATGTACTGTGGAGACCTCACGCCCCACGTGTTGAGCAATTCGGCGGTACGTCCACCCGGCCTCCAGCATGCCCACTATACGCCCTCGCTCAAAGTCCGTCAACTGCACATACGGTTCACGTCCACGCTGTCGCGGCATGCTACCAGTGTTAAAGACTGCGATGGAGCTCTGTATGCCACGACAAACTGGCTGACACTGACGGCGGCGGTGCACAAATGCTGCGCAGCTAGCGCCATTCGACGGCCAACACCGCGGTTCCTGGTGTGTCCGCTGTGCCGTGCGTGCGATCATTGCTTGTACAGCCCTCTCGCAGTGTCCGGAACAAGTATGGTGGGTCTGACACACCGGTGTCAATGTGTTCTTTTTTCCATTTCCAGTAGTGTAGTTTGTCAGTGTTATACTGACGTCTCATGTCTACGTAAATAATGGCCAAATATCCCACTGGACACACTGTAGAAATCTTTTACAGTGCTTTCAGAAACTCTTTACGAAAATATCCTAGAATAACACAGGATGTAGCGTGTCCGTTACATATCAAACCTTCCTGTAAATTGTAAAGTATTACAGAGATGGTTAACGGTCGATTTTGTTGTTGTAGGAGCTTTCGTGGTGTCTCAGCTTGTCTGATATGGAAATTCTTGTACTAACAGGACATATTTATGAAAATAACCCAGAATAACAACGAAGGCACTCTTCCTAATGATCCTAATTAGGCACCCCATCAATCACATGTTTCCCTTCCTGCAAATCGTAACGTCTTGCTTTTTAACATAATCTCAGAAACGGTAAACGTTAGCTCAAGTTCTCACCGCTAAAAGCCTTCCTCATGTATGTGTATATTTGTGGAAACACTGTTAATCATAAAAGCATTCTTGTTGTTTGGAAAGAGAGCACTGTCTAAGCACAGATGCGAAAATCTGAACAATTACGGAACAGAATTCGAAGCACTGGGGTCCTACAGAAGACAAAAATGGCTGGAATTTTCGGTGTCCTAAAGCTACTGTTCTTTAGATTTCCTAATGCCACAATGGCGGATGAGGGACAGCATTACACCAGAGATGGATGGTCAGCTTTATCTTCTCTTTGAACACTTGAACAAAGAAGACACCACGCTACTCTCAGAACCAGTCGGTAGAGGACCCTATGCCCCAACACAGAGGATGTCTTGTGAATGAATGGAGTGTTCTGATTGGCTCTTACTAATTTACCCACCAAACTGCTGCTGCTGCTCTCATTGAGGTTGACCCCCCACCCTTGGCCGAGTGAGAGGTCGCCTTGGTGCATGGCAGGTGGCAAAAGACTCCCCATCTGACCTCACATAAGGCCTTCCCAGTTAGTCTGACAAAGAGGTTCCATGCTATCTTTGGCTGACACTGTCGCTCAGCCAGACGCTGCCGTTTGTATTGTTTCAGAGGAACCGTCTCCTGCAAGATCCTGGCAATCACAGAGGGTGGGATTATTGGTAGTTGGGAGCCCCAGTGTTAGGCGCTTTATGGGGCTCCTTATGGACACAGCTGCCAGGAAGGGGAAGAAAGCCAATGTGCACTCCATGTGCATACCAGTTAGAGTCATTCCAGGCAGGGAACAGGTCCCTCCAGATGACATGAAGAACATAGGGTGCAGCCAATTGAAGGTGGTGGCTCATGTTGCTACCAATGATGTGTGTCGCTTTGTATCAGAAGAGATTCTCTCTGGTTTCGAGGGGCTAACAGAAGTGGTACAGGCTGCCAGTCCTGCTTGTGAGATGAAAGCAGAACTCACCATTTGCAGCATAATCGACAGGACCAATTGCGGACCTCTGGTATAGAGCCGAGAGGATAGTCTGAATCAGAGGCTCAGACAGTTCTGCGATTGCGTAGGCTGCAGAGTCCTTGACTGGGGCCAAAGGGTGGTTGGGTTTCCAGTTCTGCTGAATAGGTCAGGAGTCCACTACACGCAGGAGGCGGCTACACGGGTAGCAGAGCCTGCGTGGCGTGGTCTGGGCGTTTTCTCTTTAGGTTAGAGAGCCTCAGGAAAACAAAAAAAGAGATTCAGTCACAAAGGGTGCAACCGAACACAGGAAGAACGTTAATACAGGAGCCATCGGTATAACAGTTGTAAATTTTCGTAGCTGTGTTAGGAAGCTCCAAGTGCTAATAGAAAGCACCGATGCTGATATCGTTACGGCACTGAACGCTGACTAAAGCCAGAGATAAGTTCTCCCATAATTTTTGCGAAGAACTTGACAATGTTCCGAAAGGACACGCTAAACACAGTTTCCAAAGGCGTGTTAGTTGTTGTTAGAAGTAGTATAGCTTGTCGCGAAATGGAAGTAGAATGTTCTTGAAAGTTAGTATGGGCAGAGGTCATTCTTGGCAAACGGGACAAAATGGTAATTGGATCCTCCCAATTCATATGATACAGTTACTGATAGGTTTAAAGAAAACTTGAGTTTGATTTGAAACAAATACCCAGCTCATACAATTATAGTTGGTGGTGACTTTAATTTACCCTCGATATGTTGGCGAAAATATATGTTTAATTCCGGAGGTATACATAAAACATCATCCGAAATTGTGCTAAACGCATTCTCTGAAAATCATTTCGAGCAGTTAGTACATGAGCCTGTGTGAGTAGTAAACGGTTATGAAAACACATTTGACCTCGTAGCAATAAATAAACCTTAGCTAATAACAAGCATCAAAACGGATAATGGATAGGTAAACACAGGGTTGTCGAAGCAAAACTGAATATTGTAATCCCCAAATTCTTTTCTTCAGGCACATTGACATTTGCAATTGAGGGAGTCACAACCAAAGTTAACCTGCTGGCAAAGGATTGATCATTAAGTGGGTTAGTTGAGTAACTGCAGGTAAGTCTAAGCAAATGCTTGTGGTCACAGACACATTGTCAATGTATAAGCAGATTAGAGCCAAGATGATGAATAAACTGCCTTATTACCTTTCAAGCTGAGAGAGTTGTTACAACTTTTAGAGAATTACACCCAGGTTTTTTAGGAGACGCCAGGCGTGATTAGTGGATATGTTTGTCATCTAAATGTGAAGCCTCACCCTATGTTTACTACAGCCACTGTGAAATTCTATAGGCTATGATATCTACCACTAACCAGAAAATCAAGAGGATACTAGATTGGGAAATTATGAACCTTCAGATAGTGTATGCTGTAGTCCTCTTCTGGTGATAACTAAAGCAGGAGGTCGTGTTTGCTTGGTATTGGACATTTAAGAATAATTATACCTGTATGCCTCAATCATGCAACATTGAAGAGCTGATATAAATTTTTCCTGGTATTAAATACCTAAGAGGGTAGATCTTAGGTCTTTCTACTGGCAGGTACCACTAGATGTCGAAACTAACAGATTTACCACATTCCTATACAGTGGAACCTCGCTTAATGAGCTCCTCCCATAATGTAGAATTTGCACAATGAGCAAAAAAATTGTAAAAAAAAATTACTCACTTAATGAGCGATGTTTCACATAGTGAGTGACAAGGATTTAGTGTGACATCACCGGGCATTCATACATGGTGGGGAAACATTCAACAATACGAATATCTTTCATTGCTGGCAGCATCAAATGAACAATGTCTTTAGCACATACTGCTACCATCTTAGTGCAGCTCGCGATCAACATTTTTCTAAACTTGTGTTCATAAAGTGTTTTTTTGTGTGCTGATTTTAATAACCTTTGTAAAAATGTCCCCAAACATAAACCAATTGGAAGACGACCATAAGAGAAGCAAAATGACCTTAGAAAGGAAATGAAAAGTCATTGAAAAATGCGAATGTGGTGTGAGTGTTGCTGATTTAGCATACACATACAATCAGTCTACATCAACTATTTGCATTATCCTCAAGAATAAGGATAAGATCAAGGAGATAGATGCTTCAAAGGGAGTGTCAAGAGTAACTAAACAATGGTGTCATATTTTGGATGGTGTCGTCTGGTAGCTCCATATATTGTGAATCAAAATCAATTGGAAGGCAACACCATTAATGAGAACATAATTTGTGAGAAGGCGAGAACGATTTTCAGCAACCTCGTTAGGAGATGCCAGGATCATCAGTGATCAAAGAAGTATTAAGAGAAGCCATGAGTAGTTCGAGAATCTTAAGAGAAAAACCGGCATCCACAGCATTGTGAGGCATAGCAACAGCAGACAGGTCTGACACAAAGGCAGCAGAGAACTTCTTCAGCAACTTCAAGATGCTCATAGAATCTGAGGGTTATCTGCTGCAACAGCTTTTTAATTGTGACAAGACAGGTCTATTCTGGAAAAAGATGACGAAGCATGCCTTTATAATGGCAGAGAATAACACACTGCCCAGTCACAAGCCAATGAAAGACCACCTCACTCTGCTATTCTGTACCAATGCAAGTGGTAAGCCGGCCGTAGTTGTCGAGCGGCTCTAGGCGCTACAGTCCGGAACCGCGCAAACACTATGGTCACAGGTTCGAATCCTGCCTCGGGCATGGATGTGTGTGATGTCCTTAGATTAGTTAGGTTTAAATAGTTCTAAGTTCTAGGGACTGATGACCACAGCAGTTAAGTCCCATAGTGCTCAGAGCCATTTGAACCATTTTTTGCAAGTGGTAATTTGAAAATTAAATTGCTGCTTGTTTACCATTCAGAGACTCCATGAGCCTTTCAGAAGTGTGAAGCCTAGAAAAGCAGGTTAAATGTGACGTGAAGTTTAAGAAAAATCCTTGGGTGATATCTGATCTTTACTGTGACTGAATCAATGAAGTGTTTGATCCTCCAGTAAAAAATAATTGCTTGAGATGAACCTGCCACTCCATATTTTGCTTGGTATGGATAATACTCCTGCCCATTCTCCAGGCCTACAAGACCACCTCATTGAAGAATTTCAGTTCATTAAGATCCAATTTCTGCCTCCCAACACCACTCCATTACTCCAGCCTATGGACCAGCAGATAATTTCTAACTTTAAGAGGCTCTACACTAAAGCATTCTCAGAACATTACCTAGAATTGACTAAAGCTACCAATCTCACTCTCAGAGTGTTTTGGAAGGTTCGCTTCAACATCGTTGGCTCCGTTAAGATGGTCGAAAAAGGGGTTAGCAAGACAACTCTCACTTTTGCTTGGAAGAAGCATTGGCCAGAGTGCATTGGTGAATGTGATGCTGAGCTATTTGATTCAGTTCCTGTGGAAACTGTAGTCAACAAGATTGTAGCTTTGGCCAAGAGCATGGGACTAGAAGTGTATAAAAATGATGTCTATGAGCTTATGGAATATCAGAACCAAAAAATTACCACCAAAAACCTTATGGAGTTGTAGTGTGTTTCACAGAAGGAAGTTGTGAGGAGGAGTTCTTCAGAGGAGAAGGAGGAGGTGGTAACAGCAAAGCAGCAATCTTCTGGGTCAATAAGAGAAAGTGCTCTGCAAGTTGAAATAGTGAAGCTGGACAGCTCTTGTAGTGAAGCTGTGAATAGTGTTGACCATGCTGCAGGCTAGTCCAAAACAACCAACTTCCTATAGAATCTGTACCACCTGAAAATTGACTTTGTGGTTAATAAAATGAGTCTATGATGTTATTGAATTGGAATATCACCAGCAATCTCGTGATGATTACTTTGAATTATTCCTATAGTCATTTTTTCATCTTACCATTTTATAGTCGTTATCCTATATCTAATTTATGGACTTAGATGATACAGCATAGTCATTTTTTCATCTTACCATTTTATAGTCATTATCCTATATCTAATTTATGGACTTAGATGATACAGCACCCAGGATATGATAGACATCAATACAATTATGTTTATATCTATTCATTTCTCGTACCGTTGAGCAGGTGTAATATAATTTTCATGACCCATTCCCACTCACAATTACGTATCTCAGAACCAGAAAAGCTCATAAACCCCGGATTAAGAGCACTATATCCCCATTTGGGCACAGTTCAAGGAAAACCAGGTAAACACCCGAGTGAGGCCTTCAGATCTGAGGGACATAATTGTATTAGATGTCTAGGCATGTTATAGTGTCATATTGATGCTATTATACTTAAATTGATGAGATGAGTGAACGCTGATGGCGTGCGAGTTAAAAAAATTACTACAAGATATTCTTAACATACAGTTTCTCAGTTCATCATAGTTCTTGAAGTAGGCTTTGGATTGGCTATAAGTCTGCAACTGAAGGTGTTGGCCTGAAGTGATGACAACAAGGAGTTGGGAGGCTGAAAGGATGGATCCAGCTGGGATCTGGTTGAGTGTTGAATGACACTGTGAGGAGGCAGCACTCGCATTTAGGTAGTGGTGGAATCCATCCACCAACATCATTGAGGTTGATTGACGACTCCATGGGGTGCTAAGTGCACAACGACCATATACGTTAAATTAAAAGGAAGGTCAGCGTTGGCCGTAATATTGATGGTTTACTGATAGCAAAATCGATTTTCAATCACACAGTGATCATCTTCAGTGCTGCTGTGTACAAATTAAACTCATAGGCACTGGTACCAAGTTATCAGTATCCATGAGTTTAATTTGTACACCACAGCACTGAAGATGATCACTATGTGATTGAAAATCGATTTTTCTATCAATAAACCATGAATATCACGGTCAACGCTGACCTTCCGTTTAATCATTGAGGTTGGCAGCAGACATGAAACAACTGGACAGTCAGGTGAGAGGTAGAAAAGACTAAATTGTTTAGCAATGTTGAAAGAAACAATTTAATATGGGTAATCATTCACTCACTTTCACTTCAACTAATGTCAGGAGATAATCAGATTCAAATTATTGGTGTTTCATCACCTACTAGTTCAATTAATGTGTAATGGCTTCCTTCTACCATGATGACACTTAGAAGCTCGAAGTTTCAGGTCCTGAATCGTCACATAACACTACAACAGCATTTGTGTAGAGGTTTTGGTACCCTTGATATACAGTGTATACTTTGCCTTGCTCACCTAATGCTCTTCACTCAATGTGGAAAATTCTCAGGTAAATCACTGTTAGTTAACTGTTCAACTAAATGTCACATCTAAGTACTTAAAAGATGTGTCAATGGATGAATTACGCCAGTGATCAAATAAGTTGAAGATGAAATTAGATTCTCATTCAGTTCACAACAACTCATTCATCTTCTCGACATTAAGGGCACATTTATTTAAGAAATAGTTGGAAACCTAAGCATTATATTCTTGAGTGTTAGAGTACAAACATACGCACGTGTCCATATACAGGTCATGACTGTTGATTAGTACCAAGGGTTAGGTTCTGAAGCCCAATTACGAAAAATTCATAACCATACAACCAGACATCCCTGTTAACAATCTCACGTGACTAATATTACAGCTTGTAATTCTTTATTACTATTATTCAGTTCATATATGGATGGCTGGTAAGGTAACTACATGAAAACTGATTCTAATTAGTAAAAAAAACTTATGGATTAATTAAAAAAACTTTATTGTGACTAGTATAACACACAATATGTTTCTCCTTCAAACTGTTCATTTCATTTCTGTACTTACTCCAAAAAGTTCAATTAATTGGCATCTATAATTACACATACTCTCTTTATTCTTGAAGAGCAAACAAACAAAAAAACAAAAAAAGTCTTTCGACTTAAGGCAAAATCTAATTACTAAATATATTTCTCTTCAGAAAGATCATGAGCTAATGTTCAAGATCAGTATTTCTTCAAGTACTTATGGGGATAAAGTTTAAGTTGGTCACTCAAGGGGTATGCCAAAAGTAAGCTCCAGGATGTGGCATGTGTATTATTTTGAATGGTCCCATATAAAGTAACTGTCAATTCTTATCCTTCTTTTTTAAGTACAAAGACTTGGGGTAATTCCAGAGAAGTACTTTCATAGCAACTTCAAATCGTTGTACTCTTCAGATGCCTTATCCATACAATAGTCTTCTCTGACGTGTGCTGGAGGCCAGAGTGATTATTGCCTGTCTGATTTTTTTGTTCTCATGATTCATTAGTACTAGGAGCTTCTGGCAATCTGTTGAGCCATTCATTTTACTCCAACTTCCTCAACATCAACTCAGATGGAGCTGTACTGGTGGAAATGTGTATCAGCCTATTGCATATCTCATCAAGGGGTCGAAGGGAGTCGTGCAAGGTAGTTTGACGATGATGACAGTAGGTTGTCATAAATTCATGAAAAAGGCATTTTATTTGATCCTATTTATAAAGGTATGGCGAGACTAGGATTTGCTTGATACCAATCTGCCTTAGGAAATTTTACTGGCAGTACCCTGTGAAATTGGTTGCATTATCAGACAACAATGGGTCAGGTTGTCCTATGAGTAGTATGTAGTCTCTGGTGAGCTTTTTAATTACTGACTGACATGTTGCCGTTTGTAAGGCATAGAGCCTAATGTACTTCCACAATAAGACATAAAAGCCTACAATGTACTTCACTCCTCCCCTCACCCAAGGTAGGGGTCCTATCAGACCCACACAATCTGCAATGGACCTTCAGTTGTCATAGAGTGTAACAGGTCTCGTAATCCTTCTATGAGTGGTGGTCATTACTTCATTATCTCATTACGAAAAACACTTAAACTGCCTGTGTGTGCATTAGACGTACTGTCGCCATTTACAAGAGCCTGAAAACTATATTTGTGGTCAGCCAGAAAGCAATGGGGAACATACTAATCACAATTTCCATTCTAAGATCCTCATTACTCTTTGCGCTCATTGACATAAAATGTACCTACTTGCTATTCACTCAGCGATATCAAGAACTATGACTATAAACAAAAGTTTTGAGTTTTTAACTCAATGATGTAGAGTCTCCACATATATAAAATATAATGAGACCCCTATCAGAAACACCACTATTCACAGCTCAGAGATGACCTCTATGGGACGTTCCAAGTAAAATGGTCTATCATCCCCAGCTCTAATCGCCAAGAGTTAATTGCTCACCTTAAAAGTGAAAAATAATCTCGCCACTTGCCACATGGTTTTGTCAACATGAAGTCCGCCACACGAACAGTTATCTTCATGAAAGCTAAGTGATCCAGGACGATGTACTGTCATTGTGAGTTTGCTTCCTACTTTTACTCATGTCGAGCTCTGACGTAATCTGATGCACAACAAATGCATGTGTTTGACTGATGCCAGCAGATCGATATCTCAGTGTGAAGTGTCTCTTTTCACTGCCTCTCTGGCTGTAATTATATGGAGCCTCAGTGGATTACCGAACAAAACATCTGCTATGAACTGTCCTAGGCACAGGTAGCAGGATTCCCTTCCTTGGACACATGTGTCATTTAATAGTTTGCAATCTTCTTAATTTTTATATAAACAGAGTTAAGATGGCTTTAGTTACTGAAAAAGCTTAAGCTTAACTGCATTTAAACTTTACCAGCTAGAACATAACCTCTGAACTGCCTCTTTAAGTTTCCTTGTAAGCCTTCTTATTTACAACACTGTCTTGAATTATTGCATGAATGTAAACTATGCTGTAATTAGAAATTTCTACTACAAATACAAATGATAATTAATCTACTATGAATAAGGACTTTTCATTCAAAGTTTTGTTTTTAGTAAAAAACTTGAAAACCAACTGAGGTAGGTTATTGGTGTCACACATTTAATGTTTTTTAGATGAAACTCAGGTTACGCAAGAATTTTCAGCTTCCTGAGTCTGATATTTAGTGGATTCAATTTTTTGTACACTCACCAATTTTAACCAAAACATTGGTCTGAGATTAAATTAATCTTTGTTTACAGGTTCTGCTGACACACATAGAGATCCTGTGGAGCGTTATGGACTGGATAAGAAACTAAATCAAATATTCATAATAACAGGCAGCATACTGAGGTGCGATTAGCTTATGGCTCAGGATCCAACTTTGCCGTTAACACAATTTCAATCCTCAGAACCTTAATTGTAGAGTGAGAGTCTTAGTTACACTTTTGTTGACATAGTTCTATGAATTAACTAGCGATGGGATATTTTATAGCGCTTGAATTATGATAATATTAACGTTTTGAGTTAATCAATAACACAAATTTGACACATGTATGTACATAAGATAAACGTTTGCTTTGTATTGAGTAATAAGATATCATGAAAATTGTAGAGCACAATGAGCCAATATAAGTTTGCACTAGGCAATGAAATTACACTGAAGACAAGAAAGACGCAGTCACGAGCAAATTTATAGGCCTAAATTATTTTACACCTATTGTTTGCCGTACAGAGTGAGTAAAATTACAAATAAATAGCTAAGTACCCAGCGTTTCCCAGTCTCCTATTAATCTGCATTCTCCTTCCCTCTTCCTCTGTCCATCTCCACTACCTCCTCTCTCTGTCCACCCTCTCCATCCCCACACTCTGTCCATTTCTTGCTGCTTCTCTCATTGTCCACCCCCCCCCCCCCCCCACACACACACTTTCTGTCAAGCTGCTCCACCCCCATCTGTCAATCTGTTACTTTCCTTTCTGTCCCTCTCCTCCTCCCCCTTTTCCTGTTCATCTTCTCCCTTTCCTTTCTGTGTCCATCTCCTCCTCTTCCCTTCCGCCATCCATTTCGTCCTCCACTCCTATCTGTTCATTTCCTCCTCCCACATCTCACTGCCTGTATGTTCCTCCCCCCATCTCTGTCCATCTCCTCCTCTCCCCTCTCTCTGTCGGTTTTCCCTTCTCCTATCTCTGTCCATGTCCTCCTCCTATCTGAGCCAATCTCCTCCTTCCCCCTTGTTGTCTGTTCATCTCCTCATCCTTCCTTCTCTCTCCACAGAATCACACTCACCCCAATAGGACTTTGCTAGTTCTTATACCTACCGCATTTCTTTCCATATTGTAACTAATATATCTATCAAATTTAACTGAAATCGTACCAAGGATTTAGGATGAGATTTTAATCCGTGGCTTTGATGATATTTGCTTTGTGGGGCTCTCAACTGCTTGGTCATCAGTGCCTGTACAAAGTCCGAATTTTTACACACCCTGATTTTTCCGCAGTTCCATCTAGCCACTGTCACCAATGATGATGATGATGTTGATAACTAAACAAATATTCAGTCCCCAGGGAGAGAAAGTCCTGAACTCAGCCGGGAATAGAATCTAGGACCCGTGACCCAGAGGCAGCGCTGGCCGGAGTGGCCAAGTGGTTCTAGGCACTACAGTCTGGAACCGCGCGACCGCTACGGTCGCAGGTTCGAATCCTGCCTCGGGCATGGATGTGTATGATGTCCTTAGGTTAGTTAAGTTTAAGTAGTTCCCAGTTCTAAGGGACTGATGACCTCAGAGGTTAAGTACCATAGTGCTCAGAGCCATTTGAATCATTTGAACCAGAGGTATCAACGCTAGCCACTTTTTTTCTTTTTTTCATTTTGTTCAGTATTGTTCATTGCGTTTGGTCTGGGCGGACGTCACGAGACATCCGTTCAAGTTGATCGTTGATTCCTTTACTCAGTTTTTTATTACAGACGGCGAGCAGTCGTCTGACCGAACAAGATGAACTACCGTGCTCTAATGTTTACGACATCGTATCTCCTAAACTATTTTCTGCTCAATGATGTAATTGAGCATATGCGCATACAAGTGTGCGGAGACTATGTGTGCTGGATGAAGTGATCATTCCTGTAATCAGCGCTAGAAAGGTAACTGTCATGTGTCATGCCATGCATCAACCTGTGGATCTTGTAGTGGAATTTAAGAGAAGCATACTACTCAAGAATAACTTGGTCATCCCATCCTCTGTCGTCTCGTTTAAGAACGGATTCAGTGAATTGTGGATAGTTAACTGTCACCAAGAACCGCAGAACCTTCCAAGGCACACATGCATAGCAAACGCTGAGCTGGTAATTGCAGAACAGCTGAGTATCATAGAAACCTCCCATGCCTAGTCTGTGGGTGAAATTGGCGCTACCACTACGAGACAAGATCTTCTAGCTCGACTATCACCAGATCTCACTAAGGAACAACAGAAGAAGCTACTTGCCATTCTTCAAGAGTTCTCTAAATGCGTCAATCCGCAGGTGGAGAGCAAATTAGACAAATCGACGGTGAAGCACCGGATTAGCACTGGAGACCATCAACCAATAAGCCAGAGAACATACCATGCGTCAGCAACGGAAGGTCAAATAATTCGCGACGAGGTAGAGAAAATGATGAAGAATGACATCATTCAGCCTTCGCAGAGCCCATGGTCGTCACCAGTGGTTCTCGTCAGGAAGAAGGATGGCAGTTGGCGCTTTTGTGATGATTACAGGAAGCTTAATAAGATAACTAAAAAGGACGTCTACCCTTTTCCACGAACTGACGATACACTAGGTTGTCTGAAGGGGGCTAAGTTTTTCTCAACCATGGACACGTACTCGGGATACTGGTAAATCGAAGTAGATGAGGTAGATCGTGAGAAAACCCATTCATCATCCCTGAGGGCCAGTATTAGTTTAAGGTAATGCCGTTTGGTTTGCGTAATCCACCACCAACTTTTGAACGGATGATGGATAATCTTCTAAGTCACCTGAAGTTGACGATGTGTCTTTGTTATTTAGATGACATTACAGTGTTCTCAGAGAAATTTGATGAACACATAAAGAGACTGAGGGCCATTCTTTTGCGTCTCCAACAAGGCGGACTGAGACTTAATCCAAGAAAGTGTCTGATGGAGCAAAAGAGATCAAAATACTTGGTCACCTTGCGTCAAACGAAGGTGTGCGGCCACACCCAGAAAAGGGAGATCTATAATGTAATTTCCTATTCCTAAAAGAATTAGAGATGTGAGAAGCTTCCTCGGATTATTTTCTTATTACCATCGTTTTATCAAAGACATTTGTATCAAAGCCAGGCCACTCCAAGAGTTGTTAAAAGCCGATGCTAAATTTATATGGGGTGGTTCTCAACAAGATTCTTTCGATGTTCTGAGAAAAGCTCTGACGACTGATCCTGTACTTGGTCTGTATGATGGAAGAGAACGTACAGAACTACACACAGATGCCAATGGGTATGGGATCGGTGCTGTTCTGATGCAAATTTCGGATGGAAAAGAGAAGGTTGTAGCCTGTGCTTCTAGGACACTTACAAAAGCCGAGAGAAACTACTCAACCACAGAAAGAGAATTTCTTGCTGTGATCTGGGCCATGTGCAATTTTCGACAGTATCTCTATGGAAGGCCATTCACAGTTGTTACAGAGCATCGTTCACTTTGTTGGTTGACAGGTCTTAAGGATCCAACAGGACGACTCACCAGGTGGGCACTACGTCTTCAAGAGTATGACATGACCATAGTGTACAAAAGTGGAAGCAAACGCCAAGATGTCGACTGTCTCTCAAGAAAACCTGTGCAAGACCATCAAGACTTTGATGAAGTTAGTGACTGTCTCGCTGCACTCCAGGATCTCTCTGCTGAGCAGCAGAAGGACACCAAGATATCTCAAATTATGCTTGCCTTAAATGGGTCAGAGGATGTGAAAGGATAATTTAAGGTAGTTAATGGATTACTTTGCAAGAAAAACTTTGATTCATTTGGGAAGAGGTGGCTACCAGTGATTCCTAAACACATGCGCTTAGATGTTCTATAGAAATTCCATGACACACCTGAGGCCAGACATTTAGTATTTATTAAGACATATGATACGATCCGCAAGAGATTTTTCTGACCGGGTTTATATAGGAGTGTCCATTACTATGTTTCACACTGTCAAGAGTGCCAGAGGAGAAAGGCAGTTCTCCAGAAACATCTGGCCGACCATACCAATTCCACCAGCTTAAATGCCTTTCGAGCGTGTTGGGATTGACTTCTTCGGACGATTTCCAACGTCTGCCAATGGCAATAGATGGATTATGGTTTGCACTGATTATCTGACACGCTACGTCATTACAAATGCCGTGAAAACAGCTGAAGCATTCGAGGTAGCCAAATTCATCATAGAAGACATTGTATTAATACACGGTGCCCCAAGGATCGAGGGAAAGTTTTTCAATCGAATCTTGTGACTGAGATAAACTGTCAGTGCAACATTACTCATCATATGACGACTGCATACCATCCGCAAACTAACGGGCTTACTGAACGCCATAATAAGACTTTGTCGACATGCTAAAAATGTTCGTCACTGTTGAGCAGAGCAACTGGGATGAGGTGCTACCTTTCGTGACGTTTGTCTACAACACCACCAAACGAGACATCACATGATTTACGCCATTTTTCCTGGTGCATAGGCGTGAGGTGACTACAATGATGGACACTGTGGCTCCGTTGCAGCCTGATGACGTGGACAACAACTCCATCAGCCAGGTGCTAACCAGAACTGAGGAAGCTTGGCAGTTAGCTCGACACCGCACGCTGCAGCCTCAGGAAAAAGATCGCTGAAGATATGACGCGAGCCACCGCCCTGTTGTCTACCAACCTGGTAACCTCGTCTGGATCTTCAGTCCTGTTCGGAAGGTTGGTCTCTCTGAGAAGCTTCTCAGGCGCTCTTTGGACCTTACAAGGTTGTAAGACAGTTGTCTGATGTTAATTATGAAGTTGAAGATTTCGACTCCGACACAAGACGACGAAAGATCAGAAATGTAATCCACGTCCTTTGAATGTAGCCCTATAAGAATCCTGCAAGCCAGGGTAAATTCGAAACTCTAGCGACAGGCAACAAGCGGAAAGGTGACTAAGAGCGTAGTGGCAAAGGAAGTTCCAAGAAGATCACCGCCAGGGCGAACATCAGTCATTGGGAGTCGGAGTATGCAGTGCAGGACTGATGACTCGTTCCCGCACTAGGATGACGTAACAGCGAGACGCTGTTCTCTTTTAATTTCTATATTCGGTTCGAGTACATTCTAGAAGTATCCACAAATGTCAAGAATCGTTGTACTGGAATGTTATGTACCGTATGTGTTGTGGCCGGAGGCAGTTCGCTCCGTGCTCTTGCATGTGCAAGTGCTGAATAAACCTTCGTTAAGCGAACTGAGTGTGCGTCATTCATCTAATTACATCTTCTTCTACGTGACAATATTATTTTTCTAGCATACGACGTATTCTGTAGGAAATGGTTACTAAATACGTTATTGGAAAGAATTCTTGCTCTTGTCACTGTTGTTTTAGCAATATTGCCTAAAGTGGTGACTCTGCTGTTGCTTTTTGCTTGGGAAATATTATCAACTCCTATAGAAGGTTTGGAACCGTCATTCACTACTATGGTTTTTGTGAACTTCCTTTCAACTTTAGATTTTTCAGGAGATAAAGGTGCTGAAACAGCCTGATGAATCGCTGAATGGGGAAAGACTTCTTTTATGAGATCTGAAAAGTATTGAGCCGCAGGGTACAATTTGGGACTAGTTCATTTTCGAAAAATGTCGAAAGAGATCTAATTATTAATTATATCTAGAGTAAGATCTAAGCAATTTAGCTGACAAATCTTGTTTGTAGTGCACAGGTGAAGTTAATTTTTCCATGAAGTTCATTAAGAATCTCAAAATACACGATCAATTCCATTATTTGGTTGGCTGTAATGATCAGAGATTCATCTATATGCCTAGAATAGGACTGCATACTTAGATTAACAGCAGATTTTTTTTTTGTATTTGAAAAATTTCTGTTTAATTTAGATAAAATATTTATAACTTCTGTAAAATGGTATAATTTTTTCAGAATATAGAATTACTTCCAAACTGAATGAGTAGGTTTCCTAAAATTAGTAGTAATGTGTTGCCTATTGAGAGGTTGTCGGGTTGTTGGCACTTTTTCCCCATTAAATTCAATGTAGTTGTATCTCACTACTGTCTCATCCAAGTTTTAGTAAGTTGTTAGTCATAATTAGTTTTTTTAAAGTCACATAGGTTGTTTTCTATTATGTTGATGGTTGTCTGAACTTATACATTGATGTATAATTCAGTAATATCGAATGAAAATAATTTTATTTACTAGATTTTGACTGTTAATGACTGAGTAATTATTCTGAAAAACGAAAGACACTTTTTAATTTCTCGCGAAGAAATTTTGCCAAATCATGATAAGCATTGTACTGTTTACAGTTGGATAACTGAAACAAGCAATTTATGTACCTTGACCTATGAGCCGAATTCTGGGGCCTTGTGGATTCACATTAACTATTTTTTTATGGGATGTCTGAGAAATTGCTTAGCATCATCAACAGCAGACCTAATTTCATTTTTCAGTACAGGTGTTGGGTCTCCACTCTGTTCTGAAATACTGATTTCCCCAAAAAACTTCAAACTTTTTGTTACACATTCATGCTTATTGACAATAACTAAAGCACTACCTATGTCTTATTTCGTTATAGGGGCTTTATTTTCTGTAAGTTTAGCATTAATGCTTGTAATCAATTTTTTATCATTATTAAATGAATAGTGACTTTTAATGAAGTTTCTGTTGAAAATGTTTCATATGTCATGGGCTACCCTCATTTGACAAGAATTTTCCATTTTAATACTGTCAAGACCAATCTCATGATCTACAATTATATTTTCAATCACATTTTGGTCTGACATGTTTGGCATTACCGGTACATTGTATTTTAACTTTTTTTCTAAAAGGGATGTTTCTTCCTGCAGAAAATGCATTTCAGTCTTATTTAAAATTCTATTAAAAATTTATGATCCCACTTTTTAAAGCTGTGGGTAACAAAGGATTTTTTCATAGATACAACACATTGTAGCTTATCCAGTTTCTTCCCATCCCTACTGTAAATCTTATTTTTACAATTATCAAAAGTGTCAGCAACAAAATACCAAAAGATATTGACCTGATAATTAAAATGCACACAAAGAATTTTTGTTAGCTCTAAGTAGCAATGTAAGCTTTTTCGTATCGACTGTCTTTTCGTAAAGAGCACTCATTTTTTGAGAAATAATTTTTTTGGAATTGACCATTTATTTAAGACTTTTAATAAACACCACGAAAAGTTTAACTCCACCTGCGGTATACAAGACGAGATTCGTCAACTTTAATTGCTTGCGTCTTATTCTAACTGGAATTAATGATAAGATCTCTTCGACGTCTTTCGAATAAGACGTAGTACAAAATTGTACTTCCAGTTCAACGTATTTCAGATTTCATAAAAAAGACTTTTTCCATTCAGCGATTCATCCGGCTGTTTCAGCACCTTTATCTCCTGAAAAATTTAAAGTTGAAATTAAATTAATGAAAATTATAGCAGTGAATAATGGTTATGAACCTTCTTTAGGAGTTGATAATATTTTCCGGACAAGAATTAACAGCAGAGTCACTACTATAGGCAATATTGCTAAAATGACAGTGACAAGAGCAAGAATTCTTTTCAGTACCGCATTTAGGGACCATTTCCTTCAGTAAACATTGCTTGCTAGAAAAGTAATATGGATTCAAAGTTGCTTTTTCCATTAACAACAGTTTTGCAGAAAAATATAATTCACAATTTGAAATCTATGATTGCTCCTTTGCACAATTCAGGGTTCTATAATAACGTAACCTGCAACATTTGTCCAGTTTATTACACTGAAGAGCTAAAGAAACTGGTACACCTAACTAATATCGTGCAGGGCCCCCACAAGCAGAAGTGCCACAGCACGACGTGCCATGCACTCGACTAATTTCTGAAATAGTACAGGAGGGAACTGGCACCATGAATCCTGCAGGGCTGTCCATAAGTCCGTAAGAATACGAGGGAGCAGAGATTTCCACTGAACAGCACGTTGCAAGGCATCCAAGATATGCTCAGTAATGTTCATTCAGGGGGGGGGGGGGGGGGGTTGGGGGCCAGTCGAAGTGCTTAAACACTGAAGAGTGTTCGTATAGCCACTCTGTAGCAATTCGGGACGTATGGGGTGTGGCATTGTCCTGCTGAAAATGCCCAAGTCCGTCAGAATGCAGAATGGTCATGGATGGATGCGGGTGATGAGACAGGATGCTCACGTACGTGTCACCCATCAGAGTCGTATCTAGACGTATCAAGGCTCCCATTTCACTCCAACTGCACAAGCTCCACACTATTGCAGAGCCTCCACAAGTTTGAACAGTCCCCTGCTGACATGCAGAGTCCATGGATTCATGAGGTTGTCTCCATACCCATACACATCCATCCGCTCAATACAATATGAAACGAGACTCGTCCGACCAGGCAACGTGTTTCCAGTCATCAACAGTCCAATGTCTGTGTTGACGGGCGTAGACGAGACGTACAACTTTGTGCCGTGCAGTCAGCAAGGGTACAAGAGTGGGCCTTCGGCTTTAAAAGCCCATATCAATGTTGTTTCGTTGAATAGTTCGCACGCTGACACTTGTTGATGGCCCAGCACTGAAATCTGCAGCAATTTGCGGAAGGATTGCACTTCTGTCACATTGAACGACTGTCTTCAGCCGTCATTGCTCCCGTTCTTGCAGGATCCTTTTCCGGCTGCAGCGATGTCGGAGAAATGCTCAAATGTGTGTGACTTCCTAAGGTCATCGGTCCCTAGACTTACACACTACTTAAATTAACTTAACGCTAAGGAAAACACTCCCACCCATGCCCGACGGAGGACTCGAACCTCCGGCGGGATGGGCCGCACGGTTAGTGACACGGCGCCTGTAATCGCGCGGCCACTCCACGCCGCGATGTCGGAGATTTGCTGTTTCACCAGATTGCTGAAATTCACGGCACAGTCGTGAAATTATCGTACGGGAAAATCCCCACTTCGTCGCTGCCTCGAAGATACTGTATCCCATCTCTCGAGCGAGGACTGTTCAACACTACGTTCAAACTCACTTAAATCTAGATAACCTGTCGTTGTAGTACCTGATATAAGAACTGCGCCAGACACTTGCTGTCTTATTTAAGCGTTGCCGACCGCAGCGCCGTTTTCTGCCTACTTACATATCTCTGCATCTGAATACCCATGGCTATTCTTCGGCCCTTCAGTGTACATAAGACGGACTGGAAGAGTCTTCAGTATCAGCCAGGAAGTAAGGGGTGCATAATTTGTCCTTCATAGACCATTTGATTATTACAGTAAACGAACCAAATGGAGTTGATGAAGTTATTATCCTCTGTAAAGAAAAGAAAGGTTACAGATTTGATCATGTCGAAGAACTGGAAATTTTGAAGCGTATATCCGTTAATGATGGTCTGATTGTTAATAAACAACTACAACTGCGAAATAAAAATTTCGTTAATGGCTTCAAATCGATATTCACAGCTTTTATATAGGCCTATACTGTCATTCTTGGGCTGGAAGTCTTTACACACAGTTCTCAAACGCTCTTTTCCTCCCCTTTTAATAGTTTGTATTGCATTCCATAGCCGTTATTCCTACTACATTAATTCCATTAATTCTCAGCGTATTAATGCCATCTGCACTGCATCAAGTCCTGTTTCAGTTTGCAACATTTTCGGTATATTTCATTTATTACCTATTTTTGTGTTTGTCTTATTAAGCTTGGTCTCTTGTTATATTTATTTCCATTTATAATATAACTGTTTTCTTAAGATGTGCTGCTCTACAACATTTACACCCCATATGTGGTGCGCACTCGGTGTTTCCATGTAGTGGCGTAATCAGCTGACAAACCTTTCAGTTTGATGGTAGTCCTACTGGCTTGCTGTGCTTGTCGTTTTAAATTGGCTTTAAAAGATAACTTATTTGACTCGAGTACTGCAGCTAATATGATGTTATTATCTCCCTATGCAATGTAAAACTACATAAGTAAGACAATCTGTTTTTAATACATCTTGTGCTACTGAAGATTTTTGAAATGTTTGTTATTCTCCAATGTTGATTTAAAATTTTCTGTAGGTAACTATAATCTATTCTGGTGAAGACACACTTAGTAGATATCAAAACCAGGTCAATGCAATAAAATTTGCACAACCAGCTGGCTTTTGTTATCCTTCATTAAAACTAAAACACAGTTGCTGAATATCTGCCAGGTTCAAGATTGTAACTCTTTACATTTATACTCATGCCTTTGAACTAATAATAGTATGTGATATGTATAATACTTTTCCTCATACCGAAATGGCCATAACCTTCATAAGTAAACCAATTCTTCTATGGCTATCTGTGGATTATATAACTTCCACACCTGGACTCTTCTGTTAATCTCAAAAATAAGCCTCTTGTTGCATCCATAAAGGTTTCTCAGTATCTGTTAGGGTTCACTAATTTTTTTTTCCAAAGTATTCATTAGTCTGGAATCCTCCCTTAATATTTCTGATTTCTGGCTAGGCATCTCACCTTATTACTGTATTTGTATAACTAAAGTACAAAAATTTAATTTTAACAACATAAAGTACGTCTGTTCTGGACAGTATGCTCATCCCTAAAGGTAAGAGTGATAGTGCATCTTGAACTTAATTTAATGAACCTTTAACGTACTTTATTTTTATCTGGAATTCTTGAAACAACGACTTCCAGTGTATAGGTTGGCTCTTCGCATTTCCAATAAGTGATAAAATGAAGGACAATTTGTCTGTTCGAAGGCACACGGCAGTTTTATATAAGAGACTACCGTCTCATCTTTGTTTCGCACGGGTAGCGCTAAGTATTAACCCATTAATACCAGAATAACTTTCTGAATGAAAGATAAAACTAAAAAATCGTGGCGAAACACTCAGAATAATGCAGCACTTGTCAATAGCGCTGGTAGCTTCATGAGAAATCAGCACCTACCGGCACTGGCGATCAGAAAAGGTTAACTTTCCAATTATTAGCACAGCACTGGTACAATGCGAATTCGCGACATTCGGCATTAAGGAGTTAATATCTATGCTCGGACGTTTATAATGTGTAGTACTTACATTGCAAAGGGAAGTGCTTGATAATTATCTGTGACGATGTTTTAGAATTTCTGTATTTACTTACGCATGGTTTATGGTGTTAAAATCTTCTGCAGCACTTTAATCCCACATAAGCTTAGTTCACTGTTTCAATTGGGCAAGAGACGTGGATCATTCGTTGGTTGTCCTCTTACACATTGGCTATACTGTAAAACCCAGGCAACCCTAATAAGAAGAAAAACTGGTTTATGTTTCGAGCTTCTGGACAGTATTTTCTGCTTGAATCCATTCAGGGTCAGGGCTCACTCCCTTTATACCCACTGTGTGTCCCAAAAATTGTAACTTTTATCTTCTGAAATAGGATGTTGTAAGTTTTTTTGTAATACTTTCCTTTCTTAATGATGAAGAAGGTTCTTTCCACATGTTAGATAGTACAAGAGGATAAAGTTATAAATGAGTCTTGAAACGAGCAGAAGTGCGTCATTACGAAACCAAGGCAGCGCCATGTTGGTCACAGGCGGTGAAGGGGTTTCATAGACAGTGGCTTCGCAACACTAGAGTGGCGACAGCCAACACTTGCCGCCGGTTTGTGACGCAGCCTACAGGAGTATTGCAACTTACTTACAACATGCAGGAGTCACTAATACATTCAAGATGGTTCGGCATGGCACACTGACCACAGTAGACAGCAGAAATCAGCGTGGAGAATTATTATTTAAGGACACACTAACAAGTCAGTCATAATGAAACAGCTGAGCAGTGACGTGGCTTCGAGCCTGCACCAGTCCACACTGCAACAGTGATGCAGACGCTCGTGCCTCAGCCGTCAGATGAACCACTGCGTGCCACCTATGCTTCTGCGCCCAAGGATGTAGCTCAAAACTCTACCGCTGTCCCAAGAGTACCATTCCATGTTCCAGTCACCGGCGCCCTTATTGGGGTACCAATAGAAGACCCTATGTTCTGAGCCTGGGAGTATGATGCAGTCTGACGTATCTGCGGTCACTACCACCAGCCACGTTCACCATGGTTGCGACACACAGGAACCTGGTGACACAGCACCAGCTACCCAGCAGTGGAACATGCAGTTAGCAGCTGGAGGCCGTCTTTTTAGTGGAGATACTATCGCATTCTCTGAACTGCCCAGCGATAGTACGAGTACTAATCAAGCCCCAATAAAGAAGTTATTGTAACCACCATTGAGCCTTTTTCAGATGCCCAAAATCCTCCCTCTGCAGAGAATCCTAGCCCGCACTAAATTATCAGACACTGATTGCTGTCAGGACGACTGCTGCAGATGATCATAAAGAAGAAGCTGGACATTCAAAAGACAGCAACCAGAACCTTCTGCAACAGGAACGCCATATGCAACAATACGATTAGGTGCCAAATTCAAAGTTTTGTGTGGTTGTTTTACTAACCTATGTTCGTTCTTTTATTTTTTGGGTATAAGGATACTTGGGTTGGTAGTAAGTAGGTATAGGGAGAAGCAGTACGTTATTCAGCGGTTAATCAATCAAGTAAATCAGTGACAGGGAGAATTAGGGCATCTAAAGGAGGAAAGTAGGGAACAGACGCTTCCTAGTGCACCTATCCTGGGTACCGAAACAGCATTGGTTACACCACTTTCAGGTAAATATGGGGAGGCTATATTTGCATTTTTCGATAGCTGGTACATAGCCACTAGGTTAGAAAATTGGAGTAATAAGCAGTTGTTGAGTGTAGCCAAGCTAAAACTTGCAGGGGATGCTAAGATATATGTGATGTGCCATAAAAGGTTAATGGAAAAACAGTCACTCATTGTCTTCACGGAAGGGATGGTAGACAGATATACACTATGTGATCAAAAGAATCCGGACACCTGGCTGAATATAAGTTACAAGTTCCTGGAGCCCTCCATCGGTAATGCTGGAATTCAGTATGGTGTTGGTCCACCCTTAGCCTTGATGACAGCTTCCTCTCTTGCAGGCATAGGTTCAATCAGGTGCTGGAAGGTTTCTTGGGAAATGGTGACCCATTCTTCATGGAGAGCTGCACTGAGAAGAGGGATCCATGTCGGTCGGTAAGGCTTGGTGTTCTATAGGACCCAGGTCAGGACTGTGTGCAGGCCAGTCCATTACAGGAATGTTATTGTCGTGTAACCACTCCGCCACAGGCCGTGCATTATGAACAGGTGCTCAATCGTATTGAAAGAGGCAATCATCCCCGAATTGTTCTTCAACAGTGGGAAGCAAGAAGGTGCGTAAAACATCATTGTGGGCGTGTGCTGTGATAGTGCCACGCAAAACAACAAGGTATGCAAGCCCCCTCTACGAAAAACACGACCACACCACAACACCACTGCCTCTGTATTTTGCTGTTGGCGCTGCACACGCTGGCAGATGACGCTCACCAGCCATTTGCCATACTCGCTCGCGCCCTGCCATCGGATCGCCACATTGTGTACCGTGATTCGTCACTCCACACAACGTTTTTCCACTGTTGAATCGTCCAATGTTTACACTCCTTACACCAAGCGAGGCGTCGTTTGGCATTTACCAGTGAGCAGCTGCTCGCCCATGAAATCCGAGTTTTCTCACCTCCCGCCTAACTGTCATAGTACTGATGCAGTTTGGAATTCCTGTGTGATGGTCTGGATAGATGTCTGTCTATTACACATTACAACCCCTTCAACTGTCGGCGGTCTCTGTCGGTCAACAGCCCAGGTCGGCCTGTATGCTTTTGTGCTGTACGTGTCCCTTTACGTTTCCACTTCACCATCACATCGGAAACAGTGGAGCTAGGGGTGTTTAGGAGTGTGGAAATCCGCGTACAGACATATGACACAACTGACACCCAGTCACCAGATCACGTTTGAAGTCCATGAGTTCTGTGGAGCGCTCCGTTCTGTTCTCTCACGATGTCTAATGACTACTGAGGTCGCTGACATGGAGTACCTGGCAGGTGGTGGCAGCACACTGCACCTAATATGAAAAACGTATGTTTTTGGGAGTGTCAAAATACTTTTGATCACGTAGTGTAGGAGGAAGAACACATTGAGATATTACCGTGAGCAACTTAACAGTGTGTTTAAAAAGCATGAGGAATCAGCGGAGTTTTGTAGACCGTATTCACAAAATTAATGTTAGTTCATATGAACTAACGGAAATTGATAATGCTAATGAAGCCATCTTGCAGTAAGCTGTGCAGAGAGCACTCGTTTCCTATTTTCGGTCGTTGCAGCCAGAAATATCTCTAAGAGTTTGGATGGAATTTGCAAAGTCTCTAAAGGAAGCAATAGAAACAGCACAGGTGCTAGTCAAAACTGATGTGGTCCCGAAGCCATAGGAAAGGAGGTTGTATTAAATACAAATGTTAAATGTTTTAGACGTAGACATACAGGGCAGATGAGTCATATGCAGACAGTTTGGACATTCTGAGCAAAATTGTACGGACAGAAATTCGCAGAGACATGGGACACAGTCACAGGACAGACTTCATTCCTCACAGTTAAATGAGGCAGGGGATCGAGTGTCCACTGTACAATGCTCCCACTAAGAGCTAGCACCTTTATGAAATGAGTGGTAGAAGGTCGCAGGTATCTGTGGAAAGTAGGGGGTATTCTTGGGAAATTGAAATTACATCTGCCATGCTTGGCACTAAGTGGCGTAGGTGGGGGTCACGAAGCTTAATTTGGTTCTATAGAAATAAGTCTCTGAGTTGCGGAAGGTAACTTCCAGGTTGATGTACAAATTCTTCCTGCACTCGACAGGTGCTAAGAATTCATTTGTGGTTTAGTTTTCCTAATTGCACATCACGCCGTAGTTGACCTGGAATGATGTATAGTAGAAATGGATCGCACATTACTTCATGGCCAGAATGCTGTTACTGTTGCAAAGTTCACCTAATGGCCAGGGGCGACCAGCGGCCACCTAAACTGCGTACAGGGTCCCCTAAAGTCCTCTTGAGTGCTATCATACCAAAATATACTGCAAAGATAATCTTGGCTGATGTTGAAACTCACCTGCCTATGAATTCTTTGTGTGTTGTTGAATCTTTATCTGAAAATGAAAAACTGGACAAAGTAAAGTTTTCTGTTCTGTGTAGTTTATCCTACATATGGTAAACTGAAGGAAGAAAAGTCTTTCAGTATTGATAAATTTAGCCCTGAAGATGTAAGCTGTAAGACAGAGCATGCACAATGTCGGCACTAGTACAGTGTATATCCACCTTTCGCAGCAATGCAGGCTGCTATTCTCCCATGGAGACGATCGTAGAGATGCTGGATGTAGTCCTGTGGAACGGCTTGCCATGCCATTTCCACCTGGCGCCTCAGTTGGACCAGTGTTCGTGCTGGACGTGCAGAGCGCGTGAGACGACGTTTCATCCAGTCCCAAACATGCTCAATGGGGGACAGATCCCGAGATCTTGCTGGCCAGTGTAGTTGACTTACACCTTCTAGAGCACGTTGGGTGGCACGGGATACATGCAGAAGTGCATTGTCCTGTTGGAAAAGCAAGTTCCCTTGCCGGTCTAGGAATGGTAGAACGATGGGTTCGATGACGGTTTGGATGTACCGTGCACTATTCAGTGTCCCCTCGACGATCACCAGAGGTGTACAGCCAGTGTAGGAGATCGCTTCCCACACCATGATGCCGGGTGTTGGCCCTGTGTGCCTCGGTCGTATGCAATCCTGATTGTGGCGCTCACCTGCACGGCGCCAAACACACATACGACCATCATTGGCACCAAGGCAGAAGCGACTCTTATCGCTGAAGACGACACGTCTCCATTCGTCCCTCTATTCACGCCTGTCGCGACACCACTGGAGGCGGGCTGCACGATGTTGGGGCGTGAGCGGAAGATGGCCTAACGGTGTGCGGGACTGTAGCCCAGCTTCATGGAGATGGTTGCGAATGGTCCTCGCCGATACCCCAGGAGCAACAGTGTCCCTAATTTGCTGGGAAGTGGCGGTGCGGTCCCCTACGGTCTTGGCATGCATCCGTGCATCGCTGCGGTCCGGTATCATAGTTTAAACTGCTATATTATATTCATTTTATTGTGGTAATATCATTCTAGTCTTGACACAGTTTATCCAGCCATCCATGGTGAACAGCATAGAATTTGTGATAAATTCGGAATATAATTCTAGTTGGAACATCTACTATTGTTTCTTGCTAACATGTGTTATTCATCATCATCATCATCATCATCATCATCATCATCATTTAAGACTGATTATGCCTTTCAGCGTTCAGTCTGGAGCATAGCCCCCTTATAAAATTCCTCCATGATCCCCTATTCAGTGCTAACATTGGTGCCTCTTCTGATGTTAAACCAATTACTTCCAAATCATTCTTAACCAATTCCAGGTACCTTCTCCTTGCTCTGCCCTGACTCCGCCTATCCTCTACTGCTGAACCCATGAGTCTCTTGGGTAACCTTGCTTCTCCCATGCGTGTAACATGATCCCAACATCTAAGCCTCTTTGCCCTGACTGCTACATCTATAGAGTTCATTCCCAGTTTTTCTTTGATTTCCTCATTGTGGACACCCTCCTGCCATTGTTCCCACCTACTAGTACCTGCAATCATCCTAGCTACTTTCATATCCGTAACCTCAGCCTTGTTGATAAGGTAACCTGAATCCACCCAGCTTTCACTCCCATACAACAAAGTTGGTCGAAAGATTGAACGGTGCATAGATAACTTAGTCTTGGTACTGACTTCCTTCTTGCAGAAGAGAGTAGACCGTAGCTGAGTGCTCACTGCATTAGCTTTGCTACGACTCGCTTCCAGTTCTTTCACTATGTTGCCATCCTGTGAGAATATGCATCCTAAGTACTTGAAACTGTCCACCTGTTCTAACTTTGTTCCTCCTATATGGCACTCAATCCGTTTATATTTCTTTCCCACTGACATTACTTTCATTTTGGAGATGTGTTATTAACTCTTATAATTTGCATTTATGTCTCTTATCAGTGGGGAATTCTATGTTTATATCACCACTTATTCATTGTGTTTACTGTGTATAAGAATTCCATATTATGGAAAGTACTCATCCATGTTGGAAGACACTGAACATGAATTGTGCATACGTGGACATTCTTAAAACTGTCTGAAAAGTACGATGGTAGTTTGGAATAAAATAATGATATAGGCTATACTATGGGAAGTAAGCAGACTTAAAAAATATATGTTAACACAGACAGCTGGTGTATATGGTCTCTCAGATTAATCCTAATAGATTATCTGAGACAAAATGAATATACTTTATACACTCCGGCATGAGACATTCAGTTTATTATTCTATTATAAAACAACTAAGAATCTGTAATAGAATAATATTCAATATACTTTGTTTGAGAATAATGTTGAAGGTACTTTGTTTCTAGGATATACACTTCTGCATTATTTCAGTGATTTTATTGATAGTCATTGCAAAAATGTTTCTGTTTTTTTTGTGATGGAATAACATAGTACTAGAATTCTGTATTGTCTTTTACTGACTTTTTATACTATTGTTTACATAACAATTTCTCTTACCATCTAAGGACATACATGTTAGAAATAGTTAGCTAAACCTTGACATTCATTTTCGAATTCCACTTTTGAAACTGTCTTGAGGTTTCATACCATATCCATATTTGTTCCATGCTGAAAAAAAGTTCTGAACATAAGTTTTTCATTATTCATAAAACATTTAGCTGTCTGAGCAAATTGACACATAATGCAATGTTGAGGAAAATTAAATAACATTTTAAATGATTTGAGTCTGACATAATGCCAAAAATATTAAATACTTAAAAAAAATGAAGATGTTAGACATCTATACTACACTTTTGCATATAGAAAAAAAGTTGAATATCCTTATGAGGAGTCAAAAAATATTAAACAAAAGTAAATACAATGGTGGACCATAAAGGCCAACTTTATTCCAGAAGTATAAATAAATGTGAGAATAATTTTTTCTGCAGGAATGATACAGAAGTCACAATAATGAAATTTCCTGAAAAGGAAGACTTTATGTGGCCAATATCACCAACCAGGTGTCCACCTGACTGAATACTACCACCAGGCTGTGGCCAGGAGCAAACATAACAATCCAATAAAGAGTATGCTGCTGCTAGGACTAATATGCTGAACTGTGGAGCTGCTTCATGAACAAAAGTATCTTAATTCTCCCCTATAATTCTAGCTTCTCTAAACTGCATAGTTGAGAAATGTCATTACAACAGATCCTTCAATCTCTCAATCCATGTGGCTTCATTCTCTGTTTGCTTATTTGTTTCATTTAATTATTTATTTAGCACTTTTACTTTTTCATCTACATTCTCCTCCCTTATCTCTTCATCAGTTTTAGCCCACTGTGTTCTTAAGGAATCTATTTATCTCCCTTTCAATCTATCAATCTATCTTTACTTCTCATTCCATCATCTCTGGACTAAGTCTGGTACTGTACTAACTGATCTACTCTCACTGATGACTCCCCATTCACATCTGTCCATCCTTATCCTCGCTGCAGATGGGCCACTTCATCCTCTGGTATGAGTGTTCTGCCCTTTCTTCTCACTCTTTCGCAATCTATCCACCTCTCCTCCTCAAGAAATGAACTGATAGTTCACAATGCTAGGACTGTATTGTGTTCTTTTACTTTTATACCTGTCTATTGTAGTATTAATTGTAAACCAGTAACTATAATTGTTACACCATAATCACCAGAGGTACAGAGATCTAAAAATAATCATCATGGGTGTATCACTATGTCCATCAGCACTTACTGGCAATTTAGTTGAGGCAAATAATCCAAAACTGGTCACTGACAATTTTAGAAGTGCTCAGTCAGATCAATATTACTGCAAATTGACATAAAAATCTCCACAAATAATGAGTCTTGAGTTAAATCTGCATAACCTTATTAAAACTATCTCTATCAGTTTTATGAAGCTTAAAGTTCGTCCTGCTGGTGGCCTGTAAATGTCAGTACAACAAGTTTGTATGTTTCCTGATTCATTAGTGAGTCACCACATTTGAAGATCTGTTCAACAAATAGCTAATGAACGACACAACCGGTGACTTAATCTTTTCCTTCTCCCTTTTTTGTACCTGTAACAACTACCCCTTTCCCTTTGCTTGTTTCACCACATTACAATATTAGCTTGGTTTAATCAATACAAACTGTTCAATTTCAGTGATGTTCTGATAAATGCAGCATATTTGGAGATATTCCATCTGCCTTTTCACATTTCAGTATATTAGTTATAGGAGTTAATTCTGTTTATTAATGGGGCTTTGAGGTTTTGTGTAAGTTAGTAAATGAACGTTTCTGAAGGTCCAAGGCTTTGTTTTATTTTTCTAGTAGCTGTTTCAACTGAATTCTATAGATCTATCTTTTGGGTATCTGTTGAGAGAATTTATGCCAAATAAGATCTAAAAATGTCTAAAGAAAACATTGAAAATCACTGGGATAAGATGGTCACCACTTTAATTTGAATGGATGCTTCCAACAGCTTCTTACCAGAAGCATTCAGATTCAAATCATGGTGTCTATGATACATAAAGCCTCTACTGTTTTAAGGAATTTTCCAAACTCTGCAGTCACACAATCTGCAGAATGCCTTCTGTCGAGCTTAACGTACCTCTCAGAGTGACAACAATTTCACACTAGTGTCAGGAGCATTCTCAGCAGTGTGCCTGATGCCATCATCAATTGTGTGAATGAAGTTTCAGCCCAAACTGTTGCCTACACCTCCTACCACTATTACATGATCTTCTTTTCCAAAATCATTCTCCAAAGAACGAAATCACAGGTGTCATGACTGACCCCAGCAAGTGGCTTCACAATAGTAGTGACCTGGCAACCATTTATGGAAGGGTTTTGTACCAATTCCGATAGTCTCCCCCCCCCCCCCCCCCCCCCCCTGAAATAAGACCTTCTTGATCTTATTAACACTTTCCTTTCTAGCCTTACCTTGCACCACCTACATGTACCTGTATATGCCGGATATTGTCAGACTGCTTCTAAAGTTGTTAAGTTGTCTTTACGTTTTGTCCAGATTTTCCAGAGTACTGAAGCTATTTAAAGTGCTAGACTGAAACTTTCAGATTTGCACTATTTGCTGAATATTTTCACTGATTTGGACAGCTGAAATGCAACTTAGCCTGCTCATCTAGTCCTAAAATTACTTCTGTGAACTGAAGTTTCCAGTCCTGTTTAAGTTTAAATATTAACTGTTCTTTTTTTAGTATTATGTAGTGGTAGGAATAATATTTGCATCCGGTCAGAAGTGAAGAGCATCATATTCATGGAGATTATAACACAACATCCAATACAAAAAAATCCTTTTGGTGAATATAATGTAATTGGATACTTTAAAAAATCTGCTCACCAAGTGGTGACAGGAGAACTCACACATAAAAAATGGTTTTATTTATGCAAGCTATCAGAACCAGTGGCTCCTTCTTCTGGCAGAAGGGTTGAAAGGGAAGGGAGAGTGGTAGAGGAAAAGGAGTGGAGAGACTGAGGAAAAGGGATAGAGTTCAGAAAAGTCATCCAGAACCTTGGGTCATGGGAGACTTACCAGACAGACTAAGAAGGAAAGACTGATTGTTGGGGACTGCACTGGCAAAGGTTTTAAAACCTGGGAGATTAAAGGTGGTAGACAGAGTAATATCCAAGCCAAAGATTACTGCTAAAACATCATGGATGAGTTAATAAGAGTGAAGCAACTAAGTGCATTGTATGTAACAGAGGTGGGAAGTGGATGGCTAAAAATAGACAGGTCAGAAAATGAAAGATTTAGAAAACTAAACTGGAATGAAGAAAGGAGTAATTATTGTGAAGAAATGCTGAGGCAGAAGAAATTAATGTAAATTAAGGCCAAGTGGGTAGTGAGAAGAAAGGACATGTTGTGTACTAGGTTCCAACTGCGGAGTTCTGAGAAACTGCTGTCTGGGGGAAGAATCCAGATGGCAAATGTGATGAAACAGGCACTGAGATCACAACTGTGAAGTTGAAAATCATGCTCTGCAACAGGATATTATGTGTTGCCAGTATATATCTGCTGCTTATGCCTATTCATCCTAACTTATAACTTGGTGGTAGTTATAAAAGACTGAACATTGTTTACAGAGCACTTGGTATATGATACGTGTAATTTCACAGGTGGCTCTCCCTTTGATAGCTTATGTTTTGCCAGTTACAGGAGTGGTATAGTTGTTAGTAGGAGGATGCATAGGGCAAGTCTTGCACAGGGACAGTCAAAGGAGTACGCGCCATAGGATAAGGAGATGGGTGCAGAAGGAGCATAGGGTCTGACAAGGATATTTTGGAGACTGGGTGGGCGACAAAAAGCTATTCTAGTTCCAGTCATCTCACTACCCTATGGCTCCCTGTGACTGTACATGCTGCAAGACTTGCTCTAGGCATCCTTCTACCACCATTCATACCACCCCTGTAATCCCTGTAACATATACCATCAAAGGGAGAGCCATCTGCAAAATGACATGTCATATATCAGCTGTTATGTTAACACTGTTCAGCCTCTTACATCGACATGACTACCTTCAAACTATCAGCTGGGATGAATGAGCATAAACAGAGGGTGCATACCAACAACACACAATATCATGTTGTAGAACATGCTCTACAACATGACAGTCATGATCTCAGTGCCTGTTTCATCAAATGCAGCATCGAGAGTCTTCTCCCCCCTCAAAAACCAGTTTCTCAGAACTACACACATGGGAACTGTCACTACACCACGTTCTTGGTTCTTGACACCCACTTGGCCTTAATTTACATTAATTTCTTCTGTCTCAGCACTTCTTCACAATAACTACTCCTTTCTTCATTCCAGTTTAGTTTTCTATATCTTTCATTTTCTGACCTGTCAATTTTTTGCTATCCGCCTCCCACCCCTGTTACATACAATGCACTTTCACTCTTATTAACTCACGCACAATGTTTTAGCAGTAATCCCTGTCTTGGATATTACCCCATCATCCACCTTTAAGCTCTCAGGTTTTAAAATATTGTCTAGTGCAGTCCCCAACAATCAGTGTTTCCTTCTCATCCTGTTTGGTAAGTCTCCCCTGACCAGGGGTTCTGGGTGATTTTTCCAAACTGTACCCTTTTTCCTAAACCTCTCCAGGCCTCATCATTCACCTCTCCCCCTCACTGTCAACCCTTCTGCTGGAAGAAGGAGCCACTCGCTCAGAGAACTTGCATTAGTAAAACCTTTTTTTATGTGTTTGTTCTCCCGCCGCTGCTTGGTGACTAGATTTTTTTATCTATCCAATTACATTAAATTATGAAAATAAGGCTGACATTCCTCACAGTTGTGTTCTTTCTCTATGATTCTGTTGTACTTTGCACACTTAACCATTTAACAGTAGAACCTTAAGCCAGGTATCTGGCTAAAAGCACTTGTTCAGTGAAAGGCAACAACCAAGGAACTATGAAATCTGATTTCTGTAGATTATTGTCAAACGATTTTTCATGTGATTTCGTCTATCTGCTATGCTAAATAACTTGAGTGGTGAAGTTTGTTTGTGGGAGAAAATCAAAATGATTCATGAAAGATAATTTAGTTTTTGAAAATGAAAACATAATTTATGAAAGATAATGCTCACATAATTTGTAGAGGCAGATAGTTTGAGGTAAATAAATAAATCATAATAATTCGTTAGGTTACACAAAAACATTAGTTTTATGATAACTGATGATTTAACGTCCTAGGTACATGTATGATAATACTGTTATAACTGCAAATGCACTAATATTCTAGTTTTGTAACTATGAAATTGTAAACAGCAGCATCTACATTGTTGGTTTAGGGAATCAACAATTGCCAGTGATGGATCACACCTGAGAGCACAAAATTGCACAGTCAGTCTATGTATTGTGTTTCTGTGTGAAATTTGTGGGTTAGAGCAATGAATGACTTATCACTCAATGAATTGTACTCATGTAACAATGTTACAGATGTGCTGCAATTAGTTTTTACAGCAATTAAGCATGGTTTTAGTGTTTTATTTTGTGTTGTTATGGCCATATGACATAGTGCTCTCATATTACAGTTTATACTGTTATTCAGGAACTGTGAACCACTGCAAAGAGTGTAGTTAAATCAGAAATGATCACATACATTAACTGGAAATAGAAATATAAAAACACTGATACTCTTACAATTAGATTGTTAGATTTTGCCATGATCAGCTTGTGTCATAAAAGTAGAAATGTATAGAAGTTAATAGTAATAGTTAAAACAAACAGGGCTACAACTAATGATTTTCAGCTATTCATTAAACAACCTGACACATTATATAAGTTTTAACTTTGAAACAGAATTAGACAATGTTAAGCAGAAACTTTCTAGACAATACCTGTTCTAGAGCTATCATTTAGTCCTTTCCCATTTTATGTAATCTACTACTCTCTCATAGAATTTGGTCTATTGTTGAAAACAGTTTTGTAGATGCATCAAAACTACATTATCATAGTTCGAATGTCAGGATGCAACTTTCTTTTAAATGAACTTAAATCCATTTTTTACAATTAATTAAAGGTGGACTGCATTAATGGTGATGACATCAAGATGCATACTACTAACAAGTGAGTCTCTGAGTTGGTGAAGTCACTTGCATCTGACCTAGTAGTTGCAGATCCTTATGAGGGGCATATTAGGCCTTGCCATCAGAGAAGGATTTCCAAATTACTTCATTGTCAAAGTGGGTGATGTGCCATTGGGGTGACAGTGCAAAGCTACCACCTTATTCACTGGTGATAAACTCTACAGAGACCACCAGAGATCCAAGATAATACTCCAGCTCAGAACATTCCTGGGCTATTGCCTCCAGATCTTTAGCTGCCACTGAACTAACTGCTGCAGACACTGAGACTTTGCCCTTGTAACCAGATACTGCTGGAGGCAGGAAACCTGTGCCAAGTGTGATGGTCATCACACCAGTCACAGCTGAGATGGAACAGCAACAATCCACTGTAATGCTAGTGCTGTGAAGATCATGTTGCCAGCTGTACAGCTCCAAAAGACAGAAGGTGAATAGGAAATAATTGGTATAGAGCCCTAGTTGTCCATCTCACTGTACAAAGACAAGAGAGGTATTTGAGAATGGGTGGGAAACTCTAATGTGCCACTGTAATGCATTCATTCATATCCTTTAAATAACATAGTGGCAAACATGTGACACTAACATGATGGTGCAGTCAATCTGACCTCTTAATTAAAGGTGGGTACAATATTAACAATTTGAATCTCTTTGAAATTCTCTGTTTTGCATATGGCACAGTCTTTAATACATTGTACACAACTATGAAAATAGAAAACATTAACATTAAATAGTTAATGATAAACTGGCATTCAGATATGTTTACTGCACATCTTGTAAACTAATACATTTACATGTTTTTCATAAGCTAATAACGAAATTAATGTGTAGATAGATTGTGTATTTCTTCTTGAAGAATTAATGGAACAAAAGATGTAACGTTTTTAACCTGAAAAAATACATCATGAAAAATCAGAGCCCTCCAAATCACAATTTTTTGCAACAGTGCTTGCAGACCTGGAAACAGCACTGTGTGCATATTGGTCTCTTGCAGATGTAGCAAACATGCGAAGACTTCCTTTTCTTGCTGGCTGGGCAGATTCTGCACATTTTACTATTCCTAGGACCTAATTCTGCTTCCACTGCTTCTTCTGTTGGAGCATTGGGGCCTAAAATCTGGCGGGTCATTAGTCGTGACTCCTGCGGAAATCATGAGTTCTGAGCTCACTTTTGCATATGTTTGAGCACAAGACTATCAGCCAGCTCTTTCAGGAAGATACTTTTGTTGACAGGAGCTTCATCTGATCCACTCTTCTGAAGAACATATGCATTTACTGTGCTGATGTCCAATAAATGATAGAATAAACAGATTGGCCAACTTCGAATTATTCGACCGCAGGAGTATATGGAGCACATTTTGTCCAGTTCATCAACACCTCCTTTTGTGGCGTTGCAGTATGATATTATTTCTGGTTTCTAAGAAGTCAAATCCTCAGTGGGGCTATGATGCATGCTTTGTTTGTCTTTGGCGCGTGTGATGACAAATTGGTGTCTCACGTAAAACCGTAGAAAGACGAACTAACTGGCCTATGCTTATTTGGTTGGAAGACTTGCAGGATCTCTCTCTTACTCTTTTTTAGAGTTCCAACAAAAGTCAGTCTCCTTTTCCTTAACTCTTCTACATCCTGTATTAAGCTGAACCAATTGTCAGCAGTAATGTAGCAATCACTGCCATACACTGGTTTACACAACCGCAGCAGAGACTGCATTGGTATCATCAGTTTGTTATCATTGTCTGGCAAAGTATCACCATCAGGGCCTTTTCCAGTGTACATATACCCATTATAAAGTAACTGGTCCTTGCATCACACAAAGACAGTATTTTAAAACCTTATTTATGAGTCTTCTTTGGCATGTAGTGAGCATTTACCACAGAAGGAAATTAGTTGCTCATCTACAGTAGCACATGTGCCTAAATTCAAATATTTTTGGGAATTTTCCACAATTTTTCTAAAGAGAAAAGAGGCTGCTGCCATTTTGTCAACTTTAAGACTCTCTTTTCTAGCTCAAAAGTCATCAAACCGCAAGCAGTTCAACAACATTTGGAAACAGTTCTTAGACATGACACAGTTGAAAATTTTTGACCTAAACCATCAGTTGCAAATATATAATGTACTTTTTCGTGGTTGGATTTAAAGACAGAAGAATATATACGAAGTCCTGAGAAACCCAAAAGTTTATCCTAATCCAGGTTTTGAAGTTCAGCTTTGCCTTTGTCAGAGCACTTCTGCCTTACACTATTTATTTTAGCATTTGACCGTAGTAGGATATGATCGAGAACTTTGTCATCAAAATAGAGATGCCATAATAAAAATGGGTCTTTTGGATCTCCTGTAGTCAATGTGCTGGATGGAAATTTCGTGATGATGTTATGGCAAGGAGTTCTAACAGCTCGGATCGGAGGTGCTTTGGTTCATTTGTACTGATTCTTGCCATAGAAGTAATGGCTTCTCTGTTGCTCATCTCATCGATCCCTACTTTCACTGCTTTCATCAGAGTAATTTTCTGTTGCACTTCGTTCTGACAAAGTGTCACTCACAGTGTGTTCAGTTTCTTCAGGATTATCATCATAGTCACTATCATCTGATTCCTCCAACTGTCTGCTCAAAGTTTCCTCAAAGTTTTGGTCTGAAGTGTTCACATTTTGTCTGCTACTTGCATCAGATCCTTTACCTGTAGAATTACTAGGTTCCACCCTATTTTTTAAAAAGCTGTGAAATGAAAAATGTTGAGAATATGCAAGGAAAGTAATTGGAGAAAAATTTACACAAAGCGCAAGGTCAAATAGACTGCACGACGTTAGTTAAAGGATACCCATGGTTCTCATTCTGGATGTTTGCAGTGAGCTTAAGATGTGGGATAAGGTGTAGGCTGCTTGGGATGATGGAAAAGGACAAATATATTGATTTGAGATAAGAAACTGTGGTCTGGAAAAGACTGAGACAAAATATGTGATGCCAAAAGTGTTGTGGGACAACCCTGCCATTGGTAAATGAGAACTTATGAGCTGTTGTTTGTACACTGCAATAAATTGATTTATGATATATGTTAGTTAAAGGATATCCATGGTTCTCATTATGAAACGTTAGATAAAGGATATCCATGGTTCTCATTCTGAATGTTTGCAGTGAGCTTAAGAGGTGGGATAAGGTGTAGGCTGCTTGGGACAATGGAAAAGGGCAAATATATTGATTTGAGATAAGGAACTGTGGTCTGGAAAAGATTGAGTCAAAATATGTGAAGCCAAAAGTGTTGTGGGACAACCCTGCCATTGGTAAATGAGAACTTATAAGCTGTTGTTTGTACACTGCAATAAATTGATTTATGATATATGTTATTCCTGACATTGCAGAGTAGGCACACAGGCAAACTTGAGCAACATGTAATCGTATAAATATGCAGCAAGGGAGGTGGGAGGGGGGGGGGCAGGCAGCTAACTTCACTGTACATTTGTGTTTTTGAGTAACATATTACCCAGACTGTTGGAAGAAATTCCGCTTGATTTTCATAAACTTAGGTGGTTCCAACATGATGGAGCTCAAGCTCACTTTTTCCACGTCATTCATGAACACCTGCATCAGGTGTACCCTGAAGGTTGTGTAGGAAGAGGAGGCCTTACATTCTTTGTCAGTGTGGTCATATGATCTGTGCTTATTTTATTTTTTCTAGGGGGGTAATTTGAAAGGTCTTGTATATGAAACACCTGCTGAGACTGATCAGTCTCTTCTGATATGAATTCTAACTCCCTCTGACACTGTTTGACAACTCCAGGGTTTCTTGAATGGATACAACACAACTTTGCACACTAGTGTTGCCTTTATTGAAAGAGAGGGTATCGATTTGAAAACATTTTCAATGCAGCTCTTTACGCAGGTCAAGTAAACAAATAAAAGTATTACAAAATTTGTCATGAGCAGACCACCAGTTTTCTTATTTTTCACCCATAAATATTGACTAAATCATTTAAAAACCAGGGCTTCCTTTCTCAAAGTGATACATTTGTCCTTTTCTAACATACTTGATAGTTTATTAAAAACAAATATTCCAAGACTTACCAAGCGGGAAAGCACTGGTAGATAGGCACAATAAATAAAACACACAAACATACACACAGAATTTCTAGCTTTCGCAACCGATGGTTGCTTCTTCAGGAAAGAGGGAAGGAGAGGGAAAGACGAAAGGATGTGGGTTTTAAGGGAGAGGGTAAGGAGTCATTCCAATCCCAGGAGCAGAAAGACTTCCCTTAGGGGGAAAAAAGGACAGGTGCACACTCGCACACACACACATATCCATCCGCACATACACAGACACAAGCAGACATTTGTAAAGGCAAAGAGTTCGGGCAGAGATGTCAGTCGAGGCGGAAGTACAGAGGCAAAGAAGTTGTTGAAAGACAGGTGAGGGATGAGTGGCGGCAACTTGAAATTAGCGGAGGTTGAGGCCTGGCGGATATCGAGAAGACAGGATATACTGAAGGGCGAGTTCCCATCTTCGGAGTTCGGATAGGTTGGTGTTGGTGGGAAGTATCCAGATAACCCGGACGGTGTAACACTGTACCAAGATGTGCTGGCCGTGCACCAAGGCATGTTTAGCCACAGGGTGATCCTCATTACCAACAAACAGTGTCTGCCTGTGTCCATTCATGCGAATGGACAGTTTGTTGCTGGTCATTCCCACATAGAAAGTGTCACAGTGTAGGCAGGTCAGTTGGTAAATCACGTGGGTGCTTTCACACGTGGCTCTTCCTTTGATTGTGTACACCTTCCGGGTTACAGGACTGGAGTAGGTGGTGGTGGGAGGGTGCATAGGACAGGTTTTACACCGGGGGCAGTTACAAATGTCTGCTTGTGTCTGTGTATGTGTGGATGGATATGTGTGTGTGTGCGAGTGTACACCTGTCCTTTTTTCCCCCTAAGGGAAGTCTTTCTGCTCCCAGGATTGGAATGACTCCTTACCGTCTCCCTTAAAACCCACATCCTTCCGTCTTTCCCTCTCCTTCCCTCTTTCCTGAAGAAGAAACAGTCGGTTGCGAAAGCTAGAAATTCTGTGTGTGTGTTTGTGTGTTTTATTTATTGTGCCTATCTACCAGAGCTTTCCCGCTTGGTAAGTCTTGGAATCTTTGTTTTTAATATATTTTTCACATGTGGAAGTTTCTTTCTATTTTATTTACATCATCATACTTGATAGTTTGTATCATTACAGAAACACTCAGTATAAACAATGCTAAAACATATGCATTTGCATGAGTGTGTGTGTGTGTGTGTGTGTGTGTGTGTGTGTGTGTGTGTGTGTGTGCGCTCCTGTGTGTGTGTGTGTGTGTGTGTGTGTGTGTGTGTGTGTGCGCTCCTGTGTGTGTGTGTGTGTGTGTGTGTGTGTGTGTGTGTGTGTGTGTGTGTGTGTGTGTGTGTGTGGGTGTGTGTGTCTGATGAAGGCCTTGTTGGTCAAAAGCTCTTTTATTGTGCCTATCTGTGCCTCAGCATCTCCGCTAAATGGTGAGTAGCAACTTGCCTTTTCACAATATTATTACATTTCCTGCTGGATTTTCCACTGTTGAATTTTGCCTACAACATATTAAGTTATATTTCCAGTCAATGGCTTAGTTTTTGCAAAATTTTCTTGGTTTTCTTGTTGTATGCATGCTTCATGAGAAATTTAAATATAACAGTTCTTAGAAACAGCACTGATTAACACCAAACTATGAATATATTACCTTTGATCATGTTTTCATTATGTTGAATTTTGGATTTGAATGAACTGAAGTTGAAATCAGGAAGCATTCCTCCTAACTGCTTTGGCAGTATCTCAAAAGGCACATATTCATGCAGGGAAGACATGTTACTACCATGAATATGAATCTGAAAAAAATAGTCATTAGAAACAGGTCTAACATTTACATCTTCATATACATATTACAACCATAATGAAGTATTATTATAAACAGTATAGAAAAGTTCTTGAGGAGTTTAAATACTTGAGAATTAAGGGAGGCTGCTCACAAAAAAGCAGAGGTGTGGATTTGTTCGTAGATACACACAAATGAAAGAAAACTTGCTAGCTTTTGAAGTTATCCTTTGATGAGCACACACACACACACACACACACACACACACACACACACACACACACACACACACACACCGTGATCAATCCACCTACCAAACAATAGCACTGGCACTGCTAGTCTAGCTGGCACCACGTAGGGGCATAGGCATGTGTATGCCGTTTGCGTGCAAAGGAAAACTTCAGAAGCTAGCAAGTTTTATTTCTTTTGTGTGTGCCTATCGACAACACAGGATTTCAGTGAGTGGTCTCCTTTAATCCTAAAGTATTTATGGTCTTATTATAATATGTTGCTACACTAAAATAAAGGAAGTATCTAAGAAAGGTAGTGGTTTCAGATTATACCCATATTATCTTGATACAATACTCACTCTTCTTCTCAGCTTTTCTTTCAAAAATGGTTTACAAAGTGCAAACACTGCACTAAAAAGTGATGGTGCATTTACAACATGGATACCCTTGAGCCTCAAAGGGAAGCTATCCTGCAAATCCATATTTTCATAAATAAAATATTACTACACACAAACATATTTCTTTCATAAGCATACATGGCATAATATTAGTTGCAGTAATGGAATGCTGATTTTTACCTGGAACATTTTAACGAAAAGCGATAAGTTTGATGGTGTCGCAACTAGGAAATGTTGAAGTCCGTACCCTGTCATATCCACAATAAATACTGCACCAGAAATCTGAACATGAGGATCTTCACAACAAAATGAAAGCACTGTTGCTGTCAACCGGAAGCATTCTTCTACAACAACCTTTTTGAAATCCACTTTTTCTGAAAGGCTGTCATTTAATTAATTTTGGTAATAAAAAACAATTCTATTACACCTAATCTTAAGAGTTAATAGTATGTGTATTTAAGAAAGTATTATAATCAGTCACATAAGGAGTTATATTAATTGAAAAATACTTACTTTAAAAGACTTTAAATAAATGTCTGTACTCATGCAGGAGATTCAGTATCAGTAAATAATTGAATTTTCTGTGTGTCAAAATATTTAAGTACAACTATATAAACAATACATAAATGCAGTTATTGATCTTTAAAAATGACACTTACCAAATCTCATGATAACTACAATCCTTCCATCATTATCTTTTTGGTCTAGCACTGTCATTACATCCATGTCATAAACATATCCTTTTTCTGATGGAAGACACCATTCAAGTTGTTTTGGATGTGCCTTTTTAATTTTGTAAAAGTTTTTGAGCTGAAGGCAGACCAGAAACATTGTTAAAACAAGGGTGTAACAGGAAAGATCAGTTCGACAATCTCAAATATTTATGTACTTCCTTCATCATACTTACTCACAAGATCCAAGTGAATTGAGATTCATAAGAAAGATCAGAAACACACAATGTTTCATGTGAATATTAAGGTGCTAGTTTTTTCAATAAAAGTAGAAGAAAAATTTCAAGAAAAGAAAAAGTTTCAAAACTAGCATCACTAATTGAATGTAAAGAGGTGATACGATGAATACATAACATGCCAGTGAAATGGAATACTATTACACACACACACACACACACACACACACACACACACACACACACACACACACACACACACACACACACACACATATATATATATATATATATATATATATATATATATATATATATATAATGCTTCATTTGTGCACAGTATCCCACAGTTGTAAATAAACCAAATATCAATGCCATTTCAGACTACATCTGCTGTTAGACCTTACTGGGCTATATACATATCCTTTACCTATGTACAAGGGTAAAGAGAACTTCAGTATTTTGTTGAGACTTACAATGGAAGAAAATTAGCATGCTGGTACAATTCCACAATCTTACCAATTTGAATGCTTCATTCACATTGTGTTTTCTTGCTCTTAAGAAAGCTAAAAGGAATATGTCATCAGTTCTTGAATAAAGCCCTTTTTCACCTGAAAATTGCCAAAACACTTTCTTTATTTTTTGAAATGAATAGATCTTGTAATTTTAGCACACAAAAACACAAATTTATAATTTCATGACTATATTTGGATAAGAAATAATATGTCCAAGAAGTGGGCCCTGTCATAAAATGTGAACAAGTCACAAAACATTTTTCCTTTCAATAACTATTGAGAGTGCCCATATTTTGCACAATTATACCAACAAACAAATGACAATTTCATGATGACTGACTGATTTTTTAATATACAATTGTCACCCAGAATCTTTGTTACATATTACAAAATCATGAAGCCATAAACTACCAAAGTTTGTCTCTCTAATGGAGTAGACAATGATTATCAGATGATGAATGGCAAGTAAAATTCCTGTTATGTATTCATAGAGTGAGGTGGAGCAGTGGCTAAGGCACTGAAATCACATTCAGAAAGGGCAGTATAATGGTCACTATGTGGATATCCAACATCTGGTTTTCCATGATTTCCCTCGAAGATTACGATAAATGATAGGATGCATACTTTGCAAAAGGTCACAGCCAATATCCTTTCCCATCCTTGTTCTAGCTGATCTTGAGCACAACCTCTAATGGCATTGTTATCTACTGGCTGTGAAAACATGATCTTCCTTTTTTTGGTGATATATTAAAAAACACAAAATTACAGGGAAAACAGCTGACTGAAATAGACATCTTGAGAATGTTTCATTGCTTCCCTGTTGGAGTGATGAAACTTAGAGGCAGAAAGCTCGTGAACAATGATGGTAATGGAGTCAATTGATAGCTTGCTCAGCCACACTTCACCTGTACAGACTATGAGATATCACAACGTATTGCAGAAATGGAAACTGTGGTAGAGAAGAGAATGAAACAGGGTTGTAGCCTATCCCCAATGTTATTTAAACTGTACAATAAAAAAAGCAGTAAATGAAACCAAAGAAAACTTTGGAGAAGGCATCAAATTTCAGGGAGATGAAATAAAAACTTTGCTGTCTGCCAGTGACACTGTAGTTCTGTCAGAGACAGCAAAGAATGTGGAAGAAAAGTTGAATGAAATAGATGGTGCCCTGAAAGGAGGTGTGAGAGAAACAACAACAAAATCAAAACTAGGCCAATGGGATGTAGCTAAATTTTAACAGGTAGTGGTGAGGGATGTATACTAGGAAATGAGATGCTACAAGCAATAAATGAGTTTTGCTATTTAGGCAGTAAAAGAACAGATGGTGGCTGAAGTAGAGAGGCAATGGCAATGGTAAGAAAAGAATCTCTGAAAAGGAAGTATTGATTAATATATTTAAGTGTTAGGAAGACTTTTCTCAAGGAATTTGTCTGGGGGGTAGCCTTGCACAGAAGTACAATATGGGCAATAAGCAGTTCAGAGAAGAAGCGAATAGAAGCTTTTGTAATGTGATGTTTTTTTTATGTTCACTGATGGAAAAAAAGTCACAACATCAAGAAGTAATTAACTAAGAGAAATGAAATTCTGGGAATAGATTTGTCTAGGTAACATATTTAAGTGATCAATATTGCACAATCACAGGTTAACATAAGCATGAGATAAGCCATTGCAAATGTGAAACGCTGGTACATTAATAACTGGTGTAACCACCAAAATGTTGAAGGCAAGCACGAAAACATGTATGCATTGTTTTGTAGAGGTAGGGGAAGGATGTCAGGTTGTGGGATGGAGTTCCATGCCCATGCCCATTTTGTCGGTCAATACAGGGATGTGTAATGCTGGTTGTGGATGACACTGGAGTTGTCCTCCAATGATGTCCCATATGTACTCAATTGGAGACAGATCTGGTGATTGAGAAAGCCAAGGGAACATGTCAACATTCTGCAGAGCTTGTTGGGTTACAACATCAGTTTGTGGGCAAGCATTATCCTGTTAGAAAGCAGCCCCTGAAATGCTATTCATGAATGGCATCACAACAAATCGAATTACCAGATTGACAAACATATTTGCAATCTGGCTCTGTGGGATAACCTAGAAAGTGTTCTTGTTGTTACAAAAAATTGGAGTCCAGACCGTAACTCCAAGTGTAAGTCCAGTGTGTCTAGCATGCAGACAGTTTGTTGCAGGTCCCCAACTGGCCACCTTCTAAGCAAATCACTGCCGTCATTGGTACCAAGGCAGGACAGCTTTCATCAGAAAACATGACAGACCTCCACTCCGCCCTCCAATGAGCTCTTGCATGACACCACTGAATTCGCAAATGGCAGTGGTTTGGGGTCAGTGGAATATGTCCACAGTGTGTCTGGCTTGGAGCTTCCTTGAAGTAATCGATTTGTAACTGTTTATTGTGTCACTGTACTGCCAACTACTGCTCATATTGCTGCTGCAGATGCATTTTGATGCACAAGAGTCATATACTGAACTCTATGTTAGTGTCACATGGCAGTCTGGAGCCCTGTGTTCTTGTGACTGCACATTCCCATGACCATTGCTGTCAGCAGTCATACATGACACAGTGGCTACATTCTACATCTACATTTATACTCTGCAAGCCACCAAATGGTGTGTGGCAGAGGGCACTTTATGTGCCACTGTCATTACCTCCCTCTCCTGTTCCAGTCGCGTATGGTTTGTGGGAAGAACAGCTGCCGGAAAGCCTCCGTGATCTTCTCGGGAGGTATAAGTAGGGGGAAGCAATATATTCGATACCTCATCCAGAAACACACCCTCTCGAAACCTGGACAGCAAGCTACACCACGATGCACAGCGTCTCTCTTGCAGAGTCTGCCACTTAAGTTTGCTAAACATCTCCATAACGTTATCATGCTTACCAAATAACCCTGTGACAAAATGTGCTGTTCTTCTTTGGATCTATTCTATCTCCTCTGTCAACCCGACCTGGTATGGATCTCACACTGATGAGCAATACTCAAGTATAGGTTGAACAAGTGTTTTGTAAGCCACCTTCTTTGTTGATGGACTACATTTTCTAAGGACTCTCCCAATGAAACTCAACCTGGCACCTGCTTTACCAATAATTAATTTTATATGATCATTCCACTTCAAATCGTTCTGTAGGCACACTCCCAGATATTTTACAGAAGTAACTGCTACCAGTGTTTGTTCCGCTACCATATAATCATAAAGGGTCCTTCTTTCTATGTATTTGCAATACATTACAATTCTCTATGTTATGGGTCAGTTGCAATTCCCTGCACCAAGTGCCTATCCACTGCAGATCTTCTTGCATTTCGTTGCAATTTTCTAATGCTGCAACTTCTCTGTTGCTGCAAAGTCTTTCTAAAATATCACAGAAGGAACATTCTACTTCTTGTAATCCTATTACATGATTTTGTTCAAACTCTATGAGTTGTTGATAATGGCATCTTTGTTACTTTAAAGGCATTCTTGATTATCATCAACTCATCACATCCAGTCTGACTGTTACAACACGTATTTAAAGAAAACCTGATTTGCATCCTCATAGAGGCATTACTACCACCACTAGCATGATATTTGAATAGACAGCATCTTTCAGATGTAGAAATAGGCCTACCAATGTTTGTTTATGTCGCACAACTCATTCTTGGTGCTGCAACCTTTTCTTCATCATTGTATATGTAAATAAGTATACTGGTATCCTACATTGCTTCAAGTAGCCATAAGTGTTGGTAAACTGTAAAGATATGTAAATGCATGTAATTAATACACTGTTGTAATTAAGAAGTTGTACATGTGTACAAAAGTGTTCCAGTAATCTACATACAGGTGTCAATAAGTGTGCTAGTAACCTTTATGGCCCTATAATTATACAAAATTTTGTGATTCTTGAGTTTCTCCCGGCGTATTTGATAATCAAAATATCCACGGGTGTACTGCCAGTCTATAGTGTCCAACGGGCACAATATTTTGGCGATCAAACATGTCGCCATCATCAGGTGAACTGACGGACTGAGCTCCTATCTCCGTGCCGGCACGTTCATAGGAGCTCAGTCCATCAGTTCACCTCTGATGGCGACATGTTTGATTGCCGAAATATTGTGCCCATTGGACACTATAGACCGGCAGTACACCCGTGGATATTTTGATTATACAAAATTTTATTTACTCATAAGCTATACTTATATTTACCTTAGATGTTGACAAGGCCAGTTGTATTAAAATATACTGAATGACTGAAGTAAACATTCTAATAATTCTAAGTCTATTAATTCTAGTAATTCAACAATATTATGAAAAGGATAGATAGCTACTGACCACATAGAGAAGGCACTGAGTCACAATGAAAAGAATGGTGAACATTTAAGCTTTCAGATACAAATTCCCTTCTTCAGAAATAGAAAAAAACCACACAGTCACATAAACATAATTCAAATACACATGGTCACAGTGTTTGGACACTGTGGCCCAACTACAGAGCGTGACTGTGTCTGACATAAGCAGCAATCTGGGATGAGTGATGGGGTGAGGAGGAGGTGTAGGGTGGGGAGGGAGTGGGATAGTGTGTTAAGGGTGGTGGAAAAGGTATGCCATGAGAGCATGCAGGAATGTAGTTAACACAGGATAGGGCTGCTATGTGCTGAGTTGGGAGGCTGTGCTGTAGTGAACATGTGTGTGGGAATGTGTGTGTTTTCTCTTTCCAATGAAGGACTTTTTTGTCCAAAAGCTTACATGTTTGCAAGCCAACACTTCTCTATATGGTGAGTAGCAGTCTGTTCTTTTTTCTTTTCATAATGTTGTTGTTATTCCATCATGGACTTTATATTGTTTAAATTCAGATAATTCATTTGCATATCTGAAAAATAATACCCAAAAAGTAAGACACATCATACCTTGAACAAGTGTTCGCAAGGCATATATGTTGTCTTCAACCTTTGTTGGATCTTCCAACACCTCATGCTGTGCACGTAGCTTCCAGCTCTCATCTAATGATTTGTGAAAACTGGACATATCCAGGCAATGTTTTCAGTTCTTTGTCTAAGTTCATACACTGTCAGGAAAGAGTGATATTAGTTGCATATTAAAAATATTATTGAGTATTTTATAAATTGTAGCTTTTTACATCATATAAGTTATCACAAGACAATAATGACAATTTTTTGTTAAAGCTGTAGCAAAATAAAGGCTTTAACACAAAATTGTACAGTAACAAGCACTTAGTTTTAAGGATGATACTGTAAACTGAGAACATGGTATGCTCCATAGCACTTGTAATAAATCGAAAAAAATCCAGTCTACATTTGATTAGACAGTTAAATAATGTGAAATATAAACATGGGCTGCAAACAGGCATGTTAGTTTGACAGATGTGCTAATTTTGTGGACAGTGTAAGAGCTAGACACATCCATGTTAAAACACTTCTAAAGCAATTTCTTCTTTTACAGTTTTCAGAATTGTTTCTATTTACATTGATGATTTCATCCTGTATAATGGAATGCAGCATTTTTTTTAAAAAAAAGTTTTAAATCCATCTATCAAACTTACTATATATCCCATAAAGGTTAATGTGCTTTAAAATATTTTAGTGTCACACTAAATCATAATCTATCAAAATTCTAGAAATGAGTTTCACAGATTCCACTTGGTGATCTCTACTCATGACTACAAAAATATCACATGTGAAGGGAATGGTTGGGTTTAACAAATGGTTACTGACAAAAACCTTGCAAAATCGTTTTCCGTGATGTAGGTTTTTTGTTTGATTTCTGAAAAGACTCTAGGATATGGAGACAGACAGGTGAATACTCATTTGTAGACCATATTTTTGATGAATCAGGTCATTAGCTCATTTGGTCAGGGATGGGGACTAGGTGGCAAATTAGGAAGGTAAACCTTTTTATTGATCTAGTATGTGTGGTATTCTACACAGTTTGTCACATCCATTTAAGCAATTGTCATGCATTTTTGAATGTCCATATCATAAATATTGCTCAAAAGTAATCCAAGCAAATACAATAGCGATTACATGATTCATACAAAACAAGTAATATGAAATGCCGCTCCTTACTCTCCTTACATAAAGGTGACCTTTTGGCATCAGACCATTAGATCTCAGAAGTAAGTACAAACTCATGCTGAAGATGCATTAGTTAGAACTGCAAGAAGAAAGACTGGTGGGCAAATAGTCAACTGTAGAAAAGCAGTCAGTTCTTAATGATCACCATGAAGTTTTGAAATTTTAATCTTGGGTGCTAAAACTAATTACAGGTACTAATTACAGGTGCCCATCAAAGTTTGCAGCAGAGATATGGTGCAGATATCCTTCCATATGCAGCCACATTTTTATGATATGAACAGATTAACAAGAATGTTTGCTTCATAGAAGATCAGTCCAGATTGTAATTACCATCATTAGCAAAATCTCAAGGAAACATTCAGAATAAAACTGAAGACAGCATTTCCCACATTCACATTATCATTATACTTCCAAATCACTGGTGCATTCAGCATGCTTATGGCTCATATAGTGAACTTGCTAGAGCTTGTGGGACGTATAGGAACATAGGAGGAGGAGGAGATTATTGTTTAATGTCCCGTTGACAACAAGGTCATTAGAGACAGAGCTCAGATTAGGGAAAAAAGAGAAGGAAAGTGGCTGTGCCATGAAAAACCTAAATCAGGATGGCCAGATGTGAATTTGAACTATCATCCTTCAAAATGCAAGTCCAGTGTGCTAACAGCTGCACTACCCTGCGAGTTCTCATTTCCATGCACATATACTTCTATCGTGTATAAAGCACTGAAGTTCATGGTAGAGCGTACTTACCATTTCACCACATATTGGGATTTCTTTCCTTAATATTTGTGGAGGGTTCAAGAAAATAATGACTGCCTAAACATCTCTGTCTTATGTTGTCAATTTAATTTTGTCCTCACTACTACACTCCTGGAAATGGAAAAAGAACACATTGACACCGGTGTGTCAGACCCACCATACTTGCTCCGGACACTGCGAGAGGGCTGTACAAGCAATGATCACATGCACAGCACAGCGGACACACCAGGAACCGCGGTGTTGGCCGTCGAATGGCGCTAGCTGCGCAGCATTTGTGCACCGCTGCCATCAGTGTCAGCCAGTTTCCGTGGCATATGGAGCTCCATCGCAGTCTTTAACACTGGTAGCATGCCACGACAGTGTGGACGTGAACCGTATGTGCAGTTGACGGACTTTGAGTGAGGGCGTATATGCGGGAAGCCGGGTGGACGTATTGCCGAATTGCTCAACACGTGGGGCGTGAGGTCTCCACAGTACATCGATGTTGTCGCCAGTGGTCGGCGGAAGGTGCACGTGCCCGTCGACCTGGGACCGGCCCGCAGCGACGCACGGATGCACGCCAAGACCGTAGGATCCTACGCAGTGCCGTAGGGGACCGCACCGCCACTTCCCAGCAAATTAGGGACACTGTTGCTCCTGGGGTATCGGCGAGGACCATTCGCAACCATCTCCATGAAGCTGGGCTACGGTCCCACACACTGTTAGGCTGTCTTCCGCTCATGCCCCAACATCGTGCAGCCCGCCTCCAGTGGTGTCGCGACAAGCGTGAATGGAGGGACGAATGGAGATGTGCCGTCTTCAGCGATGAGAGTCGCTTCTGCCTTGGTGCCAATGATGGTCGTATGCGTGTTTGGCGCTGTGCAGGTGAGCGCCACAATCAGGACTGCATACGACCAAGGCACACAGGGCCAACACCCGGCATCATGGTGTGAGGAGCGATCTCCTACACTGGCCGTACACCTCTGGTGATCGTCAAGGGGACACTGAATAGTGCACGGTACATCCAAACCGTCATCGAACCCATCGTTCTACCATTCCTAGACCGGCAAGGGAACTTGCTGTTCCAACAGGACAATGCACGTCCGCATGTATCCTGTGCCACCCAACGTGCTCTAGAAGGTGTAAGTCAACTACCCTGGCCTGCGAGATCTACGGATCTGTCCCCCATTGAGCATGTTTGGGACTGGATGAAGCGCCGTCTCACGCGGTCCGCACATCCAGCACGAACGCTGGTCCAACTGAGGTGCCAGGTGGAAATGGCATGGCAAGCTGTTCCACAGGACTACATCCAGCATCTCTACGATCGTCTGCATGGGAGAATAGCAGCCTGCATTGCTGCGAAAGGTGGATATTCACTGTACTAGTGCCGACATTGTGCATGCTCTGTTGCCTGTGTCTATGTGCCTGTGGTTGTGTCAGTGTGATCATGTGATGTATCTGACCCCAGGAATGTGTCAATAAAGTTTCCCCTTCCTGGGACAATGAATTCACGGTGTTCTTATTTCAATTTCCAGGAGTGTATATAGGAGTGATACCTAGGTACTGTTGTATACCCCTTGATTTATCACTTAGTACTGTTTTCTGTAAATTTATAGTCTGTCATGTGATAGTTGCCATGTGTCTTTGAATATCCACTAGCTCAAGTTTTTCATGAGTTTTGTAATGTTCTCATGTAAGTCACCATTTGCACTACAATTACAAATTTGCACTTCATATCCTCTGTTAGATCTGCCTGGTGTGGGTATTCAGATCTGGCTTTGTATTTAGGAGCCCAACATCAAAGGTATAAGCATTATACACATATAACCTAGTATGCTAATTTAAGGAAAGTATTCCATTATGTCAATAATTCATCAGTACATTGTTCTATGACTGAAGCCTACTATAAAAAAATTTTGAAGATGCTGTTTTTATTTATTTATTTACTTATTTGTCTCTTGTTCTGGTGATCCATGTTGTGACACTATCACAGGATATGAAACATGTCAATTTTACAAGCTTTTGGCCAGAATTTATGGTAATACATAAAACAAAACAAAAACAGTAAACAGCAACTTAGGTCCCACTACAAAAAAATACATTTTAGATATAGATAGAGATTACACAACAAAAAACAGTAACAGTTCCTTAGGTCCCACTACAAAAATACATTTTAGAGAGAGATAAAAGTTACAAAATAATAATTGTTACCGAGAAATAAATATTGCAAAATATATGTTTACAATCAAAATACTTGGTATTACAAATAGAAATTTGGGCATACATTTGCAATTTACAATACAAGGGATGTTAAACACTGTAGTTCAGGAACTCTTCTAATGTATAAAATGATCCTTGCAATAGGAACTGCCTTAAGGTTTTTTTAAACAAGAGATCATCATCTACTAAACACTTAATTCTTGAAGGGAGGGCATTAAAAATCTTACAGCCACTAAAATGGACTCCTTTCTGCACCATACTTAGATTTGGCTGTTCATAGTGGATATCATGTTTCCTTCTAGTATTGTGACTGTGACATGCACTATTTAGCTTAAAGATGGATTTTTCTTTTCTTATGAAGCACATTAAGGAGAATATATATTGCGCAGTGGATGTAAGTATTTAAAGCTTCTTAAAAAGATTCCTGCATGTGGCTCTAGGATGGACTCCACACATGATCCTTATGGCTCTTTTTTGTACACACAGTACTTTTTTAGCCAGTGGCTGATTTCCCCAAAATATAATTCCAAATGCCATAATTGCATGAAAGTAACCATAATACGCTGACTTCATGGTTTCCATATTTCTATAAGAAGAAACAATGCACAATGTGTATGTTGCTGAACTTAGTCTTTTGGACAGATCCACGATGTGGTTTCACCAATTCAGTTTGCTATCAATATGCAAGCCTAGGTATTTTGAGGAATCTACCCTGGTTATTGTGTAAACACATTGGATAAAAAGAGAGAAACTTGAACTGTTTTCATCTGTTGCTATACTAGCTCTGACACTGTTACCAATTTTATCCAGTGTCTAGTTGTTTGATTGTTTACTAACACCAAAGAAGGTAAATATTTCTTGGCCTGTGAAGCTGTTACTGATAATTTCTTACACAATATCAATAGCACATCATGGTTTAGAGTGAGACGTGGAAATTAGAAACCATTCTTGAAGATCCAGACTAAACAAATTTCTTATTTGTCTCTACATCATGCCGCATCACATTGACAGTGATATCAAGTTGAGGTATTTTCATAAGAACATGTCTTTTGGACATACATAGACAGATGGTAGCTGTATTGTACTATGAAGTGTATTAACTTGAGTATTTGCAGTCTTTTTGTTTCCAGAGAATGAAATATTGTGTCTATGCTTGACATGGAAATGAAACCATCAACCACAAAGACAAACGATTGCTTGTGTTTTATCATTCCAGGTGGTTCTCACCTAGCAGTGCTATGAAGCATTCATAACCTACTGGAGGGGACAATTTGGAAAGCAAAAATGTCCAGTTTTTACTGTTTCTTTGCACTGCCATCACCTTACCTTGTGTAATGGCACATGACTTTGACAGCAGTGGGAACATCAGCTGCATGTCATAACATCGCAACAGCTTGTGTAACATCTTCTGAATTAGAACTGTTTTGATGGGATCATAAGTGTTAGTATTTTTTTAATCCTAGAATGTTCAAAGATTGAAATACTTTGTCATATACCCAGTGGTAATTCAGCCGTGGTCTATTTTATGATATATAAATCTGGTGATGACTAGTGTGGAATATGTCATAAATTATTGTCTTCATTGTTTGACTGATGACCTTCTGAAGCAGCCAGTATTGAAGCTCTCAGAGGCACAACAGTAGTATAAGCAGTGTTTTAGGAGCAACAAAAATTACTGTTCTAGAATGAGATTTTCACTCTGCAGCAGAGTGTGCGCTGATTTGAAACTTCCTGGCAGATTAAAACTGTGTGGCGGACCGACACCCAAACTCAGGACCTTTGCCTTTCGTGGGCAAGTGCTCTACCATCTGAGCTACCCAAGCATGACTCACGCCCTATCCTCACAGCTTTACTTCTGCCAGTACCTTGTCTCCTATCGCCCAAACTTTAAAGAAGCTCTCTTGCGAACCTTGCAGAACTAGCACTCCTGAAAGAAAGGATATTGCAGAGACATGGCTTAGCCACAGCCTAGGGGATGTTTCCAGAATGAGATTTTCACTTTGCAGCAGAGTGTGGGCTGATATGAAACTTCCTGGCAGATTAGAACTGTGTGTCGGACTGAGGCCCGAACTCAGGACCTTTGCCTTTCGCGGGCAAGTGCTCAGATGGTAGAGCAGGGTTGATAGGACTCTGAACTTGAAATTTTTGATGTAAATGAGTTGGTAAGCTTTGAGACCTGTCATGACCAACGATGATGAAAATTTATAGGTGACACAAAGAGCTTATTGCAGCATCACCCTAAAATCTTTGTGCAATTATCAACATTTATTTTACAAAACAATAGAACTTACAGATTTGTGGAAGATGACAAATGCAGAATAATCATTAGAGTTCATGGTCTTTTGTGCTTGAAGTGTGCTTGCTTGTGTGTATGAATAATGTGTTTCTCTGTTTCTCCTATTGTCATGAAGGCTGTGGCCAAAAGCTTTGTGTAAGCATGTTTTAATTGTGCCTGTCTGCAACTTAACATGTCTTCTTTACAGTAAGTAGCAATTTGTCTTTTCCTACATTCTTGGCTATAGAAAGGTTTTTATGAAGTTTTATTGTGTGGCACATGAAGTTCTTCTGCAAACATGGTGGCCTTTGGTCTGTGAAAAGTGCTAGAGCTGTGAAACAGTTGTTCTTACGAAGCCTCTCCAAATCTGCTTGACACACATATCTTGAATTAGGGATTAGTAGACCAGAGTACACACAATGGTTTACACCTGCTTGCATTCCATGTCCAGATAAGACCTGCATTACAGCCAGATGTGGTACTCATTGAGCGACTTTTGTGATGGGGATGTTGGTATGAATCAACACCAGCAATGAGTATCTTCAATGAATTTGTTTCACAGGGGAGGCTTCTTTCCACATACCAGGTAAAGTTAATGGGGACAATGTTAGGGTATGGGGTTTGGAAATGCCACAAGTTGCCCTAGATAATGTTAGGGATTCCCTTGAAACAAATGTGTGGATTTAAATCAGGATAGAGTTACTGGCTATTTCTTTTTTGTTGAAAACTGAGTAACAGCTATCACCTAACAGGATATGCTAGAACAATTTGCAGAATTGCAACTGAGAGGCGTTTAGCCTGATGTGATTTTCCAACAAGATATTGCACTACCATATTGAGTATTGCGTGTTAGAGATTTAATTAACGAAACAGTTCCTGACATGTGGATTGGGCATGATGGTCACACTGTCTGGACTGCAGGATCATCAGACATAATGCGTTTACATTTTATTTGAAGGCCCATATAAAGAAGGTTTACACTACACAAGTATCATATCTGCCAATATTAAGAATGTTGTCAAATTGAATATTGATTAGACGTAGCAGTAAAGGGTACACATGTTGAGGTTTATTGGCATTGTAATAAAAACTTGGTGATTTATTCTTTAATTTATCACAAACTAAAAACTTGTAAGCTCTATAGATTTTTTAAAAAATAAATATTGGTAATTATACAAAGAGTTTAGACCCATTCTGTATATCCTAGAGAATTGATGGTTATAAACTCACTTCTATAAGTGTATGAGAATTCTACAATGAACAAAAAAATGTCCTCCATATCCCAGGATGGGATCGACATATTACTTTAAAAAAATACTACATGCCAGGTAAAGTCCTATAATCAATAAGGAGTGTTAGAAACATGATTACACTGATAACAATGTATTATGCTAATTTGCACTCAATACTTAATAATGGAATTATTTTCTGAGTCAGTTAAGTTATTAACTTTAAAAGAAAGTAGGCACAACAGTTTTATTCAAACAGCAAGGGGAAATACACAAACCACTATTTAAGAAGATGAATATACTGCTCCTTCCTTGCCAATACGTACTAGAAATATTATGTTTAACTGCAGAAAGCATTAACAAACTTGTATTGTCACCATCATGGCACAAGATCAAAAACCTTTTTAAGACTAGTTCCCCACTCAACAAACTTGTACAGTAAAGATGTTAAATGTATGGCAATAAAATCATATAATCACATTCTGGCGTCAATAAATGAAATCTGGAAGATAAATAAATTTAAAATGAATATAACATCACTCTTAATAAAATGCTGTTTTTACATTATCTAGGAATTTTTGGAATCTTACCTGTCCTGTAAACAAAAGCATATCAAAACAGCTATACTTAAGCCATTTCCATAGATGTCTTATGATATAACTAGAAATAAAAGTAAATGAATTAAAAACCGTTTGAGGATGTAAGTCATCTTGCCCACTCATGGAGCACATAACATAATAATTATGAAATTGTAACTATTAGATCCTACACAACATAGGTAAAAATAACACTATCAATATTATAATGTTCCAGACTGCTGTTTTTAAATAACCTTTAGCAAAATTTTGTGAAAATGCTGGATGATATTCTTATTGTATATGTTGTAATATGAGTTTTTGTATTGACTTATCTGATGTAATATGTTTTTGCATATTGACTTATCCCATATAAATTGTACATGCTTCTGTATTGGTATGATCCACAGGACAAATAATAAATAAATAAACAGATAACTACTCCACTGACAACATTTGAGGTTAGCATTAATATCACCACAAGTAGTAGGGCATACAGTGTGCTGTAGTCGTTAGCATCACTGAACGGTATGGTGCAAGCTGCCAGTTAAAACTCAACCACCAGCTGTTATTTGTGGCATAGTAATTATCATTTCTGGAAGGTTGTCAAAATATTTATGGTATTTTAAAAACAAAGATTCCAAGACTTACCAAGCGGGAAAGCGCCGGTAGACAGGCACAATAAAATAACACACACACAAAATTTTGAGCTTTCGCAACCGGCGGTTGCATCGTCAGGAAAGAGGGAAGGAGAAGGAAAGATGAAAGGATGTGGGTTTAAGGGAGAGGGTAAGGAGCCATTCCAATCCTGGGAGCAGAAAGACTTACCTTAGGGGAAAAAAAGGATAGGTATATACTCGCACACACACACACACACACACACACACACACACACACACACACACACACACACACACACACACACACACACACACACACACACATATCCATCCATACATATACAGACACAAGCAGACATATTTAAAGGCAAAGAGTTTGGGCAGAGATGTCAGTCGAGGTGGAAGTGCAGAGGCAAAGATGATGTTGAATGACAGGTGAGGTATGAGTGGCGGCAACTTGAAATTAGCGGAGATTGAGGCCTGGTGAATAACGAGAAGAGAGGATATATTGAAGGGTAAGTTCCCATCTCCAGAGTTCGGATAGGTTGGTGTTGGTGGGAAGTATCCAGATAACCCGGACGGTGTAACACTGTGCCAAGATGTGCTGGCCATACACCAAGGCATGTTTAGCCACAGGGTGATCCTCATTACCAACAAACACTGTCTGCCTGTGTCCAGTCATGTGAATGGACAGTTTGTTGCTGGTCATTCCCACATAGAAAGCGTCACAGTGTAGGCAGGTCAGTTGGTAAATCACGTGGGTGCTTTCACACGTGGCTCTTCCTTTGATTGTGTACACCTTCCAGGTTACAGGACTGGAGTAGGTGGTGGTGGGAGGGTGCATAGGACAGGTTTTACACCGGGGGTGGTTACAAGGGTAGGAGCCAGAGGGTAGGGAGGGTGGTTTGGGGATTTCATAGGGATGAACCAAGAGGTTATGAAGGTTAGGTGGACGGTGGAAAGACACTCTTGGTGGAGTGGGGAGGATTTCATGAAGGATGGATCTCATTTCGGGGCAGGATTTTAGGAAGTCGTATCCCTGCTGGAGAGCCACATTCAGAGTCTGATCCAGTCCCGGTAAGTATTCTGTCACAAGTGGGGCACTTTTGGGGTTCTTCTGTGATAGGTTCTGGGTTTGAGGAGATGAGGAAGTGGCTCTGGTTATTTGCTTCTGTACCAGGTCGGGAGGGTAGTTGTGGGATGCGAAAGCTGTTTTCAGGTTGTTGGTGTAATGGTTCAGGGATTCAGGACTGGAGCAGATTCGGTTGCCACGAAGGCCTAGGATGTAGGGAAGGGACCGTTTGATATGGAATGGGTGGCAGCTGTCATAATGGAGGTACTGTTGCTTGTTGGTGGGTTTGATGTGGACGGATTTATGGTATTTTTGTATAAACAGAAGCACACTCTGTCCAAGGAGTTAATTACAGGATGACCATTCTTGAATGCTTTGCTTAAGGACATTCAAACTGCTTGGGTGGCTGCAGGGTATGGTGGGAATTAGTATGCACATGCACACATGCCTTGTTGTTGTCGGTCATTCGAACATAAAAATTTCATGGTACGGCATGCCTGAGCATATAGCACTTGTGACAGCCTACTGTGCAACCAATAACAGACCATCAGCAGCTCAAAGTAAGTTTGCAACTGAGTTCAAACTGAAGGTTATCTGGTTTAAGTGTACTAACAATCAAGAATTTTATTCGCAAGTTTGAGAGGACGGGTAGTGTTCATGATGACAGCACTGACAACATTGGTCATCCAACAAGGGTAAAACACCTGAAAACATTGAGAAGATACATGCTACATTTCAAACCAGACCCAGAAAATTGATCAGATAATCTGCACAACAGGTGACAATCAACTGAGAAACATCTATATGACTACTCTGCAATTCACATTTAAGTGCTTGGCAGAGGGTTCATCGAACCACAGTCATACTATCTCTCTACTATTCCACTCCCAAACAGCGCGCGGGAAAAACGAACACCTAAACCTTTCTGTTCGAGCTCTGATTTCTCTTATTTTATTTTGATGATCATTCCTACCTATGTAGGCTGGGCTCAACAAAATATTTTCGCATTCGGAAGAGAAAGTTGGTGACTGAAATTTCGTAAATAGGTCTCGCCGTGACGAAAAACGTCTTTGCTGTAATGACTTCCATCCCAACTCGTGTATCATATCTGCCACAATCTCTCCCCTATTACATGATAATACAAAACGAGCTGCCCTTTTTTGCACCCTTTCGATGTCCTCCGTCAATCCGACCTGGTAAGGATCCCACACCGCGCAGCAATATTCTAACAGAGGACGAACGAGTGTAGTGTAAGCTGTCTCTTTAGTGGACTTGTTGCATCTTCTAAGTGTCCTGCCAATGAAACGCAACCTTTGGCTCGCCTTCCCCACAATATTATCTATGTGGTCCTTCCAACTGAAGTTGTTCGTAATTTTAACACCCAGGTACTTAGTTCAATTGACAGCCTTGAGAATTGTACTATTTATCGAGTAATCGAATTCCAACGGATTTCTTTTGGAACTCATGTGGATCATCTCACACTTTTCGTTATTTAGCGTCAACTGCCACCTGACACACCATACAGCAATCTTTTATAAATCGCTTTGCAACTGATACTGGTCTTCGTATGACCTTACTAGACGATAAATTACAGCATCATCTGCGAACAATCTAATAGAACTGCTCAGATTGTCACCCAGGTCATTTATATAGATCAGGAACAGCAGAGGTCCCAGAACGCTTCCCTGGGGAACACCTGATATCACCTCAGTTTTACTCGATGATTTGCCGTCTATTACTACGAACTGCGACCTTCCTGACAGGAAATCACGAATCTAGTCGCACAACTGAGACGATACCCCATAGGTCCGCAGCTTGATTAGAAGTCGCCTGTGAGGAATGGTGTCAAAAGCTTTCCGGAAATCTAGAAACACGGAATCAACTTGAGATCCCCTGTCGATAGCGGCCATTACTTCGTGCGAATAAAGAGCTAGCTGCGTTGCACAAGAGCGATGTTTTCTGAAGCCATGCTGATTACGTGTCAATAGATCGTTCCCTTCGAGGTGATTCATAATGTTTGAATACAGTATATGCTCCAAAACCCTACTGCAAACCGACGTCAATGATATAGGTCTGTAGTTAAATGGATTACTCCTACTACCCTTCTTAAACATTGGTACAACCTGCGCAATTTTCCAATCTGTAGGTACAGATCTATCGGTGAGTGAGCGGTTGAATATGAGTGCTAAGTAGGGAGCTGTAGTATCAGCGTAATCTGAAAGGAACCTAATCGGTATACAATCTGGACCTGAAGACTTGCCCGTATCAAGCGATTTGAGTTGCTTCGCAACCCCTAAGGAATCTACTTCTAAGAAACTCATGCTAGCAGATGTTCGTGTTTCAAATTCTGGAATATTCCAATCGTCTTCCCTGGTGAAGGAATTTCGGAAAACTGCGTTCAATAACTCCGCTTTAGCGGCACAGTCGTCGGTAACAGTAGCATCGGCACTGCGCAGCGAAGGTATTGACTGCGTCTTGCCGCTTGTGTACTTTACATAAGACCAGAATTTCTTCGGATTTTCTACCAAATTTCGAGACAATGTTTCGTTGTGGAACCTATTAAAGGTATCTCGCATCGAAGTCCGTGCCAAATTTCGTGCGTCTGTAAATTTTAGCCCATCTTCGGGATTTCGCGTTCTTCTGAACTTCGCATGCTTTTTCCGTTGCCTCTGCAACAGCGTTCGGACCTTTTTTGTGTACCACGGGGGATCCGTTCCATCTCTTACCAATTTATGAGGTATGAATCTCTCAATTGCTGTTGCTACTATATCTTTGAATTTGAGCCCATCTCGTCTACATTTGCATAGTCAGTTCGGAAGGAATGGAAATTGTCTTTTAGGAAGGTTTCTAGTGACACTTTATCCGCTTTTTTAAATAAAATTATTTTGCGTTTGTTTCTCATGGATTTGGAAGAAACTGTATTGAACCTAGCTACAACGACCTTGTGAGAAACACTGCGACAAATTGACATTGAAGACGTGCATCTGTTCCCATACAAAATTTAAACTCATCACCAATTAAGCCCCAGGTCCATGGTCAGCAGTTGTGTTTCACCAACACTATTGCCCACAGAATTGACAAACAGAACTTTGATAAGAATATGGTTTAGTTTAGTGATGAAGTCCACTTTCATTTAGGTGGGTTCATCAGTAAGCAAAACTGGTGCATTTGGGGGACTGAGAATCCACATTTCACGATCCAGAAGTCTCTTCACCCTCAACAGGTCTTTGTGTGGTGTGCAATATCCAGTCGCAGAATAATTGGTGCAATTTTCCTTGACAGCATGGTGACTACCAAATGGTACATGAAGGTTTTGGAAGATGACTTCATCCCCATTATCCAAAGTGAGCCTGATTTGAACAAGATATGATTCATGCAAGACAGAGCTCAATCCCATCAAAGCAGGAGTGTGTCTGATGTTCTAGAGGAGCACTTTGGGACTGCATTCTGGCTCTGGGGTACACAGAGGCGACTGGCATGGGTCTCGATTAGCCACCATACTCTCCAGATCTGAACACATGTGACTCCTCTTTGTGGGGCTATATTAAAGACAAGGTGGACAACAATACACCCAAAACCATTGCTGATCTGAAAATGGCCATTCAAGAAGTTATCGACAGCATCATTGTTCTGACACATCAGCAGGTCAAGCAGAATTTTGCTATTCATCTGCACCTCATCATTTCCAAGTATGGCAGTCATATTGAACATGTCATAACCTAAATCTGAATATCTGTAGTGATGTTTACATTTAAATGAAGTGTGTGCATGCCATAGTTTGTAATTAATTTGTTTCCGGTTACATGATACTTTTCATAATAAATGTACTTTCAGTGTTAAGTGTTGTGTTTCATTGATGATCCCGCTTTCAGATTTGGACTTGAGTGTGATTTTGAAGTGGCAATGCTTTGTGGAGACACCAAGTGCTTCAAAACATCTCCATCACCATGTTTATTATTATGTTTTTATTGATGTAAGTATCACTCTTTCCAATAATGTAATTGTCCAAGACAATAATTAGATGCAAAGGAATCGATGCCACTATTGGTACTTGTACGTGAAATGAGAGTGAAATAGTATACTGTGTCACACTTATTAGATTATAATGCATGCTGCCACTGACGCTTCATTCTTGTTGGCCATCCATTTCATTTCACTTTTGTGCACATTTGCAATAAAATAATGAACAAATTAAATATTTATCTTTATACCAACAATGAGTATCATATATCAGATATGCCTCCCGGTATCCAACCATCGAACAATCACGCAGGATACTACAGAAATCACACTAGTTCGAATTTTTGTAGTTACCGTATTTGATCTGTCTTATCTTTGTCTGCATGTTAAAAAAAACTCGTCATCAGGTTCCGTCATAACTGAAGCCTAATTTCTCTATTTTGCCTGGGTGTGTCAGAAGAAGCACGAGGCAACATGCCAACATTAAAAGAATTGTAGGCGTTTTCAAGGTACGTCGAAACTTTAAATGTAGGAGTCTCTCTAAACTTTTGTATTCAGCTGGCGTTCCACAAACATTCAGCATGTGTGAACTCAGCATTAAGGTGTTTAAAGAGATAAATATGTATCCTGTTTTCGTTTTATTGTTTCTGTAGACACAACAGCATTCGTGGAGTTGGAGTCACGAATGATGGCAGCCGATTTTAGGCTTGTTCTGTGCCGAGAAGTCACGAGTTCTCGGAAACACCCAATGAGTGTTCAGCAGTGTTCGGAGAGCTCTGCCGTGGATGTTATATACAGTTAGAGCATTATAAGCGATCGTAGCGAGTTATTCCGTGACTTTACGACTCACACTCCCTCCTCACAGCTTCAGTTCTGCCATTACCTGGTTTCCTACCTTCTAGACTTAACAGAAGCTCTTCTGCGAACTTTGCAGAACTAGCACTCCCGGAAGAAACGGTATTGCGGAGACATTGCTTAGCCACAGCCTGGGGCATGTTTCCAGAATGAGATTTTCACTCTACAGCGGAGTGTGTCTCTGCAATATCCTTTCTTCCGGGAGTGCTAGTTCTGCTAGGTTTGCAGAAGAGCTTCGGTGAAGTGTAGAAGGTATGAGACGAGGTACTGGCAGAATTGAAGTTGTGGTGAGGAGGTGTGTGTCGTGCTTGGGTAGCTCAGATGGCAGAGCACTTGCCTGTGAAAGGCAAATGTCCCGAGTTTGAGTCGCGGACCGGCACACAGTTTTAATCTGCGAGGAAGTTTCATATCAGTGTACACTCCACTAAAGAGTGAAAATCTCATTCTGGATGTCAAAGGCAGTACCGGTATGAGAACATCTGCAGCCTAACATTTACTAAGGCCAACTCAGTGATTCTGTAAGAAAACAACTGATACTGGGAACTCAAAGTTACAGCTCTTGCTAAATATAGATCAACATTTTATGATGCCAGTCTACATTCTCGTTACCTTTTTGTTGATGGACGGAGAATACGTTTATCAGTTGACATAGGGGAGTACGGTCGCAACAGTGTTGGGAGGGTATTAAAAAAAAGTTTATTCATTTAAGCATTGTTTGTGGGCGCGCTCCTCTTCTGGAAGCTAAAACTTTACCAGAAGACTGCAAGTTTGATTATTGTTTTGCTACGGATGAAGCTTTTACTCTTACAAAACACATAATGAACCTACTTAGTCGCAGGCAATTGAGTAATGAAACGCGTAAACTCTCTAAGACAAATAAACGACGCATCCTGAAGGAGTTCCGCAAACTGGCTCTGAGCACTATGGGACTTCTCATCTGAGGACAGCAGTCCCCCAGAATTTAGAACTACTTAAACCTAACTAACCTAAGGACATCACTTCCAGACTGAAGCGCCTAGAACCGCTCGGCCACCGCGAACGGCTTCCGCAAACTGGTCAGAAACTGAAATGTACACGGATATCGACGGAAAAAGCAAAATTATAAATCTTGGCGGCCTCTAGATCAATATGTGACACTTCAGCGCAATTTCACTGCGCAGCTGGCAAACAGGGGACACGTCCATTGAGGTAAACAAAGAAGGTGAGTTGAAATTAAGTCACAAACTTGAAGCCCACGTCTGCCATCTTATATAGCCCAAAACATTAGATTCACCGCATTTATACCTCCACGGTGATACTTCCCCGTGACGTCACAGTAATGCGCCAGTGCTGTTTCGACGGTTGTGAATATTTATCGACTTCTGTGGTTGTATGCCAAATAGCTTTTGGTGCTTTGATCGTGTGGAGACTTAGTTGATTCATCAAAAATGCTAACTTGCGTCGTTTACGGGTGTACTAATCGATCTGATCGTACTCCAATGTTTAAAGGAATCATACATATTTCATTCGTAAGTGGAGCCTTGATTGTTGTGTTCATGAATTATGGTTGCACTTTTTACTTGTATTGTTTCTTGTATTTTTCATTGCCTTCCAAGCCGCAAACATTCCACATTCGAGGAACGTTGTATCAATGGTCTCGTCCCTCACACAACACATCGCTACTTGAATATGCCGATTGTAGGTGGAGCATCTCATGCCTTAAATTCCTCCCGCCGATAATTATGCGTTGTTAGCATGTCCTTCCTCTTTAAATAAAAGAAATCCTGATTAGAACAGCAGGAGATAGCTGTCTTGTGTGTGATTTATTTGTGTGAGTGTAGACTATCAACGTGTGTGTAAAATTGTGTATGTTTTGTTTCCTTTGTGTTATTATTGATTGGGAGCTCCAATGTTAGGCGGGTGATGGAGCCCCTTAGGGTAATAGCGGAAAGGTCGGAGAAGAAGGATAGTGTTCACTCTGTCTGCTTGCCAGGGGTCTCATCCGAGATGTGGAGGAGGCCCTGCCGGCGGCGATAGAGAGCACGGGTTCACCCCACTGTAAACTGTTGCTTATGTCGGCACCAATGACTCCTTCCGTCTGGGTTCAGAGGTCATCCTCAGTTCATACAGGCGGTTGGCGGAGTTCGGGAAGGCGGAAAGCCTCGCTCGCGGGGTGGAATCTGAGCTAACTATTTGTAGTATTGTTCCCAGAACCGATCGCGGTCCTCTGCTTTGGAGCCGAGTGAAAGGCTTAAACCAGAGGATCAGACGATTCTGCGGAGATCTGGGGCGCAAAGTTCTCGACCTCCACTATCGGGTGGAGAAATGTAGGGTCCCCCTGAATAGGACAGGCGTGCACTACACACAGGAAGCGGCTACAAGGGTAGCGGAGTACGTGTGGAGTGCACATGTGGGTTTTATAGGATAGAGGATTCCCTCTCTAGGTCCGACAAGACGCCTCCTGAGACGCGCCAAGGTAGTAGTAGGCAAAACACAACAGGGAATAACAATATTAATGTGGTAATAGTGTAAACTGCACGAGCGTTTATAGAAAGGTCCCAGAACTGCTCACATTAATAAACGGTCACAACGCCCACAAAGTACTAGGGACGGAAAGTTGGCTGAAACCAGATGTAAACAGTAACGAAATTTTAAACTCAGATTGGAATGTATACCGCAGAGACAGGCTGGACAGTGAAGGGTGAGGCGTGTTTATAGCGATAAAAAGTGCAATTGTATCGAAGGGAATTGACGGAGATCCGAAATGTGAAATAATTTGGGTGAAAGTCACGGTTAAAGCAGACTCAAACATGGCAATTGGATATAGGCCCCCTGGCTCAGCAGCTGTTGTGGCACAGCACCTGAAGGAAAATTTGGAAAATATTTCGAGTAGATTTCCCGACCATGTTATAGTTCGGGGGAGGTTTTAATTTACCAGATATAGATCGGGAGACTCAAACGCTTATAACGGGTGCCCGGGACAAAGAATCCAGTGACTTTTTTTAAAGTGCATTATCTGAAAACTACCTTGAGCAGCTAAACAGAGAATAGACAGAGGGATAGAAAAACAATTAAAATCGCTCAAAAGGGGAAAGGCCGCTGGACCTGATGGGATACCAGTTCGATTTTACACAGAGTATGCAAAGAAACTTGCCCCCCCTTCTAGCAGCGGTGTACCGTAGGTCTCTAGAAGCGTAGCGTTCAAAAAGACTGGAAAGGCCACAGGTCATCCTCGTTTTCAAGAAGGGACGTCGAACGGATGTGCAGAACTATAGACCTATATCTCTAACGTCAATCAGTTGTAGAATTTTGGAACACGTATTACGTTCTAGTATAATTACTTTTCTGGAGACTAGAAATCTACTCTGTAGGAATCAGCATGGGTGTCGAAAAAGACGATCATGTAAAACCTAGGTCGTGCTAATCATCCACGAGACTCAGAGGGCCACAGACACAGGTTCCCAGGTAGATGCCGTGTTTCTTGACTTTCACAAGGCGTTCGATACAGTTCCCCACAGTCTTTTAATGAACATATTAAGAGCATATGGACTACCAGACCAATTGTGTGATTGGATTGAATACTTCCTAGATAACAGAACGTAGCATGTCATTCTCAATGGAGAGAAGTCTTCCGAAGTAAGAGTGATTTCAGGTGGGCCGCAGGGCAGTGTCGTAGGACCGTTGCTATTCAATATATATATATATATATATATATATATATATATATATATATATATGTGTGTGTGTGTGTGTGTGTGTGTGTGTATATGACCTTGTGGATAACATCGGGTGTGTGTGTGTGTGTGTGTGTGTGTATATGGCCTTGTGGATAACATCGGAACTTAACTGTGGCTTTTTGCGGATGATGCTGTAGTATATCGAGAGGTTGTAACAATGGAAAATTGTACTGAAATGCAGGAGGATCTGCAACGAATTGACGTATGGTGCAGGGAATAGCAATTGAATGTCAATGTAAACAAGTGTAATGTTTTGCGAGTATATAGAAAGAAAGAGCCGTTATCATTTAGCTACAACATAGCAGGTCAGCAACTGGAAGCAGTTCATTCCATAAATTATCTGGGAGTAGGCATTAGGAGTGATTTAAAATGGAATGATCATATAAAGTTGATCGTCGGTAAAGCAGATGCCAGACTGAGATTCATTGGAAGAATCTTAAGGAAATGCAATCCGACAACAAAGGAAGTAGGTTACAGTACGCTTGTTCGCCCACTGCTTGAATACTGTTCAGCAGTGTGGGATCCGTACCAGATAGGGTTGATAGAAGAGATAGAGGAGATCCAACGGAGAGCAGCGCGATTGGTTACAGGATCATTTAGTAATCGCGAGGGCGTTGCGGAGCTGATAGATAAACTCCAGTGGAAGACTCTGCAAGAGAGACGCTCAGTAGCTCGGAACGGGCTTTTGTTGAAGTTTCGATAACATATCTTCAGCGAGGAGTCAAGCAGTATATTGCTCCCTCCTACGTATATCTCGTGAAGAGACCATGAGGATAAAATCAGAGATTAGAGCCCACTCAGAGGCATACCGACAATCTTTCTTTCCACGAACAATACGAGACTGGAACAGAAGGGAGAACCGATAGAGGTACTCAAAGTACCCTCCGCCACACACCGTCAGGTGGCTTGCGGAGTATGGATGTAGATGTAGATATAGAAGACTGGCCGAAAACGTATGTGAACAGTCTCTTCATCGCGCCTGCCTGCTGCTCGGTGACTGAATAGCACAATCTAAATGCTTCACGGTATAGTTATTCCCTCTAGAAGTTTGTATTAAATAACCCAGTGCACTTCAACGTGAACAATTATGTACATAAGTAACTGGGGTACCCGGCTTTGCTCAGGGAGTTGATATGAGACTGTGTAGTAGTTAGAATAAAAGGATAAACTCTGAGGTTAATGCCGCAATATATTAAAGTTTGTCGTTGCGCTTTGCTAATTGCAAAATTATGGGCCAGTTTGATTGGAAATTGCAGTCTTTTAAATTGAAATGACAGTTCAGTAGAGATCAGTGTATTCTGGGGATAAATAGTATGACCTTTGCACTTTCCAGTCATAAGTTCGGCTTCGATGATGTTATTCGATAGCTGTTTGACGATCATCTTTGTTCAATTACGATTAAGTGTGGCTGCAATGTCGGATGACGCCAGTGCATGAGCGATGCATTGTTTAGCACTTGTTTCCGCCAGCAGTGATTTATTAGAAACGTTTTCCCGTTGCCGCCTGGTGCGCCCAAGTAAACAATTCCGCCATTGTTGTCGATCCGGTCCATGATAACGTTGTAAATATCCTTTTGATTGTTATTGAAGAGTGGTTTGTTGTGAGCAATGTATTTAAGTACTTCGTTGAGGTTGCAGTTTTTTTCCTTCGTAATTTTGAAGTTTAGCACACTGATAGCCATCTTTTAGTGGTGCTTGCATCCCAATTTGTACTAGGGTCTGACTGTTTACTGTTAAACATTTATCTTCTAGGCGACTGAGTGTTTCATGGGAGATGTCGTCGTTGAATTCGACGGTAGGTTTAGGATGTGCTTGTCGGATTTGGTACAGTATTCATCAATCATACTCTCTTTGAAGAAGTCCCATAGCTGTTTCGGATTCGACAAGTTACATTTTGTTAGAATTATGGCGAATAAGTCTCTTATTTGTTCAGCTGAGGCTTCTTGTGGTGTTAGTTCCCAGTGGTCGTCGTGTTCCAGTAGCCCTGAGCAATGGCATGCTTTTCTGTGTGTCTGGCATAGGTAAACGTCAACAGTCTTGAGATCTATGCAACTTGTTGGTCCCCATATTTCGCGTAGCAACATCACGAGACAGAAACATTCGGCGCTGTTCGGATGTATGGTGTGCACTCGGCTTGGTTTTTCATGGTATCTGGATACTCTTCTAGTGGAATTCCTTCTTTTCCTTGTTGAAAGATTTTTCTTGTTGTGTTCCAAGTGCGAGGGTGAGTCAAATTAAAATCTTAAATTTGTAATAACAAATCGTAATTTCGCGCCGTTATCCTGTAAGTTGGTAAGCGTGCTACAAACAGCGTGCAGAATGGCCTGAAGGTGGCATTATAGTGCAGATGCACACATACCGTCGCAGTATCAGTATGAAGATGGCCGCCCCACTTGCGGCTTGCACCAAGGAAGATCAGCGTTTTGTTATTCGGTTTTTGCGTAGTGAAGGTGTGAAACCTACTGAAATTTATCGACGAATGAAGGTTCAGTACGGTGATACATGTTTGTCATGGCAGCAAGTCCACAAATGGAGTAGGAAGTTCGCAAATGGTGTGACTTCAGTGGAAGATGCTCCTCTTCCAGGTCAGGCACAACGAGCTGTGACTCCACAGAACATTGCAGCAGTTGAAGCCATTGTGAAGGAAAACCGCCGAGTGACACTGCATGACACTGCAGCATGTTTACATATTAGTCATGGGTCAGCACACCACATTGTGCATGATGTGCTCCAGTTCCACAAAGTGTTTGCAAGATGGGTGCCATGGTAGCTGACTCCTGAAATGAGAGAACGACGTGTTGATGCTTGTCAAGAACTTCTTCGGTACTTTGAACGAGAAGATCATGGCTTCCTTGCAAGAATCGTTACTGGGGACGAAACCTGGGTTCACTTCCACCAACCGGAAACGAAGAGAGCGAGCAAGGAATGGCGCCATTCATCTTCACCAAAACCAAAGAAGTTTCGAAAAAACCATCAGCAGGAAAGGTTATGCTGAGCCTCTTTTGAGACGAAAAAGGTGTCATTTTTGGAGCATTACATTCCTAGAGGTACCACTGTCACCAGTGCATCATACACAGATCTTCTAAAAATCATCTGCAGCCTGCAAGCAAATCAAAGCGACGTGGATTGCTGCTGGCTGGTGTCCTTTTGCAACATGACAATGCAAGGCCCCACACTGCCCGTACAACTGTTGCAACAATTGCAGACCTGCATTTTGAGTGTCTTTCTCATCCAACATACTCACCAGACCTTGCCCCAAGTGATTTCCATATGTTTGGACCACTCAAAGAGAAGTGGCAGGATAGAAGTTCCGTTCTGATGAAGAGGTACGGCACACGGTGAATGAGTGGTTGCGTGGACTACCAAAAGAATTTTTTTCTAAAGGAATTTATGCACTTTGTAAGCGCTGTAGGACTTGCATTGAGCTTGGGGGAAATTATGTTTAAAAGTGATGCAGCTTTGTACCACTTCTGCACAATAAATAATAATTAAAAATATTTAAGATTTTCCTTTACTCGCCCTCGTATAATAGGTAGGGAGTATACATATATTAATGTCTTCACGAATGAATCCGTTTGGTACAGTTGGTAAAAACTGTTAATATTGCGTCCTGAGGTGGTTCGCTTGTATTTCTTTTGGCGGTGACTTTTTTGAAGAAAACTCTCTGTCCATTCTCCAAATTTACTGCTAGATGTTGCACAGTTGGTTCGCATTCGTGTATGGGAAACCGAAAATCCAGCTCGCTGCTTAGTTACTGTTGATGTATCTTCCTATTTGGTACAGGAGGATCTTAACGTTTTCGTTTTGCCACGCGGGTTAGCCGTGCGGTCTCAGGCACCTTGCTGTGGTTAACGCGGCTCCCCCACCTCTCGGATGTCGAATCCTCCCTTGGGCATGGGTGTGTGTGTTTTGTTTGCACAAGTTAATTTAAGTTAGATTAAGTAGTGTGTAAGCCTAGGGACCGATGACCTCAGAAGATTGGTCCCATAGAAACTTACCATAAATTTCCAGATTTCGTTTTTATTGTGTTGTTTGCTGTCTTTGGATATTTGAAATACTGGCATGTCACTGCCTTTGCTCACATACCAACAGACATTTGATGAATTTCACTGAATTGCAGTATTCTGCGTTTATGTTTGCTTGGAACGTTTTGGAAAGTAGTGAGTTATGTGGTACTACCCACTGATTATCAACTTCCAGTTTGTCACTGTCTCATATTTGTATTTCTGCTGTGAAGTCGCCATTTCTGGGTGATAGTCTTCTGTATTTGGGATAACTATCAACTCCAGATTTTGTGATGTCCCACTATGGTTTTGGGTATTTTTTTGCAATTTTTCCGTCACTTATATATGGCGAATTGAGGTTTAGTGGCCCGCATGTTCCATGAATCATGTTTTTACTACTACGACGTAAGTAGTGCGACTATCTTTGTACAGCCCCACTCTCCATTGTTGCCAGATGTATCCAAGATGTCGACGATGACATCATCCAAGAGATGGCCTGTGGAATTGGCAACAGTGAATGACGTCATCCAATATGGGGGATTTGGCGGGAAGATAGATCAATTGGGCAACCTCTTCTAACTTAACCCCCTCCTCAGCCCAGAAAATGGCGGAACGTTCAAATTCCATTAGGACAATGCTACACACCTCCACTAACCTAAGAAAATGAAGGGAAAATCGGTCGCTTGGGCTACCTCCAAGAACCTAAGTCATCTGACCGACACCTCTTCCTAGGAACCGCTGAAAAGTTTGAATTTTGGAGGAAGATAGTTCAATTGGGCTATCTCTACTAATCGATGACAATGGCAGGAAAGTAAGGGAATTTGGACTGCCTCCACTAACTTAAGTCATCTGACTGCCACCTCATCCTAGGGAATAGCAGGAAATATGAATTTTGGAGGGAAGATAAGGCAGTTGGGTTATCTCTACTAACGTAAGAAAATGGCAAGAACGAAAGGGCACTTGGGCTACCTACACTAATCTAAGTCATCTGACCACCACCTTGTCTTAGGAAATGGTGGGAAGAGGGTTCAACCTGTGCTGGATGCAAGTCTTTATTTTGCATGCACTATTTATTTAAACAATTAGAGGCAGTGCCACCATCAAGTGTAGTGCCATGGGGTCTGGAGTCCAACTGACCTAGTACACAATACTGCCACCAGAGGGCGCTGTCGTCCATTCTGCGATGTAATCCAAGATGGCAGGGGAAGATATAAATTACTGAAATAACACTATGTAGACAAACAGACAGTTCTTAAATTACCGAAATAATTTCAGTACACAGCACAAAGACATTAACACTCCTCCTGCAGTACGCTGATGTGCAAACACGAAATCAACTCGTAAACTGTCCAAATAACGCATAACACAGCCTATAGACCTGCTTGCAAAATAATACAACAGACATGCAGACCACATGTGCGGACACCGCCCACTGCCCCCTGTCCATTGACTTCTCAGGAGGCTACCACACATGCTCCCAGAAGTCAGTATGCATTGGCAGATGACAAGCCATGCACAGGTGCTCGTTTGGGCCCCTAAAACATGAAGTGGCCGCATCCCTTTCGTACTTGACACCTGAGAAATTGCTCTCGAAATATTTGATCACCTAGGCACCGTTGCTGACACGACTAGACAGGTAGCGAAGACCTATTTGAATAGCACAGACTCTCCAAGAGCGCACACATGTCGACGCCTCCACGAGCCACTGCCGGGCACAAGCCAGCATGAGCCATCACTCTCATACTGCTGCCGATTGAATCTCCAAGAAACTCCTACAGTTAAAGTTCTTCGAGTGTTATACTGATTTCACATGTCTGTCTAAATAAGTGGCAAGTCATCCTCTGGGCTGCGCCCCCCAAGTCTTCACTACTGCTGGTGTGATCCCTCTCTCTACCTGTAGTCCAACGAAGACCTAATTGCTGAGTGACTCACCCTCGCAGACACTGCAGAAATCCGTTCCAGAATAGCACAGGCTGCTTTCTCCCTAGCGATTCTAACATGATATGGGTGTTGCGAGGCTGACAAATCAATGGACATAGCTACATACCATCGCAAGCGCATCTAGCAATGTTCTCGATGTTATACTAAAGCCACTTGGCTATTTAAAATAAGGACCAAGTCGAACTCTGGGGAATTGTATAGTGCACTTAATGTGTGCTTTTGTAGAAGTTTTCGTGATGTCTCGGCAGCTATGCACGGAAATTCTTCCCCTAACAGAACCTGTTTACGAAAATAGTGTAGAGACATGTTGAACGCATTCTTCCTTGTTATCCCAACGTGGGAAACTGTCCATCACGTGTTACCCTTCGTGCTTTCAACATCAGTAAACATTCTCATCGCTATGTAGAGACTCCTATATCCCAGCACAAAGTATGTCCTGTGAATGAATTGTGCATTATCTAATTTACCCACCGAATTACTGATGCCACTGGAGTGGAAGCACCGTCCACCTTTTCTTTTTCTTTCTGAAGACGAGGCTTTCAGCAGAGAAAAACAATTTTACACAGATCACCATATTCCACTGGCAATTATACCTAACAAAGTGCCCCTACATATCGTCAAATACTGACAGCCTCGTACTCAATTACACTGCTCTCCCACTGAGGACAGAAGCTTGAATATTAGAGCGTGAAAACAATCTCTAACCCAGCAATATGTCACCACGTACCACGTCGATGTAGTAAACATACAATTCATATCCTGTGCCATATAGCATCACCTCTTTTCCATCATTCGTACATATACTGTGAAGATAGATGGCACCCTATTCACTCCTTGCAGCACTAAATATTTCCCTGCGAGGTCGGCTGCCATGCACACCCAATGGGTGCCCAGAGCGCCTTCAACGGTCCTAAGTCACTCTCACAATCAGATCATTTTCATGGGAGGGATTAATGATCCAACACAAACACATGTCCATACTGAATCTACTCAAATTTCCTTGCTATCACAAAAGTTATCCAACATATACTAAATATTAGTTCGCTATTCGGCCGTCTAGAGGACAATATGGTTAAGTCATCTACATTCCTACTCTCCAAAAGGCCTCTCCATTTGGACAGCTCCTACTGCTAATGGGAAACGTGAATCATCTCCGAACAGGTCACTGGCGTGCAGCATGCACAGGTAGAATCATCATCCTAAGAAATCGGTCACATATATATTTTAACCCTGTTCTTACAACCGAATGTTACGATCGCGGTCTCAGTTGAACGTCATTCGACAATGAGCGAAGTATCGGAAATACACCCTGTTGACGGCTGTGGCTCTGGAAATAGAAATATCAGTACCATTCTTATGACTTGACATACTCTTCCCTTTGCTATCACAGTACTCGAGGTCAAATCCACACCTTCCTTACGAATGGACGTATTTATTTCTTTTGCACATGTTGGAATACAGACACATACTTTACGAGTATGAGCCTGATGCTCAAGGCGAACCTACCATGCACCACCTTCTACTAAGTATTATACTTCATCAATAACCGATCACTGGCGATACGAAATAATACTGAAGGAAAATCAACTATGGGTGGAAATATCTCATAAGTTATTCTTACGAGTGTCACCACCGTGTCTTAGAAAGTGATGTTTAATCATCTTACATTCCGCCAGATGTTAGAAAAGGCTTTCTCAACAACTTCTGTATGTTACTGTCACAAGCAGTCTTGGTCTAAATGTATACATAAGTCTCCATGTTAAAAGCTTTACCCACTTTATAAATCCACTACGGATTACCTACAAATCACGTGGTTTTTCCGGACAAATAGTGAGACGGTGATTATTGGAGTGTAGATTATCAGACCAGCAGTTCTGTTACACATAGCCCACGATGCAACCTTGTCATAAAGTAGCTGAATTTTGAAAGTGATTCAGATAGGAATGTGGTATGAAATGGCTATTTGCAACCCCCCACACTGCCGCCACCAGATATTTCTCCAGTATTTGTAACATATTCTGTCTTGATACAATGTCATCCCCTTGTCACATGTTAAGTGTAATATCGATACTTCAGTTTCATAACTAACTTCGCGATTGGTGCTTGTGAGACATTGCACTCCGCCACACACCGTTGGGTGGCTTGCGGAATATAAATGTAGATGTAGGTTCTGTGATATATCCACTGATTTATAGGCGATGATTAATTTAGAAGGATCACACACAGTAGTTGATGGTGTGCTAAATGAGGTTGCAAGAAATACAGAAAACAGAGCAAATGGTCTCCAAATGTCTGGGTGAATAGACACAATCGAGTACAGTGCTATACTACACCTCCTGGTGAGTGCATTTGGGCTAGGTGTTGGCAGTTGTGCTACATTTACAAGCAATTTTAGAATACTGAACGGTAGATTATTTCATGATCGCATGGATAGACCTGACAAAAAATCGATAGAATTGCGGAAAATGATGGGGAATAGGTATAAAATGGCTGAATATACACTGAAATGCGGAGAAATTGAGGAAGTACTTGCGTATCTTCTGGTTTGTGCGGAACAATTTGTACATGGGAACAAGTATGCAGGAGCAAGAGGGATCCGAGAAACATCGACATGGAAGCGAAGGGAATCAGGGAAGCAGTAATTTTTCTTTTTTCCGCCGAGGCAACATTATACTGTATTTCTATTGAGGTAGCAGCGATACACGCAAGTTGACTACTGTATTTGAAGCTTTTCAGGAAGACAGAGAACCATCCGCCTCTAAACTTACATGCATCTGTGTTAAAGGATGACAGAGGTTGGATGGGATGATCGATTGAGATGGAGCTGTAACGAGGTACGATTTAATGATGATGCTTTCTAGAGAAGGGGAAGTTGCTGCAGGTCGGTCTTTCCATTGTTCCGTCAGAGTGCGTCAGTCGCGTGACATAGCCTGCACTCAACTCTATACAGCCACGTGTTTTGTATGTGATTTAAAGCACTGTCTACTTGCAGTTATTAACAGTAAACCTGTCGGTCATCAGAGGACTTACATCTCATGTGTGATGAAACGTGACACATTCCTCTAAACAAACTATGATTTATGCGATGTACTCCATCCCCTTGTCACATTTTAAGTGTAAAATCGATACTTCAGTTTCATAACTACCTTAGCGATAGGTGCTTGTGAGACACTGCAATCCATTGTGTATACATCTGCTTGACAGATGTGCTGTTTACAGAGTAAGTGGCGGAATGACTTGTAATTTTCACATGTCGGACACTGCTGCTATGCGTTTATTTGTTTCGTTGTAAGAGGTATTCCCAGTTACTAAACATAATTTTATATAGGGCTGATGCAGGCATAATATAATTTCTGAAGTGTGATCGGATGTGAACAGTGGACGCTATACACGAAGCTATATTGTGCTCGTATCACAGAGAGCCAATTTTTTAAGGAGATAGTTTTTTCGTTTTACATTTTGATAACATTGTTTATTGTAGAGAAACTGGGAAGAAAGATGAATGTCATGCGCTTGGAATATATTTCTTACCTTGGAATATTAACAATGCCACATTCTGTACGACTGATAGGTTGGAAACGCAAGCGATCTAACATTATACCCCGTTTTAAGTGCGGAACGTTGTAGCCTTAGGAGTGCGTATGTTTATGTTCTCTCTTACCATTGCCTTCCAGGTACTGATCCTAGACCCTGGAATATTACTTTAATATTGATAGTTTGGTTGATTAACGTAAAAATGCATCGAACTCCATTCGTCTGGAGCGCCATCGCGCATAAAAATCAAGCATTTCTTGTTCTTCTTCACCATCTGCTATTTCATCACAACGCTTTCAAATCTGTTACTATACTTCGATAAGGAGTGCTAACCTCCTCGACATGGGCACATCTCGAGAAATCTTGCACACTTGGTTGGGCGAGGACTCGGCAAGCTCCATTCATTCACGAGACGTGTAATGTAGCAGTCTACTTCTGCTGCAGGGCGAGTTGGTCAATGACAGTGTGAGGGGGGGGGGGGGGGGGTCTTTCAGTCTCTAATTTTACCCTAAGACTGTGAGAATGTTCTGACTCCCGTCAGCATAGTGATAGATCGTAAATTAAGAATTATGCTCGAAGTGTTAGAAATAAGTAGAACACTGTCTGATATACTTTGATGATGGATGTGTTTGAGAATTAACGATGCATGGACGTACTGCACAGACATCTATGCACATTCGCAATGATAGCTGCAAAGTGGTGAAGGGGGTGGTTTAGCTATGATACTCATATTGGGGAACATGCTGTCACATCATTGGTCGGTGTTGAAATTACTGTCAAATTGGTAAAATTGTTCACACAATCAACAGTAATGCTTATTATTTCAGTACATCAGGGCTATCTTTCCCATCCCATCGGTCCACTGGTTCACTGTTGGTTACCACATAATGACTGACTGACATCGCTTGTTTGAGCTGGAGAGAGAGTTTTGGTGGAGAGACAACACCTTCTGGGGACGGACAGCACCGAAACAGTGATCGCGTACATGACTGCAATATGAGGAATTAGTCGAAACAGAAAGTGGAGCCATCAGCTATTCCATCACTGTGACAGATGGTTTTAAATGTGGAGGTCGGAAAGCAGTTTGGAAACTCTCCACAACGCCACCAAACTCTTCCAGTTTCCTTATGTTGTAACTGTCTTTTATTTAAAACCATCCAGTGTGTGTCACGTGTTATGGTAGGTGCAGTAGCAACATGATTTTCACTGTGCAATGTTTAGTTTTCTGGGAGAGGCAATAGATCAGAACATGTTAATGTCAGTTTAGAACCTGACACAGACCGATAAGTCGTGGCAGAAAAACAAAATGTATGGAAGTGTACAAAGCGTGTTACAGCAGAAAAAGCAATGTTTCAAACAACGACACAGGGTCACAGGGAGCGTCTCTTGCGACTTACAGTATAATCTGTGGGACACGGTCATCCTTCTACAGTATAGGTGATGGAACTTTAAACTGCTCTGTGCAGTGCATCAATACCTGTATATTTAATAGAATTATTACATGTGCTCGAAGCTGGCATTCTTGGGGCATTTGTCTTCGATGTATGGGAGGAGAAAGATGCAGTAAAAATCTTATCGAGATCTCTATCGGATGAACTTAGTGGAACAGAACAATGATGATGGAATATTGGGGTGACAGACGTGAATGGACCCTGGGGGTTGTGGATCTGTAGTAGCTGCTTGTAGTTTGGAAATGTACCCCAATGCCATAGCAAAACCCATGACCTTCCCTCAGTTACCGTACTGTCTTTTATACTACCTCATGCTGCAGGAGCAGGCTTCGTTTCCATTGTATGATCAAAACACAGTTCTGTCGCAGTAACTCAGCTTCTCCTGTTAATACACGGGTTGCAGAAGGTGGTAGACATAGCCTCCTCCAACTTTTACTCAGTTCCGATTTACATTGGAACAATAACAGGCGCAAAGCTGCAGGGGCGGTAGCACAGAGTAGTTGCAAGATGCATAGGGGCTACCTAAAACCATGTTGGAATTTAACTGCAGCAGATAGGTTCTAGAAAGGTGGCTCGTTTAGAGTGCCAGCAATATGATGCACTAGTTACTGTAATTATTGGAGGACTTCTCCATAGGATCCAATGCAGGTATGTGGTTGAATAGAAATCATAGACATCATTTCTAGCAGATAGCACAACACTAGACATCTGAAAAGCTAGTGCACATTTCTAACGAGCTCAGTCAGCACACCATCAACTACTGTTTGTTATCCTTCTCAATCAATCAATCAATCAATCAATCATTGCCTATAGCTGAGTGGATATATCACAGAACCTCTGACATTCTATTGAGACAGAATACATTTCAAATACTGAGAAATATCTAGAGGCGGCGGCGTGAAGGGGAGGGGGGTTTCAAATAGCTGTTTCATACCACCTTCCTTAGCCGAATCACTTTCAAAATTCAGCAATTTTATGACGAGGTTGCATCGTGGGCTATGTGTAACCAGACTGCTGGTATGATAATGTACACCCCTACGATCACCGTCTCAGTATTTGTCCGGAAAAACCACGTGATTCGTAGGTAATCCATAGTGGATTTATGAAGCCGATATAGCTTTTAACGTGGATACTTGTGTGCACATATAGACCAAGATTGCTTGTGATAGTAACATACAGTAGTTGTTAAGATCGGCTTTTCTAAAATATGGCGGTTTGTAAGATGATTAAACATCTCTAAGACACAGTGGTGGCACTCGCAAGAAATACTTACGAGACATGTCCACCCATAGTTGATTTTCCGTCAGTATTATTTTGTATCGCCAGCGATCAGTTATTGAGGAAGTATTATACATAGTAGTAGGAGGTGGGTGATAGGTTTGCCTTGAGCATCAGGCTTATACTCGTAAAGTATGTGTTTGTGTTCCAACATCTGCAAAGGAAATGACTACGTCCATTCGTAAGGAAGGTGTGGATTTGACCTCGAGTATTGTGATAGCAAAGGGAAGAGTACGTCAAGTCATAAGAATGGTACTGATATTTCTATTTCCAGAGCCACAGCCATCAACAGGGTGTATTTCCGATACTTTGCTCATTGTCGAATGTCGTTCAACTGAGACCGCGATCGTAACATTTAGTTGCAAGTAAAGGGATGAAATATGTATATTTGACCGATTTCTTAGGATGATGATTCTATCTGTGCGTGTTTGGCGTGCAGCGCAAGTGACCTGTGCAGGGATGATTCACGTTTCTTGTTAGCGGTAGGAGCTGCCCGAATTTAGAGGCCTGTTGGAGTGAAGGAATGTAGATGACTTAACCATATTGTCCTCTAGACTGCCGAATAGCGAACTAATACATAGTATGTGTTGGATAGCTTTCGCGATCGCGTGGAAATTTGAGAAGATTGAATATGGAGGTGTGTTTATGGAATTGTGTTTGCACTGGACTATTATTCCCTCCCATGTAAATTGTTTGGTTGACTGCTTCTTCAGATTTCGCGTCTTTATTTAGTTCAGAGAACACTGATTGTGATATATGCATTTAGCAGGTGGAAGACACTTTTGCTGGTTCTCTAGACACGAGAAACACTTTATTTGACTTTATAAATTATAGGGATGAATTGGAATCTGTATCATTGCCAAGCAAGTGGAAATATCAGCTTATTCTTTTTTTTGTCTACGTGTTCACGTAAAGGTCTTTGCAGACAGGAAAAGTTTCTAGTTACTCAGTGGTCTAGAGAACGCCCTACCTAGCTAAAATTTGGCATTTGCAGAGAAATAATTTGCAGTTTATATCTTCAGATTTATGTTGCGCGAGTGATTGGTAGGATACTGCTGTATGCTTGATATAAATTGTATAACATTATGGCAAACCATGCGAAAATACATGTGTTCTCGTTCTCCAAGGGTCTGGAGATAAGTGTAGAAAAACAAGCAAGGAAGCAGGTTCAGACCAGAAACAGTAACACATTTGTGACAAGGGGAACGAGCCCGATTTGTGGTACAGTTGTGACTGTGGTTTCGCTCCACTGAGAGTGCTCTGGCCACCCGACAGGGGTGGATGACCAACGACCTAGCAGGGAAGCATCTAGTGCTGCAATGAGTGTATACAGTGCTGTCTGTCTTCGCAGTATATGTACGTTGTTGTTGTTGTGGTCTTCAGTCCTGAGACTGGTTTGATGCAGCTCTCCATGCTACTCTATCCTTTGCAAGCTTCTTCATCTCCCAGTACCTACTGCAACCTACATCCTTCTGAATCTGCTAAGTGTATTGATCTGTTGGTCTCCCTCTACGATTTTTACCCACCACACTGCCCTCCAATACTAAATTGGTGATCCCTTGATGCCTCAGAACATGTCCTACCAACCGATCCCTTCTTCTGGTCAAGTTGTGCCACAAACTTCTCTTCTCCCCAATCCTATTCAATACTTCCTCATTAGTTATGTGATCTACCCATCTAATCTTCAGCATTCATCTGCAGCACCACATTTCGAAAGCTTCTATTCTCTTCTTGTCCAAACCATTTATCGTCCATGTTTCACTTCCATACATGGCTACACTCCATACAAATACTTTCAGAAATGACTTCCTGACACTTAAATCTATACTTTATGTTAACAAATTTCTCTTCTTCAGAAACGCTTTCCTTGCCATTGCCAGTCTACGTTTGATATCCTCTCTACTTCGACCATCATCAGTTATTTTGCTTCCCAAATAGCAAAACTCCTTTACTACTTTAAGTGTCTCATTTCCTAATCTAATTCCCTCAGCAGCACCCGACTTAATTCGACTACATTCCATTATCATCGTTTTGCTTTTGTTGATGTTCATCTTATATCCTCCTTTCAAGACACTATCCATTCCATTCAACTGCTCTTTGCTCTTCCGAGTCCTTTGCTGTCTCTGACAGAATTACGATGTCATCGGCGAACCTCAAAGTTTTTATTTCTTCTCCATGGATTTTAATACCCACCCCGAATTTCTTTTTTTTTCCTTTACTGCTTGCTCAATATACAGATTGAATAACATCGGGGAGAGGCTGCAACCCTGTCTTACTCCCTTCCCAACAACAGCTTCCCTTTCATGTCCCTCGACTCTTATAACTGCCATCTGGTTTCTGTACAAATTGTAAATAGCCTTTCGCTCCCTGTATTTTACCCCTAGCATCTTTAGAATTTGAAAGAGAGTAATCCAGTCAACATTGTCAAAAGCTTTCTCTAAGTCTACGAATGCTAGAAACGTAGGTTTGCCTTTCCTTAATCTTTCTTCTAAGATAAGTCGAGAGCTCAGATGGCAACCCAGTTCTAAGCAAAGAAGGGAAGGCAGAAAGGTGGAAGGAGTATATAGAAGGTTTATACAAGGGCGATGTACTTGAGGACAATATTATGGAAATGGAAGAGGATGTAGATGAAGACGAAATGGGAGATACGATACTGCGTGAAGAGTTTGACAGAGCACTGAAAGACCTGAGTCGAAACAAGGCCCCCGGAGTAGACAACATTCCATTAGAACTACTGACGGCCTTGGGAGAACCAGTCCTGACAAAACTCTACCAGCTGGTGAGCAAGATGTATGAGACAGGCGAAATACCCTCAGACTTCAAGAAGAATATAATAATTCCAATCCCAAAGAAAGCAGGTGCTGACAGATGTGAAAATTACCGAACTATCAGTTTAATAAGCCACGGCTGCAAAATACTAACGCGAATTCTTTACAGACGAATGGAAAAACTGGTAGATGCAGACCTCGGGGAGGATCAGTTTGGATTCCGTCGAAATGTTGGAACACGTGAGGCAATACTGACCTTACGACTTATCTTAGAAGAAAGATTAAGAAAAGGCAAACCTACGTTTCTAGCATTTGTAGACTTAGAGAAAGCTTTTGACAATGTTGACTGGAATACTCTTTTTCAAATTCTAAAAAATCTAACATGGCGGCCACTGAGTGACGCGCGTTTCTTCGGCTCGCGAGTTTTTCCGCTCATTGAAGGTGTTACAGAGAAGTGCGGCAGTCCACAACGTGTGCATCTGACTAAACAAGTGTTACTTGCCGTGGTGTATTGTTCTCCATTGATTACCACAAGTGATAAGTGATAAGTGAGTGAAAAATGGGAAGAGCACGAGTAAGCGGCAGCAGGCGAGGCTACAGGGGCGCAGGCAGCGCGGGCGCCCGGTCTCCGGCGGCAGGTGAGGCCCCGCTTCCCGACATCGGGGAGCTCGTCCGGTCCCAGGTGAGTGCGGCGCTGCACAGCAAAGACACGCTAGATGTTATCGTGCAATCCATCACGGACTCCGTGACGGCCGCGGTCATGGACAAACTACAAGAGTCTGTCGGGCGCAACAGCACCGAAATCCAGTCTCTTAGAAAGTCCCTGGCCGCACAAGAGAAAAAAGCCGCCGACCTAGAGGCTAAACTGTCTGCTGCCACCGATGAAATTGAGCAGTATCAGCGAAGGAACAGCTTGCGCTTGTTCGGGGTAGCTGAAAACGATCGCGAAAACACCGACGACCTGGCCATTAGCCTCGTGCGTGAGAAACTTGGCGTGCAGATCGACGTGGGCGATATTGACAGAAGCCACCGTGTTGGGCGCAGGATACCAGGTGCCATGAAACCCAGGCCCATAATAATTAAATTTGTGTCTTACCGGAAAAGAGCTGAAGTGTTTGCTCAGAAAAGAAAACTCGCCAAGAGTGGGGTTACCCTGAGGGAAGATCTGACGCGCGAAAGACTAAAAGTTTTGAACGCTGCGATCACACAGTTTGGCCTTCAAAATGTATGGACCCAGGATGGCAGGATCGTAATCAAGACGGAAGGAGGGAGGAAAACGGTGACAAACATGTTCGAACTGAAAGACTGAGCGAAATCTCGCGAGACACAAAGTCTCATATTGTAATCTGTCTAATATAAGTTAATTTTTTGTTCTTTCTTTTCATTTTTTTTAGCTTAAATACTGCTCCGTTATTTCTATAAGTATCATAAGTACTCTATTTAAAATCAGTCAATTGTTTCACAAAAATATTGTTTCTTTATTTGTCTATTATAAGTGCTCATGTATATTCATATTGTCAGTCAAATGGGAATTAACATTCTCCATTAACAGGAATCCCCTTATAACCGCCTTTCTATATCTGTTATTTTCATCTTCGCCACCACCACTACTACTATTATCTTTTTCGTAACTACTACTGCCACTTTCCATCTTTCTTTTCACTCCCTTCTTCGATACTTCCAGCGTGTTTTTCACCTTTAGTCCATAGACGCTTGAGTCAGTCACGACCTTGGACACACCTGTAAATATGTCTTGCCCCGCGAAATCCAGCTTTTGTCCCTCTTCCGGCCAGCAGGTAAACGGAGCGCGTTCGGTCCTACAGGCGGCCACAATGGGACGGACCGGTTCCGGCGGCGGGCTCTTTGTGGCCCACGCGAACGCGCAGTCGCTAACGGCTCACTTCGACGAGTTCTGTGACCTGTTCTGCCAATCGCTGTTCCACATTATCCTCGTCTCTGAAACTTGGTTGAAACCAAACATTTCTTCCGACGCTATCCGAATCGCTGGTTACTCTCTCCTAAGGGCAGATCGTGAAACACGACGCGGGGGTGGTGTGGGTGCCTATGTTCGCTCTGATCTGACACCTACTGTGCTATGCACATCGGATGCAAAGGGCGAAGGAGAAGCAGAGTTCTTGTTTTTCGAAATAAATACATCAAATCAGAAACTGCTAATTGGAGTAATCTATAAACCTCCAAACATCGGTGCCATGTCCTCCTTTCAGTCTGCCCTGTCCTCACTCGTGACACAGTATGAACACGTAATCATTATGGGCGACACAAACATCGACTTACAGTTAAAATCTCCCTCTGCCGAAAAACTAAGGCGACTGTTCCACTCCAATGATATGAGTTTAACACCGCTGGACCCAACTCATCACACGCCACACAGCCACACAATCATAGATATAATAGCAACAAAGCGACCAGATAAAATAATCCGCGCCAATCAGACATCCGCTCCGGGACTCTCTGCTCATGACGTGATATTTTTAAATTACTCAATGCATACTACCAAAGAAAAATCTCACCTGGTAACCTACAGAAACTTAAAAAATGTTAACCATGACGCTCTTCAAAAGGATTTCTCAGACATCCCTTGGCATGATATAAGCGATGAACCGACTTTAGACGAAAAAATTCGGCAATTATGTCGCAAATTATTGCACTGTATGATAAACATGCTCCTCAACGCACTGTTAAGGTAAAGAGAGCTCCCGCTCCGTGGCTCACCACTGCATTACGTCAGTTAATGAATAAACGTGATGCTGCACATAGGGCCTTCAAGCGTAACCGAACTCCCGAGGCGTACGAAGCTTATAGGAAACTCCGAAACAGAACCAAGCAAAGCGTGAGGAATGCCAAAATCAGACATGCCCGCTCTGTCGTATGCGGCATATCAAAACCTGCTGCACTGTGGAAAAAGCTGCGCAGTTTCGGTATAGGGAAGCGAAGATCTGACGCTGTTTATCAAGCGTCTGCAGAAGAATTAAACGATTTCTTCTCAACAGCTGCAAACTGCCACGCAGCGACAAATTACCAGCCCCAAGATATTAATCTCTCGAGAGACAAGTTTTTCCTAAAACATGTCACTACCGGCACAGTACACAAGGCAATTATGAGAATCTCTTCCGAGGCAGTAGGAAATGATGGAGTGAGCATTGGCATGATTAAGAACGTCGTAGACACTATTATTCCAGTTATCACAGACATCTTCAACCTGTCTCTTGTCAGTAGTACATATCCTACTGAGTGGAAGCAAAGTTTAATTAAGCCTATACCCAAGACTGACAACCCTAAGTCACCAGGTGACTACAGGCCGATCAGCATACTACCTGCAATTTCTAAAGCCCTAGAGCACATCGTCCATGAACAACTGACGGATTACCTCAAAACTCATAACATCCATGACGAATATCAGTCAGGCTTTCGAAAGCACCATAGTACAGCAACCGCATTAATCAAAGTAACTGATGACATTAAACATGCTATGGACAGACGTGAAGCTACTATCCTAACACTGCTTGACTTTAGCAAGGCTTTTGACACAGTTGACTTCGATATATTACTAATTAAAATGAAACAGCTGAATTTCTCAAACAGCGCAATACAATGGTTCGACAGCTACCTCAAAAACAGAAGTCAACAAGTCATCTGTGGGTCGGAAAAGTCATCATGGAAAAGCGTGCGCTCTGGAGTTCCCCAAGGCTCCGTCCTTGGTCCACTACTCTTCTCACTGTACATTAATGATATTTCTTCAGTGATTCACTCCTGCAACTACCATCTTTATGCCGACGACATCCAACTGTACATAAGTGCAAGCCCCAAGAACATTGCTGGCGCAGTAGCGAGTATGAACGCAGATCTTTGCTCTGTTTCTCGATGGGCACAGAACCTAGGTCTGAAACTAAACCCCAAGAAATCCCAGGTCATACTTATATCTCATCCAAAGTTAATCAGCCGGTACTTTCGCGAAACAGTCCCTAAAATACTCCTCAATGGTACCCAACTACCATACCAAAAAACAGTAAAAGACCTTGGAATAATCTTGGATGAACACCTAAACTGGGAAGAACAAACAGTCACAGCTTGCCGGAAATCGCTCTCCTCCCTACATGCAATTCAAAAATTTAGAAAAATATTTCCAACCCATGTTAAACAAAAATTAGTCCAAACACTAGTCTTGCCTAATCTTTACTACTGCGATGTAGTTCAACACGGCACAAATAGTGAAAATTCTAGATGCCTCGAGCTAGTGATGAATGCTTGCGTTAGATACGTGTGCAATATTCGGTTGTATGATCATATCAGTCCTTCATACTCCCAGCTAGGTTGGATACGCCCACATACGGCACGCGATCTCCACACGATGTGCTTACTTCATCGATTTCTTAGCCACTGGTGCCCCCAATACTTATCTTCTCATATTAAACACCTATCATCATTCCACAATCGCAACACCAGATCGGATACGTCTATCATCTTGGCTGTACCTTTACATAATACAAAATCTTTCTCCGTGTCATTCTCCATCTCAGCCATACGACTATGGAACGCGCTCCCCTGTGATCTGTGTCTTATCCAGAACTACTCAACATTCAAGAGGGAACTCAAAACATACATTTTAGGGACGGTATAGCCACCATTCTTGTGCCCCTCCCATCTCTTTCTTTCTCCTCTCCATCACAGCTTCGAATTTTACCGTTCTATTTCTCTTCCTCTAACCTATCTACCTCTTATATATCTCTTTCACCCCATTCTATCGCCTTATGTCTCTGCTCGATGAGAATAACTCACAAGCTGCAAGAACATAACGAGAAAATTCCCAACTAACAATGTGACTGACATTCAGAAAAGAAAAGTATGTTTACTTTCATATACATAGTCATTATTATTATTATTATTATTACTATTACTATTATTATTATTATTACTATTATTATTGATTGTTATAATTATTTTTATTGTTATAATTATCATTGTACTACTGTTATGATATCTATTTTTTTTCTTTAACATCAATACTGCATAATAGGCTATATGTCCTTAATGTTAAGTAGAAACTGTAACTCGTTCAATCTGAGTATGCCTGGTTAGGTGTAAGAGAGGGCCTGAAGGCCCTAATCTTGCCAGGTAAAATAAATGCATAAATAAATAAATAAATAAATAAAGGTGGCAGGGGTAAAATACAGGGAGCGAAAGGCTATTTATAATTTGTACAGAAACCAGATGGCAGTAATAAGAGTCGAGGGGCATGAAAGGGAAGCAGTGGTTGGGAAAGGAGTGAGACAGGGTTGTAGCCTCTCCCCGATGTTATTCAATCTGTATATTGAGCAAGCAGTAAAGGAAACAAAAGAAAAATTTGGAGTAGGTATTAAAATTCATGGAGACGAAGTAAAAACTTTGAGGTTCGCCGATGACATTGTAATTCTGTCAGAGACGGCAAAGGACTTGGAAGAGCAGTTGAACGGAATGGACAGTGTCTTGAAAGGAGGATATAAGATGAACATTAACAAAAGCAAAACGAGGATAATGGAATGTAGTCAAATTAAATCGGGTGATGCTGAGGGAATTAGATTAGGAAATGAGACACTTAAAGTAGTAAAGGAGTTTTGCTATTTAGGAAGTAAAATAACTGATGATGGTCGAAGTAGAGAGGATATAAAATGTAGACTGGCAATGGCAAGGAAAGCGTTTCTGAAGAAGAGAAATTTGTTAACATCGAATATAGATTTATGTATCAGGAAGTCGTTTCTGAAAGTATTTGTTTGGAGTGTAGCCATGTATGGAAGTGAAACATGGACGATAACTAGTTTGGACAAGAAGAGAATAGAAGCTTTCGAAATGTGGTGCTACAGAAGAATACTGAAGATAAGGTGGATAGATCACGTAACTAATGATGAGGTATTGAATAGGATTGGGGAGAAGAGAAGTTTGTGGCACAACTTGACTAGAAGAAGGGATCGGTTGGTAGGACATGTTTTGAGGCATCAAGGGATCACAAATTTAGCATTGGAGGGCAGCGTGGAGGGTAAAAATCGTAGAGGGAGACCCAGAGATCAGTACACTAAGCAGATTCAGAAGGATGTAGGTTGCAGTAGGTACTGGGAGATGAAGCAGCTTGCACAGGATAGAGTAGCATGGAGAGCTGCATCAAACCAGTCTCAGGACTGAAGACAACAACAACAGCAACAAGTCGAAAGGTCAGTATTGCCTCACGTGTTCCAACATTTCTACGGAATTCAAACTGATCCTCCCTGAGGTCGGCTTCTACTAGTTTTTCCATTCGTCTGTAAAGAATTCGTGTTAGTATTTTGCAGCTGTGGCTCATTAAACTGATTGTTCGGTAATTTTCACATCTGTCAACACCTGCTTTCTTTGGGATTGGAATTATTATATTCTTCTTGAAACTCTGAAACTCTGTACAACCTCTGTTTCTTTCAGTTTATCCAGGTCATATCGCCTTAAGTTCCCTCCTTTTTGCAGTTTCTTCAGTTTTAATCTACAGGTCATAACCAATAGATTGTGGTCAGAGTCCACATCTGCCCCTGGAAATGTCTTACAATTTAAAACCTGGTTCCTAAATCTCTGTCTTACTATTATATAATCTATCTGATACCTTTTAGTATCTCCAGGGTTCTTCCATGTATACAACCTACTTTCATGATTCTTAAACCAAGTATTAGCTATGATTAAGTTGTGCTCTGTGCAAAATTCTACCAGGCGGGTTCCTCTTTCATTTCTTAGCCCCAATCCATATTCACATACTACGTTTCCTTCTCTCCCTTTTCCTACTGCCGAATTCCAGTCACCCATGACTATTAAATTTTCATCACCCTTTACAATCTGAATAATTTCTTTTATTTCATCATACATTTCTTCAATTTCTTTGTCATCTGCAGAGCTAGTTGGCATATAAACTTGTACTACTGTAGTAGGTGTGGGCTTCGTATCTATCTTGGCCACAATAATGCGTTCACTGTGCTGTTTGTAGTAGCTTACCCGCATTCCTATTTTCCTATTCATTATTAAACCTACTCCTGCATTACCCCTATTTGATTTTGTGTTTATAACCCTGTAGTCACCTGACCAGAAGTCTTGTTCCTCCTGCCACCGAACTTCACTAATTCCCACTATATCTAACTTTAACCTATCCATTTCCCTTTTTAAATTTTCTAACCTACCTGCCCGATTAAGGGATCTGACATTCCACACTCCGATCCGTAGAACGCCAGTTTTCTTTCTGCTGATAACAACATCCTCTTAAGTAGTCCCCGCCCGGAGATCCGAATGGGGGACTATTTTACCTCTGGAATATTTTACCCAAGAGGACGCCATCATCATTTAATCATACAGTAAAGCTGCATGCCCTCGGGAAAAGTTACGGCCGTAGTTTCCCCTTGCTTTCAGCCGTTCGCAGTACCAGGACAGCAAGGCCGTTTTGGTTATTGTTACAAGGCCAGATCAGTCAATCATCCAGACTGTTGCCCTTGCAACTACTGTAAAGGATGCTGCCCCTCTTCAGGAACCACACGTTTGTCTGGCCTCTCAACAGATACCCCTCCGTTGTGGTTGCACCTACGGTACGGCTATCTGTCTCGCTGAGGCACGCAAGCCTCCCCACCAACGGCAAGGTCCATGGTTCATGGGGGGAGACAGCGAATGACGTAAAAGGAGTGATTTTGTATGGCGCAGGATATGAATTGTATGTTTACTACATCGACATGGCACGCGGTGATATACTGCAGGTTTGGCGACCGGTTTCGCGCTCTAATATTCAAGCTCCTGTCCTCAGTGCTAGAGCAGTGTAATTGAGTACAAGGTTTTCAGTATTTGACGATATGTAGGGGCACTTTGCAAGGTTTAATTGTTGGTGGAATATGGCGATTTGTGTGAAATAGTTTTCTGCCACTGAAACCCTCGTCTACAGAAAGAAAAAGACTTTGCTTACAGACTGGTGGCATCGGTAATTGGGCGGGTAAATTCATAAGAGCGAAACATAATGCACAATTCAATCACATGGCATCCTCTGTGTTGGGATATAGGAGTCTCTACACAGCAGTGAGAACGTTTGCATATCTTGAAAGCAGGAAGGGTAAAAAGTGGTGGACGGGTTGCCACATTAGGATCACAAGGAAGAATGCATTCAACGTTTCTCCGCACTATTTTCGTAAACAAGTTTTGTTAGGGGAAGAATTTCCGTGCATAGAAGCCGAGACATCACAAAAGCTTATACAAAAGCACACATTAAGTATTTCTGGAGCACCATACAATTCCTGAGAGTTCGACTTTGTTCTTATTTTAGATAGCTATGTGGCTTTAGTGTATCACTGAGAACATTGCTAGATGAGCTTGCGATGGTATGCAGCTATGTCCAGCGATGTGTCAGCCGACCGTCACGCATGCCCCGTTAGAATCGTTAGGGAGAAAGCAGCCTGTGCTATTCTGGAACGGATTTCTGCAGTGTCTGCGAGGGTGAGTCGATTGGCAATTAGGTTTTTGCTGGACCACAGGTAGAGAGAGGGATAACACCAGCAGCAGTGAACACACGGGGGGTGCGGCCCAGGGGATGACATGGCGCTTATTTAGACAGACATGTGTAGTCAATATAACACTCGAAGAGCTTTAACTGTAGAGGTGAGTTTGCCATGCCATCATCAGTAGTATGAGAGTGATGCCTCGCGCTGGCTTGCCCCTGTGCGTGGCTTGGCAGATGCCGGTGCATCCCAACCTCTGAGTGTGTGTGTGGTAGACTCCTGTGCGGTCCATGGATAGGGGGCATTGGGTGGTGTCCGCACATGTGGTTTCCATTTCTAATGTATTATTTTGCAAGCAGGTCTGTAGGCTGTGCTATGCATTATTTGGACAGTTTACGAGTTGATTTAGTGTCTGCACATCAGTGTACTACATTATTTAGGCGGAGTTTTAATGTCTTTGTGCTGTGTACTGAAATTATTTCGGTAATTTAGGAGTTGTATGCGCGTCTACAGAGCTTTATTTCAGTAATTTACGAATAGTTTACAGGTCTGTGGGCTGTGTGGCTGGACCCCAAGCATGTATGAGCGTGTGTTTTGTATAAGTGTGGTAAATATGCTATCTAAAACCATCCCTAAATAAACTGTTCTAAAATAAATAAAGTCCACACCTTCCTCTCTCCAGCAGTCCTGCACAGGCTGAGTAATTTTCCCCTCCAGACAGCCGTCTTGGGTTATGTCATGGAGTTGATGACCGTGCCCTCTGTTGGCAGTACTGTATACTACGTCAGTTGGACTCTGGACCCCATGGCGACTACACTTGATGTTGGTACTGACTCTAATTTCTTAAATGAATAATGCATGTGAAACAAAGAGGTATGTCCACTGCTAGCTAAGTCCTCATCCCACCATTTCCTAGGACGAGGTGGCAGTTGGATGACTTAGGTTAGTGGAGGTAGCCCAAGTTCACTTTCTTTCCTGCCATTTTCTTAGTAGATATAGCCCAACTGACCTATCTTCCCTCCAAAATTCAAACTTTCTGCCAGTTCCTAGGAAGAGGTGGTGGACAGATGACTTAGGTTCATGGACGTAGCCCAAGTGATGTATTTCCCCTTGATTTCCTGGAGAAGAGGAGGGAGTTAGGTTAGTGGAGATACCCCAATTGATCTATCTTCCTGCCAAATCTCTTATCTTGGATGACGTTACAGCCGCCATCTTGGATAACGTCAGGCACTGTTGCCAAGTCTCCAGTCCACCATCTTGGATGACGTCATCGTTGCCATCTTGGATACATCTGGCAACAATGGAGAGTGGGGCCATACCAACATCGTCCCACTACAGTCATAAAGTTCTGGATGTACTTGTAGATTGAGAAATTTAGCTTGGATGGTTTTGTGTATGTCCTTGGGATGATTATATCATATAGCCATATGAGATTGTGTGAGTGAGGCAGTTTTTGCCATTTGATTAGTGAACATCGAGCATCTAATGACGTGGTATTCTGTGATGGCTTCATCAAACCTCACTTGTTTTTGTTAGAAAACTTGGGTTATTATGTCGTGTCAATACATAGGAGCTAGTTCAAATGTGGTCAACGTTTCCGCCATTTATGACTGCGCCTCGGAGGTGGATGTGTTCTTCTACATCTACACATATATACTCCGTGAGTCACCAAGCGATGTGTGGCGGGGGGCACTATTCGCGCCAAAGTCATATCCCCCCTCCCTCCTCGTTCCACTCACGGATCGCGCGAGGGAAAAAACGACTGTCTGAACAGCTGAGTACGAGCTCTAGTTTCCCTTGTGTGATCATTGCGCGATTTGAAAGTTGGTGGTAATAATATATGCTCTATATCCTCTGCGAAGATAGGATTTTGGAAGTTAGTGAGCAGCCCCTTCCGTGTAGCGCGTCGTCTGCCTGCAGGTATGTCCCACTTCAAACTTTCTATGAGATCTATAACGCTCTCGTAATGGCTATATGTACCAGTCACGAATCTTGCCCCTCTTCTATGGACCTTCTCAATCTCTTGAATCAGACCCAACCGGTAAGGTTCCTATATAGACGAACAATACTCTAAGGCTGGACAAACTAAAGTATTGTAAGCAACTTCCTTTGTTGAAGGACTGCAATCTAGAGTTTGCCTTACCCGTCACATGCGTAATCTGATCGTTCCATTTGAGATCATTTCGAATAGTCACACCCAGGTACTTGACGGATGTTACCGCTTCCAAAGACTGGGCATTTATTTTGTACTCACACATTAATGGGGGTTTTCGCTTTGTTATATGCAGTAGGTTACACCTACTAATATTGAGAGATAAGTACCACTCATTACACCATATACTTATTTTCTGCAAATCCTCAGTGATTTGTTCACAACTTTCGTGTGATACTACTTTCCTGTAGAGAACAGCATCATCGACAAGCAGTCTAATTCCACTGTCCATACCATCCACCAGAGCTTTTACGTAAATCGTAAAAAGCAGCGGACCTATTACGCTGCCCTGGGACACACCTGATGTTACGCTTGTTTCTGTTGAAGTATCTCCACGTGCATCCGATTTTCTATCCTTTTTATACATTGCTATGACCTGGGCCTTATTTCAGTCCCGTGGAACTTTCCGCTGTTCCAATGATCTCTGATAGATGATGGATAAATGGATAAGAATGGTTCTATAAAATCTTACGAGGATACCGTCCGGGCCAGATGCCTTCCTGGCGTCTAAGGATCTTAACTGATTTACTATTCCAGATACACTAAACATATGTCAGTCATCCTTGCGTTCGTTCGATAATTGAAAGGAAGAATGGTGCTGCAGTCCTCTACTATTAACTAGTTTTTTAAAGATAGGTTTAGAATTTCGGCCTTCTGTTTATCATCTTCCGTTACATTACCCGTACTGTCAGCAGGAGAAGGTATTGGATTATTTCTAGCGTTCATAGACTTTGCGTACGACCAAAATTTTTTGGGGTTATTTTTAGAATCTGCAGATAAAATATTGCTTTCAAATTCGTTAAAAGGATCTCTCCTTGACCTTTTGACAGCTGCTTTCATTTCGCATAATTTGTGATTGTCAGCGGGGCAGTGACTACGTTTAATACGACTGTGCAAAATTCTCTGCTTTTTCAGCAACTTCCTGTTATGTTTGTTGAACCAAGGTGTGTCCTTTCCCTCCCCTATATTTTTACCAGTCACTTATTTCTCTAGCACGTGGTGGACAATACCTTTAAAACCGACCAAAGATGCTCAATCAATATCTTTGTGTGCTGCGGTGAATGCTTGGAGCTGACTATGACGATATTCATTAATGACGCTTTCATTTGCTTTCCCAAACAAAAAAACTCTACGCTGTTTCTTCGATTTTTTTCCACTGACATAGAAGCCACTGCGACATTATGGTCGTTAATACCTTCTTCTAGATTAATTTCCTCAAAAAGATCAGTTCTGCTTGTCGCCAAGACAGCTAAAATGTTCCCATCTCGAGTTGGTTTTCTAACCAATTGCTCAAGGTTGTATGTTGCGAGCGCTCCTAGAATAACTACACACAAGTCTTTGCTTCTGCCCCCTGTGATAGTTCTGTGTGTAGTTGCTTCTTATTCAGTCTTATGCAAAGCATCCGTTCCGCTTTTCTTTTTGCTTACGTGTCTACCAGGAATTGTTGGAATAAACGACGAGTGGAGAATGTGATTGTGTGTTTCAGTGTCTTTGATCATTAAGCGTTAAGCACAGAACTTCTCGGATGTAAAGGTTTTGTTTCTAGGCCTATTTAGGCCGGATTTGTTTTACATCAAAATGATATCCGTCCTCTCCGTGCAGAAACAGTAAAGGACATCCGAGGGCATCATATGAATGCGGTGTCTCTGCAATGTGTTGTAGCCCTTCTCTTATTCGTTGTACATTTACGTCACGGCTTCTGTTTCCATTGTCCACATTTACGATGACGATTTCGTCTATCTGAGGTGCAGTGAATCGACGTTCGTGTTGGTCTTTTATGGGCACGAATTATAAATTTAGCCATCGGAAATCATTCGGTTTCCTGGTGTTTTGCACATGTGAATCAGTTGATTGTATTCGTGTAAGATCCTCTGTACTCCTCGGACGTCTTCTCATCTCAATCCACTGATATTTGTGTATCGTTGACCTACATCTACATAGATACTCCGCAAGCCACCGTACGGTGCGTGGCGGAGGGTACACTGTACCACTACTTGTCAATTCGTTTACTGTTACACTCGCAAATAGAGAGAGGGAAAAACGACTGTCTGTGTGCCTCCGTATGACCCCTGATTTCTCTTATCTTATCTTCATTATCCTTATGTGCAATGTATGCTTTCCGTAACACGTGTTGTTCGAACCTACCAGTAACAAATCTAGCAGCCCGCCTCTGACTGCTTCGATGTTTTCCTTTAGTCCGACCTGCTACTGATCCCAAACACTCGACCAGTACTCAAGAATAGGTCGTATCAGCGTCCTATGTGCGCTCCCCTTTACCGTCGTTGATGATGCTTGGTTTGTCATCAGCGCCCGTACAAAGTCCCAATTTTTACATAGTCCGTTTTCTTTTCTCAATCCAATCTAGTCACTCTCACAAATGACGATGAAACGATAAGGACAACACAAATACCCAGCCCCTGGGCATAGAAAATCCCCAACCCGGCCCGGCACCCTGTGATCCAGAGGCAGCAATTCTAGCCCCTACACCACGAGCTGCGGACCTCCTTTACAGGCGAACCGCTCTTTCCTAAAATTGTCCCAATAAACCGAAGTCGACCATTCGCCTTCCCTACCACAGTTCTCACATGCTCGTTCCACCTCATGTCGCTTTGCAACGTTGCACCCAGATATTTAAACGACTTGACTGTATCCGAACATTGATCTTCCTACTCAGCCGCATTAACTTACATTTTTTCCACATTTAGGACTAGCTGCCATTCATCACTCCAGCTGGAAATTTCGTCTAAGGTATCGTGTATCTTCCAACAGTCATTCAACTTAAATACCTTACCGTACACCACATCATCAGCAAGCAACCACAGATAGCTGCCAACCCTGTCCGCCAAATTATTTATGTAAATAGAGAATAACGGCGCTCCTGTCACACCTTCCTGGGGCACTCCTGACTATACCCTTGTCTCTGATGAACACTTGCCGTCGAGGACAGCATACTGGTCCTATTATTTCAGAAGTCTTGGAGCCATTCACGTATCTCTGAACTTATTCCATAAGTTCGTACCTCCTTTAAAGCCTGCAATGGCGCATCGTGTCAAATGCTTTCTGGAACACAAGAAATAAGGAATCTACCTGTTGCCCTTCATCCGTCGCTCTCAGTATATGTGAGAAAAGGACAACCTGAGTTACGCACGAGCGATGCTTTCTAAAGTCATGCTGATTCGTGAACATAAGCTTCTCGGTCTCAAAAAAAATTTATGATATTCGAACTGAGTATATCTTCAAGTATTCTGCTGCAAACAGAAGTTAGGGGTATTGGTCTGTAAATTTTCGGGTCCGTTCTTTTACCTTTCTTATTTACTGGAGTCACCTGTGTTTTTTTCTAGTCGCTTGGGACTTCGTGCTGGGCAAAAGATTCACGATAAATGGAAGTTAGGTTGGGGCCAATGCCAAGAGTACTCTTTGTAAAATCAAAATGTGATTCCACCCGGACCTGGTGATTTATTTGCTTTCAAACCCTTCAGTTGTTTCTCTACGCCACGTATGCTTATTACTATGTTGTCCACACTGGACTCAATCCGATGGTCAAATGACGGTTTGTTTGTTCGATTCTCCTTTGTGGATGATTTCTTGAACGTGAAATTGAGAACTTCGACTTTCCTTTTACTATCTTCAACTGCCACAGCAGACTGGTCAACAAGGGACTGAGTGGAAGCCTTAGCTCCGCTTAGCGATTCTACATATGACCAGAATTTTCTTGGGTTCGGTTCTCTGCCAGATCTTTTGCTAAGCTGTGACGGTGGTAATTGTTGTATGCCTCGCGCATAGATATTTTCACAGACACACGAATGTCCACTAACCTTCACTTGTCGTTATTTACACGTTCCCTTTTGAACCGACAGTGCAACAGCCTCTGCTTCCTCAGTATTCGCCGAATCTCATTATTAAATCATGGTGTGTCGTTTCCATCCTTTATCCACTTACTAGGCACATAACTCTCCAGACTACGATTTACAATCTGTTTAAACTTTGCCCTTAATTCCTCTACACCCATCTTAGGCCTGCCAGAACTAAGAGAGGCCAGTTCACTGTCTAAGTAAGATGTTCATAACTGCTTATCTACTCTATCTAGCAGAAACACTCTATTAACCTTCTCGATTGATTTATTAACTTTCGTAATCATAGTTGCTATAATGATGAGCATGATCGCTAATTCCCGTTTCTATACTGCCATCGTCGATAAGGTCCGGTCTTTTTGTAGCTTCAAGGTCTAAGATATTTCCATTGCGAGTGGGCTGCCGAGCAAGCTGTTCAAGACAATTTTCGGAAAACGCTTTCAAAAGTATTTCGCATGGCTGTCTGTCTGTACCCCCCGCAATGAATTCATATACATCTCAGTTTACACTCGGCATGTTAAAGTCACCTTCAGCTAATATAGAATGATCTGGGTATTCACGCGCCATTGAGAGTAGAGTTTCTTTGAATGACTCTAGAACTGGCCGGATGGCCGGTAAAAATATCCAAAAATTAACTTGGCTCACCCACACCTGTTACTCGCAACCAGATGACTTCACTGTCACTCTCAACTTCGATCTCAACAGAGATAATATTTTTGTCAACTGCAAAGGAAACTCCCCCTCCGGTGGCCTATAATCTGTCGTTCCGATATACGTTCCAAGACTCGCTAAATATCTCTGAGCTTTCCACTTTGGGTTTCAGACAGCTCTCGGTCCCAAGAATAATTTGAGCACGAGAATTTTCCTGGAGAGCAGTAAATTCTGGAACTTTATTTGGAATACTTCGATAGTTTACTAATAAAATTGTGACAGTCGAAGTGTCTTTATTCTGAGCGCCATTTGACATCCCTTACTGCATATCGACTGGCGAATGTTCATCAATTTCTGAATCTTTATTTCCGATGAAATGTATGTACTTGCAGAGATTGTGGCCTATGAGGATAGTGGTAGTAATGAGCCCATGTTGTGATAATTTGTCCTTGGGTGGAGAAAACATAATCGATTGCATCTCTGTTAGTCTTGATCGAAGTGACACCGAAAGAAGTCATTTGGAAGCAGTCATTGTAAGCTTTTTATATTTTGAAGAAAGTATTTTGACTCTAGAGCTTCCCGGTCATGTAATGTAAAAACTCCTGCGGAGGCACTTCCAGTGGTGGTAATCGAATTTTTCCATTCATTTAACAGAATATTGGTGTTTCTCTACTGATTTTTTTCGCGTTGCAATATTGGCAGATGTTATGCCATTTTCCGATTACGACGTGTTTGGGTTCTTATATTTTTTCGTCGGTCGTAGTGGAAAGCTTCATTTGTGAGTTTTTACTGTTTGCTTGTCCTCGGCCGCTCTTCTCATAGGGTGATATTTTGATGGCTGGCTTGAGTTCGCAGATTTTTATTATAAGATTGTGTCGCAATTCTTCGTTTCTTCAGTCCGTTCCTTTCGTTGTTCTTTGGTTTCTCTGTTTCTCATGGTGCTCATTCTCGTTCGTTGGCAACTTAAACGTGATTCACGCTCTTCGTCTGTTTCGTTTTCTCGCTGTTCTTTCTGTTTTGGCCGTTTTGCTTCAGAACTGGCAAGATCTCCCCCTCTTTTACGTTCGGGCATTGCCTAAGCTATAAATCAAATCAACTTTTTATCAGCAAATATCCTAAGTACATTTTACACACTTTATTTTCGTTTTATATTCAGTCACTGTATAACTTTGACTGCTCACACTTCACTGTTTGTTTTTATTCACTCACTGCACTAGTTTTTCGGTTCTTCCCTTCATCACTGATAATAAACTGACGTTAGAATCCACGACGGCTCTTGCTTTATATACCCCTACCAATGGGTAGCCCCACCAGTGATAAAATCCAGAACATACCAAAAAGGCTTCGAATGGTTCACAATGCTCCAAGACATTCCACAACATTCGAGAGTGTTCTGGAATGTTCCACAAAGATCTAGGATGTTCCCGGACATTCATGAAATCTTCCCGAATATTCCAGACTATTCCAGAACATCCCGGATTATTGTGGAACATTCTGGAATGTTGTGGAATGCTCTTGAATACTTTCGAATGTTCTGGTATGTTCTCGAAATTTCTTGAGGGCGAAACCTCCCAGCCCTTGTATCTTCAAAAGCTCGTCTTTCAGGTAAAAAAGCGAACCTTCTTCATGGATGGGGGATAAAGGGCTAGCTACCACCATAAAACACCCTTGATCGTACGGGGGCTCGTTTCTGAGTTTTTTCAGCACGCACATTGTGCATTTACTTTAATTATAATATATTGATTACGATACCAGAAGAATGACATTCATTACACCACATTAAGGTTATGTGCAGCAGAAGCAGAGGTTCACAATACTGCAACGAATAGTTTCGATCAACTTATCCAGTGATATAAAATGCCTATCAGACAGGAAAGTAAAATCTGAAACTGAACTGAAAACGATTCTCTTTGACAACATCTGTTGCGCAGAAGAATATCTATCACTGTAAAGCGTAGTTGCTTTTCACATCACTTCCTTCTCATTTTGGTTAATAGAAATACATAAGCAAAAAATAAGTTGTATTGACGAGGCCAAATGTGTCGTACTACTAGAGCAAGTACACACTCAAGGACAGAATAACGTTCTAATTGCCTTCCTGACACTATGTGATTCATATAAGTAATGACATTTTTGGTATTTAAAACCATTGTTACCCGCACTCGACAGAAATAATGAAACAGAAGCAATTGTAAACAGTAATCTGCCAATGTTTTGGGCTATTTAAGGCAGCGGCAAGCCGCGGCCACTCTGACTTCAAAACTACGTACAGCGTAAGCTATAGAGCAATCTCCCTTCTTTATTGACCCCCATGGACATGTCGATACCAGGGCATAAAGTCTTTGCTAATTTCATTTCGTGTACTCACAAGGGAGGATAACGATATGTTGCGTAAATTATATTCATACGTAGCACAGTTAAAAGAGCAACAATATATACACACACTACAAAAATTGTTGCTGCTGTAGACCATTAGAGATATCAGGCATCAAAGCTACGATGAGAATACTCCATACTAAGTACGTTGAGAGAAGAACTCTGACAGCTGGCAGCGCAGTTGCCAGTATTCGACACGGACGGGCAACGAGCCAGCAGCGGTCGCTCAGCATTACAACACTGAGGCGTTGCCCCGGCAACGTAAACAAAAGCTCACGATCTTATTCGCTGTCGTGGATGCGCGAAGCATGTGCCAAGGCCACGTCAACTGTAAGAGCTCTTCTCTCGCCGTACGTACTGAACGTATGAGTGATTTGTTACACAAATTGATTATTTGATGCAAATGATCGATAATATGACATGAAACATTTTATAACAGAACTTACTACACTATCAGAGGCAAAAAAATCTGCTCAGCAATAAAACAACATGGTCAAAGCATAGAAAGTTCTCACAGTGTGAATATTTTATGAAAACGGGTTGGTCACAGTTATCATGGAAGCACTCTGCCATTAATCCATCTTCGAAGCAGTACTCCAAGAGTATTGGAAATACACTAGAAAAGTCTTTGGTGTAGCCGCACTGAAAAAAATGCAAAACTGGTGGAGTTAGAGAATCGTGCCGTCGAAAACTGGAAAAACACGAATGACTGAAGGCGTATGAAGTAGTCTTTATGCCACATGTGAAAGTCACTATCAAAAAATACCACAATTTCATCAAATTTTTGCATGAGTGGAACGTTGCTTAATGCCTATGTACTTTGCTAGAATTGGCTTCTTGATGAATTCAATGCCTTCAGGAACTGCAGAGTTGTATAGTTCGTCACGTCTATTGGCTGTCCAGGAATCAACAGAAGTATGCTTTAGTTTTTTCTTGTATATATGGTCATATTACTTGTCCCACCATCGATATAGGGACATACAAATGGCCTAGCTGCCTACCATCCATCACAGTCCCAGACTTTACCATATAAGAGGGTATGACAGCCGCTTTGAATCTAACCGCACCAAAGACTTGCTTGCTTTCCTTCACTGCCAGAGTTAATCCAGATCGTAACTCTGTATCAGACCTCGATTGGTCGACATTATTTACTTGATCTGGTGACAGACTTTTTCCTGAATAAGAGACCTGACTTCTCTCACGAATTGATAAGCTTTTTGTTGAATATCAGAATCTCCTTCAAACAATTGCTTGCCAACTTTGTGAATTATTTTGTGACAAAATGGGTTAAACAGGTTCAGAACGCTAGGTATATTTTTTTATTACCCAAGGCGCTTGATTTTGTTGATCACAAAATATTTCTCCAGAAATTGGACCATTACGGAATAAGGGGAGTAGCTCACAATTGGTTCACCTCTTACTTTAACAATAGACAGCAAGTGGTCATTATTCACAGTGTTGAGAATAGCAGTGATCTGGGGTCTGAGTGGGGAATGGTCAATTGAGGGGTGCCCCAAGGATCAGTGTTGAGACCGCTCTTGTTCCTTACTTATACATATAACTGATATGCCCTCTAGTACTACGGGTAACTCTAAAATATTTCTGTTTGCTGATGACACTAGCCTGGTAGTAAAGGAAGTTGATTGCACTACTGGCTCGGTTCCAAATAGTGCAGTCCATGAAGTAAGTTCATGGCTTGTAGAAAATAAACTGACGCTAAATCATAGTAAGACTCAGGTTTTACAGCTTCTAACACACAATTCAACAAAACCTGATGTTTTAATTTCACAGAATGGGCGTATGATTAGTGAAACTGAGCAGTTCAAATTTCTAGTTGTTCAGAGAGATAGTAAAAAACAGCCATGGAAACCCCATGTTCAGGATCTTGTTCAAAGACTTAATGTTGCCATTTTAACAATTTGAACGGTATCTGAAGAAAGATACGAAAATTAGTCTACTTGGCTAAGTTAAAAAAAAAGGGTGTGCAAATGTGTGTGAAATCTTATGGGACTTAACTGCTAAGGTCATCAGTCCCTAAGCTTACACACTACTTAGCCTAAATTATCCGAAGGACAAACACACACACACACACACCCATGCCCGAGGGAGGACACGGACCTCCGGGATCAGCTGCACAGTCCATGACTGCAGCGCCCTAGACCTCTGGGCTAATTCCGCGCGGCTTGCTAATTTTCATTCGCTTATGTCGTATGATATTATATTTTGGAGTAACTCTTCTCATTATAAAAGGATACTTTTGGCCCAGAAGCGGGTGGTTCGGGCAATAAGTGGTGTAATTAGTAATCGGGAGAAATTCAGCCTTCATCTGGATCGGACTTCCTTAACTCTTCTGCAGAAAGGTGTGCAGCATACTGCTGCATCCATTTTCAATAAGCTACTCCAAGAATTCAAAAATCTTAGCAGGAATCCACGCGCTTTCAAATCTAAACTGAAGAGTTTCCTCATGGGTCGCTCCTTCTATTCTGTTGAGGAGTTCCTTGAAAAATTAAAGTGATTCTTATGTTATATTGTCGACTGCGTTTGCTTAAACTTATGGCTTGACTTTCTTTGCTTTCATAAACATTTTATTTTTATGTGTTATTACTATTATGTTGTAATTTCATGTACTGACACGCTCCATCACCTTGGAGATTTGCTCCTCAATTTGGTCCTAACGAACGTGACGTGAAAGTAAATAAATTCTTACATTAAAATTTGTTCACCGAGGACTTGGAACCTCTGAACTGAAGTGAATTTTGAGGATCAATTCTCTTCTTTATTTTCAGTGCCCAAATCTCAATGCATGTCATATATTACTGCGTTTCCCTGTCTCTTTGCTATAAAATGTTCACGTAATTCACAATTTATCATATCCTGCACAATTTTTTGATTGGAGGAATGACGTTGTTTTAGCCTGTTTTCAAAGTTTTTTTAACACTGTATTGCTCTTTATTATCCTTCTGGAAACTTCGTTCGCCTTCTTGGAGGTGATGGCGAATAATATGAACTGCTTCTTCCCTGAAAATCCGCCACTGGTGACATTGCGTTTTCCCTCACTTCCATGGCACCATCATTTTCTTCATCTGATGCCTGTTCAGCCGTTAAAAGTATAGTAACTGCTGCTATTATAGCATACTCTTCTGTCAACTGGTGCTTTATTTATTCATGAATAACACACTCTTCTTCTGTAGGTACATTTTCTGCAATACCAAAATACTCCACCAACAGTTTTGCAGTTATTGTCTGTCTCACTGTCCAGGTTGAAACGCTTACTAACCCTGTAAATCAACTTTCATACCACAAAGATAATCTAATCTACTCTATAGCGAACGCAAACACCACTGACGTGTTGCGGTCATTGTGGTGCTTGCAGAGCGATGCGTATATGTAGACGTAGTTAGTGGAGAGGAGAAACCTATTACTGTCCCGTCTATTCCTCCCTCTCCTGTCAGTACCGTTGCAACATAGCAGCTAAAACTTTACAAAGAGTTTTTATTTCTAGTCAGTACCGAAACAAAAACAATTTTGTTCTATTCCCCGAGACAATTACCGTGACCGCCTCTTGTCAGAAGGACAGTAATTGAGGGTCCCAGATAGGCACGTGAACAATATACGCCCATTGAGTGTTTCAGAGAGGACGTGTAGTTGGGCTCGAAGAAGCCCAGTGGAGTAATCGACAAATCGTTCAACATTTGAATGGGACCGATGCCCCTATTTGACGAAGTTGGCAGGAATGTGTGAACCATGGCCGAAGACAGTGTCACGTAGGAAGCGGTCAACCTAGAGTGACGACAGAATGAGACGATCGAGCAATGGTCAGAGAGGCACTCCGAGCCGGCATTCATTGTCATCGATCGGACGTGCAACTGGTGCTTGAGTAACCACAAGGACTATTAATAGGCGGCCCACAGAAAAGGGCTCAGATCATGGCTCCCCTTGGGCCGACTACCATTGACCTCTGTACACCTACAAGCCTGTCTTCAGTGGTGTCGGGTACATTCGGCCTGGAATCACACTGACTGGAGTAAAATTGTATTCAGTGATGAGTCTCACATCGAAATGAGCCCCGAAGACCTGTGATGATGTGTTTCGAGACTCCCTGGACAATGGTGGTATACCAAACTGACTGTCACCTACCATATGGCCCGACAACCATGAGTGATGATTTGGGTGCCATTTTATTTCATAGCAGGATCCATGTGGTTATCATCCGCACCACCCCTAAAACACAGCGGTACATCGACTATATTCTATACTCCGTTTTGTTGCCCATCATGGTAAGACATCTTGGACTTACATTTCAACATGATAATGCCCACCTGCACATGGCGAGAGTTTCTACTGCTTGTCTTTGTGCCTGCCGAACCCTACCTTGACCAGCAAGGTCGCCTGATCTCTCGAAAATTGAGAACGTCTGGAGTATTATGGGCAGGGCCCTCCAACCACCTTGGGATTTTGAAGATCTAACCCGCCAATTGGACAGAATTTGGCACAATATCCCTCAGGAGGACATCAAAAATCCTATCAATCAATGCCAAGCCAAACAGCTGTTTGGGTAAGGGTTAGAGGTGGACAAACACATTCCTTATTTGCTCAATCTGTGAAGGTCTTTCTCTTGAATAAATCATCCTATTTTTCTGCAGTTGTAATCATTTTCATGTCCATACATTTGCATCAAGTATAACAATTTCAGTCCCATTCAAATAATTCCTTCATAGAGCGTCTTTTTTTGTCTTAGAGTTTGTTTAATTATGAGTTTATACTTTGTGACATGAATAAAACTGATGCAGTGGTTCAAGCTATTTGTTCCCTGGCTGTAGTCATGATTCATATGGTGCGTATTCTGTCATCGGTGAAGCAGAATGCAGACACTACTCAGAGCTCACATCAAAATTCAGAAAACCAACGGCAATCTACAAACAATTCTATGAATTTGAGTAATCCATTGCGTATTTTCTTTCAAAGCGCAAGTGGAGCATTGTCTTTTCAGAACAAAATACATATGTGGCTACATACCGAAAGGATCTGATATCACATTACATCCAGCAAATCGGTAAAAAAAATTTCAGACAGGTTTTGTAGAAGACCACCTTATGTAATTTTATTTAGTTCTCTGTGGTACAGTTGTATATCCGTATTTCATGAAGTATCAAACTGGGTTGCCAGCATTTCTGCTGCAGTGTCTTTGGTGAGACAAGAAATGTAACTGAGTTGTTTATAGAAGCCTGTCTTTGTGCAATGTAAAGAAACGAAATTTTTAGTGCATTAGTGAAATATTCCAACTTAAAACGACTAAAGATAACAGGTTATGGGCCCAGATCCGTTTAATTGTCTTAAGTGAATTAACGGCTCGAAACAGTGACGAAAATTTGTAAAAATTAGAGCGAAAATGAGTTGTAAAACCTTCCGCTGAATAGTGTCAGTGCAAGTAAGTGTCAAAACTACCACCAGCAAAAAGAGTTGTCAGATTTTGAGGTTAAAGTGTCGCCAACTGGGTTTTGAGCAGATGAGAGTCAACTGAGTATTGAGCAGGGTACAGCCAGCTGAGTTTTGAGGTTAGAAACATCGACACTAAGTTTTAGGTTAAAAATTTTGTATTCATTAAGTAACTTTGGCCACATACTGTATTCTGATATGAAGTTCTTCAGAAATGAATGTGTCAAAGAATATTAAACCATTGACTGGATAAGTAGATTGCCCACATTGGAAAAGGAAAAATTAGGGATCTACAGGATTACCATAAAGATGCATCAGAAGTCATTGATATGAGATTCGTGAAACTCAAACTACTGGAGGACGGCGCAACAGATACAGAAGCCAAAAAGCAGAAAGAACAGTTTGACTATTATCGAAAGAACAACAGTTACGCAAAGTGTATCATAAATAGCGTAAATTTTCCCGTCGCCAGAAATTCCGTCACGCCACTAAGTTTTAATGTTATGCTAGTAGACGGCATACAGTTTAGATCTCCTTTGGTATATTTTGAATACATTTCAAACTAAGTAGCGCCATTTGAGTCCTTATATCTGTTTTACACACAGTACGGTATGTCTAGTGACTGTGCTTGTTGTGAGCTGACACAAGGAGAGTTGGCTGCTGTCCGTGAACAGCTGAAAGCTGCGTTGGCTACCATCGACAAGTTTCTAGCTCATGCTCAAATTTGCGATGGCGTCGGGACGACAGAGACTAGCCCTGCGACACCTTCGGAGCCACTGGAATCTCCTGGTGACCCAGACTTCGCTGCGACTTCTGATAAGCTGCATCTGACCAGTCTGTCCTCACTCCAGAGTGGGTGGCAGATAGTGGTGGGTTCGCGTGTCACTGGGCAGAAGGCAAAAGAGAGAGTAGGCCGTGTGGCTGGCTCCCAACGTCTTAGCAACAGGTATGAGGTGCTACCCAGTGTTGATAACTCTGAGCCAGCATGGGATGCCTGTCCAGTTGGAGCAGCAATCGATTTTCCTGCCCAGTCCGGACAAGTACAGAGGGGTGCGTATGCTAGTCATTGGGAGCTCCAATGTTAGGCGGGTGATGGAGCCCCCCGGGGGAGATAGTAGGCAAGCTGGGAAAGAATTTCAGAGTGCATTCAGGATGTTGGCCGGGAGGTCTCATCCATGATGTGGAAGACGCCCTGCCGGCGGCTATCGAGCGCACTGGGTGCAATCAGCTGCATGTAGTGGCACATGTTGGCACGAATGACGCCTGCTGCTTGAGTTCAGAGGCCATCCTTCGCTCCTTTTGGCGGCTGGATGATTTGGTGAAGGAACGTAGCAACGCTCGCGGAGTCCAGGCTAAGCTATTTGTAGCGTCGTACCCAGAGTTGATCGCGGACCTCTAGCTTGGAGCAGAGTGGAAGCGCTAAACCAGAGGCTCAGACGTCTCTGCGACGGTATCGGATGCGGATTTCTCGACCTCCACTATCGGGTGCAGAATTGTAGGTTTCCCCTTAATAGGTCAGGCGTGCACTACACGCAGGAAGCGGCTACTAGGGTAGCGGAGTACGCGTGGCGTGAACATGGGGCTTTTTTAGGATAGATAACCCCTTCCTTGGGATCAAAGACGATTTGCCTGTTAAATCAGCTACAATGACCTCAGAGAATCTAGGTCCTCTTAGATCAGAGATAGAAAAGACTAATATGAGTTTAGGAAACTGCACGAGCATCCAAGGAAAGGTCCCAGTATTAGTACCGCTTACTGAAGATTATAATGCACAGATAGTACTGGGGACAGAAAGCTAGTTGAAACCAGACGTCAGTGACAACAAAATGCTAAGTTCAGATTGGAATGTTTATCGTAAGGATAGGTTATTCGTCAATGGTGGCGGCGTGTTTATTGCAGTAAAAAATTCCATAAAATCTAGCGAGATTATCACGGATTCTGAATGTGAATTAATCTGGGTGAAACTGACTATCAAAGAACGGCCAAAAATGGTGATCGGAGGCTTTTATAGACCACCTGGGTCAGGATCTGTAGTTGTAGAACGCTTCAGACAGAACTTGCACAATGTCGTTAGTAATTTTCCTGATCATGCCGTTGTAATAGGGGGTGACTTCAACTTGCCAGGTATAGATAGGGAAAGTTATGCCATCAAAACTGCTGCCAGAGACAGGGATTCGTGTTGCATTATTTTGGATGTCTTGTCCGAAAATTACCTTGAGCAGACAGAGAACCAGCTCATGGGGGTAACGTCTTAGACCTCCTGGCAACAAACAGACCTGAACTTATCGATTCCGTTAACCTATAGGAAGATATCAGTGATCATAACCCTGTGACAGCATCTATGACAATGGGTCCTACAAGGAATGTTAAGAAAGGTAGAAAGATATATTTGCCCAGCAATGGTGACAGGATACAAATTTCAGAATATCTCAACAGTCAGCATCAAATATTCGGTGATGACGACGAAGATGTGGAGAACAAATGGAAAAAAATTCGAAGGCATCGTTCACTATTCCCTAAACAAGTATGTTCCGAGTAAGGTTTTAAGGAATGGGAAAGATTCACCATTGTTTAAGAGCCGTGTTAAGAAAATGCAACGTAAACAAAGAGCACCTCATCTCAGATTCAAGAGAAGTAGAAACTTAGCTGACAAACAAAAGCTGAACGAAGCGAAAATGAGCGTAAGGAGAGCAATGAGAGAAGCGTTCAATGATTTTGAAAGTATGATGTTGTCGACCGACCTGAGTAAAAACCCTAAGAGATTTTGGTTTGTGGGTCAAAATCATCAATTCATTCTCTCAGCGACCACACCGGCACGGAAACGGAAGATAACAGAGAGAAGGCCGAAATACTGAATTCAGTCATACTGAATTCAGTCTTCCGAAGTTGTTTCATCGCTTAAGATCGTAACAGTGTCCCCCCTTTTAATCGTCGTACGAACATCGAAATGGCAGATATAGTGGTAACAGATCACAGAATTGAAAAGCAGCTACAATCGCTTAGTAGTGGTAAGGCGTCAGGCCGGATGAGCTACATATAAGATTCTATGAAGGCTATTCGGAAAGTGAAGAACGATCGGTCGCGAAATGGAAAGCACTGTGAAAATCCGATGAGACTTCTCACAGACGTTTTGGGCAGTGCCTCCAGTATGTCCGACGATCGCATCAAGACACTCTTTTCAGTTGTGCGCTCACTGTGAGCGAGTAAAAGTGTCTAGAACAACAATGTCTCCCGCCAGGTAGGAGGGCCCCCTGAGAGGCTTCACCTTAATGAATGCAGCCCACCTAACACAACTGCCACCCACTTTCTTCTTCATGGCAATTCTCAGTCGCATTCTGCAGGGACAGTGAAGACGCTCCTGCAGCCTCTTCCGTGGGAACTGTTCGATCACCCCCAACACAGCCCTAATTGGCTCGACCTGAGTATCATCTCTGTTCACATGAAACGCTGGATACGAAGACAACACTTGGGTACATACTATGAGCTATATACCAGCGTAAAGAATTTTCGGAAAGAACAGGCGGCTGACTTCTATGACAATGGTGTCGGAAATTTGGTATAACGCTCCGAAAAATGTCTAAGTCGGAGCGGCGACTATGTAGAGAAGTACCTGGAAGGTGTAGCTAAATGTGCAAAGAAAACAGTTTTGATTTTCACTGTGTTTCCATTGCGCGACCGATCGTTCCTTACTTTCCGAACAGACCTCGTATAAAGATTATGCGGAAGAACTTGCTTCCCTTCTAGCAGTAAATTATCGTAGATCGCTTGAGCAGCGAAAGGTACCTAACGACTGCAAAAAACGCAGGTCATTCCCGTTTTTAAGAAAGGCCGTAAGACTGATCTATATCGTTAACTTCAATCTGTTGTAGAATTATGGAACATGTTTTATGCTCAAGAATTATGACTTTTTGGAAAATGAACATCTCCTGTATAAAAATCAACATGGATACCGCAAACAGAGATCCTGCGAAACACAGCTCGTTCTGTTCCTCCATGACATCCACAGCGCATTGGTGAACAGTGCTCAGGTTGATGCAGTGTTCCTTGATTTCAGTAAGGCATGTGACACCGTCTCGCAATGCCGTTTAATGAAGAAAAATATGAGCTTACAGAGAATCGGAGCAGACCTGCGATTGGATTTAAGACTTCCCTGCGGATAGAACTCAACGCGTCGCTCTTAACGGAACTGAATCGACAGATATAAAGGTAATATCCGAAGTACCACAGGAAAGTGTGATAGGACCGTTGCCGTTTCCAATATATATAAAATGATCTAGCGTCGGATGCTCTTTAACGTTATTCGCAGATGATGCAGTTGTCTATACCAAAGTAGCAACGCCAGAAGATAGTACGATTTTGCAGAACGACCTTTAGAGAATTGATGAATGATGCAGGCTCTGGCAGTTGATCTAGGACGTAAATAAATGTAACATATAGAACATACATAGGAAAAGAAATCCTCTACTGTACAGCTACACTACTGACGACAGACAGCTGGAGACAGCGCCTGCCGTGAAATATCTAGGCATAACTATCCAGGGTGACCTTAAGTGGAATGACCACATAAAACAGATAGTAGGTAAAACAGACAGTAGACTCAAATTCATCGGAAAAATCTTAAGGAAACGTAACTCATCCACGAAAGAACTGGCTTACAAGGCGCTTGTTCGCCCGATTCTTGAGTATTGTTCATTTATCTGGGATCCCTATCAAGTAGGACTGCTAGAGGAGGTAGAGAAGATCCAACGAAGAACGGCGCGTTTCGTCACGGGATTGTTCAGCTTGCGAGAGAGCGTTAAGGAACTGTTAAACGAACTCCACTGACAGACGTTACAAGAGGGGCGTTGTGCATCACGGAGAGAGTTGCTATTGAAATTTCGGGACAGCACTTTTCAGGTGTCGGACCACATATTAATTCCCCCCACATCCATCTCGCGTATTGACCACGAGGAGAAAATTCGAGAAATTAGAGCCAATACAGAGGCTTACCAGCAATGGTTCTTCCCATGCACTGCTCGCAAGTGGAACTGTGTTGGAGGGATCAGGTAGTAGTGGTACCGAAAGTACCCTCCGCCACACACCATTAGGTGGCTTGCAGAGTATGATGTAAACGTAGATGTAGATGAAGTGTATCAAAAGGTGATAGACAAGGAAACAGCTAGGGGTACATGGGATACTTTAAAGCACCAGTTTGAAGTATCATCGACGGATCAGTTGTTCAACATCTGCACAGACTTTTTCTCCTTTACCCGGAAACAAGGTGATGATGTTTATACCCACATGGTGAAACTATGGAACACGTTAAACAATGGGCTGAAAGGTAAAAAAGAAAATATTTTACCAAATCTAATGCTAATTTGCAAAGCCTTCCATATTTTAGCAAGTAAATTGGAAACTATTCAAACAGGTTGGTTGTTGTTGATAATGAATGAAAAAAGAACATTTGATGAACGCATATTGCAGTTATGTATGTTCGAAAGGAATTCCATGAAGAATTTGAACAGAGACTAAAAGCCAAAGGAAGTGGAAGTAAACACAAACCAGACGGCAAAGGCAAGTTAATTACGAATGATTTTTAAAAAAAGTGGAATTTGCAATTATTGTAAATGAAAGGGCCACTGGGTTAAGGAATATAGAAACTGGATTTCCGATGGGAATTCAAATAAAAATCGCAAGAGAAGCGAGTAAAGTTGTGCAACTGCTAATGATGCACTGATGTCTGTCTGTGAAGAGGCCTATGAATGGAACCAGGTGGGTGGACAGTGGAGCTACAAGGCATGTAACATTCTAACAACATTCCCAAGGTTAGCTCAAAGTCAAGATTCATACTGTGGACCAAGAGAGCTCGTATGACAATTTGCAGGTAGTGGGGACTATATCGGGAGGACATGGCGTATTGTCATATTTTGGAAAAAGAATGGCGACTTGAAAGTAGGCATAAAAAGTTTCAGTTATGGTACTCAGTTAAAAATCTATGTAATATCGACTTTTAAATAATTTTCTAGAAAGAAATACACTTAATTACACAATACTTCTTCCTTTGCCTAAGAGCTAGGCAGGTGGGAGGAAGCGAGGCCGCTTTCCCCCTCCCCCCACCCCTGTCCCTGGGCATGGGAGCTGTTACTGCGAATTTTGGGAGACCGACTGCATCTTAAGGTTAAGTGTGTTGAAGATAGGCAACACAAAATGCAAAACATTAAGAAAGAAGTTTGTAGCATTATCATTTATTTTCTGGAGAATTGTTCGCTTGCCAGAAGTCTGTCACTAGCCACAGCATCGATAAAAGTAATGTCGTGGAATCATATTGCTCAAGAAGACCGGATACAACTGTACGTAAGGAGAGCCTGCGTGTCTGGCTGGAATGAAGTAATTTCTGTGGTTTCACTTTTACAGAGTTCTGAAACACTCTCAGTTTACCAAGAAATTTAGGACTACACCGGAAATAATTATACACATCCTTCACTAGGTCTTCTGTGCCTCTAGGAAGGCTTAAACAAGTGTAAGAAGCTCATAGCGCAAATGAATGGCAAATGTATTTCATCAGGAACAGACCTGCAATATCTTGCTGAAACGAAGTGGATAAGGAATGACGGGCCCCTACCGCTGCGAAACCAGTCGTATTCTCTTTGTAGAAAATACTATTACTATTATTATAGAATAACTTGAAAAGTCCTGATGTAGTGTATCACTGGTAGCAACCGAACAAGCCTCTCTGTTTCCTCTGCGAGTCGCCATCTAGCCTGTAGCTTACCATAGTAAAGCACAAAATGACATGCTGTGTGTTGGTGCAACACATAACACTATAGTGCGTCCTACCATATCTTGATTTCTTCAAATATTATTCCGCCAGTGGCTTGCCATCCTCTAGCAAATACCATAAGTGAAAACGTACAAATTCCCATTTCGCTAGCATGTGGCTTTGTCATCAGCTAGCCCCAAGCGCCTCAATTTTACATTGAATGAAAGATTTTTCTGGTTGTAAATTTCATATCCAGTTTTCATGCTTAATTAATCTTGTTTGTTCAAGATCCCATTGCTTCCTCTTTGCCAGATTACTTTCTGTCCTCTCTCCTAGGTATTCACTTTTAATCTCCTTCCTGTTGTCACGTACGTAGAATGTGTTCTGATATTCATCTTATTCTGTGTCTATTCGATGGAAATCTGTCGACCTTCTCAGCAGCTTGTCCCTGTAATTGCATGGATTCATAGCCATCTCTTCCAAGTATTCCGACACTGTCACAATACGTCTGTGTCACAAGACAATCAAGTCTTATTCCGTTCTTCTAGCATGCCAGTCATATTCCATACACCCTCATTTCTCGTCGCCACTCCCCAACCACCATGTCAAGGACACAGTTAAAGATCAAAGGGGAGAGTCCATTCACTGTGTGAATCCGCGAGCTGAGGTGCCGGACCGCAGTCACGAAGCGCAGGATGTGGCGGATCGCTGTCCGGCTGAGCTCGCTCGGTCGGTGGCCCCATCTGGCCCCCACCAACGACGACCACGCAGACGACAATGGACTCCGAGACGGCTGCGGAAAGGCGTTCGAGAAGTCGTTATGAGGCCGCGGCTTCCGCCGCGGAAGCGAGTGGCGCGGTGGATCGGCAATCAGCAGAGCTTGCTCTGCTGGAGCCTTCTTCCTACCCGCTACCTACGACTGACCGGCGCATGGAATCGGAGATCGAGAAGCATGCCACTACTGAGTCGGAGCGGCGTGATGCGGACGCAACCACGGCTGTGGAAGCGACTGTCCGGCTTTCTGCCCGCCACCTACGACGTTACGACCCAGGAAGAAGAGCACAACACAGCACAGATGGACCGCGCACTCTGCGGACGGGGATTTTCCCTTGAACGCTGTTGCACGTGGACCTGATGTAGGAGGACCTCCCACGACTACGAGCAGCGCTGCGGATCAAGTTTCAAGTCCGCACGCCACGGCGCCGTCATGCCGGCCCGCGGCCACGAAGAGCAACACGACGTCGCAGTGCACGCCTTCAAAAACGAGCGTTGACACAGCACCAGAGGCAGAGGAAGGCCTTGCCCTCCTGCTGGGCCTCATTCCAGGGGAAAAACCGGCAGCTGAGAAGATGGAAGTGGAGCAAGCGTCGCGGAAGCGCCCAGCTGACGCAAACGCGTACACAACCAGTACGAATCGAACGGCCACTGGCGCCGTCAGCGGCGCTCCCACGCTGCGCACGCAGCAGAAGGCATCCAGGAAGGGGACCAGGGCCCCACAAACGCCAGACGAAGACGGCTTCGTAAAGCCGAAACGCAAGCACACGGCCAGAGCGGTGGTGCTCGCAACAGCCGACAATATAGGCACCAACAACCGATTCTCCGACTTCACCGCGGATGGTGGAGCGACTACGGAGAATCGACAGCAGCAGAAGACGCCCCCACCACCGCCTATCGTCATACAATACACGGGCGCCTTCAAAACCTTCGAAGAGAAGATAAGATCGGTCGTAAAGGGCAACTTCACAACTCGCGTGACAGGACGCGAGCTGTACGAAGTTGCCACACACAAGACTGATGACTACAAAGGGCTCAGGAGCTTCGTGAAGAAGCAGGGCCTGCACTGGTTCACCTACTCTTCGGAGCCGGTGAAAACGCTGAAGGTGGTCTTCCGCAAGCTCCCCTTCAGCATGGACCCAGCTTACCTAAAAGAGTTGCTGGAAGTCATGGGCTGCAACATTAGTGCTACGTCGCGAATGAAGTCGCCAAAAGACAAATCCGACACACCACTCTTCCTGGCCATCCTCGACGACAACGTGGAAAATAGGAAGATTTTCCAGATCAAAAGAGTGGGCAGTGTCGGTGTTACGGTTGAAAAATTCCGCAGAAGGAGAGGTCCTGCGCAGTGCTTTAACTGCCAGGGCCTTGACCACATCACGAAGATCCCTCCACGATGCGTGAAGTGTGCGGGAGCACACCTCAGACGGAATTGTACAATCCCAAAGACCGACCCACCACGCTGCTGCAACTGCCAGGAGCAACACGTGGCGAACTACCGTGGCTGCAGCGCCTTCGAGCGCGCAGCCGCAAACCAGAGGGGACGCATGGCCCCTGAGGCCAGTACAGCAGGGAAGGAGCTACGCCACAGCAACGAGAGCAGCACCAGCCGGGCCAACGCAACGTCCAGACGCAGCCACAGACGGAGCACGCTACTGCCGCGAGAGACGCGACTGGGAGCGGACCCAAGACGGAGCAACACCAGCAGACACCTGCCAGGACGGGCCAGGGTGCGGTAGGAGGGGTCAACGGCCGCCACCCACCCACAAACTGCCGAACAAGCCCAACAGACGACACCGCGTCGGGAGGAAGCAGCTGCAACAACTGAAGCAGCGGAACTCAAGGCGATGCTAAACGAGTTTAAGCAGCTCGTTATGCAGATTCCGCAGCTCATAGTGGCTGCAGTGCAAGCGGCCACCCAGGTCAACACCACAACAGCAACCCCAACGCCCAGACCGGCGACGAGATCATTTGCGACGGATGTTGTTGCAGCACCTAATCTCTGTCCTTCTACGAGTGAACAAATATTGAAGATGAACACTCTAAAGCCCGTCACCATGTTAACCACCAAACTCGTTACTTTCCACGAGTATCGTGTCGCTGCTTCTGGCTACGACTTGCCCGACCAGCGGTACACTATGTGATCAAAAGTAACCGGACACCTCGCTGAAAATGAGTTACAAGTTCGTGGCGCCCTCCATCGGTAGTTCTGGAATTCAGCATGGTGTTGGCCCACCCTTAGCCTTGATGACAGCTTCCACTCTCTCAGGCATACCTCCAGTCAGGTGCTGGAAGGTTTCTTGGGGAATAGCAGCACATTCTTCACGGAATGCTGCACTCGGGACAGGTATCGATGTCGGTCGGTGACACCTGGCACGAAGTCGGCGCTCCAAAACATCCTAAAGGTGTTCTATATGATTCAGATTAGTACTCTTTGCAGGCCAGTCCGTTACAGGGATGTTATTGTCGTGTAACCCACTCCGCAACAAGCCGTACATTATGAACAGTTGCTCGACCGTGTTGAAAGATGCAATCGCCATCCCCGAATTGCTCTTTAACAGTGGGGAGCAAGAAGGTGCTTAAACCATCATTGTAGGCCTGTGTTGTGCTAGTGCCACACAAAACAACAAGAGGTGCAAGCCCCCTCCACGAAAAACACGACCACACCATAACACTACCGCCTCCAGAATTTGACTTTTGGCACTATACACGCTGGCAGATGACGTTCACTGGACATTCGTCATACCCACACCCTGCCATCGAATCGCCACATTGTGCACCGTGATTCGTCACTCCACACGATGTTTTTCCATTGTCAATCGTCGAATGTTTACGCTCCTTGAACCAAGCGAGACGTCGTTTGTCATTTACCGGCGTGATGTGTGGCTTATGAGCAGCCGCTCGACCATGAAATCCAAGTTTTCTCACCTCCCGCCTAACGGTCGTAGTACTTGCAGTGGATCCTGACGCAGTCTGGAATTCCTATGTGATGGTCTGGGTAGATGTCTGCCTATTGCACATTACGACCCTCTTCAATTTCGGCGGTCTCTGTCAGTCAGCAGACGAGGTCGGCCTGTACGCTTTTGTGCTGTAAGTGTCCCTTCACGTTTCCATTTCACTCCCACATCGGACACAGCGGACCTAAGGATGTTGAGGAGCGTGGAAATATCGAGCTCAGACATATGACACAAGTGACACCCAATCACCTGACCACGTTCTAAGTCCGTGAGTTCTGCAGAGCGCCCCATCCTGCTTTCTCGCGATGTCTAACGACTACTGAGGTCGCTAATATGGAATACCTGGCAGCAGGTGGCAGTAAAATGCACCTAATATGAAAAACGTATATTTTTGGGGTGTCCGGATACTTTTCATCACATAGTGTATGTACAATGAGAATCGTTTTGCGAACGTATGCAGGTATCATAAGGGAAGGGCACATTTATCCATTCATTCATTGAACAGCTCGATTTGCTGACTGCATAATAACCTTGCCGAACATCGCACTACTGCGACCAGAACACACGCTGCCGAATTTCGGGCATACATAACAACTTCATTGACGTCGGTTTGCAGTAGGGTTTTGGGGCATATTCTGTATTCAAACATTATGAATCACCTCGAAGGGAACGATCTTTTGACACGTAATCAGTATGGCTTCAGAAAACATCGCTCTTGTGCAACGCAGCTAGTTCTTTATTCGAACGAAGTAATGGCCGCTATCGACAGGGGATCTCAAGTTGATTCCGTATTTCTAGATTTCCGGAAAGCTTTTGACACCGTTCCTCACAAGCGACTTCTAATGAAGCTGCGGAGCTATGGGGTATCGTCTCAGTTGTGCGACTGGATTCGTGATTTCCTGTCAGGAAGGTCGCAGTTCGTAGTAATAGACGGCAAATCATCGAGTAAAACTGAAGTGATATCAGGTGTTTCCCAGGGAAGCGTCCTGGGACCTCTACTGTTCCTGATCTATATAAATGACCTGGGTGACAATCTGAGCAGTTCTCTTAGATTGTTCGCAGATTATGCTGTAATTTACCGTCTAGTAAGGTCATCCGAAGACCAGTAGCAGTTGCAAAGCGATTTAGAAAAGATTGCTGTATGGTGTGTCAGGTTGCAGTTGACGCTAAATAACGAAAAGTGTGAGATGATCCACATGAGTTCCAAAAGAAATCCGTTGGAATTCGATTACTCGATAAATAGTACAATTCTCAAGGCTGTCAATTCAACTAAGTACCTGGGTGTTAAAATTACGAACAACTTCAGTTGGAAGGACCACATAGATAAAATTGTCGGGAAGGCGAGCCAAAGGTTGCGTTTCATTGGCAGGACACTTAGAAGATGCAACAAGTCCACTAAAGAGACATCTTACACTACACTCGTTCGTCCTCTGTTAGAATATTGGTGCGCGGTGTGGGATCCTTACCAGGTGGGATTGACGGAGGACGTCGAAAGGGTGCAAAAAAGGGCAGCTCGTTTTGTATTATCACGTTATAGGGGAGAGAGTGTGGCAGATATGATACACGAGTTGGGATGGAAGTCATTACAGCATAGACGTTTTTCGTCGCGGCGAGACCTTTTTACGAAATTTCAGTCACCAACTTTCTCTTCCGAATGCGAAAATATTTTGTTGAGCCCAACCTACATAGGTAGGAATGATCATCAAAATAAAATAAGAGAAATCAGAGCTCGAACAGAAAGGTTTAGGTGTTTGTTTTTCCCGCTCGCTGTTCGGGAGTGGAATAGTAGAGAGATAGTATGATTGTGGTTCGATGAACCCTCTGCCAAGCACTTAAATGTGAATTGCAGAGTAGTCATGTAGATGTAGATGTAGCCTCCAGTGTCCAGTTGACTCATGAAGAATCTGTTCGCTTTGCAGACAATAGTCCTGTAAACGTGATTTAATCTCGTCTGGTGTTAAAGAGTGAAATATCTGCTCTGTTTTTAGAATTTTTACTCTTGGAGGGCCATGTATTGACCCATGTCGAAAATTTCCTTTCTCTTTTAATTGTTGAGAAAACCTTGAAACGACACTTTGTGTAAAATCCAACAGTGCTGACTCTGCCAATTGTCTTTGAGCTGTCTCAAGTTGTCAGATACTCTTTTCGGCTCCGTAAGTGATCTCTTGAACGTCATTTGCAGTGCCTATTAACATTTTCTCTTTCAATTTTCCTCCTTTCCTGATTATTTTTCACTGATGTGAATCACTGGATTAGCAAGAAGTTACCGGAAAAAAGGCAATCACAAGGGATCTCTACCAGCAGTTTACACAACAGATCTCAGAGATAGTAAACAGTATGCAGTGTGTAGTCCGACTAGCCTGGTTAGCCGAGTGCGTTAGCAAGCCACTTACAGGATTCGTGGAGGTGCCGTGGCGCGGGATCGAATCCCTCTGGTGAACTGGCGACGAGCGCTGATGGGCCTGCCACACTGAATGTGGCTTTTAAGCGATTTCCCACGTGTTGCTAGGTGAATACCAGGCTACTACCAATGTCCCGACACAGTCACACGATGTGGAAACGTTTGCAAAACGTTCTCACACTTTCGCACTAGACGCTGACAGGTAAAGGTACTGTACATTCTTTGGAAATATTGACGTTTCCGTCGGTTGGTGGGTTCGTTACTATGGAAAGGCGCATGTCGAAGTTACTGGCCCACCGTGAGCGAAGTGGCCAACCAGCTACTACATAGACTGCACCAAACATTCAAAGTGTTAATGAGGTAATTCATTCCGAGGACAGTGTAACAGATGACATTTGTTGCAAGTTTTCCATTTGTAGAGGAATTATGATTACTGCCGTTTCGGTCCTGTCGCTTACCAGCTGTCCTTAACATTACACCATAATTTCTGCGTCTTTATCAGCGACCGTGTAATACAGTGTTGTGGCAAAAGTCAAGGGAAACCTCCTAATATCGCGTAGGACCTCTTTTTGCCCGGCGTAGAGCAACAGTTCAAAGTGGCATGGACTCTACAAGTCGTTGGAAATCCTCTGCCATTTTATTTCTATAGCTTTCCATAATTGCTAAAGTGTTGCCGGTGCAGGATTTTGTACACGAACTGACCTCTCGATTATGTCCCATAAATTCACGTCGGGAGATCTGAGTGACAAAATCTTGCGCTCGAATTGTCCAGAACGTTCTTCAAACCGATAGAGAACAATTGCGACCTGGTGACACGACGCATTGTTACCCATAAAAATACCATCGTTTTTTCGGAACATGTGATCCGTGAATGGCTGCAAGTGACCTCCATTTCCACTCAGTGATCGGTTCAGATGGATCGGAGGACCCATCCATTCCATGTAAACTCAGCTCACACCATTATGGACCAACCACCAGCTTGCACAGTGCCTTGTTGACAACTTGGTTCCGTGGCTCCGTGAGGTCTGTGCCACTCTTGAACTCTACCATCAGCTCTTACCAACCAAAATCTGGACTTCTGTGACCAAGGCATGGTTTTACAGTCGTCTAGGGTTCAATGAATATGGTCACGAACAAAGGAGAGGAGCTGCAGGCGATGTCGCGCTGTTAGCAAAGGCACTCGCGTCGGTCATCTATTGCCATAGCCCATTAACGCCGAATTTCACCGCACTGTCCTAACTGATAAGTTCGTCGTTAGTCCACGTTGGTTTCTGAGGTTACTTCACGCATTGTTGCTTGTCTGTTAGTACTGACAACTCTGCGCAATTACTGCTGCTCTCAGTCGTTAAGTGAAGGTCTCTACCACTGCGTTGTCCATGTTTTGAGAGGTAATGGCTGTAATTTGGTGTTCTCGGTAAATTCTTGACACTGTGGATCTCGGAATAGTGAATTGCCTAACGAGTTCAACTACCATTCCTCGTTCTGAGTCTGTTAATTCCTGTCGTGAGATAATTATCACGTCGGACATCGTTTCACATGAATCACACAAGTACGAATGACACTTCCGCCAACGCATTGGCCTTTTATACTTCGTGTACGCGATACTACCGCCATTTGTATGAGTACATATCCCTACCCCATGACTTTTGCCACCTCAGTGTATACTCCCACCTACGTCATATCTTGAACACCCCTTCAGTCACCACTTTGATATAATTAGTTGCTTCCCCCATTCCCTCTCCAGTAAGCAAATTAAACATCAATGATGTCACGAGCAACCTTGTCTCTAACACCTTTCCTGATTTTTTACCTTTTGCACACTGGTCTGCAAGACGTAAGGGACAAGCGAAATACGCTCATATTTCAAGGAGAAGGTAATAATTCCAAGAAACGCAAGTATAGATAGGTGTGAATATTACCGAACTGACAATTTAAAAGTCATGTTTGCAAAATAATGATACGAATTATTTACAGAAGAGTGCAAAAACTGAGAGCGGGCGATCTCGCGGAGGATCAGTTTAGGTTCCGATGAAACATTGGAACACACGAGGCAGTAATGACCGTATGATTTCTCTTAGAAGATAGCTTGAACAAAGCCAACCTACGTTTATCGCATTTATAGATTTAGGGAAACATTTTGACAATGTTGATTGGAAGACACCATTCGATATTCCGATGGTAGCAGGAATAAAGGAGTAAATTACAGGGAGCAGACAGTTAACTACAACTTTTACAGAAATGAGATTGCTGTTACAAGAGTCGAAAGACATGGAATGAAAGCCGTAACTGAGAACGGAGTGAGATAGGGTTGTAGCTTATCCTCCAAGTTATTCTGTCTGCACATTGAGCGAGCAGTAAATGAAATAAAAAAGAAATTTGGAAAGGGAATTAAAGTGCCGGTAGAAAAAATTAAAACCGTGAAGTATGCCCATGAGATTGTAATTGTGTTAGAAAGGCAAACAACTTGGAAGAGCAATTCAAGGGAAAGGAGAGTGAACTGAAAAGAAGTTTTAAGATGAATATTAATAAAAGTGAAGCAAAGGTTACGGAACGAAGCGGAATTAATCAGGCCTACAGTTCAAGTAAGAAAAGAGAAGAAGCTTTTGAAACGAGGTGCTACAGGAAAATGCTGAAGATTAAATTGGTAGATCAGATAACCAACGAAGAGGCAATGAATCAAAACTGGTGGCATAACTTGACTACAGGAATGAATCTGTTGATAGGATACATCCCGAAATCCCGAAGCATCAAGAAATCGTAAATTCGGTAATGTAAGAAAATGCTGGGCGGGGGGTAAAAGTTGTGGAAGGTGATGAAAGCTTGACTACAGTAAGCAATTTCAAGTGGATGAAGGTTACGGTACTTGTGCAGAGCCGAAGAGGTATGCACGAGATAGAATAGCGTGCATCAAACCAGTCTGCAGACTGAAAACAACATCAGCAACCATTACTTAGTGCTGCCTGTTCCAGTTTGCTTAAAATGGAATTGTTCTCCTCCTAATTTACGTCCGATTTTAGCTTTCATTGTTCGGTGTAGTACTCCACTGAGCATTTTATATTGTGCTATAATTTTCATGTCTATTCCTTCGCCCTTCTTCGAAAGCATAATAATTACAGTCTTTTACGAAATTTGGTGGATCAGTGGCTCAGCGAAACTCCTGCAGGCGTAGTCGAAACAACAGGTACACCAGCTCCAGGAAAGTCATTATGGCATTTTTCTTTGACTGCAGTGACCTGTTAGTCATTGACTTTCTTGAACAAGGCGCCACAGTTAACACACACTTTCAAGTAAGCACTTTGCAAAAATTGAAGGGCGCCATCAGATACAAACGCCCAGGAACGATGACGTACAGCATCATTCTGTTGCAGGATAAGGCCCACCTCACGTGTTGCCAAAGTTATTTCGATTACACTGCAGAAGTTCGGCTAGGAAGATATTACACATCCTTCACACAGCCCCGATCTCTCGCCAAGCCATTTCTATACGTTTAGAGCAGTGAGGAAAGAGATTCGCGGCTGTTGATTTGCTTCGAAAAAGAAGCGCATGCCTGGGTTCCGTAGGCAAACGCGAACATTTTTCTGTGAGGGCATTGACCTCGTTGTCTCACAGTAGAGTAAATGTATTAACAGTTACGGCGAGCACTTTTGAAATAATTAACAATTTTCTTACCTTTTCCATCTGTCTCGTTTTCATTTGAACTGTGCGTTACATGTTCTATATGTATGTACATTTTTGGTCAAATGTTTGTGCGGAGCTAAGACAATGTTCCAGTTTTGAAAAAAAGAGAGTGAAATTTATTCGCATGAAAATAATGAGGATTAGGAAAAAAGTTATTTATTGATTTGAGGGGAAATTGAAATATTTCACGAACAGCGGCTGCTAGTGATGTAAACTAAGTGTTAAAAAGTTCGTCTCTTCAAGGACTAACTATTCTGGGTATAAAAACTTACATTGGTACCATACTTAACTGTCAAAAATATATTGTGGGATTTTTTTCTTTCAGGTTGAAAAAATTCTAGTTGAGTGGTCAGCGTGGCTGGCAGCCTCGCAGAGTTCCCGGTTTCGATTCCCGGCACAGACAAGGAGTTTCCCTTACTAGGAGTACAGAGCCACTGAGCCTCGTGGTGTGAATAGAGAAGCCAGTTGACTGAGAAGTTGCGCCTCCAGGAGCAGTGTAAAATAGTTACAACAATTTTTCAGTCTCAAACATTTTTCAATAAAATATCCTTCAAATATCAGGAAAGAGAATGGTTCAAATGACTCTGAACACTATGGGATTTAACTTCTGAGGTCATCAGTCCCCTAGAACTTAGAACTACTTAAACCTAGCTAACCTAAGGACATCACACACATCCATTCCCGAGGGAGGATTCGAACTTGCGACCGTAGCGGTCGCGCGGTTCCAGACTGTAGCGCCTAGAACTGCTCGGCCACCCTGGCCGGCCAGGACAGAGAATGCGTGTAGCGCAATAAGTAATGTCCCTCTTACAAGTGCTGTCGACATAATTGTTCTTGCTCCCTTACGTTTCCAGACAAAACAAATGAGTGTCAAAAATAGAATAAACAAGGAATCTTCGATGAGATAGTACACTACTGTCCATTAAAATTGCTACACAATGAATATGACGTGCTACAGACGCGAAATTTAACCGACAGCAAGAAGATGCTGTGATATGCAAATGAGTAGCTTTCCAGAGCATTCACACAAGGTTGGCGCCGGTGGCGACACCTACAACGTGCTGACACGAAGAAAGTTTCCAACCGACTTCTCATACACAAACAGCAGTTGACCGGCGTTGCCTGGTGAAACGTTGTTGTGATGCCTCGTGTAAGGAGGAGAAATGCGTACCATCACTTTTCCGACTTTGATAAAGGTCGGATTGTAGCCTATCGCGATTGCGGTTTATCGTATCGCGATATTGCTGCTCGCGTTGGTCGAGATCCAATGACTGTTAGCAGATTATGGAATCGGTGCGTTCAGGAGGGTAATACGGAACGCCGTGCTGGATACCAACGGCCTCGTATCACTAGCAGTCGAGATGACAGGCATCTTATCCGAATGGCTGTAATGGATCGTGCAGCCACGTCTCGATCCCTGTGTCAACAGATGGGGATGTTTGCAAGACAACAACCACCTGCACGAACAGTTCCACGACGTTTGCAGCAGCATGGACTATCAGTTCGGAGACCATGGCTGCGGTTACCCTTGACGCTGCATCACAGACAGGAATGCGTGCGATGGTGTACTCGACGACGAACCTGGGTGCACGAATGGCAAAACGTCATTTTTTCGTATGAATCCAGGTTCTGTTTACAGTATCATGACGGTCGCATCCGTGTTTGGCGGCTTCGCGGTGAATGCACATTGGAAGCGTGTATTCGTCATCGCCATACTGGCGTATCACCTAGCGTGATGGTATGGGGTGCCATTGGTTTCACGTCTCGGTCACCTCTTATTTGCATTGACGGCACTTTGAACAGTGGACGTTACATTTAAGATGTTTTACGACTCGTGGCTCTATCCTTCATTCGATCCCTGCGAAACCCTACATTTCAGCAGGATAATCCACGACCGCATGTTGCAGTTCCTGCACGGACCTCTCTGGATACAGAAAATGTTCGACTGCTGCCCTGGTCAGCACATTCTCCAGATCTCTCACCAACTGAAAACGTCTGCTCAATGGTGGCCGAGCAACTGGCTCGTCACAATACGCCAGTCACTACTCGTGATGAACTGTGGTATTGTGTTGAGGCTGCATTGGCAGCTGTACCAGTACATGCCATCCAAGCTCTGTTTGACTCAATGCCCAGGCGTATCTAGGCCGTTATTACGGTCAGAGGTGGTTTTTCTGGGTACTGATTTCTCAGGATCTTTGCACCCAAATTGCGTGAAAATGTAATCACATGTCAGTTCTAGTGTAATATATCTGTCCAATGAATACCCGTTTATCATCTGCATTTCTCCTTGGTGTAGCAATTTTAATGGCTAGTAGTGTAGTTGGAAACAGTTGCCGAATTTCACTCTGTGGCCTCCATACGTCAGTAACGTTTGTGCATGTTAGGTGCTTCTATTAATTTTTGCATAGTAGTAGAAACTATAGATGAGTTATTCAACCGCTTGACTTTACATAGCATAGTATCTCAACTGGTAACATAGTTTACCTCTTGACTTCAGTAGTGGTTCCTCAAATGGTTCAAATGGCTCTGAGCACTATGGAACTCAACTGCTGTGGTCATCAGTCCCCTAGAACTTAGAACTACTTAAACCTAACTAACCTAAGGACATCACACACATCCATGCCCGAGGCAGGATTCGAACCTGCGATCGTAGCAGTCGCACGGTTCCGGACTGCGCGCCTAGAACGGCGAGTGGTTCCTCAAGGCCACACAAAAGCACACTACATCGACACCTCGTATGCCGTATGTTCCCGAGCGTCATTCAAAGGAGGGTCAAATGTTTACATACTCTACTTTATCTTACTTTCAGACAAAACATACCATACCGGATTTATTTTTCAAAATTTTTGTGTATTTGAGCTACTTATTTTCAGCTATTGCGATGAAAAATCCAGTATCAATGAAACACGAATCCTTTTGGGAATAAATAAATAATAACAAAATAACAAAGTAACGGCGAAACTGGTGAAGAGCAGTGGGAAAGAGAGTAACGTCTTGCCTGACATCAAAAGTATGGTTACACAGGACGGTCGCAGGAAGCAACAAGATATCGGAAGCAGAAAGACATCAGCAAAAAGAGCTTTCTTCAATATAACATCTCTACCTTGCAGGAAGTGAGGAACAAGTTCCTGAAAGTGTACAGCTCTGTTTGGAAGCGAAACGTGGACCATAAGAAATGATGAAAAGATCTAACTGGAAGTGTATAAAAATGTGAACCTGTCGAAGAATGTTAGAAATTAGCTGTACAGATAAAGTAAATAGAATTCCGAAAACCCTTATTATACGTTAGAAGTAAGCATAGCGTGTCATTTACAGTAGCCCTGTATCTGTCTCGTATAAAGTAGGGCCAAGAGGAAATCCGTTCTATGTTGGTAGCGCTGCTCATAACGACGGATCATGGGTCCGGCACCCTTTCCCTTCTTCGGTATTTTTGCGAAAAAGTTCCGTGCATTTCTGCTGCTTGCTATCATTTGCCAAAAAGTTGAACTGTTCACAAAATAAAAGGGCGTTAGTTTTAGATGGTGAAAATCTTACGAAAATTTACACTTTAGCTGAGTTGAACTATTAAGAATACTCAGAAACGAAACAGAGACAGTACTGGATTAGCCACGTGGCAAGGGTTAGCAAATGCTACAGGTCCCGCACATAAGGGAGCCCCGCGCCTGGTTGTAAAAAAATATGTATTTATCAAGTTAGATATGAATGGCATTCTACCCACGGTAACGTCAAAATCTGCAATGAGTAGTAGTAATTTTAGCTCATTTCTAAAAGTGATGGCTGGCCATACCATACATTACATGCATAAGTTGACAATTCCGCACAACTTACAGGGGAATTCCCTAATGTTGTCCGAACTAGTCGTAACAACCGGAAAAACAGGGTGCTATTGATTATCACAGGCCAACGATGGAAAAACATTTTTGCTGAAAATACCTTATTCTTATGTTTTTTAGGGTGGGAAATCCAAATATGATACTTAAAAAACTGCGTTACCCACCATTTCTTCACATTTTACAGTTAAATTTATTAAATTAAGCGATTTTTTAAAGAATTTGACAGCTTTTATATAGTTAAAATAATATAAAAAGGAGGTGTAATGAATGTAGATAACGTTGGTAGCACTGCTGAAAAATATTTGCTGGCTGAAAAGGTCGATTCTATTTTTATGTTAACAGATGGTGTTTTGTTTACTGTCAACCTAACCTCACTTTCCCATTTCCTGTACATGTGCCCAGTACAATGTCTAATAGTGGTTGTAAAACTTCTGCTGACAGTTTCTGTTATATTTGTGGTGAATCTATGATTAAAAAAAGACCAAAGAAACATTACAGACTTTGTGAAAAAAGTGTTTCTATCATACTTTGGAGCTAAACTTGGTGCCACATAAGGTATGTTATGTGTGTGTTGAAGATCTGAGAAAATGGTCCAAAAAGGAGAGAAAAATCAAATAGGGGTAATGCAGGAGTAGGTTTAATAATGAATAGGAAAATAGGAATGCGGGTAAGCTACTACAAACAGCACAGTGAACGCATTATTGTGGCCAAGATAGATACGAAGCCCACACCTACTACAGTAGTACAAGTTTATAGCCAACTATCTCTGCAGATGACGAAGAAATTGAAGAAATGTATGATGAAATAAAAGAAATTATTCAGATAGTGAAGGGAGACGAAAATTTAATAGTCATGGGTGACTGGAATACGAGTGTAGGAAAAGAGAGAGAAGGAAACGTAGTAGGTGAATATGGATTGGGGCTAAGAAATGAAAGAGGAAGCCGCCTAGTGGAATTTTGCACAGAGCACAACTTAATCATAGCTAACACTTGGTTTCAGAATCATGAAAGGAGGTTGTATACATGGAAGAACCCTGGAGATATTAAAAGGCATCAGATAGATTATATAATGGTAAGACAGAGATTTAGGAACCAGGTTTTAAATTGTAAGACATTTCCAGGGGCAGATGTGGACTCTGACCACAACCTATTGGTTATGAACTGTAGATTAAAACTGAAGAAACTGCAAAAAGGTGGGAATTTAAGGAGATGGGATCTGGATAAACTGAAAGAACCAGAGGTTGTACAGAGTTTCAGGGAGAGCATAAGGGAACAATTGACAGAAACAGGAGAAAGAAATACAGTAGAAGAAGCTTTGAGCGATGAAGTAGTGAAGGCAGCAGAGGATCAAGTAGGTAAAAAGACAAGGTTTAGTAGAAATCCTTGGGTAACAGAAGAAATATTGAATTTAATTGATGAAAGGAGAAAATATAAAAATGCAGTAAATAAAGCAGGCAAAAAGGAATATAAACGTCTCAAAAATGAGATCGACAGGAATGCAAAATGGTTAAGCAGGGATGGCTAGAGGATAAATGTAAGGATGTAGAGGCTTATCTCACAAGGGGTAAGAGAGATACTGCCTACAGGAAAATTAGAGAGACCTTTGGAGAAAAGAGAACCACTTGTATGAATATCAAGAGCTCAGATGGAAACCCAGTTCTAAGCAAAGAAGGGAAAGCAGAAAGGTAGAAGGAGTATATAGAGGGTCTATACAAGGGCGATGTACTTGAGGACAATATTATGGAAATGGAAGAGGATGTAGATGAAGATGAAATGGGAGATACGATACTGCGTGAAGAGTTTGACAGAGCACTGAAAGACCTGAGTCGAAACAAGGCCCCCGGAGTAGACAACATTCCATTGGAACTACTGACAGCCTTGGGGGAGCCAGTCCTGACAAAACTGTACCATCTGGTGAGCAAGATGTATGAAACAGGCGAAATACCCTCAGACTTCAAGAAGAATATAATAAATCCAATCCCAAAGAAATCAGGTGTTGACAGATGTGAATATTACCGAACAATCAGTTTAATAAGCCACAGCTGCAAAATACTAACTCGAATTCTTTACAGACGAATGGAAAAACTAGTAGAAGGCGACCTCGGGGGAGGTTCGGTTTGGATTCCGTAGAAATACTGGAGCACGTGAGGCAATACTGACCTTACGACTTATCTTAGAAGAAAGATTAAGTAAAGGCAAACCTACGTTTCTAGCATTTGTAGACTTAGAGAAAGCTTTTGACAATGTAGACTGGAATACTCTCTTTCAAATTCTAAAGGTGGCAGGGGTAAAATACAGGGAGCGAAAGGCTATTTACAATTTGTACAGAAACCAGATGGCAGTTATAAGAGTCGAGGGACATGAAAGGGAAGCAGTGGTTGGGAAGGGAGTAAGACAGGGTTGCAGCCTCTCCCCGATATTACTCAATCTGTATATTGAGAAAGCATTAAAGGAAACAAAAGAAAAATTCGGAGTAGGTATTAAAAATCCATGGAGAAGAAATAAAAACTTTGAGGTTCGCCGATGACATTGTTATTCTGTCAGAGACAGCAAAGGACTTGGAAGAGCAGTTGAACAGAATGGACAGTGTCTAGAAAGGAGGATATAAGATGAACATCAACAAAGGCAAAACGAGGATAATGGAATGTAGTCGAATTAAGTCGGTTGATGCCGAGGGAATTAGATTAGGAAATGAGACACTTAAAGTAGTAAAGGTGGTTTTCTATTTGGGGAGAAAAATAACTGATGATGGTAGAAGTAGAGTGGATATCAAATGTAGACTGGCAATGGCAAGGAAAGCGTTTCTGAAGAAGAGAAATTTGTTAACATCGAGTATGGATGAAAGTGTCAGGTAGTCATTTCTGAAAGTATTTGTATGGAGTGTAGCTATGTATGGTAGTGAAACTTGCACGATAAATAGTTTGGACAAGAAGAGAATAGAAGCTTTCGAAATGTGGTGCTACAGAAGAATGCTGAAGATTAGGTGTGTAGATCACATAACTAATGAGGAAGTATTGAATAGGATTGGGGAGAAGAGAAGTTTGTGGCACAACTTGACCAGAAGAAGGGATCGGTTGGTAGGACATGTTCTGAGGCATCAAGGGATCACCAATTTAGTATTGGAGGGCAGTGTGGAGGGTAAAAATCCAAGAGGGAGACCAAGAGATGAATACACTAAGCAGATTCAGAAGGATGTAGGTTGCAGTAGGTACTGGGAGATGAAGAAGCTTGCACAGTATAGAGTAGCATGGAGAGCTGCGTCAAACCAGTCTCAGGACTGAAGACAACAACAACAACACCAGCTGATTTAGATGAACCAGATGACGATGAATTCCATTGTAATACAGAAAGTCTAGAGCCCAAATTGTTTACTCAGACCGAGCTTAACAATTTGGTTAGGGATCTGGGCTTAACGAAAGAAAAAGCTGAATTGCTTGACTCTAAATTGAAAGAAAAGAACTTATTGGCAGTTGGAACCAGAATATAGATGTATAGAAAGAGAGAGCAGCAATTTTCCAAGTTTTTTCAACAAGAAGGTGATTTAGTGTACAGCTCAGACACGCTTGGTCTGATGAATGAGTTTGGTATTGAATACAAAAAGGAAGACTTGAGGCTGTTTATTGATTCATCCAAAACTAGTTTAAAGGTTGTTTTATTACATAATGATAACATGTATGCATCTATATCTGTTAGACATTCTGTACATATGAAAGAAAGCTATGGAAACCTAGAAATAGTGCTAAATAAAATAGGCTATTCTGATCATGGTTGGATTATATATGGCGATCTAAAAGTAACGTGCACGCTCCATGGTCAGCAAGCTGGCTTTACCAAATTTCCATATTTCTTGTGTGAATGGGACAGTAGGGTTAGGGATCGACACTGGTGCTTGGAACTGGCCTGTGAGGGAGGCTTTAAAACCTGGTGAGAAGAAAATTGTACGCAGAAACCTTGCAGATCCAAAAACGTACTCCTACGACCTCTACATATAAAGTTGGCCTAATGAAACAGTTTGTAAAGGCTTTGCCCCGTAAAGATGGATCATGTTTTAAGTAACTCTGCCAAAAGATTCCACACCTTTCAGAAGCTCAAATAAAAGAAGGCGCCTTCGTCGGACTTGACATTAGAAAATTAATGTTTGATGTTAACTTTGAATCCACAATGACCTTAAATGAGAAAGAAGCATGGGTATCATTCAAGCAAGTCGTTGCAAAGTTCTTAAGACATGAAAAAAACCCAGAATATGTTTCTATTATAGCTACAATGTTAAAGAAGTTTAAAACTTCGGGATGTTTAATGAGCCTGAAAGTTCACTTTTTGAACAGTCACCTTGATTACGTCTCGGATAATATGGGATATATTAGTGAGGAGCAAGGAGAGCGTTTTCACCAGGACATTAAAGTGATGGATAAACGCTACCAAGGCCGCTGGAGCACCAACACGATAGGGGGCTACTGTTGGTCACTTCACCGAGAAGTTCACCACGCAACTCATTGTAGAAAAAGCTACACAAGAAGCTTCAAAGAAAAAAGAGAAAGAAAATACAAACCAATTCTAGCTGACGAGTGAAGCCTCTTTTAACATATATCATTATTTTAAGTAGCTTACTGTAAATACAAACCATGCTTATTTTATAACAAAGTGTTTCATTAATTTCCCCGTTTACTGTATAGCAAAGGATTTTTATACCATATAATAAAAAGCATATTGCTCGAAAACTGTGGCTGATACAAAAAACTAAGGCTAGATTTGGATTCATTTCATAAAAATCTATAAAGATCAGCTATCAAAATAAAAAAGTTGTTCAAAAAATTGTTTTCGTTAGCCTGTGTTACCAGTAAGAATGTAATTAATGGATAGCATTTGCTACGGCCTTGCACTAACGTAATTCAGCACTGAACAGATATTTGTTTTCTGTGTCGGCTAGGCCATCTGTAATATCGTGTATATTTTCGTCTAGAATGAAGCGTAGCAGAAACGAAGTACGTATACTGATAAACTCTAAACTTAGACAATTGTATCAAGATTTCACATCTTCACTTACTCCGAGAGAAAATGTTCAGTGTTTATCAACAAATAAGTTCGTTTGATCGTTGCAATTCTTCATTAAGAACGAGTCAAATAAAGATGAATGCAACTTGCAGTCCTTTGAGATGAGACACTATGTAATGGGATAAATACAGTGAGATCTACGTTTTATACTGAAACTCAAACCCCACTAGTGCTAACATTTCGAGTGGTATAAAGCTTTGCTAACCACAACAGACACAGTAAAACTCAGCCCAATTCACGTTAATAAACTGAGCTAAGAGATCAGAAACAAGGGATACTTATAGCTGAGATTAATGTGCTAGCACGGGGGACCAATTTAAACATTGTCTACAATAAGATTTCACTGCCTATTGTAAGTATTGTGAGAACGATGTAATTTACGACCAGTGGAACAAGATTCATGCTGTGCATGTACTACGAGTTTCATTTAAAATTTACTGCGAGAACTTAGACAAATCTAGCTCATCAACAGCCTCCCCCCCACCCACCGCTCTCTCTCTCTCTCTCTCTCTCTCTCTCTCTCTCTCTCTCTCTCACATACACACACACACACACACACACAGACAGACGTCAGACGTACCTGTCAAACAGCCGGTCACGCTGTTAGCGAGAGACTCCACCACTGGACGCAGCACCACGGATTATCTCCAGTGCTGCTGAGCCTGTATCGGCAGTTCGCGCATGCGCAGAATGTAGCTTTAAGTCAGCAGTCGTCTGCGGGAATAGTGATAAGCTTTCAGGTATCTGTTCTTGCAATACACCTCAAACAAAGATATTGTATCGCGATTTCAATTTGCTAGATGCTTATCGAATCTGCCCCTTTTCTCTCAGGCTCTTCCAACTAACTGAATAGATTCAATGAAAGCAACAGTGCAGACTTGGAGCAAGTTAACGACGTAGACAGAGTAACAGATATACATATTCATTCTTATTTTTCTCTTATGTCTTTGTCCCAAATCGCCGCAGCTTCGGCACGGTTATTTAACAGATGTAGCATGGCTACTTTAAGTGGGACGAAATATGTGTACCTTAGCTATCTGTGTAGCGTTATTCATGTGAAATTGAGCGAAAGTTTTTCTACATGTTTACGAGCGTGTAACTGAGGTGGGACTTACGTAGCAGCCCGATACTCACTTAATGGGATATGGAAAACCGCCTAATAGCCACCTCCATAATCTTCTGTATACACAGTGTAACGGGTACAAGTGCAGATATTTCCATTAGTGACTGGAGATGGTGTGTTAAACAACATTACGTGAATAGTTACATCATTTTCAGACTAATAATTGGCACTATTACGAGTCCTATGTTCTTAGATTGGTTAGTAGCTCCAAGTACATGTGGCAAGAGCAAACTATTGACTTTTATTTTCCCCTGTGCAACAAGTCAGGTGTTGAAACGTGAATGAGTGGACGCAAAACTGCAAGTCTATACTGACAGGCGTAGTCCACTTTGTCGTGCATTTAAATCAGGTGATCGTGAGAAAATTAGATTTGGAAATGAAAAACTAAAAATAGGAGACAAGTTTTGCTGTTTGGGTACAGCCATAGATGAAAAGGAAACTTGAACGACAAACAGTGAAAACAAGAAACTATTGCACTGTGTTGTTACAGAAGAATGCTGAAGATCAGACGCGTAAATCGGGAAAGCAGTGGAGAAGTAATGAATGGGATTTCGGAGGAAATAAATTTATGGCATAACTTGTCTTAAATACAGGCTCGGATGGTGAGACATGTCCTGAGGCGTCAGTGAATAGTTAATTCAGTAACTGAGATAATAATAGGGGTAAAATCGTAGAGGGGGCCCATGGCTTGACTACAGTAAGCAGATTCAAGAGGATGTGGGTACGAACAGTTCTGTAGAGATGCAGAGGCTTGAACAGGGTAGACTAGCGTAGAGAGTTGCTTGAAACCAGCCTTCGGACTGAAGACAGTGGTACAGTAGGCTGGAAAATAGGCTCACAACCCGAAATATGCATCGTAAAAAAACTTTTTATGAAACAAGCCAAAAAGTGTTTCGTTAAGTTAATACAGTACGCTAGGTTTCACCAAGAATCCATAAATGAATCAATTAAAACGTAAAAAAAAAATTTGTTTCTTCATGTATGAGTCCACAGCCTCGATGTAATTTCTGAATGCTAGAACCGTTTTAGATATCCAAGCAAACTGTCAAATTCTTTTTACAAGATTATCTTTATCATGTTTTGCACTACATGAGTGGCCATTTTCAAGCGCCTGTAGTAAGATTACTGATGGGGTAAAAAGGTTAAACACATTTCTGACATCGTTACACTTTGAATATAACTGCTGCTACATTACTTACAATATCGTTGGTGATACGTGTGTCATATTTACCGTCGCAACTGTGGGTAGTCTAAAAAGAGATATAGTATATAACGTGTAACGTTGTCAAAAAACTGTTTTTGCGTTTAATTTATTGGTATTGTTATTACACGTATTTGAAAATGACCACCTACCGAAACTGGTCAGTTTTAACGTAATACACCATACAATAAAGGTCATCTTGTGTAAAGAACTGAAGAGTCTACGGTGGACATACAAAAAATGGATTTAGCATTCAGGAATAAATTTATTAAATATATTGAGCATTTTTCTACGTAGGTTTTTTTTATAGTGTTCCATAACCATCGTTAACGCTTCTATATGTGTGATCGTTGCTCACGAGCTGCAGTAGGGATGCACTTTGATTACTTACGACGCATTTCGTGAGTGCCTTCAATTGAATCGGAAAAGTACTTGTGATTTGTCCGCTGTACATCATGTCACATCCATCACATCTGGTTGTAAATATTCCTGATGTAATTAATTGTACCAGTCTATGGCTGGTGCGTCTTATAATTAGCCGGCCTCGGTGGGCAAGCGGTTTAGGCGCTTCAGTCCGGAACCGCGCGGCTGCTACGGTCGCAGGTTCGAATCCTGCCTCGGGCATGGACGTGTGTGATGTCCTTAGGTTAGTTAGCTTTAAGTAGTTCTAAGTTCTAGGGGACTGATGATCTCAGATGTTAACTCCCATAGTGCTCACAGCCATTTTTTCGTCTTATAATTTTTTTTCAGTAAGAAATCCATTCTGATTATCATATTTTTAAAAGTTTGGCCTATTTGGTTTGAAATGTTGCTTTAATACCCCAGAATTGCGAAATTACTACTTTATTTAGGCGTTTTCTTTTCTAGAGTAGTTTTGTTGGTAATTGACTTCGTTTAGTTTTCAACTTATATTTGTGCATTATTTAGTCAACTGTGGTTCAAAATCGTTTACTTTGGTTAAATTTTCAAGGATTGCTACTCCTTCGTTAATCTTGTCCTCATCTTCTTCTTGCGTCGGAACAAGGTTGATGTTATTACTTACTCATTGGCAAGGTTAGTTTATTGAGTGGCTGTTCGCTCTTCCTGTCTCCACCCCCTTATCGAAAAGATCGAGCCGAATATCCCGTTATGCAATAGAAGGCATAGCACTGCGGTGCCATCCCAAGGACGGTAGGCCAATGCAGCAGCCACCCTTACATACTATCGAGAACTACGAGTAGAAGGAAGGTTTTATGATGGTGGTACGCACGCATGGAGACTAGTCATGGATACACAGCTCGGCGCTTATCACAGCAGGAAACGGTTGAAGGGCATATACAAACATGTTCACTGGACTGGTCAACACTAGAGGACAATTATCTCTACTGATAAGTACCGGTTTAGCTTGCAAAGTGGCTCTAGACGACCTTCAATTTGGCGAGAAGTGGGAAGCCGTTAAGGTTTACGAAAGGGATGTCCCCGGACGAGGAAATGTTTGAGGAACGTTATATCCTTATGTGGTTGTCGGGACTTTGATATCCTTTAACGTGTAGATGTAGATGCGTATATCTAATTATACTGAGATGATATCGTTGTTATTGTACAAGATTTTACGCCAGTGTAATAGGTGATGATATGACCGTACCAGATGGCAATGGTCAACCACAGTAGACTCTCAAAGGAAGTACAAGGGGTGAACAAAAATAGGGAAACCCCAAAAACACAAGACATTACCATGTCTAATATAGTGGAGAAGCGTTTCCGTTCAAAAAAGGCTCCACTCCTCTCGAAATGGATAAGTACAAACTCTGTATGGTTTTCAAGCGTTTCCTACAAAACTTTCAAGTTTATATACGAAGACAGTAACTTGTTCTTGAAAGAACAGTTACTGTTGATGACTAACAGTTAGTCATCATTTATTCCAGGGAAAAGCTGCACGGTCATCAACGGTAACTGTTCTTTCGAGAACACGTTACTGTCTTCGTATATATATATAGTTAAAGGCTACCCAGCCATTGACCTTCGTCTGTGCGAATGCGCACAGGTTGCCCAAACTCTTACGGGAATCGCCAAAGCGTGCGCGAGTAATGAGTGGATGGGCAAATGTCTATAAGGTACAATACATATGTCGAATTGTGGACAGTTGGGAATGTCTCACGGGAAGCGTGCAAGGGATAAGTCCCTGCAGTCGCGCTATTCATCTGTGTCCTCGGTGGCTCAGATGGATAGAGCGTCTGCCAGGTAAGCAGGAGATCCCGGGTTCGAGTCCCGATCGGGGCACACGTTTTCAGCTGTCCACATCGAGCTATATCAACAACACCTGTCGGCAGCTGAGGTTCAGTTAGTCATCATTTACTTTCAAGTTTACCTAACGATGATGGGGGTGGGTAACGATCACGCACAGGTCTCTCCAAAGCAGACCGCAAAGACTCAGTAATATTGGGATATAGTGACGGTGCTGGCTAGGGGAGATGCAACTGTTCATCCTCGTTCTCACGAAACCAGTACTGGACGATATGATTTGTGTGAACAGGCGCCCTTTCTCCTTGGAACACAGCATCACCATTCGAGAACAAGCATTGTGCCATGGGATGGACCTGATCAGGCAAAGTGGTCACATAATCCTTCGCAGTAATGTGGCCTTGCAGAGTAACCACGGGGCCCATGGTAAGCCATGTTTCACTCTTGGGACATAAACTCGGCCAGAATTTGGAAACAAAGCGCAACAAGAGTCATCCGACCGCATGACTTTCTTCCGTTGCTTGATAGTTCAGGTTTTATGGCTTTAGCGTCACGTTTACCTGTTAAGGGCATTTATATCACTGATGAGTGGTGTCGGCATTCCAGCTCGCTTTGTACCTCCAAGCTTATGGAGCTCCCTTCGTGTTGCTATGGTGCTGACGTGTTAGAGCGTGCGACATTCAGTTCTACAGTGACTTTTGCAGCTGTCGTGCTCTTATTTCTCGACACAATACTCTTCAATAACAGTCCGTCACGATCACTCAGCACACACTTTCGACCGCGTTGTGACTTACAAGGGAACCTCCCCATCTCACCCCCCTCAGATTTAGTTATAAGTTGGCACAGTAGATAGGCCTTGAAAAACCGAACACAGATCAATCGAGAAAACAGAAAGAAGTTGTGTGGAACTATGAAAAAAATAAGCAAAATGTACAAACTGAGTAGTCCATATGCATGATAGGCAACATCAAGGATAATGTGAGCTCAGCAGCATCGTGGTCCCGTGGTTAGCGTGAGCAGCTGTGGAGCGAGAGGTTCTGGGTTCTAGTCTTCCCTAGAGTGAAAAGTTTACTTTATTTTCGCAAAGTTATGATCTGTCCGTTCGTTTATTGACGTCTCTGTTCACTGTAATAAGTTTAGTGTCTGTGTTTTGCGATCGCACCGCAAAACCGTGCTATTAGTAGATGAAAGGACGTACCTCTCCAATAGGAACCGAAAACAGTTGATCGCAAGGTCACAGGTCAACCGATTCCTCCACAGGAAAACACGTCTGATATTTTCTATACGACACTGGTGACGGCATGTGCGTCACATGACAGGAATATGTTGTCGACCCACCTAACGTGTACACTTTGCGAATGGGTAAAAAGTTTCTTCTGTCTTGCCCGATTTAGGTTTTCTTGTGGATGTGATAATTACTCCCAAAAAAAGTGATGAAAACATAATAGTTTGTCACATAAACTGCAACAAATGAATGCAACAGTTTCACAGTCGCACAGCTTTCCCTGTGCTATCAAAACATATGTTTTTAACGTTTTCAAATTTTTCCGTGTGTAGACCGTCAAATCCTGCATATGTCCAAGCATATCTGAATATGTCCTGGAATTTTGGAGAGCGAAGTTGATTATATGTGAGTGCCTGAACTTTAATAATTGTCTGAAAATAAAAAATTAAAACTTTTACTCTAGGGAAGACTTGAACCAATGACCTCTCATTCCGCAGCTGCTCAAGCTAACCACGGGACCACGGCGTTCGTGAGCTCAGGTTATCCTTGTTGTTACTTAACTACACATGGACTACTCAGTTTGTATATTTTGCTTTTTTTTCATAGTTCCACACAACTTCTTCCTGTTTTCTCGATTGATCTGTGCTCAGTTTTTCAAGGTCTATCCACTGTGCCAACTTATAACGAAATCTGAGGAGAGTGCGATGGGGAGGTTCCCCTGTTAGCAGATGATATTTTTCCTCTCTCCCTGTATGCCGTGTCACTTGCAACGCCAAACACTTCGGCAATCTTGAATGTGGGAGCATCCAGCATTTATTTTTCATACGGACTTCATGTCTGGGATAGCTGTAGCCATACCTACTATGGTTGTGCGACACTCGTATGCTTCTTTCCTCCTCCCCCCTACACTGATGTGTTTAATGTGACAAGCTGGAAGCATAACAATTTCTATAATGATGTAGCTTGATAATGTTCACGGGGTTGAAATTAGTTGACTGATAAATAATGAAATAAAGTGTTTATTTCAAAATTGGAGAACAACGAATGCAGGAGAATGACATTATTTAAGAAATTTACAAGGCGTGTGGATGTATACGTAAAAACAAACAAAAAAAAAAAAAAGCTATTCACGCACGACTCGTCACGTGGAGAATGCCTTCAACACAAACAATTCAACGCATGTACACAGAGCTAAGTTTAGGGACATGGCTAAAGAGACAGTAGGTTTTAAGAGTGGGATGTCCACTAGGCTCTATATGGAGTAAAAGATCTGCGCGATGTACTCTGTGTGGATGTATGCGAAGTGAAATAACAGAAAAATTAGGTGAGCCCAGGAAATCGGAAGCACATGTACAGACGCTTCGCTGTTATTGAAGCTATAATCTCAGAAACTAGACGGGAAGAAAATTAGGAAATGTTTCGGACTAGACAGAAAAGTCAGTGAGTGATTCACCATCATACAAGAGGAGGTCATGGCGCATTTGTAAAGTAAAGTATTATCTTTAAAGGACCGCATTATAGAAGGGATGAACAGCGAAAGTAGGGGACACTTGTTTTCAATTGCGCAAAGCATAGAATTACCGCTGCGCGTGAAACTCAAAATTGTTGTCGAGAAAGAGGCATATCTGTTCGACATAGGCTTCTGATAGTCCAACAAACGCTCCCGATAGTGGGGATGTCGTGTGACTTGTAGTCTCCTGCTCAGAGGATACAATACATGCCGAGATTCGTGAAAAGCTCTTGACATCTTTTCGGAACTTTGTTGCGCAAGCCAAGCTTAAGCTAAAAATGTTTGGGGTAAAATTTGTGGAATGATCCAGAGTTTTAATGGAGATGTTCACCAGTGACTTTGTTGTCCTATCAAGTTACTTAGACGAAAAGATGTCAGAAGAAAACAGTATGTGAAGAACCATCCGCGGTAAACATCCACTTTTAATGAACTACAACGGAAATAGTGACTGCTGAGCTATAAGTGTAAAACAAAGCACACGGCTATAGATGGAGGCTGAATGAAATGCGCTTGCCAGTCAAAAGGACAATGTGTGAATCATTCAGTGACTACCGTATCAGAATTTTATCGAAAGATCTCCACATAACCCAAAGACCATATGTAAAGGCTTTTACTGGCACCAAATTTAATGTACCGACGCTCATAGATGATACAGGAAAATGAGGATAGCAAAGTAAAGGCAAAAATACTGAGCTCTGTTTTGAAACGTTCTTGTTCAAATGAAAATGCAATGTGTACTGCCCCATTTTATTTCTCGCAGCACCGCATAGACATTATTGCCTATGGTGAAAAAAAAAAAAAGTGCCCAGTGACTGGGAGAAGACGCTGGTCGCATTCGTCTACAAGAAGGGTGACAGAAGTAATCACTGCGTACGTGGAGTAGGTATCTGCTTGTTCCGACTCACGAAGGTTATGTTCAGTATTTTCTTGATGTATCTACTGTATTTCTGTCCATTCTTTCGGATGGTGGTTCAGGATCTGCTTAGATCGTCTTTCATCCCTAATAGTTTTCACGTGTTGTTTCCACCTATGTCTATGTTCAGTTATTTCCTCATCAATAGTATTTACATTCGACTCATTCAGAGCGTTTTCATTTTTAATTAAATCTCTTCTTGTACAATCTTTCACTTTCTCAAAAATCTCATCACTGCTGCTTCCATTTTGTCGTAATCTTTTTTGTTAGTTATCCAGTTCTCTTTTTTATACATCAGTGATGGCGTTACCATAGTTTTATAAAATTTTATTTTTGTTCTTTTCTTGTATTGTTGTTAAATGTGCAATGTATTGCTTGAAATTTGGACAGCCTTTCATCTGTATCATTGTCATAGTCATAACTGTGATACTTATTCAAATATCTCATTGTTAATTATTATCTTCGTCGGTTTGGGTGTTTACCTTGAAAGTCAATAATTTTCGTCTTATGTACTGGAATTTTAAGTTTCCATTCTGTACAAATTTGGTTTATCCACTGAACTGTTAACTTCAGGTATCATCAGTTTCTTATATAATTATGAGGTCAACAACTACGCTTCCGCCTTTTTCTTGAAGGTCGAGAAATTATTGTGAAAAACTGGCAGGAAATTTACAACACAAAGCACTGGCCATCGCTGCCCATTACCTTCTACCATCTTTAGAGCAGCATACGAAGAACTGGGCGTCTTTTGAGGATATCTATGAATCGGTGGAATTTTGTGCTTTTTCGTGTAGCCGGAAGTGTTGGACAGCCAGGCCACGTGCCATTGATCGAAAAAGGCGGTACTCAGGGGGATAGGGTAAGACTTCCCATTTCAACCTTTCCAGGTATGTTTCGATGGGTTTTGTGAAATGGGGACGATCATCGCCACGCTGTAAAATCACTTTTTTTATGTCTGTCGCTGTAATGTGGCCGTTTGTCTTTCAGTGCTCGGCTCAAACACAACTGCTTTCGACAAAAATCTCCTGTGATGGTTTCCGTTGGTTTCAATAGTTTCGGAAACCTTCTCTCTTCCACCGCCATCAACGTCGAAGTCGCCGTTTTTGAAGCGTTGAAACCATTCTATGCACTTTCTTTCACTAATAGATACCTCACCATAAGTGTTACCCAGCATTTTATGAGCCTTAACTGCAGATTTCTTCAAATTAAAGCATAAAATAAAAATTTCCCGCAGATGATGAGAACTGTTCTCGTAAGTTGACATATTCAACAGAGAATAACTTTATGCTGCAATAATGAATTGACTAATATTTTGATGATGTTATGTTTACAAAGTCGCAAGTTCGTTGTATGGCACTTAAGACCTACCAGCTGAACCACCACTTGCCGCAGCTGCTGTCTATTGCAAAATGCAAGAAGCAAAATTGTAGATCTCATACTTCATCAGCAGCAATTAGCAATGCACTTAAATTAGTGTGTTAATGTAATGTAATTTCTGAATAATTATCCTATTTCCAGTTTTTAAGAATACTGCCAATATTTTTTTTTAAAAAAGAGTGGATAGACAAAACCCTTGTATCACTCCTTGACTATTTTTATCTCATCTGTCCTTCCTTTCCTGTATTTGTTACTATTTTCCTCTCACTATTTCCTTAGAACGCATGGTAGGTAGTCATTCTCATTTATTATTGTTAAAAATGTATTTCCATCAATTCGATTGAAAACTTTTTGAAAATTTATTAAAGCTATGTGGGTTTAGAGATTAAAACCGCTTTGTGTTTCTGTGACTCTGTTATTATGAAAATATCTTCACTACACCAAGTATTTTTCTAAATTTACTGTGATAGCCTAGAAGTGCTTCAGCTAGAAATGTATCCTGTTGTTCAAGATCTTTGAGTGCATAACGTTCAACGTACTAATACCTCTGTAGTTTCGTATCGACAGCTCTTTGTGAATAGAGAGATAACGTGCACCGTATTCCACGTGTTTGGCATTGATAAGATCTAGGAATTGATAAGATCTCGGAATATGGTAAGGAACCCCTTGAGTGCGAAGTCGCAAGTTCAGTCTTTAGTAAGGCGCATTTCAAAGTGTCGTCTTAACAATTATGACAGGAAAAGTATTAGCTGCTAATGATTCTCCATGTGCTTCAGGATGGCGACAGAAAACTAAAGTCCAAGTCATGTTTTAAGGCAGCCCAATTTTCAGCCGCTGTGCACGTACTCCTCCATTAGCCATTGGTAGCCAATAATGTATGTCCTCTTTCCGGGCGACTAGCAGCGAATTACACCTAGACAGCTAGAATCGCGCTTCTACATGTTGCAGTGTTGCCGTACTTAGCGACAATCGAATGATTCATTAAATTATCAGTTGTTTCTGTTTTATTTTTCTTCCTTGTAGCAGTATAGCTGTGAATGTGTATCTGTTGACGTTTAAGTGTAATTTAAAGAAAGTCAGGTGACGGAAATAAATGTGAAGTGCTTCACAAGCAGGCGAAGGGGATTACGTACCGCATTTATAACTTTTTCAAGCGTCAATTTGAAATCAGGTTGTGGGGCGGCGGGTTAAATTATGATGGTGGTTTTCTGTCTTTGTTGTACGCCGTCTTTCTCATGCGAGCCTGGCTGCAATTTTTGTGGTCAGCCAGAAAGCGATAGAGAATATACTGACCATAGTTTCCATTCTGCACGTCCACATTCTTGTCCATCCCACTGAAGGAAATGTTTCTATTTTATTTCTGCTTAGCGGGATCGGGAATTTGATTATAAATCAAGGTATAAAGTCCTAGTTCATACATATAATTAGTAAAGTATCTCTTGCACAACTCTTTGAAAGTCACTATGTTCAATTGACAGTAAATCTTTCTATCCTAAACAGCACTATTATCAGTTCAGAGACGACCTCTACGGTACGTTCCTACCAAATTGTCTTTCGCCCTGACTACTAATACTCAAATGAATGTTCGAAATAGTTGCTGGCCACAAAAGTGGAAATAACAGTCACCACTTGCCACGTGGATTTGTAATTGTCACGGACGGAATACTAACAGTTAGTTTACTAAAACTAAAGCGAGACAGAGCGCAATCCGACGTTTAACAGACGTGGATCTTACAGTCGCTGAGTGCGAAGTGAACCTTTCTCCTGCCTCTCGGGCTGTATTAAAGGTACGGCCAAACTTTCAGGGAACATTCCTCACACACAAATATGGACATGTGTCCGGAAACGCTTGATTTCCATGTTAGAGCTCATTTTAGTTTCTTCCACCTACGCTCAATGGAGCACGTTATCATGATTTCATACGGGATACTCTACCTGTGCTGCTAGAACTTCTGCCTTTACAAGTACGACACAACATGTGGTTCATGCACGACGGAGTCGAAGTGTTCGTACGCTTCTCAACAACAGATTCGGTGACCGATGGATTGGTAGAGGCGGACCAATTCCATGGCCTCCACGCCTCAACCCTCTTGACTTTCATTTATGGGGGCATTTGAAAGCTCTTGTCTACGCAACACCGGTACCAAATGTAGAGACTCTTCGTGCTCGTATTGTGGACGGCTGGCATACAATACGCCATTCTCCAGGCTGCATCAGCGCATCAGGGATTCCATGCGACGGAGGGTAGATGCACGTATCCTCGCTAACGGAGGACATTTTGAATATTTCCTGTAACAAAGTGTTTGAACTCACGCTGGTACGTTCTGTTGCTGTGTGTTTCCATTCCACGATTAATGTGATTTGTAGAGAAGTAATAAAACGAGATCTAACACAGGGCCACATAACGTATTTTCTTTCTTTGTGTATGAGGAATGTTTCCTGGAAGTTTGGCAGTACCTTTCTGTAACACCCTGTATATGTGCCGCAGCGGACGGCCAAGGGAACACCTGCTGTCATCTGCTTTATGCACACGGCAGCAGTTTCTGAACGGCAGCTTTTTTGGACACATAATATTTAATTAAAAAGTTATAAATTAATTTAGAATCTTCTCAATTTTTACATGCATTCTGTTAAGTTGTTTGAAATCACAGAAAAAGTTTCAGCTCGCTTGAATAAAAACTTTGCCTTCTAGAATTTTTATAGTGGAACTAACGGTAGATCGTTACCTCTGAACTATAATAGATCTTGTATTGTTTGTTATTAATACTACGATTCTAAAATTTGTTGTAGATCTATTATTTAGTAAGTTTTATCATCTGCTGTAACCAAAATTTTTTACTGTTAAAATTACAGGTACTTAATGTACTACAAATGAGTATATTTTAGTTACAAATTTGGTTTTCATTAAATTACTCAAAAACTATAAGAGGTAGCTTAACGTGGTCTCTTAGTTATTATTTTTAGGTTGAGCAGCAAGAAATTTTTACATTTCTAAGTCTAATGTTTAGCGCCTTCAATTTTTCTTAAAAACGTGGACTCAGACTATAATCTTTATTCTTTTATTTTGAAACTTGCACCACTTATTTATGACCTCCATAAGTACATTATGACCACATTCTAGCCTTATTATTTAGCGCCGCTTATTTTTTTCTTGGAAGTGTATTTTATTGAAGACTATTGATTTAATTACTTTAAGACTTGATATTTAAAACGTTGTTACATTAAAGTATATGTTAACAAAGCTTGAACATGAAATTTTGATTTTTAATTTTATACTTAATTATGGTGCAATACTCGTTTATTATGCTCTGACGCGTTAAGGTGATGTGGCGCTAATAGCACTGAACTGGTGTAAGTAGTAGTAGTAGTAGCTTTATTCATTCATAGATCTCTTTTGACAAGGATATAGTACATGTCAAAGTATTTACAAGTTTAGACCAATTTAAAATAAGCTAATTCGTGTACATTTACAGACTTCTAGTTAGAGACACCCATTAGATTTACTCCTGGTATACAATAATTTTTTACAAATAACTTTTTAAATAATGTAATGTCACACTGTTCACTCATATCTCACTATCAGTCACTGCACACACTACACACACATTGTTTCAAAACACTTCACTCACAAACACACACACACACACACACACACACACACACACCAGTGATCTCTGCGCCATTTTCCATACCACAACATCTCATTTGCTATCCTGAAAAACTGAGTCAGCAACCCTCTAAAATGAGTGAGATATTGAGCTTTGAAAGAGGCAGAGGTATTAATGTCATGCTATGCATAGCTTGGGGGTAAGTATTTATAGAAAAGGAAAAAGAAGGAAAGAAACATAGTGTAAAGGTGTTATGTGGAATGTTGGATGTTTTATAATCATTATTAGTATTATTTATATGTATAAATTTTTTCTACAAAGCCACTACTCTGTTTTAGCTAAGGTAATCCTTCAGTGTATAAAATGTATTGCATAACAGGTATTTTTAGCTGCCTTCTTAAATAAGTGTATTTTTCCAATTTCTTTAATTCTTTTGGTAATTTATTGTACAGTTTATTCCTTGGTAGAAAATGCTGTTTTGAGTTTTATATTTATTTTTCTTGGTAAATGTAAGTTGAGTCTAGCTCTTGTTACATGTTTATGGACAGAGCAGTTTGTGCAATAATTACCGATTTTATTTTTGATGTGTGCAACTGACTGGTAAATGTATTCACATGGTGCATTTAAAATCCCCAGTGTTTTGAGCAGATCTTTACAATGAGCTCGGCTACTATTTTTGGTTATTGTTCTTATGGCTCTTTTCTGTAGTTTGAAAATTGTGTTCATATTTTGTGCATTTGTTTCCCAAAACAGAATGCCATAGCTAAGAATTGAGTGTAAATATGAATAATGAACTAAAAGACACTGCACGTTACACACTGATGATAGGATTCTAAGAGCATAACATGTTGATGGCATTCTGTTTGCAAGTACCTTTGTGTGTTCACACCACTTCAACTGAAAATCAATATTCTTTCCTAGAAATTTTGCATTTGTTACACGTCTACAGAGGTGCTACCTGTATTTAACTTAACATTGTCATTTTCCCTATTCAAACTGAAATTCATGGCATTAGTTTTCTTTATGTTCAATGTCACTTCATTGCTTATTAACCAATTCCCTGAGAGTTTGATTAGCTTTCTCAAAAAAAGATAAATAAATAAATGGCTCTGAGCACTATGGGACTTAACTTATGAGGTCATCAGTCCCTAGAACTTAGAACTACTTAAACCTAATTAACCTAAGGACATCAAACACACCCATGCCCAAGGCAGGATTCGAACCTGTGACCGTAGCAGTCACGCGGTTCCATACTGTAGCGCCTAGGAGCGCTCGGCCACCCCGGCCACCTAGCTTTCTCAGCAAGGACTTCTCTTGTTTTCTCAGTGACTATAATATTGCTGTCATCAGCGAAGAGAATATTTTCACTATGAGTAACATTACTGGGAAAGTCATTGATGTATATCAGGAATAGTATTGGTTCTAATATGCTACATTGTGGAACCCCTATATTAATGTATTTTGATTCTGATAAGCGTTTTACTAAATGTTTAGATCTATTTGATGTATTATCTCTGCTCTTTGTACCCTATCTGCTAGGTATGATCAAAACCAGTCATTAGCTAACCCTCTTATTCCTAATGCTTTTAATTTATTTAATGGAATCTTGTGGTCGACTGTATCAAAGATCTTAGAAATATCCAAAAATATGCCTGTGACACACTCATCTTTATCAAAAGCATCAAGTAGAATTTTTGTGACTTCTACTATGGCTGACTCCATATTTCTGTCACTTCAGAAACCAAAGTGCGATTTGCTTAAATGATTGTATTTATTCAGGTAATTCATTAATCTGTCTTTCATAATTGCTTCTACTATTTTTGAGAATGGTGACAGCAGGGAAATGGGCTGGTAATTTTCTATGTCTTCTGCATTACTTTTCTTAAGCAAAGGTACAACTCTTGCCTGTTTTAACTGCTCTGGAAATGTCCATGATGTGAAGGATTCCTTTGTTGTATTTGTTAAGGAGCCTTGTATAATCTCTATGAATTGTTTTAGTAGACACATTGGTACTTCATCTAAGCCCACTGACTTTTTATTTTTTAGTTTTTGAACATATTATTGTTTCATTCTCTGTGGTTGGAAGTAACATCATTGTACTTAGTGCAACATGATTTACAGGTACTGTATATGTTTTGGGGAATTTTTGCTGTAACTTCTCTGCAATACTTGAAAAAAGCTCATTTCCATAGTTTACTAAGTGTTGTGGATCATTATTACCTTATCCCCCTCACTTAGTAGTATGTTATTCTGCATTTGTTTGCCTCTCCCTGTTTCCTTTTTTGTAACATCCCAGACTGCTTTGCCTTTGTTCTTTGCATTATGTATTATTTTGTCATTAAACTACTTTTTTTGCAGTGATCAACACCTTCCTATAGATCTTTTTGTATCTATGATAGAAATTTAAGAATTCTGGATCATTGTGGCTCTTTTTCATTGAACTGAGGTATTTAAAGCTTGTCGTTTATGGAATCATTTGATGCCTGGTTTTACTGTTGTTATTTGACAGAGATGGCCTGATAGTCCAAGATCTTTTACAGCTACATCACATTTTTCCCTGTCCATATTTGTGGCCACATGGTCAATTACTGATGAAGTCATTGTAGTAATCCTTGTTGTGCTATTGACCAATAGGGTCATACTAAAACTTTGAAGGGTTGTGAGGGTGGTATTGGATTCATTTTGATATTAGTGTTGATGTTAATGTCCCCACACAGAGTTATGCTGACCTTTGTACTTGACACTCTATCTATAACTTCTGTTAATTTATAGAAAAAAGTGTCCACATTACCAATGGGAGGTCTATACACAAACAAAATGATTAATTTATTGGTGATATCAAGCCCTGTTAATTCAACCGCTGATATTTCAAAGTGTTTGTCTTCACTTAGTGTACTGAGGTCATGTGTTGATTTGAACTGTCTTCCTTTTCTGATATAAATGCAAGATCCTCCACCCCTTGAAGCAGTTCTGAATTAAGAGTTTGCACTTTCATACGATGATAACACTACATGTTGGATTTCTGTCTCTCTACACCAGTGGTCAGTAACACAAACTATTGTGTAGTCCAAAGATTGGAGCTCAACTTCTAATAGTTGTATTTTGCTTTTTATTGAGTGCGTGTTTTGATGGAGGATTAAGTCTGTGTAATGCCCCATGTTACTCTTTCCACTTGTTTGTTTTTCTTTGTGACATCTGGTATGTGTGATATTTGAAATGTTAAAACCTGTCTTGTCAGTGGTTGTTTCAGTATTTTTTAAAGAGCTGGAGATACTCTATAGGCAGGGGAACCGGGATTTATCCTAAACAAGACCTACTTCTCCTGTCCATGACAACAGCTATTTCACCACGTGTGGCCTGAGATCAATCCCCTATACTTTCATGAATCAGCTGTACGAATCTTCCCTTCCCAGTTCTGTTTAGGAGTAGGCCATGCCTAGTGAAACCCCCACCTGTTGGTAGTCCTGACGGACACTATAGAAACATGAGCAAAGTCAGCTGCCCTCAGAGCCATCCCTAACCCCACACTGATTCGCCTCACAGCTCCATGAAGGGTTGGTCGATCATGACGCCGGAACAGTTCAACAAAGTGTACGTTGGTGCCATGAGTCAGGGAAGCTATCTTGTCCAGGTCACCACCTGTGTCATATGCCCCATCCATGTCCAAGCTGTTTTCCGCCTCACCCACTATCACTACATGGTCCTCGTTTGTAAAGTCCCGGCACATTAGGTGGCCTCTGTATCTCACACACGATACAGCACTTGTTTCGCTTCAAGGTCTCTTTCTATTGACGTTTGAAGACACAAGAACGGACTCCAAAATCATATTATGTCGGCAAGATAATTGTAAAGAGAATCATAAACGAAAGTGTCAGAACTGTAGGAGCCGTAGAAAAAATTGGTTTCGTATCGCTTGGAAAGCATCGAAATTGCAAGGGAGCTGTTAAACAAAGGGATGGTTTTAACAACGATGTTTTAAAGTGCTCGATGTGAATGATGAATGCCCGACATCACAAAAACGTGTTACCGTTATCTGCTGGACAAAGAATTATGGTATTGGTGGTTTCAAAGTTTTCGAAGGAACAGTTTCTCAGATAATTATTCTGCTTGCTAACTCTTCGTCTGGTTCTGTTTCTCAGAGTAAACTTTTATTTATGTGTAAGAAAAACAGCAGTGACTACCATTCGGAAATGAACAATGTCGGTTTCGTGGTGTGATTCACAATTCTTGTCATAACCTGCTTTGAAGTCGGTCATTACCAATTAGAATTCATCTGTTACAGAGAAAACACCAAGTACAAACATAAGAAAAGAGGATGATTTCCCTTCACTTAAAAATAAAAATATTAAGCGACGTATATACCAGACTCGTGCCGATCTCCTGCAGCTCGTTAATTTATACAAGTCACGTGACAGAACGTACAAACTTGATTTTCTTGCACATGAATGGGATCACACAGTTTTGCGTTTACCCACGTGTCACTGCCATTGTAGCCCTATGGAATTAATTTGGGCAAAGTATAAGGCTATGTGGGAATAAAAAAAAATATTCAAGATAACATTCACTGAATTGCTTGTGCATGAGGCAATAGACAACATCGTCCCTGTAGCGTGGGCACAGTCTTTGCAGCATGCTGAAAAGCTTCAGAAACAGTAATCTGAGAGAGAACTAATAATGGATATAAGCCTTGAATCTGTCATTGTAAATTTACAATCAGTTTGTTTGGAAACAGATTCAAACAGAAGTGACGCTGGTATTGCGATGTAGACTTCGGGAATGAAGTAATAATATTTCTTAGTTTCAAAGACTCGTGGTTTAAAGAAGGTGTCTGTCAACATATAAGTTGCATACATAATAATGAGAATGTCCTAGCCTTTTTGATTAGGACTTTGTATCCTTTTAATTATGCAGACTATAATGTTAAACATATTGCCCAAGGGGAAGTTAAGCTTCTACCACCATGTTGTATGCTCTAATAACACACGAGAATGCTGCTGGATAAATTCGTCAAAAGTCCGATATTTCCACATGTAAAACTGTCATTTTCAAGGCACGAATTGGATAAGACCCTAAAATGACAGTAACTGTTACTTGTTGAGATATCGGTCGTTTTCGATATTATCGATCATTATTCCCTGGAGTTATTTGCTGATGATGGTTAGTTGTTTGCTTGTGCAGTGGATTATGAATGCGGTCTCTCACTGTAATGTAAAACAAGTTAGTTTACAGTCATAATGCCCGTTAACTGCAAAAAATATGACAACTTACTGATCATTTTTATGATAGTCTTTTCATTAGTCTTTTATGCCACTACTTCTTTTTTATGGGCAGTAATTACACTTAACAACAGTCAAACACATCAACACACACACCGTATACAAATTTTTAAAAATTCTGTTGAGTAGAGCAGTTGTCAAACAAATATAATGATTTCGATTTGTGCTTGAAGTTAATTTTGTTGTGTATTAAATTTTTACATATAACACAGTTCAAATCACAATAAATGATAATTATTGTAAGCAGTTTCAATGATCTTGTCGTTAGAAAATTGTCATGTTGAGAAAAATTGTAATTCACGTCTTCACAAAGCTGTGTCAGCTGTTTTCGCCTCCTGATGCCACGCAGAGTAAATCTCTGGACAACTGGACGCAACGTCATCAAGACGTGAATTCATATTTCTCTCATGACGACTGATTGAAGTTGGCTTCAATATTTACTATTCTCCTGAAAGATCTGAACGTATAATATGACGCACTGTAGACATATGAGCCTGACTGTTGTCTGCAGGAATGCAGTTCGGCAATATGGACTTTGTTCGCCTATCTGCTGCCGTGCATGCGCAGTTCTCATCCCCTCGCTGCGCCGCCTTTATGCGCGGAAGCGCCATCTTATGTGACGCGAGCTATAGTGCCCAGGAGGTGCAGAGAGCGACCTTCTATGGGATGTATTTTATGTATTGCACTTCACAAAATGGACATCGTCGACACACAAGAAATTCTAAAAACAAACTATTAACTTGCACCTTAAATGCCAAATGAAAAATGGGGCTCCAAACTGATCACAAAGGTTTTCACCATCAAGATGAAAGACGAACTCCTTGGGCATTATAAACTGTGCATGACGTTCAGCTAGGTATCCACTGCTGAAGAATGCATACAGAACCATAATGTTGTAACAGGATGATGTGACGCATACAACCGAATGCAAAACAGTCTGTTGTGGAACTTATCGTAAAACTGGCTATACTTCAAAATGTAGCTGCAGATAATGAGATAATATGTTTTTATGCATTGAAAAAACAAACATTCAGAGGTTGAATTTTTCCACTGGCTCCAGATGGTATGAAGTGCAATGGCTAACACTTTTCAGGAGAGATAGTTTGTCTAAAGGTGTATGACTCTTATACGCAGACTGAGAATCAAGCAAAAGAAAGTTTATTTTACCAGCTGTTGGCAAAAAGAGTGCTAGTACCATTGTTGTAGTTCTCTTACGACCAATGTCCCACTCTTGTTTGCTGTGACTTGAATATTCCCTACTGCTCTTGTGGGATCTGCACATGAGAAAGAATCGTAAGGCCACAGAGCACCTGCAACTTTCGCAGCACAATAAATAACTTCCCAGCCAACTTACCATCCAGATTAACTGTCAGCATAATTGTATACGAGTGCATTACGGCACTGATATTGATTTTGATACAACTGTCCTGGTACCTCTAATTTCCGGGGTCCCTTTCATATCCATTTCCCGTTCAAATCCCGATTGGTTTGAGTTGAAAACAAGTTCCTTACTGAACGACAGGATAAGTTCGTTTATCGCATCTCCCTCAGTTTGCTGTGCATCGTCAAGTTGATGCTTTGTTTGAAATTTAATTATGTTACATCTTTCAATACAGTAGCACAGTTTGAAGTTATGCAATCATCCACTGTTTCCCTTGAAATCACTGTAATCTATGTCGCGCGATTTTTATGTGCATAAGGTAGTAGGTTATTATCATGCACATCCTGTAAAATTGTATCGAGCATTCATGAAACTTTCAAACACCAGTTTTTATAACAAGAGTGCCTCGTCCTCCGTTGAATATCCATAGTTTTCCTTGTGCACTACACGATCATATAGATGCGGACTTATTCGAAATTTGTTTATAATTGTTTCTTTACAATGCTTCATATGATCTTTCATGTATGCAGTTGTGTATATTATCCGCTCCTTGGACAACTATTGTCGTTTACAACATTTCAGTGGAGACGGACAACTATTGTCCTTTACAACATTTCAGTGGAGACGGGATCTGTGGCTCACTGCCCGCCAAGGATGATCAACTATATGGCTCGACACCTGTGTCAATATCACTCTCATTTGTTAAGCAAGTATCGTCACCATTGTACTCTACACGTACATTGTCCGCATGGTCGAGCTTAAATGACACCACACAGTCTACTGACTCATCTAGGAGAAACGCTATAATCTGCCACTTCTTTTTGATTCCTCGAAACTCCTTGAGTTCCTTTCTGACGAAATGTCAACTTCGGCAGCTGTTGTTGTAGGTATAATGCAATGTTTGCTCTCTTTATCGTTGCCATTGCCCTTTTTTGTGTCAACACCACTAGCACTGTAGCACCGTTGTGAATTGCTCGTTGACTAAGTTACTCCGTAGCCTCAAGCTGTGCTCGCCACTGGATATCTGCAGTTCCGACCCCTGCTGCCACAAGCAGCCAGTATTGTGGCACCATGGTAGACGATCTGTGGGATGTCGAGTGCCGTAAATACCAACCCAAGGGGTTTCTTGTGAGATGAAAGAAGGTTCTTGTATATGTGATTAACTCTGCATTTACTCCGTTTGTTCCTGCAACTCTCCTATATTTTTTTAGCCTTTTTGTAGTTCATCGATTGTTCTTTCGTTTCACCCGACTTTCCGATACATTAAATCACTTTTTTAGTGTTCTGTGCTTCTCTGTTAGCTTTGCTTCATTCTTTCTGACCTTTCCTTTCTTCTTCAGAGATTTGTATCGTTCGTTTGGTTTTGATATTTATCTTGTAATCCCTCTAGCTTGTCTTTCTTTTTCAGTTTTATCTATTGGCAAATTTTCCGTTGTTTTTAGTACTCTTAAGTCTTTCTCTGTTTTCCTAAACTAATATGGTTTGGGTTTTTTGTTGCAGAAGAAGTCAAAAATGTTTTTGGTTAGTCTAATTGGGTTCATTCTTAATATGAGTCCATAATAATCAGTTCTCCTTTTCATCATTGTATCTGAAAGTGGTTGTACTGTCAATATTTAAAAGTTCATTTTCCACATCAAGGTCTTCAAGGTTCTTATCATCATCACATTTGCACTGTAACTCTTGCTAATGCATAATCCACTGATCTTCTTTAACGATATTCACTTTTGATATGTCTTTTTCTGGCTGGTTTATGTCTTTCGTTACTGTTTATAACAGTTTGCCCTAAGTGTAAATCGCTTTCGACGTGGGAGATCAATCTGCTCCATGACTCTTGTTGGATCTGTCATGTAGTATGTGTAGCATAATTTCGCTTTTCAGGATGTTACTCTGCAGCGGGGCGTGCAGTGATGAAACTCTCTGGCAGACTAAAGCTCTGTGCCAGACCAGAACTCGAACCTTGGAACTTTTTCTTTCGCTAGCAAGTGCTCTACTGACTGAGCAATGAGCAATGAGCAACCTGGAAAAAAGAAAAAAAACTAGCTCAGCATGTTCGGTTAGGATACTGATCACCCTCTGTAGTTACAAAAAAAAAAAAAAAAAAAAAAAAACAGTGAACACCTCATCGATGGAATCTGAGAAATGTCATGCGAAATCTAAACACGCCGCGCGGGGTAGCCGCTCGGTCTGGACGCCTTGCCGCGGTTAGCACTGCTCCCCCCCCCCCCCCCCCCCTCTCCCCAGTCCACCAACTCGTCGGAGATGCGGGGATTCGGGCCATGGGTGTAAGCCTAGAAGCCTAGGGACCGATGACCTTAGCAGTTTGTCCCATAGGAACTTACCTCAAATATCCGAATTTCCGTCTGCACACAACTTGTAAGTGTACTGTCATATCGCTGGTTTAGTTTTGGAGTATCTTTGCGGGCAGCCGCGTCTGCAGATTCGAGCGCGGGACACGGAACTGATATGTTGTGTAGTGTGTAGCTCTGCATGTCAGAGACATTGTTAATATGAAAGTTGAAGTGTTGCTACAAGTGCTGAAGGAAAACGACGAACAAACAGGTGAAAAGAAGGGGTTGACAGAGCACTTGGAAATAAGAAGTTAAGTATCCGAGTTCGAGTCCCAGTCCGGTATGCAGTTTTAGTATGCCAGGGAATTTCATAATTTCGCTTTTTTTTAATAGTTTTTTTTCCTGCTTCTTGTGCGATCTTGTGCGCAGCTGTTCAGGTGCCTTCCGTTCCTTTCTTATAGCTGCTTCTTATTCTTCATTCCACGTTCTTGAATTTTCCTCAGATTAGCTAATTCTTTATATTCCTCACTACTTCTTTTAATAAATAGATTTTTATGTTATGTTTCTCGTCATCAATATCACTGCTGCTAGTTAGATGTTCTAGGTGTTGATTTGATTTATTATCGTACAGTGTTCTTACACTATCATGAAGTGCAAGATGTACTTCATATATACTTCACGTGCAATTATTGTTTTCTTTACCTTCTGTTTTTTTCATCTGCGCTCTAATATCATTGTAGACATTAATAAGAGAGATGACATATCATCTATTAAGTGAAGGCGATTGGTAGATTCGGCCAGGAGAAGTGATCCACAGAATCACGTTCCAATTTCCGTGTCGTTCATATCTTGTACAACTTTAGAAGCTATTCTGAACGAAAACGTATGAAATATCTCGAACAGAATGACGTTCTCCATGTCATCCACCATGGGTCCCGAAAACATCAGTAATGCGAAACAACTTGCGCTTTTTTCACTTGACATTCTGAAAACCATAGTTCAAGGCAATCAAGTGGGAGCGCAGTTATTAGACTTCCGTAAAAACATTGGATTTAGGATATAAAATGAACGATCACATATTTTTAGTCATAGGTACAGCAGGTGGCAGACTTCGGTTCATTGGTAGGATACTAGGGAAATGCAGTTGGTCTAAAAAGGAAATTATTTACGAAACATTCTTGCGAGCCATCCTGGCATATTGCTCATGTGCGCGGTACACGTGAGTAGGACTGATCAGAGATACTGAACGTATTCAAAGAAGGGAAGCACGAGTGGTTACACATTTCTTTCACTCGCCTGAGACTGTCTCTGAAATGATGGAAAACCTGAACTGGCAAACGCTGTAAGGTAAATGTAAATTATCTAGAAAAAGCCTACTTAGGGCTCTAAGAGAACCAGTGCCGAGGATATAGAAATATCTAGAAATACACCACCTACCCGTCATTTCTGCATCGACCGTGAAGACAAGATTAGACGAATTACAACGCACACAAAAGCATTCAGACAGTCAATCCCTCCACTTTCCACACACGACTGGAAGGAGAAGAAACTCAGACATTTGGTACCACACTAACATAAAACCCCTTGAGTGAGAGGTCGCAAAAGGCCAATGATGTTTACGGCATTCGACGTCCACATATTGTCTACCATGCAACTACAATATTGACTGCTAATGGCAATAGGGGACAGAGCTGGAGGTATGCATTGGCGAGCACAGCATGAGGCTATGGAGCGTAGTTGAACTCCTTAGTCGACGATAACTCACAACAGTGCTACAGTGTTAGTGGTGTAGCCCGTACAAAGGAGAGCAATGGCAACGATATTCAAAGCAAACATTGCATTATCGCTGCAATAGTTGCCGAAGTTGACACTTTGTCAGGAAGGAAAAGGAATATCGTAGAGCGAGTGAGAAAGAAGTGGCAGATGAAATATAGCGTTTCTCCAAGATGAGTCAGTGGAATGTATTGTGTAGTTTACACCCGACTATGTGTATATTTTACATGAGGAATACAATGATGACGATGCGTGCTTAACAAGTGAAAGCGATACTGAAACAGGTGTCCATCCATGCAGTTCATCATCCTTGGCTGGCAGTGAGCCACGGATACCGTCTCCAGTGAAATGTTGTAAAGGACAATCGTTGTCCAAGGAGCGGATGCCAAACATAATTACGTACATGAAAGATCATGTAAAAAAAAAGATCTAAAACAATTATGAACAGATTTAGAATATGTCGCCGTCAGTATTACGGTGTAGTGCATAATAACAACTACGGATATTCAAGGGAAAACGAGGCACACTTGTTACAAAAACAGAAGTTTGTGTTTCAAGAATGCTCGATACAATTTGCAGGATGATGCATGATAGTGACGTAATACGTTATGCTTCTCAGGTTGCGGGCGCCATAGGTTATACATAGTGATTTCAAAGGAAACACTAGATGACTGCAGACTTCAAATAGAGCTACAGGGTTGGAAGACGTAAGATAACGAAATTTCAAACAAAGTGTCAGCTTGACGACGCACAGCAAATGGCGGGATAGCCCTGAAAATTTGTAGAGGCGATAAACAACCTTATTCCATCATTCAGTAAGCAACTTGCTTTCAAATCCGACCAATCGGTATTTGAAGAGAAAATGCATATGAATAAATAGAGGTACCAAGAGAACTGCTTCAAGATCACTTAGTATCATTCTCTTAATGCATTCGTATACAATTATGCCAGCAGTTAATCTGGCTGGTAATTTGGCTGGAAAGTTATTTATTGCGCTGCGAGAAGTTGGAAGTGCTCTGCCCTCTATGATTCTTTCTCATGTGCAGATTTTTCAAGGGCAGTCGGGAATATTTACGTCACAGCAAACAATAGTGGGACATTGGACGTAAGAGAACTACAATAGTATGAGAACCGTGTTGGCCAACAGCTGGTCAAATTAACTTGTTTTTGCTTAATTCTAGATCCGCATGTATATGTTATACTCCTTCAGAGCAAACCATCTCTCCTGAAAAGTGTGTGATATTGCAGTTCATAGCACCTACAATCACTGGAGAAATTAAAGGATAGCCATTTTTATGATAAGCTCTAGACAGACAGTTTCCCATTCTGTAGCATGCCATCACATTCCATCAATTCTCATCACTGTCTTACACCAATATGTTATATGTTAGCTGTAAACATGCATCTGAGAACTGTGTCATTAGCAATGTTATTTGGTGAAGACGGGTACGCTTCATCAGATAATGAAGATGCAGCTGGATGGGGCTAAGTTACATTTTGCAACTCATGCTGATAAATACCTATGCTGTAACTGTAGATCATTCGATAAGAGTCCAGTCAGTCCTCAAAAGCACAAGAGGCAAGACGTTCACATACTCTAACACGTGGCCTCTTACAACTGCCACGGAGACTCGGAAAGGGAGTGCAAAGTGCACTGGGCTCCCGGCACACAATGCAGCAGCTGCAGGACTGCATGCTATGCACTCCCTGTCACGTTAGAAACATCCCCAGCCCTCCCTTTCCCCATCCCCAGTGCATGGATACCCTTTGTCGCTGAACACGAACTGCTTTGGGAGTTACTACTTCTCGTGTTTAAGCAGTGTGCAGAATACTTTTACATAACTTGAAGACGTTGCAGCGCGGGATTAGCTCAGCGGTCTGGACTGTGCGGCTGATCTCGGCGGAGGTTCGAATCCTCCCTTGGGTATGGGTGTGTGTGTTTGTCCTTAGGATAATTTAGGTTAAGTAGTGTGTAAACTTAGGTACTGATGACCTTAGCAGTTAAGTCCCATAAGATTTCACACACATTTGAACACATTTTTTTTTGAAATTGTCACAGGAACTAAATGTACCACTGCACAAAGAGAGACAGAGAGCTTTGCCGGTGACATGGGAATATTTAAAGAATTTCACCTTTTATTCTGATGAGTACCACGCCCGCCACTCTTGAACACAGACTCTAAACTGATCGCAGCGCACTTGTGTAACAATCCCAGAGACACTACGCGCGCTTTTGTGAGAAATACCCAATCTTTGAACACAGGCTGCTTCAGTAGTTACTAAGTCCACTTGAATGTATCTCTAAATATACTTTCAAAATAGGTCGCTGCACAGTAGTTTATGTCGCTTTTGCAATGTATAGCCACACACTCGAACATGGACTCTAAAAAAATTGCTGCACACTTGTGAAGCTTCTGTAAGACATTTCACATGCTGTTGTGGGAAACAGATCCCGAAACCGATATCAGCTGCAATATCTGATTTTACACGCAAAAACGACGATATTTGGCAGTCGAAATAAACATCTCTGTAACACTAAACAGGACGCTCACCACCTTTCCAGTTTAAGCTGCTTATTTGAAGGCACTATCAGAAAGAGAAAAAATTCTGAGTCCTGTGGCTGCTGTGGTATTCATAACTTTGCTGGAACGATGAGTGGGCTTAGTTTACGTTTGCTGCTGCTTCAGTCAGGGGCGTTATTTTCCTCATTTCTTGAACCTCACACTGGTGTCCAAAACAGATGGGAAAATCAGAACAAATACGCAGGTAGAATTCGAAGCACTGTACTATAGATGAGAAAAACGGCTGGAGTTGTTGGTGACTTTTCGATGTCCTGCAACTGTAGGTCTGCCGATCCTCTAAAGCCACAATGGTGGGTGGGGGACATTATTCCACCTGACCGAAACAGAGGTGGATGCTCTGCTAGGTCTTGTCTCTGAAAACTCGAACAAAGAAGACATAGCGTGACTCTCAGATGTCACAGAACTTTCTGTAGATACCTTGCGGCAGTCTTGTTCGAACCACTCTGTAGCGTCTCCTATGCACCGCACAAAGGATGTCTTGTGACTTTCTGACGCCATGGAATTTCTTGTGAATGCAGCATTCTGAGTGGTTCATACTGAATTTACTTGCCAAACTGCTACTGCTGCCAGGATGGGAGCCCTGTCCGCCATTTTCTGCAGACGGACAAATTAAAGGGATTCTCTGCGGCAAAATTATTTTGTACAGATGGAGATAAAGAACATATAGCTGTCATATTTCACTGACAGCTAAGCGCTGCAAAAAAGGTCTACGGATCGTGAAATATGGAAACTATAGGCAAAGACGCTTCTTCAAATACACTGCTCTTCTACTGTCGAGGAAAGCTTGAACATTACAGTGTGAAACCGAACTGCAACTGGGCTATATCACCACATCCATATTAATGTAGGAAACACAATACGTATCCTGCACCCTAAAAAATCCTAACCTCTGCACCCTGCATAAAGCTATCGACCACCAGATTCTCGCTCATACATTAGTATATCTTAAAACAGGGGTGTACCTAGGGGTTGGCAGGAGTGGCCCCCGCCAGGGTCGCAAGAGCAAGGGGTGCGCAAATTCCAAAGGCCGCCGACGATGATGTGACGGAGCACCACGCCGCCCTCTGAAAAAATATCGCTGTACCGCGGCCAGTGTGGTACGAGAAATTGTGGAAAAATTTGCTACAGAACGGAGAAGAGGTAGTAAAGGAAGACGCTCTGATGACGAGAATCCTCTTCGCTTTACTGGGAGTCACTTCCCTCATGTCACTCCAAGTAACTAGTCCAAGAAACGCAGACTATGGCGTAGATGTGCAGTCTGCTCGAAGCAGGAAGTGCGCCACGGACGGTATTATCTTTTTAGATAAACTTTTGAAAAATACTACTACTACTGCTGCTACTAATTTATTCTTGATTTTTTGGCAGTGCTCAGCTAATATACATTACCCAAGCTGTACCTCCTTACTCCATGAACTTTTTTATCAGAGCACGAGAGCACACAACCTTGCAAACCAGTTTTGACATCTTCATCTTCCTGCAAATGCATAAAGTGCGATTGTGATCAGATCCAGTTGACATATTTTTTGTTTAATTGGGCAGGTAAACGTATACTCTATATTCACGGTAAGTAAATATTATTTACTTGTTATTTTAGGTTATGGCAACAGTTGCAAAATATTACCTTAACAAAGTACCCAGAAATTCATGTTAGACCTATTTAATAACAATTATCACGTACACCTATAAACAAGATTCGTTGTAATACTACTGGTCTCATTAATTTTGCTATGGTAGTTGCCATATCAAATCTTTTTACCTTATTCTTTTATCTCCGCTTAGTCGGCAATTTATTAGCTGGTCGGCTTTCCATCAGGTTTCAAAATCGCCACCCATCTTCGTAGTGGTAGGTATTTGTGTTAGCTGGCGAGCGGAAGTAACCCAGACCGGACAGGCACCCCCGTGCTGTCTGTCGCCAATTCTCCTAAGGACCTCGGTGCCGACACTAATCCTGTCGACCGTGAGGCTGACTGCCCCACTCAAAGGCTCGCCGAAGCTGCATTCACAGTTAGACGGCCCTGCAAAACTCAATAGTTACCATTTCATCTGTGGCTGTGTAGCAAGAAGAAGCGCTCGGTCGTACATCAAGGAAGGTGAGTCATGCGTTCTGTAACAGCAATATGTTTCCTGTGCTCATGCTCATGGTTCTTAAGCAGCTATGATTCATTCACGTTTGAATGAAACTCTTCTTTTGTTTTATCAGGCAGTTACACATTTTCCCCGTTTTTCCCGCCAGTAGAATCGCACTATTTATGATTTGACGCTTCTTACGTATATCTGCTTAATTTATGGACAGGTTATTTTTTCGCAGTCAGTTTTTTTGATTTGAAATCCGTAGCGGTAGATAAAACTATATTATAACAATATATTTATATAAAAATGTGTCGAAAGTCATGCATATGTCACTATAAGTTTCAATAGACATAGATGTTACGAAAAGCGTCCCTGGGGAAGATACTAAAATTATCAGTCTTGTTGTTAACGAGTACATAAAAAAGCAAAGTTTAACTTTTGATTATTCAAAATAATATGAACTCATTCATTTGCAATGCCAGTCATACAATTTTTCTTTCTCACAATTATATTTCATTTAGTAAAATTAATAAATATGAACATACTCATCATCATTTAAGACTGATTATGCCTTTCAGCGTTCAGTCTGGAGCATAGCCCCCTTATAAAATTCCTCCATGATAAGCTATTCAGTGCTAACGTTGGTGCCTCTTCTGAAGCGTGTAACATGACCCCACCATCTAAGTCTGTTCGCCCTGACTGCTACATCTATATAGTTCACTTCCAGTTTTTCTTTGATTTCCTCATTGTGGACACCCTCCTGCCATTGTTCCTATCTACTAGTACCTGCAGTCATCCTAGCTACTTTCATATCCGTAACCTCAACCTTGTTCATAAGGTAACCTGAATCCACCCAGCTTTCGCTCCCACACAACAAAGTTTGTAGAAAGATTGAACGGTGCACCACAGATAACTTAGTCTTGGTACTGACTTCCTTCTTGCAGAAGAGAGTAGATCGTAGCTGAGCGCTCACTCCATTAGCTTTGCTACACCTCGCTTCCAGTTCTTTCACTATGTTGCTATCCTGTGAGAATATACATCCTAAGTACTTGAAACCGTCCACCTATTCTAACTTTGTTCCTCCTATTTGGCACTCAATCCGTTTATATTTCTTTCCCACTGACATTGCTTTCGTTTTGGAGATGCCAATCTTCATACCAGAGTCCTTACACTTCTGATTTAGCTCTGAAATATTACTCTGCAAACTTCCAATCGAATCTGCCATCACAACTAAGCCATCCGCATATGCAAGACTGCTTATTTTGTGTCCACGTGTCTTAATCTCACCCAGCCAGTCTATTGTTTTCAACGTATGATCCATAAATAATATGAACAACAGTGGAGACAGGTTGCAGCCTTGTCTTACCCCTGAAACTACTCTGAACCATGAACTCAATTTACCGTCAACTCTAACTGCTGCCTGCCTATCCATGTAAACACCTTTAATTGATTGCAAAAGTTTGCCTCCTATTCCATAATTCCGTAGAACAGACATTAACTTCTTCCTAGGAACCCGGTCATATGCCTTTTCTAGATCTATAAAGCATAGATACAGTTCCCTGTTCCACTCATAACACTTCATTATTTGCCGCAAGCTAAAGATCTGGTCCTGACAACCTCTAAGAGGCCTAAACCCACACTGATTTTCATCCAATTGGTCCTCAACTAATACTCGCACTTTCCTTTCAACAATACCTGAGAAGATTTTACCCACAACGCTGATTAAAGAGATACCTCTGTAGTTGTTACAATCTTTTCTGTTTCCATGTTTAAAGATTGGTGTGATTACTGCTTTTGTCCAGTCTGATGGAACCTGTCCCGACTCCCAGGCCATTTCAATTATCCTGTGTAGCCATTTAAGACATGACATTCCACTGTATTTGATGAGTTCTGACTTAATTTCATCCACCCCAGCTGCTTTACTGCACTGCAATCTACTGACCATTTTCTCCACATCCTCAAATGAGATCCTATTTCCATCATCATTCCTATCTCATTCTACCTCGAAATCTGAAACATTACTGATCGTATTTTCACCTACATTGAGCAACTCTTCAAAATATTCCCTCCATCTGCCCAAGGCATCCACAGGATTCACCAGCAGTTTTCCTGACCCGTCCAAAATACTTGTCATTTTCTTCTTACCCTCCTTTCGAAGACTGCTAATTACACTCCAGAATGGTTTTCCAGCAGCTTGACCCATAATCTCCAACCTGTTTCTAAAGTCTTCCCAAGATTTCTTCTTGGATGCTGCAATTATCTGTTTGGCTTTGTTTCTTTCTTCAACATAACTTTCTTTGTCTACCTGAGTTCTAGTATGAAGCCATTTTTGATATACCTTCTTTTTCCTTTTACAGGCTGCCTTGTCTGTGTCATTTCACCAAGCTGTTTGCTTCATCCTACTTTAACACACTACTGTTCCAAGACATTCTTTAGCCACTTCTAGTACTGTGTCCCTGTACCTTTACATTCCTTTTCCAATGACTGTAATTGCCTACATTCAACTAACTGGTATCTTTCTGAGATCGCTGTTATGTACTTGTGCCTGATTTCCTTATTCTGAAGTTTCTCCACTCTTATCCTCCTACATATAGACCTGACCTCCTGCACTTTCGGCCTCACAATCACAATTTCACTGCAGATTAAATAATGATCAGTGTCATCAAAGAATCCCCTGAATACACGTGTTTCCCTCACAGCCGTCCTGAGTTCCTGATCTGTGATTATATAGTCAATGACAGATCTGGTTCCCCTGCCTTCCCAAGTATACCGGTGAATGTTCATATGTTTAAAACTGGAGTTTGTGATTACTAAGCCCATACTGGCACAGAAATCCAAGAGTTGTTTCCCGTTTCTGTTGGCCTCCATTGTTGTTGTTGTCTTCAGTCCTGAGACTGGTTTGATGCAGCTCTCCATGCTACTCTATCCTGTGCAAGCTGCTTCATCTCCCAGTACCTACTGCAACCTACATCCTTCTGAATCTGCTTAGTGTACTCATCTCTCGGTCTCCCTCTACGATTTTTACCCTCCACGCTGCCCTCCAATGCTAAATTTGTGATCCCTTGATGCCTCAAAACATGTCCTACCAACCGATCCCTTCTTCTAGTCAAGTTGTGCCACAAACTTCTCTTCTCCCCAATCCTATTCAATACCTCCTCATTAGTTACGTGATCTATCCACCTTATCTTCAGTATTCTTCTGTAGCACCACATTTCGAAAGCTTCTATTCTCTTCTTGTCCAAACTAGTTATCGTCCATGTTTCACTTCCATACATGGCTACACTCCAAACAAATACTTTCAGAAACGACTTCCTGATACATAAATCTATATTCGATGTTAACAAATTTCTCTTCTTCAGAAACGCTTTCCTTGCCATTGCCAGTCAACATTTTATATCCTCTCTACTTCGACCATCATCAGTTATTTTACTTCCTAAATAGCAAAACTCCTTTACTACTTTAAGTGTCTCATTTCCTAATCTAATTCCCTCAGCAGCACCCGATTTAATTTGACTACATTCCATTATCCTCGTTTTGCTTTTGTTAATGTTCATCTTATATCCTCCTTTCAAGACACTGTCCATTCCGTTCAACTGCTCTTCCAAGTCCTTTGCCGTCTCTGACAGAATTACAATGTCATCGGCGAACCTCAAAGTTTTTACTTCGTCTCCATGAATTTTAATACCTACTCCAAATTTTTCTTTTGTTTCCTTTACTGCTTGCTCAATATACAGATTGAATAACATCGGGGAGAGGCTACAACCCTGTCTCACTCCTTTCCCAACCACTGCTTCCCTTTCATGCCCCTCGACTCTTATTACTGCCATCTGGTTTCTGTACAAATTATAAATAGCCTTTCGCTCCCTGTATTTTACCCCTGCCACCTTTAGAATTTGAAAAAGAGTATTCCAGTCAACATTGTCAAAAGCTTTCTCTAAGTCTACAAATGCTAGAAACGTAGGTTTGCCTTTTCTTAATCTTTCTTCTAAGATAAGTCGTAAGGTCAGTATTGCCTCACGTGTTCCAACATTTCGACGGAATCCAAACTGATCCTCCCCGAGGTCTGCATCTACCAGTTTTTCCATTCGTCTGTAAAGAATTCGCGTTAGTATTTTGCAGCCGTGGCTTATTAAACTGATAGTTCGGTAATTTTCACATCTGTCAGCACCTGCTTTCTTTGGGATTGGAATTATTATATTCTTCTTGAAGTCTGAGGGTATTTCGCCTGTCTCATACATCTTGCTCACCAGCTGGTAGAGTTTTGTCATGACTGGCTCTCCCAAGGCCGTCAGTAGTTCTAATGGAATGTTGTCTACTCCGGGGGCCTTGTTTCGACTCAGGTCTTTCAGTGCTCTGTCAAACTCTTCACGCAGTATCGTATCTCCCATTTCGTCTTCATCTACATCCTCTTCTATTTCCATAACATTGTCCTCAAGTACATCGCCCTTGTATAAGCCTTCTATATACTCCTTCCACCTTTCTGCCTTCCCTTCTTTGCTTAGAACTGGGCTGCCATCTGAGCTCTTGATATTCATACACGTGGTTCTCTTCTCTCCAAAGGTCTCTTTAATTTTCCTGTAGGCAGTATCTATCTTACCCCTAGTGAGATAAGCTTCTACATCCTTACATTTGTACTCTAGCCATCCCTGTTTAGCCATTTTGCACTTCCTGTCGATCTCATTTTTGAGACGTTTGTATTCCTTTTTGCCTGCTTCATTTACTGCACTTTTATATTTTCTCCTTTCATCAATTAAATTCATTATTTCTTCTGTTAACCAAGGATTTCTACTAGCCCCTGTTTTTTTACCTACTTGATCCTCTGCTGCCTTCAGTAGTTCATCTCTCAAAGCTACCCATTCTTCTTCTACTGTATTTCTTTACGTCATTCCCGTCCATTTGTTCTCTTATGCTCTCTCTGAAACTCTGTACAACCTCTGGTTTAGTCAGTTTATCCCGGTCCCATCTCCTTAAATTCCCACCTTTTTGCAGTTTCTTCAGTTTTAATCTACAGTTCATAACCAATAGATTGTGGTCAGAGTCCACATCTGCCACTGGAAATGTCTCACAATTTAAAACTTGGTTTCTAAATCTCTGTCTTATCATTATATAATCTATCTGAAACCTGTCAGTATCTCCAGGCTTCTTCCATGTGTACAACCTCCTTTTATGATTCTTGAACCAAGTGTTAGCTATGATTAAGTTATGCTCTGTGCAAAAGTCCACCAGGCGGCTTCCTCTTTCATTACTTAGCCCCAATCCATATTCACCTACTATGTTTCCTTCTCTCCGTTTTCCTACACTCGAATTCCAGTCACCCATTACTATTAAATTTTCGTCTCCCTTCACTATCTGAATAATTTCTTTTATTTCATCGTACATTTCTTCAATTTCTTCATCATCTGCAGAGCTAGTTGGCATATAAACTTGTACTACTGTAGTAGGTGTGGGCTTCGTATCTATCTTGGCCACAATAATGCGTTCACTATGCTGTTTGTAGTAGCTTACCCGCATTCCTATTTTCCTATTCATTATTAAACCTACTCCTGCATTACCCCTATTTGATTTTGTGTTTATAACCCTGTAGTCACCTGACCAGATGTCTTGTTCCTCCTGCCACCGAACCTCACTAATTCCCACTATATCTAACTTTAACCTATCCATTTCCCTTTTTAAATTTTCTAACCTACCTGCCCGATTAAGGGATCTGACATTCCACGCTCCGATCCGTAGAATGCCAGTTTTCTTTCTCCTGATAACGACATCCTCCTGAGTAGTCCCCGCCCGGAGATCCGAATGGGGGACTATTTTACCTCCGGAATATTTTACCCAAGAGGATGCCATCATCATTTAATCATACAGTAAAGCTGCATGTCCTCGGGAAAAATTACGGCTGTAGTTTCCCCTTGCTTTCAGCCGTTCGCAGTACCAGCACAGCAAGGCCGTTTTGGTTAATGTTGCAAGGCCAGATCAGTCAATCATCCAGACTGTTGCCCCTGCAACTACTGAAAAGGCTGCTGCCCCTCTTCAGGAACCACACGTTTGTCGGGCCTCTCAACAGATACCCCTCCGTTGTGGTTGCACCTATGCACCTATGGTACGGCCATCTGTATCGCTGAGGCACGCAAGCCTCCCCACCAACGGCAAGGTCCATGGTTCATGGGGTAGGGTTGGCCTCCATATCCTTTCCAAATTTACCCATAACCTTTTCATACCCTTCTGTTCGATTTTCAATCCTGGCGTTAAAATCACCCATGAGCAGAACACTGTCCTTGTCCTTTACTCTAACAACTACATCACTGAGTGCCTCATACAAACTATCCATTTTATCTTGATCTGTCCCTTCACAATGATACTGACACTATCCTAATTTTCTTGCTAGACACTGTCAAATCTATCCACATCAGTCGTTCGTTTATGTACCTTATTGCAACTATACTGGGTTCCATTCCTTTCCTGTTGTAAAGTCCTACACCCCATTGTGCTATTCCTGCTTTGACTTCTGACAGGTAGACTTTGTATTCTCCCACTTCCTCTTCTTTCTCACCCCTTACCCGAATGTCACTAACAGCTAAAACGTCCAGCCCAATCTTACTTGCAGCCTCTGCCAGCTCTACCTTCTTCCCAGGGTACCCACAATGATATTAATAGCTCTCCATCTCATTACCATTTGTTTGCCAAGTCGTATCTTAGGAGTCCTGGTTTGTCAGTTAGAGGTGGGACTCCGTCACCTCCAAAGGTCCGAGGCATTTTGCTCTGATTGTTGCCAGCATCATATTTAAAGTACCAGGGAAGAAGATTGCTAGCCTAATTTCCCCTTGAGTTTTACCCCTAACGGTTGCGGGACTAATTGGTGGATTTAGTAGTCTTTGCCGTCTGAGCACAAAGGTGACCACGACTCAGAATATGTCCGAGGTGCCCTGCCTTATTCCAGAGTAACTGGTATCCCGACTGTCGGGACCTCTTACTTGGCCACTCATACGTTGTCCGTGGTTCATGACATGACAAAAGGTACCCACACTATGAACCACATTCACATGCTCGTGTTTGATAATAGTAGCACCTTTATTGTTTATTTCAGAAACTTTTGATATGCTATCTAAGGAGATTTGGATGTTTGCTATACTGTTTATAAGAGACGTACCAGTTAAAATTACACATAAGACTCAAAAGAATTAATGATGAAATCAGTTGTTTTATCCTGAATTTCATCACATTCGATAAATTTCAAAGTGACGCTAATTTCACTATAATCTCAGATGAATGTTTTTGATAGAAGCAAGCAGTGTTAAAGAAGCGACTTTGATGTACGTGCCAAATGGAAGCGAGATATTGATAGTATCTCTGAATTTTTTCCACTGTACTATCTGCTGTTATGCCACATGAAGCACGAAGCGTCCCTTCGCGCATTCCACTGTGACTCTCTGGGTTAATGAAATCCATCAGAATTTTCTTGCATTTCTCAAAGCGTTTGCATAGAATACAGAACACAGAACGATATCAATAACTTTCTTTAAAACGGAAATAAAGCCTGATGTGTGAAAAATGCTAGATGTTTATTTCTCTCTCTCTTACAGTTTTTCTTTTCTTTTCTTTTTTTCCCTCCAGACATCGATGATCCCTTCACAATTTTTTCTGTACGTAAAACCGGTATTATCAGGCGTGAACCAAAGTTTCTGGTCCATTCACACAGGTAACAATGAGCCCTCCAGATTAATAACGGGCATTATTGAGTAAAAAAGTGTCAATAGTAGACATTGAATGCAAAGTCGCCTTTGTATTTTTCACTTTTGATTGAAAGTGTCCTTCTAACGCTCATTCCCTTTTTAATATCATATCTACGTGCATTGTGCATTCAATGTTCACTAAAACCGGTACCACACTAGTCAATTTGCATTCGTAAAACAAGCTCTGAGCACTTCAGTTTCAGTCATATCTGGTTGCGATATGTTTCTCGATACACATTGTATCTCTCTATGGGAATTTTTTTTAAAACAAATATGCTAACTCTAAATTCTCTAGCTCTTACATCGTTAGTATTGTCTACTCTAAAGCAACATAGTGTGCGCAATGTGGTTTCGCTGGCAATAAAACTTGTCTGAATTCAAAGAAATATTAAAAAGTCACGCATTTATTGTCACCGTTTTTCTGATATACTTCTACATTGTTTTGCTGCTTTGGTTTTTTACCTTGATATTTGACATTCAGACCAAATCAAAGAGTCGTGGATAAGTTTTCTCTATAGCTTACTCCTATTCTCTTCAGAATTTCGAATATCTTCCACCATTTTACATTGTCGAATGCTTTTTCTAGGTCGACAAATCCTGTGAAAGTGTCTTGATTTTTCTTCAGTCTTGCATCCATTATCAGTCGCAGTGTCGTAACTGCCTCTCTGGTGCCTTTACCTTCCTTAAAGACAAACTGATCGTCACCTAACAGATCCTCACCTTTTCTTTTCCATTCGTATATATATTATTCTTGTCAGTATCTTCGATGCATGAGATGTTAATCTGATTGTCCGGTAGTTCTCACATCTACCCGCCTTTGCTATCTTCGGAATTGTGTGCATGATATTTTTCCGAAAGTCTGATGGTACGTCGCCAGTCCAATAGATTCTACTCACCTAGTTTAACAGTCGCTTGATTGCTACGTCTCCCAATGACTTCAGAAATTCCGATGGAATATTACCTATCCCCCCGCCTTATTTGATTTCGAGTCCTCCAAAGTCCTCTTAAATTCTGCCTCTAATACTGAATCCCCTATGTCTTCCACGTCAACACTCGTCTCTTCTAGCACTCCATCTGACACGTCTTCCCCCTAATAGAGTCCTTCAGCGTATTCTTCCCACCCATCCGCCCTCTCCTTTGCTCTCGGCAGTGGAAAAACCCACTACACTCCTTAATGTGACCACCGTTGCTTTTAACCCGGCAGTGCACGCGCCTGGAAATGGGACGCACAAACGTCAAACACGTAGCTGTTCTTTCAGACCCTTACAGATTACATCGATTTATAAATACCATAACACGACTCTTATTGTCATCTTTTATATGTGCCGACAAGATGGCTTCTTTTAATCAAGTTTCAGACATTGTATTAATGTAAAGATTTCTCCGTGGTCTGACAGACCAGCTGAGTTTACTGTCGGGTTAATTTCCCCGAATGTTGTTTCACTTTTCTATATGCTGAATCATTCTTTCCGACGATCATTTCATTTTCAATTTCTTCACATTTTTCCTGCAGCCATTTTGTCTTAGCTTCCATGCATTTCCTCTTTATTTCATTCGTAAGTTACTTGTATTTCTGTATTCCTGAATTTCCCTGAACATTTTTATACTTCCTTCTTTCATCGATCAGATGAAGTATTTTCTCTGTTACCCATGGCTTCTTCGTATTTACCATCCTTGTTCCTATGTTTATCATCCCAACGTCTGTGATTGTTGTTTTTAGAGATGTCCACTCTTCTTCACTTGAACTCCCTACTCTGGTATTCACGACCACAGTATCCACAGACTTCGCGATCTTCAAACGCGTCTCATCATTCCTCAGAGCTTTGGTATCCCATTTAATAATCGACAGGTGCTTTCGAACGGTTCTCTTAAACTTAAACCTGCTCTCCATAATTATTAAATTGTGATCTGAGTCTATATCGGCTCCTGGGTACACTATAAAATCTAATATCTGATTTGCGGCGATCTTTTGCATGCACACACATTTTTACAGTTATCTGTGCAGACAAATTGTAACTGCCAGCACACTAAATAAATGCTTTGGTGATATCTTTTAGGTAACTTCCACTGTGTCTCAGCAGCTGAAATTTGGCATGTGGGTTTAGATGACGTCAACTGCAAGTGGCATTAATCTCGTCTATATTCGGCCTGACCTGGAGAGAATAGGTGAGCCAGTTGGTGGTACTTGAGCCCAGAGGGTTCTTTTGTGTGTAGCCCGTTATAAATTATTCGTATGTTATTGTTATTATTATGGGTATAGGTTCATTTTATTTTCATTTATATTTCATTCCAGGTTAAAACATTTCCTTTCATACAACAAAGAGATGGGACCTAAAAATCTATCTGGAAGTGCATTTAAAAAACTAAGAAAAGAAAAGGAAAGAACTGCAGGTCTCCTTTCAGGAGACTTGAAAAATTGCCTAAAACCCAACAAGGAGGTGGACATACGTAACGCTGCAACAGATCAAGATGAGAGTAACGCCGATTTTGAATCTGATGATACCCGAAAGACATCCACATACAAATGATGACAACCAACCACAAACATCAACTTCCCATCATATAGCCCCACCAGTTTCAGCAAACAACTATGAAGAGTACGAATTTTCCACACATAGTTCTTTAGATGAGGAAGGATCAGCAGTTGGTTGTCATGATTTACCTCCACTAGAAGAAGACTGTTCACCAGAAATAGGTGAAATAGTTTTTAATGATCCAAAAAGAAATGGCCTAGCTATCCATTGGTTACTGATAGTATTCGAATTGTGCTGGTTGAACGCGACTCTGAATTAGTTGACGTTTCAACCTTTAAGTTTCCCGTGTCGGATGGAGATAGACGTTTCGATGGCAAGTGGTTTTACTAAAAGCTCACAAATGGCGAACGTGTGCTACGACAATGATTACTTTATAGCCAGTCTGAAGATTCTCTATTTTGTTTTCCCTGTCTCATCTTTGGGAAGGATCACCGTGGAAAGTCATCTACATTTTCAGATTTTAATAAAGGCTTCAAGGACTGGAAACACTTAAACCTTCTCATTTACATGCACGAAAACTTGTCCAGCCACAAGTTGTGTTGCATGCAGTGGAAAGGTTTGCAAAACCGACTAAAACAAAAGAAAACTGTAGATGATGAAATTCAAGAAAGTACTCAGAAGTAGATAGAGAAGTGGAGGAACATACTGAAAGTAGTCATAGATACAATTATATATTGTGCTAAGAATAATCTATCACTTCGAGGAACAGCAAAGAAAGAAATCACTGGCGAGTCAAGTAGTGGAGTATTTTTAAGCACATTGGAACTAATAAGTCACTATCATCCTAAACTAGGAGGACATATGGCATACGTTAAATCAAATAAAATAGAACTCAGATACTTGTCTCCCAAATTCCAAAATGAGCTCATAACTTTAATTGGAAGTAACGTGAGGCAGAAAATCTTGAATGGAATAAAAAATGAAAAATACTTTTCGATCGTCTTTGACAGCACACCAGAGAGGCTTCATATTGAGCAAGTTATTAGATTTGTTGACTTGTCAGATGGGAAGTGTCAAGTTAAAGTTCCATTGACTTTATCAACACTAATGAAAAAAGAGGTGAAGCCATTTCATTGGACATTCTTAAAATACTTAAAGAAGATGGGCTAAGTATTGATACTTGCAAAGGTGAGGGTTATGATAATGGCAGCAGCTCAGATCCTCAAACAAAATTATAGTGCTTGGTTTGTACCAAGTGCTGCACATAGTTTAAACTTTATCGGACCGCATGTTGCCGCTGTTTCGCCTCTAATGATTACTTTTTTTTTTTGAACAGTTCAAAAGATATTTACTTTCTTCAGTGGCAGTGGAAGGTGGCAAGCTGTGTTAAGTAACTTCGACATTACATTGAAGGGACATTGTGACACTAGGTGGTCAACCAAACGAAGAGCAGTCACCGCTTTAAAAAGAACACTGAACGAACAGGATGCAAGTCAGGAGGAAATGTCTGACATTAACCTAGACAAATGGAACCTGGGAACGCCAGTGGGGGCTCAAGGACTCATCAAGCAAATCGACTTCAAATTCCATTGTCTTTTGCATCTGTGGGAAAGGATTCTAGTCTCGATTGATAAAGTCAGCAAGTTACTTTAGAAAGAGACTGTTGCAGTCGACAAGGCTAGAAAAATGATAAAGGGATTGTCAAATACGATTCAGGAAATCCAAGATGAAGGCATTGGTCCAGCAATCGACTATGCAACAAAGCAGCTCAAGAAATCGGTATCGATGATAATTTTGCTGAAAAAAGACGGAAGATCATAAGCCAACGTCTTTCAGATTCAAACAAACAAATGCATGATGACTATCTCGACTCAAAACAGGAGCTTCAGAGGGAAATAAATTTGGTTTATGATCAAATCCTGACAGACCTCACTAAGAGGTATGAGGCAATGGCTTCAATATCTTCAGAATTTTATTTTCTAACGGGAGAAGCTCTAAAAAAAAAGCCAATTCATGTTCTTCTTAAACATGCTGCAGATTTTGGGATTAAATATTCACTTGATGTGGATGTACTTGAGCTGTCACAAGAATTGGAAATTTCTCGAATGCAAGCTAAGAACTCATTAACGATGTTGAAAAAGCAACACCATCTGACATTCTTAAAAAGATTCAAGAGCTTTCTTTAGAAGATATATATCCGAATATCCAAATAGCTCTTAGAATTTACTTAAAACCCCTGTTACGGTGGCCTCTTATGAGCGAAGCTTCAGTAAAATAAAGCCCATCAAGAATTATTTAAGATCATCCATGGGACAGGAACGGTTGTCAAATTTAGCCATTTTATCGATTGAACATGAAGAGGTAGCGAAACTTAACTTAGAGGAATTAATTGATAATTTTGCGAAAATCAAAGCCAGGAAAGTAGCATTTAAGTAGATTAACTGAGCTTAATAACAGCGTTAAGTTAAATTTGATATAGATATTCCTAGCAATTCAATGTATTTTGAAACAGACTTTGTAAAATATAACGAGTTTTTGCTTTTAAATGTGTGTTTCTGTTTCTTAATCCTTCAAAACACCTTTGATTCTGGGCTGTAAATTAGTTTAGTTCTGTCTTAAATTTTTGTAAGTTAACAATACTGAATTTATATATTTGCCAAGAAACGCCTTCACATTTTTTTTGGGACAAGGGAAAATATCAATCTCTCTTTATTGATAAGGGGATGCATTCTTTGCTTCCTGGGAGGTTCTTTAGAGGGCGCCATTTTAAATTCTTGCCAGGGGCGCCACATACCTAAGGTACACCACTGTCTTGAAGACAGAAAGATCGCAGAAAAAACATAAGTACACGCACCATATGTAGTCTTCACAGTACTAAATGTTTCCCATGAGGCTGACGGTCATACATTGTGGCCACACGCTGCCCTGGTACGCGACCAGAGCACCCTCGCGGACTGTGGACACTCTTCAAAGTTGTATACAAAGGCTGAGCTGGTTCCCCTCGGCACAAAGGCGATACTGTTTCCGGCCCTGAACTGCTTGCTTGCTTGCTGCCATGGTCTCTACTACCACCGCCAGACACTGGAATTAGAATGCTCACTTCGGTTTATTGGATGTATTTTAGGAAAGAATGGGTCACCTGTAAAGGAGATCGCAAATAGGACTCTTGTGCAACCTATTTTTGAGTCGTGCTCGAGTGTTTTTGATCTATACCAGGTCGGATCGAAGGAAGATATCGAAATAGTTCAGAGGCGGGCAGTTAGATCTGTTACCGGTATGTTCGAACAACATGTAAATGTTCCATAGATTTTTCAGGAACTGAAATGGAAATGCCTGCAAAGAAGGAGCGTTCTTTTCTCGCAACACTAATGAGAAAACTTAGATAGTAGGCATCTGATACTGACTGCCGGACGATATTACTGTTGCCAACATGCACTGCATGTAGGGACCACAAAGTTAAGATACGAGAAATTAGGGCTCATACGGATATATTTAGACAATCGTGTTCCCGTCGCTCTGTTTGCGAGTGGAACAGAAAAGGAAGTGACAAGTAGTGGTGCAGGGTGCCTTCGACACGCACCGTATGGTTTCTTGCGGAGTATCTATGTAGATGTAAAGGTAGGTGTCGTGCCCTTTTTCGCAAGGTTATGCCCGTCGTATTCACCTTCTGAAAAAGGCCGATTCTCATTAGCTGTTCAACACCAATCTATAAACTTGGTTTCACGTCCGTTGAGCCCACTTTCGTCCCCTTCAGTGTGCAGATGTAAATGTAGGTGTCGTGCCCTTTTTCACAAGATTATGCCCGTCGCCTTCGCGTTCTGAAAAAGACCGATTCTCATTAGCTCTTCAACATCAATCTATACACTTGGTTTTACGTCCGTTGAGCCCACTTTCGTCCCCTTCAGTGTGCAGTTAATATCTTCTTCAGTACCCCCGTATCATCCACAATGTATAACTGCCAAATAACACAGCCAGATGAAAATGGAGCATTCATAGAAAAAGTTGCTACAGTTTAGTACAGGAAGTAACCGAAAGGAATATGCAATGAGACGAACTGAAATGACACTTTTATTCAAAGACAATAATGATACTTAAATTATCACAATTCATGATGGGCGCTTGGACACTACAAACAGCGGGAAATAGTTCGTAATAGGGTGTGTGACCACCATGTACGGAAGTGCATGCTGTGCAACATGCTCTCACACTGCCCACAAGTCCGGCAAGGAGTTCTTGTGTTAGGACGTTCCATTCCTCTAGCAGTGCATTTGACAAATTCTGGATGCTCGTTGGTGCATGTGAATGTGCTGCAGTATGTCTTACCAACAGATCCTCAGCATTTTCCATGATGGTTCCATGGACATTACAAAAGGTGGGGCCGCGCAGGACTAGCCGAACTGTGCGGCTGATCCCGGCGGAGGTTCGAGTCCTCCCTTGGACATGGGTGTGAGTGTTTGTTCTTAGGATAATTTAGGTTAAGTAGTGTGTAAGCTTAGGGACTATTGATCTTAGCAGTTAAGTCCCATAATGTTTCAGACACATTTGAACATTTGAACGATAGGTGGGACTTGGTCCTTAAAAGGGTGTATGATCTCTGTGGTTAACGATGCGCTTTCTGCAACACAATCCCATGCTGGCCACAAGGTTGACGAGGTTGGTAAGGATGTCGTGTGGTAGAACGTTCCTTTCCTCCACCTCCGATATTGACACCAGGGTGAATGGTCGTCGGTTTGTGTGGGTATGCTGCAATGCATCTGCCGAACGCATCCCACACATGCTCGAGGGGATTTACGTCAGGGGAACGAGCAAGTCTGTCCAATTGCAGAATATCCTCTCGTTCATGGAGCTTCTCCTTCTGTGCTGTTCATTCGCAAAAATGAGATCAGTACCCAATGCACCCCTGAAAGAAACACAAGGGAAAGAAGTACAGCATCCTAATAATGCTGACTGGTGAGTGTCCCATGTCCAATGATTTGCAGGTCAGTAGGCCATGCAACCATATGCCCCTGCACCCAATACCACTTGAACCACCAAAACTATCACGATCCATAATATTACGTGTCTTACCTGTTACCATTTGAGGGTACATCTAGAACTGTCAAACATGATTGTTTTGGTGATGCTGGTGTTATGGTATATGGAGGCATAATGTTTTCTGGGCATACTCACCTCCAGTCTTTGAACATAGTACACTCACTGGTGAATGTTATTGTGACACTGATTGTAAAATGTAAACTTTCACGGCTGGAAATGTCGCAGTTAATAAAATGTTCTGGGCAATTGTGCTATGGTCAAATGGATGTCATATTAATATCTAATGTTTCGTCCCCATCTGAGGAGGACGTTCCCAAAGGGTATCGTCGCTTCTTTGGATGTCCGATTCACGTCCTGGCTCGTTACTGACTAGAGCAAAATTCCGCTTCCATGTGTTTCTGCGCAGTGGCGTGGTGGCACAGGTTTCAAACGCGTGACCACAATTGGCCGTTTCGACAGCCGTCGTCCGCTACTCTTATCACCCCATTGTGGAAGACTGATACACATCTTCTTTGTCTCTAGACTCCAGGTGTCGCTCAATTTCATGCTTTCCTCCTTCCTATTGAAGTTCTGGGGATGCTTTACAATACCTATTTCCTCTCGGCATAACCTTTCATGGCAACCGATTGTGGCTGCTAGTAATTGAGTTCTATCAAAATGAATATGGTAGTCTCCTGGCTGCAAAACATGTTCCCCAACCGCTGATCTGTCAGTCTCCTCTCTCCTCTGCAATTGCCCTTCTGGTCAACTAGTCGTTTTTTGACCGCTCGTTTTGTAGTATTCACGTATACCTTCCCACAACTATACGGAATCTCATAAATTCCTGATTTTTCCAGCAGCTGGCGAGCATACTTGGCCTATTTTAGGTGAATATCTATCTTTTGCGCAGGTTTCTACATTACTGCGAATTTCCGCATTTTCAAGACATTTCCTATGCAGTCAGTAACGTCCTTAATAAAAGGCAGGAAAATATTCGATTTCACAGGCGCTTGAGTATCGCTATGATTTCTAAGCGGTGGTCTGTATGCTCTTTCCACTTCAACGAACGAATAACCATTCTTGAGCGATACATTGGTGAGATGTTTTAATTTCCAGTTCGAAGATGTTCCATGCTCTATTCGCCAATGTTTTTATTATGCCTCGCTTTTGCTGTGGGTGATAACAGTCTGTGTGTATAGGTTTTTGGTGAACCGCAAGGCCCAAGATACGATCTTCTTTCTTGAAAACTAGCACATCAAGAAGACACCATCTTCCGCCTGCCTTCTCCACAACGGCAAACTGAATCTTCGGATTGATTCCATTGAGATACTTGCGAAAACGATCCAGTTTCTCCCAGTCCAGCCACTGTACACCACTTTGGGAAGTGACCACAGTCCACAGAAGGTGCTCTGATCGGGCAGCATGTGCAGCGGTCATTAACTCGTGTCCGTTGGCCACTATGTATGACTGCTGCTCTAGTGGGAAACATTTAATGCTGTGAGGACTGTATATGGAGTGCATGCTTATGTTTTATTTTTTTTTTTTGGTAAATGTTTGTCTTTGCGGTAGATTTGTATAAGTGTCTGGTGGTCGACAGCTATATGCAGGATGCATAAGTGATGATTATGTATGGTGCAGGATACGAATTGTGTTTACTACATCAATATGGATGTGGTGGTATAGCCCGGATGTAGATCGATTTCACACTGAAAAAATTAAGTTTTCGCAGCCAGTAGCAGAGCAGTGTATTTGAGGAAGTATCTTTTCCTATAGTTTCCATATTTCATGATCCGTAGACCTCTTTTGCAGGGCTTAACTGCATTGCAATATGACAGCTATATGTTTTTTTTTGGATCTGTGCAAAATAATTTTTTCACAGAAAGTCTCTTCAATTTGTCCGTCTGCAGAATATGGTAGACATTGCTCCCATACCGACAGCAGCAGCAGTTTGACATGTAAACTCAGGAAGAACCAATCAAAATGCTCCATTGAAAAGAAATTCCATGACGTCAGAGAGTCCTTTGTGCGGGACATAGGAGAATCTACAGAGTGGTTCGAACAAGATGGGGGCAAGGTATCTATAGAAAGTTCTGTGACGTCTGAGGATCAAGTGATGTTTTCTTTGATCCAGTGTTTAGAGACAAGTCCTAGCAGACTATCCACCTCTGTTTCGGCCACGTGGAAAAATGACCCTCAGCCACCATTGTGGCTTTAGAGTATCTCCAGACAAACAGCTCCAGGACATCGAAAAGTCGCTGAAAATTCCATCCGTTTTTCTCATCTATAGGACAGTCTTCCGAATTCTATCAGTGTAATTGTTCTGATTTTCCCGTCTGTGCTTAGGCACCAGTGTGTGCTTCGAGAAGGGAGGAAAATAGCGCCCCTGACTGCAGTAGCAAATGTAAACTAAGCCCACTTGTCGGTCCTGAAAAGTGATGAATACCACAGCAGCCATAGGACTCAGAAATTTTTCTCTCTTTGGTAGTGCCTTGAAACAAACAGCTTAAACTCGAAAAGTGGTGAATGTCCTATTTAGAGTTACAGAGATATTTCGACTCACAAATATCGCCGTTTTGCCGTATAAGATCAGATATTATAGCTGATATCGGGATCAGCTTCCCATAGAAGCGTGTGAAGTGTCTCAGGGGTTGTTTCCCAAGTGTGCTGCAATCTTTCTAGAGTCACTATTCAAGCGTGGCGGTGTACGCCGTAAAATTGAGACAAACTTCTGCGCAGCGATCTTTTTGAAAGTGTATTTAGAGAGAAATTCAGTTGGATTTAGTAACTACTGAAGAAGCTTGTGAGCAAAGGTAGGAATGTTTCCCACAAAAGCACGTGAAGTGGCTCTGGGATCGTTTCACAAGTGCGCCGTGGTATTTTCGGAGTCTTTGTTGAAGTGTGGCCGCAGGTATTCCTAGGAATTAAACTTGTAATTGTTTAAATATTCTTGCGTCATCTGCAAGGCTCTCTCTCTCTCTCTCTCTCTCTCTCTCTCTCTTCTTATGCAGTGGTACGTTTAGTTAATGTGACGTCTTCAAATTACGTAACCGTATTCCGTATATTGCTTTAACACCAGATATAATAACTACCGAGCCAGTACGTGTTCAACAACAAAGAGTATCCATGCACTGGGGATGGGAAGCAGGAGGGCTGTAGGTATTTCCAACACAACAGAGAGTGCTTACCATGTGTCCCTGCAGCTGACGTGAGGTGTGCCGTGAGCGCGGCTCGCATTCCGTTGAGTCTCCAAGCTGGTTGGAAGAGCCCATGTGCTGGAGTGGATGAACGTCTTGCCTCTTGGACTTCGGAGAACTGCCTGGACTTTTATTGAATGATCTACTGTTACAACACACGCATTTATCAGCTTGAGTTGCAAAGTGTAACGTAGTCCCATCATGCTGTATCTTCATTATTTGATGAAGTGTATTGGTCTTCGCCAAGTATCTTTGCTATCGATACAGTCCTCAGATGCATGGTTACAACTAACACGCCCATTAAACTCCCCCTTCTCCAGCACAGACATCTCGTCCACTGAACACAGTAAACAATTATGTCTGTCCTCCCAGTTTAGCAGCTAGAAACAGACTTAGTCCTTTTCGCACCATTTTTTTCCCAGACAGCCATCTTGGATTATGTAACAGGAGGGGAGAAGGGAAGGGCCAACAGTGTCCTCTGATGGCAGTGTTGTGAACTAGGTCAGTTGGATTCTGGAACTCATTGTGAGCATACTGAACGGAACTACTGTCTATGACAACTCAAATAGTTTAAATAAACAATCTATACAAAATAAAGCTTACATCCATCCTGTCTGGCAGCACAGCACAGACTGAGTCCTTTTCCCACCAGTTTCCAAATGGGGGAGGGAGGGGAGAAATGAATGCAAAATAAATACTTACATCCATCCTGTCTGGCAGGCAGCATAGAATGAGTCCTTTTCCCGTCAATTTCCAGAGGGAGGAGGGAGGGGGGGTTATATTTGTGGAGGTAGCTCAATTGTCCTAGTTTTCCGCCAAAATTTGAACTTCCCGCCATGATCTCATTGCTGCAGCGCCACATCTATGGCCGCCATCTTGGATCGTCGACCTTGAATAAATTTTGCAACAATGCAACGTGGGTTGGTGTCTACTTTGCCTCACTAGTGAAAGATAGGGATTGCATCTCTTGACGTCACTGTCTGGAAACAACTGAAATCTGTGTCGGCCACAGTGGACTAACTTCAGGCTAGTTACGTTGGAAGCAGGGCACACAGGCACTTGAGGCGAAAGCTATGGCTGCTCTGGGACCACTGATCTCGCAGCGCCTCCAGATTTGCTCGTCCTGGCAGGTCTACATTCACTTAAATGTGGATGGCAAACAGTGACAAGGTCGGTAATCTCTGAACGGAAAGTGTAAGATGGTATTGGGTGCATGCCTGTCCCCTTACGTCTTAAAAATAGGTTTGAGGCCACGCCCATTGCTGAAAGTATATCTTAACCAGCATCAGACACCTTATCTGCTGGAACTGGGGCCGATCTCCCTAATAAGTTTAAACCAGTGCAGTGGGTAAATTTAGTCAGTGTAAGCTCCAACGTTTGGTGGGTGATACAGCCTTTCGCGTAATAGCAGGCTCATTCGTAAGGAGACCAGTGTCCATTCTGTAAACTTATTGGGGGATCGCGTCGGAGACGTGGAGAAGGATTTGCTGACGGTTCTCGGGGACATTGGCTTTACCTACCCACCAGAAATGGCGTTTGCCGCCTGAATTAGGAGGCCATCCTCACTTTCTACATGTGTGGCTGGCTTCTTTGGTGAAGACAACAAGCCTCGCAGATTGGGTAGTAACTGAGCTTTTGATGTCCAGCATCGTTCCCAGATCAGGTTTGGAGAAGACTTTGAAGGCTTAAACCAGAGGCTGAGATGATTCTGCGACGATCTTGGTTATAGATTTCTCGACCTCTGTTACTGTAGGACTGGCCTTGGTAGCTCATGGGTGTACCACGCACAGGAAGTATTTACTAGTGTAGTAGAATGCATGTGACGTGGATATGTGGTTCTTTTTAGGATAGGGAAATCCACCCATAAATGTTCTGATTTCAGAGACGGAAGAATAGCAGTGCCAATAATTACAGAGAGAAGTATTCATCACGACAAATCGGAGAAGAGACCTTGTCTATAGCGTCAGTTAACTGCAGGACCGTCCATGGAAAAGTGCCAGAACCAGCCTCGCTTATAAACGCTAATAATACTCAAATAGCACTAATGACAGAATGCTGACCGAAACCAGGTATTAATATCAGTGAAAACCTAAAGACCAATTGGAATGCATATCACAAAGATAAGCTGGACGCCGGTGGTGGAAGCGTTTTTATGGTCGTAAATGACACCATAACATCTAGTGGGGATAGTACAGATTCCGAATGCGAAATAATGTGGGTAAAGGTAAGAGTTAAAGGTGGATAAAACATCTTATTTGGATGACTTTATAAACTCTCTGGCTCAGGAGAAGTAGCGGAACATTTCAGAGGAAACCTGGAGAACGTTGTGAGTACATTTCCTGTCATTTTGTATACTATTAAATTGAAATTTCAAATTATCTGCAATAAACTGGGCAACTGAAGTGATTATGATTTGTATTATGGACAGGGAATCACGTTAGATTGTTCTGAATGCCTTATCCGAAAATTACCTTGAGCATTTAATTTTAGGACCAACTTGTGCGGGAAACGTATCAGATCATCTAGTAACGAACATGTCAGAACTTTTCGACTCAGCGTAAAGAAGGGAATCATTGATTATGAGGCCATTATAGCATCACTGACCACGAGTGTCAATAGGAATATAAAGGGAGGTGGGGTGGTATTTCTGCTTAGTAAGTGCGGCAAGAAGCAGAATTACGACATTTTTGCAGTGAACATCAAGTAATCATCTTTGACGCTGAAAACGTTGAGTATTAACGGTTAAAGTTCCACAGAATTGTACAATACGCCAGAGACGAGTATGAGCCGAGCAAAGTTGTGGGAGATGGGAAAGACCCGCTGTGGTTCAACAGCGATGTTATAAAACTTCTCTGAAAGCACAGGAAGCTTCACAGGGGGTGTAAACGTGGCCAGAAAAGTGAAAGGAGCCAAAATACGCCTAAGCTGAGCCATGTGTAAAGCGTTTGACGACTTCTAAACTAAATTTTATCTACCGATCTTCCAGCAAATCTTAAGAAGGTTCAGCCTTATGTTAAAGCCGTAAACGGATCGAAGCCATCTGACCAGGCACTCAGTGACCATAACGGCACTGACACGGGGAAGGCCAAAATTCAAATCATCGCCCAAACGTGAAAGTTATAGATATTGAAATAAGTGACTACAGGATAGAAAATCAATTAAAATCACGTAACAGCCTAAAGGGGGCTGGGCCCGATGGGATAAATACACGATTCTACATAGAGAAGACCTAGGAAATTGTTCTTCTTCTAGGAGCCGTCTACTATAGGACGCCCTCGGAACAAAGCGGTCCAAGTGAATGAACCATTCATCAGGTCATTCATTTTTTCAAGGCGGTTAGTCGAACAGACACAATTTTAGGACTATATCGCTCAAGTCACCGAGCGAGGTGGTGCAGTGGTTAGCACACTGGACTTGCATTCTGGAGGGCGACGGCTCATACCCGAGTGCGCACATCCAAATTTAGGTTTTCCAAAAATGCCGGGATGGTTCCTTTGGAAGGAAGCGATCCGAGATCGTGCTCCGTCTCTAATGACCACGATGTCGGGTGGGAAGGGGGGGGGGGGGGCGAGGGAGGGACGTTAAATCCAATCTTCCTTCTTCCCTTCACTAACGTGAGTCTGTTGTAGAATTTTGGAACACGTTCTGCGCTCGCTTATTAAAATGTTTCATACCGATAATCAACATGAATTCCGCAAATAACGATCGTGTGAACTCCACCTCGCTCTGTTTGTTCACGAGACACTGAAGGCCGTAGATATTGGCACCCAGGCTGCTGCTATTTTCCATGACTTCCGTAAGACGTCTGATCAGTTCCCCATTGCCACCTAATGAAAAAAAATACGTTTGTATCGAATATCAAAACAGCTTTCTGGGTTGGTTTCAATGTTCCTTGGAAATAGAATGCAACGTGCCATTCGTAACAGAGAGAAAACTTCAGGCGTAAAAGTAACTGGGCATACCCAAGGAAACTGTTATAGGACTGTTTCTGTTTACAATACACATATGTCGTGTCAGGAGCTCCACCAAACTATTTGCTGATGATGCTGTCGTATAAGATTTTCTTGTTGCATGCGAAGATTGTTTTGTGCAGGGTATGAATGATGAGTGTAAAATGAAATTTGCGAAAAGATTGCTAGAAAGTTCTGCTCAGACATGAACAAATCAAAATTCTACCAACTTGTATCGTATAATGTTTTCAAATGGGTAGTGGAGCCTAGCAAAACAGAGCAGGCTGCAAAACCAAGTCCTTAATGTACAGGTGAGGCAGATTTACAAAGAGGGAGTTTTGCGCGGAGGAACTGAGAAAGTTTGTGCACTTGGATAGGTCGGTGAGGTTACTGACTGAGATATCCACATGAAAAAGAAGGGTACCAAAAACAATACACTGGGAGCTAGTATGTTGTTCAACCAATTCAGTGGAAAGCTGTGGATTTAACGAAAAAGGTGGATCAGACAGTGTGCCATAGACCCAACTGGAGACGTAATAATAAAGATGAAAGCAATCAGAGATAGCAGGAATGATAGCAATTGGTACAATAATCAGCAGGGTTATCACACAAGTAGGAAGCAGGATATGAATTCGAGAGGGAATATAGAAAGATTTAATAAAAGCAACTTGAGCCAGATAGGTCAATGCCAAAATCGTCCCACGTGAAAAGTGCAAGTGTTCTGGACTTGAAAGAGGAGAACAGCAGGGACAGAATTTGGGAAACTAAAATCTCTTCCAATTGGGGTCCGATATGGAGCAATGAATAACGAAACAAGCAGGACGAGGGAAGGGTAACGTAATACTGGCACTGTCGTGAATGACAGTAGTAAGCAGCGATTTGCAATCTAACACAGTTATTTATTTGCGTGTCACAGGACATACATAACGAAGGAGTTTACAACAAGTCATATCTTGAGATCAATATTAGCAAATCACGGCCATAAATGTCTTAGTAGATCAATCTCCAACATCCTCCACACCCTAATCGGCCTTTAGAGGGTGGGAGGTGACCAACGGAAGTGGCCGTAGTATCTGCTGTCTTCCTCCCAGCATCCTACTAACCAAGACACCCCCCCCCTCCTCCTTTTCTGTCCGCAGCTCTTCGTCTAGTGGCTAGCTTTGCTGCCTCTAGATCACGGGGTCTCGGGTTCGATTCCCGGACAGCTTGGGGATTTTTCTCTGCCTAGGGGCTGGGTGTTTTCCTTGTCCTCGTCATTTCATCATCGTCATCATTATCATTCGTGACAGCTGCTAGACTGGATTGATTTAAAAACTAGACTGTGTAAAACTTGGGACTTCGTACGGGCGCTGATGACCGCGCAGTTGAGCGACCCACAAACCAAACATCATCATCATCACCAAGCCCCCGTGGTGATACTAACTTTCTAATTATTCGGTTTCTGGTTGAGGGAGCGATCGATCTCTGACGGGGACAGTGACGAGTCTTCTGAAGCGATGTGACCCATGGAGGAGTATCGGATGTCGTTGCTCAAAGACGAGGCTTGCAAATCTGAATCTACCTCCCAGACGGAGGAGTCCATCTTCAATGAATAGATGAAAAGTCCAATTTTAGAGTCTTTCGGGATAGGTTTGTCATTTTGGAGTGCGTGGATTTCTGCGAGAAAAATTGACATTGGACTATTTTTATCCAATTACGTGGGAGAATTTGCGAGAACGACTGCTGTAACTCTCCAGCAAGTTTATCTTTTTAGCGAATCTTACGTATGAAGCGAAGGATCTAGTCTGCAGTAGGAAGTGAATTTGGAAATGTCTATGAGGCTCGGAGATACAGTAAATGCCATTACATGTCTTGCATTCCTTCTCTCTTCCGGAGGATCACGATGTTTATTTGGAGTACCAGATGGCCAAAATTCTTCTGGGTGTGTAAACCATGGGAGTCCTTTCAACAAAATTGCACAGATTGTATTTGATTGCCAGGAAGACCCTGTGATAGGTGATCCGCTTGGTTATCTTCTCCAGTTCAATGTGTCCACTTACTGGGCAACGTATATGCTTAAATCTCTGTCACTCTGTTACAGATGGAAATCTTCTAGCATCAGTATGGATCCAGCCTAAGGCAACTTTGACGTCATCTCAGCGTCTGGTTTAAGCCTTGTGAAACGATCCCAGAGACACTTCATGTGCTTTTGTGGGAAACATCCCTACCTTTGCGCACAAGCTTCTTCAGGAGTTACTAAACCCAACTGAATTTGTCTCTAAATACACTTTCAAAAAGATATCTTATACGCTAAAACGGCGATATTTGTGAGTCGAAATACATATCTCTGTAGCTCTAAACAGGACATTCACCACTTTTCGAGTTTAAGCTGTTTTTTCAAGGCACTACCAAAGAGAGAAAAATTTCTGAGTCCTATGGCTGCTGTGGTATTCATCACTTTTCAGGACCGACAAGTGGGCTTAGTTTACATTTGCTACTGCAGTCAGGGGCGCTATTTTCCTCCCTTCTCGAAACACACACTGGTGTCTAAGCACAGACGGGAAAATCAGAACAATTACACTGCTAGAATTTGGAAGACTGTCCTATAGATGAGAAAAACGGATGGAATTTTCAGTGACTTTTCGATGTCCTGCAGCTGTTTGTCTGGAGATGCTCTAAAGCCACAATGGTGGTTCAGGCTCATTATCGCAAGTGGCCGAAACAGAGGTGGATAGTCTGCTAGGACTTGTCTTGAATGGAGCATTTTGATTGGTTCTTCCTGAGTTTACATGTCAAACTGCTGCTGCTGCCGGTATGGGAGCACTGTCTGCCATTTTCTGCAGACGGACAAATTAAAGAGACTTTCTGTGAAAAAATTATTTTGTACATATCGAAAAAAAGAACATATAGCTGTCATATTGCAATGCAGTTAAGCCCTGCAAAAGAGGTCTACGGATCATGAAATATGGAAACTATAGGAAAAGACACTTCCTCAAATAAACTGCTCTGCTACTGGCTGCGAAAGCTTAAATTTTTCAGTGTGAAATCGATCTACAACCGGGTTATATCACCACACCCATATTGATGTAGTAAACACAATTCGTATCCTGCACCATACAAAATCATCACTTCTGCACCCTGCATATAGCTGTCGACCACCAGACACTCATACATATCTACCGCAAAGACAAACAATCCCCCCCCCCCCCCCCCCCAAAAAAAAAAATAAGCATGAAGTGGAAAGAGCATAAAGACCACCGCTTAGAAATCATAGCGATACTCGAGCGCCTGTTAAATCGAATATTTGCCTGCCTTTCATTAAGGACGTTACTGACTGCATAGGAAAAGTCTTGAAAATGAGGAAATTCACAGTAATGTAGAAACCTGCGCAAAAGATAGATATTCACCTAAAATAGGCCAAGTATGCTCGCCAGATGCTGGAAAAATCAGGAATTTATGAGATTCCGTATAGTTGTGGGAAGGTATACGTGAATACTACAAAACGAGCGGTCAAAAAACGACTAGTTGACCAGAAGGGCAATTGCAGAGGAGAGAGGAGACTGACAGATCAGCGGTTGGGGAACATGTTTTGCGGCCAGGAGACTACCATATTCATTTTGATAGAACTCAATTACTAGCAGCCACAATCGGTTGCCATGAAAGGTTATGCCGAGAGGAAATAGATATTGTAAAGCATCCCCAGAACTTCAATAGGAAGAGGGAAAGGATGAAATTGAGCGACTCCTGGAGTCTAGAGACAAAGAAGATGTGTACCTGTCTTCGATAATGGGGTGATAAGAGTAGCGGACGACGGCTGTCGAAACGGCCAATTGTGGTCACGCGTTTGAAACCTGTGCCTCCACGCCACTGCGCAAAAACACAAGGAAGCGGAATTTTGCTGTAGTCAGTAGCGAGCCAGGATGTGAATCGGACATCCAAAGAAGCGACGATACCCTTTGAGAATGTCCTCCTCAGATGGGGACGAAACATTGGATATTAATATGACATCCATTTGACCATAGCACAGTTGCCCAGGACATTTTATTAACTGTGACATTTCCAGCCGTGAAAGTTTACATTTTACAATCAGTGTCACAATAACATTTACCAGTGAGCGTACTATGTTCAAAGACTGGAGGTGAGTATGCCCAGAAAACATTATGCCTCCATATATTATAACACCAGCATCACCAAAACAATCATGTTTGACAGTTCTAGATGTACCCTCAAATGGGAACAGGTAAGACACGTAATATTATGGATCATGATAGGTTTGGTGGTTCAAGTGATATGGGGTGCAGGGGCATATGGTTGCATGGCCTACTGACCCGCAAATCGTTGGACATGGGACACTCACCAGTTAGCATTATTAGGATGCTGTACTCCTTTCCCTTGTGTTTCTTTCAGGGGTGCGTTCGGTACTGATCTCATTTTTGCGAATGAACAGCGCAGAAGGAGGAGCTCCATGGACGAGAGGATATTCTGCAAATGGACAGACTTACTCGTTCCCCTGACGTAAATCCCCTCGAGCATGTGTGGGATGCGTTCGGCAGATGCATTGCAGCATACCCACACAAACCGACGACCATTCACCCTGGTGTCAATATCGGAGGTGGAGGAAAGGAACGTTCTACCACACGACATCCTTACCAACCTCGTCAACCTTGTGGCCAGCATGGGATTGTGTTGCAGAAAGCGCATCGTTAACCACAGAGATCATACACCCTTATAAGGACCAAGTCCCACCTTTTGTTCAAATGTTCAAATGTGTCTGAAACCTTATGGGACTTAACTGCTAAGATCAATAGTCCCTAAGCTTACACACTACTTAACCTAAATTATCCGAAGAACAAACACACACACACCCATGTCCAAGGGAGGACTCGAACCTCCGCCGGGATCAGCCGCACAGTTCGGCTAGTCCTGCGCGGCCCCACCTTTTGTAATGTCCATGGAACCATCATGGAAAATGCTGAGGATCTGTTGGTAAGACATATTGCAGCACATTCACATGCACCAACGAGCATCCAGAATTTGTCAAATGCACTGCTAGAGGGATGGAACGTCCTAAGACAAGAACTCCTTGCCGGACTTGTGGGCAGTGTGAGAGCATGTTGCACAGCATGCACTTCCGTACATGGTGGTCACACACCCTATTACGAACTATTTCCCGCTGTTTGTAGTGTCCAAGTGCCCATCATGAATTGTGATAATTTAAGTATCATTATTGTCTTTGAATAAAAGTGTCATTTCAGTTCGTCTCATTGCATATTCCTTTCGGTTACTTCCTGTACTAAACTGTAGCAACTTTTTCTATGAATGCTCCATTTTCATCTAGTTGTGTTATTTGGTAGTTATACATTGTGGGAGAGTTACTTTCGTCCTTAAAGTTTGCACAGCATTCTATATTTGGCTGCGAATTTCAAATGGTTGTGCAGTGAAACATTCGGAATTAATCATGACCCAGAGCATTAATACCTCTTATGAAATTAAACTGTGACAAGTGCCAACGAATCTGTCTTGTGGAACCTATCTCGCACCACTAAATTAATCATCTATAAGACTTCTTCTGTCACTTGCCTCAGAAGCTTGCCCACCGGCAGTAACGTACTAGAGGCCTTTGAGCGGGCAGAACTTCAGGGAGTTGTCGGTTCGTACACAGTAGGAGGAAGGGGAAAAAAACGAAACAGCAGTGAACTTTATACCCTCTGTTAACACCCACCCATCAGAAAAATATTAAAGTCATTAAGACTACGATGACGTGGGTAGGTGTCACTGATGGATGTTACGGAGGTACTGAAGAAGATATTCACTGCACACTGAAGGGGACGAACGTGGGCTCAACGGACGTAAAAGCAAGTGTATACACTCCTGGAAATTGAAATAAGAACACCGTGAATTCATTGTCCCAGGAAGGGGAAACTTTATTGACACATTCCTGGGGTCATATACATCACATGATCACACTGACAGAACCACAGGCACATAGACACAGGCAACAGAGCATGCACAATGTCGGCACTACTACAGTATATATCCACCTTTCGCAGCAATGCAGGCTGCTATTCTCCCATGGAGACGATCGTAGAGATGTTGGATGTAGTCCTGTGGAACGGCTTGCTATGCCATTTCCACCTGGCGCCTCAGTTCGACCAGCGTTCGTGCTGGACGTGCAGACCGCGTGAGACGACGCTTCATCCAGTCCCAAACATGCTCAATGCGGGACAGATCCGGAGATCTTGCTGGCCAGGGTAGTTGACTTACACCTTCTAGAGCACGTTGGGTGGCGCGGGATACATGCGGACGTGCATTGTCCTGTTGGAACAGCAAGTTCCCTTGCCGGTCTAGGAATGGTAGAACGATGGGTTCGATGACGGTTTGGATGTACCATGCACTATTCAGTGTCCCCTCGACGATCACCAGAGGTGTACGGCCAGTGTAGGAGATCGCTCCCCACACCATGATGCCGGGTGTTGGCCCTGTGTGCCTCGGTCGTATGCAGTCCTGATTGTAGCGCTCACCTGCACGGCGCCAAACACGCATACGACCATCATTGGCACCAAGGCAGAAGCGACTCTCATCGCTGAAGACGACACGTCTCCATTCGTCCCTCCATTCACGCCTGTCGCGACACCACTGGAGGCGGGCTGCACAATGTTGGGGCGTGAGTGGAAGACGGCCTAACGGTGTGCGCGACCGTAGCCCAGCTTCATGGAGACGGTTGCGAATGGTCCTCGCCGATACCCCAGGAGCAACAGTGTCCGTAATTTGCTGGGAAGTGGCGGTGCGGTCCCCTACGGCACTGCGTAGGATCCTACGGTCTTGGCGTGCATCCGTGCGTCGCTGCGGTCCGGTCCCAGGTCGACGGGCACGTGCACCTTCCGCCGACCACTGGCGACAACATCGATGTCCTGTGGAGACCTCACGCCCCACGTGTTGAGCAATTCGGCGGTACGTCCACCCGGCCTCCCGCATGCCCACTATACGCCCTCGCTCAAAGTCCGTCAACTGCACATACGGTTCACGTCCACGCTGTCGCGGCATGCTACCAGTGTTAAAGACTGCGATGGAGCTCCGTATGCCACAGCAAACTGGCTGACACTGACGGTGGCGGTGCACAAATGATGGGCAGCTAGCGCCATTCGACGGCCAACACCGCGGTTCCTGGTGTGTCCGCTGTGCCTTGCGTGCTATCATTGCTTGTACAGCCCTCTCGCAGTGTCCGGAGCAAGTATGGTGGGTCTGACACACCGGTGTCAATGTGTTCTTTTTTCAATTTCCAGGAGTGTAGATTGATGTTGAAGAGCTAATGAGAATCGGCCTTTTTCGGAACGCGAAGGCGACGGGCATAACCTTGTGAAAAAGGGCACGACACCTACATTTACATCTACATAGATAATCCGCAAGAAACCATACGGTGCCTGTTGAAGGCACCCTGCACCACTACTTGTCACTTCCTTTTCTGTTCCACTGGCAAACAGAGCGACGGGAAAACGATTGTCTAAATATATCCGTATGAGCCCTAATTTCTCGTATCTTATCTTTGTGGTCCCTACATGCAATGCATGTTGGCAACAGTAATATCGTCCGGCAGTCAGCATCAAATGCCTATTATCTAAGTTTTCTCAATAGTGTTTCGAGAAAGAACGTCGCCTTCTCTGTAGGCATTTCCATTTCAGTTCGTGAAAAATCTATGTAACACTTACATGTTGTTCGAACATACCGGGAACAGATCTAACTGCCCGCCTCTGAATTATTTCGATATCTTCCTTCGATCCGATCTGGTATAGATCACAAATACTCAACAATAGGTTGCACAAGAGTCCTATATGCGATCTCCTTTACAGGTGAACCATTCTTTCCTAAAATACATCCAATAAACCGAAGTTGAGCATTCTAATTCCAGCGTCTGGCGGTGGTAGTAGAGACCATGGCAGCAAGCAAGCAAGCAGTTCAGGGCCGGAAACAGTATCGCCTTTGTGCCGAGGGGAACCAGCTCAGCCTTTGTATACAACTTTGAAGAGTGTCCACAGTCCGCGAGGGTGCTCTGGTCGCGTACCAGGGCAGCGTGTGGCCACAATGTATGACCGTCAGCCTCATGGGAAACATTTAGTACTGTGATGACTTCATATGGTGCGTGTGCTTACGTTTTTCTGCGGTCTGTCTGTCTTCAAGACAGTGGTGTACCTTAAGTGTGTGGCGCCCCTGGCAAGAATTTAAAATGGCGCCCTCTAAAGAACCCCCGAGGAAGCAAAGAATGCATCCCCTTATCAATAAAGAGAGATTGATATTTTCCCTTGTCCCCAAAAAAATGTGAAGGCGTTTCTTGGCAAATATATATATTCAGTATTGTTAATTTACAAAAATTTAAGACAGAACGAAACTAATTTACAGCCCAGAATCAAAGGTGTTTTGAAGGATTAAGCAACAGAAACACACATTTAAAAACAAAAACTCGTTATATTTTACAAAGTCTCTTTCAAAATACATTGAATTGCTAGGAATATCTATATCAAATTTAACTTAACGCTGTTATTAAGCTCAGTTAATCTACTTAAATGCTACTTTCCTGGTTTTTTCTCCGCAAAATTATCAATTAATTCCTCTAAGTTAAGTTTCGCTACCTCTTCATGTTCAATCGATAAAATGGCTAAATTTGACAACCGTTCCTGTGCCATGGATGATCTTAAATAATTCTTGATGAGCTTCATTTTACTGAAGCTTCGCTCATAAGAGGCCACCGTAACAGGAGGTGTTAAGTAAATTCTAAGAGCTATTTGGATATTCGGATATACACTCCAGGAAATGGAAAAAAGAACACATTGACACCGGTGTGTCAGACCCACCATACTTGCTCCGGACACTGCGAGAGGGCTGTACAAGCAATGATAGCACGCAAGGCACAGCGGACACACCAGGAACCGCGGTGTTGGCCGTCGAATGGCGCTAGCTGCCCATCATTTGTGCACCGCCGCCGTCAGTGTCAGCCAGTTTGCTGTGGCATACGGAGCTCCATCGCAGTCTTTAACACTGGTAGCATGCCGCGACAGCGTGGACGTGAACCGTATGTGCAGTTGACGGACTTTGAGCGAGGGCGTATAGTGGGCATGCGGGAGGCCGGGTGGACGTACCGCCGAATTGCTCAACACGTGGGGCGTGAGGTCTCCACAGGACATCGATGTTGTCGCCAGTGGTCGGCGGAAGGTGCACGTGCCCGTCGACCTGGGACCGGACCGCAGCGACGCACGGATGCACGCCAAGACCGTAGGATCCTACGCAGTGCCGTAGGGGACCGCACCGCCACTTCCCAGCAAATTACGGACACTGTTGCTCCTGGGGTATCGGCGAGGACCATTCGCAACCGTCTCCATGAAGCTGGGCTACGGTCGCGCACACCGTTAGGCCGTCTTCCACTCACGCCCCAACATTGTGCAGCCCGCCTCCAGTGGTGTCGCGACAGGCGTGAATGGAGGGACGAATGGAGACGTGTCGTCTTCAGCGATGAGAGTCGCTTCTGCCTTGGTGCCAATGATGGTCGTATGCGTGTTTGGCGCCGTGCAGGTGAGCGCTACAATCAGGACTGCATACGACCGAGGCACACAGGGCCAACACCCGGCATCATGGTGTGGGGAGCGATCTCCTACACTGGCCGTACACCTCTGGTGATCGTCGAGGGGACACTGAATAGTGCATGGTACATCCAAACCGTCATCGAACCCATCGTTCTACCATTCCTAGACCGGCAAGGGAACTTGCTGTTCCAACAGGACAATGCACGTCCGCATGTATCCCGCGCCACCCAACGTGCTCTAGAAGGTGTAAGTCAACTACCCTGGCCAGCAAGATCTCCGGATCTGTCCCGCATTGAGCATGTTTGGGACTGGATGAAGCGTCGTCTCACGCGGTCTGCACGTCCAGCACGAACGCTGGTCGAACTGAGGCGCCAGGTGGAAATGGCATAGCAAGCCGTTCCACAGGACTACATCCAACATCTCTACGATCGTCTCCATGGGAGAATAGCAGCCTGCATTGCTGCGAAAGGTGGATATATACTGTACTAGTGCCGACATTGTGCATGCTCTGTTGCCTGTGTCTATGTGCCTGTGGTTCTGTCAGTGTGATCATGTGATGTATATGACCCCAGGAATGTGTCAATAAAGTTTCCCCTTCCTGGGACAATGAATTCACGGTGTTCTTATTTCAATTTCCAGGAGTGTATATCTTCTAAAGAAAGCTCTTGAATCTTTTTAAGAATGTCAAATGGTGTTGCTTTTTCAACATCGTTAATGAGTTCTTTAGCTTGCATTCGAGAAATTTCCAATTCTTGTGACAGCTCAAGTACATCCACATCATGTGAATATTTAATCCCAAAATATGCAGCATGTTTAAGAAGAACATGAATTGGCTCTTTTTTTAGAGCTTCTCCCGTTAGAAAATAAAATTCTGGAGATATTGAAGCCATTGCCTCATACCTCTTAGTGAGTTCTGTCAGAATTTGAACATAAACCAAATTTATTTCCCTCTGAAACTCCAGTTTTGAGTCTAGATAGTCATCTTGCATTTGTTTGTTTGAATCTGAAAGACGTTGGCTTGTGATCGTCCGTCTGTTTTCACCAAAATCGATACCGATTTCTTGAGCTGCTTTGTTGCATAGTCGATTGCTGGACCAATGCCTTCATCTTGGATTTCCTGAATCGTATTTGACAATCCCTTTATCATTTTTCTAGCCTTGTCGACTGCAACAGTCTCTTTCTGAAGTAACTTGCTGACTTTATCAATCGAGACTAGAATCCTTTCCCACAGATGCAAAAGACAATGGAATTTGAAGTCGATTTGCTTGATGAGTCCTTGAGCCCCCACTGGCGTTCCCAGGTTCCATTTGTCTAGGTTAATGTCAGACATTTCCTCCTGACTTGCATCCTGTTCGTTTAGTGTTCTATTTAAAGCGGTGACTGCTCTTCCTTTGGTTGACCACCTAGTGTCACAATGACCCTCCAACGTAATGTCGAAGGTACTTAACACAGCTTGCCACCTTCCACTGCCACTGAAGAAAGTAAATACCTTTTGAACTGTTCCAAAAAAAAGTAATCATTAGAGGCGAAACAGCGGCAGCATGCGCTCCGATAAGGTTTAAACTATGTGCAGCACATGGTACAAACCAAGCACTATAATTTTGTTTGAGGATCTGAGCTGCTGCCATTATCATAACCCTCACCTCTGCAAGTATCAATACTAAGCCCATCTTCTTTAAGTTTATTAATAATGTCCAATGAAATGGCTTCACCTCTTTTTTCATTAGTGTTGATAAAGTCAATGAAACTTTAACTTGACACTTCCCATCTGACTAGTCAACAAATCTAATAACTTGGCACATTTGCTCAATATGAGCCCTCTCTGGTGTGCTGTCAAAGACGACCGAAAAGTATTTTTCATTTTTTATTCCATTCAAGATTTTCTGCCTCACGTTACTTCCAATTAAAGTTATGAGCTCATTTTGGAATTTGGGCAAGTAACTCAGTCCTATTTTATTTGATTTAACGTATGCCATATGTCCTCCTAGTTTAGGATGATAGTGACTTATTAGTTCCAATGTGCTTAAAAATACTCCACTACTTGACTCGCCAGTGATTTCTTTCTTTGATGTTCCTCGAAGGGATAGATTATTCTTAGCACAATATATAATTATATCTATGACTACTTTCAGTATGTTCCTCCACTTCTCTATCTACTTCTGAATACTTTCTTGAATTTCATCATCTACAGTTTTCTTTTGTTTTAGTCGGTTTTGCATATCTTTCCACTGCATGCAACACAACCTGTGTCTGGACGAGTTTTCGTGCTTGTAAATGAGAGGGTTTAAGTGTTTCCAGTCCTTGAAGCCTTTATTAAAATCTGAAAATGAAGATGACTTTCCACGGTGATCCTTCCCAAAGAGGAGACAGGGAAAACAAAATAGAGAATCTTCCGACTGGCTATAAAGTAACCATCGTCGTAGCACACGTTCGCCATTTGTGAGCTTTTAGTAAAACCAGTTGCCATCGAAACGTCTATCTCCATCCGACACGGGAAACTTAAAGGTTGAAACGTCAACTAGTTGAGGGCCGCGTTCAACCAGGACAATTCGAATATTATCAAACCAATGGTTAGCTAGGCCATTTCTTTTTGGATCATTAAAAACTATTTCACCTATTTCTGGTGAACAGTCTTCTTTTAGTGGAGGTAAATCATGACAACCAACTGCTGATCCTTCCTCATCTAAAGAGGTATGTGTGGAAAATTCGTACTCTTCATAGTTGTTTTCTGAAACTGGTGGGGCTATATGATGGGAAGTTGATGGTTGTGGTTGGTTGTCATCATTTGTATGTGGATGTGTTTCGGGTATCATCAGATTCAAAATCGGCGTTACTCTCATCTTGAACTGTTGCAGCGTTACGTATGTCCACCTCCTTGTTGGGTTTTAGGCAATTTTTCAAATCTCCTGAAAGGAGAACTGCAGTTGTTTCCTTTTCTGTTCTTAGTTTTTTAAATGCACTGATAGTTTTTTAGGTCCCATCTCTTTGTTGTATGAAAGGAAATGTATTAACCTGGAATGAAATATATATGAAAATAAAAGGAAACCTATACCCATAATAATAACAATAACATACGAATAATTTATAATGGGCTACACACAAAAGAACCCTCTGGGCTCCAGTACCACCAACTGGCTCAACTACTCTCCCCAGGTCAGGCCGAATATAGACGAGATAATCAGACTTGTCATGTCGAAACCTGCCTTGATTTATGCCACTTGCAGTTGACGTCACTTAAACCCACATGCCAAATTTCTGCTGTTGAGACACAGTGGAAGTTACCTAAAAGATATCACGAAAGCATTTATTTAGTGTGTTGGCAATTACAAGGAAAGGTCGGCCCACACGTTACAATTTGTCTGCACAGATATCTGTAAAAATCTGTGTGCATGCAAAAGATCGCCGCAAATCAGATATTAGATTTTAGAGTGTACCCAGGAGCCGATATAGACTCAGATCACAATTTAATAATTATGGAGAGCAGGTTTAAGTTTAAGAGAACCGTTCGAAAGAACCTGTCGGTTATTAAATGGGATACCAAAGCTCTGAGGAATGATGAGACGCGTTTGAAGATCGCGAAGGCTGTGGATACTGTGGTCGTGAATACCAGAGTAGGGAGTTCAAGTGAAGAAGAGTGGACATCTCTAAAAACAACAATCACAGATGTTGGGATTATAAACATAGGAACAAGGAAGGTAAATACGAAGAAGCCATGGGTAACAGAGAAAATACTTCATCTGATCGATGAAAGAAGGAAGTATAAAAATGTTCAGGGAAATTCAGGAATACAGAAATACAAGTAACTTACGAATGAAATAAATAGGAAATGCATGGAAGCTAAGACAAAATGGCTGCAGGAAAAATGTGAAGAAATTGAAAATGAAATGATCATCGGAAAGACTGATTCAGCATATAGAAATGTGAAAACAACATTCGGGGAAATTAACCCGACAGTAAACTCAGCTGGTCTGTCAGACCACGGAGAAATCTTTACATTAATACAATGTCTGAAAATTGGTTAAAAGAATCCATCTTGTCGGCACATATAAAAGATGACAATAAGAGTCGTGTGATGGTAATTAAAAATCGATGTAGTCTGTAAGGGTCTGAAAGAACAGCTACGTGTTTGTCGTTTGTGCGTCCCGTTTCCAGGCGCGTGCACTGCCAGGTTAAAAGCAACGGTGGTAATATTAAGGAGTGTAGTGGGTTATTCCACTGACGAGAGCAAAGGAGAGGGCGGTTGGGTGGGAAGAATACGCTGAAGGACTCTATTAGGGGGAAGACGTGTCAGATGGAGTGCTAGAAGAGACGAGTGTTGACATGGAAGACATAGGGGATTCAGTATTAGAGGCAGAATTTAAGAGGGCTTTGGAGGACTCGAAATCAAATAAGGCGGGGGGATAGGTAATATTCCATCGGAATTTCTGAAGTCATTGGGAGACGTAGCAATCAAACGACTGTTCAACTAGGTGAGTAGAATCTATGAGACTGGCGACGTACCATCAGACTTTCGGAAAAATATCATGCACACAAGTCCGAAGATAGCAAAGGCGGGTAGATGTGAGAACTACCGGACAATCAGATTAACATCTCATGCATCGAAGATACTGACAAGAATAATATATATAAGAATGGAAAAGAAAAGGTGAGGATCTGTTAGGTGACGATCAGTTTGTCTTTAAGGAAGGTAAAGGCACCAGAGAGGCAGTTACGACACTGCGACTGATAATGGATGCAAGACTGAAGAAAAATCAAGACCCTTTCATAGGATTTGTCGACCTAGAAAAAGCGTTCGACAATGTAAAATGGTGGAAGATGTTCGAAATTCTGAAGAGAATAGGAGTAAGCTATAGAGAAAACTTATCCACGACTCTTTGATTTGGTCTGAATGTCAAATATCAAGGTAAAAAACCAAAGCAGCAAAACAATGTAGAAGTATATCAGAAATAACGGTGACAATAAATGAATTATTTTTAATATTTCTTTGAATTCAAACAAGTTTTATTGCCAGCGAAACCACATTGCGCACACGATGTTGCTTTAGAGTAGACAATACTAACGATGTAAGAGCTAGAGAATTTAGAGTTAGGATATTTGTTTGAAAAAAAATTTCCCATAGAGAGATACAATGTGTATCGAGGAACATATCGCAACCAGATATGACTGAAACTGAAGTGCTCAGAGCTTGTTTTACGAATGCAAATTGACTAGAGTGGTATCGGTTTTAGTGAACATTGAATGCACAATGCACGTAGATATGATATTAAAAAGGGAATGAGCGTTAGAAGGACACTTCCAATCAAAAGAGAAAAATACAAAGGCGACTTTGCATTCAATGTCTACTATTGACACTTTTTTACCCAATAATGCCCGTTATTAATCTGGAGGGCTCATTGTTACCTGTGTGAATGGACCAGAAACTTTGGTTCACGCCTGATAATACCGGTTTTACGTACAGAAAAAATTGTGTAGGGATCATCGATGTCTGGAGGGAAAAAAAGAAAAGAAAAGAAAAGAAAAGAAAAACTGTAAGAGAGAGAGAAATAAACATCTAGCATTTTCCACACATCAGGATTTATTTCCGTTTTAAAGAAAGTTATTGATATCGTTCTGTGTTCTATATTCTATACAAACGCTTTGTGAAATGCAAGAAAATTCTGATGGATTTCGTTAACCCAGATAGTCACAGTGGAATGCGCGAAGAGACACTTCGTGCTTCATGTGGCATAACAGCAGATAGTATAGTGGAAAAAAATCAGAGATACTATCAATATCTCGCTTCTATTTGGAACGTACATCGAAGTCGCTTCTTTAACACTGCTTGCTTTTATCAAAAACATTCATCTGAGATTATAATGAAATTAGCGTCACTTTGATATTTATCGAATGTGATGAAATTCAGGATAAAACAACTGATTTCATCTTTAATTCTTTTAAATATTATGTGTAATTTTAACTGGTACGTCTCTTATAAACGATATAGCAAACAGCCAAATTCCCTTAGATAACATATCAAAAGTTACTGAAATAAACAATAAAGGTGCTACAATTATCAAACATGAGTATGTGAATGTGGTTCATGGTGTGTGTTCCTTTTGTCATGTCCTAGATCATGAACCACGGGATACGTATGAGTGGCCAAGTAAGAGGTCCCGACAGTCGGGATACCAGTTACTTTGGAATAAGGCACGGCACCTCGGACATATTTCGAGTCGTGGTCACCTTTGTGCTCATACGGCAAAAACTACCAAATCCGCCGTTTAGTCCCTCAAACGTTAGGGATAAAACTCAATGGGACTCGGGGCAAGTAAGGCTAGCAACCTGCTTCCCTGGTACTCTAAATATGATGCTGGCAACAATCAGAGCAAAATGCCTCGGACCTTTGGAGGTGACGGAGTCCCACCTCTAACTGACAAACCAGGGACTCCTAAGATACGACTTGGCAAACAAATGGTAATGAGATGGGGAGCTATTAATATCAATGGGGACTACTCTGGGAAGAAGGTAGAGCCGTCAGAGGCTGCAAGTAAGATGGAGCTGCACGTTTTAGCTGTTAGTGACATTCGGGTAAGGGGTGAGAAAGAAGAGAAAGTGGGAGAATACAAGGTATACCTGTCAGGAGTCAAAGCAGAAATAGCACAATGGGGTGTAGGTCTTTACATCAGGAAAGAAATGGAACCCAGTGTAGTTGCAATATGGTATATAAACGAACGACTGATGTGGATAGATTTAACAGTGTCTAGCAAGAAAATTAGGATAGTGTCAGTATCATTGTGAAGGGACAGATCAAGATAAAATGGATAGTTTGTATGAGGCACTCAGTGATGTAATTGTTAGAGTAAAGGACAAGGACAGTGTTCTGCTTGTGTGTGATTTTAATGCCAGGATTGGAAATCGAACAGAAGGGTAAATTTGGAGAGGATGTGGAGGCCAACAGGAACGGGAAACAATTCTTGGATTTCGGTGCCAGTATGGGCTTAGTAATCACAAACTCCAGTTTTAAACATAAGAACATTCACCGATATACTTGGGAAGGCAGGGGAACCAGATCTGTCATTGACTATATAATCACAGATCAGGAACTCAGGAAGGCTGTGAGGGACACACGTGTATTCAGGGGATTCTTTGATGACACTGATCATTATTTAATCTGCAGTGAAATTGGGATTGTGAGGCCGAAAGTGCAGGAGATCAGGTCCATATGTAGTAGGATAAGAGTGGAGAAACTTCAGTATAAGGAAATCAGGCACAAGTATATAACAGCGATCTCAGAAAAGTACCAGTTAGTTGAATGTAGGCAATTACAGTCATTGGAAAAGGAATGGACAAGGAATAGGGTCAGAGTACTAGAAGAGGCTAAAGAATGTCTTGGAACAGTATTGTGTAAAAGTGGGATGAAGAAAACAACTTGGTGGAATGACACAGTCAAGACAGCCTGTAAAAGTAAAAAGAAGGCATATCAAAAATGGCTACATACTAGAACTCAGGTAGACAGAGAAAGTTACGTCGAAGAAAGAAACAAAGCCAAACAGATAATTGCAGCATCCAAGAAGAAATCTTGGGATGACTTTGGAAACAGGTTGGAGACTATGGGTCAAGCTGCTGGAAAACCATTGTGGAGTGTAATTAGCAGCCTTCGAAAGAAGGATAAGAATGAAATGACAAGTATTTTGGACAGGTCAGGAAAACTGCTGGTGAATCCTGTGGATGCCTTGGGCAGATGGAGGGAATATTTTGAAGAGTTGCTCAATGTAGGTGAAAATACGATCAGTAATGTTTCAGATTTCGAGGTAGAATGGGATAGGAATGATGATGGAAATAGGATCTCATTTGAGGAAGTGGAGAAAATGGTCAATAGATTGCAGTGCAATAAAGCAGCTGGGGCGGATGAAATTAAGTCGGAACTCATCAAATACAGTGGAATGTCAGGTCTTAAATGGCTACACAGGATAATTGAAATGGCCTGAGAGTCGGGACAGGTTCCATCAGAATGGACAAAAGCAGTAATCACACCAATCTTTAAACATGAAAACAGAAAAGATTGTAACAACTACAGAGGTATCTCTTTAATCAGCGTTGTGGGTAAGATCTTCTTAGGTAGTGTTGAAAGGAAAGTGCGAGTATTAGTTGAGGACGAATTGGATGAAAATCAGTGTGGGTTTAGGCCTCTTAGAGGTTGTCAGGACCAGATCTTTAGCTTGCGGCAAATAATGGAGAAGTGTTATGAGTGGAACAGGGAATTGTATCTATGCTTTATAGATCTAGAAAAGGGATATTACCGGTTTCCTAGGAAGAAGTTATTGTCTGTTCTACGAGATTATGGAATAGGAGGCAAACTTTTGCAAGCAATTAAAGGTCTTTACATGGATAGGCAGGCAGCAGTTAGAGTTGACGGTAAATTGAGTTCATGGTTCAGAGTAGTTTCAGGGGTAAGACAAGACTGCAACCTGTCTGCACTATTGTTCATATTATTTATGGATCATATGTTGAAAACAATAGACTGGCTGGGCGAGATTAAGATATTTGAACACAAAATAAGCAGTCTTGCATATGCGGATGACTTAGTTGTGATGGCAGATTCGATTGAAAGTTTGCAAAGTAATATTTCAGAGCTAGATCAGAAATGTAAGGACTATGGTATGAAGATTGGCATCTCCAAAACGAAAGTAATGTCAGTGGGAAAGAAATATAAACGGATTGAGTGCCAAATAGGAGGAACAAAGTTAGAACAGGTGGACGGTTTCAAGTACTTGGGATGTATATTCTCACAGGATAGCAACATAGTGAAAGAACTGGAAGCGAGGTGTAGCAAAGCTAATGCAGTGAGCGCTCAGCTACGATCTACTCTCTTCTGCAAGAAGGAAGTCAGTACCAAGACTAAGTTACCTGTGCACCGTTCACTCTTTCGACCAACGTTGTTGTATGGGAGCGAAAGCTGGGAGGATTCAGGTTACCTTATCAACAAGGTTGAGGTTACGGATATGAAAGTAGCTAGGATGATTGCAGGTACTAGCAGATGGGAACAATTGCTGGAGGGTGTCCACAATGAGGAAATCAAAGAAAAACTGGAAGTGAACTCTATAGGTGTAGCAGTCAGGGTGAACAGACTTAGATGGTGGGGTCATGTTACACGCATCAGAAGAGGCACCAACGTTAGCACTGAATAGCGGATCATGGAGGAATTTTATAAGGGGGCTAAGCTCCAGACTGAACGCTGAAAGGCATAATCAGTCTTAAATGATGATGGTGATGATGAATATGTTCATATTTATTAATTTTACTAAATGAAATATAGTTGTGAGAAAGAAAAATTGTATGACTGGTATTGCAAATGAATGAGTTCATATTATTTTGAATAATCAAAAGTTAAACTTTGGTTTTTTATGTACTCGTTAACAACAAGACTGATAATTTTAGTATCTTCCCTAGGGACGCTTTTCGTAACATCTATGTCTATTGAAACTTATAGTGACATATGCATGACTTTCGACACATTTTGATATAAATATATTGTTATAATGTAGTTTTACCTACTGCTACGAATTTCAAATCAAAACACTGACTGCGAAAAAAAAAAAAACTGTCCATAAATTAAGCAGATATACGTAAGAAGCGTCAAATCATAAATAGTGCGATTCTACTGGCGGGAAAAACGGGGAAAATGTATAACTGCCTGATAAACCAAAAGAAGAGTTTCATTCAAACATGAATGAATCATAGCTGCTTAAGAACCATGAGCATGAGCACAGGAAACATGTTGCTGTTACAGAACACATGACTCACCTTCCTGTGAGTGCAGCTTCGGCAAGCCTTTGAGTGGGGCAGTCAGCCTCACGGTCGACAGGATTAGTGTCGGCACCGAGGTCCTTATGCGAATTGGCGACAGACAGCACGGGGGTGCCTGTCCGGTCTGGGTTACTTCCGCTCGCCAGCTAACACAAATACCTACCACTACGAAGATGGGTGGCGATTTTGAAACCTGATGGGAAGCCGACCAGGATGGGATGGTAGGCGAGTCGTCACTGTTAATGAGCTTTTAAGTGCTTAATCATTTCTCAGTATGAGAACCAGGTAATGCCGAAAGTGCACATGGTGCGTTCAGCATGACTTGTTCTACGTCGCTCTCGTAAGGCCTCGTGTTTCAAAATCCTCACCACCAAAACGTTTGTTCAGATGTTCAAATGTGTGTGAAATGTTATGGGACTAAACTGCTAAGGTCATCAGTTCCTAAGCTTACACACTACTTAACCTAAATTATCCTAAGGACAAACACACACACCCATGCCCGAAGGAGGACTCGAACATCCGCCGGGACCCCCAAACGTTTGGGCAAGTCGTAATTGTCCTGACCTGGCGAGAGAACAATTAATGTAAAAGGATCTATGATCCTTCAAAACCTTAAATCTGCTAATAAATTGCCGACTCAGCGGAGATAAAAGAATAAGGTAAAAAGATTTGATATGGCAACTACCATAGCAAAATTAATGAGACCAGTAATATTACTACGAATCTTGTTTATAGGTGTACGTGATAATTGTTATTAAATAGGTCTAACATGAATTTCTGGGTATTTTGTTAAGGTAATATTTTGCAACTGTTGACATAAGCTAAAATAACAAGTAAATAATATTTACTTACCGTGGATATAGAGTATACGTTGACCTGCCCAATTAAACAAGAAATATGTCAACTGGATCAGATCACAATCGCACTTTATCCATTTGCAGGAAGATGAAGATGTCAAAACTGGTTTGCAAGGTTATGTGCTCTCGTGCTCTGATAAAAAAGTTCATGGAGTAAGGAGGTACAGCTTGGGTAATATATATTAGCTGAGCACTGCCAAAAAATCAAGAATAAATTAGTAGCAGCAGTAGTAGTAGTATTTTTCAAAAGTTTATCTAAAAAGATAATACCGTCCGCGGCGCACATCCTGCTTCGAGCAGACTGCACATCTACGCCATAGTCTGCGTTTCTTGGACTAGTTACTTGGAGTGACATGAGGGAAGTGACTCCCAGTAAAGCGAAGAGGATTCTCGTCATCAGAGCGTCTTCCTTTACTACCTCTTCTCCGTTCTGTAGCAAATTTTTCCACAATTTTTCGTACCACACTGGCCGCGGCACAGCGATATTTTTTCAGAGGGCGGCGTGGTGCTCCGTCACATCATCGTCGGCGGCCTTTGGAATTTGCGCCTCCCTTGCTCTTGCGACCCTGGCGGGGGCCACTCCTGCCAACCCCTAGGTACACCCCTGTTTCAAGATATACTTATATATGAGCGAGAATCTGGTGGTCGACAGCTTTATGCAGGGTGCAGAGGTTAGGATTTTTTATGGTGCGGGATACGTATTGTGTTTCCTACATTAATAAGGATGTGGTGATATAGCCCAGTTGCAGTTCGGTTTCACACTGTAATGTTCTAGCTTTCCTCGACAGTAGAAGAGCAGTGTATTTGAAGAAGCGTCTTTGCCTATAATTTCCATATTTCATGATCCGTAGACCTTTTTTGCAGTGAAATATGACAGCCATATGTTCTTTATCTCCAATTGTACAAAATAATTTTGTTGCAGAGAATCCCTTTAATTTGTCCGTCTGCAGAAAATGGCGGACAGGGCTCCCATCCTGGCAGCAGCAGCAGTTTGGCAAGTAAATTCGGTATGAAATACTCAGAATGCTGCATTCACAAGAAATTCCATGGCGTCAGAGAGTCACAAGACATCCTTTGTGCGGTGCATAGGAGACGTTAAAGAGTGGTTCGAACAAGACTGCCGCAAGGTATCTACAGAAAGTTCTGTGACATCTGAGAGTCACGCTATGTCTTCTTTGTTCGAGTTTTCAGAGACAAGACCTAGCAGAGCATCCACCTCTGTTTCGGTCAGGTGGAATGATGTCCTTCACTCACCATTGTGGCTTTAGAGGATCTGCAGATCAACAGTTGCAGGACATCGAAAAGTCACCGAAAACTCCAGCCGTTTTTCTCATCTATAGGACAGTGCTCCGAATTCTACCTGTGTATTTGTTCTGATTTTCCCATCTGTTTTTGGACACCAGTGTGAGGTTCAAGAAATGAGGACGATAACGCCCCTGACTGAAGCAGCAGCAAACGTAAACTAAGGCCTCTCTTCGTTCCAGCAAAGTGATGAATACCACAGCAGCCACAGGACTCAGAATTTTTTCTCTTTCTGATAGTGCCTTCAAATAAGCAGCTTAAACTGGAAAAGTGGTGAGCGTCCTGTTTAGAGTTACAGAGATGCGTATTTCGACTGCAAAATGTCGTTTTAGCGTGTAAAATCAGATATTGCAGCTGATATCGGTTTCAGGATCTGTTTCCCACAACAGCATGTGAAATATCTTAGAGAAGTTTCACAAGTATGCAGCAATTTTTTTATAGTCCATGTTTGAGTGTGGGGTTATACACTCCTGGAAATGGAAAAAAAAGAACACATTGACACCGGTGTGCAGACCCACCATATTGCTCCAGACACTGCGAGAGGGCTGTACAAGCAATGATCACACGCACGGCACAGTGGACACACCAGGAACCGCGGTGTTGGCCGTCGAATGGCGCTAGCTGCGCAGCATTTGTGCACCGCCACCGTCAGTGTCAGCCAGTTTGCCGTGGCATACGGAGCTCCATCGCAGTCTTTAACACTGGTAGCATGCCGCGACAGCGTGGACGTGAACCGTATGTGCAGTTGACGGACTTTGTGCGAGGGCGTATAGTGGGCATGCGGGAGGCCGGGGCGACGTACCGCCGAATTGCTCAACACGTGGGGTGTGAGGTCTCCACAGTACATCGATGTTGTCGCCAGTGGTCGGCGGAAGGTGCACGTGCCCGTCGACCTGGGACCGGACCGCAGCGACGCACGGATGCACGCCAAGACCGTAGGATCCTACGCAGTGCCGTAGGGGACCGCATCGCCACTTCCCAGCAAATTAGGGACACTGTTGCTCCTGGGGTATCGGCGAGGACCATTCGCAACCGTCTCCATGAAGCTGGGCTACGGTCCCGCACACCGTTAGGCCGTCTTCCGCTCACGCCCCAACATCGTGCAGCCCGCCTCCAGTGGTGTCGCGACAGGCGTGAATGGAGGGACGAATGGAGACGTGTCGTCTTCAGCGATGAGAGTCGGTTCTGCCTTGGTGCCAATGATGGTCGTATGCGTGTTTGGCGCCGTGCAGGTGAGCGCCACAATCAGGACTGCATACGACCGAGGCACACAGGGCCAACACCCGGCATCATGGTGTGGGGAGCGATCTCCTACACTGGCCGTACACCTCTGGTGATCGTCGAGGGGACACTGAATAGTGCACGGTACATCCAAACCGTCATCGAACCCATCGTTCTACCATTCCTAGACCGGCAAGGGAACTTGCTGTTCCAACAAGACAATGCACGTCCGCATGTATCCCGTGCCACCCAACGTGCTCTAGAAGGTGTAAGTCAACTACCCTGGCCAGCAAGATCTCCGGATCTGTCCCCCATTGAGCATGTTTGGGACTGGATGAAGCGTCGTCTCACGCGGTCTGCACGTCCAGCACGAACACTGTACTAGTGCCGACATTGTGCATGCTCTGTTGCCTGTGTCTATGTGCCTGTGGTTCTGTCAGTGTGATCATGTGATGTATCTGACCCCAGGAATGTGTCAATAAAGTTTCCCCTTCCTGGGACAATGAATTCACGGTGTTCTTATTTCAATTTCCAGGAGTGTACATTGCAAATGCGACATAAACTACTGTGCAGCGACCTATTTTGAAAATATATTTGTTGGTACATTCAAGTGGACTTAGTAACTACTGAAGCAGCCTGTGCTCAAAGATTGGGTATTTCTCACAAAAGCGCGCGTAGTGTCTCTGGGATTGTTACACAAGTGCGCTGCGATCAGTTTAGAGTCTGTTTTCAAGTGTGGCGGGCGTGGTACTTATCAGAATAAAAGGTGAAATTCTTTAAATATTCCCATGTCACATGCAAAGCTCTTTGCCTCTCTTTGTGCAGTGGTACATTTAGTTCCTGTGACATCTTCAAAAAATGTGTTCAAATGTGTGTGAAATCTTATGGGACTTAACTGCTAAGGTCATCAGTCCCTAAGTTTACACACTACTTAACCTAAATTATCCTAAGGACAAACACACACACCCATGCCCGAGGGAGGATTCGAACCTCCGCCGGGATCAGCCGCACAGTCCATGACTGCAGCGCCTCAGACCGCTGAGCTAATCCCGCGCAGCAACGTCTTCAAGTTATGTAAAAGTATTCTGCACACTGCTTAAACAGTCCTGCAGCTGCTGCGTAGCGTGCCGGGAGCCCAGTGTACTTTGCACTCCCTTTCCGATTCTGCGTAGCAGTTGTAAGAGGCCACGTGTTAGAGTATGTGAACGTCTTGCCTCTTGTGCTTTTGAGGACTGACTGGACTCTTATCGAATGATCTACGGTTACAGCATAGGCATTTATCAGCATGAGTTGCAAAATGTAACTTAGCCCCATCCAGCTGCATCTTCATTATCTGATGAAGCGTACCCGTCTTCACCAAATAACATTGCTAATGACACAGTTCTCAGATGCATGTTTACAGCTAACATATAACATATTGGTGTAAGACAGTGATGAGAATTGATGGAATGTGATGGCATGCTACAGAATGGGAAACTGTCTGTCTAGAGCTTATCATAAAAATGGCTATCCTTTAATTTCTCCAGTGATTGTAGGTGCTATGAACTGCAATATCACACACTTTTCAGGAGAGATGGTTTGCTCTGAAGGAGTATAACATATACATGCGGATCTAGAATTAAGCAAAAACAAGTTAATTTGACCAGCTGTTGGCCAAAACGGTTCTCATACTATTGTAGTTCTCTTACGTCCAATGTCCCACTATTGTTTGCTGTGACGTAAATATTCCCGACTGCCCTTGAAAAATCTGCACATGAGAAAGAATCATAGAGGGCAGAGCACTTCCAACTTCTCGCAGCGCAATAAATAACTTTCCAGCCAAATTACCAGCCAGATTAACTGCTGGCATAATTGTATACGAATGCATTAAGAGAATGATATTAAGTGATCTTGAAGCAGTTCTCTTGGTACCTCTATTTATTCATATGCATTTTCTCTTCAAATACCGATTGGTCGGATTTGAAAGCAAGTTGCTTACTGAATGATGGAATAAGGTTGTTTATCGCCTCTACAAATTTTCAGGGCTATCCCGCCATTTGCTGTGCGTCGTCAAGCTGACGCTTTGTTTGAAATTTCGTTATCTTACGTCTTCCAACCCTGTAGCTCTATTTGAAGTCTGCAATCATCTAGTGTTTCCTTTGAAATCACTATGTATAACCTATGGCGCCCGCAACCTGAGAAGCATAACGTATTACGTCACTATCATGCATCATCCTGCAAATTGTATCGAGCATTCTTGAAACACAAACTTCTGTTTTTGTAACAAGTGTGCCTCGTTTTCCCTTGAATATCCGTAGTTGTTATTATGCACTACACAGTAATACTGACGGCGACATATTCTAAATCTGTTCATAATTGTTTTAGTTCTTTTTTTTTTACATGATCTTTCATGTACGTAATTATGTTTGGCATCCGCTCCTTGGACAACGATTGTCCTTTACAACATTTCACTGGAGACGGTATCCGTGGCTCACTGCCAGCCAAGGATGATGAACTGCATCGATGGACACCTGTTTCAGTATCGCTTTCACTTGTTAAGCACGCATCGTCATCATTGTACTCCTCATGTAAAATATACACATAGTCGGGTGTAAACTACACCATACATTCCACTGACTGATCTTGGAGAAACGCTATATTTCATCTGCCACTTCTTTCTCACTCACTCTGCGATATTCCTTGAGTTCCTTCCGGACAAAGTGTCAACTTCGGCAACTATTGCAGGGATAGTGCAAGTTTGCTTTGAATATCGTTGCCATTGCTCTGCTTTGTACGGGCAACACCACTAGCACTGTAGCACTGTTGTGAGTTATCGTCGACTAAGGAGTTCAGCTACGCTCCATAGCCTCATGCTGTGCTCGCCAATGCATACCTCCAGCTCTGTCCCCTATTGCCATTAGCAGTCAATATTGTAGTTGCATGGTAGACAATATGTGGACGTCGAATGCCGTAAACATCATTGGCCTTTTGCGACCTCTCACTCAAGGAGTTTTATGTTAGTGTGGTACCAAATGTCAGAGTTTCTTCTCGTTCCAGTCGTGTATGGAAAGTGGTGGGATTGACTGTCTGAATGCTTTTGTGTGCGTTGTAGTTCGTCTAATCTTGTCTTCACGATCGATGCAGAAATGACGGGTAGGTAGTGTATTTCTAGATATTTCTATATCCTCGGTACTGGTTCTCTTAGAGCCCTAAGTAGGCTTTTTCCAGACAATTGACATTTACCTTACAGCGTTTGTCAGTTCAGGTTTTCCATCATTTCAGAGACACTCTCAGGCGAGTGAAAGAAATGTGTAACCACTCGTGCTTTCCTTCTTTGAATGCGTGCAGTATCTCTGATCAGTCCTACTCACGTGTACCTCGCACATGAGCAATATGCCAGGATGGCTCGCAAGAATGTTTCGTAAATAATTTCCTTTTTAGACCAACTGCATTTCCTAGTATCCTACCAATGAACTGAAGTCTGCCATCTGCTGTACCTACGACTGAAAATATGTGATCATTCATTTTATATCCCAAATCCAATGTTTTTACGGAAGTCTAATAACTGCGCTCCCACTTGATTGTCTTGAACTATGGTTTTCAGAATGTCAAGTGAAAAAAGCGCAAGTTGTTTCGCATTACTGATGTTTTCAAATCCATGGTGGATGACATGGAGAACGTCATTCTGTTCGAGATTTTTCATACGTTTTCGTTTAGAATAGCTTCTAAAATTGTACAAGATATGAACGACACGGAAATTGGAACGTGATTCTGTGGATCACTTCTTCTGCCCGAATCTACCAATCGCCTTCACTTTATATATGTTATGGCATCTCTCTAACTAATGTCTACAGTAATATTAGAGCGCAGATGAAAAAAAAAAAAAACAGAAGGTAAAGAAAACAATAATTGCACGTGAAGTATATATGAAATACATCTTGTACTTCATGATAGTGTAAGAACACTGTACGATAATAAATCAAATCAACACCTAGAACATCTAACTAGCAGCAGTGTTATTGATGAAGAGAAACATAAGATAAAAATCTATTTATTAAAAGAAGTAGTGAGGAATATAAAGAATTCGCTAATCTGAGGAAAATTCAAGAACGTGGAACGAAGAATTAGAAGCAGCTATAAGAAAGAAACGGAAGGCACCTGAACAGCTGCGCACAAGAACGCACAAGAAGCAGGAAAAAAAAACGATTAAAAAAAGCGAAATTATGAAATTCCCTGGCATACTAAAACTGCATACCAGACTGGGACTCGAACTCGGATTCTTAACTTCTTATTACCAAGTGCTCAGTCAACCTCTTCTTTTCACCTGTTTGTTCGCCTTTTTCCTTCAGCACTTGTAGCAACACTTCAACTTTCATATTAACATGTCTCTGACATGCAGAGCTACACACTACACAACGTATCAGTTCCGTGTCCCGCGCTCGACTCTGCAGACGCGGCTGCCCGCAAAGATACTCCACAACTAAACCAGCGATGTGACAGTACACTTAACAAGTTGTGTGCAGACGGAAATTCGGATATTTGAGGTAAGTTCCTATGGGACCAAACTGCTAAGGTCATCGGTCCCTAGGCTTCTAGGCTTACACCCATGGCCCGAATCCCCGCAGCTCCGACGAGTGGGTGGACAGCTGTGGCAGGGTTGGGTGGTGGAGGGGAGCAGTGCGAACCGCGGCAAGGCGTCCAGACCCAGACCGAGCGGCTACCCCGCGCGGCGTGTTTAGATTTCGCATGACATTTTATTTTATTTTATTTTATTTTTTACATCCAGAGGGTGACCAGTATCGTAACCGAACATGCTGGGCTAGTTTTTTTCTTTTTTCCTAGTTTTTTTCCCTTTTCGTTCCTCCATCTACCCAACTACTGGTCGTGAATCGTGCTCATTGCTCAGTCAGTAGAGCACTTGCTAGCGAAAGAAAAAGTTCCATGGTTCGAGTTCTGATCTGGCGCAGAGCATTAATCTGCCACAGAGTTTCATCACTGCACGCCCCGCTGCAGAGTAACATCCTGAAAAGCGAAATTATGATACACATACTACATGACAGATCCAACAAGAGTCATGGAACAGATTGATCTCCCACGTCGAAAGCGATTTACACTTAGGGCAAACTGTTATAAACAGTAACGAAACACATAAACCAGCCAGAAAAAGACATATCAAAAGTGAATATCGTTAAAGAAGATCAGTGTATTATGCATTAGCAAGAGTTACAGTGCAAATGTGATGATGATAATAACCTTGAAGACCTTGATGTGGAAAATGAACTTTTAAATATTGACAGTACAACCACTTTCAAACACAATGAATAAAAAGAGAACTGATTATTATGGACACATCTCCGTGTTGTATTCCATAGGGTGACGGATGTCAAGGCAATGTTCTGCAATAGCGGACTTGCTCGACTGTTGTAATCTTGTGTGACGCTTATGTTCAATACACCGATCTTCCACAGTCCTGATTGACCAATATATGACATGCCACAACTGCAAGGATCTGGTCAGACAGTCAGGACTGTGGAAGACCAGTGTCTTGAACATAAGCGTCACACACGCTCACAACTGCCGAGGAAATCCGCTATTGCAGAACGTTGCCTTGACACCGGTCATCCTATGGAATACAACAACACGGAGATTCTGGCTTGCACGTCCAGCTATTGGGGTAGTGTTATTAAGGAAGCTGTTGAAATCAGATTATCAAGCAACCTTATTAACAGAGATGGTAGATTTTGTATAAATGCTGCTTGGAATCCGGCTCTGTCTCTCATCAAAAAACAGAGGGACAGAATTAGTGCTACCTCTACTGTTGATTAATAGTAACTATCGATATTTCTGATGTTGGTTATCTTTGGTTGTGTTGACACTTGTTCTGTGTGTGGTGTCTTCCTTGTTTGTCCTCTGTGAACCGAGGTATTAAATTTGCTTGCACATTTTTTCTTCCTTGCATTTGTGCCTTGAGAATGGCAGGGTGTGCTCCTGTCGAAATATCGGCGGTGTTCGACGACGTCACCCGGCAACAAACCCGTAAGTTATTTGAACATAAGTGCAGATATTTGTATCGGTGACTGAGAATAGTGTACTGATCAACAGTACATCAGTATTTACGTCATTTACAGAGTAATAATTATAGCTATTAGGAGTAGTATGTTTTTAGGTTGGTCAGTACCTCCAAGTTCACGTGGCGGGAGCAACCCATTAATGTCTGGCAGCTGATCAGGTGTTGACGTGTGGGCACTTGGACGCTAAAAGGCTAATCTTCAGTGACAGGCAAAGTTCCCTTAGTTGAGCAGTTACAACCGTGTAGTAAACTTCAGGTAGTATATTGTGTGATGTGTTTTTTGGGACTGTTCGATATAGAGAAAAAACAACTAACCCACTGATGAATGTACATATTAATGTACCACATATAAAAATATCTGAAGTTATTCTTGTTATGCTTTGTACACACACACACACACACACACACACACACACACACACACACACACAGGGTGGACATTAATGAAACAAATTGCAGTGACTGATTCCTGACTGGAACTGGAGGAAAAAAGCTCCTGTGAACATGCGAGCGGAAACACGTCGTTTCCAATTAGATGACGCTGACGAATGGCATTTCCTCTGACCACATCCCGTGTGTTCCTTGTGTGTTGCAGGTTGTGTGGTTAATGCCGTGTACTATAAGCAGCAAAACGATCCACAATACACTGCGTCAATCTCACAGCCTGTAACACACAAGGAACACATGGCGTGTGATCGGAGGAACTGTCATTAGTCAGCGCCATCTACCGTAGCAGCGATGCATTTCTGTACACGTATTCATAGGACCTTTTTTCCTCCATTTCCAGTCACGAATCCGTTCCTGAAGTTTGCATTTTTATTCATGTTCACCCTGTATAACTAAAGACATTGAAATATCTCGAAAGCTACATATCGGATCGAAAAAAGTTGTAATTCCAATTTTTCTCTCAGAGGACGACTGCAATACCACACTCGACGCTCCATGTCAACCTGTGAGCGGGTGGGGGATGGGGGAAGGACAACTTTGAGATATATAAGTAGGACGTCCCAAAAAATACAGACAAACTTTAGAGACAGATTCCTTACACAGAAATTCGTAAACATGGACTCTAAAATGCATATCATCAAGAGGTATGAACACTCGTTCATCTTCAATACTATGAAACAGGTCTCTGCTTTCCATATTTTGGGCAGAGGAGGTATTGACCAAAACAGGAAAAAGATGTAAACACGAAATCTAAAAGGCGTACTTTAAGATCTACGAGCACTTGTTCATTTGTTCATATTCGCTAGCGAGAAACACAACTCTTCTACTGAACAAGTAGTCACAGCTCTTAGCCAATGTTCACTAGACATTTTTTCTTGTTTTAGTCTAAACTAACTCCTCCAAAAATATGAAAGGCAAAAAGGTTGCAGTAGATGAATTGTACAGAGTACAGAGTATAGAAAATGAATAAGTGTTCATATCTACTGAGGTATGCGCTTTAGAGCCCTCGTTTTCTAGACTTTTTCCCCTTGCTTTGGTGGACGAAATCTGTCCCCAATGTTTGTCTGTGTTTTTTGGGACACCCTGTCTCTATCTATCAGTCATTCCACCAGGAAGGAGATACACGGCTCGTGTTGTCTGTAGTTCAACCATGCCTAGACGGTCAATACCGTGGTTCGAATGCGTCAGCATTGTTACTTTATATCAGGAAGAGCTCTCAACAACGGAAGGGTCCAGGCGTCTCGGAGTGAACCAAAGCGATGTTGTTCGGACATGGAGGAGATACAAAGAGACACGAATTGTAGATGACATGCTTCGCTCAGACCGCCCAAGAGCTACTGATGCAGTGGATGACCGCTACCTACGGATTATGCCTCGGAGGAACCCTGACAGCAACGCCACCATGTTGAATAATGCTCTTCGTGCAGCCACAAGACGTCGTGTTACGACTCAAACTGTGAGCAATAGGCTGCATGATGCGCAGCTTCACTCCCGACGTCCATGACGAGGTCCATCTTTACAACCACGACTCCATACAGCGTGGTACAGATGGGCCCAACAAAATGCTGAACGGACCGCTCAGGATTGGCATCACGTTCTCTTCACCTTCAAGTGTCGCATATGGCTTCAACCAGACAATCGCCTGAGACGTGTTTGGAGGCAACCTGGTCAGACTGAACGCCTTAGACACACTGTCCAGCGAGTGTAGCAAGGTGGAGGTTCCCTGCTGTTTTGGGGTGGCATTATTTGGGGCCGACGTACGCCGCTGGTGGTCATGGAAGGCGCCGTAACGGCTGTACGATAGTGCATGCCATTCTCCGACAGATAGTGCAACCATTTTGGCAGCATACTGACGAGGCATTCATCTTCATGGACGACAATTCGCACCCCAGTCGTGCACCTCTTGTGAATGACTTGCTTCAGGTTAATGGCATCGCTAGACTAGAGTGGCCAGTATATTCTCCAAACATGAACCCTATTGAACATGCCTGGGGTAGATTGAAAAGGTCTGCTTATGGGCGACTTGACCCGACAACCACTCTGAGGGACCTACGCCGAAGAACCGTTGAGGAGTGGGACAAACTGAACCAACTACATAAGCGTTCGCTGTTGGCAGAATCTTGTTGATTTACTAATTGCCTAGTATGCTTTGATGTCACTGCGTTTATGTGAAAACAGTTACGTTGTTAATAATTTTTTACGAAACAAGACCCCATCTGCACAACCCCCTCCCAAACCCCACTTCACCCATGTCTAGCGCTACCGTAGAAACTGCTCTATCCAGCACCTCCATGTAACAGTCATGCTTCGTACATCTATCGACATGGGATCAAGATTGTTAATTTCTTAGTCAAATTATGTCGAGTAACCTTCCCTGTCAGATTTGTCGTAATTCCATTTACGTGGCTGAGTTGTCGGGAACGGCCACTATGTGTTTTAAGAATTTCTAGTTGCATATGGTACCGACAAAAACAGGCGGAAAGATTATTAACTGAGTGTGACCGATAAAGTGTGGCTGGGGCGGGGAGGGGGAGGGATAGTATGGTGGGAGTGTTGGACAGTGAAGTGTTGCAGTTTAGAAGGAGGGCAGGTGAGAAGGTGTGGAGGGGGTAAGAAGCGGAAAGGAGAGAAATAAACATAAATTAAAAGACTAGGTGTGGCGGTGAAATGAACGCTGTGTAGTGCTGGAATGGGAACAGGGAGGGGATTGGATGGATGAGGACAGTGACCAACGAAGGTTGAGGCCAGGAGGGTAATGTATTGCAGAGAAAGTTCCCACCTGCGCAATTCAGAAAAGCTGGTGTTGGTGGGAAGGATCAATATGGCACAGGCTGTGAAGCAGTCATTGAGATGAGGGATATCATGTTTGGCAGCGTATTCAGCAACAGAGGGATCCACTTGTTTTTTGGCCAAAGTTTGTCGGTGGCCATTCATGCGGACACACAGCTTGTTGGTTGTCATGCCTACATGGAATGCAGCACAGTGGTTGCAGCTTAGCTTGTAAATCACATGACTGGTTTCACAGGTAGTCCTGCCTTTGATGGGATAGATGATGTTAGTGACCAGACTGGAGAAGGCGGTGATAGTATAGAGACTCCTTTGAAAAAAGAGAAAAAAAAATTTCTGTGGTCACTGTTGTGGGTAAATACATACAACGTACACAGGGCGATGTGTGAAAGTGATAGCGATTACACGCTTCCGCTGTTGTAGAAATCTGCTCCAGATGCTGCAGATACCGTGTTGAGCTGAAAGTGGTAACCAAAGCACGGAGAAATATTCTTCGGGGGTCTGTTGGATAACAATCAGATTGCTTTCAGTTCTGAGAAATGTCAAGGTACTATTGTGGATTTGAATGATCCATGAAGTGACTTCTTTTATAGAACTGAACGCTCCCGTCAGAACTGTTCTCAAGCTGGTGTTTATTAGTAAATCACAATAGAAGTATATCGCTGGGTGTATAACACCACGTACCTTCTTGAAATTAACAATAAAATATTGTTCTATTAACTGATTTATTTCCATATACACTTATATTTTACAATGTGAATCAAAAACTCGCAATGGCGTCGATTTTTACATCACAAGAATGGCTCTCCTCTCCTCAAATTTTTTACTCTTAAGAAGAACAAAAGCTCTATCTCCTAAGAATAACTATGTGAGCACTGACCGCCACAGAGTAATAAACAATATCTTTGTTTCTCTCTCTCTATCTCGCACTGTCACAGCAAGTTACGCTGCATGATACAACATAGTAGGAGGGTGTATGGGACAGGTCTTGCATCTAAGTCTACTATATAAAATTTGTAATGCAGAGTTACATCAAGTTGAAGCATGTAATAATAATTACATATCAAACACTTCAAGTCAAAATTTCATGAAAACCTACCGGAAATGATTTTAAAACCCCTACCGAGTACCACCCACCAGTAGAAGCTGGAGCGTCACGTAGTGGGCAGTAAGGGCCAGGTTGCCTACCACTGCTGTAGAGCATGTCTGGGATACTCCTGTGTCTCAACGAACACCCCCTCGCCGTGCAAGAACAGCAAATCACCTTGAGAGATGTGTGGGACAATGTCCCCCAAGGACTCTTCAACAGTTTGGTAGCCATCATAATAATAGGTGCCAAATTTGCATTAGTGCGAGAGGCAGTGGAGGATACATATGCGGGGCACGTGCCCCCTTTCCCCTTGCGGGGCCGCCTGCGTTGCCACCAACCACTGAATCAAGTAGTTGTACTTTCGTATGCAGTACGCGTGTACGCGTCATCGTATTTTATACGTTTCTGTCTGGCACATAGATAGCTAACACATACCTACGGAAAAAGTCACGGCCATTCTAGTGATCTCGATACGTTATTCTGTCTGGCATTTGTTCGAGAAAAGTCGCGAATATTCTACTGTTCTCGTGATCCTTCGATACATAGCGTTCTAAACACGTACTATTCGCCGAATAGGAAGCTAGTTTACATTCATAAGCAGAAATATTAAGACTGAAGAATGAATAAGTAAAAAGTCCTAGTTGTCGCAAGTGAAAGTGTGAAGATTAATCAAGAGTGAGAGTGATCAGTTGATTGTGAAGAATTAATAATTGCAATCCATAGTAATTTCTCAGTAAAAATATTCGTAACAACATATTGTAACGAGCTCGCAACAATATTTTTGCTAATAATGTAACAATAGTTTCCCATACTTAACTCGTTTATATCATAAGATGTCATTGTCTTGTATATGTGTATAATTAGTTTAAACGAAACTTTTTTAAACTTTGCATGTGGCCTGATTTATTTTTATTACGATAAAAGTAAAGGTAGCTCACGATATCTTTAGTTCCCCCTCCTTGAGGTTTTTCTGTACCCGCCACTGGCCAGAGGAGGGGCGCATTACAAACTGACAAGGGGAGGCCACGACGTTTGGAACGCGGATTTACTTCAGACTTCGTACACTCGCAGTACTCCATGAGGACAACAAAATGTGTGAGCAGTAGCGCGTGCTTCTCAAGCGTTATTGAGAAAATAGCAGAATAATTTCGGTCGTCAAACATATACCAGTGCGTGGCCATTTTTCCCATGAAGCTGCGGCAGGCGAGTGGTTAGCGTTCAAGCGCCGTAGTCACTGGATCAAGTCCCGTTCGTCTTTTTTTTATTTTCAACACAGTCATTTTCTTTACTAGTTGTATTACAATTGATATAATTGGGAAAATAGTGCAATCGGATGAACTTTTATTAAATTTACAGTGTTATTTGGCAGTCCACTAATTTTTATTATCACAAATAATGTAATATTCGTAACTATCGACTAGTAATCGACCAAGCGCATAAAGTGATACTGAAAATGTATGCTTGTCCGCGATTAGATAAATCCCTTATACCTGGAAGGAGCCCGAAACGATTTGTTACCTCCAAGTTTTGACCGGCATAGACGGCTTTCGAAAGATGTACAATTAATCGTCGCTTTCGACATTATGAGTACAAGTTGCAGGATGGTATTTTAGTAAAAACATGGAAAACAAAGTTAAACGGCACCAGCTGCATTGAATAAATGCTATGTTTCCGCATACGCAAAGTCTTTTGACGTTTTCCGTGGAAAAACAAACCTCGTTAACATTTTCAAAAATCTCTCTTTCAGTCGATAATTTGGAAGCAAACAATGCATAACGTAATATTTCCTTAAAAATCGGCGCTGATAATTGGTTATGCAGTATCGAGTGTATTTTAATAGCGTCTTCCGAGAAGCAATTTCTCGTTCTCTTTCGATTAAATACGAACAGTTTTGAAGACACGAACAAGCATACATTTTCAGTATCACTTTATGCGTTTGGTCGTTTACTAGTCGGTAGTTATGAATATTATATTATTTATGATAATAAAAATTAGTAGACTGCCAAATAACATTGTAAATTTCATAAAAGTTGATCCGATTACACGTATTTTTCCCATTATATCAATTGTAATATAAACAGTAAACAAAATGACTGTGTTAAAAATAAAAATATATATATGATGGGGCCGGCCGAAATTATCTTGCGATTTTCTCAGTAACGCTTGAGAAGTACGCGCTACTGCTTACACATTTTGTTGTCCTCATGGAGTACTACGAGTGTACGAAGTTTACAGTAAATCCGCGTTACAAACGTTGTGGCCTCCCCTTGTGAGAATCCGATATCGACCTTCATGTTTGGTGTCTGATCTGTGTCAAATATGAACATTATTTATGTCTGTTATGTTTCTTTCTCATGGGGTGAAATTTGTACTTGTTTCATGTCGTGCATCATTGCCTTTGATTAATGCTGTCCAACAATGTCTCTGCTTCTTAGCAATTGTCAAGCAGTATAACAGCTTATGTCTCTTATACATCCGCATATTCCAGGCCTTTTAGTTAATACGACAATACATCTAACTTGATTACATGTATGATATGCTGATCTACAGGTAAAGATCATACTTTGTTTTGCTTTTTTTAAAAAAAACTACACTTCGTCAAATAGAAGCGATACGATTTTCATATTTGGGTTTGTAATTTGGTTTTCGAATTTTCTATTATAGCCTTGTTTCCGAAAATCCAGTCATAAGCAAAAATTTTGTGACTGCGTCTGACAGAGCGTAAAATAAATTAAGATCACATTCCTTTGCAAAAATTTTGGCATTACGGTTCTTGTTCGAGCGTCTCCAGTGCTCTTCACCAGTAATTACCATAAGGTAAAATGCTACACAAGAGCCATGGACTGCTCTACACGCCAGATAAACTGTGGAGTTCGAACAGGAGGATTAGCGGACGTTTTCTGGACATAAATATCACTGGGCGTAATTTACAGGATACTGATCTGAGATTATGATAGAGTGTGTCGATTATTTCCCAGGTGAGCTGCAGTTATGCAACCGCATCCTCTCCGCACGTGCAGTCCCCTCCTGCTCTGTGTGTCTCTCCTTTCGCGCACCTTGCAGTTCGTATCTGATCTTCCCAACTGCACGATACATCATGCACTTCACGTGTGTTCAGATTTCGTGGAACTAGATGCGTTCTTCAAGGAGGAGAGTCGTGCGTCGACGGTCCAGCCGCACGTGGCTGATTTGTTGTATCCGAGGCAGCGACCGCAAGTGATCACCTATATCATGTTTTGTCCTTGCAGACAGCTGATACGACTGACTTAGAACTCTGCAACTGTAAGCAATCTTCATTGCGGACTCGACGGGATTGCTGTTATCTCTGGCGACTGCGTAGCACGGACTCAGGCGTATTAGTGTTAACACCGCTGCTGTTGCTGCTGCAGAAACAGTCTGTTAGTAGGTATGTTATCAGCTGTCCCAACTAACTGTATGAGGTTATGAGCATATGATCTACCACTTCTGTGTGTGTGTGTGTGTGTGTGTGTGTGTGTGTGTGCGTGTGTGTGTCTGTGTCTGTGCGGCGCCCGCGAGCGCGCGCTTGTTTTCAAAAAAGTAAATAAAGGAAACTAATGATTTCTTTATTAACTGCAACAGTTAAAATTACTATAGTTGAGGATTGCTGCTATCAGAATCGTACTTTCTTTTATGAATCCTTGTTGAACAGGGTGTTCGCTGTTCCCCATAAAAGCTACTATGGCTTGTAGGTGATGCTGGGCAGCTCATGATCTTAACGGAGCCGGCCGGGGTGACCGAACGGTTCTAGGCGCTATAATCTGGAACCGCGCTACCGATGCGGTCGCGGGTTCGAATCCTGCCTCGGGCATGGAAGTGTGTGATGTCCTCAAGTTAGTTAGGTTTAAGTAGTTCTAAGATCTAGAGGACTGATGACCTCAGAAGTTAAGTCCCATAGTGCTCAGAGCCATTTGAACCATTTTTGATCTGAACGGGAATAAATAGCCGGAGACGAAATATCCAAGGGTACTGCGGCAAACGTGTAAACAACGTCTCTATTCTCGCGCGTCCGTTTGGTAAATAATCCATAGTACTCTACTGTAACACCCGTAGCAATTGCATTTGTAACCTATAAAGTAAAGTGTAACACTGACTAATGGTAACCGATGTAGTAGTATTGAAACTGGATGTGGATCATCAATGAAAGAAGAGCGATGAAATGTTTTATATTGCACGTGAATACGTTAGGTTTCATGTGTACCTTAGAAACGTATCATGTTTCCACAGTAGTTTGTTTAAATTGTGCACTCTTTCACCCAGCAGACGGAGAGCAAGCAGTACATGCTACACACTTTTTGTGTATTTTGTTCCACAACATTGACAGATTGTAGAAGTAAAATGAACACCTTAAGCTGCTACGCAGTTTATTCTTTATTGTGTGACCGGTTTTATTCAATGGCTGGGGTATGACCCAAAAAGAAAGGTGTAGGCTTTTCCCTCGCGGATAGCCGACTGTAAAATGCGGACAATGTGGAATTACTCTGTGCTTTAGCCAAAAGGAATTGTTTTAAGACATGTCACATGCAATAGTGCAAAATGTAAGCACTTTTTCAGCCACAGGAACAACACTGTAGTATAAACGTAGGCTTCCATGGCCATTGTCATAGTGAATAAAATTTTTCTGGGTTGTGACAGCATTGTCAATGTGTAAAACTACCCACGTTTCGGTCAGTGTTGCAAGTGATCTTCTTCAGGGTGTTTTTGTTTACTGGTGAATGAGAAAACTTTGTTTCTTATATACCTGCAGACGTGGCTGTTACATAATTCTGATAGGGAGTTAAGGATGAAGGGGAGGGACGTTAGAAGTTTTTTATTGGTGTTTTTATCATTTCTTTCATTGGTGGAAACTCACTGTTGTTGTGGTCTTCAGTCCTGAGACTGGTTTGATGCAGCTCTCCATGCTACTCTATCCTGTGCAAGCTTCTTCATCTCCCAGTACCTACTGCAGCCTACATCCTTCTGAATCTGCTTAGTGTATTCATCTCTTGGTCTCCCTCTACGATTTTTACCCTCCACGCTGCCCTCCAATACCAAATTGGTGATCCCTTGATGCCTCAGAATATGTCCTACCAACCGATCCCTTCTTCTGGTCAAGTTGTGCCACAAACTTCTCTTCTCCCCAATCCTATTCAATACTTCCTCATTAGTTATGTGATCTACCCCTCTAATCTTCAGCATTCTTCTGTAGCACCACATTTCGAAAGCTTCTATTCTCTTCTTGTCCAAACTATTTATCGTCCATGTTTCACTTCCATACATGGCTACACCCCATACAAATACTTTCAGAAAAGACTTCCTGACACTTAAATCTATACTCGATGCTAACAAATTTCTCTTCTTCAGAAACGCTTTCCTTGCCATTGCCAGTCTACATTTTATATCCTCTCTACTTCTACCATCATCAGTTATTTTGCTCCCCAAATAGCAAAACTCCTTTACTACTTTAAGGGTCTCATTTCCTAATCTAATTCCCTCAGCATCACTCGACTTAATTCGACTACATTCCATTATCCTCGTTTTGCTTTTGTTGATGTTCATCTTATGTCCTCCTTTCAATACACTATCCATTCCGTCCAACTGCTCTTCCAAGTCCTTTGCTGTCTCTGACAGAATTACAATGTCATCGGCGAACCTCAAAGTTTTTATTTCTTCTCCATGAATTTTAATACCTACTCCGAACTTTTCTTTTGTTTCCTTTACTGCTTGCTCAATATACAGTTTGAATAACATCGGGGAGAGGCTACAACCCTGTCTTACTCCCTTCCCAACAACTGCTTCCCTTTCATGTCCCTCGACTCTTGTAACTGCCATCTGGTTTCTGTACAAATTGTAAATAGCCTTTCGCTCCCTGTATTTTACCCCTGCCACCTTTAGAGTTTGAAAGAGAGTATTCCAGTCAACATTGTCAAAAGCTTTATCTAAGTCTACAAATGCTAGAAACGTAGGTTTGCCTTTCCTTAATCTTTCTTCTAAGATAAGTCGTAAGGTCAGTATTGCCTCACGTGTTTCCAGTGTTTCTATGGAATCCAAACTGATCTTCCCCGAGGTCGGCTTCTACCAGTTTTTCCATTCATCTATAAAGAATTTATGTTAGTATTTTGCAGCCGTGGCTTATTAAACTGATAGTTTGGTAATTTTCACATCTGTCAACACCTGCTTTCTTTGAGATTGGAATTATTATATTCTTCTTGAAGTCTGAGGATATTTCGCCTGTTTCAAACATCTTGCTCACCAGATGGTAGAGTTTTGACAGGACTGGCTCTCCCAAGGCTGTCAGTAGTTCCAATGGAATGTTGTCTACTCCGGGGGCCTTGTTTCGACTCAGGTCTTTCAGTGCTCTGTCAAACTCTTCACGCAATATCATATCTCCCATTTCATCTTCATCTACATCCTCTTCCATTTCCATTATATTGTCCTCAAGTGCGTCGATCTTGTATATACCCTCTATATACTCCTTCCACCTTTCTGCTTTCCCTTCTTTGCGTAGAACTGGGTTTCCATCTGAGCTCTTGACGTTCATTCAAGTGGTTCTCTTTTCTCCAAAGGTCTCTTTAATTTTCCTGTAGGCAGTATCTATCTTACCCCCTAGTGAGATAAGCCTCTACATCCTTACATTTGTCATCTAGCCATCCCTGCTTAGCCATTTTGCACTTCATGTCGATCTCATTTTTGAGACGTTTGTATTCCTTTTTGCCTGCTTCATTTACTGCATTTTTATATTATCCCCTTTCATCAATTAAATTCAATATTTCTTCTGTTACCCAAGGATTTCTACTAGCCCTTGTGTTTTTACCTACTTGATCCTCTGCTGCCTTCACTACTTCACCCCTCAAAGCTACCCATTCTTCTACTGTATTTCTTTCCCCCATTCCTGTGAATTGTTCTCTTATGGTCTCCCTGAAACTCTGTACAACCTCTGGTTCTTTCAGTTTCTCCAGATCCTATCTCCTTAATTTCCCACATTTTTGCAGTTTCTTCAGTTTTAATCTACAGGTCGAAACCAATAGATTGTGGTCACATCTGCCCCTGGAAATGCCTTTCAATTTAAAACCTGGCTCCTAAATCTCTCTCTTACCATTATATAATCTATCTGGTACCTTTTAGTATCTCCAGGGTTCTTCCATGTATACAACCTTCTTTCATGATTCTTAAACCAAGTGTTAGCTATGATTAAGTTGTGCTCTGTGCAAAATTCTATCAGGCGGCTTCCTCTTTCATTTCTTAGCCCCAATCCATATTCACCTACTACGTTTCCTTCTCTCTCTTTTCCTACACTTGAATTCCAGTCACCCATGACTATTAACTTTTCGTCTCCGGTCACTATCTGAATAATTTCTTTTATTTCATCATACATTTCTTCAATTTCTTCGTCATCTGCAGAGCTAGTTGGCATATAAACTTGTACTACTGTAGTAGGTGTGGACTTCGTATCTATCTTGGCCACAATAATGCGTTCACTATGCTGTTTGTAGTAGCTTACTCGCATTCCTATTTTCCTATTGATTATTAAACTTTCTCCTGCATTACCCCTATTTGATTTTGTGTTTATAACCCTGTAGTCACCTGACCAGAAGTCTTGTTCCTCCTGCCACCGAACTTCACTAATTCCCACTATATCTAACTTTAACCTACCCATTTCCATTTTTAAATTTTCTAACCTACCTGCCCGATTAAGGGATCTGACATTCCACACTCCGACCCGTAGAACGCCAGTTTTCTTTCTCGTGATAACGACATCCTCTTGAGTAATCCCCGCCCGGAGATCCGAATGGGGGACTATTTTACCTCCGGAAAATTTTACCCAAGAGGACGCCGTCATCATTTAATCATACAATAAAGCTGCATGCATTCGGGAAATATTACGGCCGTTGTTTCCCCTTGCTTTCAGCCGTTCGCAGTACCAGCACAGCAAGGCCGTTTTGGTTATTGTTACAAGGCCAGATCAGTCAATCATCCAGACTGTTGCCCCTGCTGCTACTGAAAAGGCTGCTGCCCCTCTTCAGGAACCACACGTTTGTCTGGCCTCTCAACAGATACCCCTCCGTTGTGCTTGCACCTACAGTACGGCTATCTGTATCACTGAGGCACGCAAGCCTCCCCACCAACGGCAAGATCCATGGTTCATGGTGGGGGGGGGTGGGGGGTGGGCGGGGGGATAGAAAAGAATGGGGTGCTGCCTTTCCTCGACGTGGTAGTTTACAGAAAGCCTGAAGGTAAACTGAGGCCTTAGAGTATACAGGAAGCCAACCAGTACTGACCGGTATATACTTGCCTCCTCTCATCATCACCCTAAGCAGAAAAAATCCGCCCTGCACACTTTAACCAAGAGGGCTCACAGGATCAGCGATAAGGAACATCTAAAGTTTGAACTGTAAAATCTCACGTCCATCTTTGGTGCCAATGTTTATCAGATGAAACCAATAGATAAAATTACGGCGACAGGCAATGAAGTCAATTGAGGAGAGCAGGAGGAAGCACAAAATATTACTCTGTTACCGTATATACACTGAACTGGAAGGCAAGATTTTCCACCGATCAGGCGTCAAGCCGATTTTCCAAATCAGCAACAGAATAAAAGACGTTCTTCGCACTACGAAAGATACCGTTGACAAACTACATGCTGCTGGAGTTTAGGAAATCAGATACGAATGTGGATTGGCTCTGAGGTCACCAGTCCCCTAGAACTTAGAACTGATTAAATCTAACTAACCTAAGGACATCACACACATCCATGTCCGAGACAGGATGCGCCTAGAACAGCACGGCCGCTTCGGCCGGCGAATGTGGCGAATGTAGGCGAGACGGATATCCGAACACGAAAGATATATCCGACTAAGACAACACACCAAGTCAGCGGTGTCCGAACACCAGGATGAGTGCGACAAACAGATTGATTTTGGAGAAACAGCCTCTTACTTTCGGGGGGAGGTTAGAGATGCAATAGAAATAGTCAAGCAACCCACCAACATGAACAGAGAAGACGGGCACAGACTTCTGACGTCTCAGCTGCCAGCAATAACAGCGTTGTGGGACGACAGCTCACGCGAAAGCAATACACACAGGCGCGCGGGGGACCGCAGCCGCTGCAGTACTGGCGCGCCTCAGCCGGCGGAGTTTTCTCATTCAGCAGGAAACAAAAACACTTGTAACAGTGACCGAAACGTTGGTAATTTTACACATTGACAATGCGGTCAAAGACCCAAAAAAATTTTATTGAACATCGTAGTACATTTACTGTAGCTTTCATGCGCCTTTTGCGAGGAATTATACAAGTAACACACTATATTTTGAAACAATGAATGTAAAACTGTTCACATGATGATACACATCTAATTTAAGTAACTCAATACTTTTTCTTCACAGTATTTCCGTGTATGCCAGGAAAAGGGGTTAAGAGATGAAAATCAAATAGCATATAAAACTGTAAACAGTGTTACTATTTTGCCGGCCGGAGTGGCCGTGCGGTTCTAGGCGCTACAGTCTGAAACCGAGCGACCGCTACGTTGCAGGTTCGAATCCTGCCTCGGGCATGGATGTGTATGATGTCCTTAGGTTAGTTAGGTTTAATTAGTTCTAAGATCTAGGCGACTGATGACCTCAGAAGTTAAGTCGCATAGTGCTCAGAGCCATTTGAACCATTTTTGATTGTTACTATTTTGCATAACGCAGAGGGATGTAGATATATGAAGTTCATGGAAGAGAGGGAGGAATTTATTCACATTTTGATAAAGATCCACATTTCATTTCGAATGACCAACTGAAACTGAAAAACAAAGGATATATTGAAAATGTTCGTGAATTATTATTATGACAAATATAATACCACTGATTAAATCTACAGTATTTACAGACTAGCGGTGCTTTATACTACGGTTGCTCTCGATGCTTCGTCGTTCTATTGTGTGTGTTCCTTTGATAGTTGTCTCGTTATTGACACTTCATGCCTCTACCAAAAAATGGTTCAAATGGCTCTGAGCACTATGGGACTTAACTTCTGAGGTCATCAGCCCCTACAACTTAGAACTACTTAACCTGTCTAACCTTAGCATATCACACACATCCATGCCCGAGGCAGGATTCGAACCTGCGACCGTAGTGGTCGCGCGATTCCAGACTGTAGCGCCTAGAACCTACCTGTGCATGACTACACATTATTTATGTATATTAATTGTGTAACTCTTGCTGTTCACAAAAATTCATAAGTATTGACTATACTTTTTCTACCATTTTCAAACATCCTTTCCGCTTAGAATTTTGCTGTATCCGGGGCATGTGAACAGCAGACACTGGACAATTTATTTTTTATGAAAACGCTCTTGCAATAAAGAATAAATTGAACAGCAGCTTAAGGTGTTAAACAACGTCATTTATGTTTGTTAGATATGTTCGTGTTACAGGGAAACTGTTTCTTATCTTGACATTGCTTCTTATTCCTACTTATGTGAGACTCTTCGTCCTAGAAATCCATTACAGAAATTCAGAAACTCCTTGTGCACATACATTTTGTACGGGTCACGTTTATACTAACAATTATGTGGAATGAAAATGGCTTACTTTGTGGATGGCCATTACCTATTGAGACTGACCGCCTCTGGTAGTTGAATCTTCAGCGTGACGGATTGTCAATCCTCTGGGCCCGGGTTCGATTCCCGGCTGGGTTGGGGAGTTTTCTCCGCCCAGGGACTGGGTGTTGTGCTGTCCTCATCATCATCCTGTCATCCCCATCGACTGCAGGTCGCCGAAGTGGCGTTAAATTGAAAGACCGGCACCCGGCGAACGGCCGCCCGACGTAAGGCCCTAGCCATACGAGTAAATAAGTAAAATAACCTATTGAGACTGCAGACAGTCCAAATTTCGAATTGATCGCTGAGATTTTAAGTCTTCATGTAAGACAGCTAATATTTCAATCATCATACTACTAACTCTTGAGCCGGAAATTCATCGAGGCCGTCCATAAATTATGTCACATGTTGAGGGGGAAGGAAGGAGGTCAACAAAGTGTGCCTTATGTGACAAAGGGGGGGGGGGGGGCGAACCATAAGCTCGTGACGTTACATGTATAAAGAGTTGTTTTGGTTTGTATTTCGACTCTAAACTTTTTGAACGCTAAGGAAAAAACTATTAAACATCTTCAGTACTGCCATTATTATTTGCTAAGGCCGCGCGATGAGATTGTTGTTCAAACTCCGTAACTCCGCTGCCACCTTGGACATACGCCGAAAGGCCAATACCGCCTTTGAGGCTTTGACAAAAACCGACACTGCTCTGATTCGTCTATATTGAATTGTTTATATCATTCTGTCGAAACCTGACTTTCACTGAGGGATAGATGTGTTTTTCTTAGTTCTACAATTTTGTCAGTTTCAATTAATTTAACAAATTTAAAATGAGTAGAAAAGTAATTTATGTACTGTTTACCGCAAACTATATGAAGTGCATCTTATGCTAAACAAAATATACAAAAAGAAGATAACACCCTGTGACGAAGTTTGAAAAGTAGTGACAATGTTGAAGATGAAGTGGATTCGAAAAGCGACACTTACTGATTTTTTTCGAAAATTTCTTCGTCGTCAAAACCATCGAAACTACCAGAGCCCTTGGGTATAAAAGTGAATTTGTGTTTTATATTGTTTTTAGATTTCGTTTTCCGCCACTAAAACTGTAGTTAGTGTTCTGTGGCAAATTCAAAAACAGAAAAAGTTAGTCAGTGACATTCAATTGTTTTTCACTACTTATTGTAAAGCAAGCGCTGGCAACCGCATCTTTCTGTCTGTCTGTTGGAGATAATCTAGCAAAGCGCATGGTCGATTTCCGTGCAACTCTCACTATTGTGTAGCTCGATTCTTCACGGTGATTTGGCATATATACTGTGTGAAATGCCCATATTCGACATTTTACATGCTTAATTTTAATTGCAGGAAGAAAACAAACAAGACGCAATCTGAGCTCAATAGCTTGCTGTTATCACGCGATGCTGTTGACATGGCGACATACAGGGTAGTAAAAAGAATAACAGCATTAAGGAAAGACTTTCAACGGGAAAGAAACACACTGAAGAGAAAGATCAGCGTACCCAAACGACAGAAAGAAGTCGTTGTTCCAAACACAAAAAATTCTATAAATTAGTGAGAGTAATTCCGACTTAGCAGCAACTCGTACAATTCTAAATACTGTTGATCGCTCTAGAGTGGAAGAAAATCTGTCCGGTTTACTTGAAGTCTTAAATTAGATTGTAGTTTTTGGTGGCGCAGCTGATTATCGTCGCTGCAATGAACTTACCGTGGTGTTGCAAAAGATTGAACAACTTGCAAACTGAACTACGTAAGCAACGCTGTATTATCAGTCGATCAGAGTTATATTTAAGACTCTCTCCCAGACGTGTCAGTACAAAGGAAGGAAAAAATACACGTGGTTAAATTGAACAAACCACAGTCTATGCTTCATGTAAAGCATAAAGAAAGCAAATTCTGTACAGCTACTGTAAGAAACCGTGAATCTTTAGCTTCAATTTTGCGCCCTGGTCAAGTACTCTCTTTGTCTATGTAACGTGTAACGTGTGCCAGCAGATGCTCAAGCACAAAAATTAATACCTTGTAAAATTAGCATATCATGGTTTCATGGTCGCTGAAAAACACAAACTTATTCTATTTATGCAGATATTGTAATAAACCAAGGTGCTGAAGGGAAACATGAAGTTTTGACCCACTCTGGGCCTACATACTCGAGCTTCATCAAATTTGAAGTAAGTTCCCTATGATGGCTATTGCCCTATTGTCGAGGCATACTTCTTTAAACGATAGTGTGGCATCTGTAGCCTATAATTTTCTTCAAACGAAGCCAATAACCAACACATGCTATCACGTAAGAGCCAACAAGAAGTTTTGCCCATCAAGAAGACTCATCCTCAAAGAATAGCACCTAGACGTGCCAGAGAATTTCTTCGTTTGATAAACGATGGTGGTGCTATATGGTTGAATGAAGATGATGCGGACAACTCGACTGTTCAAACATTATCCAAATCGAGAACTAAGTGACTGCTATTCCACTCACATAAATATAAATATATGTGTCCTTGGGCACAAGGTGATAAAATTTTGTTTCGTTCATTTGATTTGTCATGTTTTGTGAATTATCTAAAATGTTTGATTTATTCTTAATTTTATGAAAAAATGTTTCTATATAGATACACATAAATAATTTTGGAAGTGCTGCTTGAATTTAATAATTTATAAATTTAAAACTGCAAAATATATTACGCCATACCAACGGAGAGAGTGGGGGGGCTCACACAAATGTGACCACCTGTTACAAGGAGGGGAGGACTCCAAAAAATCATCAAATTCGTCTGACGTAATTTATGGATGGCCAATTATATATATGTGTATTTATGATCCCCGGGAAAGTCTTGTACATGGTACCAGTATGAAGGGAATATTGTCAGAGTCAGAGCTATACCGCACAACCACAACAACAACAACAACAACTACTACTACTACTACTACTACTACTATGTGATCAGGCCCAGTGGACCGCACACATCTACAAGTTTCCTCCTCCACTGTATTCTGTCCATTGCTGCTATCCACCATCCGTTCACATCGACTGACACTTGGTTTAAAGCTTCATGGAGTCCATCCCCCAACGCTTCTTGGGTCTCCCTGGCGGTCTCTTTTCTGTAGGTGTGAAATCCAGGAGCTTCCGAGGCCATCTGTGATCCTCCATCCGGGCTACATGGCCGGCCCACTGCATTCGTTTGGCTTTGACAGTTCCTGCTATGTTGGGCTGCTGGTATAGTTCCTCAAGCTCTTGGTTGTACCTGATCCTCCATTCCCCTGTATTTGCATCCAGAACTGGACCGAAGATCTTACGATACACTTTTCTCTCAAAAACAAGGAACTTATGGAAGTCCTGTTTCCGGATACTCCATGTCTCACAGCCATATAGAACAACAGGCTGGATCAGGGTTTTGTACAGTCGTATTTTGAACCGTCTGGAGAGATATCTGGACCGAAGCAGTTGTGCTAGGCTGTGGTAAGATCCGTTTCCTGCTTGTATTCTGGCATTGATCTCTGCTACACATGACGCGTTCTCAGTGAAAAGTGCCCCTAGGTATTTGAATTCTTGCACTCTCTTGTAGGACTGGTCCCCAACCTGCAGTGATTCTAGATGATCAGCAGTCTGACAATGACCACGCGCCATAACGAGGTACTCTGTCTTGGTTTCGTTTACGTTTAGCCCAAATTTGCTGGCAGCCTCCTTTAGTGCTTTGGTCATTTGCTCCAACTCCTCTTCCGACTTAGAGAGTAAACAGACGTCGTCTGCATAGGCTAAGTATGCCAGTCTCTTTCCTTCGATTTGAATTCCTTCGTTCTCTTGGAAGGTCTCGCGTACGATCTTCTCGAGGGCAAAACTTCAACAGGATAGGGGACAACTCATCTCCTTGCCTTAGTCCTGTCACAATTTCAAACTCCTCAGTTACGCGATTTCCCAACTTCACCTTTGCACGTGTTTCGTTCAGACAGATCTTTATCAGATTGGTGAGTTTCTCTGCTATGCCAAACTCCCTTAAACAGTTGAGCAGGCTCATGCGATGTATGCAGCCATAGGCCTTCTTAAAATCAACGAATAAAATATGCAAATCTTTACCATATTCACCCAGATTCTCAGTGAGCTGCCGGAGACTGAAGATGTGATCTACTGTTGACCGTCCTGGCCGGAAACCTCCCTGGTACTCCCCAATCACCGATTCTGCCACTGGCTGAGTTCTATGTATGAGGCAATTGGACAGGATCTTATAGCAGACGTTAAGCAGGGCGATTCCTCGATAGTTGTCACATTTCAGTTTGTCGCCCTTCTTATGTATTGGACAAATCAGAGCTGTTTTCCATTCTCCTGGTAATTCTTCTTTGGTCCATATTGCCTGTATCAGTTGGTGTATTTTTTCTGCAAGTTTCTCTCGTCCTTCCAGGATCATTTCAGCCTGTATTCCATCTTCATCTGGACTCTTATTCTGTTTAAGGTTTCTGAATCTGGTTTTTATCTCATCCAGGGTAGGTGGGGGATAGTCTGCATCGGCTGTAATTGGGTACTGGAAACCAAACTGCAGTTCGGGTTCATCACAATTTAGCAGCTGTCGAAAATACTCTTTCCATCTCTCAGCAATGTCCATATCGTTCGTCAGGATCTTATCACGGGAATCTTTGACAAATTTCTGCTTGGCCTGGTGACCTTTGCAGAGGTATTTCACCTTCAGAAACATTTCCCTAGTCTTTTGTCCTCTGAAGTCTGTTTCTGCTTCAATGATGATATTCCTTATGTGTTTCCTCTTTGCTGTTCCCAGAATTGTTTGTGTAGTGTTTCGGACCTCCTCAAATTTTGCTTTGGCCTGTGCCAGATTTGTCCCCTTCAGCCACTTGTTCCTGGCTTCCTTTCTCCTTTCCAGGGCATCTGCACATTCCTTTCCAAACTAGATCTTCTTGCCCACTGGGTTTCCCATGAGTGTTTCCTTTGCTGTATCCCTAACTGAGCTCTGGATGTTTCCCCACATTAGTTCGAGGTCCTGATTCATGTCCATTTCACTGAGTGCTTCAAAGCGGTTACTAAGCTGCAACTGGTATCCGGTCTTCGTTGCCTCATGTTTCAGTTTCTCCACATGGTACCTTTCCACTCTTTTTAACTTAGGCTCCGTTCTTCCTTTACATCGTATGTTTAAATGGCCTCTGACCAGGAAATGATCACTCCCACCTTCGGCACCTCGCGCTGTCTTAACGTCTAACACCCATCTCTTGGCTCTGAGGTCAATTGCAACATGGTCTATTTGATTTACAGTTCTCCCATCTGGTGACACCCAGGTTCCTTTATGTATGTTTTTCCGCTAGAACTTTGTGCTGGAGATGAAACACCCTAATGATGTAGCGAAGCTGATGAACCTAATCCCATTGTCATTGCTTAGGCTGTGTAGACTGTGCCTTCCTGTTGTGTCTTGAAATACTTGTTCTTTCCCAACCTTGGCATTCACATTACCCAGGAGGATCCTCAGGTGTCCATTTGGTATAACGTGCATCACTGCCTCTAGCTGTACATAGAACTCGTCTTTCACTTCACATTCGCTCTCCTTCGTGGGAGCATGACAGTTCACAAAAGTCGCCTTAATATGCTTTACGTCCAGTGTTAGAACAGATATTCTTGGGTTGGCTCAAACGAATTCTGAAACATTAGTGGCCAACGTCTTACCGACGCAGAAACCAGTGCCTAACAGATGACCTCGTTCACAGGCTCCATACAGATTTGTACATTTTTCAACACCAATGCTCCCAGCATCGTCGCACCCTTGCAGTGCACCCAGGTCTATTCGTACCTCTGAATTTCCTTGACCACACTGTCTGCAGCTCCTGTCTTGTACAGACTCCTTACATTCCACGGTCCAAATCGTATACCGTTTCTTTGCCATTGAAGTCGTCTATTTTTGTTAGTAATGTTTCGAGGCTTACTTGTAGTCTTGAAAGCATGTTTAATTTTTTACGAAGAGAGGGTGCTGGCCTCCCGTCCAACCTGCGGTGTTACCCTCACAGCTTACAGGACTGCTAGCTTTTCTTAAGAGGTGGGCTCCCCTCAGGAGTTGGGTTGTAAGTAGGAATAAGAAAATTGTAAAGACGCTCTCGGGCTTCGAAACCTAATACCGTTGGGGTCGAGAAAGGAAGACTTGGCCAAGGGAGGCCGGCAGGGAAGGAGAAAGAGGGAGTCTGACACAAGTAAGTGGAGCAATGTCAGACTCAGCTCGGGTCCCCGCGGTAGCCGCCGGCACAAGCACAACAATATTTGTTTAAACCTGCCGTCTTGGATGTTTAACTTTTATTATATATGGATAATACTCTGCATAATATTTTACGGAGGTGTAGAATGGAAATTAGTGGAAGTCAAAAAACACGAAATGAAAACGTAAAATAGTATACCGATGAATACAAAGTGTCTTCGATGTACACACTGCACGAACAGAAGCATGTGGCCACTGGAGACAGTGCAGCCAGTTTCTGCAAAGTCGTACACACAACACATGCATGTCCTATTAATTGGCGTGAACCTACCTGATAACGGAGGTTTCAACCTCAGAAACGAGTATTGGAAATGATTTGCTCAAGTGATACATAATGACAGCTATCACAGTTTATCTAGCTATGACTAACAATTGGAGGACAAGACTTTTTTTCTTGTTGAGATGTATATTACGAGTACTGAACTCTTCATTTCAAACCTCCTTTCTTGTTCTTTTCTTTGCCTATCACTCAAATGTCAAAATACTTCGGGGGAAATTTCCACTACTATCAAGAAATAGTCGGGAACTAGGAATTACTTTTCACTCAAAAGTCTTATTTTTCTTAATATTTCACAAATACAGTATCTTCCCTAGTGCGTGGTCGAGTACCAGCAAAATTCTATACCCAGTCAAAATCACAAAGAAAAATAAAAATCCAGAGCGCCACCGCCATTTTGGTCCATAAAGTTAAAAGATCATAGTAAACCTCAGTCTTATTCAGGTGTAGGCTTGCCATGTCCCACTGGTGTTTCCTAATTTAAATGATCAATCGCCACAATTATTTCCAACAGCAAGGGAAGTTCTGTACATAGCTTGCGATAATTGTTCCGTAATTAATAACTGCGGTAATTCAACTTGGTTGGATCTCGGAAATTTACTCGCACAAGGCTTGCATTAAGACCAAATAAACTATCTATTCCAGAAAAAGGCTGATGATTTTTAAAACATGCCCTTAACTTTGAGACCGTACGTTGCTCAACACAAGCGTCTACCACTTCCATCAATAACCAAAAATCCACGACTCTATTACTTTACAGCATGAATATAATGTACAAAATGTAGAAATCAGTTAATTGTCTTAGAATGGGCCTACTATCACTTCAGTCAATTACGTAACTCAGTTTCCTCTGAGCGCCATCAGGATCAACAGCCATCTAATGGGGAACTGTCTATCCTCTCGATCCATGGTGATAAATTCCGTACCCAGTGTGACTAGGCGAGCTCAGTTCGCTCAAACAGCCCTGAATCTTGGCTCAGAAGGTAGCTGTGATCCGACATTAACTGTCCATAAGCCCCATATTAAACTCTTTCGAAACCGTTAAAAGCCAATAATTGTACAGCGCTACCCGTGCATTCGACAAAAGCTTCGTTATTGTACCAAACGTCGACTCTGCTTCGGATGGCCATTTCTTGTTGGCAGGATCTTAGCCTCAAGTTTCATCTCTGATACGCGCCGATTGCTATAGCTCTAGAATATCAGTTTGAAGCTGTTCTCTACAACATTACAGACGACAACATACAAGTACAGACAAAAATTAGAATATTACTGCAAGATTTCTTTTGTTTAACTACCTACAGCTATTTGCTGAGGCAGAAGTTAAGGCGACACCAAAATCGTGACACAAAGTACCCTCGTGTTTTCTTGACCCGTCACAGTAGGTAGACGTTTTGTGGCTGTAGTAACGCTGAAGCCTCTTTGCATTCATCTGGTTTTGCAAGATATTTGGCAACTTCATCTCTCCATTAATGTTTTTTTTTGTGTAGTTCCCATTACAGTGATTTTGTTGACTGTTTCCTATAACACACTTTATGTACAGCAATCACTTTTGTGGCAGTGGTTTTGTAATTAGAAGTAACGATCATCTTTAACTTCCTGGCTCGATAATAATGATTAGTTTTTCCCCACTTCTGTGTTTAGAAAGCACAGATTTCTGCTGAACGCTTTATGTTGGCAACGCACTAGGTAACAGCAGATACTGCCTCTTGCATACGTCATACTTCACTGTAATGACTGTTATTATGCACTGTAGCAGCAGTAAGAAGAAACCGGCGATTGACCGTCGCTGGATGTGTATAAGATCAGACATGTAGAAATATCCACAAAACACCAAGATGGGCACAATTGTACTCGTGGTTGATACAATTTTCTGAGATCTATCAGTAATTCTGTAAAGAATGGACTCCCGTGTGTAAAACTGCTTCAAACTTGTGATTACTTTGCATATGAGTTAATAGTTAAATATTTGACTTTATGATTATAACCGAGAAAAAATCTATAAAAGGTTTGAAATTATGTTTAGAGTTTGTAGGAAGTCGCTAACTGCTCTCGATATCAAACAATAGATGAGTGTAATCAGGGTAATTTGCGTTCCGTTTTAAGCAGATGCTCATTTGTCGAAGTCTCAATGTTTATGACGACATATCTAATAAACTGTGTGTCGTACAATTATACAATTATGCAGGTATATTGAGTAGTATATGAGGAGACTGTCTGCAAAATGTGTTGTAGTAAAGAAGTAATAAATTAGAACGTCATACTTGATACGATAGTTTTACTACACGAACAGAGACATTGTAGTGAGTGGTAAATTGAAATTTCCGATATGTTAACGTCTGTTGCAAGTAACTAAGTGTAATACACTGGAAAAGAATGCACCGCGAATAAATTTGCATTTCAGCAAGTTAATGCTCGCCCGCATACAGCGAGAGTTTCTACTGGTTGTTTTCGTGCTTGACAAAGCCTACACTGAACAGCAAGGCTGCTGAATCTCTCCCCAGTTGACAATGTTTGGAGCATTAAGGGCTGGGCCCTCCAACCAGCTCGTGATTTTGACGACTAAGGCGCCAGCTGGACAGAATTTGGCAGTCTTCCTCAGGAAGACATACAACAAGTCCGTCAATCAATGGCAAGGCGAATAGCTGCTTGCATGAGAGGCAGAGGTGGACGAACACTCAATGCTTGCATTAAGACCAAATAAACTACATATTCCAGAAAAAAGGCTGATGCTGTTTAAAACATACTCGTAACATTGAGACCACATCTTGCTCAACGGAAGCGTCTACTGCTTCCACCAATAACGAAAAATCCACGACTCTATTTCAGAGCATGCATATAATATATAAAATCTAGAAATCAGCCAAGTGTTTTAGAATGGGCCTACTATCACTTCAATCAATTACGTAACTCAGTTTCCTCTGAGCGCCATCAGGATGACCAGCCATCTAATGGGCAACTGACTATCCTCTCGATCCACGGCGATAAATTCCGTACCCAGTGTGACTAGGCGAGCTCAGTTCGCTCAAACTGACCTGCTCAATTTGTGAAGCTCTTTCTCTTAAATAAATCATCCAATTGTTCTGAAACTGTAATATTTGTTTGTCTGTACATAATGTACATCACATTTATCGATTTCTGTCCCATTCGAATAATTCCTTCGTGGTACATCGTGTCCTTTTTTTGTCTTGGAGTGTATTAGGGTCACTCAAAAAGAAACAAGCCGGTAGCTGTAAAATTAAAACCGCTAAAGAGCTTGTAATGCTATTGCCCGCGGAGGAAGGCTCGGCCCCCACAAGAGCACTGAGACCCAGAACTCGTCGCTGGAGGGACATGGTCGACGACCACCCATATGACGACAGGGCGCATCCACCATCCACTACACTCACCGTCAGTCGTGTGAAAACAAAGCAATGGTTGCTTCAGAGGAAGAGCGAAGGGGTGCAGTGTGTTTCCTGATTGGGGTAGAGTACGGAGACGAAAATTCATCAAAGAATGGCACAAGTATTCGAGGAGCACAGCATGTCCGCTGCAAGGGTCAAGGCGCGGCACAAGCGATACAAAGAAGGATGGATGGCCTTTGGCCGGTGACACCAGATCTCAAAGCCACGCTGTTTTCAAAAATTGCTCTGAGCACTATGGGACTTAACTTCCAAGGTCATCAGTCCCCTAGAACTTAGAACTACTTAAACCTAACTAACCTAAGGACATCACACACATCCGTGCCCGACGTAGGATTCGAACCTGCGACCGTAGCGGTCGCGCGGTTCCAGACTGTAGCGCCTAGAACCGCTCGACCACCCTGGCCGGCCATGCTGTTTTACCGACACTATTGTCCAGCAGGTGGACAGCCGCGTTAAATGAAGACCGGCGAGTTACGGTGGCAGCCATTGCGTGAGAGGTAGGATTGGGCGCGGAATTGCAACTGACGTTCAGTGCTCTCTGTCCGCTTGTGCCGTTCTCCGCACTCCTTCCGCTGTAAGGAAACGCACTACGCCCGTTTGCTCTTCGTCTGAAGCTTCCATTTCTCTGTTTCCAGCGCGGCTGACACTGACTGCAGTGGTCGGTCGACGCGTGCTCATGCCCGCTCTGTCGTCACGTGGGTGCGCGGCTATGTCGCTCCAGCGACGAGTATGGGGCCTCAGGACACTTCTACGGACCGCACCTTCTCCCATAAACAATGGCATTACGATTCCTTAGGCGTTTTTAATTTTACAGCCTCCAGACTCGTTTCTCTTTGAATGACCCTAATACTTGTCTCACTGTGTTAAATCTTAATGTTAAATCTTAACATAAAATTCCACCTCTTAGTGAATAGATTATGACAGTACTTTAAATTTTTAAATTCTTTCAGTAATTACATGAAATATTAAAAATCAAATTTTTGTTGCCTCTAGAAGCCATCTGACAGGGAACCTGAAAATGCACCGTGAACCATGAACCGGGTAACTGTAATTTACGCAATACAAGGGACGACAAAAGACATATATGAAACTTCCTGGCAGATTAAAACTGTGTGGGGGACCGAGACTCGAACTCGGGAGCTATGCTTTTCGCGGGGAAGTGCTCTACCAACTGAGCTACCCAAGCACGACTCACACCCTCTCCTTAAAACTTTAATTCCGCCAGTACCTTGTCTCCTACCTTCCAAACTTCACAGAAGCTCTCCTGCGAACCTTGCAGAACTAGCACTCCTGGAAGAAAGGAGAGCTTGTGTGAAGTTCGGAAGATAGGAGACGAGGTACTGGCGGAATTAAAGCTGTGAGGACGGGGCGTGAGTCGTGCTTGGGTAGCTCAGTTGCCGGCATGGTAACTCAGCGTGTTCGGTCAGAGGGCTGCGCGCTCTCTGCCCGCGAAAGGCAAAAGTCCCTAGTTCGAGTCTCGGTCCGGCACACAGTTTTAATCTGCCAGGAAGTTTCATATCAGCTCACATTCCGCTGAGAAACAAGATCTGGAAATTTTATGTTTGTACAACGTTGATCCTGTTCCTTTTTTTCAACTCCTCTAGAAGCGAAAGGATGTATCCCCAATTCAGCACGAAGACTACATTTTCTGGAAGGAGGCAAGCAGCCGGTTAACGTATAACTATTTGCTCAATCGTCTCTTTCCAAGGTTGCAACTGGCATTGGGAGTGGTTTATACACCAACTGCATTAAGATAATGCCAAAAGTTTCCCTGTTTAACCCAAGACACTGGCTCACTATGAACCGTAGACGTTCCTAGATCTCATTTTCTATCCAATTCATAACAGCAATTACCCTTTCTTGCATTTCATTTCAGTTTCCATGATTTTTAAATTAATGCTACAATATAAGTGTTCATAGCAGTCATGTTCACAGTTTCACATTTCTTTCCTTCTTGCCCTCTCACCAACTCAAAATATAAACCAGGGAGCTGTGAATTAGACGCCTGCTTTTATTTGATCTCCATACCTTCTCAAACACAGCAAGGATTTGAATCTAACGGTATAAATGGCGTAGCTCACGCCAGATTTATTACTTTGCACTCTCAATTTTTATTATACACGACTTTTCCACAACAATTCCCTCATATAGCACTCCCCGTGCCATAGGCAGCATTAGCCTTCACAAAGATGTTTTTCGTAATTTAATCCTGTAAAGCGCGTCTGTACGCAGTCTCAGTCGAAACAGAAATGAATCAATGGCATTCCACTGCCTTTGTGTTCGTGACATTTGAGACTGAGTTTGCCGGCAGAGCTTACGTCTCATGTGGGCTTTCTAATTGGCTGCATAAAAAATAATTGTTAACAAAAAAAACATAAAAATATTTAGTTCATAGTAGGAATGAGTCAGTTCGAAACTAGTGGAGGCGTCTCATTAGATGAGGAGGAACAAGTAATTATTATAATCCACATCACACGCCGTCTAGGAATTGTTTATTGCAGCCAGTCACGGCATGCTTTTCTGTGCCAACATCTTTATCTCAGAGCAGCACTTGCCCTGCAGGTCTTCAGTTATTTGTTGGACTTATTGCAGTTTCTGCCCTACGCTATAGATTTTCTCGTAGTCTGCTCTAGCTAGTACCATGGAAGTTATTCCCCAGAAATCTTAACACATGTACTGTCATCCTTTCCCTTCTTCTTGACAGTCTTTCAAAATGTTCTTTTCTTCGCTGATTTTGCGGAGAACATTCTCATTCCTTGTCTTATCAGTCCAATTAATTTTCGATATCCTTCTACAGCACCACATCTCAACGCAACGATTCTCTTCTTTTCCTGGTTTCCTACAGTCCACGGTTCACTACAATACAATGCTGTGCATCAAACGGACATTCTGAGAAATTTCTCTCTCAAATGAAGGGCGATGTTTGGTACTAACAGACGTCTTTTGGCTAGGAGTGCCCTCTTTGCCGCAGTAGTCTGCATTTTATGTCCTCCTTGCGTCGTCCGTCGTGTGTTCTGCCTCACTTCGTCTACTTCGTGGTCTCCAGTTGTGATTTTACGTTTACCGCTAATTTCATTTCTACTAATCGTGATTACTTTCGTCTTTCTTCGGTTTAGTCTCGATAGCGTGCTCTCATTGAGCTACTCATTCCATTCAACAGGTCCTGTAATTCTTCTTCACTTTTATTGAAGTATCATCATCGAATCCTATGACTGATATCGTTTCACCCTAAGTTTTAATCACACTCTTGAATCTTTCTTTTATTTCCTTCATCGCTTCTTCAATGTACAAATTGAACAGTAGGGGTGAAAGATTGCTTCAGTATCTTTATACCTTTTTTAATCCAAGCACTTCATTCTTGGGCTACCAGTCTATACATTTTTCCTCTTGGTTTTTGTACGTGCTGTATAATACCCGTCTCTCCCGGCAGCTCCAGATGCACAAATCATATGAAGTGTCTTGATTTTTCTTCAGTCTTGCTTCTGTTATCACGCAATGTCAGAACTGCCACTCTGGTGCCTTTATGTTTCCGAAAGCAAACTGATGGCCATCTAACAGCTCCTCAATTTCTCTTCCATTCTTCTATATATTATTCGTACTAGCAACTTTCATGCATGAGTTGTTAAGCTGACTGTGCGATAGTTCTCATACTTACATGATCTTGCTATCTTCGGGATTCTGTGGATGATATTTTTTCCGAAAGTCTATCGATGGGTTTCCAGACTCACAGATTCTACACGCCAACTGCAGTAGTCGTTTGGTTGCCACTTTTCCAAATAATTTTAGAAATTTCGAAGTAATTTTATATTTTACTTCGGCCATATTTGATCGCAAGTCCTCCAAAACTATAAAACTCTGCCTCTAAGACTAGATCCCATTGCCTTTCCTATCGACTCCTATTTCTTCTTCTACCACGTCGCAGATAAGTCCTCCCTCTCGTAGAGATCTTCAGTGTACAATTTCCCCCCACACACTCTCTCCTCTGCTTTAACTGAGAAATTCCCATTGCATTCTCAATGTTGATGCCATTACTTTTGATACCACCTAAGTCTGTTTGGCTTTTATATACGATGAATCAGTCCTTCCGACAAGAATTTCCTTTTCGATTTCTTCATATTTTTCCTGCAGCCATTTATTTCGTTACAAAGTTACTTATATAGCTGTATTCCTTTCTCTACCTGAACGGTTTTGTGATTCCTTCTTTCGTCGATCAGCTGAAGTATTTCTTTTGTTATCCACCGTTTCTTCTCATTTACGTTCCTTGTTGTTGTGTTTGTCTGTCCAACTTCCGTGATTACCATCCACAGAGAAGTCAGTTCCTCTTCAACTGAACTGCCTTCTGTGGTATCCATTACCTCAGTATCTACAGTCTTAGAGAACTACAAGCGCATCTCATTATCACTCAGTACTTCAGTATCCCACTTCTTTCCACATTGATTCTTCCGGACATTAGATTAGATTAGATTAGATTAGAATTACTTTCATTCCAATTGATCCGTAGTGAGGAGTTCCTCCAGGATGTTGAACATGTCAGAAAAACAAGAATACATGGCAAATATTTACAAGTCCAATTAACAAGCTTCATCACTATTAAACTGTGATCCGAGCATATATCTGTCTGTTACAGGGTATGACTTACAATCCAGTATGAGATTTCAGAATGTCAGCCCGACTGTGATGTAATGTGGTTGGGATATCTCCGTGTCCCCGAGCCTTTTTCAACTATAGCTCTTATTCTTGTGAATTTTTAGCAGTGTATTCGCTCTTACAAACTGACATTTCTTAGCGAACTCATTTATTCATTCTCCTCTCTCATCGTATCACCGAACCCATATTCTCCCGTAACTCTTTCTTCTGTTCCTTCAATTACTACTGCGTTCCAGTCCCTTATGAATATGATACTCTCATTCCCCTTTAATTCTATATTAACCGTTCAATATCCTCGTACACTTTCCCTGTGTCTTCTACGTGTGGCATCGGCATGTATACGCAGGGTGGTGGCAACGGAGTATCATATTACACCGGATAAAATGACTTCAGAAATCAGCGAATGTATTACTTCAACAGATTCAATCATTTTTTAAATAATTATGTAGCAATATAGGTTGCAATGTATTTAAAACACATTTTAACAGAAGAATAAGAGCGGCAAATGGCTTACTATCTAAACCAATAAATATTATTTAACTTAAAATAGACGTCTTATTATTTATTAATATACACTGGATGTATATTAATGTACGAGTACCACTTACAATAATCAAGAAAGCTATATATGCTGGGTATGCCTACCAACACTTAAATTGCTGACCCCAGACAAAAACTTCGAAATCGCCGGACATCTGGGTCGCATCGTATTATTTTCCCGGGCACACACATTCTGTAGACACATTTTTTCCCTGAACTCCAAAACAGTTACCAAAAACTACTTTAAGCATCACCTAATTTTACCATTTTGTCGGTGGAGGACTCCAACTCTTGTTTACCGATATTTCATTCCCCCAAATCCCCTCCCCCTCTACCATTAGCCGTCCCCCCTTGACCGACTTCTAGAACCGCCCCTGTGTATACATGAACTATTATTATTGACGTCGGTTTGCTGTCCTACAGTTTGGAATTTATTTATAATTGAATGGTCGAAAATGCTTACTATTACTAGTTAACCTAAAGAGTAAAGTCATGTGCGCCATCTGATTGCAAATCTTGTAAATTTTGTTATGAGTATACTCGTATTGTAACTGTTTGTTGTTTCTCAGAGGTAAAGTTGTGGAATCAAACCACCATTTATGTAAATAAGTATGAAAACATGCCTGAACGCTACATTCCGGCTCATAATACACAAGACCAACGGTTAATCCGACACGTGTATTCGAGACGTCTTATTCACCTCCACAAATCGCAGCCACTTCACTGTGCGTGAAGGCGAATGAGCAGGTTGCTTCTACTCATAACAACTTACTTCACTGAATACTGTCTTTGGCTCTCTCGGCCAAGCTAGCTATAAATACTAATATAACCGACTATAAATACGCGTGGTTGAGCCAATGATCCCTGGTGGTGGCTGCTGTTCAGCACTTGCATGACATCGATTGCGGGAAGAACTGCGTGACTGTCAGTGTTCCTCCTGTTATATTTTGGCTGTTTTGCCAGCACTGAGCATGACTTACAGTTTCAATAGCTACAGTGTAGTATGAAAGAAAATAAAATACAGAAACAGCACTATGTGCGACAGTATTGTGAGTCAGTGTATTGTTTGGAACACAGCCAGATGCTGACGTAATTCGTTAGCTTACTGACGTACCATGTCGCACCGCAGTCCTTTAGTTGCTACTGCTGTATCAGTGTTGGCAGGCAGTACACCATAGCTACAGTGAAGTGTCAATCAGTAAGTAGTTTCATTAATGTGTATGCGAAATAATTACACCAGCTTCAGGCACCGAGGCGAGAAGAATCGTTCTGTAGTGAAAACTGTTACGACGTCGCTTTTAGAAACGTCACATCTTTTGAGCTATATTACTCTTCAGCACGCAGAAGGATATTTTGTCGCAAGAAAATCAGTCGTGTACGATTACAATCTGTCGATCTATAATTTATTGGTAACCCCTAACTTCTTCGAAATTTATCATATTAATCGTGTTTGTATTAAGCTTTCAAATAGCTTGATGGGGGTTTGGATTTATGTTGCTTACACTGTGCTAAGTCTCTAATACAGCAGAGTTACTAAGTGATCTGGCGTATCAGTTTCCAAGACAGAAAAACTACTCACAGAATAATATTTAATAATCTATAGATTCTGCCTACACGAACTTTAATTCTTCGAGTTCAAGACAGATTCCAAATGGTCATGGATATTTCTTAGGAGAACGGACGCTAGGAACTATAAATACAGGGATACCTGGAAAGTATTTACGAGGAAACAAGGAACTGTGTTCTCTATTCCATTTTATTTGGTTTTTAAAAGCCATATTTGATTAGCGTGAACAGGAGCTTCCAACCACAGCAAGATGATTATTGTATTCATTATCTTTACTGCCTAATGCTGTACTCAAATGAGAAGTTCTTTGTGGCATTTTTGGTCAGTTCTGGCACCTTTTTGTTTCGAAATATATCTGACAAACGGCACAGTTGCAGTAATGCCCTTATGTACGTTAATGCAATCCTTAGGATAATTTAGGTTAAGTAGTGTGTAAGCTTAGGGACTGATGACCTTAGCAGTTAAGTCCCATAAGATTTCACACACATTTGAACATTTTTGAACTCGTTAAACTATTGTTATTTGGCCAATGTAAAGCAAGACTGTCCATTTCGTATGTTTGTTTCGTAAACAGAAAAAAAATCACAACTACCATGTGTCCAACATAAAACATTCTTGTCAAGTATCTACACATGGAGGTAGCGCTTGTGCTAACCCTTCTTCCCCCCCACCCCTCCCAACATGCCACAAGAGCTTAGTAGCAAGTGCCAGTTCTGTCTCAAGTGGTTCTATTTCAAGATAAGCCTGTCTGCGTAATCAGCTATGAGTTAAGTCATTTTGACTAATTTCAAACAAAGTAATAGAGTGCAATTTTAAAATGTGTTCCTCACATTTCCTCATTTTGACTAATTTCAAACAAAGTAATAGAGTACAATTTTAAAATGTGTTCCTCACATTTGGTTTGAAATCACGTTTTATAAGGTATCACACTAAATATTTACAAGTAAAAATATACACTGATGGAAAAAATCACTACACCAAAGAATAATTAATGTAGAGTAATGGAATTTCGGGAATACATTCGTCTAGGTAACATATGAAGGTCTTATTTCAATAGTGGTACAAGTCCATTTTTGTTCATTCTGAGATACAGAGTCCTAAAGTTAAATGAGCGCTGAAAAAACTGCATTTGAAGTACCAGAAATATTCAAGTGTGTATACTTGAATATTTCTGGTATCTCAACAGAATGAACAAAAATGGACTTTATCACTATTGAAATGAGCCCTTCATATGTAAGTGATTAACATTGCACGATCACAAGTTATTGTACGTCCGAGATAGCCATTACAAATGTGGAATGCTGGTACACTGATAACCGGCGTACCCGCCAGAATGTTGAATGCCATCATGCATGCATTGTGCTGTACAGGTGCCGGATGTCAGTTTGTGGAATGGAGTTCCACGCCTGTTGTACTTAGTCAGTGCAGTGACGGTTAATGCTGTTTGTGAATGACGCTGGAATTGCCATCCAGTGATGTCCAATATGTGCTCGATTGGAAATACAACTGGTGATCGAGCAGGCCAAGCAACATGTCGGCACTCTGTAGACCACACTGGGTTACAACAGCCTTATGTAGGCGGAGGTCACCTATTGGAAAACACCCACCGGACTACTGCTCATGTATAACAGCTCAATAGGTCGAATCACTAGATCGACGTACAAATTTGCAGTGGCTAGAGTGGTCTGTGAAAAATTTGGACTGTGTAACAATTGGGACTTTGTACAGGTGCTGATGACGGCGTAGTTGAGCGCCCCCCAAACTAAACATCATCATCATCAGCAGCACCCTCTCGATAGTGCCACGTGGCCATCTGGAGCCTGGCGTTCTTGCGGTTGTGTATTCTCGTGACCACCGCTGACAGCATCCCAGCAACAATGTAAGTCTTTCTGTAATATCGCAGAAGAAACATGCAGTTTCTCGTAGCCATATTGCAAGACCGCATTCAAACTCAGCGAGGTGTTGATAATGGAGTCTTTGTCGCCTTAAAGGCATTCTTGACTAAAATCAACTTACCACGCCCAGTGTCAACGGTAACTAAAGCTCACAACCGTTACAGCGCGTGTTTAGAGCAAACGCGACTTTCATCTTTATAGTGGCACTACGAAACATGCCTTCCAACTTTCGTTTCTGTCGCACAGCTCCTCCGAGATATTGAGATCTTTACTCTTCAGCGTATATAATAAATAGGAACTTTAATCATTTTTCTGAAGCCTTACATAGTGGCCACTTTTCCCACTCCGACGGGGTAAAGGGGCCAGTGTGGGCACACAGACTCCAAAAGTGGACAGTTACCTACTCTCAGCTGATACAACGCCACAGGCGTTCAAATATCCTGTAAGTGCAAGCACTTTGTTGTTCTTGGGCCGACATGTCAACGGTTTCATCTATGTAAAAGCGATGAGAAGGATGAAACTGTTCTTGTACGGTACTGTTTTAAGGATATCAAAAACTTATCTGCGCTGATCTTGTCAAAAGCTTCTCCTCTAGGCATCGTGTCAGTTTTCCGAATACTAATTAGAGCGCCGTTTTGCCTGCCGTCTCTGACCCTTAATTGAAACCATCTGGTATTTTGTTCCTCTCTGTCAACTGGAATGCTAATCTCCATAGATCGTTGACTGTAAATCCATAAAATCGCTTTCCCATTTTAAAAACCTCAGCAAGGATTTCTTCTTCTCGTTCTTTATGGAAGACACGTCATAAGCTTCAGGGGCGCCTGCAGGTTTCAAGGCCAAACTTTTCCCCATACGGATGAATTATAAATTTTCAGGAAATTGTTATTGCCCATCATTTTCTCGTATTATTTTCTAGAGTACACTTTTAATAACTGTCAAGTGTTATAAAAATAAACAATTTATTAGTAAAACCCATTTCTACATTGCAAGATTTCACGATTTTCCGCCATTTATGTTGTTTTCTGTTGGTCTTGTTAAAGCCCTGTTCTTCATTTTATACATTTTTGTGTTCACCATCCTTTTATGAAACAATAATTCTTTCTTTTAATATTGGCAAGAACGAGCAATGGCCTTGCCTCTAGGAAAAAGAAGCAACGTTGTTCACTTGTTATCATTCTCCCGTCAGTTGTTTTTGTGAACTTGTTATGGAGTATGGCTATTTACACAAAAATATTGATGTTTTGTGTCGATATTCTGCCAAAAGTAATGTTCATTTGTGCAATATCGAAATTGGTGTTTTTTTTTAGATTTGTTTTTGAAATTAAAGTGCATATTAGAGCTCTTTCAGCAAGTACAGCGAGATTTTCTAACTAGAAGCAAGTGTTGTCCGATAGTAGACGTTCCCTCACATACGAGAAACTCTGCTTGCTGATTGCCGTACACTGCAACAGGTCTAAGATGGTTATAAAACAATTTTCGTACATCTTCAAAGAATGAGATTTCTTAAAGAAATATATAGCAATTTTAAATTAATTATTCTTTTTGTAGTTTCAAATCCAACTTTGTCCACGGCTCCCTTGACCTCATCATAAACAGCCGCGGCGCCTTTCAAATATCCGGCTCGAAGTGGGAGATAAATAAGCTTGAGTTTCGAAAAATGAATAAGAATATGAAATTTCCGAAGGTGTAAAATTTCACTCTACAAGTAAAGGAAAACATTCAAAAATTGCTAATTTGTAATCATGTAATAAGGAAAGAATATTTTTTCCATCTGTCTGTCTCCGTTTATTGAGACTCCATTTTCTCAGAAACAGATTGGCGCATCAAGCTCAAATTCATCTCACGTACCAAAGTCTATGATCCCTGGGCAATGTAAAACATTTAAGCTTCTAAATCAATTCAAGCAAAATATGCCACTATTTATGTCACATAATTTGAAACTCGAAAATCCACTCATCAAAACCTGTAGAGTACTTCCCGTTGACTTGGAATCATGAAATTCGGCCAGAAACAAGGTTTCACAGTGAATGTAAAGCAAAAAATTACAGAACTTTCAATTTGTAATTATACAACATGAGCAAATATTTTTTGTCATTTTTCTCCGTCTATCTTTTTGTCTGTTCGTCTGATAAGACCCCTTATTCTCGTGTACAGGTTGGCATATCAAATTCAGATTTATGTCACCTATTAAATCTATGGTTCCTTGGCGATGTAAAAAATCAACGCGAACAAAAGATTCGGCCATTAATGTTACGTAGTTTAATACAAACACACTCATCAAAAGCTATAGGGTACTTCCTGTTAACGTAGACTCATGAAATTTTGCAAGAAGCAGGGTTTCACAGTACAAGTTCAGAAAAAGTCGGGAAATTGGTAAACTTTAGTAATATCACATAAAAATATCTTTCTGTTATTGAAACATAGAATGCATTCATTACCTGTCAACAACATTATTGACGAATATTACTGCCTGCAAACATAAAATGTAATTAGTAGGCATGATTTAATAAGAAAATATATTTCATTAAATCTTCTAAATCTGCATAATAAACTGAAGTTCGCTGCTCGCTTCTTCTTGTATATTGGGGCTAATCTGAGGATCTACTATAAATATTTTCATACCGGTACGCTCTTGCAATCCCAAGTCCGATATCTTGCCTGTATCTATATTGAAAACAGGCAACAATCGTTGAGAGACTCGTTTTCTAGGATGGATGAACTAGTACATGCTGAAGGAAGATTAGAACGCAACCGCGTAACTTTTCCAGTGAAGAGTCATTCCCATCTTGAATGTGACAAAAATGTGGGCCTGCACAATATAACAGGCGAAACGCAAAACGAAACCCTCAGTATTCGAGTCCTACTTTTTCTCTTGGCCAGTTTCTATTGTGACATGTAAGTTTTGACTGCCAAGTACTGATAGCTGCAACATATGTGATAAATTTCTAGTCGATGATGCTCAAGTTGAACCACAGGTAGCTATCAGTCATAATGAGACTTCTCTAAGAAGAGAAAATGCTTTTCTGTTCAAAATGAACTACACAAAAGAAAGGCTAACAAGTTTTATGAGTAAAGCGGACGGATCGGCTGCAGTGTAGGAAGATCAAATTACGATGGATTATCAGAAAAATCACCCACTTCCCTAAATATTTCAACGAGTTTGATGTACTACGGACGGCAGCTGTCATTTTACTCGTTTAATATGCATTGCCTTGCTACAGGAAAGTCCGTGTTCTATACTTTCGATGAAACCATTTCAAACAAAAGTTAGGATGAAGTTCCTTCTATGCTGTGGGATTGCTGTATTGCATCATATACAGCAGTATACATGAACTCAATGTAGTTTGCGATTCTTGCTCAGGACAGAACAAGAAATACAGTGTGTTTCCCTTATGTCATTTCTTTGTACTTGCTAAAAGACGTTTAGAACGCATCCGCGTAAATTTTCCAGTGAAGAGTCATTCCTATCTTGAATGTGACAAAAATGTGGGTCTACACAATACAACACGCGAAACGCAAAAACGGCTGGCGTCAAATAATTAAAAATTCAAGACGACTTCCAGAACCTTTTGTTGTAGTGGACTGTAAGCGAGACTATTTTTCTTAAGTGGGACGATTTCAGCGTGAAAGTAACAAGAAGAAATGTCCTATCTCGCAGTTTCTACAGTCAAACTTTGATCCATATGAAACCTGCAAGATCATTGATGTTCCTCCGCTTCTGTTATTGAAACATAGAATGCATTCATTACCTGTCAACAACATTATTGACGAATATTACTGCCTGAAACACAAGCTTTCGAAATGTGGTGCTACAGAAGAATGTTGATGATTAGATAGGTCGATCACGTAACTAATGAGGAGGTACTGAACAGAATCGGAGGGACGAGAAATTTGTGGCACAACTTGACCAAAAGAAGGGATCGGTTGATAGGGCATATTCTGAGACATCAAGGGATCACCACTTTAGTATTGGAGGGAAGGGTGGGGAGTACAAATCACAGAGGGAAACCAAGAGACGAATGTAGTAAGCAGATTCAGTAGGATGTAGGTTGCGGTAGTTATTCGGAGATGAATAGGCTTGCACAGATTAGAGTAGCGTGGAGTGCTGCATCAGGCCAGTTTTCGGACTGAAGACCACAGCAAAAAATGTAAACGAGACAGACGGGGAAAAAGTAAGTAAACAGTTAATATTGCAAAAGTAGTCGCCATAACTCTTAATAAATTTATCTCACTGTGAGACAAGACAGTGAGCGCCTTAAGGAAAAATGTTTTCGTTTGCCTGTGGAACCATGATTGTACCCAGGCGGTGCACCTCTTCGTCCGAAGCAAATCAACGCCCACGAAAGTCTTTCTTCAGTGTTCCATATATATCGAAATCGCACAGGGAGAGGCCAGGACTGTATGGAGGCCGTGTAGCTTCTGTAGCATACTCGAAACGCTGACGGACGGCATCATTCTGTTGCAGGACAATACCTGCCAATATGTTGCAAAGATTCTTTCTACAGCACTACTGAAATTTCGCTAGGAAGCCCTTACAGAACCTCCATACTGTCCCGATCTTTCCCCAAACGATTTTCATATTTATACAAAAAATGGTTCAAATGGCTCTGAGCACTACGGGACTTACTGCTGAGGTCATAAGTCCCCTAAAACTTAGAACTACTTAAACCTAACTAACCTAAGGACATCACACACATCCATGCCCTAAGCAGGATTCGAACCTGCGTCCGTAGTGGTCGCGCAGTTCCAGACTGTAGCCCCTAGAACCGCTCGGCCACCCCGGCCAACCATATTTTTACAGCCCTGAATTCGTGGCCGTCGATTTACTTCTAACGAAGAGGTGCTGATACATCTGATACTTAGCGTGATAAACAGAACCGCATGAAACCACTTCGCCGCAATAATAATAACAGCACCAGACTTGAAGTCATTTCCTGTCTGCAAGAGATCTGCCACCACATGGATAGTCCCCCACACAGCGCACTACATCTACCACCTGCGACATGCTGAGAAATTACAATAATATTCTTGAGCATCTGGGCCACAAAACTGCATCAAAATTTGCAAATCCTCATATTTTGCTTTGGGGATGCCAGGAAGTCATAGGTGACGGTATGGGGCTCCACATTTCGAAAGCTTTTATTCTGTTTTTGTCTAAATTCTTTAGCGTCCATGTTTCACTTCCATACGTGGCTACACTCCATACAAATACCTTCATCTATATTCGCGACTAACAAATTTCTCTTCTTCAGAAATGCTTTTCCTGCCATTGTCAGTCTTTGTTTTATATCCTCTCTACTTCTGCCATCATCAGTTACATTGCTGCCCAAATAGCAAAATACATCTGCTACTTTAAGTGTCTCCTTTCCTAATCCCCTTAGCACAACCTGATTTGATTCGACCACATTCCATTATCTGTTTTTTGCTTTTGTTGATATTTATCTTATATCTTCAAGATACCGCTCATCCAACTCCTTTACTGTCTCTGTCAGAACTACAGCCTCATCGTCAAACCTTAAAGTTTATATTTTATTTCTCCGTGAACTTTAATTCCTATGCAAATTTTTCTGTGGATTCCTATACTGTTTGTTCAGTGTATAGGTCGAATAAATCGGTGATAGGCTACAACCCTGTCTCACCCCTTCTTGACCACTGCCTCCCTTTCATGTCCCTCGTCCCTTGTAACTGCCGTCTGGTTTATGTAAAAGTTACAAATAGCCTTTCGCTCCCTACATTTTACCCTACTACCTTCAGAATTGCAAAGAGTATTATAGTCAACATTGTCAAAAGCTTTCTCTAAGCCTACGTAAGCTAAAGTCGTAGCGTCAGTATTGCCTCGCGTGTTCCTACATTTCTCCGGAATCCAAACTGATCATCCCCGTTGTCTACTTCTACCAGCTTTTCCATTCTTGTATAAAGAATTCGTGTTAGTATGTTTCAGCTACGATTTATTAAACGGATAATTCGGCAATTTCCACACCTGTCAGCAACTGCTTTCTTTGGAATTGGAATTATTTCATTCTTCTTGACGTCTGAGGATATAAATTTCCTTTACTTCACGTCTATAGTCACATATTTTCATGCCATCAAACTACCGGTAGACAATCTGCTAGTTGTATTTGTGTTTCTCCTATATTTTGCTGCAGATCTAAAGATGGTCATTATGGACCGAAACCGGTGGTGGTCTGATGACATAAAAGTTTGTGACAATAGATGTGAAATAAAGGAAATTTTCGGGGTGGCGCAGTGGTTAGCACACTGGACTCGCATTCGGGAGGACGACGGTTCAATCCCGTCTCCGGCCATCCTGATTTAGGTTTTCCGTGATTTCCCTAAATCGCTTCAGGCAAATGCCGGGATGGTTCCTTTGAAAGGGCACGGCCGATTTCCTTCCCTCACCCGAGCTTGCGCTCCGTCTCTAATGACCTCGTTGTCGACGAGACGTTAAACACTAATCCCCTCCTCCTCCTCCTCCTCCATTTTCGGGTCACTGTTCAGTTCGCGACTATGTCGCAGCTTGTGGGTCTGAGGGTATTTCGTCTGTCTCATACGTCTTGCACACCAGATGGAAGAGTTTTGCCATGTCTGTCTCTCTCAAGGCTGTCAGTAGCACTGACGGAATATCCTCTACCCCCGTGGCCTTGTTTCACCCTCGATCTTTCAAAGCTCCGTCAAATTAATCTCTCAGTATCACATATCCCATCTCTTCTTCATCTACGTCCACTATATTTTTGTTATATTGCCTTCATGTTCATCTCCCGTGTATAGATCATCTATTACTCCTTCCACCTTTGAGCTGTCCCTTCTTTTCTTAGGATTTGTTTTCCACCTGAGCTTTTGATCATTCATACAGCTGCTTCTCTTTACCCCAGATTCCTCTTATTTTCCTGTAGGCAGTATCTATCTTTCCCCTAGTGAAATATGCTTCTAAATCCTTAGATTTGGCCTCTAGCCATTCCTGCTTAGCATTTTACACTTTCTGTCAATCTCATTTTTTAAACGTTCGTATTTCCTTTCGCTTGCTTCATTTTTAAATTTTCTCCTTTCATCAGTTAAATTCAGTATCTCCTGTGTTATCCAAATCTTTCTACTGGGCCTTGTCGTCTAACCTATTCGACCCTCTGCTTCCTTCATTGTTTCCTCTCTTAAAGCTACCCATTCGTTTTCTACTGTATTCCTTTCATCTGCTCTAGTCGACTGTTCCCTAAATGCTCCCTCAGACGCTCAACAACCTCTAGATCTTTCAAGTTACCCAGGTCCCATCTCCTTAATTTCCTAACTTTTTCCAATTTCTTCAGGGTTAATCCACAGTTTATAACGAATAAATTGTGGTCATAGTCCACATCTGCCCCTAGAAATGTCTTAAAATTTAAAATCTTATTCCTAAATCTCTGTCTAGCTATCAGACTGCACTTCCTGTCTGAAACCTTCCATTATCTCCAGGCCTCTTCCACGTGTAAAACCGTCTTTTATTATTCTTAAACCAATTGTTAGCGACAATTAAATTATACTCAGCGCAAATTTCTACCAGGCGGCTTCCTTTCTCCCAGTCAATATTTACCTACTACTTTTTGAACGATCAGCAGATGATTCAAGTGATCGCTGTCTCAGAAATCTACAGATACAACTCATTGAATGCTGGCTCCTATTTTGGCTGGACCAGAGGTGGAAATCTTCCTTCACGTCGGCCAAGGGGCCTGAAGGTGACGTCATTCATCGTCGAAACTGGTTGCTCAATATATACACTCCTGGAAATTTAAATAAGAACACCGTGAATTCATTGTCCCAGGAAGGGGAAACTTTATTGACACATTCCTGGGGTCACATACATCACATGATCACACTGACAGAACCACAGGCACATAGACACAGGCAACAGAGCATGCACAATGTCGCCACTAGTACAGTGTATATCCACCTTTCGCAGCAATGCAGGCTGCTATTCTCCCATGGAGACGATCGTAGAGATGCTGGATGTAGTCCTGTGGAACGGCTTGCCATGCCATTTCCACCTGGCGCCTCAGTGGGACCAGCGATCGTGCTGGACGTGCAGACCGCGTGAGACGACGCTTCATCCAGTCCCAAACATGCTCAATGGGGGACAGATCCGGAGATCTTGCTGGCCAGGGTAGTTGACTTACACCTTCTAGAGCACGTTGGGTGGCACGGGATACATGCGCTCGAGCATTGTCCTGTTGGAACAGCAAGTTCCCTTGCCGGTCTAGGAATGGTAGAACGATGGGTTCGATGACGGTTTGGATGTACCGTGCACTATTCAGTGTCCCCTCGACGATCACCAGAGGTGTACGGCCAGTGTAGGAAATCGCTCTCCACACCATGATGCTGGGTGTTGGCCCTGTGTGCCTCGGTCGTATGCACTCCTGATTGTGGCGCTCACTTGCACGGCGCCAAACACGCATACGACCATCATTGGCACCAAGGCAGAAGCGACTCTCATCGCTGAAGACGACACGTCTCCATTCGTCCCTCCATTCACGCCTGTCGCGACACCACTGGAGGCGGGCTGCACGTTGTTGGGGCGTGAGCGGAAGACGGCCTAACGGTGTGCGGGACCGTAGCCCAGCTTCATGGAGACGGTTGCGAATGGTCCTCACCGATACCCCAGGAGCAACAGTTTCCCTAATTTGCTGGGAAGTGGCGGTGCGGTCCCCTACGGCACTGCGTAGGATCCTACGGTCTTGGCGTGCATCCGTGCGTCGCTGCGGTCCGGTCCTCGCTAACGGAGGACATTTTGAACATTTCCTGTAACAAAGTGTTTGAAGTCACGCTGGTACGTTCTGTTGCTGTGTGTTTCCATTCCATGATTAATGTGATTTGAAGAGAAGTAATAAAATGAGCTCTAACATGGAAAGTAAGCGTTTCCGGACACATGTCCACATAACATCTTTTCTTTATTTGTGTGTGAGGAATGTTTCCTGAAAGTTTGGCAGTACCTTTTTGTAACACCATATATAATCCTGGAAATGGAAAAAAGGACACACTAACACCGGTGTGTCAGACCCACCATACTTGCTCCGGACACTGCGAGAAGGCTGTACAAGCAATGATCACACGCACGGCACAGCGGACACACCAGGAGCCGCGGCGTTGGCCGTCGAATGGCGCTAGCTGCGCAGCATTTGTGCCCCGCCTCCGTCAGTGTCAGCCAGTTTGCCGTGGCATACGGAGCTCCATCGCAGTCTTTAACACTGGTAGCATGCCGCGACAGTGTGGACGTCAACCGTATGTGCAGTTGACGGACTTTGAGCGAGGGCGTATAGTGGGCATGTGGGAGGCCGGGAGGACGTACCGCAGAATTGCTCAACACGTGGGGCGTGAGGTCTCCACAGTACATCGATGTTGTCGCCAGTGGTCGGCGGAAGGTGCACGTGCCTGTCGACCTGGGACCGGACCGCAGCGACGCACGGATGCACGCCAAGACCGTAGGATCCTACGCAGTGCCGTAGGGGACCGCACCGCCACTTCTCAGCAAATTACGGACACTGTTGCTCCTGGGATATCGGTGAGGACCATTCGCAACCGTCTCCATGAAGCTGGGCTACGGTCCCGCACACCGTTGGCCGTCTTCCGCTCACGCCCCAACAACGTGCAGCCCGCCTCCAGTGGTGTCGTGACAGGCGTGAATGGAGGGACGAATGGAGACGTGTCATCTTCAGCGATGAGAGTCGCTTCTGCCTTGGTGCCAATGATGGTCGTATGCGTGTTTGGCGCCGTGCAGGTGAGCGCCACAATCAGGACTGCATACGACCGAGGCACACAGGGCCAACACCCGGCATCATGGTGTGGGGAGCAATCTCCTACACTGGCCGTACACCTCTGGTGATCGTCGAGGGGACACTGAATAGTGCACGGTACATCCAAACCGTCATCGAACCCATCGTTCTACCATTCCTAGACCGGCAAGGGAACTTGCTGTTCCAACAGGACAATGCTCGAGCGCATGTATCCCGTGCCACCCAACGTGCTCTAGAAGGTGTAAGTCAACTACCCTGGCCAGCAAGATCTCCGGATCTGTCCCCCATTGAGCATGTTTGGGACTGGATGAAGCGTCGTCTCACGCGGTCTGCACGTCCAGCACGAACGCTGGTCCAACTGAGGCGCCAGGTGGAAATGGCATGGCAAGCCGTTCCACAGGACTACATCCAGCATCTCTACGATCGTCTCCATGGGAGAATAGCAGCCTGCATTGCTGCGAAAGGTAGATATACACTGTACTAGTGCCGACATTGTGCATGCTCTGTTGCCTTTGTCTATGTGCCTGTGGTTCTGTCAGTGTGATCATGTGATGTATGTGACCCCAGGAATGTGTCAATAAAGTTTCCCCTTCCTGGGACAATGAATTCACGGTGTTCTTATTTCAATTTCCAGGAGTGTATATATATTATAGCACAACTAAATTTTCGTTTCCTTCGACTACCTGAATAATTTCTTTTAGCTCATCATACATATCTTCAATCTCTTCATCATCTTCGGAGAGAGCAGTAGAGCTCCTTCAGAAAAAATTAAGGCCGTAGTTTCCCCTTGCTTTCAGGCTTTCCCTGTATCAGCACAGTAAGGCCTGTTTTGGTTGAGGATGCAAGGCCAGATCAGTCATACAGACTGTTGTCTCGGGAACTGAAAGGGCTGCTGTCGCTTGTAGTTAGCTTATTTTACAAACGTCTGCGACCGTTCGACACAGTATTATTGGTTTTTTCTCTTTATCCTCAAGTATTATTGCATCCTTTGAATTGTCCTACATTACAGTACGACCTCCGTACAGAATGTAATTTAACATTAACGAATAAAAAAAAAAAAACAATTCAAATCACTTCCGCCGCAAAGGTCGGTTGGCCCAAGAGGAGCCGGCCGCTGTGGCCGAGCGGTTCTAGACGCTTCAGTCCGGAACCTCGCTGCTGCTACAGTCGCAGGTTCGAATGCTGCCTCGGGCATGGGTGTGTGTGATGTCCTTTGGTTAGTTAGGTTTAAGTAGTTCTATGTCTAGCCCTTAATTACTATGTTCATTCACGGGAACACAATTACTATGGAGGGGTCTCACAGACCGCATTTTAAATTTTATGTATCAAACCAGAATTTTGCTGAATATGTGTAGTTTCTTGACTTCCAGTCATTCATTACACTTCTTAGAGGTGGCTTCTGTAGAAATTTGATTTTTTTTTAAAACACTGCGATATATTAAACACTTCGACAATTAAAACAAAGCGAAATCTGGAGTATATTTTTATTTCATGAGTTACGTAAATAACAGCAAATAGTAGCTCTCTACGCACACATAGATTTTCATCAGAGGGATTATATTACAAATTGGCAATATAACTAGGTGGAAAAATCCGACATGACTTAACGATAAATTGTGTGCGAAGTCAGCTTTCAGTTTACGACTCACTTTGCAATGTAGAGCGAATATTTAAATCCGTAAGTCTATGAATGGAGAAACTATGCGATCATTTTACTTCTAAAATTACAAGTAAAAACTAAATACTTGTTCTCATGTGGTACTGAATCATACTTTAGTCAATTTCCACCTGCAAACACTTCACGCAGACCTTCCTGGAACATTCCAAACAAATCGGAACACCACGCTGTTGACATGGATATCTTGTTTTCCTCTTCAGACGAGGAGGGCAAAAGGTGCGCGTTTTTCCATTTTCGAGTTGTTCTTTCGGTGTCTGAGGCTCATCTAGCAAGTGAAGACATCTGTCTCACATAACACTCCCCGCCATGGAGAAACAGTAGCATGCAATAAAAACGCTGCACGCAGACACTAGGGTACGTCTGTGAGACACCCAAGGCTAGTAATTACGAAACAAAGAGCAGCAACAATGAAAAAATGCTGGCACGTGTAGCTTGACAGCCAATAGGAAGTTACATGGAAGAGTCCATTTGGCTTTGCAGGGGTGTGAGAAATATCTCGACACAAAAATTAGTAGCGGTCTGAGAGACGGTCGATAGTAGTTAAGGGCTATGGGACTGATGACCTCAGATGTTAAGTCCTTTAGTGCTCAGAGACATTTGAACCATTTTTGACCCCTAAGAGGAAAGGTGTGTGCATCATGTGTTTGTGAAACGTGTTACCTTTGTTATGCATATATTCGTTTGCCTATTGTGTTTCTGAGTGAAGACAGGATAACAGTGGCCTGTTTGCTTAGAAAGAGTGGAAGACCACAGTCAGACTCACAGGTGTACCAGACGACCAGCCGTTACTCCAGCGCGGAATTTTGATTTACGCCTGCCCTTTCCCCGTGTCTCGTAAGCTATTATTTGGCCCAGGAAGCTGTACGGAAAACATAACGTCAAATAATCTGTAAAAATTTGCAGGGATGTGAATTGGACAGAACACACAGACTCACTGGATGAAGGAGGAGGCTGACATCGGTTTGTCGGTAAAATAGTGGGAAAAAGTAGTAAATTTACAGATGAGACTCCTTACAGTACACTATTGCGACGTATCCTAGAATACTGCTCAAATATGTGAGACTCGTACCAAACATTAGGCAACGAACGTATGCAAAGAAGGGCACCACGAATGACTCCAAATGTGTCTGACTCATTGGAAAGCGTCACGGCAATGATGATAAATCTAAACTGGCAGTCAGTTGAACACAGACACCAGTCAACCTACGAAAGTCACCTTTAAACTTTTAGGAAACCGGTATTAAGTCAAGAATGTGGAGATACCATTGAGCCCCATAGGTATCGCTCGCTTAGGGATCGTGATGACAAGACTACACTAATTGCAGCATGCTCAGAGACATTTAATGAGTAGTTTGTCCGGCGCCCCACACGCGGATGGAACGGTACTTGATATTGTGGGAAGTACTCTCTGCCATGCACTTGACAGCAGTTTGCAGAGAATGTACGTAAATTTAGCTTTTAAGTCAGCATTATTTAATACCGTTGCGTGTTTCTACGCCGCAACGTGGAAGAAATGATTCGTATGGCTATTTATGAAGTACTGCAGTTTCCTTATCTGCTTGCTTTTGTCGCATGTGATAGACCAAGATTACAACTTGAGAGCACCACGCTCCTCGATACACATTTTTTTAATCATTATCTTTCATATTATCTTGTCGCATGTGACCACGGTGAGACAATGCCAAGTCCCCCGATCTTTTCTTTGTGTATCTATTATCTGTAAATTGTTCTAATAATAAACTTACTGTCGTCAGTCAGACATCGACATTCTGAACTCGTCTCCAATGGTTTTCAACGCGCACTGCTTTTATTGTAAAAATTATTGTTCAGTTAAGGTAAACAGAAACCATTCAGCCCTTCTATTTTTAGCTGCGGCCGATGACGAAAATAATGGTGTCAAAAATAATTCCTCTGGGTAACCCAGAAGTTTATACCGTGGAAGAATATGAACTTACTATGGAAAATTGTTCTCCTTGTCCACTTTCTGTCTCCTTTGCTCTAAAACCTGGTGACAGGCGAGGTACCGTAAGTAGGGATGTAACACGCGCTCAAAGAAAAAAATTTCGCTCAAGTGGGAATCATCGTTGTTTTGTTATGTTCGGCAGATATTATCACTGTACCTTATTTCAACGATGGTAACTGTGTTCTACATTAATTTGGATCCACATCAACACCTATATTCTGTGTCTCATTGGGGAATGATGTATTTTTTTTATACCAGTGATCCACACACAGAGTCGAGGTACTAATGCGCGTCAGTCACACGGCACTCTGTGTGGTCTTCGCTGATGTGAATTCTGTTGTAGTAAAAATTTTCTGGTGTGAATTCTTTGGTAGCAGAAATTTTAATCACCAGTAGGGAAGTACTACAATAAAGTTCTCGTGTAGATCATCAGCTAACAATTGGATAATCCTCACATCTCTGCTTGATGTGTCAATGGAAAACCTCTCAAAATAGCTTTCTACAAGAAGAGGGGAATTATATTCCTTAGATACGTCATTATATAACCAGTTCATGATGACAAGTCGCCGTTTAGCGAGAGAATACTCCCGGAGGTGGCCACATTATCTAAATTATACAAATCATGCCCTAACAGAAAAAGGAGGAACAGAAAGACAGCTGGCCGTAACGAAAAAGGCCAGAAAAAGGCTCAAAGAGAAACTGAATAACAAAAATTTGATATATTGTGTTCTCAATGATCGTGTATTAATGCAGCAGTATGCCAACAACTACACATATCGTCACATAAAAACATTACAGGAGGGTACTCCCAAATGGACGCTGTGTGAGACCCGTTGCTGACTGTAGTCTGCTGCGAGAACGGAAGCTGAGGCTCACCCAAACGACTCCTCCTCCCCCCTCCCCAATGCCAACCATGTACCATCTACCATTTATCCGTGTTGTACATGGAGCACTGACAGGCGAAGGGATATTACTTTTGGCATCGCCTGCGTGAAGACGACATACACGTCGATCGGACCTTTAGAGTGACACCGGAGAAGACGATCAACAGGTAACGACACTATACCTTATGTAAACCAAAACAAACGCTAAGGTTGCTCAGAAGCTATGGTACACGTACTCTGGTGTTGTTACGCTCTTCGAACTAGGTCCTACTTATATATTACATATTTTATATTAAATGCAACTTTAAGATATTCAAATCTGTTTGCAACCATCAACGTTGTTCTTAATCACGCTTTAGCTACGTAGTTTTTGTTTAAAAACTCATGTACAGTCACAACCTCTGCAGCGTTATGCTGTGATTCTCGCGCTGTTAATGCGCAGTATGGAAACGGCTGAGGCTGCTTTTTGTTTCCGTGCACACATGAAACACGGTTAAAAAATACCGCGGAATAGTCTGTTCGAATGTGTAGCGCAGTCGGTAGCATAATACAATGTGAACCAAATGCAGATATTTGTACGTTGGTTCAAATCTCCCCCGTAACATTTTTTTCTCGTTCAATTTGAAATACCTACATCTCGTAATTATAAAACACATCTTTTTTTTTACGAATAACTCACGTCTTCTTGTTTCTAATTACATACTGGACGCGAAATTCCTGTTTTCATACTTAATTATCGATGTTTTATGAAAGACTGTTCATAAAAGTTGTTTAAATTGAGAAAACATAACAATTTAATTTTTTTAAGGCAGAAAAACTCCAATGTTAGTCGGGTCATTGAGCCCGCAGGAACATAGCGGTTAGGGCGGGGAAGAAGTCCAACTTCCTCTCAGTGTGTTTGCTGGGGGGCCTTTTCCGAGATGTGTAAGAGGCTCTTTCGGCGACTATCGAGCGTGCGGGGTCCAGCAAGCTGCAGATTGTTGCACATGTCGGCTCCAACGGTGCCAGTCGTCGGGGTTCTGAGAAATCCTTTGGTCCTTTCGACGGCTGGCTAAATTGCTAAATTGGCGTAAAAAAAATGAATTTCTTCACAGGCAGCTCCAAGCATTCACCGCAGGACACAAAGATATTGACCATCTTTGGTCGGAATTTAAAGATATTGTCCACCACGTGCTAGAGAAATATGTGCCTAGCAAAAATATAGGGAAGGGAAAGGATCCACCTTGGTTCAACAAATATATTAGGAAGTTGTTGAGAAAGCAGAGAATTTTGCACATCGTTTCAAACGTAGTCACTGCCCCGCTGACAAACAGAAATTATGCGAAATGAAATCAGCTTTCAAAAGGTCAGTGAGAGATTCTTTTAACGAATTTGAAAGCAATTTTTGATCTGCAGAATCTAAAAATAACCCCAAAAAATCTATGAACGCTACGAATAATTCAATACATTCTCTTGCTGACAGTACGGCTAATGTAACGGATGAAGATAAACAGAAGGCTGAAATTCTAAACCTAGCTTTCAGAAGCTCGTTTACGGTAAAAGGACTGCAGCACCATTCCCCCTTTCAATTATCGAACAAACGCAAGAATGGCTGACAGTGTTTAGTGTAGCTGGGATTGTAATACAGTTAACATCTTTGGCGCCAGGAAAGCACCTAGCCCAGTCGGTATCCCCATAAGATTTTGTGTTGGCTATGCTACAAATACAGCACCATTCTCATCCATCATCTACCAGAGATCATTGGAGCAGCAGAAAGTTCCACTGGACTAGAAGACGGCCCAGGTCATAGCAAACTATAAAAAAGGTAGAAAATCGAATGCACATAATTACCGGCCAATTTCACGGACATCGATTTGTTGTAGAATCATGGAACATATTTTGTCTTCAGACATAATGACCTTTCTACACTCTGAGAAGCTCATCTGCAGAAACCAGTACGGTTTTAGGAAACAACGGTAACGGTCATGCGAGACGCAACTGGCCGTCTCAGTCCATGATATACAACGGGTTCTAGATACCGGCTCCCAGGTTGGTGCCATATTCCTCGACTTTCGAAAGGCGTTCGACTCATTTCCGCACTGTCGCTTGCTTCAAAAAGTGCGCACTTACGGTCTATCCGATGACATATGCATAGAAAGTTTTCTAACCGACAGAGAACAGTATGTCGTCCTGAATGGGGAGACTTCAACAGAAACAAGCGTAACATCATGTGTGCTCCAGGTCCGCTACTTTTTACGATTCACATAAACGATTTGGTTGGTGGTATTGACAGCGGCATTAGACTGATTGCCGATGATTCTGTAGTCTACAGGAAAGTAGTATCACACGAAAGCTGTGAACAAATCAGTGAGGATTTGCAGAAAATAAATACGTGGTGTAATGACTGGCAGTTATCTATCAATATTAGTAAGTGCAACCTATTGCGTATAACAAAGCGAAAATCTCCATCAATGTACGAGTACAAAATAAATGCCCAGTCTTTGGAAGCGGTAACATCCGTCAAGTTCAAATGATTCAAATGGCTCTAAGTACTATGAGACTTAACAGCTGAGGTCATCAGTCCCCTAAACTTAGAACTACTTAAACCTAACTAACCTAAGGACATCACACACATCCATGCCCAAGGCAGGATTCGAACCTGCGACCGTAGCAGCCGCGTGGCTCCGGACTGACGTGCCTAGAACCGCTCGGCTACCGAGCCGGCATCCGTCAAGTATCCGGGTTTGACTATTCGAAATGACCTCAAATGGAACGATCAGATTACACAAGTAATGGATAAGGCGAACTCTAGATTGCAGTTTATTAGTAGAATCCTGAAGTGACGCAGTCCTTCAACAAAGGAAATTGTTTACAATACTTTAGTTCGTCCGGCCTTAACAGTATTGTTCGTCTGTGTGGGACCCTTACCGGTTGGGTCTGATTTAAGGTACTGAGAAGGTCCAAAGAAGAGCAGCAAGATTCGTGACTGGTACATTTAGCCATGGCGAGAGTATTACAAATCTCATTGAAAGTTTGAAGTGGGACACATTTGAAGATAGACGACGCGCTAAACGGAAGGGGCTGCTCACTAAATTCCAAAATCCGATCTTGCCGAGGATGTAAAGCTTTCAAATCGCGCAATGATCACCATTCAAAGATAAGGTGCCTCGTACTGAGGTGTTCAGACAGTCGTTTTTCCCTCGCGTGATCCGCGAGTGGACCAGAGGTGGGGAGGAGGGGGGAATATGACTAGGACACGTGGAGAGAACAGCAGAGGATATTCCAAAGAAAATTATGTGTGGCGTGATCCATTCTGTAAAAGTGCATACTACATAGTTCGTAGAAAACAAAATTCTATACCCATTCTCATAGCGAATGGATGGGCTATGGTGCTCCAGTTGTTATATATCTTAAGTATTTTTGTGTACTAGAAGTTGAAATTACCGCTTCAGTTGTAAATTTCTTTTATTATCGCGACTGGTTTTGGGCACTCATAAGCCCATCCTAAGGTGTTGCAACTTTGCAAAACGTACCTAGAGTACACGTCCACCACAGCACCCGGGGGCCACAGCACAGTTGCAACACCTGAAGACAGGCTTATAAGGGCTTGAAACCAGTCGTGATAATAAAAGAACTTTACAACTGAAGTGGTATTTTCAACCTGTAGTATAATGCTTAGTTGCGGATGTTTGTCCAACAGGATTGTTAGTATTTTTGTGTAGTCTAGTAGTACAGAAGGTGTAATACATGCCATTCATTGTGTGAAAGCATTACGTTTTCAGTCATCACCACAATGTTCAACACTCAATATGAGGATAAACCTGTGCATTTAGATTGTACATTATACAGAGTAACACCACCTTAACAGGTCATTTATGTCATCATGTTGACACCAAGAACAGTTCATGCACATCATTGAACTGTGGTACACAATAGTCTGAGATCCCTGCCGACAGCATTTCTTGGTGAGAGGTGTTTGAATATATGCACTGCAAATATTGGGATTGGAGGGAAGAAGGCAAGACTCATATTAATTCTTGATTCTACATAGATTTTTTATGGAAGCAGGTTAGGTACTGATAATGTTTCTCTGCATACAGCATGAAATGGAATAAGTGTGACTGTCAAATGCTACTCCAGTGAACACACATATAACTCACTGAATGATTGTGATGTTCAAGGGTGCATCACATAACATATGCTAAAACACTACTTCTATGAAAAAACTTACAGCACAGACATGTCTAGGCCAGGAGTGAGGAAATATAACAATTGTGATCATATGCACCACAAGTGTATACAAGTTCAGGCACTTATTTAAATCAGTTTCTGATACAGAAAGGCTTGAATTGAAAACAGCAGCACATTGTGACGTTAACAGTGGTGTAGCGCTGGTACTACGTTGGTGTAACACCGTTGCATCACCAACCAATTGATCGGATGCTGTGTCATGTAATTGGAATAATTTATAAGGTCCATTTGATCACAGGGTGGGAGGCTGATCTTCTCGCAGCAGAACACAGAACTCAAATGATTCCTGTTGGATGAGAGCAAAACATGGGGTGGGGTCAAGCTTCATTGCCAATAACTGAGAAATCCCCCCTCCCTTCTCCAGCTGACCTCAATACATATTGCCAGTGACTTTGAATATGACGTGTACTAATGCATCGGCTGTAATACACTATGGTCATTAGAAGGTTATTGAGAATATACACTGACTATATACTGTTCTGTGATTTCGCATAAACCCCGACAGGCTGAACCAGGCCTCATCTGAAGAAATGAAAGTCAGAGGATCCAAAAGTTGTGATTCCACTTCACTCAGAAACTGATGGCAGAACTCTACACATGAAAGCTTATCAGGATGCATTGACTCATGCACTACAGTGAACTTGTAAGACTACAGATGTATGTCCTTTTTGATAATGTTCTGATACAATGATCTTTTAATTCACACTTACATTGATAAACAGTGTTGACATTTCAATGGACTTTGTGCCAGACTTTCCTTCATTCGAGCAGTGTTTTCTGGTGCTTGAACATTTCATGGTTTTTATTTTCTACAGAGCCCATTTCAGCTGATTTTATGATTAAGTTTTACATTGCAGACTTTTCAGGAGGTCTTGACAAAACACTTCCACTGTTGAAACTCGTGCATAAACAATCCCACAAAATTTTTCCATAAATTGTACTGCACATAATACTCGACAATGATCACATACTGTTTATTGTCAGCACAATTTTTCATTAGATTCAACTGGTCACTAAACACATCTGCTCCTCTCTCTCTCTCACTCAAACCTAATGACACAGCAAAGTTGTTGGGAAAGAGCAAATATGTGACGTGCGTAAACAAACATGTGAGAGTAACTCATTGGTGATCAAAGTTATTTCATGTGATGGGCAGTTTTTCCATTCATTAACAATGGTTGATTGTTCCGACTTATAAATATTTCCCTAGCTAATTTTATTATATCCACTCTGTACATACAGCACATATAAATCAATACTATTTTTGCTTACAAGCAAGTTTGATCCATACATTGTTTTATGATTTCATTCTCTTGTTACCAGTTTCATGGAAATATTTATAAATTTTTACCACTGAATACCATGAGCCTTGTTTACAAATTGTTCTACTTTTCTCTGTTGACATTTGTTAGATATATCTGTACTTATGGCTGTCAGTTACCTGCCATGCAGATGTAGAATCCTGTATTAACGTCCAAGATTTGTACCGCATTCAGTATGGCAAGTAGTGATTGAATAAAGTTATGAGTTATTATTACAATATAGGCTAGTATGTTGTGTATTCTTTATTATATGTAGTTTTTTAAACCCACAAACCTCACCTGATTGTTTACCTCTGTCTGTTATCATTAGGCATAAAGATGACCATGAAGGCTAATCAAACAGATCATCTTATATAAAGAAAATGTAATGATCTAGAAATTGTTGTGATTGGCAGGAGAGCCAACACCGTATTGATAAAGGAGGCCAAAATGCACGCGTCTCAGCTCACGCAGGCTGGAGTGAGGTCTGGAACATGACAAGGGAATTAGAATTGAGAAAAATGGACGTAGCTGGTGGAATACTTACTTAACTTTAATCCATTAATGAAGAACGTCAGTCGCAACAGTACATGATTCACAATATCAATGGTAACTGAATATGGCACCTTGCTAGGTCGTAGCAAATAACGTAGCTGAAGGCTATGCTAACTATCGTCTCGGCAAATGAGAGTGTATTTTGTCAGTGAACCATCGCTAGGAAAGTCGGCTGTACAGCTGGGGCGAGTGCTAGGAAGTCTCTCTAGACCTGCCGTGTGGCTGCGCTCGGTCTGCAATCACTGATAGTGGCGACACGCGGGTCCGACGTATACTAACGGACCGCGGCCGATTTAAAGGCTACCACCAAGCAAGTGTGGTGTCTGGCGGTGACACCACAGAAATTACAGTAAATTTTTATATGTTACTGATATCACATGTTCCACAATTTAAATATGGTACTGTTATATGATTAGTTACTAACAATCAGTTCTACCAGACATAAATGCTCTCCTGATTTTTACTGGTGATGTTTCTGCCTTTGATGACCTTTGTCCTGCGGTAGTATTATAGTCCCTAATGTTTGTTTATGTGGTGACTCTGTTGAAAAAAAAAGCAGTTTTATCTGTAGACATCAAATCTAAACCATAGGTCCCATTTCTCGACTGTCAGATTAATTATTTGAAGTCTGACAATTTGTTCTGTATTACTTCATAAGACTGTTTGTGCTTAACCACTAGTAAAATATGTGTGATTTTTCCAGTCAGTACTGGAGAAATTAATGTCATCATCAACTACTCATGTGTTTTGGTTTATCTGTGCAAGTGTAGACTATATCCGAGACGCTCTATGGCTGATGTGTTTGAATCTGATGGCCTGTAGAAATACAACCAATAGTTAATCTAAGTGCACCAAAAACAAATGCTCTGGTCTTGTATGAGAAATTTCTTTGCCACTCATTCATAATCAGACCTAAAGCGTTGTCTCAAACCATACCAACTTCCCTCCATTCATGATCTGTTACCTCATCTTCTCATCCTGCCCTGATAACCTTCCAGAAATTTCTCACTTACTATTTGTCCTCAGCATCCTTTTCCAAATCCATACCAAATGAGTTCAACATCAGATCCGTTGCACTGAAGGTGTCATGACCATAAAGCCTCACCTTATTAATATTCTTTGTGACACCAACACACTGGACGTGAATCATCGTATCTGTCAACAGTTGGTCCACTGCAAAACCCATCTTCCTTCAACAGTCACCTTTCACCTGCTTCCCAACTCAGCTTGTTCCCCTACTGGTTTTTCCATTGTTGGTTGTTACAGTACTCCTACAGAAAGGTCCTCCTTCCACTATTGTTGGTCAGTACCTCTAACCCACCTTCCATCTCCTTAGTTCTTCTCCTGTAACCACATTCCTCACTTATCACTCTGGACATTATGTCCTTACACCAATATCTCCAATGACCATTGTCTTGTTGCCTTGCAACATTGATTTTCCAGCTTTCTCCTAATCTCTGTTGTATTCCTTGGTGTAATGCATGCCATTTCATGTGTGAAAGCATTACATTTTCAGTCATCACCACAATGTTTAACACTCAATATGAAGATAAACCTGTGCATTTAGATTGTACATTATACAAAATAATATCACCTTAACAGGTTAGTTATGTCATCATGTTGATAGCAAGAACAGTTTCTGCATATCACTGCACAATGGTACAGAATAGTCTGAGATCTCTGCTGATAGCATTTCTTGGTGAGAAGTGTTTGAATATATGCACTGCAAATATTGGGACTAGCGGGAAGAAGGCAGAGCTGTCATATTAATTCTTGATTCTATATAGATTTGTTACGGAAGCAGGTTAGGTATTGATAATGTTTCTGTGCATACAACATGAAATGGAATAAGTGTGACTATCAAATGCCACTCCAGTGAGCACTCCTATAACTCATTGCATGCTTGTGATGTAGAAGGGTGCATCACGTGACATATGCCAAAACACTATGTCTATGAAAAAACTTACAACACAGATACGTCTAGGCCAGGAGTGAGGAAATACATATGCATCCCAGGTGTATACAAGTCAAGGCACTTCTTTAAATCAGTTTCTCATACAGAAAGGCTTGAATTGAGAACAGCAGCACATTGTGACATTAACAGTGGTGTGCTACGTTGATGTAATACTGGTGGATCACCAACAAATTGATCAGATGCTGCTTCATGTAATTGGAATAATTTATAGGGTCCACTTGATCACAGGGTGGGAGGATGATCTTCTCACCGCAGAACACAGAACTCAAATGATTCCTGTTGGATGAGAGCAAAACTTGGGGTGGGGTCAAGCTTCATTGCCAATAGCTGACAAGCCCCTTCCCCTCTCCATCCCGTAGGTGATCTCAACATAAGTATCCAGTGACCTTCAATATGACATGTACAATTGCATCCACGGTAATATACTATGAAAGGTCATTTGAAGGTTATTGAGAATATACACTGACTGTCAACTGTTCTGTGATTTCACACATAATTACAGTATGCCCAATGCCCATCGCCTTGTTACCTTGCAACATTGATTTTCCAGCTTCCTCCCAATCTCTATTCTATTCCTTTTGGCCACCCACATCGTGACCCACAATTTATTTTACTTTGTGGCTTCCAAGAAACTTAACACACAACTTCAAATCCTTCTAAAACTTTTTCTCACTGACAACCAGCACAAAATATTGCAGGAAAAAGAATTTATCACCAATTACATTTTTGCTGTTCATGTAGTAATCAGGAATTTGAAGCTGTTTTATACATGAGAGTTCATTTGTTTAAAGAAAGTGGAGCTGGGGGTTTATTGGTAGAGAAACTAATCAGGAAGTGCAGGTCAGTGTGCTATGCCCTTAGAAGTGTCTTTCATTGAGACGACCTACAGACAGCAGTGTTTTCAATTTATTCACTTTTATTGTCATATAGAATTATTCTCTGGAACTGTGCATTTAAAGTAGTAAAAAAAGTGTTAAGTCACCATAAGCAAGCCATACAACTTGCAGAAGCACTAACTTCCCAAAACATTTACACCTTAATGTTACAAATTGGAAATTCTTATCAATTCAAAAGAAAAAGAAAAAAACATGTCTTACTAGCCACACTTTCTACAAATTATCTGAATACGTAGATTGAGAAATTTAAAGGTCCTCGTAACTACTTAGCAAGTAGCAGTGTTTGCTGTAAAGCTGCGTGACAAGTAGTAATGAACTGTAAATAGGACGTAGTGTTAGAGAATTAGGAAAATATTTGTGCCAAATAATACTATTGCAATAAAGCAACTATTTAGTAACTCATAACTTTTAAATGGCAGCTGGATAGAAAGACTGAAGTTGTGGTAGCGACTTTCTTACTAATCTACGCAGTTCAATCCAGATGGAATAAGTATGAGTAGCACTAAGTGGATAGTGATTGCTTGTTGTCATGTACTATAAAGGTTGAGTTTATATGGTATCTATCACTTTTGGTTAGATTATATTAAATTTTATGTTTGTTTCAATCAATGGATCCATAGTGAGGAGAGTCTCAAGGAAGTAAAAAATGTCATTGAACAGGGAAACATAATACCTATATACATAGCAAAAAGATATGCTAATGAACTTTCCATAGATTCCAAGTGAATTGTTCCTCAAGGATGTGGAATAAGTATAACATTTTAAACATGTTTTTATTGTAAAGGTAATAACAGACTTGTCAGAAAACATGTAAATGCATAATACACTGAAGTTTATATGACAATTCTTAGGAAATTGCAGCCATGTGTCACCAAAGAGAAAAATCAGTTTACTTCTGTCATTTACATTGGTCACATTACTTTACTGTGCTGAAGCTAGATTTTATGTAACACTCATATTATTTGGTTCTAATAATACTGTGTGCACATCAGTTAGTTTTACTAAGAACAATTGTACATTAAGTTTGTCCGGAAGTAGGAGCAGAAGCTACCCACCAATAAATCCTTTAGGATCCTCTTAAAGTGAATTTTATTAGTATTTCAAATTTTTTTGGCTGCTGGCATGTTATTGAAAATGGGTGTTCTTTAATAATGCACACCTCTCTGGGCCAAAATAAGTGACTTTAAATCTTTTTGAAAATTTTTCTTATTTCTTGAACTGATTGCATGAAGTGAGCTGTTAGTTTGAAGAAGATATATATTATTTATGACAAGTTTCATTAAGTAATAAATATATTGGAAAGCAGTAGTCAGTATCCTTAGTTCCTTGAACAGAGCACTGCATGATTTTCTTGAGTCCACACCACAAATAATTCATAGTACATGGTTTTGAGCATGGAAAACTAGTAGGGATATTAATTACCCCAAAAGCTGTTTTTGTTTATATGTCACCTACTGTATGTGTGACATCTGCATTTGAAATAAAGATTTGCTTAGGCACTTCAATAATTCTGTGATAGGATCCTCTGGTTAAATTTATTATCAAGCTGCAATCCCAAGAATTTCTTCTATCTGCTTGTCATCATATTGTAGGAACGTACTTTAAGGGGGGATTCTGTACTTTGTTCTTCAAAGTTTAGTGACAAAGAATTAGCAAGGCACCATTTATTAATGTCCATGAAAATTTAATGAACTGATCTTTCTAAAACTGTAGGTTCTACTTGAGTTACTATTTACTGCACTGTTTGTATTATTTGTGGACAAAACGAAACTTGCCATCTGATAAATTTATTAAGAGTCCTAAGATGGAACCTTGTGTTACACTACACACAGTAAGTTCCCAGTTAGATGTTCCTTTCCTATTGAAACCCTTTGTTTCCTATCACACAGATATGATTTGAACAATTTTATGATGTTTCTCTTACACTGTAATATTCTAATTTATTTAGTAGGGCATTAGGATTTACACAGTCAAATGACTTTGACACTCTACAAAATAAGTCAGTATCCTGTAAGTTATTGGCTAATGAATTATCAGCATTCTTGCTGAATTTTTAAATAGTCATCCCAACACCGAATAGCTTAAGGTCTCCAAACTGCAACTTAAAGAATATATATGCACTCCTGGAAATGGGAAAAAGAACACATTGACACCGGTGTGTCAGACCCACCATACTTGCTCCGGACACTGCGAGAGGGCTGTACAAGCAATGACCACAGGCACGGCACAGCGGACACACCAGGAACCGCGGTGTTGGCCGTCGAATGGCGCTAGCTGCGCAGCATTTGTGCACTGCCGCCGTCAGTGTCAGCCAGTTTACCGTGGCATACGGAGCTCCATCGCAGTCTTTAACACTGGTAGCATGCCGCGACAGCGTGGATGTGAACCGTATGTGCAGTTGACGGACTTTGAGTGAGGGCGTATAGTGGGCATGTGGGAGGCCGGGTGGACGTACCGCCGAATTGCTCAACACGTGGGGCGTGAGGTCTCTAAAGTACATCGATGTTGTCGCCAGTGGTCGGCGGAAGGTGCACGTGCCCGTCGACCTGGGACCGGACCGCAGCGACGCACGGATGCACGCCAAGACCGTAGGATCCTACGCAGTGCCGTAGGGGACCGCACCGCCACTTCCCAGCAAATTAGGGACACTGTTGCTCCTGGGGTATTGGCGAGGACCATTCGCAACCGTCTCCATGAAGCTGGGCTACGGTCCCGCACACCGTTAGGCCGTCTTCCGCTCACGCCCCAACATCGTGCAGCCCGCCTCCAGTGGTGTTGCGACAGGCGTGAATGGAGGGACAAATGGAGACGTGTCGTCTTCAGCGATGAGAGTCGCTTCTGGCTTGGTGCCAATGATGGTCGTATGCGTGTTTGGCGCCGTGCAGGTGAGCGCCACAATCAGGACTGCATACGACCAAGGCACACAGGGCCAACACCCGGCATCATGGTGTGGGGAGCGATCTCCTACACTGGCCGTACACCTCTGGCGATCGTCGAGGGGACACTGAATAGTGCACGGTACATCCAAACCGTCATCAAACCCATCGTTCTACCATTCCTAGACCGGCAAGGGAACTTGCTGTTCCAACAGGACAATGCACGTCCGCATGTATCCCGATCCACCCAACGTACTCTAGAAGGTGTAAGTCAACTACCCTGGCCAGCAAGATCTCCGGATCTATTCCCCATTGAGCATCTTTGGGACTGGATGAAGCGTCGTCTAACGCGGTCTGCACGTCCAGCACGAACGCTGGTCGAACTGAGGTGCCAGGTGGAAATGGCATGGCAAGCCATTCCACAGGACTACATCCAGCATCTCTACGATCGTCTCCATGGGAGAATAGCAGCCTGCATTGCTGCGAAAGGTGGATATACACTGTACTAGTGCCGACATTGTGCATGCTCTGTTGCCTGTGTCGATGTGCCTGTGGTTCTGTCAGTGTGATCATGTGATGTATCTGACCCCAGGAATGTGTCAATAAAGTTTCCCCTTCCTGGGACAATGAATTCACGGTGTTCTTATTTCAATTTCCAGGAGTGTGTGTGTGTGTGTGTGTGTGTGTGTGTGTGTGTGTGTGTGTGTGTGTATATAACACACACACAAAATTACTAGCTTTCGCAACCGATGGTTGCTTCTTCAGGAAGCAGAGGGAAAGACGAAAGGATGTGGGTTTTAAGGGAGAGGGTAAGGAGTCATTCCAATCCCGGGAGCGGAAAGACTTCCCTTAGGGGAAAAAAGGACAGATGTACACTCGCACACACACACACATGTCCATCCGCACATACACAGACACAAGCAGACATATTTAAAGGCAAAGAGTAAGGGCAGAGATGTCAGTCGAGGCGGAAGTACAGAGGCAAAGAAGTTGTTGAAAGACAGGTGAGGTATGAGCGGCGGCAACTTGAAATTAGCGGAGGTTGAGGCCTGGCGGATATCGAGAAGAGAGGATATACTGAAGGGCGAGTTCCCATCTCCGGAGTTCGGATAGGTTGGTGTTGCTGGGAAGTATCCAGATAACTCGGACGGTGTAACACTGTGCCAAGATGTGCTGGCCGTGCATCAAGGCATGTTTAGCCACAGGGTGATCCTCATTACCAACAAACACTGTCTGCCTGTGTCCATTCATGCGAATGGACAGTTTGTTGCTGGTCATTCCCACATAGAAAGCATCACAGTGCAGGCAGGTCAGTTGGTAAATCACGTGGGTGCTTTCACACGTGGCTCTCCCTTTGATTGTGTACACCTTCCGGGTTACAGGACTGGAGTAGGTGGTGGTGGGAGGGTGCATAGGACAGGTTTTACACCGGGGGCAGTTGCAAGGGTAGGAGCCATAGGGTAGGGAAGGTGGTTTGGGGATTTCATAGGGATGAACCAAGAGGTTACGAAGGTTAGGTGGACGGCGGAAAGACACTCTTGGTGGAGTGGGGAGGATTTCATGAAGGATTGATCTCATTTCGGGGCAGGATTTTAGGAAGTCGTAACCCTGCTGGAGAGCCACATTCAAGGTCTGATCCAGTCCCGGGAAGTATTCTGTCACAAGTGGGGCACTTTTGGGGTTCTTCTGTGAGAGGTTCTGGGTTTGAGGGGATGAGGAAGTGGCTCTGGTTATCTGCTTCTGTACCAGGTTGGGAGGGTAGTTGCGGGATGCGAAAGCTGTTTTCAGGTTGTTGGTGTAATGGTCGAGGGATTCAGGACTGGAGCAGATTAGTTTGCCACGAAGGCCTAGGCTGTAGGGAAGGGACCGTTTGATATGGAATGGGTGGCAGCTGTCATAATGGAGGTACTGTTGCTTGTTGGTGGGTTTGATGTGGATGGATGTGTGCAGCTGGCCATTGGACAGATGGAGGTCAACGTCTAGGAAAGCGGCATGGGATTTGGAGTTGGACCAGGTGAATCTGATGGAACCAAAGGAGTTGAGGTTTGAGAGGAAAAACCTTAGCCAGCTTCATCCTGACCCACAACTTCTTCACTTTTGAAGGCCAGACATACCAACAATTAAAGGGAACAGCCATGGGTACCAGGATGGCCCCCTCGTATTTCAACCTATTTATGGGTCGCTTAGAGGAAGCCTTCTTGGTTACCCAAGCCTGCCAACCCAAAGTTTGGTACAGATTTATTGATGACATCTTCATGATCTGGACTCACAGTGAAGAACAACTCCAGAATTTCCTCTCCAACCTCAACTCCTTTGGTTCCATCAGATTCACCTGGTCCTACTCCAAATCCCATGCCACTTTCCTAGACGTTGACCTCCATCTGTCCAATGGCCAGCTGCACACATCCGTCCACATCAAACCCACCAACAAGCAACAGTACCTCCATTATGACAGCTGCCACCCATTCCATATCAAACGGACCCTTCCCTACTGCCTAGGCCTTCGTGGCAAACGAATCTGCTCCAGTCCTGAATCCCTCGACCATTACACCAACAACCTGAAAACAGCTTTCGCATTCCGCAACTACCCTCCCAACCTGGTACAGAAGCAGATAACCAGAGCCACTTCCTCATCCCCTCAAACTCAGAACCTCTCACAGAAGAACCCCAAAAGTGCCCCACTTGTGACAGAATACTTCCTGGGACTGGATCAGACCTTAAATGTGGCTCTCCAGCAGGGATACGACTTCCTAAAATCCTGCCCCGAAATGAGATCCATCCTTCATGAAATCCTCCCCACTCCACCAAGAGTGTCTTTCCGCCGTCCCCCTAACCTTCGAAACCTCTTGGTTCATCCCTATGAAATCCCCAAACCACCTTCCCTACCCTCTGGCTCCTACCCTTGCAACCGCCCCTGGTGTAAAACCTGTCCTATGCACCCTCCCACCACCACCTACTCCAGTCCTATAACCCGGAAGGTGTACACAATCAAAGGGAGAGCCACGCGTGAAAGCACCCACATGATTTACCAACTGACCTGCCTGCACTGTGACGCTTTCTATGTGGGAATGACCAGCAACAAACTGTCCATTCGCATGAATGGACACAGGCAGACAGTGTTTGTTGGTAATGAGGATCACCCTGTGGCTAAACATGCCTTGATGCACGGCCAGCACATCTTGGCACAGTGTTACACCGTCCGAGTTATCTGGATACTTCCCACCAACACCAACCTATCCGAACTCCGGAGATGGGAACTCGCCCTTCAGTATATCCTCTCTTCTCGATATCCGCCAGGCCTCAACCTCCGCTAATTTCAAGTTGCCGCCGCTCATACCTCACCTGTCTTCCAACAACTTCTTTGCCTCTGTACTTCCGCCTCGACTGACATCTCTGCCCTTACTCTTTGCCTTTAAAAATGTCTGCTTGTGTCTGTGTATGTGCGGATGGATATATGTGTGTGTGTGCGAGTGTACATCTGTCCTTTTTTTCCCCTAAGGGAAGTCTTTCCGCTCCCGGAATTGGAATGACTCCTTACCCTCTCCCTTAAAACCCACATCCTTTCGTCTTTCCCTCTCCTTCCTGAAGAAGCAACCATCGGTTGCGAAAGCTAGTAATTCTGTGTGTGTGTTTGTGTTTTTTATATATATATATATATAATAGAAAGAAACATTCCACATGGGAAAAATATATTAAAAACGAAAGATTCCATGACTTACCAAGCGGGAAAGCGCCGGTAGATAGGAACAATAAAAAAACACACAAAATTTCGAGCTTTCGCAACCGGTGGTTGCTTCGTCATGAAAGAGGGAAGGAGAGGGAAAGATGAAAGGTTGTGGGTTTTAAGGGAGAGGGTAAGAAGTCATTCCAATGCCGGGAGTGGAAAGACTTACCTTAGGGGGAAAAAAGGATAGGTATACACTCGCACACACACACATATCCATCCACACATATACAGACACAAGCAGACATATTTAAAGGCAAAGAGTTTGGGCAGAGATGGCAGTTGAGGCGGTAGTGCAGAGGCAAAGATGTTGTTGAAAGACAGGTGAGGTATGAGTGGCGGCAACTTGAAATTAGTGGAGATTGAAGCCTCATGGATAATGTGAAGAGAGGATATATTGAAGGGCAAATTCACATCTCCGGAGTTTGGATAAGTTGGTGTTAGTGGGAAGTATCCACATAACCCAGACGGTGTAACACTGTGCCAAGATGTGTTGGCCGTGCACCAAGGCATGTTTAGCCACAGGGTGATCCTCATTACCAACAAACACTGTCTGCCTGTGTCCATTCATGCGAATGGACAGTTTGTTGCTGGTCATTCCCACATAGAAAGCATCACAGTGCAGGCAGGTCAGTTGGTAAATCACGTGAGTGCTTTCACATGTGGCTCACCCTTTGATTGTGTACACCTTCCGGGTTACAGGACTGGAGTAGGTGGTGGTGGGAGGGTGCATAGGACAGGTTTTACACCAGGGGCAGTTGCAAGGGTAGGAGCCAGAGGGTAGGGAAGGTGGTTTGGGGATTTCATAGGGATGAACCAAGAGGTTACGAAGGTCAGGTGGACGGTGGAAAGACACTCTTGGTGGAGAGGGGAGGATTTCATGAAGGATGGATCTCATTTCGGGGTAGGATTTTAGGAAGTCGTATCCCTGCTGGAGAGCCACATTCAAGGTCTGATCCAGTCCTGGGAAGTATCCTGTCACAAGTGGGGCACTTTTGGGGTTCTTCTGTGAGAGGTTCTGGGTTTGAGGGGATGAGGAAGCGGCTCTGGTTATTTGCTTCTGCACCAGGTTGGAAGGGTAGTTGCAGGATGCGAAAGCTGTTTTCAGGTTGTTTGTGTAATGCTTCAGGGATTCAGGACTGGAGCAGATTCGTTTGCCACGAAGGCCTAGGCTGTAGAGAAGGGACTGTTTGATATGGAATGGGTGGCAGCTGTCATAATGGAGGTACTGTTGCTTGTTGGTGGGTTTGATGTGGACGGATGTGTGAACTTGGCCATTGGACAGATGGAGGTCAACGTCAAGGAAAGTGGCATGGGATTTGGAGTAGAACCAGATGAATCTGATGGAACCAAAGGAGTTGAGGTTGGAGAGGAAATTCTGGAGTTGTTCTTCACTGTGAGTCCAGATCATGAAGATGTCATCAATAAATCTGTACCAAACTTTGGGTTGGCAGGCTTGGGTAACCAAGAAGGCTTCCTCTAAGCGACCCATAAATAGGTTGGCATACGAGGGGGCCATCCCGGTACCCATGGCTGTTCCCTTTAATTGTTGGTATGTCTGGCCTTCAAAAGTGAAGAAGTTGTGGGTCAGGATGAAGCTGGCTAAGGTGATGAGGAAAGAGGTTTTAAATAGGGTGGCAGGTGATCGGTGTGAAAGGAAGTGCACCATTGCAGTGAGGCCCTGGACGTGTGGGATATTTGTGTTAAGGGAGTGGCATCAATGCAAAAGTTCGAAATTTTGTGTGTTTTTTTATTGTGCCCATCTACTGGCGCTTTCCCGCTTGGTAAGTCTTGGAATCTTTGTTTTTAATAAATATATATCTACCGGCGCTTTCCCGTTTGGTAAGTCTTGGACTCTTTGTTTTTAATATATCTACCAGCGCTTTCCCACTTGGTAAGTCTTGGAATCTTTGTTTTTAATATATATATATTAAAAACAAAGATTCCAAGACTTACCAAGTGGGAAAGCGCTGGTATATATATATATATATATATATATATATATATATATATATATATATATATATATATATATATATATATATATATATTAAATACAAAGATTCCAAGACTTACCAAGCGGGAAAGCGCCGGTAGACAGGCACAATAAAATAACACTCAAACACACACACACAAAATTTCGAGCTTTCGCAACCGGCTGCTGCTTCGAGAAAGAGGGAAGGAAAAGTAAAGATGAAAGGATGTGGGTTTTAAGGGAGAGGGTAAGGAGTCATTCCAATCCTGCGAGTGGAAAGACTTACCTTAGGGGGAAAAAAGGATAGGTATATACTCGCGCACACACACACATACACACATTTCCATCCATACATACACAATATCCATACATACACAATATATATATATTCCCCCTAAGGTCAGTCTTTCCACTCCCGGGATTGGAGGGACTCCTTACCCTCTCCCTTAAAACCCACATACTTTCGTCTTTCCCTCTCCTTCCCTCTTTCCTGAAGAAGCAACCGCTGGTTGCAAAAGCTTGAATTTTGTGTGTATGTTTGTGTTTGTTTGTGTGTCTATAGTCCTGCCAGCACTTTTGTTTGGTAAGTCACATCATCTTTGTTTTTATATATACTTACCAAGCGGGAAAGCGCTGGCAGACAGGCACATGAACAAAACACACAAACACACACACAGAATTACGAGCTTTCGCAACTGGCAGTTGCTTCGTCAGGAAAGAGGGAAGGAGAGGGAAAAATGAAAGGATGTGGGTTTTAAGGGAGAGGGTAAGGAGTCATCCCAATCCCGGGAGCGGATGTGTTTTGTTCATGTGCCTGTCTGCTGGCGCTTTCCCGCTTGGTAAGTCTTGGAATCTTTGTTTTTAATATATTTTTCCCATGGGGAAGTTTCTTTCTATTTTATTTACACACACACACACACACACACACACACACACACACACATATATATATATATATATATATATATATATATATATATATATATATATATATATATAAAACAGAAAGAAACTTCCACATGGGAAAAATATATTAAAAATAAAGATTCCAAGACTTACCAAGCGGGAAAGCGCCGGCAGACAGGCACATGAACAAAACACACAAACACACACACAACAAAATTACGAGCTTTCGCAACTGGCAGTTGCTTCGTCAGGAAGGAAGGAAGGAGAGGGAAAAATGAAAGGGTGTGGGTTTTAAGGGAGAGGGTAAGGAGTCATTCCAATCCCGGGAGCGGAAAGACTTCCCTTAGGGGAAAAAAAAGGACAGGTGTACACTCGCACACACACACACACATATCCATCCGCACATACACAGACACAAGCAGACATATTTAAAGGCAAAGAGTTAAGGGCAGAGATGTCAGTCGAGGCGGAAGTACAGAGGCAAAGAAGTTGTTGAAAGACAGGTGAGGTATGAGTGGCGGCAACTTGAAATTAGCGGAGGTTGAGGCCTGGCGGATATCGAGAAGAGAGGATATACTGAAGGGCGAGTTCCCATCTCCGGAGTTCGGATAGGTTGGTGTTGGTGGGAAGTATCCAGATAACTCGGACGGTGTAACACTGTGCCAAGATGTGCTGGCCGTGCATCAAGGTATGTTTAGCCACAGGGTGATCCTCATTACCAACAAACACTGTCTGCCTGTGTCCATTCATGCGAATGGACAGTTTGTTGCTGGTCATTCCCACATAGAAAGCATCACAGTGCAGGCAGGTCAGTTGGTAAATCACGTGGGTGCTTTCACATGTGGCTCTCCCTTTGATTGTGTACACCTTCCGGGTTACAGGACTGGAGTAGGTGGTGGTGGGAGGGTGCATAGGACAGGTTTTACACCGGGGGCGGTTGCAAGGGTAGGAGCCAGAGGGTAGGGGAGGTGGTTTGGGGATTTCATAGGGATGAACCAAGAGGTTACGAAGGTTAGGTGGATGGCGGAAAGACACTCTTGGTGGAGTGGGGAGGATTTCATGAAGGATGGATCTCATTTCGGGGCAGGATTTTAGGAAGTCGTATCCCTGCTGGAGAGCCACATTCAAGGTCTGATCCAGTCCCGGGAAGTATTCTGTTACAAGTGGGGCACTTTTGGGGTTCTTCTGTGAGAGGTTCTGGGTTTGAGGGGATGAGGAAGTGGCTCTGGTTATCTGCTTCTGTACCAGGTTGGGAGGGTAGTTGCGGGATGCGAAAGCTGTTTTCAGGTTGTTGGTGTAATGGTCGAGGGATTCAGGACTGGAGCAGATTCGTTTGCCACGAAGGCCTAGGCTGTAGGGAAGGGACCGTTTGATATGGAATGGGTGGCAGCTGTCATAATGGAGGTACTGTTGCTTGTTGGTGGGTTTGATGTGGACGGATGTGTGCAGCTGGCCATTGGACAGATGGAGGTCAACATGTAGGAAAGTGGCATGGGATTTGGAGTAGGACCAGGTGAATCTGATGGAACCAAAGGAGTTGAGGTTGGAGAGGAAATTCTGGAGTTGTTCTTCACTGTGAGTCCAGATCATGAAGATGTCATCAATAAATCTGTACCAAACTTTGGGTTGGCAGGCTTGGGTAACCAAGAAGGCTTCCTCTAAGCGACCCATAAATAGGTTGGCATACGAGGGGGCCATCCTGGTACCCATGGCTGTTCCCTTTAATTGTTGGTATGTCTGGCCTTCAAAAGTGAAGAAGTTGTGGGTCAGGATGAAGCTGGCTAAGGTGACGAGGAAAGAGGTTTTAGGTAGGGTGGCAGGTGATCGGCGTGAAAGGAAGTGCTCCATTGCAGCGAGGCCCTGGACGTGCGGGATATTTGTGTATAGGGAAGTGGCATCAATGGTTACCAGGATGGTTTCTGGGGGTAACAGACTGGGTACGGATTCCAGGCGTTCGAGAAAGTGGTTGGTGTCTTTGATGAAGGATGGGAGACTGCATGTAATGGGTTGAAGGTGTTGATCTACGTAGGCAGAGATACGTTCTGTGGGGGCTTGGTAACCAGCTACAATGGGGCGGCCAGGATGTTTGGGTTTGTGAATTTTAGGAAGTAGGTAGAAGGTAGGAGTGCGAGGTGACGGTGGGGTGAGGAGTTTGATGGAGTCAGGTGAAAGGTTTTGTAGGGGGCCTAAGGTTCTGAGGATTCCTTGAAGCTCCGCCTGGACATCAGGAATGGGATTACTTCGGCAAACTTTGTACGTAGAGTTGTCTGAAAGCTGACGCAGTCCCTCAGCCGCATACTCCCGACGATCAAGTACCACAGTCGTGGAACCCTTGTCAGCCGGAAGAATGATGATGGATCGGTCAGCTTTCAGATCACGGATAGCCTGGGATTCGGCTGTGGTGATGTTGGGAGTAGGATTAAGGTTTTTCAAGCTGGTACCAAGCCCCCACAGAACGTATCTCTGCCTACGTAGATCAACACCTTCAACCCATTACATGCAGTCTCCCATCCTTCATCAAAGACACCAACCACTTTCTCGAACGCCTGGAATCCGTACCCAGTCTGTTACCCCCAGAAACCATCCTGGTAACCATTGATGCCACTTCCCTATACACAAATATCCCACACGTCCAGGGCCTCGCTGCAATGGAGCACTTCCTTTCACGCCGATCACCTGCCACCCTACCTAAAACCTCTTTCCTCGTCACCTTAGCCAGCTTCATCCTGACCCACAACTTCTTCACTTTTGAAGGCCAGACATACCAACAATTAAAGGGAACAGCCATGGGTACCAGGATGGCCCCCTCGTATGCCAACCTATTTATGGGTCGCTTAGAGGAAGCCTTCTTGGTTACCCAAGCCTGCCAACCCAAAGTTTGGTACAGATTTATTGATGACATCTTCATGATCTGGACTCACAGTGAAGAACAACTCCAGAATTTCCTCTCCAACCTCAACTCCTTTGGTTCCATCAGATTCACCTGGTCCTACTCCAAATCCCATGCCACTTTCCTACATGTTGACCTCCATCTGTCCAATGGCCAGCTGCACACATCCGTCCACATCAAACCCACCAACAAGCAACAGTACCTCCATTATGACAGCTGCCACCCATTCCATATCAAACGGTCCCTTCCCTACAGCCTAGGCCTTCGTGGCAAACGAATCTGCTCCAGTCCTGAATCCCTCGACCATTACACCAACAACCTGAAAACAGCTTTCGCATCCCGCAACTACCCTCCCAACCTGGTACAGAAGCAGATAACCAGAGCCACTTCCTCATCCCCTCAAACCCAGAACCTCTCACAGAAGAACCCCAAAAGTGCCCCACTTGTAACAGAATACTTCCCGGGACTGGATCAGACCTTGAATGTGGCTCTCCAGCAGGGATACGACTTCCTAAAATCCTGCCCCGAAATGAGATCCATCCTTCATGAAATCCTCCCCACTCCACCAAGAGTGTCTTTCCGCCATCCACCTAACCTTCGTAACCTCTTGGTTCATCCCTATGAAATCCCCAAACCACCTCCCCTACCCTCTGGCTCCTACCCTTGCAACCGCCCCCGGTGTAAAACCTGTCCTATGCACCCTCCCACCACCACCTACTCCAGTCCTGTAACCCGGAAGGTGTACACAATCAAAGGGAGAGCCACATGTGAAAGCACCCACGTGATTTACCAACTGACCTGCCTGCACTGTGATGCTTTCTATGTGGGAATGACCAGCAACAAACTGTCCATTCGCATGAATGGACACAGGCAGACAGTGTTTGTTGGTAATGAGGATCACCCTGTGGCTAAACATGCCTTGATGCACGGCCAGCACATCTTGGCACAGTGTTACACCGTCCGAGTTATCTGGATACTTCCCACCAACACCAACCTATCCGAACTCCGGAGATGGGAACTCGCCCTTCAGTATATCCTCTCTTCTCGATATCCGCCAGGCCTCAACCTCCACTAATTTCAAGTTGCCGCCGCTCATACCTCACCTGTCTTTCAACAACTTCTTTGCCTCTGTACTTCCGCCTCGACTGACATCTCTGCCCTTAACTCTTTGCCTTTAAATATGTCTGCTTGTGTCTCTGTATGTGCGGATGGATATGTGTGTGTGTGTGCGAGTGTACACCTGTCCTTTTTTTTCCCCTAAGGGAAGTCTTTCCGCTCCCGGGATTGGAATGACTCCTTACCCTCTCCCTTAAAACCCACACCCTTTCATTTTTCCCTCTCCTTCCTTCCTTCCTGACGAAGCAACTGCCAGTTGCGAAAGCTCGTAATTTTGTTGTGTGTGTGTTTGTGTGTTTTGTTCATGTGCCTGTCTGCCGGCGCTTTCCCGCTTGGTAAGTCTTGGAATCTTTATTTTTAATATATATATATATATATATATATATATATATATATATATATATATATATATATATATATATATATATATATATATATATATATTGTAGTCAGATTGTTAAGATGCCAACTGTATATTATCTTTTCTAATATTTTAGAGACTGTGGGGTGAAGTGAAACTGGAAGGGAATTTGATGATATTTCTTTACCTTGTTTCTTCAACAGAGGCTTCATCTCGGAATATTTAAACCATTGAAGAAACATTCCAGCGATAAATGACTGGTTACACAAATAGAATGCCTTGACCCATTCCACATCTTTGTTGGTTGTTATTCTTGATAGGCTCTGCACAACATGATGAATGGATGAGTGACTGAGTGAATGAATCTGAGCAGGCAGAGTTCAAAGACTATTTTTATTTCCCCTCGTATTTTGTAGTACTTCTTTAGTAATTAGGTATGAACTGAACAATGTTTATTCTATCAGTTTGTGCCAAAAATAACTTTCACAAATTTTTTCTGTTGTACCAAATATAACATTGCATACATTTGTTACGTGAGTTCTAATATCAAATTATCACCTTTAGTATATTTGTTATTATGTTGAGGGATTCCCAATCATCATTTTGTAGAACATTTTTTTACTGAAGAAGGATCTGGAAATAGTGACTATAAATATCAAGACCATGTATGCATGTAATTGATCTCTATATGTTATCATAACATATAAACTGCTATGCAGAACTGGTGGTGCTGTCTGGACATGCCACCTTCTTGGGAATCTCTGGATGAACACTGGAAGCAGCGTGCTCAGTATGAAGTCAAGGAAGATCCAACCAAGATAGAAGCCAACATTTGTGCTCTGAGGGCACTTGTGCGAGGTATGATATTTCTTATTTTTCAGGTATCCACTGTATACAAAAGAATGGAAGTGACAGATATGCAGAGCATGAAAACTGACACCTAGCAGTACACAGACTGGCATATTATTGATTTTACTAGTTGAACAGATAGATTAGTAGAATGGTCAAGGCCAACATGAGATTGACTTACATCAAGAATACTTACTTCACCAATACATTGCATGACAAAAAACCTGCAGCACTTACAAGACATGGTTAGATGTCAATATAACATTGTACACATGCACACCATCTACGTGTATGTAAATCATTAGAATTCCAATTCCTTGTGACAGGCAGAACAGTCACTTGAGTGCCTTAGTATTGCTCATGTTTAGTCATTGTACCAGGTCTGGTAGGGTTTATAAGGAATGTGAACAGCATCATATGTTAAATGATCAACGTAAAGCACATGGAGATAATATGGACTCATATCAGAGAGCATTGTCAGCACCTGACAGAGTTTCAAAGTGTCCTTATTGTAGATCTCCAGTTGAGTGGCTGGGCAAAGCATACGACATCCAGATTTCTGAGGAATTGAGCTGTGACAGTATTATGTTGAACTGAATGGGAATGTCATGGCAGGACTGCTTGCCATCAGGGTTCTGATTGGCCCTGTTTGACCACTTTAAGGAAGGATCACCGTACTGTGACACACCAACTACATCATAAGCTGTTCACATCTATGACTGCCATCCAAGAGAACATCTAATGGACACCCTCCAACATTCTGTTCTTCCCGCATCAGTGGCAGAAACTAACAGCAGACTAATTAGGACTGTGTACTGATTCCTGCTCAGAGAACTACTTTCCCATCATTTAGAAATATTGATGTGTATGGCTACTGTAAATTTGTATGATTCTGATTTGAGAATAAAAATAAATTTAGAAATAAATCTTTTACATTTACATTTAGAATAAAATGTAATGATTGTGATGACTTTCAAATTTATGATTGAAGTGTGAGCAGGAGCATTACACACTGATACGTAAGTTCTTCCTTAATTTGTATAGTACACATTTTTTTCAGTCTTAATTTTCCATTTATCACATTGTATGATACTTCTTTAGGCTTGAAGTAGTTTCTATATAATTTCAGTTATTTGATTTTTCAGTAATTACTGATTGGTCAATAAGAATCTCATTGTCATGTGCCCCAACATATCACTTTCAGTACTCTCCCTGTTCTGTATACTGGACAGATTTAGTGAGGTTTAGATGAATTCTATTCTGTCATTTGTCAACATATTCTGACAGATAACTCACAGGTTCAGCACCTCTTACTTCTATTCTTACCTTCTGCTAAAGTAATTGTGTTTTCGAGTAAATAGAGGAACAGTGACTGACTTCATCACCACACTAGCAGCTGAACATAATGGATGTTGTCTAACAAATTACTGATAGAGCTGCAAAAGTGGATCTGTAGGTAGACTGGTACTCAGGCATTGTCTGCAGCACATACTACCCATAACTAAGAAGATATTGTGATGGTTATTGGTCATCTGTATCATATTGTTCCTCTGGAGAATCTTCATCCATTGTATTACAAGTCTTACTCATGGTGTGAAAGAATGGTGAAAGATATTGGAAAGAAGCAATGAAGCTCTAATTCAGACTTTTCATGTTGAAGCAAACAGAAGAAGATACAGTAGATAAATGGAAGGAAGTCTTGTGAGTTCGACTGTATGTCTGAAAGAAGGAAATAACAAGAGAAATTTTAAATTTTTACTGCAGGGCTGAGTAAGCAGAGTACACAGATGAAAAGTGCAGTATACTAACAAAAAAGCAAAATTTAAGAACATACGACATTAAATTGATTGAAATACAAACATTTGTGTCACAAAATGTATGGTACAGAAAAAAAGTTTAGACATTTGGATAGGAAATAGAAGACTAGTCAGTAGGCAATATCAGAATCAGAATGGTTAAATTTTGAGAATGTCCCTGAAGTTATTTGTCAGAGCAACCCAAGGAAGCCATTATATGTGTGATAGGTGTCTTACTTATATTGGAAACTTACCTTGGAAGAAACATACAAATTACAGCAAGTTTGCAGTAGCTGAGAAAATAAGTATGCCACACATTTCTCACTGTTGCTGTCAAAATTACATTTTTGTACTTACAAAACATAATGCAACTACAACAGTAGTATTGAACAACCACACAAAGCATTTACTGAAATATGATGTAATACTTTGGAAAAAAAATAATAATTTTGCCTCAGTTTTGTTGACCCAGAGGAATTGTATGTTACTGTAAAAATAAACTATGCACTCATAGATGCATTACACTTCATATCCATTGCCTCTCACCTCATCATACACAAAATGTATGTTGTGTTTCTTGGCCCAGGTGAACTACTCCATGATACAGCACACCAGCATGTACAAACAACAACTGAGTGCTGTGTTTCTGCTGTGTATGCTTGCTGTTCTCATCTGCTGCTACCACTGTTAGCGGTCTCTACAGCATTGGTGTGCCAGGTATAGCCACATTCAACACCATCTAACATTCAGACTGCTGTCAGGTACATTGCAAGACATCCTGCTAGCAGTGCATTCACATACGGAGTCATGCCTACTGCCAGAGGGAAAGCCTACTGGCAGGCACCAGTTGAGGCAACTTCAGTGCTCTGTAGTGTCATTGGATGTCATTCCAGATACAAGTTCCTATCCTCATTATGTCCGTTAAGACACCTTCTACATCCCCTCGAATTTTGTTGGTCTAATTTTGAAACAATCTCTGTATAAACTACAAGTAATAGATTTTCAGATTGCAATCAGAATAATTTCTATTTTTGAAATATTCTGAAAAACGTCCCTAATTTTTCCAATGTAATAATTTGAGAAAAACAACAGTCTCCTATGACACTTTTTTTTTTTTTTATTTTTTTTTTTATGGATCATGCTTATAAAGTTTTAATTCACTGATGTTGCATAGCCCAAATGCAAGGTGAGTCAAAAAGACTGTACTACTTTGGAATGATGTAGAAACTTATTGAGATAACTTACAGAATTGGTGGATGTGTCACTTTGTAGCAACAGCCTCAAGTTTTGCATAAAAGTTTCGAGTGCCATTTTTGTTTGATGTACCTTCGGGTTTTGATGTGGAAAGCATCCCACTGACAATCAGTTTCTTCCCACACTCATTACGGCCAATTGTGCGTAACTTGTGCAACGGCAGATCAGCTAAATTGTTTGGTAGGAGAAGAACACACACAGTCCTTAATGAAACCCAAAGAAAGAAATCCAGTGGTGTCAAGTCTGGGGAGCAAGATGGCATGCGATTGGCCCTTCATGGCCAATCCATTGACCTGGGAAGTGATTATTGAGGTAACCTCGAACGTGTGCTAAGAGTAAATTGTAAGCCTGCTTGGGGGTCTTCAGCATAATCAGTGTGAAATTTATGCCAAAAGTTTGTTGCAGAGTTAGTTTCATGAAAGCAAATCACACAGCAAGTATAGCACCAGTGAAAGTAGCCATTATAATTATGCCTACGCTGGGTGCTTCTGGTGGCAGAATGGGGTGCTCATGCACTACATGTATCAAACTTTAGGTTTTTTGCTACAAAATGGCACCTCTACCAATTCCATAAATTATCTCAATAAATTTCTATATTATTATAAATTTGTAAAGTCCTTTTTGACTCACCTTGTAATTTCCTGGATTTTGGATAAATAAATACACATGAATTTGAGCAAAGTTTTTCTTTTATCCCAAATCACTCTGCATATACATCAGAAAATTTGTTTAATTCAGAAGTCATTAGTTTATATTTTTCTTGTGTTTTCACTAAAAACAAATCCCCACTCTAACTGAATACACTCACCTTTTGCATCATGTCTCCTTTTTCTTGCTTCTCTTTGCTTTTGCATAGTCTCTTTAACAATTTCTTCCCTTCCCTAAGATGTCATGACCTGGTAAATAGGGCATTCACTATTTTAGTAATGATATTTAAAATATTTGTTATACATGATGATCCACATGAAGAATGCTGTAAACTTTTGTTATGTTCTTGAAATCACTGATATATTCAATACAGTAAACATGATGTTTGCTGGTATGTCCTAAAGAGTCTTCCGGTTTCCCTCATGCATATCACAGCAACATTACTTGAAGGGCGGTATGCTGAAATCGAAATGTGATTTATTTTTGCTTCATCTACAAGGACTTTCCATGATTTAGATGTAAACTCAGATCCACTGTCAGACAGAGCAGCTTGTGGTATCTCATTGTTGTTGTTGTGGTCTTCAGACCTGAGACTGGTTTGGTGCAGCTCTCCATGCTGCTCTATCCTGTGCAAGCTTCTTTGTCTTCCAGTACCTACTGCAACCTACATCCTTCTGACTCTGCTTAGTGTATTCATCCCTTGGTCTCCCTCTATGATTTTTACTCTCCACACTGCCCTCCAATACTAAACTGGTGATCCCTTGATGCCTCAGAACATGTCCTATCACCAATCCCTTCTTCTAGCCAAGTTGTACCACAAACTACTCTTCTCCCCATTTCTATTCAATACCTTCTCATTATTTATGTGAACTACCCATCTAATCTTCAGCATTCTTCTGTACCACCACATTTTGGAAGCTACTATTCTCTTCTTGTCCAAACTATTTATCGTCCTTGTTTCACTTCCATACATGCCTACACTCCATACAAATACTTTCACGAATGACTTCCTGACATTCGAATTTATAATCGATGTTAACAAATTTCTCTTCTTCAGAAATGTTTTCCTTGCTGTTGGCAATTTACATTTTATATCCTCTCTACTTCTACCATCATCAGTTATTTTTCTCCCCTAATAGCAAACTCCTTTAAATGTCTCATTTCCTTATCTAATTACCTCAGCATCAACTGACTTAATTCGACTACATTCCATTATCCTTGTTTTGCTATTGTTGATATTCATCTTATATCCTCCTTTCAAGACACTGTCCATTCCGTTCAACTGCTCTTCCAAGTCCTTTGCTGTGTCTGACAAAATTACAATGTCATCAGCGAACCTCAAAGTTTTTATTTCTTCTCCATGGATTTTAATACCTACTCCGAATTTTTCTTTTGTTTCCTTTACTGCTTGCCTGATATAGAAATTGATCAACATTGGGGATAGGCTACAACCCTGTCTCACTCCCTTCCAAACCACTGCTTCCCTTTCATATCCCTCAACTCTTATAACTAACATCTGGTTTCTGCACAAATTGTAAATAACCTTTCGCTTCCTGTATTTTACCCCTGCCACCTTCAGAATTTGGAAGAGAGTATTCCAGTCAACATTGTCAAAAGCTTTCTCTAAGTCTACAAATTCTAGAAACGTAGGTTTGCCTTTCCTTCATATTTCTTCTAAGATAAGTCGTAGGGTCAGTATTGCCTCCTGTGTTCCAATATTTCTACGAAATCCAAACTTATCTTCCCTGAGGTCAACTTCTACCAGTTTTTCTATTCATCTGTAAAGAATTTATGTTAGTATTTTGCAGCCGTGACTTATTAAACTGATAGTTTGGTAATTTTCACATCTGTCAACACCTGCTTTCTTTGGGATTGGAATTATTATATTCTTCTTGAAGTCTGAGGGTATTTCACCTGTCTCATACATCTTGCTCACCAGATGGTAGAGTTTTGACAGGATTGGCTCTCCCAAGGCTGTCAGTAGTTCTAATGGAATATTGTCTACTCCCGGAGCCTTGTTTCGACTCAGGTCTTTCAGTGCTCTGTCAAACTCTTCACTCAGTATCGTATCTCCCATTTCATCTCCATCTGCATCCTCTTCCATTTTTATAATATTGTCCTCGAGTACATCGCCCCTGTATAGACCCTCTATGTACTCCTTTCACCTTTCTGCTTTCCCTTCTTTGCTTAGAACTGGGTTTCCATCTGAGCTCTTGATATTCGTACAAGTGGTCCTCTTTTCTCTGAAGGTCTCTTTAATTTTCCTTTAGGCAGTATCTATCTTACCCCTAGTGAGATTTGTCCTCTAGCCATCCCTGCTTAGCCATTTTGCACTTCCTGTCGATTTCATTTTTGAGACGTTTGTATTCCTTCTTGCCTGCTTCATTTACTGCATTTTTATATTTTCTCCTTTCATCAATTAAATTCAATATTTCTTCTGTTACCCAAGGATTTCTACTAGCCCTCGTCTTTTTAACTACTTGATCCTATGCTGCCTTCATTACTTCATCCCTCAGAGCTGCCCATTCTTCATCTACTGTACTTCTTTCCCCCATTCCTGTCAATTGTTCCCTTATGCTCTCCCTGAAACTCTATACAACCTCTGGTTTTGTCAGGTTATCCAGGTCCCATCTCCCTAAACTCCCACCTTTTTGCAGTTTCTTCAGTTTCAATCTACAGTTCAGAACCAATAGATTGTGGTCAGAGTCCACATCTGCCCCTGGAAATGTCTTACAATTTAAAACCTGGTTCCTAAATCTCTGTCTTACCATTATATAATCTATCTGATACCTTCTAGTATCTCCAGGCTTCTTCCATGTATACAACCTTCTTTCTGCATCTACATCTACATCCATACTCCGCAAGCCACCTGACGGTGCGTGGCAGAAGGTTACTCCAAGCACCTTTATTCCAGTCTTGTACTGTTCGTGGAAAGAAGGATTGTCGACATGCTTCTGTGTGGGCTCTAATCTCTCTGATTTTATCCTTATGGTCTCTTTGCGAGATATACGTAGGACGGGGCAATATACTGCTTGACTCTTCGGTGAAAGTATGTTCTCGAAACTTCAACAAAATCCTGTACCAAGCTACTGAGCGTCTCTCCTGCAGAGTCTTCCACTGCAGTTTATCTATCATCTCCATAACGCTTTCGTGATTACTAAATGATCCTGTAATGAAGCGCACTTCTCTCTGTTGGATCTTCTCTATCTCTTCTATCAACCCTATCTGGTACGGATCCCACACTGCTGAGAAGTACTCAAGCAGTGGGCGAACAAGCGTACTGTAAGCTACTTCCTTTGTTTTCGGATTGCATTTCCTTAGGATTTTTCCAGTGAATCTCAGTCTGGTATCTGCTTTACCAATTCCATTTTAAATCACTCCTAATGCATACTCCCAGATAATTTATGGAATTAACTGCTTCCAGTTGCTGACCTGCTATTTTGTAGCTAAATGATAAGGGATCTATTTTTCTAATTATTTGCAGCACATTACACTCATCTACATTGAGATTCAATTGCCATCCCTGCACCATGCGTCAATTCGCTGCAGATCCTCCTGCATTTCAGTACAATTTTCCATTCTTACAACCTCTCGATATACCACAGCATCATCCGCAAAAAGCCTCAGTGAACTTCCGATGTCATCCACAAGATCATTTATGTATATCGTGAATAGCAACAGTCCTACAACACTTCTCTCATGATTCTTGGACCATGTCAACATTATCCTTTACAAAATTAAGTCCGCAGTGGAGGTAGAGACAGATGGTGCCCTGCTGTTCCTTGGTGTCCTCATCTGCCATAAAACAAATGGGTGTCTTAGCCGCAATGTGTACCAAAAACCCTCCAACAAAGGGCAGATATGAGCATGGTGACAGCTATCACCATCCATCACAGAAATGTTCTGTTCTGATGACCTTGATGCATCTAGCAGAAGCCATCTCAGATGCTGGAAACCTGCCAAAAAAACTAAGTCACTTACACAAAGTAATCAAGGAAAACAGCTGCAATGACTACCAGATTTTGTAAGCCATTATTTCCAAAAATGTGTGAACAGAAGGTCCCTGAGGAGGAACCAAAGAAATTTGCAATTATGCCATTCTGTGACTCAGTACAGTAAGAGGAAAGATTAGCTGGCTCCTAAAGGGACATAAAGTCAATTCAGTCTTCAGGGCTCCAGCAAAAATTTGACAGTTCAAGACTAATGTGAAAGATGATATAGGACTCAGAATGTCAGGAGTATATAAAATACCATGTGGCTGTGGACAGATTCATGTTGAACAGTATTGTATAGAACATGAGAGATGTTTTCACATTCAGTACCCTGAGAAATGAATGGTAGCAGAGCATGCTCTAGGAAATGGACATTGTAATGCATTTGAGGAGACATCTGTTATTACACAGACTAATAGTTTTTGGTATACCATAATAAAATAAGTGATCAAGACAAAAATTCCTGATGACAGTTTGAATAAAGATAGTGGTCTGCAGTGAAACATGGCTTGAGATGTGGACATTGGAAGATTGAAGCAGGCATGGCAGGCACACATCATAAACATTACCTTATATGGCGCTGAAGCAAGTACCAGTAATTCCACATAAGGCAGTGTGGCTATATAATGATGGTAGCAGCAACCAAAAGACAGTCATGCATTGACAATGGCCGAGGAGTATCCAACAGAAAGCTATTGGATTTTAAACAATTTGAGGTGGCTGGAAACCTAAGAGAATTTCATCAATGTATACGTAATCATTTTCATAAGAAATTCATCAGTGAATTGAAAGTTGGCTGTCAATAAATTGTTAACTCTTCTTAATTTGTACACTCGTGGAAATTGAAATAAGAACACCATGAATTCATTGTCACAGGAAGGGGAAACTTTATTGACACATTCCTGGGGTCAGATACATCACATGATCTCACTGACAGAACCACAGGCACATAGGCACAGGCAACAGAGCATGCACAATGTCGGCACTAGTACAGTGTATATCCACCTTTTGCAACAATGCAGGCTGCTATTCTCCCATGGAGACGATCGTAGAAATGCTGGATGTAGTCCTGCGGAACGGCTTGCCATGCCGTTTCCACCTGGCGCCTCAGTTCGACCAGCGTTCGTGCTGGACGTGCAGACCGCGTGAGACGACGCTTCATCCAGTCCCAAACATGATCAATGGGGGACAGATCCGGAGATCTTGCTGGCCAGGGAAGTTGACTTACACCTTCTAGAGCACATTGGGTGGCACGGGATACATGCGGACGTGCATTGTCCTGTTGGAACAGCAAGTTCCCTTGCCGGTCTAGGAATGGTAGAACGATGGGTTCGATGACGGTTTGGATGTACCGTGCACTATTCAGTGTCCCCTCGACGATCACCAGAGGTGTACGGCCAATGTAGGAGATCGTTCCCCACACCATGATGCCGGGTGTTGGCCCTGTGTGCCTCGGTCGTATTCAGTCCTGATTGTGGCGCTCACCTGCATGGCGCCAAACACGCATACGACCATCATTGGCACCAAGGCAGAAGCGACTCTCATCGCTGAAGACGACACGTCTCCATTCGTCCCTCCATTCACGCCTGTCGCGACACCACTGGAGGCGGGCTGCACGATGTTGGGGCGTGAGCGGAAGACGGCCTAACGGTGTGCGGGACCGTAGCCCAGCTTCATGGAGACGGTTGCGAATGGTCCTCGCCGATACTCCAGGAGCAACAGTGTCCCTAATTTGCTGGGAAGTGGCGGTGCGGTCCCCTACAGCAATGCGTAGGATCCTACGGTCTTGGCATGCATCCGTGCGTCGCTGCGGTCCGGTACCAGGTCGACGGGCACGTGCACCTTCCGCCGATCACTGGCGACAACATCGATGTACTTTAGAGACCTCACGCCCCCCGTGTTGAGCAATTCGGCGGTACGTCCACCCGGCCTTCCACATGCCCACTATACGCCCTCGCTCAAAGTCCGTCAACTGCACATACGGTTCACGTCCACGCTGTCGCGACATGCTACCAGTGTTAAAGACTGCGATGGAGCTCCGTATGCCACGGTAAACTGGCTGACACTGACGGCGGCAGTGCACAAATGCTGCGCAGCTAGCGCCATTCGACGGCCAACACCGTGGTTCCTGGTGTGTCCACTGTGTCGTGCGTGTGATCATTGCTTGTACAACCCTCTCGCAGTGTCCGGAGCAAGTATGGTGGGTCTGACACACCGGTGTCCATGTGTTCTTTTTTCCATTTCCAGGAGTGTATTTTATTAGTAGCTTAACTTTTTGTAGTTGTTGGCAAGTAAATGAGAAAGTGTGTTTCTGAAATTCTTACTAGCCTGATGTAAATGAGTTTAAATCTTTATGTAGTTTATTCTTGTTCTCATACTGATTCCAGAAACTAATTTGTTGGTTTGAAGAGGTATATTTCAAGTTTAATGACAAATAATTGCCTAGGAACAATTTATTAATGTCTACAGAAGTTTCAGTAACAGCTCTTTCTAAAACTATATGTGATTAACTATTTATTGCAATGTGAGTATCATCTGGAAACAAAACAATCTTAACATCCAGTAATAATGCTCATGGAAGGTCACATACATTCACAAGAAAAAGGGGCAGCCCTAAGTTTCATTCTTGTGAAATATCACTTGTCATTAGTTCTCAGCTGTATGTTAATTATTGCATAAAATAGAACTATTTTCTATTTGCAGCCTTTTTTCCTGTTACATAGAACTGTAACTATTTTGCGTAAGTCCTTTTGGTGACATCAGTTTCTGTGTTACAGACCAATATCATTAACATTGGTTTACTACAGTATTCTTGAACATATTCTGAGTTCAAATACAATAAATTTCCTAGAGACTGGAAAGCTTATGGCCACAGATCAGTATGGCTTCAGAAAGCATCTCTCATGCAAAACTCAGCTTGCCCTTTCCTTGCATGATATACAGCAAACTATGAATGAATAGCAGGAGGCAGATTCCACATAATCAGCTTTCTGGAAAGCATTTGACACAGTGCCTTATGGCAGAATTTTAATGAAGATACCAATATATGGAATAGTTTCCCAGATGAGTGAGTGTCTCTAAGATTTCTTAGATAATGGATCCCAATTGTTGTCTTCAATGGTGAGTGTTCATCAGAGACAAGGGTATCCTCAAGAGTGTCCCATAGAAGTGTGATAGGCCCCCTATTATTTTCTATGTACATAAATTATCTGGCAGAATGGGTGGCCAGCAATCTGCTGTTGTTTGCTGACAATACTCTGGTATATGGGAAAATGTAGTAGCTGAGTGACCGTGGGAGAATACAAGATGATTTTGACAAATTTTTTAGTTGGTGTGACAAATGGCAGCTAGTGCTAAACATGTAAGTTAATTGGGATGAGTAGGAAAGCAAACCCATAACATTCGTCTACAGCAAAGTAGAGTCCTGCTTGACACAATCATATCATTTAAATATTGGGTGTAACATTGCAAAGCAATAATGGAATGAAATGAATTTGCAATAATGGAATGGAATAAACATGTGAGGATTGTGGTAGGCAAGGCCAATTATCAACTTTGATTTATTAGCAGAATTTTAGGAAAGGTGGTTAGTATGTAAAGAAGACCACATACTCATATAGGGCACTAGTGTGACCTATTATTGGTTACTGCTCAAATGTTTGGAATCCACGTGGCCTGCATTAAAGAAAGACATCAAGTCAGTTAAGAGGAATGTTGCTACATTTGTTACTAGTAGGTTTGAACAACTTGCAAATGTTATGGAGGTGCTTCAGGAAATCAGATGGGAATTCCTAGAGGTAAGGCAGGTGGTAAGGCAAAGTTCTTTTCAAGAAACACTATTGAGAAAATTTAGAGAACCAGCATTTGAAGCTGACTGGCAGAATTATTCTATTGCCACCAACATACATATTTCATAAGGACCACAAAGGTAAAATACGAAAAATCAAAGCTCATATGCAGGTACACACACAATTGTTTTCCATTTGCTTTTTTTGCAAGTGGAATGTGAAAGGAAGTGACTATTTGTGGTAAAGGATCCCTTTGCCACACACCATAAAGTGACTTGTGGAGTGTGTATGTAGTTGCAGGTGTAGGTATAGTTGTAGATGTAGATGTAGACATGTTATTGTTATATGTACCCATGAGCGATTGGCAATAGACAGCTCCATGCAAATGAAGTAGCATCCATGGTCATTGATGTACAGTGTAACAAGATCTTATGTACACACATTGAGGGCTGAGTCTAAGAATTACTGAAAAACAATGAAAAATGTGGAAAGTGGAGAAACATGTAGCATTCTTTCCAGAATGATTATTCAGAGTGCAGAAGTGTGGACTGATATGAAACTTGCTGGCAGATTAAAACTGTGTACCAGACTGGAGCTCAAATGGGAGACCTTTGCCTTTTGTGCACAAGTGCTTTATCAACTGAGCTACCAGAGCACCACTCATGTCCTGTCCTTACAGCTTTCTTCTGTAAGTACCTTATCTCCTAACTTCCAAACTTCACAGAAGTTCTCCTATGTAACTTGCAAGACTAGCACTCAGGGAAGAGCATTTGCCCATGAATTGCAAAAGTCCTGGGTTAAAGTCCTCATTTAGCACACAGTTTTAATCTACCAGTAAGTTTCAAATCAGCACATACTACACTGCAGAGTGAAAATTCGTTCTGTGAACAATCTCCCAGGCTGTAGCTAAGCCATGTTTCCACAGTATCCTTTTTCCCAAGAGGTTAATCCTGCAAGTTATGTAGGAGATCTTCTGTGAAGTTTGGAAGTTAGGAGATTAGTCACTGATGGAAGTAAAGTTGTGAGGATAGTTTGTGAGTGGTTATCAGGTAGCTCAGGTAGTAGAATATTCATCAGTGAAAGGCTAATTTTCCAGGTTTGAGTCTCAGTCCAGCATACCGTTTTTATCTGTCAGGAAGTTTCAAGTAGCATACTAATTATAACGAGAGAAAAGTCAGTTGGTATTAAAAGTCTCATGAGTTGTCTGAAAGTATCAGAAAAAAATCATATAAAAATGCACCAATATTACCAAACCAACAAGAGTATCATTCAGATCTATGCAGATGAGAGTAAATGAATAGTGGAATACATCAAACACCTTCTAGAGGTTTGTAACTGGGAGGTAAGTATTTGATAACATCCTATAACAATAATTCTGTACCAACTAATTGACACATTTTCACTATGTAAGAAAATTGCAAGAACTTATTAATACCGCATCACATCTAGTTTAAAAAATGAATAATACATACATTGAGATATACAGACAGAGATCACTCTACACTTTCTGGAAGATATGTTGATGATGGTTACTATTGTATGAAGAGAATGAACTGATGGCTGCTGCAATATATGTACTGAACTGTCGAGAGTAATCATAAATGGCAGTAACCATAAATGGCAGCTGGTGCTCATTTGTGTTGGTGGGGCCCAGAAAAAAGTCAATAAACTTTATAATGGAATTGCTCTGAAGTGTTTGTTATATAATCTTCATTTATGTCTTGCTGCTCAAAAAACATTAGAAAAATAATAAATATGGTAATGATTTCAAGCTTCTCTCTCATACTTCATAAATTAAAAAGCATTTTCAGCAAACAATCTACATTATTCATTTTAAAAGCACTCTAAGAATACTCAAGTTTCAATGATACTGCTCCAGAAAATGGAACACTACTGAAAGATTGGCCTGTTTGCAGTTTGAAACACTTCCCATTGATGAATGGCAGTAGGGGTGGGAGGAGGGGTTTGGAATACAGAACCAAACATGCATCACTTCGGTTATGTGTGCTCTTAATTCATACAGCTAATTCATACAACTAGCTCAGTTTCAACATTGGAGTTTCGTTTGCCCCCAGATGTTGAATAAATGATGTGCTATTTAATGGAATGCTTCCAATTTCTGCTGATTTCAGGCAACTGAGTCCCAGAGGAAAAATGTTTAAGCTAGACTGCTTCAAAATATTTGATAGAATAATAAGTGAGATGGGAAATGGGTCTGACATATATCATTTCAGCTCACTGCAATTTCCTGCCAGGAAAGCATTCAATGAGAGTTCTGTATCTTATTTTAAGATATGTGGAGCAGATTTTGGTGCCAAATATAACCAAAACACCAATACAGCAGAGCTAGTTAATAGAATAGCTGCTTTCAAATTCCACCAGAAAGAGCTGATGAAGAGCCATTTGGATATTTTGAATTTTTTGTTTTCAGTGTATGGGTTATTAGATGCTTATGCAAACATAAAAATAACATTGAGGATATTAATGACAATTATAATGCACTTTCAGCCAATTAAAGGTGATAAAAAACTACTTATGGTGAAGCAGACTGTCAAATTCAGCTATCTTGCCGAGGGAATTGACACAGCTGCTACATTTGACTTCAATGACATTAAGGATGGGTTTGCTGTACTCAAAGAAAGGAAACTGAAAGTAAAATAATAACAAGAACACAACTCTTTGGAAGAAATGTATTCTTAATACATAATTATAGCCCTTTTCTTTTATTTCCTATTAATGTTGTATACACTGTTAATAATTTAATAGAAGAAAATAATATCTGTTCTTTATTATACATCATGATAAAATCAATATACACTAGCTGCCACAAACAAAATGGCATATATTTTGTTTTACTTTCAATTCTTTTAGAAAGTTTGGACAATTTGTAATTTATTTACCACATTGATGCATTTAATTTGTTGGGTGCAATATTTTTCACCTATATAGCTCATTTAAATAATATTCTTCAATAACACATCATTTTTATTCAACTTACTTTTCAGATATCTTATATCTGTGTTGAAAAATTTCCAGAGAGTTTTTCTGGGAGAGGGGAACTTAGCTTGGCAGTTCTGCTAGGGATGGAGGATCTCTGGGCATAGCTCCAGCTGTGGGCTCCAGGTGCCCAGCCCCAAACACTGTGTAGACAAGTGGACAGGAGGGCAAGGAGGATGGACAGGCAGCAGGGTTCGCAGGGGGTAGCAAGGGAAAGGATGTATGTGTGAGCTGGTCCATCCAGGTGGTCATCCTGAGCTTGCCCTATGCTATGCTAAGGGGAGACGTGAAGCAGAGAAAGGGAAACTGCTTGGTCATGTCACTGTGACTGCAGTTTTATGAGCAGGGGTTGTGGAAGAGTATGGACCACCTGATGCTGGCCCCTGATGCTGATCGAATGACCCAGGTACCGACAGCTCAGAGTAACATCGTGTCTCTGGAATGCAGTGATGGAAACTGGGCCTGACTGCTTCTGGTCTGTGTCACTTGTACTACATCAAAGTCATGTCATACACAAACTGTTTGATATGACACTGAAAAATATACCAAAAAAATTATATCAGAAAATATTTTGTGAGCTGGGCCTTCTGGCTTGTCAGATGAGCCACCCCTGGTGACTTGAACTAAATGCGAGAGATTTGTATTTAGAATAAGGAATATGTGCAGAACACAGCAATTTATGAGTGCTGTCAGCAGAGTAAGGAACAGCTGTGTCATTACCTAAGAGTTGGAATAAAAGATCTGTAAAACAACTTAGGTCAAAGAGTGAGGATATCCCTAAGCTGAATGTAAGTTATAACAAATAATTTGTGTCCTGGGTTGATAGGTTAGGGTCCAGCACATCTGAGTTCCCAGACTGGTGTTGTTCATGGAGCAAAGCTGGTCATCTTCAGTTGCCTGGTGCTCGTTTAATGGTAAATACAATTTACATTTTAGGTGGCCAGTTATCTTTTTTCTCCATTTCAAACAATTTCTGCCAGTTTGGTTCAGGCTAGGAGAGCTCATTTGTACTTTCACCATAAGCAAGAGGGACAAAGATGATGAAAAGAATCTTTCTCCATGAGAAGCAATCATTTCTTCATAATTTATCTGCATAACAAGAGACTGTACATCCACATGCAATTGACTGTTTGTGTCTGTGAAGGAATTATGTGCTTAAGAGGAAAAAGATACCTTAAAATGAATGGACAATACATCTACAGTCATTAAAAAAGCATCTTTGTTATTTCCAGGAGAAAAAGGGTTATATTCAAGGACTGATGACACTTTCCTCTTAACTTTCTTAAGAGCAAGGAAACACAATGTGAATGAAGCCTTCAAAATGGTAATTTTTGTGTATTGATTGTTTCATAAGTAATCTAGTTAAATGTGTTATTCTGATGTGTATATTTGTTTATTCTCTCAAAAACTAAACCCTCCAGCATATGGAAACAACTGCAAATAATCAAATGGGAGATTGAATTAAAATTATGAAACAATAAATATAATTTAGCATTGTGAAACATTTTAAGAGACCTTTTCACTTTATTCATTTATTTATTTATTTATCATCTCACAGTGATATAGGATTTGTCATCATAGTACAATTAAAATAAGTACCTCAAAACATATCTACACAAAGAACATACTTTTAAGTATGCTTTTATGAGGATGGGAGAGGTGGTCAACCATGGACTCTGGCATTTGCCTGAAGTGACTTAGCAGAATCATAGAGAACCTAAACCATTATGACCAGACAAACTCCATCTCCTGACTATGGGGTCAGTGTCTTAACAACTGTACTGCCTCATTCGGCAGCTCTCTTTGATTTCCATACAAACTGCACTGCTCTGGATGACTTACAAAGGAGCAGTCAAAGATTTTTTGTTTGAAGGCCATACAGTCCGGAATCAGTAGGCCACTCAGGCAAAATCACTGTGAGCATTGAGGCAGTCTCCCATTATTGTAGAAACCCATCTGGTAAAATGCCACATCCTGCAGTGTGAAGAATTCCACAACTGCCTGCTCCAAATCCTCGTCCAATAGGAATCAGTAATCCTTCAAAGCCATTTTTTTGAGAATCAAAGGCATGATAATCACATGGAGAGTGACATAGATTGTAGGGTGATTGCTCAAGTTGTTCCATAATGGATGGTCTGGCCTCCTAGATCAATCAGCATCTTGTATTGAGTCACGGTCAGTACAGCACTTGGCGCACCATTCCACATTGGTGCTTTTCAACAGTTGTGCTACTCCATATACATTCTTCATTCTCTTATGGAAGTTTACTTGTGTTCATCTTTCAGCAGTCAAGAAAACAACAGCACATTGGTCTTGATTGAATGCATTTGGTAATAACATTGCCATAGTTCATGTTTCTGAATTTACAGCATGCACATTAGAAAGACACAAATGTCACATTATTCCCTAGCCTACAACTCAGTAATGTAGGACTCTGGTGTGACATCATGTGTGCAGCACTGCTGTTGAAATAGCTCGTTAATGTTTTATAAATTTTAGACTTCATTTACTTATTTTAAAGTTTATTTGTTTTAATATTTGCCATAAAAGTAACTTATTAGTGGATTTTCTTTAATCTCAGTCTTTCTTCTTGTGTTATTGACTTGAGTGGTCTATTATTTGTGAGTCTGCTTTCGTCGTTCGTCTAAGCCTTGCGCCTCAGTAGTGTGTTTACATTTTGCGGCATGCACTGCAGCTGTAGTGGTTTTAAGCTAAGTACTGACAAACTTATTTGTGCTCTGTAATACAGTTATTAAATTTAATAGATTTCAGCGGTGTTGCATGCCGTTTGTGCCAAAATAACGACTTAATAAACTTTTGTAATCATTCACTTGCTGTGTTTTATAGAGTTTTCTGTGTGTTGAAGTCGTTTAGTAAATTTCATGCTTTAGTTTTCAACTGATGTTTATTAGTCTTTCTAGTGAAATATTTCAGTAAAATTTTCATTTAGTGTTTTAACTTCGCTTAGTGTTGCAGTGTTCGTTTTAATTTTTTGGTTTTAGCTAATAATTTTGTGAAGTTTTGCTGGTATTGGTATTGGCTGTGTTGTAGTAGTATTAATACAAATAGCTGCTTTCTTAGTAGGCAGAGAATTTCGAGACCATTATTGTTAGTTCTTAAATAGTTCTACTGGTGTAACTGAGCTTTGGTAACATAGACGTATAGCTTTTTCAGTAACTGTAAAATTTTACCATGAGTGAAAAGTGTGGGCTCTGTCGTAGATTTGTGAGTAGTGTACTATGGTGTGGGATTTGTTCAAAGTATTTTCATTGGGGGGAATGCAGTGGGGAAGCCAGTGGTCATTTTAGGGAGATCCTCTCGTGGGAATGTAGAATCTCTAGTAGAAACAAGCTAATAGAGGAGCAGGAGTGTAAGCTCTGTGCCCTTCAGGTGCAGTTACAATGTGCAAAGGAGGAACTAGTTAGATTGAGGAGAGTGAGGGTTGTTGGGAATGGGAACTGGCAGTTGGCAAGAAGGTAGCCTAGAAGAGGAGGTATTCAGACAGTTTTACTTTGCATACATGCAATAGATATGACCAACTGTCAGAGTTAAGTGGAGACGAGCCTCATGTAGCCATAGATGTAGGTAACTTGCAGCAGTCCTCAGCAATTGGGAGGACTAGGTTAGTTGCAGGGTATAGCAGAAAGAAGGTTCTGCTGCTAGGTAGTTCCCACAGTAGAGGTGTGAGCCAGCAGTTTCAGGAAATGTTGGGGAGTGAGTACCAGGTCACCAGCATTGTGAAGCCTAGTGCAGTGTTGGCTCAGGTAACTGAAAGCATAGGGGAGTTATGTAAGAATTTTACGAAAGAGGATCAGGTAATGATAGTGGGTGGAGCAGGGAACAGTCTCTATGGTGACAGGGAATATCATGTCAGTGGTGACTTGGTTAAGATAGCTACTCAAACTGGTGGCACTAATGTGCAATTTGTGCAACTGTTTCAGCGTCATGATCGGTCTCACCTTAATGCGGCTGTTAGGCACATTAATGTGGGGCTGGGGAGGGCACTGATGGCGGAGGGCATGGATCACATCTCAATGGTCCCAGTTTGGTCTATCACTAGATGGAGTTTCACTAGGCATGGCCTGCACCTCAATAGATGTGGGAAGGGGGGGCTGGCTAAGCTTATAGGTGACAGTGTAATGGGTGGTGGTGGTGATAATGGTATCACTCATAGAAAAATTCCTGTAGTAGTTGATGTTAGAGCTGCACCTTTTTTAGACTGAAATCAGCTGATAGGTATACCTGCTTAAAGGAAGTGCCTCTAACTAAGTGCTCACCTCCAGAGGATGTAATGTTCCCAAGTAGAGAAGGAATTAGCATATTTCATCAAAATATAAGAGGTATTTGAGATAAAGTTAGTGAAGTGCTAATAGATGTTAACTCTGAAATTATTGGTATATCAGAGCACCACTTAAATTATTTGATAATTCAGAGGCTTCCTTCACCAGGCTACAAATTAGCTGGATGTTTCTCAAGGAGCTTCTTGCGGGGTGGGGGAGTGGCTCTGTATGTAAATAACAGTATTTCATTTGAGTCCATAGACGTATCATGACACTGCACTGAACAGATATTTGAAAGTTGTGCAGCATTAGTTGAATTTAGTGAAACAAAATTTCTTCTAATTGCTGTTGTTTATAGGTCCCCTAACTCCGACGTCAGAGCATTATTGCTTAAACTAGAGAGGGTTTTTGATTCACTTTGTAGGAAGTACTAGAAAGTAGTTATATATGGTGACTTCAATATTAATTTTGTACATGATTGGGCAAGAAAAGGATGTTGGTAAATCTCCTGAATTCATATGATCTGATGCAAACTGTGTTCCTTCCAACTAGGGTGCAGGGGAACAGTAGCACAGTCATTGACAATATTTTTATTCATTGTTCACTACTTGATGGGCATTCTGTTAGTAAAAGGGTGAATGGCCTTTCAGACCACGATGCACAAATTTTAACACTAAAAGGTTTTTGTACTCAAACCAATGTCGTATTTAATTACAAACTACGTAGGAAAGTTAACCCAACAGCAATAGAGAGTTTTTCAAAACTTGTCAAGGAACAAGAGTGGCGATAATATAGATGATAAATACAATGCTTTCCATAACACATTTCTCATGCTCCTTGAGAGTTGCTTTCCATTAGAACATTCTAACGGGGTACTAGCAGTAATGGACAGCCCGGTTGGCTGACTAGTTGGATAAGGATATGTTAGAAGTAGTCACAATCAAGCTACAGTAGCCCATTACAAATAGTATTGTAAGGTGCTTAAAAATGTTATTAGCAAGACAAAATGTATGTGGTATGCAAATAGAATAGCTAATTCACAGAATAAAATTAAAGCCATATGGTCAATTGTGAAGGAAGTGTCTGGTCAGCAGCACAAGGTTGATGATATAAAGTCAGTTAGCAGTAATAATATTTCTGTTACTGATAAATCAGATATATGTACAGTATTTAACAACCATTTTCTGAGCATTGCTGGTGAATTAAATAAAAATTTAGTTTTTACAGGAAATCATATAAATTTCTTAGCAAATGCCTGTCCGAGATTGACATCTGAAATACTCCTCTGTGGTATAGACAAGTGGGAGACTGAGTCAATAATTAAATCACTGGAGACTAAGGACTCTCATGGTTATGATGGAGTGTCTAGTAGAATATTTAAGTACTTTGCTGCACATGTTAGCCCTGTATTTAGCCATATTTGTAATTTGTCCTTAATGAATGGTCAGTTTCCTGACCGATTAAAGTACTCAGTAGTAAAGCCGCTTTATAAAAAGGGATAAAGGGATAATGTAGATAATTTTAGACCTATTTCTATGCCATCAGTTTTTGCAAAAGTTATCGAAAAGGCTGTGTATGTAAGGTTAATTGATCATTTTATATCACACGACTTGTTATCAAATGTACAGTTCAGCTTTAGAAGTAATTTGACAACTGAAAATGTTATATTCTATTTTCTCTGTGAGGTACTGGATGGGTTAAACAAAAAGTTTCGAACGCTTGGCGTATTTTTTGATTTAACAAAGGCATTTGACTGTGTTGATCTCACAATATTGCTCCAGAAGTTGGACCATTACGAAATAAGGGGAGTAGCTCACATTTGGTTCACCTCTTACTTTAGCAACAGACAGCAAAAGGTCATTATTCACAATGTTGATAACGGCTGTGATGTGGGATCTGAGTGGGGTACTGTCAAGTGGGGGGGGGGGGGGGGGGGGGGGGGGTGCCCCAGGGATCAGTGTTGGGGCCGCTCCTGTTCCTTATTCATATAAATGATATGCCCTCTAGTATTATGGGTAACTCTAAAATACTTCTATTTGCTGATGACACTAGCTTGGTAGTAAAGGATGTTGTGTGCAACATTGATTCGGTTTCAAGTAGTGCAGTACATGACCTCAGTTCATGGCTTGTAGAAAATAAACTAACGTTAAATCACAGTAAGACTCAGTTTTTATAGTTTCTAACATACAATTCAACGAAACCTGAAATTTTAATCTCACAGAACGGGCATATGATTAGTGAAACTGAACAGTTCAAATTCCTAGGTGTTCAGATAGATAGTAAGCTGTTGTGGAAAGCCCACGTTCAGAATCTTGTTCAAAGACTTAATATTGGCACTTTCACTATTCGAACGGTATCGAAAGTGAGTGATACTTCGACACATAAATTAGTCTACTTTTTCTTATTTTCATTCACTTCTGTCATATGGTATTATGTTTTGGGGTAACTCTTCCCATTCTAGAAGGATATTTTTAGCTCAGAAACGGGCGGTTCGGGCAATAAGTGGTGTGAGTTTATGAACCTCTTGTCGACCTCTGTTCACGAGTCTGGGTATTTTGACATTGGCCTCTCAATATGTATATTCCTTATTGTCGTTTCTTGTTACCAATATTAGTTTATTTCCAACAATAAGCAGCTTTCACTTCGTTAATACTCGGCAGAAATCAAACCTCCATTTGGATCGGACTTCCTTAACTCTTGTGCAGAAAGGTGTGCACTATACTGCTGCATCCATTTTCAATAAGCTGCCTCTCGAATTCAAAAATCTTAGCAGTAATCCACGTGCTTTCAAATTGAAACTGAAGAGTTTCCTCGTGGGTCACTCCTTCTATTCTTTCGAGGATTCCTTGAAAAATTAAGCTGATTTTCATTGTATCGCTGATAGTGTTTGCTTAAACTTATGGACTGATTTTCTTTCAGGTTCATGAACATTTATTTTTATCTGTTATTACTTTCATGTTGTAAGTTCATGTACTGGCACGTTCCATGACCTTGGAGATTTGTTCCTCAACTTATTCCTACAGAACTTGGCATGCAAATAAATAAATATATCCACATTGGAGTCATACTATGTTGCACATATGCTGCAGCAAAATTCTCAACTTGAAACTTTTTGATTGCCCCTTATAATATAAAACATGATTTGCTCTTTATCACTGCACAGGCGAAGGATTCCCACTGTCTCCTGAACTACAAGCATGCTTCTCTGTCCCATCCACTAACTTTGTGTGGAGGACAGACTCTAGATCCATAAGCCTACAACTATGCACAATCAGTGAGATGTTAAAGTTGGGAGAGTGACAAGACATTACTGTTGTGACTATAGATCCTTGAAATGTGATTTTCTTTTAAAAGCATTAAATTGTGATCACATATTGTAATGTGATAGGGTGTTGTAGTTATCACTTTTCATTATTAACCTCCACTCTGTGTCATCTAAGTAATCTGTAATTGTGTAATGTGCATTGTTTATGAAGAATATTTTAGCTGTCTTTTTGAACATATTTAATTCAGTCATCTTCTCTATCTCCTTTACACCACTACTATGTTACTAAATTTTTTAAATGAATTGTATGAGAATAAGTTTTATATTTTTGAGTAGTTTTTTGTATACTGGAAAAAGTACCACTATTAACAGAGATATAACTTTTCTTTTGCTGGAAATAATTTGAGATATCAGCTTGTACTTTAGACTTCATTTTACAGTGTGAAGTGTTACTTCCAAACTAAATAGTATACAATAATAAAAATTCACTTAGTAATAAAACAAGTTATGTTCAGTGGGGAAATTCTCAGTTTGCCTTTACAATGTCCGTGCATCATTAATATTAAATTTTAAATTGTTCATAGCTTGTTAAAAACTGTTGTTCACCAGTGTTAGAGCATTCTTCACTTTTATGAGGACTGTAGACACTCAGTGAACATTTATGGCTATGTTTAATACCCTACATCTGCATGTCAATATTGATTTGTATGTATAGCTTTCATCATTATGGCGTATGTATAGTTTTCATCATCATGGTGTATGTGTAATAGCTCAGAAGAATGTATATCACTAGTGCCATGAATATGTTCTTGAAGGATGGCCATTTTCTCATTTAGTGTTTTCACATCTTATTTTTCTAACCTAAGAACTGCATGAATTGTAGTAGCATTTACTCAGAATGTTGTACCACAGGACTGCAGAGGGAAAAAATGCAATGAATTATAGCAATTTACCTACATTTCAGCATTATGAGAACTGAGTAGTTCTTAGGATAAAACAACTGAAGGTAGCTTGATTAATAAGCAAGTATTCTCATTGTTCATTAACTAAACAGCCATTTCTGTATTACAGAATTATGTAAGTTAGCTGTCATTAATTTTATGTGTACTAATCTAGAAGTCTGGGACTTGCAAGTTATTATTCAAGAAGTATAAGACATTTATTGTGTGACCTATGCATGTATACCCTTATTTCATTACCATAAATTCAGAGATAAAAAAATATATACACAAGTTGGTGGGAAGAAACAGTCACTCAAAACCCTTCCCATAGGGGAAACAATGTACAGGGAACTAATATAAAACTGAATTCAAAACAACATTTTGTACCATAAAATTAAATTGTACAATTAATGGCACAAATTGTGTTATTCCACGTTATGAAGGGGTGCTGGCTCAATATTTAAGGTGAGTAAATTGGAATCTATGTACTAAAATGGAAGCCAAACATTGTTGTCATGGTCCTGACATCAGATGATAGTATGTGTAATGTTATATTATCATATAAGATGTGTATATTGTGTGGAGTGAACAGTACCAAGAAATGAAGAACAATGTAGCACTAGTTTTTATTTCAGAATCAGAATCAGAATTTTTATTATCCCATAACATACAAAGTCATATCACAGATCTGATGTACTGGGGATTCGTCAACATTACATTTACATTGCAATTGCAATTTGTGTATACAGTATTACAAAAACAATATATCAACACTCCTGTTTATATTACAAAGTAATATGTAACAACAGAATTTACATAGTGAACATATTTTTACAAACATTTATTCGACACAAAACCACTAAGCCTAATTTACAGGTGATGTTTCCTTGCTCAGACTTCCACATCATCATTCATAAATTCTTCTACGGAGTAATAACTTGTGCATCTTTGGTTTCAGTTGCCCTAGCTCCATGCTGTTTATTTGTTTCTTTTTTAACATATTGTAGATTTTCTTGCCCTTATATTCTGGCGTTTGTGCATATAACTTTACCTTGTGAGTAGGCAGCATGAAGTTCGTCTTATTCCTAGTGCTGTAATGATGCTTAAAATTGTTGTCTGTGAATAATGTAGGGGTACTGTATACAAAAATAATCAGTTCTCTGATGTACAAACAGGGGGCACTTAATATTTTTAGATTTTTTAACAGTGGGTGACAAGATTCTTTTGGCCTTGCATTACATAACAGTTGATTTTTGTAATTTTAATATTCTTATGATTTTGCTTTTATTACCCCAAATTATAATGCAGTACCTTAAAACAGCTTCAAAATAGCTGTAATGAACTACTTTTCTTGTCTCCATGCTTGTTGAATATGACAAAATCTTCATAGCAAATGTCAGGCTGTTTAACATATTGGCTAAGTATTCTATATGTGAAGACCAGGACAAATTTTGGTCCAAATGTATTCTTAAAAATTTAACACAATCTGATTCTTTCATTTCCTGGTTTCTGCAAGTAATATGAATTTCATTTGTCTTAGAGTTTTTAGTTTTAAACTTTACTAAATGTGTTTTTCCAATATTCAATTTTAACCCATTTTTCTAAACTGTCTAGTAGATTTGTGACAGTTGAGGGAATTTGTTCTGAGTGATTATTTTCGATGAGGGCAGACATATCATCAGCAAATAAAACTGAGTGTTAATTTATGTTTAGTGGCAAGTCATTTATATAAAGTAAGAATAAAATTTAACCCAGAATTGAGCCTTGTGGAATGCCTTGTGAAATAATCATCCATTCAGAGAAGAAATTTCCCTTGCTTGATGATATAACTGCTCTTTGTTTTCTCTTTGTGAGATGTGACTTGAAACACTCTAAAACACGACCTCCAATTCCATATTTTTCCATTTTATATAGGAGCAATTGATGGTTTACACAATCAATTGCTTTTGTGAGGTCACAGCACATTCCTGCAACTTTGCTAGACTTGTCTAAGGCAGAATAAATTTTTTTCACAAACTGATTTGTGGCATTTATTGTGTTTTTGCCTTTCTGAAAGCCATATTGATTATCTGACAGTATGTTTGATTTTTCTATAAATTTTTCGATTTGCGCTACTACCACTGTTTCAAATATTTTTTAGAAAATTTGGAGAATAGAGATTGGGTGGTAGTTTCCCATATCTTCTCTTGAGCCTTTGTGGAGGCAATGGTGGAAACAAGACAAAAATCCGGAAGTAGGACTTAGGTTGAATAGATATTAAAGGGAAGATTCACTGATGTCATTGCTACCCTCAGTGAATCTGAGGGTGTATTACAGGACCTGATGAATAAAATGAACATGTTAATGATCACAGAATATTGACTGAGAGTATAGAAAAGCAGACAAAAGTAATCAGGAGTATCAGAAATAAGAATAGTGATAAACTTACTATCAGAGTTGGGACTACATAGAAGATAAAGTGAAGTAAAATTTGGGCTCTCAAAGAAATTGAATATATTGTAAAAGTCAGGAAAGTCTTAGGAAATTGTGAAAGCCCAGGAAATTCTGAAAGTCTCAGGGAATTCTGAGACACTCTAAGGGGAGCTGAACTGCTTGTTAATGGAAAGAAATGTCATAAATCACTCTTGACTTTATGCCTTGGAAACAATTGGTTGTAGAGATAGGCAATATAGGTGAACTGAATAGGTCTGATGTTCATTGCACCCTTCAGTTTGCCTGTTTCCCATTGCACAATTTTGAGTATGATGCAGTGTAATGTGCACATGGAAATTTGTCTTGTGACTATGAATTTATCATTCAAACAAAAGCGAAGGTGAACTTTTAATATAACAAAAATATATAAATATGAATCCATATTTGTGTATGTGTTTTTTAGATTAGAATCGAAGACCCAGGTTTGTAACATGGCAGAGTGGGATGACACACAACCTTCCATACAGTACTACACCAGCCATAGTTTTTGATGCCAACTCATTCACAACATCAATCTTAGAGTACAATACCAGTGTTGTGTATAGTACTTGCTCATTGTGAAAACCAATTAACTGTATTTTATCATGTATTTATTGCTATTTCAACTTTAACTTGTTTCATATGCCATATTTAAATAGCTTTGAAATACACAGTCAGTATTATGTAATCATCAAATTATAAAATATTCCTGCAATTGTCAATATGTAATCATTTCCAGTCGAAGCATGTCAGATTTCTACAGCAATAGTCAAAGATTCTGTAAAAGTATGTTAAGTAATAATTTCAAAACTATGTTAGCATAATGCAGCTAACAGTGATTTGATAGTAATTGAAATGCCAATTAAAAATATTGTTAACAGTTTGAGCTATGGTTTCACACAGTACCATTAGTACATTTTGTAAACTTGTTATCAGAATATGTACTCCACAGTGTGTCATTGCTTTTGTAAAAGTCAATTTATGTAAACCTTTAAACTGTTAACTGTAACTCCAGTAAAAATTTGTTCATAATAAGTAGTCTGATATGTAAAGCATTATTGTGATTAAACTTAAGTGCTGTGGCACAGACCACACATGTGGCAGTCTTGTGCTACCTTTTGTAGCACACACTTTGTACAAGTTTGTCAGTTTCATTAGTACATTAAAGTTTTCCACAAAACACTATGTCAACACTGTATTTGATATACAAGAATAAGTAAACTGTGGGCAGCACTATTGAAAATTGATAGCTGTTATGAAAATGCAGATGTACACCCATCACTAAAAGAGTCTTACTCTGGATAATTTAGGTAAGCTGCAGGACACAGTTTACTGGATTCAGTTATTTTGCACTAATTTCAGTGCAAAGTAGCACTTCAATAACTTTCTGACAGTTTCGTGCTTCAAGCCATTAGTATATCTAATATTAAGAACTCATATTTGAAATGTTATGCATCATTGCTATCGAAGTCTATTGAAACTTCATTCTTGTAACTGTAGTTTGAAGCATGTTACTGCAATAATTTCTCTTTCAGTTGATGTTATCACACAGTGGTGAGACATTAAAAGATGGATAATGAAGTGAGTGACTAGATATTATAGGTCACAGAATTGTTGATAAAACTATAAAATGTAGCTGCACTTGAAATAATCACAAATGTGTGATGTGGCAACTCAATAACTTTCATTTGCTTTTATGGAAAGTAGTAAAGAAAAATTTTCTCTCATTTACAACAAAAACTGGTTCATGGAAAACTGGATTTTCAACCTGGTAAAACATGGAAATCTTTTGATAAAACAAAACTGCCACCCTACCACAGAAGTGAATTAAAACATAACAGATGAAACTATGAAGATATAAGAAGCAGAGGCAAAGAGAGCATTTCTCACAAAGAGAAGTGTAATACCAAACTTAGGTCTTAATTTGAGGAGGAAATTTATAATAATGTTGTTTGGAGCACAGCACTGTACCAAGTTAGTCATTGACTGTGAGAAAACTGGAACAGAAGAGAATCAAATCTTTTGGGATGTGGTGTTGTAAAAGCAGGCTAAGTGGATGAATAAGATAAGAAATGAGGAAGTTCTCTACAGTATTATCTACTAAAGGGCTTTGTGGAAAAGGGACAGGTTGGTAGAACATGTGCTAAAGCACTAGGGAGTAACTTCCATAGGAAGCCATAGAGGGAAAAAATTTTAATTGATAACAGAAATTGGAATATAGCCAACAAATAATTGAGGATGTTGGATGTAAGTGCTACTCCAAAATCAAGAGATTGGCACAGGAGAAGAAAATGGTAGCAGATGGTATCAAACCAGACTGATGACCAGCTGGGTGAACTGGGGTGAGGGTGAGGATGTAGGAGACAGAGAGAGATTGACAGTGGCAAGTGCAAGAATAATTCAAATGTTAAACAACCCTCTGTCTAGTTTTGTTACCAATCCCACAGTGTATAACTTGAAATGGAATAAAGTTTTAGTGACTATGGAAGCACCTGAAGGAATGCTACTAAATCAGCAGAAAGATCTCCTGAAGAGTGATCCCTTATCACATGACTCAGATAGTGAAGCTACATTTAGGATATGCAGATACATGACACAAGTAGTTTGTAACAGAATGAGTAACCTAACCTGCAACAGTAAAAACTGCAGCTAAAACAATAGGACAAACATATGTCATTGTTAAATAAATCTACTAAGCATAATAGTGGCAAAAGTTTAGAAGAAGGAATGAAATCTAGAGTTGCACAGAATAGTTATTTAAACAACCCACCTAGCAGGAGTTTGTTATAGTGATAATTACATCAAACAGAAAAACAAAGCCTCATAAGATGTGTGTGTAGAAGAGACAGGTATAGTTCAAAAGACACTAGATCAACCAGATTTAAGCACTGCAGAATGAATTTAGCTGTAAGGAGATCATCAGGTTTAGAGCTGGATGATTCATGAGAAAGAATACCTCAAAGTACAATTCTGCAATAAAGAAGAGCTGCAAGATAATATGTAGATCATTTGAACAGAAACCAGTGAAGGGCATGAAGTGAAATCTTACAGATTTGGCCTGAAGTGTAAGAAAGAGAATCTTGGAGATTTTATAATTTGTTCCTTTACTTCATTGCTTAGCACTTATCTGATTTCATGCCCTTGGTTGCTATCAAGCTACATCACAATAAAAATTATTCTGTTTAAAGCATATTATATTCCACACATCAGTTCAGGGCAATAGGCAACATGTGGTTGCATGCCCCATTAGAGTTTTACATGGCCATAACAGATACAGGCATGACTATCAGAGATTTGAAGTCTATATGCAAAATGGAAAAAGGGCATTGCTTATGATGGTGCGTGCATACATAACACATTAAGATATGATTGTGCTGCTAATTTCCTTGACATGCATCCTACCTGATTTTAATGCACTGCCAAAGCCATGTGTGCTTCCACTTCAATTTTATTTTTCTGAAGCTTTAATAGCTTTTCCAGTTTATTATTGGTCCTTGTACTGCAAATTTTGTATTCACTCCATGGTCCATTAAGCTTCATTGTGGTTTAGCACTCTTTCTGATGCTAGTGTCTACAAATTTTAATCCTAGATTTTCAGCGAGCTGACTGATCAGTACACTATTTTGGCAGTACATTAAATAATTGAGTTTTTGTCACAAGAAACATAAATTTACTTTTTAATTGCAAATCTATATTTTTCTGCAGTAATTCATATTATGGCTTTTTAAAGACTATGAATTAATCTTTATTTTCAAGCATTAAGGTAAACTGAATTTTGAAGTTCTCACAACCAACAGTTTCTTAAACATTTTCAACCACCGTTGCTGATTCCTCCATGTTATATTTTAGCAGTAATCAATTAACTCCTTTCTTGGACTTTCCATAGCTGGAAAACTTCTATGAAATGAAGGAGTCTTTTCCAGAACACCTTGAACCTTACCTTCCATCAGAGAAAAGTAACATTTATGATATAGAAGCAATGACTGTTTTAGAACAAAAAGATGATGATGAAAGAGCTGTAGTCATCATAAGAGTGGGTAAGTGACATTTTAAAAGATAATGAATTTTATTTATTTACTTGTTAAATATTTGTTGTTTAAAAATGTTATTGATAATTCACTGTGATATTGTGAACTCATCAGTATCATGATAGATACTTTTTATGACATTAAACAATGGAAACTCCGAGTTGGTATATCACCAATACCATGAAAAGTGTAGATTGCTAGTCACTGTAAAGCTGGCCCATTGAGCTGCACAAAGGCACAACAAGAAGACTGTTACACATTATAGCTTTCAGCCAAAGCTTTCTTCAGCAAAGAGAACACACACATATTACCAGAAGCAAACATACCTCACACACACATGACCCTTCCACCACTAGCTTTCCTGAACTGTGCAGATGGGAGTTGTCATTACAACACATTCTCTGTTCTTGAAACTATCCCAGATTCATCCTACAGTAACCTACCATCCATGCAACTGCCACCCAACATTTTCTGACCCCTTGTCTGATCACCTCCTCCCTTGTCATATTCCCTCACCCTTTTTGTGTGCAGCCTTCTGTCAATGTACCACTCATCCTTTCCCCTTCCCTGCACCCCTCCCTAACTTTTTGCTTCTCCCCCAACCTCCTGACACTGTGCTTGGCAGTCTTTCCTGCCACATGGCAGATTGCTATTCACGTGACAGTCACATTGTGGTCAGAGCTGCTGGTGGTAGTTGTCATCTGTGCATGAAGTGTGCTTGCCTGTGTGAAAGTGTGCATGTCTTCTTTGCTGAAGAAGGCTATGGCTGAAAGCTATGTGTAAGTCTTTCCATTGTGTCTGTCTACAACTCAACAGTTCATGTTTAGTGAATGTTGTCCTATTGTTTTCCTAATATTGTTTATGACACTAAAATCTTTTATACTATAATAGTCTTTTGATGTCATCATCATAGATCACTTTTAATTTCTAATTAAGTATTGTTAGCTGCTGACTGACGTTAGTAATTTCACAATCTTACAGAAAACACAGATTTCAGAAAAGTTACAGTAGAAGAGTGTTTTCAGCTAATAACAACAGTGATTTTATTTTGTTGTGAAGATCAATATGTTCAAATTTCTGGTATAACTGTCATTGTGGATCTAAAAGGATTTGGATTTCAACACGCAATTCATGCAACACCAAAAACATTGTCTTTATTTATTAAAATGTTTCAGGTAAGGAATTTATTTTTGATTCCTATATTTTCAAATTATGTCAGATAAAGGTACCCAGTTTTTCCATGTTATAGAATGATGTCATGTTTCAGGGTAGTTTTCCACTAAGGCTTAAAAGTATTCATATTGTAAACCATCCAAAACTTTTTGCACCTTTTTTTGCATTGGCAAAGCAGTTTATGAAAGAAAAGATGAGGAGAAGGGTAAGTGTTTTATTTTAATGAGAATGTGTTCACTCTGTAAGAGACTACTTCTTTTTCATGAGTCGTTAGTTTGATGTTTTAATAAATAAAAAGACAGAAATTTAAAGAAGTTCACTACAAAAGAAAAAAAATGCCCTCTTGAGGCTGGGTCATTTTTTCATTTTAATTTTAATTTTTGAGATAAAAATACTGTGTTCCTATTTTCAATGCTGATATTTCACTGTTAAATGATTTTTCAGATTCACTTTCATGGTGCTGACATGTCTTCACTGCACACACACATACCTTATGAAATTTTACCACAACAACTGGGAGGAATGCTTCCAAATTTCAATTTCACTAGTTTCAGAAATAAACTTCACCAACATGAAGATAAGATTGCAGGTAATAACTTCATGAATTATCACAAACTCTGTTATGTAGTAAGAACAGCATTGATAGGACTTGACATTTATAAATTTGACTAGCTCAGATCTTCAAAACTAAGGTAATACTTTTTCCTAAGAATGTCATTGTTTTGAGAATTAAATTTCTGTACTTGATTTCCTCTGCAAAAATAAAAGCCCAGTTTGACAAGAAACTCCACTGTTCACATCTCAGTTTTCCCATTAATTTAATAACTGTATGTGATGTTATTAAATTAATGGGGAAACTGAGATGTGAACAGTGGAACATGTATGTGAAGTGATGTTCCGCCCCATGAACCATGGACCTTGCCTTTGGTGGGGGAGGCTTGCGTGCCTCAACATTACAGATAGCCGTACCTTAGGTGCAACCACAACGGAGGGGTAACTGTTGAGAGGCCAGACAAACGTGTGGTTCCCGAAGAGGGGCAGCAGCCTTTTCAGTAGTTGCAGGGGCAACAGTCTGGATGGTTGACTGATCTGGCCTTGTAACACTAACCAAACTGGCTTTGCTGTTCTGCTACTGTGAACGGCTGAAAGCAAGAGGAAACTACAGCCATAATTTTTCCCGGGGCATGCCTCTTTTACTGTATGATTAAATGATGATGGCGTCCTCTTGGGTAAAATATTCCAGAGGTAAAATAGTCCCCCATTCGGATCTCCAGGCAGGGACTACTCAAGAGGATGTCATTATCAGGAAAAAGAAAACTGGTGTTCTAGAGATCGGAGCGTGGAATGTCAGATTCTTTAATCAGGCAGGTAGGTTAGAAAATTTAAAAAGGGAAATGGATAGGTTAAAGTTAGATATAGTGGGAATTAGTGAAGTTCGGTGGCAGGAGGAACAAGACTTTTGGTCAGGTGAATACAGGATTATAAACACAAAATCAAATAGGGGTAATGCAGGAGTAGGTTTAATAACAAATAAAAAAAGTAGGAGTGTGGGTAAGCTCCTACAAACAGCATAGTGAACGCATTATTGTGGCCAAGATAGACACAAAGCCTATGCCTACTACAGTAGTACAAGTTTATATGCCAACTAGCTCTGCAGATGATGAAGAAATTGATGAAATGTATGATGAAAGCAAAGAAATTATTCAGGTAGTGAAGGGAGATGAAAATTTAATAGTCATGGGTTACTGGAATTCGAGAGTAGGAAAAGGGAGAGAAGGAAACATAGGAGGTGAATACAGATTGGTGCTAAGAAATGAAAGACGAAGCTGCCTGATAGAATTTTGCACAGTGCATAACTTAATCATAGCTAACAACTTGGTTCAAGAATTATGAATGCAGGTTGTATAAATGGAAGAACCCTGGAGATACTAAAAGATATCAGATAGATTATATAATGGTGAGACAGAGATTTAGGAATGAGGTTTTAAATTGTAAGACATTTCCAGGGGCAGATGTGGACTCTGACCACAATCTATTGGTTATGAACTGTAGATTAAAACTGAAGAAACTACAAAAAGGTGGTAATTTAAGGAGATGGGACTTGGATAAACTAAACCAGAGTTCGTACAGAGTTTCACGGAGAGCGTATGGGAACAATTGACAGGAATGGGGGAAAGAAACACAGTAGAAGAAGAATGGGTAGCTTTGAGGGATGAAATAGTGAAGGCAGCAGTGGGTCAAATAGGTAAAAAGATGAGGGCTAGTAGAAACCCTTGGATAACAGAAGAAATATTGAATTTAATTGATGAAAGGAGAAAATATAAAAATGCAGTAAATGAAGCAGGCAAAGAGGAATACAAACGTCTCAAAAATGATATTGACAATAAGTGCAAAATGGCTAAGCAGGGATGGCTAGAGGACAAATGTAAGGATGTAGAGGCTTATCTCACTAGGGGTAAGATAGATACTGCCTACAGGAAAATTAAAGAGACCTGTGGAGAAAGGAAAACCACTTGTATGAATATCAAGAGCTTTGATGGAAACCCAGTTCTAAGCAAAGAAGGGAATGCAGAAAGGTGGAAGGAGTATATAGAGGGTCTATACCAGGGCGATGTACTTGAGGACAATATTATGGAAATGGAAGAGGATCTAGATGAATATGAAATGGGAGAAATGGTGCTGCGTGAAGAGTTTGACAGAGCACTGAAGGACCTGAGTCAAAACAAGGCCACCAGAGTAGACAGCATTCCATTAGAACTACTGACAGCCTTGGGAGAGCCAGTCCTGTCAAAACTGGTGAGCAAGATGTATGAGATAGGCGAAATACCCTCAGACTTCAAGAAGAATATAATAATTCCAATCCCAAAGAAAGCAGGTGTTGACAGATGTGAAAATTACCGAGCTATAAGTTTAATAAATCACAGCTGCAAAATACTAACGCGAATTCTTTACAGATGAATGGAAAAACTGACAGAAGCCGACCTCGACCTCGGGGAAGATCAGTCTGGATTCTGCAGAAATGTAGGAACGCGTGAGGCAATACTGACACTATGACTTATCTTAGAAGAAAGATTAAGGAAAGACAAACCTCTGTTTCTAGCATTTGTAGACTTAGAGAAACTTTTTACAATGTTGATTGGAATACTCTCTTTCAAATTTTGAAGGAGGCAGGGGTAAAATACAGGGAGTGAAAGGCTATTTACAATTTGTACAGTAACCAGATGGCAGTTATAAGAGTCGAGGGGTATGAAAGGCAAGCAGTGATTGGGAAAGGAATGAGACAGGGTTGTAGCCTATCCCCAATGTTATTCAGTCTGTGTATTGAGCAAGCAATAAAGGAAAGAAAAGAAAACTTCGGAATAGGTATTAAAATCCATGGAGAAGAAATAAAAACTTTGAGGTTTGCCGCTGACATCGTAATTCTGTCAGAGACAGCAAAGGACTTGGAAGAGCAGTTGAACAGAAGGGACAGTGTCTTGAAATTAGGGTATAAGATGAACATCAACAAAAGCAAAATGAGGATAATGGAATGTAGTCGAATGAAGTTGGGTGATGCTGAGGGAATTAGATTTGTAAATGAGACACTTAAAGTAGTAGATGAGTTTTGCTATTTGAGGAGCAAAATAACTGATGATGTTCGAAGTGGAGAGGATATAAAATGTAGACTGGCAATGGCAAGGAAAGCGTTTCTGAGGAAGAAAAATTTGTTAACATTGAATATAGATTTAAATGTCAGGAAGTCATTTCTGAAAGTATTTGTATGTATGGAAGTGAAATGTGGATGATAAATAGTTTAGACAAGAAGAGAATAGAAGCTTTGAAATGTGGTGCTACAGAAGAATGCTAAATATTAGATGGGTAGATCACATAACTAATGAGGAGGTATTGAATAGAATTGGGGAGAAGAGAAGTTTGTGGCACAACTTGACTAGAAGAAGGGATTGGTTGGTAGGATATGTTTTGAGACACCAATTTAGTATTGGAAGGCAGCGTCTAGGGTAAAAATCATAGAGGGGGACCAAGAGATGAATACACTAAGCACATTCAGAAGGATGTAGGCTGCAGTAGGTACTGGGAGATGAAGAAGCTTGCACAGGATAGAGTAGCATGGAGAGCTGCATCAAACCAGTCTCAGGACTGAAGACCACAACAACAACAACAAGTGATGTTAGCACAGAATCACATGTGGATAGAAAATTTTGAATATAAATTAAAAAAGGTACACAAATCAGTTCTCCTTCAGTTTCATTACCTTAATCCTGAATCATAGTTTACTGAACTCTCTAGCCTCATCTGCTTTTGCTAATATGTGTGCACCTGAACTTTGAGTCTCATACACTGTACATTCAGGAGTCCCTTGCTGTAGAGTTTACATATAAAATTCTAATGAATATCTGTACACGGCATTTGTTGATGTAAACAGTTAACTAACTGGCCTATCCACATCAAAAACTGCTTAAGTTTTCACAGTTTTCAAAAGCTTAAAGAAATTTTCTCTGGCTTTGAATTTCTGTTACAGCTGTAGCCAGAGCAAAATATTCTACTTCTGTTACGGACTGTAAAATGTTTATCTTCTTATAGATCTCCCATCTGTTTTAATTCCTGAATTGGAATCAACATAATACAAAATAAAACATGAATTTCTGTCTATGTGATGTATGTCGACATCAGTTCTTCCTTTAAGGTATTGAGAAATTTGCTTCTCACCATTTTAATAACTTTCTCCAGGTTTATTTTGACATATGTTAGAATAGTTAACTTATGCACTTGCGCTAGTTTTAAGGTGGTCATTGTGTAATTAAACAACCAGTTCTATGGCTACAGCAATACTCTGAATTCCATAGGGTGCTCCCCTCTGTACAATACTACATATTAGGTTTTTTTCCCTTTCCATTCACATTCACAGTGTGTAAAGAATGATTGGTTAAATTGCTCTGTGGAAGCTGTAGTGAGTGTAATTTCATCTTCATTGTTTGTACTGGAAATATTTGTATTCCTAGACTCCTCACATAATATAAGTTCTTGAAAATTTGCAAGTAGTTTTTCACAAGATAGTGAACAGCTATCTTCAAGTGTCTGCCAGTTCAGGTGGTTTGTATTTCTGTGAGGGTTTTCTATATGTCAAATAAACCTGTGACCTTTCCTCTTTCCATTAGGATGGATCACAAGTGTGTTTCATAAAAAATTTAATTTGTAGATTGATTGTGTTTTCCTAGCATCCTGCCAATAAACCAAAGTCTGCCACCCGCATTACCTACAGTTGAGCCTATATGACCATTCCATTTCATATCCACACAAGTTCTTACACCCAGGAATTTGTATGCTTTGACTGATTCCAGTTGTGACTCATTGGCATTAGAGGTAGAGAATGCTATATTTCATGTAATGCCGAACATTGGAAGCTAGTTGGCAATCTTCACACTACTTTGAAATTTCATCAAAATCTGGCTGAATAGTTGTGATATTTTTTTTTCATATGGTTATGCAATACAGATAACAATATCACATACAAAAGTCTTAATTTGCTATTAAAATTGTTTGCCAGGCCATTAATACAGAAAAAGGGTACCCAACACACCTACTACGGGCACATCTGAATTTACTTCTTCTTTGGTTGACTGCTCTTCATCCAAGATTACGTGTTACATCCAAGAAATTCTTAAACCAGACACAAATTCAATTTGATACCCACATGATTAGACTTTACTTAATAAGGTTTTGTGTGATACTCATCAAAGGATATTTGGGAGCCAGTATCAGTGTGTTGAATGTTAGTTTTGTGGACAACTTTTGCTGCACTTCTTGTCGAGGATTGTCTTCTGTCCTTTCTTCAACCCATGATAAAGCTATTTATTTGAGGAATCTACATGGTTGAAAATGGTGTTATCTCAGTTACAAACTGTGTGTAGAATATACTAGGTATTCCATCAGGCTTGGGGTCTTGTTAAGTTTTAGTAATTTCATCTGTTTCTTAACCCAGCTGACACAAATAATGATATCACTATTTTTTCAGTAGCATAAGAATTAAATTGGAGCCTAGCACCTAGGTCCTCCTTTTTAAAAGAAAGTTTAAAAATGAAGTTCATTTCTGCTTGTGCTTTGCTACTCTCAGTTTCAGTTCCTGTGGCTCTCTGTATGATTTATTTCAGGTCATGTCTCCATAAATGTCTTCACTGGAGTTGACTTCCATCAGTGTGCTACATTGTTTTCACTCTTCTGTACTGAATCTGTTCAGTTTTTGAATTTAGTGTATTGAGTACGGATCAATCCCATTGATTCTCTGTGTATAAATCCCAGACAGAATTTTGGCTGTATGGTAAACTCATATGGTATGTTCTCTTGCCTGAAGAATATCTTCATCTCATCTGAAATTCATTCAAGACCAAAGTCACATTTAGGTTTGCTGATTTTCATATTAAAATGAATAGTAACCATTCTATAAAATAGTTTTAAATAATAAAAAACTTCAATTTTTGATTGAAGACTATAAACTGCAATGAAGTGCATATAATCATCAAAGAAAGTCGCCTTACATATCTTTCCATGAAAAGTTAGATTGATACCCACCACAAAAAGGAGGTATTTCACTGTAGACAACCACAATGATAAAGAATGATAGAAATATTCAGCTTTTGGACTATGCCCTACATCAGAAGTAGAAAACGCACAGGCATTCACACAAGCACAACTCATACACAGATGACTGCAGTCATCTCCATGCACTATGGCATGATTGCAGGTACAGCATTGGGAAGCTGTTCTGCAAGACAGAGAAGGGGGATAGGAGAAAAGTGAGAGAAATATTAAAGAGTCTGTACCTGTGTGAAGGTTGAATGAAGGTTATTTTACTGCAACTCATAAAAATCTGATAATGATGGAGGGAATCCAGATGGCACAGGCTGTGAAGCAGTTGTTAAAGTGAAACATATACTGTTATGCAGTATCTTTAGCAACTGGGAGGTCCAGCTGTATCTTGGCCCGTGTAGATTGTGGGACAGTGGTTGCAGCTAAGTTTGGGTATCGTGTGGATGCTCTCACAAGTAACTCTGCCATTGATTGGGTACAAGATGTATTTGACAGAACTGTAGCAGATGATTGTCAGATTATGTATGGGACAAGTCTTGCATCTGGGACTGTTGCAGGCATATGAGTCATGAGACAGGGGGTTAAGGGTTGAGAGCAAGGGTGTAGTAGGGACAGAGAAGGATATTCCATAAGTTGGATAGGCATAGAATACTGTTGTGAGATAGTGGGTAGGTTAGTGAAGAGAATATTTCTCATTTCAGGGCTCAGAGAGAACTAATTGAAACCTTGATGGGGAATATGATTCAGTTACTCCATTCTTGGATGGTATTGAGTCACAGGAGCAGTGCTCCTTCATACCCAGACTAGATATGTGTGGGATGGGAGATAACTGAGGAGCCAAGCCATGGGAGATTTGTTTCTGAACGAGGTTGGGAGGGTAATTTTTGTCTGTGAACACCTCAGTGAGATTCTTGACATATTTTGGGAAGGAATGATTGCGAATATAGATGCAATGACATAAGGTGGCTAGACTGTAGGGAAGGGACTTCTTGATATGACATGCATGGCAACTGTCAAAGTGGGGTATTCCTGGTGGTTGGTAGTTTGATGTGACTGGAGGTACCGATGTAGTCAACCTTGAGGTGGAAGTTGACATTGAGGAGGGTGGCTTGTTGGGCTGACGAGGACTAGGAGAAGTGAATGGGGAAGACACTGTTGAGGTTTTGGAGGAATGTGGATAGGATGTCCTCACCCTCAGTTCAGATCAAGATGTCAGCAATGAATATGAACTATTTGAGAGGTATGGGATTCTGCATGGTTAGGAAGATTCCTCTACGTAGTCCAAAAATGGATAATTGTAGGTAATGCCTTCAAAGTAGAAGAGTATATAGTTGGTATGAGGACCAGGAAGGAGGCTGTAGGTTAGGAGTCAGTTGGACTTTGGGAAAGGTTATGCTGAATAGCGGCAAGGCCATTGTCATTAGAGGATGTTAGTATAGAACAAAGTGACATCGGTAGTGACAAGCAAGGTGCTTGATGGTAAGGATCAGGAACTGTAGTGAATCAGCGGAGGAAATGGTTGATGTCTTTTCTATGGGATGGTAGGTTATGAAGGTGTTGATTCACAAGGGCAGAGATTCTCTCTGAGGGGGCACAACAACCAATCACCTGAGACACAGTTGCATTCAGGCCTTAGCACATGGAGACAACAGTGATCATTGTGTATGAGTCATGCCTGTGTGAATGTGTGTGTGTTTTCTATTTCTGATAAAAGACATAATCCAAAAGCAGTATATTTATGGCATTCTTTTTCTTTGTGTATGTCCATGACTCAATGCTTTCCTTATTTGGTGAACAGCATCTATCCCTTCTACATTGTTGCTATTCCATCATAAAGTTTTCATTGCTTGATTTTTTCCATCACAAGACACATCTAAATCTACATCTACATCTACATTCATACTCCGCAAGCAACCCAATGGAGTGTGGCGGAGGGCACTTTACGTGCCACTGTCATTACCTCCCTTTTCTGTTCCAGTTGCGTATGGTTCGCGGGAAGAACGACTGTCTGAAAGCCTCCGTGTGTGCTCGAATCTCTCTAATTTTACATTTGTGATCTCCACAGGAGGTATAAGTAGGGGGAAGCAATATATTCGATACCTCATCCAGAAACGCACCCTCTCAAAACCTGACGAGCAAGCTACACCGCGATTCAGAGCACCTCTCTTGCAGAGTCTGCCACTTGAGTTTGCTAAACATCTCTGTAATGCTATCACGGTTACCAAATAACCCTGTGATGAAACGCGCCGCTCTTCTTTGGATCTTCTCAATCTCCTCCGTCAACCCGATCTGGTAAGGATCTCACACTGATGAGCAATACTCAAGTATAGGTCGAACGAGTGTTTTGTAAGCCACCTCCTTTGTTGATGGACTACATTTTCTAAGGACTCTCCCAATGAATCTCAACCTGGTACCTGCCTTACCAACAATTAATTTTATATGATCATTTCATTTCAAATCGTTCCGCACGCATACTCCCAGATATTTAACAGAAGTAACTGCTACCAGTGTTTGTTCCGCTATCATATAATCATACAATAAAGGATACCTCTTTCTATGTATTCGCAATACATTACATTTGTCTATGTTAAGGGTCAGCTGCCAATCCCTGCACCAAGTGCCTATCCACTGCAGATCTTCCTGCATTTCGCTACAATTTTCTAATGCTGCAACTTCTCTGTATACTACAGCATCATCGCATATAACTTCCGACACTATTTACTACGTCATTTACATATATTGGGAAAAGCAATGGTCCCATAACACTCGCCTGTGGCATGCCAGAGGTTACTTTAACGTCTGTAGACGTCTCTCCATTGATAACAACATGCTGTGTTCTGTTTGCTAAAAACTCTTCAATCCATCCACACAGCTGGTCTGATATTCCGTAGCCTCTTACTTTGTTTATCAGGCGACAGTACGGAACTGTATCGAATGCCTTCCAGAAGTCTAGGAAAATAGCATCTACCTGGGAGCCTGTATCTAATAATTAATGGGTCTCATGAACAAATAAAGCGAGTTGGGTCTCACACGATCGCTGTTTCCGGAATGCATGTTGATTCCTACAGAGTAGATTCTGGGTTTCCAAAAACGACATGATACTTGAGCAAAAAACATGTTCTAAAATTCTACAACAGATCGACGTCAGAGATATAGGTCTATAGTTTTGCGCATCTGCTCGACGACCCTTTTTGAAGACTGGGACTACCTGTGCTCGTTTCCAATCATTTGGAACCTTCCTTTCCTCTAGAGACTTGCGGTACATGGCTGTTACTCTGCGTAGAATCGAATTGGTATTCCGTCATGTCCAGAGGACTTTCCTCTGTTGAGTGATTTCAGTTGCTTTTCTATTCCTTGGACACTTATTTTGATGTCAGCCATTTTTTCATTTGTGCGAGGATTTAGAGAAGGAACTGCAGTGCGGTCTTCCTCTGTGAAACAACTTTGGAAAAGGTGTTTAGTATTTCAGCTTTACGTGTGTCATCCTCTCTTTCAAAGCCATCATCATCCCGGAGTGTCTGGATACGCTGTTTTGAGCCACTTACTGATTTAACGTAAGACCAGAACTTCCTAGGATTTTCTGTCAAAAAGTCGGTACATAGAATTTTACTTTCGAATTTACTGAACGCTTAGTGCATAGCCCTCCTTACACTAACTTTGACATCGTTTAGGTTCTGTTTGTCTGAGAGGTTTTGGCTGCGTTTAGACTTGGAGTGGAGCTATCTTTGCTTCCGCAGTAGTTTCCTAACTTTGTTGCTGAACCATGGTGGGTTTTTCTCGTCCCTCACAGTTTTACTCGACACGTACCTGTCTAAAACGCATTTTACAATTACCTTAAACTTTTTCCATAAACACTCAACATTGTCAGCATCGGAACAGAAATTTTCGTTTTGATCTGTTAGGTAGTCTGAAATCTGCCTTCTATTACTCTTGCTAAACAGATAAACCTTCTTCCCTTTTTTTTATATTCCTATTAACTTCCATACTCAGGGATGCTGCAATGGCCTTATGATCACTGATTCCCTGTTCTGCACTTACAGATTCGAAAAGTTCAGGTCTGTTTGTTATGAGTAGGTCCAAGATGTTATCTCCACGAGTTGGTTCTCTGTTTAATTGCTCGAGGTAATTTTCAGATAGTACACTCAGTATAATGTCACTTGATGCTCTGTCCCTACCACCCGTCCTAAACATCTGAGTATCCCAGTCTATATCTGGTAAATTGAAATCTCCACCTAAGACTATAATATGCTGAGAAAATTTATGTGAAATGTATTCCAAATTTTCTCTCAGCTGTTCTGCCACTAATGCTGCTGAGTCGGGAGGTCGGTAAAAGGAGCCAATTATTAACCTAGCTCGGTTGTTGAGTGTAACCTCCACCCATAATATTTTGCAGGAACTATCCACTTCTACTTCACTACAGGATAATCTACTACTAACAGCGACAAACACGCCACCACCGGTTGGATGCAATCTATCCTTTCTAAACACTCTGCCTTTGTAAAAATGTTGGCTGAATTTATCTCTGGCTTCAGCCAGCTTTCTGTACCTATAACCATTTCAGCTTCGGTGCTTTCTATCAGCACTTGAAATTCCGGTTCTTTACCAATGCAGCTTCGACAGTTTACAATTACAATACCGATTGCTGCTTGGTTCCCGCATGTCCTGACTTTTCCCTGCACCCTTTGAAGCTGTTGCCCTTTCTGTACTTGCCCGAGGCTATCTAACCTAAAAAACCGCCCAGTCCATGCCACACAGCTCCTGCTACCCGTGTAGCCGCTTGCTGCATCGTGTAGTGGACTCCTGACCTATCCAGCAGAACCCTGAACCCCATCACCCTATGGCGCAAGTCGAGGAATCTGCAGCCCACATGCTGTATAGGAACAAGCACATCATTGTCTATTAATTCAGATGTTCATTTGGCTGTAGGTGAAGCATGAGTTAGTGTGTTATAAACTGCATTACCTTCTTTATAACTCAAACATTTATTTACAGATTTTGAACACCTGGCCTTGTTCAGTCATCCAAATTTTTGCCACACAGCAAAATCTTTGTCTAAAATACAGCTATTCCAATTTTCCCTTGTCTATTTGATTACGAGAGTATACAATCCATAATCTTTTCTGTTTCCTATAGATACAGTTTTATTTTGGTTGTGAAATGAGCCATCTGACTTTCCTAAGCCAATGTGACAACCAGCCATTTGTAATTTATGTGCTAACAACTTAACCAACATTGCACATTGGTAGAAAGATACCTATTTAGCATCTTCAAGTTTCCTGATAGTAGTTAAAGACTGAGTTAATTAATTATATGTGTCATTGCTCCTGAGTCCAAAAAATACTCTATTTTTTATCAGTTCAAGTTCTAGCCATAACAAAGACATCCAGATTGTCTTCACTATGAGTTGTTTCCAGTGAATTTGCACCTACAGTAGTGGAGTTGTTACTTTTGTGTTTTTTTAGTCGCTCTTCTTTACATTGTGCTCTAATATGATTTACTTTTCCACATCTATAGCAAGCATTTGGATTATGATTTAGTGCCTGCCAGACAAGTGCCATGAGATGTTCTTGTTACTTGACCTTTTCCCCAGATTCTCTGTAAAAGAAATGCTGTCACAACAAGAGTTCTTATTGTGATGTCTTGGCACTTTTAGAATTGTACTGCTTCAGTTCTTCACCTGTTAGTGTACCTTTTACAGAACTCGAGTTTTAAAGTCACTGAAGCAGAAACAACAGCTACAAATGACAAATATATGATTTCTTCAGTGACAGCATTGAATATTCGAAAATCTCACATTATTTTATAAAACTTCAAAAAGTGATTTTCAAGAACATAAAACTTCATTAATAACAATGTCTTTAGTAGTAAACATTGATTAGCAATATCTTTATGCTCAAAAGTTTCAGTTACTTATTTTTTTAAAAGTGTAGGTAGTTTCCTTGCCCCTGGCACTATCCAAGTGACTGTTCAAAATCTGTTGGTTTTTCTGTGCCACACTTTCTGTCATATTTGCAATGTTCTTCCAGTTGACCTTTCCTCTGTGCACATTGTTCAGCAGTATCATCTTGAATAAACTTCTCCAGGTCCATATAAAGCTTTTATGTAATACTCAGTAACTTGAACTCACTTAAAAGATGTTAGTTGTATATTTCCTGTCGCTGAAACTCATGCTAGCAAGTAGAGGTATTGTATATCACTCCAATTTTTGTGCTTATGTTGTTACACCAGCACGTTTAGCAACTCTGCTTCTTAATTAACTGCTTCCCATTACAACAGTAACACACTGACAAAAGAAATTGCAAAGAAACAGAATGCATATAAAGAGTAGTTGATGCTCATAATGCAGTTACTAATTTGTTCATGTTGGAGAGTCACACAGTGTTTGCCACTAATATCTTGTAAGTAGTAGAGACTTCTTTAGGTAGATAATGAAGTTCTCTCATTATCACGGAGCACTCTATCACTTCCTTTCTGCTACACAAGATCTCCTTTTAAGTTTCAATGTTAAGTGTCAGTTCCACATCCATTGTCCAAAGAACACCTTCCTCAGTATCCATGGTGGCAACTCTCTTGCATTTAAAATTAAGTTATCTGTTTTCCTTTCCATGTGAATCACATTATTCCATAAAACTTGTCTGTCTTGTTCTGTATATAGAAGGAGTATTTAATGAATGCATGTATGACCTCCCTGCTCACCTTTAGCAATTGTAGATGATCTCTTGCAGTATCCCTCTTACCATCTGTTAGGCATAATTTCACACTGTTACTCTGCACTTGTGCCAGCTGTAAAGCAGAAGAGACATAGAAGTAACATCTTATACCTCAGAATTAACTTTAAAAATGATAGGCTATACATTCACAGTCGGAACTGTAGTTGTAAATTATTGTAGTTGTGCTGGGAAAGTCCCTGAGCTTCAAGCGCTAATAGAAAGCACAGAAGCTGAAATAGTTATAGGTACAGAAAGCAGGCTAAAGCCTGCAAGAAGTTCTAAAGAAATTTTTACGAAGTCTCAGATGGTGTTCAGAAAACATAGATTAAGCAGAATTGTTGGTGGAGTGTTTGTGTCTGTCAGTAGTGGTTTATCTTCTAGTGAAGTCGAAGTAGATACTCCATGTGAGTTGGTATGGGTGGAGGTTATACTTAACAGCTGAACTAAGTTAATAATTAGCTCCTTCTACCAACCCCCAGATTCTGATGATATAGTTGCTGAATAGTTCAGAGAAAATTTGAGTCTCGTAACAAATAAATACCCCACTCATACGGTTATAGTTGGTGGGGACTTCAACCTTCCCTCGATATGTTGGCAAAAATACTTGTTCAAAACTGGTGGTAGGCAGAAAACATCTTCTGAGATTGTCCTAAATGCTTTCTCTGAAAATTATTTCGAGCAGTTAGTCCACGAACCCAAGCGAATTGTAAATGGTTGCGAAAACACACTTGACCTCTTAGCCACAAACAATCCAGAGCTAATCGAGAGCATCATGAATGATACAGGGATTAGTGATCACAAGGCCGTTTCTTCCAAACCCACCAGAGACAAACGCAAAATAATTTTATTTAAAAAAGTGTCACTAGAAGCCTTCCTAAGAGACAATCTCCATTCCTTCCGAACTGACTATGCAAATGTAGACGAGATGTGGCTCAAATTCAAAGATATAGTAGCAACAGCAATTGAGAGATTCATACCTCATAAATTGGTAAGAAATGGAGCTGATCCCCCATGGTACACAAAACAGGTCCGAACGCTGTTGCAGAGGCAACGGAAAAAGCATGCGAAGTTCAGAAGAATGTGAAATCCTGAAGATTGGCTAAAATTTACAGACACACGAAATTTGGCATGGACTTCAATGCGAGATGCCTTTAATAGGTTCCACAATGAAACATTGTCTCGAAATTTGGTAGAAACTCCGAAGAAATTCTGGTCATATGTAAAGTACACAAGCGGCAAGACGCAGTCAATACCTTCGCTGTGCAGTGCCAATGGTACTGTTACCGACTACTGTGCCGCTAGAGCGGCGTTATTGAACACAGTTTTCTGAAATTCCTTCACCAGGGAAGACGAATGGAATATTCCAGAATTTGAAACACGAACATCTGCTAGCATGAGTTTCTTAGAAGTTGATACCTTAGGGGTTGCGAAGCAACTAAAATCGCTTGATTCGGCCAAGTCTTCAGGTCCAGATTGTATACCGATTAGGTTCCTTTCAGATTACACTAATGCACTAGCTCCCTACTTAGCACTCATATACAACCGCTCGCTCACCGATAGATCTGCACCTACAGATTGGAAAATTGTGCAGGTCGCACCAGTGTTTAAGAAGGGTAGTCGGAGTAATCCATCGAACTGCAGACCTATTTCATTGACGTCAGTTTTCAGTAGGGTTTTGGAGCATATACTGTATTCAAACATCATGAATCACCTCGAAGGGAACAATCTATTGATACATAATCAGCATGGTTTCAGAAAACATCATTCTTTTGCAACGCAGCTAGCTCTTTATTCGCACGAAGTAATGGCCGCTATCGACAGAGGATCTCAAGTTGATTCCATATTACTAGATTTCCGGAAAGCTTTTGACACCATTCCTTACAAGCAATTTCTAATCATGCTGCGGGCCTATGGGGTATTGTCCCAGTCGTGCGACTGGATTCATGATTTCCTGTCAGGAAGGTCGCAGTTCGTAGTAATAGACGGCAAATCATTGAGTAAAACTGAAGTGATATCAGGTGTTCCCCAGGGAAGTGTCCTGGGACCTCTGCTGTTCCTGATCTATATAAATGACCTGGGTGACAATCTGAGCAGTTCTCTTATGTTGTTAGCAGATGATGCTGTAATTTACTGTCTAGTAAGGTCATCTGAAGACCAGTATCAGTTGCAAAGCGATTTAGAAAAGATTGCTGTATGGTGTGGCAGGTGGTAGTTGACGCTAAATAATGAAAAGTGTGAGGTGATCCACATGAGTTCCAAAAGAAATCCTTTGGAATTCGATTACTTGATAAATAGTACAATACTCAAGGCTGTCAATTCAACTAAGTACCTGGGTGTTAAAATTATGAACAATTTCAGTTGGAAAGACGACACAGATAATATTGTGGGGAAGACAAGCCAAAGCTTGTGTTTCATTGGCAGGACACTTAGAAGATGCAACAAGTCCACTAAATAGACAGCTTACACTACACTCGTTCGTCATCTGCTAGAATATTGCTGCGCGGTGTGAGATCCTTACCAGGTGGGATAGACGGAGGACATCGAAAGGGTGCAAAAAAGGGCAGCTCTTTTGTATTATCATGTAATAGGGGAGAGTGTGGCAGATATGATACGCGAGTTAGAATGGAAGTCATTAAAGCAAAGACGTTTTACGTCGTGGCGAGATCTATTTACGGAAGTTCAGTCACCAGCTTTCTCTTCCAAATATGAAAATATTTTGCTGAGTCCAACCCACATAGGTAGGAATGATCATCAAAGTAAAATTAGTAAAATCAGATTCGAAGAGAAAGGTTTAGGTGTTTGTTTTTCCCGTACGCTGTTTGGGAGTGGAATGGTGGAGAGATAGTATGATTGTGGTTCAATGAATCCTCTGCCAAGCACTTAAACGTGGATTGCAGAGTAATCATGTAGATGTAGATATAGAAGAGAGAGAGAGAGAAAGAGAGAGAGAGTATGTGTGTGAGAGAGAGAGAGGGGGAGAGAGAGAGACAGAGAGAGAGAGAGAGAGAGAGAGAGACAGAGAATATAAAGTTATAACTTCACTTTTATTCCAAATGGGAGGTAAGTTGGCAATGATAAATCCGGGATGTCATAACACCTCTTCTAGATAATTTACAAACTAGTTTTGAACCATCATTGTCTTGACACTTCTTGTAGAAAATGTATGAACCATATGGGATTTTGGGAAATTATTTCATAAGAAAACACAACAACTCTGATTTTGAGAGAGACATTATTGAGTGATTTATGGAATACCTTTTTATTGAGGTTATGTAATAATTTTTGAGTTGTTGGTCAGATTGCAGCCTAATAGCACAGAATAAATTGCTGCAAGTGTAATGGTCATCTATGATATTTTCAACTTTTTGTGGGTCTTATGGACTAGATCATTACTCCAGAGGTGGTAGTTAGTCTGAGACCTGACAAGAAATCTAAAATTTAACTACATGTTCTGCTCTATACCATGTGCATATTTAAAGATACCATACATATTTCCCTGTACATAACGTCTTGACGACGTTCATCAAACACAATGCTCTCACTCTTCTTGCTACCTTAAGTAAGCACTTACGATTCACTGTTGCCTAATGCTAACCCATATTTTGCACCTAATGCTAATCCATATTTTGCATGTTTTTTTCTCAAAACATAATTTTTAGGATGTGTTATAGCAAGTTTTATGGTTTGAGTAATAGAGATACAGGCATGGGTATCCATAATTCAAGTTTCAGTTTCAAAATGCAGTAGAAAGAGAACCACCACTCCAAATGACATCAAATCTGAACAGCATATTATTGACACAGGGAGAAAAAACATGGGGAAAAAATAAAAATAAAAAACCATCGGTTGCGGAAGCTAGTAATTCTGTGTGTGTGTTTTGTTCATTGTGCCTGTCTGCCAGTGCTTTCCCGCTTCGTAAGTCTTGGAATCTTTGTTTTTAATATATTTTTCCCATGTGGAAGTTTCTTTCTATTTTATTTACATCATCATAGATGTAGATTTAATACACATAATTGTCTTTTACTAGCATTTTACTTCAGGGGAAGAGGTTTTCTAAAATAACATAACATTAGCTCAATGTAACAGGGTGTACAACAATGTGCTGTAGGTAGACAGTGCTACAAAGTTTTCTACATTGTCTGTAAGTCTTTTCACTTTATATAAACCATACTATTTTCCACACTAGACTGGTTCTATGGTTTTGGATTCAGTATACTCCAAAGTCAAAATACACCAATATGTTATTGCTGCAGCTTGTGAATTTCTTCACTAATTCTAACACGCTGTTTTACTAATACTCAGTTGTCAATGACATGTGTGACAGTCTTAAATAATCTATGATGAGACTTTTTTCCTTTCACTGGCCATTCCTGCCTCTTTCTCCAGCAATGCCTTCATGCTTTTCTCATCTGTAATTTCAGTACTTCCTTCCACAGTACACAATCTACAGTCATCTCAATTATTTTATTATGTGTTCCTCTAGATTTGAGGGAGACTGTTATTTACAACATTCAGATGCGCATCACCTAGTTTCTAGGAACTACTTCCATAATTTTATTATGAATTGTGATTTGTTACCCATTAAAATGTTTTAAAAGTTGATTGTGGTCTTTAAATTTCTTCAAATCTGTACTGCTATTTGTATTTTTCAGAGGGAATAAACTTAAAAAATTGATCAACATTATATTATCACCTTGACTTTGGAAAAAATTCCTGTTGATCTTGACACTGATGACAGTGGATCATGTAAACCTGTATAGTACCTACTTCACCATATATTGCTATAATAACTATGGACAATGGATGGCACATCTTTGAAGGCTAGCAGGGACTTTAGGTTCTTTGGCATCAGTCACATGTTATCAGTATTAAATTGACTCTTCTCTCAGGTTGCTGAAAATATAATATTCTTTTACATTCCCAAAGGATTTCTTTGATCAAAAATAGATACACTTCATGTCTTCATACTTACTTAAATACTTATTTAATAAAATTGCAGCCAAATAGTCACATACAGTTACTTTGCATAACATTTTACATTTTTACATATTCATTTACAGTTTTCACTCTTTTATTGCACAGCTCTATGTGAAGTCATTCACAGGCTTTGTTACACAGTTCACACACTCATTGTGGCTGGGTCATGATAATTTTTGTTTTTGCAAATTAGATGATGAAAGCTGTGAATAGCTAATCTATTTACGACATGTTGCATTTCGAAGTTTGGCACTGCCCATGAGTGGTTTGTCATTCCTTTGGTACCATAGAACTCCAGCCATACTTTTTCTCATTTATCCTCCATGACCTTCACTTGATTTCTCTAGCCTTAGTGTGTGGCATCATATATCGAAGTTTGATGTCTTCCATTAGGAATGTCTCTCTTGCTGGCAGATAAACTAGTCTAGATCTTGTTATCTTTGAAAGACCTAGTCCTCTTTTTAGATAAGTCAATTTTACCTTTTCTAGTATTTCTAGATTTGTTTTCTGTCGGGTTGTCCCATATGACCTCCATCCTGTAGGCCAGGACCAGCAAGATTTTTGCTTGGATAATTTCATGGCCATTTCTAGACTGAGTAGGTGGATCTTTTTGATGTCCTGTATTATTATTATTGCTTGGGCTGCATGTTCTGTTGTATGTTTTGTGAAGGGCTGTTGGTTGCAATGTTAGCCCTAGGTATTTAAAGTCTGATGAGATTTTTATTTTTTGTCCTCTGATGTTGATTTCTGCATTCTTGGGTGTTTTGCCTCCTTTTCTGAAAATCACCATTTTGGTCTTTGTTATATTTATGTGTAGTCTGTGTTCACTGAACCATTTATCTATTTTCTTAATGATTTTCTGCAGCTTCTGTATATTGTTGATCCTACAGCTATGTCGTCAGCATATGCTTATATGTATGCATCTTCTTCATTTTCTCCAATTCGCAGTACTTCTTCAGTGGCAAGAATGTACAGCAAAGGGCTCATTGGGTCACCCTGTAAGAGTCCATTCGATTGCAAAATGAGGTTCAAAAAAGAGAGGTTGTCTGATATTGTGATTAAGTTGTATTTGAGGATTGACTTGATTATTCTTGCCCATACACTATCTTCTCCCATTGTGTTTTCCAGTTTTTGGACTATGAGATCCCTTTTCAGTAGGTCAGAGGCTTTCATAAAGCCTATGAGCACTGTGTAGAACATTTGTTTCTTTTGTAGCGCTTTGTTGATGTCGTTGAGAAAAAGCCTGAATGCTGTAAGTGTTGATCTTCCAGATCTGAAGTTCATTTGTGGTTCTTGGGGGTGACTGTCCATACAGGTTTTGATCATTTGTGCAATTATCTTTGAAAACATCTTAAACTGAGTATTTTCTAGGGCTATGCCCCTGTACTTGTTTGTGTCTGTTGTGTCTCCTCTAACTCTGTAGAGAACTTTTATTATTGAGTGTCTCCATTGGGTTGGAATTCTTCCAAGTTCCAGGCATTTGTTGAATAGTTTGATCCATATGTGTTGGAGAGAGTCTTTTGCATCTTGTATATATTCATTATATAAATTATTGTGCCTTGCTGCTTTCTTGTTCTTCAGTGTGTTTATTACTTATTTTACATCTTCTTCATTTAGGGGGTGCTATAGATTGTTTCTCTTGATTTGAGGGTATTTGGTTTCCTCGTTTGTTCAGTATCTTACTGAAGTGGTCTTCCCATCACTTCACGTCTATATTTGGTGTGTGAGTCATCTTCTTGGTCTTACTGCTACGTATGGGTCTTTCACTGCTTCATCCACATCTCTTTTTGCCTCTCTTTCTATGCATTCTCTTTTCTTCTGTTCTTTTAGTTTTTTGTAGCTTTTCCTCTCTTCTGAGTATAGTTTTCATGTTTCCTCATCAAGCTGGTTTCTTAATCCGTGGAGTGTTCTTAGAACAGTGTTCCTTTTGCTGTAGTATTCAGTATCGAACCATCTTTTTGCCATCCTTGTTTTTGGGTTTGTTTGTACCACTGAATTTTTTAGGATGTCTTCTATTTTGTCTGTTGCTTTTTCAAAGTCTCCTTCATCTATTAATGTTTCCGTTTTTGTTATTTTTTGTTGTTGGTTTGTTATGTTTTCTTTTTCAGTTTTTCTTTGTGTGATGTGGTGGGTCTTTCTTTCTGGAGAGACAATGTTATTTATTTTTACCTTGATTGTACTGTGCTTTCATGTAGGGGTGATAGAGTCATGCCATATTGGTCGAATGCTTCCTTTTATTTCTCTTCTTGTTAATGTCATATCAATGGTGCTTCTTCCATTATGGCATATATATGTAGGTATTTGTCTGTTGTTCAGTAGGATGAAACCATCTTCTAAGGTTTCAATGACTAGTCTTGTTTAATTGTTCTCCTGCAATAATGGTGGGGTGCTATTACATTGTTTGATGATTACTTCTGCTGCATTTGTATGTAGTTGGAAACAGGGTGCAATTATATTTATGTTTGATGCTTGTACTAACACCCTATTTTCTTGTTTTATGATTTTTTGGTGGGGGTCATCCAGGGTTTCAGTAGCTTAGATGTTCCTCCCATGGGTCATCCTCTTTCTACCTTCTTTGCTACTAGGTGAAAATTGAAGGAATCTTTATGTCACCAGTTGTCTATCAGGAAGGTATCTGTTAAAATTGCAAGATCTGAGTTTTGCAGAATGTCTGTTGGTGTTGGATTAAGAGCACTTTTTATTCCCTCTGTATTCCACAAGATGGCTTTTATTCCTTGTTCTTCTGGTTTTGTTCCTGGTTTCGTTGAGCCTGCTCCCTCTTCCATCAATCTTCTTGTGAAACGAAAACAATGAACTTTTACATTTTCAGGCCAGAATTCAGGTTCTTGTGTGATTTGTAGATCTTCAAACAGAATGCCTACTTTGAAAGCTTTTTTTGTTACCCGTGTGCACAGTTCTTCACATTCTAGTTGCCCCAGTATACGGTTCTTGTTAAGGTATTTCAGTACTGTATCAGTTGTGGTGATTCTCTTTAGGTTACCAATATATAGCAATGCTGTTTTTTTTCTGCTGCTTGCATTTCTTCATCTTTTTATGTACCCCTTATGGCTTTATTATTACTCTGGTTTCTTCTCCTGTACCAACTCCTCGCTACCACAGTACTCCTGTCAAGATGTCCCTCTAGTTCATTAACCTCATTTTGGGTGTCATCATGTAGCTCATGTGCATTGATTTGGACTTGTGGCTGATTTTGTTGCTGGAACAGAGGATTTCTGTATATTGTCATTCCCCCTGGTTCAACTTCCTTGTTATACTTAGTTTGTATGTTGTTTCCATCAGTTTTGATTTTCTCTGGTTCTAAGTGACTTTCGTTTTCTAGAGTTTTCTTTATTTGCTCCTGTACTAATGTCCCTAGTTGGTTTTTTTGGGAATCCATTATGTCCTCCATTTTATGCCTCAATTATACCATTTCTATGTTATTTTCGTCTTTCTTCTTCTTCTTCTCCCCCCCCCCCCCCCCCCCCCCACAGAGATACATACTCTGAAGACATCTCCATTGAAGTTCTTTTCAGCTCCTGTAGGTGTCTCTTCCATCTGCCTCTGTCCACTATGTGCTGTTTCCTGCATCTCTCCAACAGATATCGCTAGTTGTCCAGCAGTCCAGTGTCAACTATGTGCTGTTTCCTGTGTCTCTGCGATAGATGTCACTATTTGTCTGGCAGTGCAGCTGTCTTCCTCCTCCCTCATCTTCTCTTGTTGACTGTCCATAACCTCTCTCATAGGATTCCTATTCTCCTTCTTCTTGGTTTTGTTTTGTTTTTCAAAGAATCTAATCATTTTCTTATTTCACTCACTGCCTCTAGTAATTCGTTCTTCATATATCCTCCTCCTTCTGCCACTTTTCCAGTCTTAATAAGAGCATACTCAGTATGTTGCACTGCACTGTCCACCATCTTACTCGGAGTCCATTTACTTAATTACTACATTGCATAGTTATATATTGAAAAGATTCCAAGACTTACCAAGTGCTTGCCCGCTTGGTAAGTCTTGGAATCTTTGTTTTTAATATATTTTTCCCATGTGGAAGTTTCTTTCTATTTTATTTACATTGCATAGTTAGGTATACAAAGTTTCCAGTGATGAGGTTAGGTTTCATTCTTCTACATGCAATTTTTGGGTAGTATATACAGTTCAGAATTAAACCTATCACTTCTAATGCAGTTTTTTTATTTTTATTTATTTAATTTACAAGACTGCAAGTTTTAAATACTGCATCAATTTACTTTCTATGTGGTGGTGGTGGTCTAATGGGTAGAGTACATCACTCCTGCTGAGGTAAATCAAGCAGTGTATCATGTGCAAGATACTGTTGCGAGTGAGTGTGGTGGACTTACCCCAGTTCACTGCTAGCAGCGCCCTGTCACCTTAATGCATCTGCGTGCAGTGCAGAAGCATTTCACCACAATTAAATATGAAATTACAAATCAAAATTTATGTTTAAAACTTTGTTAAAATATAGTTTAGTGTTGTAATGTTCCAAATACCAAGTCTTTATGTTCTAGACTTAATAGTTTATGTAAAAATCCCATTTTAAGAGAAAAATGAGGGGCGCTAAATAATGAAGCTACAAGGCCAGAATTTTGTCAGAATGTGCAGTTAGAGCTTATAAATAAGTGGTGCAGGTCCCCAAAACCATATAACAAAAATTAACGCCAGAATCCTCGTTTTTAGGAAAAATCAAAAGCGCTAAATAATGGACTTAAAAACATGAAAATTTGTTTTGTGCTTCAGTTCACCCCAAAAATAATAACTGAGAGACCACGTTAAGCTACCTCTTATATTTTTGAGTAATTAAGTAAAAAGCAATTTTGTAATTAAAGTGTACCCAATTGTTGTAGATTAAGTACCTGCAATTTTAATGATAGAGAATTTTGGTTAAAGTGGATGATAAAATATAACAAATGATAGAATAATACCCGATTTAAGAGTTGTAGTGTTAATAACAGCTGATATAAGTTCTAGTACAGGTGTACAGTTCCACTATAAAAATTCTAGAAAGCAAAGTTTTCAGTCTAGTGAGCTGAAACTTTTTCTGTGATTTCAAACAGCTTAACTGTATACAAGTAAAAATTAATAACTCTCTGAAGTAATTCGTAAATATGTTATTAAAGATTATGTGTCCAAGATAGTGGTCATTTGGAGGCTGCTGCAGTATGCAGATAGCCGTAGACAACAGATGTTCCCTTGGCCGTCCGCTCCGGCACATATATAAATACAGCCCTTGGGGCAGTAAAAAAGTTCACTTCGCATTCAGCGGCTGTAAGATCCATGTCTGTTAAATGTCAAATTGCACTCTGCCTCAGATGACGTTGGAGCAGAACTGTGACAAAGCGTGTATTTTGCGGTAAAAACGGGTTGTGAACTCACGAGGACTGTACACCATCCTGGATCACTTATAATTCGCCAAAATAACTGCTAGTGTGCTGTCCATGTGAGTTACAATTCCACATGGCAAGTGGTACCTTATTTCTACTTTTATGACGAGCATTAATTTGGAACATTTATTGCAAACTTTCATTGAGTAATTTTAGTCAGGGCGAAAGACAATCTGGTAGGAATGTACCGTAGAGGTCACCTCTGAGATGCTAAGTGTGCTGTTAGAATAGAAAGACTTGCTTTCAATTGAAAATAATGAATTTCCACGTGTTGTATGTGAGAAACTTTACACAATATAATTTTGATTGGAATTTATACTTTTATTTAAAATCATAGTCCTGATCCCACAAAGAAATAGGAGGATAGAAACTTTTCTTTCAGTGGGCTGGACCAGAATGTGGCCGTGCAAACTGGAAACTAAGGTAGCTGTGTTTCCCTTTGCTTTCTGGCTGACCACAAAATTAGTTGCCATGTTCACGTGAGTAAGATGGTGTACTAAACAATTTATACATCTACAAAAACAATAATAATCACAACCCCCCACCCCACAATGCCCTGGAGGTCTTGGAATCAGTCCTAGGTAGAGGAACATGTTTTTCCTCATTTGAGTCCCTCCAGGATGGCCCAACGTCTAGTCATCTTGCTATCAGGTGAGTGCTGTCAATGTTAATGAGGGTAAAAAAAATGGCCAGGATATTAAGCTCCGTACACACCTACTCCTAGTGCCAAAGCATAGAGAGTCGGTACTCTATGTACACTTAGGCCAATAGCCCAGTCAGAGACTTCTACTGCAGACTTACCTTAATTCAGCAGAGTCTCACTTATTTATTAATTAATGTGACTCTGAAGTAAGATATGGCAACCATCTTTATTTTGACTGAATGCTGAAGAGCACCTGAGTGCTAGTTGATTCCCCAGCTTTACTGTCTGATGTGGACTCATTGTTTTTGTTCTATCATATGTATATCTGATCAGTCCTGTGCTAGGACACCATAGTTGAGGTATATGTATGCTATTTAGTAAATGTTTTCTGAGTTGTTCTGTGTGGAGCACATTATGAGTATCACATGCTAAATGGAAAGGCCAATTATATTAAAGAAAAACAGTGGCTGTCCATTGCATAATAAACTGGATACAAAGGAATCTCAGTCATTTTATTAAAACAAAATAACCACAACAGATTCTCTGTAGAGAAAGAGTTTAGCTTCAGATTTGTTATTATTATTCATATCATTTACAAGCTCATTTTATGTTCACATATAAATGGTTAAACATAGATAAACAATACATTGTATTAAAACAAACCTAATATAAACAACTAACACTGAAAAATTTTGTAACTGAACATCTAGGTCTCTTAACCAATTCACACATCTTCATGTCATCAAATTCAGTTCATTGAGTGCACCAGGAAATTTTTGACTCTTCAGTCAGGTACTGTATAGTTTGCACAGTGTCCCCACAGTTACATGTCATATGATCCCTGCACCCTATCATACTAACAGGCACTATGTCTTCCATTCCCTGTATTGATTGAGAGTTGTCCATTGTTTCCTGCAAAGACCAAATATATTTCCATATTTTGTAGAACCAGCAATAAGGTGAGAATTTTCTGGAGGAAACTTCTGCCAAACCTCCCTCCATTCTTGACACACATCATATATAAGAGACTTCTGGAACTCTCTTACAGTTACTAATTAATTATGTGCAGCATTACATAATACAAGCAGCCATGGAAGTGGCATCAGTTTAGTAGTTTTAATAATTCTTCTCATTGCCTGATTTAAAAGCTTAATATCAACTTTTTGTGCAACGTATGCACTGTTTTTCTGAAATGGAGCACAGTGCTGTGCTGTAGAGTAAACCAATGCAAATATGGCAATACAAAGAGTACCTGCATTTGCACCCCATCCTGACCCAGCTAGCTTTCTAATGATGTCAGTTGTGATGTTCACTTTTTTGCTGTATTTCCTAAGTAGTTCTTAAAAGTATGTGCCCAGTCCAAAATGACCACCGAGTGTTTTGGGTATGGGTTATATCCTGAAGACACATTCTCAAATACCATATTTAATTTGTGATTCATCTCACAGTTATTGAGATAGTTAGCATTTATCTTTGTTATAGATGGGTTTGTCTTCAATCTCCAGTTCTTGAAGCAATGACCTATTGTGTATAAACCTGTGGTCAAAGCTCTTTTGTACTCTTCCAGGTTTCCTGCTTGAAAATGTAGTGCTAGGACATCAGCAAATTGGATCTCTGTAGCATTATTGTTGGGCATACCACTGGATAAAGATTACAAAGGCTTGATGGTAACACAGAACACTGTGGCAGCTCATCAACCAGCCCTCACCATCTACAACATTTTTCTCTAAGGAATACTTGGAATCACCTTTCGCTAAGCATGCTATACTTTAGATTAACCAGTACTTTACATGACAGGATTTCTGCTGATTTAAGTAGCAGGTCATGGTGGTGTAGCTACTGCAATCTTTAGTTTATGTCAATAGCCTGCTTCGAAGTCTGATCACAGCATCTGTGCTTCCCTTGAAAACTGGCTTGTTAATTACTTTGTCAATTAATGAATTAATGCTTGGATTCAATTTAGCAACATCTTTTCTTGTAGTTTATAAACTATAACATGCAGTGAAATAGGTCTGTGATGTGATGCTTCATTGCCATCTTTGCCGGTTTCTTTGGCAGCTATTATTTTTGGATTCAGGTCTATATTCCACTTCCACTTCCCACTTTCCAGTATCAAACTTTACAAGATAAATGACTGAAAAAGTTGAGTTACTGCTAACAGAAAATCATGCAGCTGGCATGGCTGATATGATCCCCAATATATTTTATTTTGTTTTATTTTATTTTATTGTGATTTCCATTGATCCTGATAGCAATGTAGTTGCAAGGATATGGAACAAGCCAGTATTTTTACAATTTAACAATACAGCAGCACATAATATGGTTAATTCTTGACAAGACTCATAGTAACAACATGGGAAACTAGAAGAAATAAAAACATAATACACATATCAGAATTAACACTTATGTGTACACATTCTGATTAAAAATTTTGAGCAACAACATAACATTACAGCAACAAATTTGTTTACATTTATGCTTACATTGCATTGCTAACTTGCTTGCAGAATAAAAACTTGCTCCTATTTACTAAAAATTCACTAATTGAATAGAATGACTTTTGTATTAGGTATTCCTTCAGTTTGCTCTTGAACGTTAGTGCTTCAGGAGCAAGACGTTTGATGACACTGGGTAGAGCATTGTAAATTTTGATACCTGTATAATTTACTCCTTTCTGTACAAGGGTATATCTTGACTATTTACTTTGAAAATCCTCTTTTGACCTAATGTTGTGACCATGATATTCACTATTGATATTGTACAACAAATTTCATTTATAATATAAGTAAGTATGAGATGATATATCACACAATTACATAGCATTGGATATTTAAATGTAGAACAAATATTTTACCAAATAATAATACTAGTCAGAACAAGTAGAAAAATATACAAAGCCTTTACACAAGTTCTTGGTATATAAATCAGGAGACAATCATTTTTCTTACTATTTCAATTTTTATTGGCTAAGTAAAATCTGTATAATTCCTACTTTTTTTTTCAGCATGGCGCAAGTATGGAAATGGCAAGAAACCTCAAGAAGATATACAAAATTGAACTTTTAAATGAATTAGGATTTTATGTATACTGCAAGAAAAAATATGTTCATATATACAACAGTAACAAAGCTCCATGTTTATTCTCACACATAACCATCACCAATTTACCTCATTTTGAGTAAATTAATTGTGTTGCATTTATTAAAATTATATGTAAATACCATAAAAATGGATGTGAAAGTTATTTCACATCTGGGGAAGTATACTGTATTCTGATGGCAGCCACTACTTCTGTCTTATCAACACATCTGCATCATTCTCTTAGAAAATTTGAAATAGAAATGTTTTTTCCTTCTATTTCAGTTATATTATCTCAAGCTGTGCCACTGTAAATGCGATCATTTCTTAGTATTACAATTAATTTATTCAAAGAAAACAGTCAATTTTTGACAATATAATGAAATAGGATAGATAAAAAATCTACTCACCAAGTGGTGGCAGAGCACATACATAAAAGAAGATTATAATTAGGCAAGCTTCCAGAGCCAGTGACTCCTTCTTCAGGCAGGGTTGTTGAGGAGGGAAGAAGACTGAAGGAAAAGGACTTGAGAGGTTTAGGAAAAGGGGTAGATTTTGGAGAAGTGACCCAGAACCACAGGTCAGGGGGGACTTACCAGATGGGATGAGAATGAAATCTTTCCTAGACCTCTCCAGTCCTTTTCCTTCAACCCTCTTCCTTCCACTTCAACCTTTCTGTCTGAAGAAGGAGCCACTAGCTCTGAAAGATTGCCCAATTATAACATTCTTTAATGTGTGTGTTCTGCTGCCACTTGGTGAGGAGATTTTTTCATTTACCCTATTACATTACACTGCCAAAAATTAATTTATTCACATATATGTCATTGCACTGCTTTTTCTCTAGTACTCAAGGAGACATTTACAATTTAATTTTAATAATGGCTAGATGCAGTCACCATAAACAAAGATTGCTCTTTGGGTGATGACAGGAGAGAATGGAAAATGTTTTGCTTTCAAATGCAAACAAAATCATATTGAAAATGGTATTCTATTTTCCCATTTTATAAAAAAAATCTCAAATTACAATGATCAAAGATATTTTTTTAACAATGTCAGGAAGACAAGACATGAAGAAGTAGCATTTTCAGCAATGACCATGTACATTATCCCATGCTGTATTCATATCACTAGCCTTTATCCAATCATTCATTCATCATGTACTACAGAACTAATCATGAAGGAGAACACTCATGCCCACAGAATGAGTTATAATGGTATGATTATATATGTTACTGTTATGGCTGAAAGTGCTGATGATGATAATAACAATAATAATAATAATGTTGTCATGGTCTTCAGTCTAGAGACTGGTTTGATGATACTCTATACTGTGCAGGCCTCTTCATTTCTGAATAACTACTGCGACTTACATGCATCTGAATCTGCTTAGTGTATTCATCTCTTGGTCTTCCTCTACAATTTTTACGCCTACACACTTCACTCCAGTACTAAATTGGTGATCCCTTGATGCCTCAGAAAGTGTTCTACCCTTCTTCTTCTCAAGTTGTGCCACAAATTTCTCTTCTCCTCTATTCTATTCAGTACCTCTTCATTAGTTATGTGATCTACCCATCTAAACTAGAGCATTCTTCTGTATCAACATATTTCAAAGGCTTCTATTCTCTTCTTGTCAAGACTGTATACTGTCCTTGTTTCACACATGGCCACACTCCATACAAATGCTTTCAGAAAAGACTTCCTAACTCTTAAGTACTTGATGTTAACAAATTTTTCTTTGTCAAAATGCTATCCTTGCCATAGCTAGTCTACATTTTATATCCTCTGTACGCCGACCATCATTAGTCATTTTGCTCCCCAAATAACAAAACTCCTTTGCTACTTTAATGTCTAATTTCCTAATCTAATACCCTTATCATCACCTGATTTAATTTGATGTACCATTATCCTCATTTTGCTTTTGTTAATGTTCATCTTGTATCCTTCTTTCAAGACACTGTCCATTCCATTCAGCTGCTCTTCCAGGCCCTTTGCTGTCTCTGACAGAATTACAATGTCATCACGAAACCTCAAAGTTTTTATTTCTTCTCCATGGATTTTAATCCCTAGTACAAATTTTTCTTTTGTTTCTTTTACTGCTTGCTCAGTAAGCAGGTTGAATATCATTGGAGACAGGCTACTACTCTGTTTCACTCCCTTCTCAACCACTGCTTCCCTTTCATGTCCCTCAACTCTTATGACTGCCATCTGGTTTCTGTATAAATTGTAAATAGCCTTTCGCTAGCTGTATTTTACCCCTGCCACCTTCAGAATCTGAAAGAGAGTATTCCAGTCAACATTGTCAAAAGTTATCTCTAAGTCTACAAATGTAAGAAACTTAGGTTTGCCGGTCCTTAACCTATCTTCTAAGATAAGTCATAGGGTCAGTATTGCCTTGAGAGTTCCAACATTTCTACAGAATCCGAACTGATCTTCCCTGAGGTCAGCTTCTACCAGTTTTTCCATTCATCTGTAAAGAATTTGCATTAATATTTTGCAGACGTGACTTATTAAACTGATAGTTCAGTAATTTTCACATATGTCAACACTTGCTTTCTTTGGGATTGGAATTATTATATTCTTCTTGAGGTTTGAGGGTATTTTGCCTGTCTCTTACATCTTATTCACTAGATGGAAGAGTTTTGTCATGACTGGCTCTCCCAAGGCTGTCAGTAGTTCTAATGGAATGTTGTCTACTGCTGGGACATTTTTTCAGTGTAAGTCTCTGAGTGCTCTGTAAAATTCTTCACGCTGTATCATACCCCCATTTCATCTTCATCTACATCTTCTTCCATTTCCATAATATTGCCCTCAAGTATATCATGCTTGTATAGACCCTCTATATACTCCTTCCACCTTTCTGCTTTCCCTTCTTTGCTTAGGACAGGTTTTCCATCTGAGCTCTTGATATTCATACAGGTGGTTCTCTTTTCTCCAAAGGTCTCTTTAATTTTCCTGTAGGTAGTAGCTGTCTTATTCCCAGTGATACATGTTTCTACGTCTTTACATTTGTCCTCTAGACATCCCTGCTTAGCCATTTTGCACTTCCTGTTGATTTAATTTTTGAGACATTTGTATTCCTTTTCGCCTGTTTCCTTTACTGCACTTTTATACTTTCTCCTTTCATCAATTAAATTTGATGTCTCTTCTGTTACCCAACGATTTCTACTAGCCCTCTACTAGCCCTCTTCTTTTTGCCTACTTGACCCTTTGCTGCCTTCACCATTTCATTTCTCAAAGCTACCCATTCTTCTTCTACGGTATTTCTTTTCCCTGCTCTTGCCAATTGTTCCCAAATACTCTCTCTGAAACTCTCAGTAACCTCTGCTTCTTTCAGTTTATCCAGGTCCCATTTCCTTACATTCCTACTTTTTTGCAGTTTCAATTTAAAGTTCATAATCAACAAATTGTGGTCTGTAAATGTCTTACAATTTAAAAACTGGTTCTTAAGTCTCTGTCTTACCATTACATAATCTATCTGAAACCTTCCAATGTCAACAGGCCTCTTCCATGTATACAGTCTTCTTTCATGATACCTAAATCAAGTGTTAATTGATGATTGTGCAAAATTCTACCAGGTGGCTTCCACTTTCATTCCTTAACTCAGTCCATATTCACCTACTACTTTTCCTTCTTTTCCTTTTCCTACAATTGCATTCCAGTCCCTCAAGACAACTAAATTTTCAACTCCCTTAAATGTCTGAATAATTTCTTTTATTGCATCATACATTTCTTCAATCTCATCATCATTTGTGAAGCTAGTTGGCATATAAACTTGAACCACTGTGGTAGACATGCGCTTCATGTCTATCCTGGCTACAATAATGTGTTCACTATGCTGTTCATAGTAGCTTATCTGCTTTCCTACTTTGTTATTCATTATTAAACTCACTCCTGCATTACCATTATTTGATTTTGTATTTATAACACTGTATTCACCTAACCAGAAGTCTTGTTCCTCCTGCTACTGAGCTTCACTAAATCCCACTATATCTAAATTTAACCTATCCATTTCCCTTTTTAAATTTTCTAATCTACCTGCTCGATTAAGGGATCTGACATTCCACACTCCAATCCACAGAACACCAGTTCATTTTTTTTAATTTTTTTATTTATTTTTTTTTTCTCCTGATGATGACGTCCTCCTGAGTAGACCCCACATGGAGATCCAAATGGGGGACTATTTTACCTCTGGAATATTTTATCCAAGAGGATGCCATCATCATTTAACTATACAGTGAAACTGCATGCCCTCAGGAAAAATTACGGCTGTAGTTTCCTCTTGCTTTCAGCCATTTGCAGTACCAGCACAGCAAGGCCATTTTGGTTGATGTTACAAGGCCAGATCAGTCAATCATCCAGACTGTTCCCCTGCAACTACTGAAAAGGAGGCAAGGTCCATGGTTCATGGAGGGGGGGATAATAATAATATGTTCAACATTGAATGATTCATTGCATATAAACAAGCAAAGTTTGTACTTCTTGATACACAACATAATAACACATTCTTCTGAATAAATTGTTGATTAACTAATGGTAGTTTCCACACAAATGGTTTACTGCTATTTACAGTATTAGGAAAAGAATATATTGCTACTCACTATATAGATAATGGTTGAGTAGTAGACAGGCGCAGCAAAAAGGCTATTGTACATTACAGCTTTCGAACAACGCCTTCTTCAGCAACGAAAACACACACACACACACACACAGACACAAAAGCGGACATGCCTGCTGCACATATCACCACTACCAACATCAGCTCCTTTGCTGAAGAAGGCTTTAGCTGAAAGCTATAAGGTGTAACAGTCTTTTCATTGTGCTTGTGTCTGACTGCAACTCAGTGGGTCATCTTTGTGCTGAGTAGTAGTCTATCCTTTTCCTGATATTACTGATATTCCAACATGGAGTTTGTATTGTTTAATTTTGCATTGCTGATATTTACAGTTTTGAAACACTTCTTATGGTCCATGTTACTGTGATATTCTTTAATTTGTAGAAAGAGTTTCATAAAAGAAATTTCTAACTTGGATACTTGGGCTTCACTGTGGGAAGAATCAAAGCTATACTGGGCATTGCGTTGCTTAGTTTTAATCTGGCATATTGTGGATTCTTTTCATAGAATGCTCATCTCTACCAAGTTTGAGGTGGTTTTACGAAATGAACTTCCATTCTAGATTATGGCAGAAGTAAAGTATTCTTATTGATGGTTACACAGACTGATAAATGGTGATTTAGTAACACTATTCAGAGAGAAGTTGCTGAATGAACAATGAAAGAGGTTTACGAAGAGCACAAAGTATATAAAAATTTCCTTTTTTCCTAAATATATTTTTTCAGTACATTGAATATAGTTTTTCTTTACAACAGGTCAGGGACAGTTGCACTAGGAGCCAAGATCTGTGTAAAATCTGAGCTCATAGTGTCATGCACAAGGGTGAAAGAGCTTTATTTAATTCAGAGTATTAGCTCCAATCAAGACACAAGGTACACACAAAGATTTATTGAAATTCATCTATTATGAACAAAAAACGCAAAATTCCAAGTACAAAGCAATTGTAATTAGTATCATTGATGGCATGAAATAAATAACTCAGGCAACAGATGTTCAACTCCTAATGGCAGTAGATGGGAGATAGATGGTGTTAGATTCAAGTCATAGGCTACTAAAGTCAGGAAATTCTTCTTAACGCTATCAGAAAACACAAACATAAAAGACCGTCAAAAGTAGACCTATTAGATTCACTTACACAGGCTTTGCATACTTTCCTAGCAGACAGCATATTTGTCATCTCAACTGTTAAAGGAGTTACAGAAGTTGTTCAGTTACTAAAAATGAGTAACTCTTCTGTAATTCAACCAAATTACTGAAATATTGTATTGACTCTGCAGTGTCTTCCTTTAATGATCTGGGGCATTCAAATTAATATGAGACTGATGGGAAAATGTAAGTTGGTTCAAATGGCTCTGAGCACTATGGGACTCAACTTCTGAGATCATTAGTCCCCTAGAACTTAGAACTAGTTAAACCTAACTAACCTAAGGACATCACACACATCCATGCCCAAGGCAGGATTCGAACCTGTGACCATAGCGGTCTCGTGGTTCCAGACTGTAGCGCCTATGAGACAAGATGATTGATGCCTTCATAGAAAAATGTTTGCGATTGCCTGCAGAACTGTGGCTATACCCAAGCGTGCACCTCTTCATCCATTGTAGATCAATGGCCATGACTGTCTTTCTTCAGGGCTCCAAAAATATGGAAATCACATGGGGAGAGATTGGTACTGTATGGAAGATGTGTAATGACTTCCCAGGAAAACTACAGCAGCATTTCCAAAACAACATTGGCAACATGTGGGTGGATACACAAGTACTTGTGTACCCACCCACATGTTGCCATGGGTATTGCACATTGGTTTCCATTATTTATCATCTTCACAACAACTCACACCGTAACATACTTAGCATACCTGTTGTGTACTACTTCTATGCAATGATAAGGAGAGGTGGACTACAGAGTGGTGCAGCAGCTGCCATTGAAGTGAAGCTGGACAGGAGCAGAAATGATTAGCAAACACATAAATGCAGTGAACAGAAATTTTACTTAACTTGTAGTTTCCTCCAAAGCATTGTGAAGAAACTCCACAAAAGAATGAACAGTAACGAAGTCCAGTTATTACAAGAAGCGAAAGAGTGTCATGCAGTGTGGGGCTCCTGCATTCACAACTGCAATACGGAGTACTTCTTTGGGGCAACTCAGTGGGTTCAAGTACCATCTTCAAGTGGCAGAAGAAAGCAGTCAGGTGCATTTTAGGACTAGCACCAAGACAAAGTTGCAAAAATCATTTTAAAGAACTAAAGATAATGACACTACGTAGTATATACATTTATAATTGTTTAATATATACTAAAGAGAACATAAAGAACTTTAATTTAAGATCTGAAGTGCATGTTCATAATACTCGAAATAATAGTAGCACAGACCTACCATTCACAAGGCTCACATTAACTCAAAAGAGCCATAGACACCTTAGCTTTAAATTTTATAACAAACTCCCAAAGGCTGTGAGCGAACTACCGCTGAATAAGTTTAAGCAAACAATAGAAGTGTGGCTCAAATGTACGCCATATTACTCACTTGAAGAGTTTCAAAACAGTGACACAAAAGAGATATGCTACATGAAACAAAATACTGCCATATGAATTATACCTATTTGTTTATGACAGTAATGTAGCAACAAAGACTTTTTACATGGATACGTAAGGTGTACCACAAATATATCTTGATACTATTGTATATTTAACTGTTATGATTTATTATTATTACTACTATTGTGAATGAATAATTGTTGTATTCTAAATATTACTTTAGCCTGCATATCTGCTTGCCCTGCACAGGCACAATTATGTACAATAATAATTACTGTAATTTAAAAAAAGAAAATGTATTGACGACACTGATGATGCCAATTGTATGGAAAACATACTGAAAGGCAAATAAAGATTCTATTCTATTCTATTCTAATGCACAGGCGAACTGACTAAGGCTCCAGACTGTCAAACACTGTGACAGAGACTGGGTGTGTAGCTGTCTGGCTGCCATCTTATATCACAGTGGCAGATTGCATTCATAGTTGGAGACTCTGAAGGAATGGTTCAGCAGATGTGCATTGTTGGATCAGCCAGGTCCCCATACAAGTGCTCTCAGAGCCTGTCGGAAATGTTTGTTTCCATTGCCAATGGTGAGATGCTGGAGAGCATGGTATTGATCTATAATACCACAGTACTAACATCACACTTGCACCATTTCAGACCTACTACTTCTGTCATACTGCTTGTTACACAATAATCAACAAATAGTACAAACATATGAAAGATTGCAGGTCAGAGAACACAGAATACTTTAATCTTTTCCATAAAAAGTGTTTCTTTAACAATTAGATACTTCTTTTACAAGTGTTTTTTTTTTTTCCTGGCTGAATTATTCAGATAGGAATAATGGCAATAATTTTAAAAAAATATAGTTAAAATTTCAAATCAATTTAAATCAATTTGAAAATAATCTTGTGTCAATTTTATATCTTACTTCTGTTTTTGTTGTGGTTTTCAGTCTGAAGATGGGTTTGATGCTACTATACTACTCCATGCTACTATATCCTGTGCGAGCCTCTTGATCCCCAAATAACTACTGCAACTGACCTCCTTCTGAATCTGCTTACTGTCTTCATCTTTTGCTCTTCCTCAAAGATTTTTACCCCCCCCCCCCCCCCCCCCCCTCCGCACTTCCCACCAATACTAAATTGGTGATCCCTTGATTTCTCAGACTGTCCTGTCAACAGATTCCTTCTTTTGGTCAAGTTGTGCCTCAAAATTTCTTGTCTCTCTTTATTTGTTACATGGTCTACTCAACTAATCTTCAACATTCTTCTCTTCTTGTCTAAATTGGTCATCATCCATGTTTCACTTCCATACATGGCAACACTCCAGACAAATACATTCAGAAAAGACATCCTAACACTTAAATCTATATTTCCTCTCTTTTCCACTTTTGCTTTGCCGTGCACTGAGCTGCCCTGCTATCATACTGATGCAGGCAAATTTTAAAGAATCGGGCATTCTTCTTTACCTTTCACTCACCATAAAATTGACAATGTTCTCTTAATAGTAACTTTTGACTAGGAGCAATGGGTATGCGTATGATCTCTCACATTGTTCACCTGATGATGTGGCTTAGTGGTGCAAAACCAGTTGTATTTTAATAAACAACAATTTTACCATCTGTGAGTTGAGTTCTTCGTAACATCATAGTTGTAAATCATAGCTTGCTCTAATGAAGATTAATTACCTTTGAAAGCCAAATATGGAAAGGTGTTTTAGGAATAAATATTACCACTGTTTTGCCCAAAAAGGTAGGTAAAAGCTGCATTGGATTTGGTGGGTAGCCAGCTAGAAGATAGCAATGAATCTGAGTATTTTCAATCACTCAAATGCACACTAACACTCAAAAAGACGATTCAACATCAGTAAAAACTGTATATAGCAATACACAACATTAATTCACAACTTAAGACTTAAAAAACTCAAGAATTTCACAGGTGAATTGAATAAACAAAAGAATTTGATGGCTAGTTTCCAAGAAACAAGAATCATGCTAGAACAAACACTCAAATAATAAGAATTCAGAATTTAAAAAGGGAAGCCAGGACAGAAGGTTATGATGCAATGTGCCCTATCTGGAACAGGATTTATAGTAAATATAAAAATAATAGAGTCAGTAATTGGATTTCAAGCAATGTAAACACCAAATGCAACTTTTATAACAAAGAATACAACTTACACAATAATAAATGCTCACAATCTGACAGGTTAAAAAAATTCTTAACAGAGACAAAGGAAGGGAAAAATAAAATTTGGAATCTTCTCAGATTAACAGGGAGCAGAATAAATAAAAGGAATGTATAAACCTTGGTAGACTTCAATGTCCAGTTGGGAAAAAGAAAGGAAATATGATGATATAATTGGACAATGGAGCCCGCATAACTTTAAAAACAAGAATGACCAAAGATTTGTAGGGAAAACAATGTTAAATCCAAAACAACATACTTAAAAAAAGAAGCCAAATTAGATTATAACATGGAAACTCCAGGTTAGGGTGAGGGAGATAGGTAGCTAGACCCTGCCTACAAAGGATAAAAATTTTCATAAGGAACTTTATAAGATTAAAGAATTAAGGGGAGGAGACAGGTTCATTTTTATATCACAAGTAACTCATGAATCAATGCTTCCACTCGCTTCCTATCAAGACACACACACGGTCTGTCAGGTAAACCAATTGGACTGAACTTGAAACCGTGAGGCCACCAAGACCAACGGGCATCGACTAAGTACCTGCCTACCAGACTTCACAAACACCATTGTCTTTTTGGTCTTTACAGGATCACTAAGTATCTATCCTTGTCTGACATGTCATGTGGGGAATGTAACAATTGGGCTCTTTCATTGCATGATTTGTCTGGACATGTTTTAGAGTATGCTGGTGAGCCCCAAATGTGGTAGAGAAAGACAAGGTCCTGCAGCGGTATCTGTTATCCATACAAAGTAGCATTTGAACAAGTCTTTCTGGATTAAAATGGGTTTATCCCCATGTCATGGCAGACTGATAGGTTTGAGGAATTGCACATAAGTTTGCAGGCTGTGTAAAAATAAGGCATATTCCCTAACTGACATACTTGGGAAAAATTCTTCCAATGTTCTCACCTGATCTTCATAGACTAACTAGGCAGAGGAAGACCATAAGTCATCCTTAAGTACTGTGTGGAGTCCTTGAAGTATTAACAGTAGTGCCATTGTCCAGGATTCTGCACAGCAAGCTAAAGCTGCTTTCAGGGTGTGGTGCATACACTCTACCATCCTGTTGCTGGTGGTATGCTAGCTTGTAGCTTGTATGTGATTGCACCCTCATAATCTCAGAAGCTACTCAGACAGTTGGCATTCAAACTGCCTACCCCGTCCATTGTAATACTTTGAGGAATACCAAACCTGATGAGGTCAGTAACATGTTTGAAAAAGGAAGTCAGTAATTTGTGATCTGTGAAAATTTTAAATATCTGTCCCTCAAGGAAAGGTCAGAAATGCTTGGTAGTTAAATAGATGCCCATGATTTCCCTGTCAAACAAATTCCTTTGTTTCTTGTGCACTGACAGGTTTTTGGAAAAAAAAACCAAAGGTTGCCATTTGGCTGCAACATATTGTTGTAACACTGTGCCCAGCGCTGCCTGACAATCTGCAAGGTAACTGTGGGCTGTCTGACAATCCACAAGGTAACCTGGTACATTCTGAACAGCATGTACCAATATTGTAGCATTCACTAATGCATTTTTATGTCGCCATATGCAGATGTAGCTATGGGAGTCCACAGAAGTTCCTGCTGCCAAATGTATTTTTTACCAGTGAACAGTTTGTTAAGAGGCTCCTGCAGCTCTCCCAAAGGTGGAGAGTGTCTTTTTGTAATAATATAATATCCCAAGGAAACGTCAAAGGCCTTTCAATGTGGAAGAAGGAGGTACATTTACAATGACTGTCACTTTTTTGGGAAGCAATGAGATACTATGGTTATCCAATAAACATTACTTCTTTTTTTACAAAAACACACTTGTTCTTATTAATTATTACACCATAGCACTCCAGTCTACAGAACAAAGTATATAGAAGCTTGATGTGCCCTTCTTTTGTTTTTGAAAAAGTTATCCATGTAACAGAAAATGAATGACAGTCTTTGCAGCACCTCATGCATTTAAAGTTTGTGCAGTGGTTTGCAGGGCAGAAGAATAATATTGTGCTCAATGATACCAAAGGGTGTAGTCAGAGCTGTGTTTTTTTGTCTATTGGAGCCATAGATATTTGTAAAAGCACCTTAGCACTGTCAATAAGACTGAAGTAGCAAGCACCTTCTAGGTTACCATTAAAGTCTGCTATCAGAGAAACTGGGTACCAGTCTGGAATAGTGTGTGTGTGTTTAAACTCCTGTAGTCTACACAGATTCTCTATGATCCATTTTTCTTCTGTACCATTTGCAATGGAACTGCCCACATTCTATGTGACATTGAAACATCTCCTTCAGTGATCAAAATATTGTTATACTATTTTGCTGTAGATAACTAATTGGGAGACAAGCAACAAGGTCTGAAAGCCACAGGGAGCTGGTATTGTTCAAATATAATGTTGAGTGGAATGACTTCTGTTGCTTTCTTTCAGCACAGGAAACTCATGCAGGAATTGCTGACCAAGGTTGTTGCCTGACACAGACTGCCTTGAAGAAGGAAGAGGAGCAAAAAGCTCAGCTGCCATTTGATGCTGTAGCTGTGCAGTGTAGATGTTAAAACTGTCGAATAACTGTTCATGTGTGCAGTCCAGTTCTTTTTGTGACATCGAAATTTTCATTCGGTGTTAAGTATTTTCATTTTGTAATTCGTGAGTTATTGACCAATCCACAGAACACAGTCTTATGTCAGAAATTTATGCTTGGAGTATCTTGTAGGTTTCTCTCAACTCCAAATGCTTGATTGTATTGTGCAAATAAGTACCCTGTGTCTTCTAGCATAGTGCACTTGTGTGGACTCAACTTTGAGATGATCTTGACTGTTGCATGACCAATGCAGAAGATGCGGTAAGCCCAGAAATCTTCTTGTGTCCGAAAGTGACGGTGTTGCATAGTATGCAGTCTGACATGATAGTGAGTTTGGGAGTGATAGGTATTTGCACTAAGCATTTGTGCACTGAATCAGGCAAAATCGAAAAATGTTGGAGAAAATCAGATCCTAAAATTGGTCCAGTCACTTCATCAATGAAAAATATCCATGTAGTGCAGAAATTGTCATCCAGTTCCAGAGTTAGCATTTTCTTCCTGTATGTTCCAATTCTGACTGCAGGATTGTTGGCAGCTAAGAGAAAAGGCTGAACCAATGTCTACTTTCTATCTTTGATAGATAATCAACTGGAATCCATAACAGTCGATATCATTGTGTTCTTTCTGCATTTTAGGTGCAGTGGAAGATCCTGACAAGTGTGCATGCCAACTAGCGCCCATCCCTCACATTTGGGTACAAGCAGGGGCTTGTGCACTGCCTCACTGCATTGACAAAATGCCTGAGGTACCAACATCACTTTCCACATTGCTGGTTGTTCTTGCCTCGAACCTCATCATTGTCAGTATGCCTCTTCAGCCTAGCACTTTTAGTCTGAATAGTTTGTTCATCAACTGTCCTGTAGATGTCTGCCTGTGTGCCTTGTGTCTGTGCTGCCACTCTGCATACATCAGGATTCCCTGCGGTAGCTGTACTTACCATGTGTAGTCTGGGTTCTCCCACCATAATGTCATTCACAGCAGCATGGGCTGTATTATCCATGCATGCAGTCGTGACCATATCTGCTTTGGGCACCAATTCATCCACAAAGAGATTCATAAAATCACAAAGAACATACCTCAAATTTTATTAGTCTTATAGCAGTTCATTATGTGCCATTGCACATAGCATGCAAGGCACTTTTGATGGGAAACTACTGGAACATGATTCACTCTCAATAATCTTTTGTAAGCTTGATTCCAGCAGTAGCACAAAATACTGGCATACAACTTGTTTAAACATAGCATAAGATTGTCAGTGTAAATCATCTTCCAGTTGCTTGATCACATCGAACCTCAACTCTGATACAATCAATGTAAACTGTTCTGTATCATTGTAATTGAAAAATGGCATCCACCTTTGTTAACCAAAGTTACACCCCAGTAGGCCAGTAAATCACCAAATGCAAATGTGTAAGATAGAGACATATTATATTAGGTATTCTTAGATATCTGAAAAACTGGGAAGTGATGCAAAAAAGTGCTGAGTAATTAACTGAGAAGTTAAACAATTTTCAGTACTTATCTCACTGTATGAAGAGATTGGACATTGTCATTTGAAAATCACATCATCATTTGAGTGCAAGTGTTTATTTCACAGGAAAGCATATAACACAAAATACTTTGAGAGAAGGATACATGGCTAAATTTTATTCACATGTAACTAGAACAGCTGTATTCACACAAAAATCGAGTATTATTTATCACATTGTAAAATACTTTCTCTTTTGTGGGTATCATTGGTCAGAAACTGTTTTTGATTCCTCAAACTAGTTGCTGTCATTCTGCATTGTAGGGATTCAACAAGTTATTGGAAGGTTTCCAGAGGTATGTGGCACCAAATATCTGTGCACAAGTCCACACAATTCCCATAAATTATATGCCTGTGGATGGTGGGTGTGGAACTAGCAGCCACTTGTGTCCCTGATACGTTCTACTGCATACACATCAGGTGAATTTGGTATCCAAAACATCAACATAAGTTCACTGTCATTCTCCTCTCACCACTGTAGTATGATTCTGGCCTTGTGATGAAGACTTTTAGCCTAGGAAGATGCCATTACCATTGGTAACACATCAGACATGATGGAATTTAGGTACTCTGCAGTAATCTTCTCTTACAAGGGAATAGTCCAATAAAACATGGTGGCAGTGGAAACGTACACCCCTACTGGTGCTACAGCAACTGCACATGTGCAACTAGACACACACACAGCTGAAGTCGGTGGTACATTTGTAAACAAGGGAAATGACACAACTTGATCATAATTTGTAAAGAACATTTCAGATTATTGTTCATTGATAGTTACTCTGAACCTACAGTTGCTGTTCTCTTGAATTAGCTACTCAAGTGACTTCTCTGCTTTTTGCAGTATTTGTATGTATTGAGAATACAGATAAAGCTGAATTAATATTTATTGTGCTTTCCTGCTAATAGTACCTTTGTTTTATTCCAGTTTCACAGAAATGTGGAATCCAATTAATGTTCTCAATTTAGCAATGATGAAATATGAAGAATGTGGTTTCCAGCTGAAATCACTTACTTCTCCTGAGGACGTATATAATTGTCATTTGTTAGTTGATTTCCTGGACGTTCATTTGAATTGTATCAACATTTTGTTTGAAACTGTGGATGTGTAATAAGAAATAGGAAATAACTGTGATGATTCCATGAACTGTGGTTCAGACAATGTTAGTTGTGCCAGTAACACTTCTGAAGAAAAATACCATCCAAGCCTAAAAAAAATATGTACCGCAACAGCTTTCAGTGACAAAGGAAAGGCAGTGGAATAATGGTTAAATGAAGAAGGGAAAAAATGATTGAAGTTACATAGTGTGCAAAAGAGTTTTCATTTCAGGAATTGTGCACATGGAGGAATGAATTACATGAAGTAAGAAGTACGCAACAAACAGAAACCTGAAACCATCTGAATGAAAAACTGTTCAAAAGATTTAGAACTGCTTGTTATAGGCTATGTACCATTACCAATCAAGACCTATGACACTGGGCCCTCCGAATTGCACCTGACATGAACATTGCTAATTTCCCGGCTTTGTCGACCTTGCTACGCAGGTTCAAGAAATTGTACAGGATAGGAAGTCATCAATTTACCAAATTTACATCTTGTAAACGTGTAGAGCAGCTGCCAGTGATAGACAATGCTATAGAGAAATTTGTAGCTGATGTAAAGATGAAACTTTTATCCCCGCAACTGATGTTTATCATGCTGGTCAGTCAGGTTTCGTGAAAGAACTGCGTGCACACTGCACTTTATGATTTCAGAGTCAGTTGTCCAATCAATTAAAGCAATGATACATTCACATATGATAATGCCAGTGATAAGTATGAGTGATTTAGTGTTTCGGCAGCTGTATATCAGTCTTCAAGAACCACAAGGCAAATTAGGAGCAAAAATAAAAAATGGACTGGTTAGTTGCAAAAATCTTGTAATCAGCATATCAAAACCTGGAAAAATGGGAAAGAATAATTTTCAACATTTTATTCCTAATGTATTCCTCTGCAGAAACTAATTCATTGCTTTTGTTGGATTCTTGGTTTTTGTGAATGATGACAAAAAATCTGTAGATGTAATGTGGATTCTGCCTGGAACTATTAATGTGATTCAACTTCTCGATAAAGAATTTTTTTGACAGTGGAAAGCATTTTTCAGGAAATAATTGGACAACCTAATTTCCGATACCTCTCTCTGATTTCATGTTTACCTGCTGAACAGTGTTTTTATGCTCCAGTCATTTGTGCGTTACCGGTATTCTTTGCCACGCTTTACGAATTTGATCAAGTATGCCTGGTATGCAGCGCAATATGCAGAACAATGGCTGAGGCCATTTAGGACTCCATCCCAGTTCTGTCTAAATAAAACTAGTGTTTACTGCAAAGTGCCTGATTGCATCAATTTTTCCTTTGTCTGGTGGGCCTGGTGCAAGGAAAATGTTTGTTTTTGTCAATCGCTAGACACTTCGCATTTTTGTGGCAACTACAGGGAATAAACAAAGAGCTGTTTCACTGATAGTCAAATGTACAGCATTCAAATATCATTATAAGGAATGGCCTACAGTAATTGTTATAAAATGTAGTACTGCAAGACACATTTCATTTTAACAAATTATAAGTCCTTATTGATGTAAGTCATCTTTGACATCAAATACTGCCTTGATTTTATTTTCTGTTAGCTACTTTTGTCAGAATTACATCTGCAAGAATTGAACTGTCGATATGAAGTTATTCAAAAAAATATGTGTACAGTTTAAGCCAGCTTTTCACCAGAGCAAACAAGCTAACAACCACAAGCAAAAGAGAATTCTGTTTGGTGTACCTATTATGCCTCTTGCACGTCTTTCTACTGGATGCCACTGCAGCTACTTACACCCTAAACTTATCCAGATGTCTAATCATAAAATGGAGACCTGCAGTTTAATGTGGAACCCAAACGACACGTTTTTTGTGGCCACTCCAACATCTGTGAGAAGTGAATTCTCAGTTAAAAATCATAGTGAAAAGTTGTGGTCTGAACAGGATTTGATGCCATGCTTTGCCACTAGACCATTTTTGCTTTAGAAAAAAAAGTCAAAGGATATGACCATTAGACCCTACACACTAGCTGTGTTACCTCTTGAGATGAAGCTCGACGTCGGTAATTAGTTTCCTGTTTATAAATTCCCCCCCCCCTCCCCCCCCCCCCCCCAATGGTTATGAGAAGTCAGGGAAAAATGGCAGCCGGCATACAAGGAAACTTTTGGACCAGTGTTAAGGAGAGATAGAGGTGCAATTCTGTGTAAAGTGCATGATCTCCATGCATGTCACGCTTCCATACAAACTGAGACACTTACAGTCTTCCTTCCCTGTGCTGTTTTGTAACTCTGTCAAGAACAGTGCGCTCATTGTGCAAAATGATCCTCACTGCATAGCAAAGTTTCACATTGTGCTCTAACAAGGTAGAGTTGTATCCAGTATGCAGACTATTACCTCCAACAACTAAAAACTAATAACACAGCATTCATATGCAAAGTCTGTTCCCTTGTCTTCCCTTCCATTCCCTCTGGCATAAATGATTCTACCCATATACAAGCAAATGGTAGTGGGTTTTGTGCAAATGCTCATTCACATGTGTCTGCTTCCGTTTGCTCCATTGTAAACCAGGCTTTAGGTGCTTAGAATTGGTGTCTGTGAACTCAGGATAATTCCGCTACACGGCACTGCGTGAATTCGCCGAGTCGCGTGCTAGGTGGGCAGGGCTGCACAAACCACTGTTATTAGCTGTTCTTCATGTGGTAAAAATGTGTAACTTCAACATTTTTTACAAAATACCAGCAGTGCCCCTTAGCAGCTAAAATTTTGTCAGTTCATTTCTTTTGTTATCTTCTTCCTGTGTAAAAATTTTCAGGAAATGTTTCGACATGTCTTATTGGACCATACCTGTGTTAGTCCATAGCTGCCATGATGTCTTCAATTATTACTGCAGATCTCACAGATTCCCAGGTGAATGTTCTTCATAGGATAACTTGTTGCCCACACCCCCTCCCCCAGCCTGTGTCCATGGGAAAATACATGTTTCCAGCAGCCATTCACATGGTTGATGGTAGATACAAAAATCAGCATGATGTAACAAGAAATATGATTCATCTGACTAAGCAACAAATTTCCATAGGTCCACAGTACAATCTTGATGATTCCATGCACACTGCAATTATTATTGACAGCATCGTTGGGACAACAAAGGAAATCATTGGGATGGTCTTCTGGGGAGACCCATGTACTATGATGTGTGCTGAATGGTGTGCTCCAAAACATTTGTGCCTGTACCAGCACTGTCTGTTGCCAAATCTGCCACAGATTGCTGCTACCTGCTTTACTGAGTGGACAAACCTAGATTTACAAGTTCTACACTGAGGTGCAGCTGGTCAACATCTTGTGTGCTCATAGTTTCACCATATTTCAACGACTTTCCATAAGTTCTCATGAGAGTAGCATGTGAGCAGCAAACCATATTTCTCATTTACAAGATGCTTATTCCCTGGCTCTGTGCCACAGCAATCTGTCCTTCATCAAAGTCACTTACGGATTTCCCAGTTTTCGCCTCATATCATCATGAGAATGGCACACCATTCATTTTTTCTCCCCTTACATGCTTCCCTTATCATCACGGGCAGTGATCATAATGACTTGGCTCATCAATGTGTGTGTGTGTGTGTGTGTGTGTGTGTGTGTGTGTGTGTGTGTGTGTGTGTGTGTGTGTGTTTGCAGTAAGCATTCTCAGCAGATGGAAATCCAGCGAAAATCCAAGCAATGGGGTTTCATTGGCAGCTATTGCTTGTGAGATATTGTTGATAACTTCTTCATATTGCTTTTACCTTCATGGAAACGGCACAACTGAAAAACAAAATTAAACTATTCAGAGATTAGTTGAATATCACATCTGTAGTACAGTTTCAAGGTTATGAAATGAAAAGGCAAAGAGATATGGTTCAAGAAGTAAGTGTAACTGTATTGCTTTATAACTCATCTTGTTTACAATGACCTGGTATGAACATAAAAGTAAATGGCCCAAAATTTTGAACTTCAAATAAATTACTCTTGAAAGATTAGTCAGTAACACTATTTCTGGTCACACATTTTACAAAAGAAAGTTAAACTTCTCTGAACATGATATGAAATTTCTGTAAATGTGGTACCTATGTTCAGATGTCAGTGGTATTAGAAAACTGTCAGCTTCAACACTGTGTCTTTCCCTGTTGATGGTGGTTATGCAGTAGACAAATGCACATAAATATATGATCAACAACATGGACATATGTATCTGTTTTCTTCCTTAGTAATTCATCATTATCCTAAACACACATTTGATAAGTTTCTTGCTATTGAGTGTATATAATTTTATAACTTTAGCCACTGTCAAAGCATCTGTAAGAAAAAGGTCTGCTAAAGTTCTCTAAGAAATGACAAACAGTAGCTCAACATACATTTCCTGACATTCATTCTCTGAACATACCTCCTTCAGATAGTTTGCCATAGCACCCAACAACCATGATTCAAATTTTTAATTGGTATCAACTGACAGAATTTTTAAAAACTTAGATAAGTTTGCATTTGTATATATAGCCCCTAGGCAGTTTTTGAAGCCCAATTCCACATCTATTTTACTCGCAGTTTATTTTAGCTCAGCAATCAGGTGGCATTGGGAAATAAAGTGCAGTAAGTGCTTCCCTTATGGCCACACAAGCATCTTTCACCACAAGTAACATTGTTCCATAAATAGTCATGTTTTTCTATATGCTTTAATTATTCTTCCAATCATAACAGTAACACTGAAATGCAAATACCCTAGAAACAGCTGCAGAGGTGGCTGTGCTGGGAATTACCGTATATACTTGAATAATCCGCACATGTTTTTCCCCAAATTTTAGGGCAAAAAACTGGGGGTGACCGGATTATTCGAAACATTGTTGGTACTGCTCCACCTACTATTGCATTGTTTGCGGCTTCAGGTTGTGATGCATCAGTAGCACATTAGGAGTGAAGTATTAATGCCTTCAAGCTTGTTAATTATGGCTACAAGTTCTCATTATCACTTGTACACTGCTAAAGAAAAAGTGAAAATTAATGAAGAAGCCGAGAATATTGGAAACTGTGCAGCAGGAAGAAAGTATGACATGAGTCAGAGTTGTATTCATGACTGGTGAAAAAATAAAACGCAGCTTCAAGAAACTAACTGGTGATGGATGAAAGCTACCACTTTACGTGATATTTAAAAGGAAAACTATTCCAAAAATATCACTAAAAGGCATACCGGTATTAATGAGACCGAATCTGAAATGGTGGATGGACAATGAACTTATAATTGACTGAGTGTGACATGTTTGGCAATGTCGTCCTGGTGCGTTACTGAATTTACGCAACATGTTGGTCCTGGACAGCTTCCGTGGACATACAACTAAGGAAGGGTGAGATAAATTGCAAAAAGGAAAAACTGACTTATCCCTGGAGGCCTAACATCCATCCTACAACCACTAGATTTGTGTATAAATCAGCCATTCAGAGCTGCACTTAAACAGCAATATACACAATGGATGGCTGATGAAAACCATAAGTTCACATCTAGTGGAAAAATCAAATGGTCAGATTTGTCCCAGATTTGTGAATGGGTGAAAAGTGCATGGTACTCCATTCCACAACCACTGGTGGAAAAATTCTTCAAAAAATGTGGAATCACAAATTCACTGGATGGAACAGAGGACGACGCTCTATGGGAAGATGGTGAAGACAACAATGATTCATCCACTAGTGATGACAATGAAAGTGATGAATAGAGTGGGCTGGCTGCAGTGGCCATGCAGTTCTAGGCGCTTCAGTCTGGAACCACACAACTGCTATGGTCACAGGTTTGAATCCTGCCTCGGGCATGGATGTGTGTGATGTCTTTATGTTAGGCAGGTTTAATTAGTTCTAAGTTTTAGGCGACTGATGACCTCAGATGTTAAGTCCCATAGTGCTCAGAGCCATTTGAACCATTTGAATAGAGTGGTAAGAGAGGAAATGTACCAGTATTTACTAAAATATTTTATTGCACATACCATATTAACAAATTTTTAAACAAGATAATTCACATTTCTTTTTTTGCTATTGTAGGTATGCCTAGAGTCCCGGCTGGTGGTGATAATGTTCCCCGGCCGCCCGCCCATCTAATGGGCCAGCCGGCCAGCTGCACGCCACTGGCCACCCACCTGCTGGCTGGCCAGCTGCACGCCACTGAATTGGTTGCATTTTAACGTTGTATCAACCTGTACAACAGTGTTGTTTCAAACCAGTGGTTATTATATGTACTTGTGAACACATCATAATGTTGGAACAATTTTTTTGTAAATAAAACAAATTAAAGCAAAAAATAAATTTTCTTTCCTCTTCCTCAAAATTGGGGTGCGAAGGTTATTCGAGGGCACAGATTATTCGAGTATATATGGTAGTTAATTTTCAATTTTAGTATTAGGCACTTTAAAAACTTATTTTACAATGTTTTCTCCAGCACTTATAAAAATACTGGTTAATTTAATGTGGCAATAGTTCATCACTTTATCTTTTGTCACCGGCTTTGAAAATACAAATCACTTTGGATTTTTTTTAACAGTTCAGGAAAGATGTCTGATCCTAATGAGAAATTAAATATGTGAGTGAAGGGGTCAATTATACTTGGAGGGAGAGTTGTAAGATCCTACAGGGAATGCCATCAATTCCTGCTACATTTGTGATCAGTTCTTTAACAGGCTTGACTGTTTCCTTCGTTTAATTCTAGCACAAATAACCTTACTATGTAAGAAATTTAAAATAATGCAAATACAATATTGAAATGTATCACAATTAAATGGAAAAAAAATTATTCCTTTCATTAATAGTTGTGAATATAATTTACATGTTTAATTCAGTTTATTTCAGTATTCAATGTGTCAAAAAAAATTTTAACTTAAAATTAGCATAAAGATATATTCAAAGAAATTCATTTTGAAAATTTACCTTACTACTTCATGATATAATTTTGTAGTGTTTTGTTGTAACCAAACTTCCTCCATCCTGGAACATTAGAGATTATAGATCATTTAAAGCTGGTATTGTGTATTAACTCATTTCTGTAGACCCTTAGATTTTAATGTTATCAGGAAGCAAAACTGAGGATAAATTTTACATTCATCTCAACAGGAAATTGACTGATAAACAGCCACATCTTTTCAGGTACTGAATTTCTTCTAATACCATGTCAAAAGCATTCTATGACACTATTCAGCTCACTTTACCATCAATAACAAAACAGAGTGTCAATGAGCACTGATATATATCATACAGTTTATTCACATTAACAGGTGGTCATCATTACAAAACTTCTTACCTTTCATGTGAGATTTGGCAAGATATTCAGGTGCTATATAAACATTGACATGGTATTTGTTGATAAAGATATTAATGCAAAATAAAAATAATACCTTCATCAATAATATTCTAAGTACCATTTTATGAGATATGACATGAGATCAAATCATTCATTATAAGATATTGATGGAAGAAAGTCAACTAGCTTCACATAAAAATTTCCAAACTTTTCTCAAAGTTTCTCTGTCAGTACATTCTTTTCCTTAAAAGAAATTGGGCATCCTTTCTTGGAAAATAAATAGATAAAAAAAACGCTATTTCTTGGAAATATGATGGGAAAATGTATTCATCTTGAGGTTTCCAGAGCCAAAATGTTAGTTTTTACACATTACCAACATTATCCTCTGGTACTGTTTTATATGTTCTTTTGTATAGATGATGTGTGTTAAGCAATCATGGGTACATGTTGTTTTCAAAGAGTCATATTTAAAATGAAATTGATTAATTAAGGTCAAATATTTATAAGTCTTCACTGTGAGAAAAAAGTCCCTTTCCTTCTTGTTGCCAGTAAGATAGAAAAGTAACACAGACAGAACTGAGCAAAGTTACTCTGAGCTCTAAAGATACTTGGGAGGTATTTTATGCAGCAAATCATTCTTACTTGAAAAAGATCCTCTTCCTAAACTTTAAGTCCCTCCTAAGAGGAAGTATTTTACACAAAAACAATGTAAACTGTATTTTTGACGGTGCACTGCGTGATGAATGTGGATTGGTACCCCATGACATGAAGATCATTAGTTGTAAATTTTGTTGGATTCAGAAGGTCTAAGAAATTTAGTTTTTTTGGAATGAATTAGTATTTGAAAGAAAGGAAGAATTGCCTCATCTTTTGCTCTTAGCACTGAAAACTTGTCAACTTTATCAATATTATTGTGTTATCATGATGTAAATAAAATAGAAAGAAACTTCCACATGGGAAAAATATATTAAAAAACAAAGATTCCAAGACTTACCAAGCGGGAAAGTGCCGGCAGACAGGCACAATGAACAAAACACACAAACACACACACAGAATTACTAGCTTTTGCAACCGATGGTTGCTTCTTCAGGAAGGAGAGGGAAAGACGAAAGGATGTGGGTTTTAAGGGAGATGGTAAGGAGTCATTCCAATCTCGGGAGCGGAAAGACTTCCCTTAGGGGGAAAAAAAGGACAGGTGTACACTCGCACACACACACACACACACACACATATCCATCCGCACATACACAGACACAAGCAGCTGCTTGGTAAGTCTTGGAATCTTTGTTTTTAATATATTTATTGTGTTATCAATAATATTATGATGTTATGTCATGAGCAACATTTCACATTAATGTTATAAGAGAAAAATGAGACTGTGACGTGAAACTGGAGACAGGTTGGTAATTTTTTTAGGAGACAATATGATTAATGTGTATGAATATAAACAGGTGGTTTCAAACTTGGAGTAATTTTTGGAATTAGTGATCCGCTCTGCAGTGGAGTGTGTATGTTATGAACCTTCCTGATACATTAAATCCATGTGCTGGACCAAGACTCAGACACATTTGTTGCCTTCTGTAGGGCATTCTTATACTGATCAAGCAGTCAAACATTTTAGCCAGCAAACTGCCACAGCTCTATACCTCCAGCCATACTGACTATGTGTGTTTTTCTGAGCAAATGGGTGTGAGGTTAGAGGAAATGATTAAAACAAATGGGTCACAGAAAGTAGTGCATGTAAACTACATTACACATAGAATTAAAAGTAGGGAGCAACTTTTTCATTATACCAAGATAACGGAAAGTGAAAAGTGTTTGCAATATTCCATGCCTGAATAACATTGATAAATTATATGAATTATATACATAAAGTGATAAGTAAATTAAGATTAATATTTTTGGATGTAACTAAGTGTGCTGATGGTATAGCATTTTCATATTAAATCCTGTAATTCTGAATCAGACAGCTGTTCGAAATTCTCAGGCACTATATAATAAAATATAGGCATTATATTTTAAGGCTCTCTATCATTGTTATGATTAAAATTTTCCACTAACTGTGAAAGGAAATTTAGTATGCAGTTTTGTTTTGTCTAATAAAGAATATAATAGTTAAATGTGAACAGGTCAAATGTAACTTATTTTGGAAAAAAAGAGGAGTAGCGTATGTGCTCTATAGTGTGATTTGTCCATACCCAATCTCTGGTATGAGATAGTTAAAAAATGAACTCTCTGTGTCAGTATTAACAATCACAGCTTAAAAATTTATAGGACAGGCTTCTTGAAACTAAATCAGAACCAAAAAACAGCCTAAGTATTCTTGTTGTATCAAGCCTGAAGAAACTGGGTGAAGCATTATTTTCTTTAGACTCTTTTTGTCAAACTAGGATGTCCTAGTGCATCAAAACCCAATTTATTACCTCTAATTACATCTTCATTTTCTTCAAAAATCCTTCTGAATGTAGTGAAATTGAAGTCAGGCACCATTCCTCCCAACTGGCGTGGTAAAATTTCATATGGTAAATAAGCATGCAGTGAGGACAAATTAGTACCATGAAAGTGAATCTGAAAGAAGGAAAATGTTTCTGATTATATGATTATGAGAATTAACATTTTGATATTAAAATATGTTTTCAGATATGAGATTTTTATGATATGAGATATTTGAAAAATCTTTTGAATTTCTACCTACACGTTTCCTCAGTTTTTCCTTTATGAATGGTTTGAATAAAGAAAACAGCGAACCAATAAAAATAGGCTCATTTACCACATGGATAGCTTTAAGCCTGATGGGAAAACAATCCTGAAACACGACAGCGATAACCAGAAGGTAATGACACAATTAATAGTTTTCACCATTGTTAATGAAAAGTAATGCAATGAAAAGTACATTCAAATTAAAATTTTACCTGAAATAATCTTGTTAACAACAGTGCAGATGAAGGCGTGAGAGCAAACAGATGCTTAAATCCAAATCCTTTTAGATCCATGATAATATTTATCCCAGAAATCTGCACATGTTGGTCCTCAAGAAAAAAGGAAAGTGTTGTTGATAGTTGTTGAAATAAGTTTTCTATTGTCACTTTCTTCAAATCAGCTTTTTCTGAAATATTGACAATTGATGGACCACTGAAGCACATTGGATTATTAACACACTACTGATGGGACATACATTCCTTGCATATTGTATATCTATGCTTTAAAAAGCAACAGTGTACTGGTACCAGGATGACACAGTATATCATCATCATATCAAAATGTAACAATGCAGTATCAATATAATGAAAAGAATAGTCACTACTCATCATATAACAGAGATGCTGACTTGCAGAAAGGCACAACGAAAAGTATATTGGAAAGTTAGCTTTCAGCCAACAAGGGCTTTGTCAAAAATAGACAGCACACACACACAACACACATGACCACAGTCTCTGGCAGCTAGAGCCATACTGTGAGCAGTAGTGCAATATGGGACATGCAACTGGATGGAGGCAAGGAGGATGCTGGGACAGGGAGGTGGAGTAATAGCAATGTGAGGGTGGGGGACTTTAAAGTGCTGCTGGGAGCATGCAGAGCCAAGGTGGTGAGTAGGGCAGTTAGGTACAGTCAGGAGGGTAGATGCTGGGTGGGGAAGAGAAGTGTGGGCGGGGGAGGGGGGGGGGGGAGCAGAAAAGGAGAGAAGTAAAAAGGGAAGAGGCTAGATGGTTAAGGATAATTACTAATGAAGGGTTATGGGAATGTAAGATATATTGCAGGGAGAGTTTAGTTTCCACATGCACAATTCAGAAAAGCTGGTGTTGGTGGGAAGGATCCAAATGGCACATGCTGTGAAGTAGTCACTGAAATGAAGGATGTCATGTTGGGTGGTGTGCTCAGCAACTGGGTGGTCCTGTTGTTTCTTGGCCACAGGTTGTTGGTGGCCATTCATGTGAACAGAAAACTTTGTTGGTTGTCATTCCCATGTATAATGCAGCATAGTGGTTGCACCTTACCCTGTGCTATCACATGATTGGTTTCACCTGTAGACCTGCCTTTGATGGGACAGGTGATGTTTGTGAGCAGACTGGAGTAGCTGGTGGTGGGAGGATGCATGGGACAGGCCTTGCATCTATATAGGGATATGAGCCATAAGATAAGGGGTTGGGAGCAGGGGTTGTGTAGGGATGGACGAGGATATTGTGTTGATTCGGAGGGTGACGGAATACCACTGTGGGACGGGTGGGAAGGATAGTGTGTAGAACATTTCTCATTTCAGGGCACGATGAGAGCCAGTCAAAACCCTGGTGGAGAATGTAATTCAGTTTCTCCAGTCCTGGATTGTACTGAGTTACAAGTGGAATGCTCCTCTGTGGCCAGATGGTGAGACTTTGGGAGGTGTTGGATGACTTGAAAGATAAAGCATGGGAGATCTGATTTGTACAAGGTTGGGAGGGTAATTACGATCTGTTAACACCTCAATAGAACTTCAGTATATTTCAAGAGAGTCGACTCATCACTACAGATGTAACAGCCATGGGTAGCTAGGCTGTATGGAAGGGGCTTTTTGGTATGTGATGGTTGGCAGCTGTTGAAGTGGAGGTATTGCTGGTGGTTGGTAGGTTTGATATGGACAGAGGTATTGATGTAGCTGTCTGTGGGCTGGAGGTCAACATCAAGGAAGGTGGCTTGATGCGTTGAGTAGGACCAGGTGAAGTTAATGGGGGAGAAGGTGTTGAGGTTCTGGAGGAATATGGCTATGGTGTTCAAAATGGTTCAAATGGCTCTGAGCACTATGGAACTTAACATCTATGGTCATCAATCCCCTAGAAGTTAGAACTACTGAAACCTAACTAACCTAAGGGCATCACACACATCCATGCCCGAGGCAGGATTCGAACCTGTGACCACAGCAGTCGCGCGGTTCCAGACTGAAGCGACTAGAACCTTACGGCCACACTGGCCGGTGATAGGGTGTCCTCACCCTCAGTGCAGATCATGAAGGTGTCCTCAATGAATCTGAACCAGGTGCGGGGTTTGGGATTCTCAGTGTTTATGAAAGGATTCCTGTAGATGGTCCATGAATATGTTGGTTGGCGTATCATGGTGTCAAGTGGGTGCCCATAGTCATACCGCAGATTTTTTTTTTTTTTTTTAGGTATGCCGACAGAGGAGAAGTAGTTGTCGATAAGAATATAATTGGTCCTGGTGACTAGGTCGGAGGTGGTTGGTTTAGAATCATCAGACATTGGGAAAAAATAGTGTTCTATAGTGGTAAGACAATGGGCATTAGGAATGTTAGTGTAAAGGGAGGTGGCATCAATAGCGGTGAACAGGGCGCCGTGTTATAAACGAACAGAAACTGTGAAGAGTTGGTGGAGGAAGTGGTTGGTATCTTCTGTGTAGGAGGATATGTTGTGGGTAATAGGCTGAAGGTGTTGGCCTCTGAGAACAGAGATTCTCTCAGTGGGGGCACAGTAAGCAGCCACAATGGGGTGTCCTGTGTGGTTGGGTTGATCGACTTGAGGAGGCACATAGTAGGTAGGAGAGGGGGCAGTTGTATGGGTCAGGAGAGAGGTGGCATCTGGGGAGAGGTTCCAGAATGGGATAAGGATGTGAGGAGACACTCAAGATTCTGCTGGATTTCTGGAAAGATGTCACTGTGCCTGGGTTTGTAGGTGGATGAATCAGACAACTGGTGGAGTCTTCGGCCAGGTAACCCTTGCAGTTCAAAACAACAATGGTGGAGCCTTTGGCAGCAGGTAGGATTGTAAGGTTGGGCCTAGTTTTAAGTGAAGAATTGTGGATCTTTCTGTGGATATAAGTTTAGTTTTCATGTTTTGGGATCTGAGGAATAATGTTGTTGTTCCTTTCTGTGACTCAGCATCTCTGTTTGTAGTGTTTCGAGAATTTCTGCGTTAATTCTAGAACCACTCAGCCTTCTACCACTTCAAACACACGATATTTTAGATGTGAGAGTGGGATGCTAGACTCTACCTACTGCACATCACATGTTTGTGTGTGCAGCTGTGAAATCAGTTGCAAGCAGAATGTAGACGCAGCACTGACAAGTACTTCTTGGGCGATCCATGGAAGTTCTAGTGAAAGTATACGGAAGAACTGAGGGACTTCTAGGTTATTCTGTGCTAATTGTATCAGTGACCATTGTTATAAATAACAAAAAAAGTTGAGATACTGAAGTCTAAAAAAAACTCTTACCTTGGGCTTGCTGGAGGCAAGATGTATTTTATGATTTGTTTGTAATGGAGTTATGGTTGTTTAGCCAACTCTTTGCTAAATGTACTTAAATCTGTTTGTAATGTGACACAATATGATTGACTTACAAGAAGTCTAATATTTATGTGTGAAGTGTGAATTTTGTTCTTTATGAAGCTCAGCTATACTGATAGTTGTTGAAAAGTATTCTTTGAGTACCTAATTATTTTGCAAGTAGAGAGAGAGTCTTTAAGGTTCCTGTAACTAGCATCATTCTTTGGAGAAGAAGTTTATAGAGATTCCAGAAGTCGGTTATCCAGTGAAAAGATCTACTGTGTACGCCAAGTAAGTCGATTTGTGTAAGAGAAGTGGGAAGTTTGCACATACACTTCACACACTCTTAGTTGTCAAATCGTTAGACGTTATATGGTGAGTAGCAACTATCCTTTCATTATATTGTTACATTTCACCATGGATTTTCCATTGTTTAACAATGCAGTATGTATGATGTGACACTATCTTATTTTAAATACAAAGTGGTAGTTATACTAATGGCAAAAAGCTCATGCTTGTAAGGAATGATCTGGTTCAGTAGTATTACAAATGCAACGTGCATATGTCTTATAAATAGGTTTAAATATGTGAACATACCAACCCTTAACACAATGACAATTCGTTCATCATTATCACACTGATCTAGGACAGTCAGTCCTTCTATATCATAAACATATCCTTTCTCTGTTGGGAGACAATCTTCAAAGTGTACTGGATAATTCTTCTTTACTTCGTAGAATCTTTTCAGCTGAAAAAGAATATTTATATATTCAATCTATTATTAACATTTGTATTAGTGATAAATACTTTTAAGTCTTCTGGTACTATTTTGTTGTTATTACTGTAATAATCTTTTGTTCTGTTGTTGACTTTTTAATCAAAAAATAACCAACAGCTTCAGAATATTACTCTCAAATGTAGTGTATATCTTACTCAAGTCATTATTATTAAACACTCACTATAGCATTATAGGATTTCACCTCTCAAATGTGAATGTCTTATGATATTTTATTGATATTGTTTAATTTAGTTACATAACTATACCCTTGGTATTACAGATTTTATAATTTTCACTTGTTATGTAGCCATCTTTCTACCAATGTATTGTTTTTCTATAAAGGAGTTGCTCATATTCAATTTTCTTAATTTTTCTATTGATTCTCAGTTTCCTACCTTTTTTCTGTCAGTTTTTGTTATAGAACTTTGCATAGAGTAATTTACCTCAAAACTTTTATGATAAACAATGAAAATAATTTCCAAGCAACTGGAGTTATATTTAAATGTAATAGTTTCAAAGTAACAGAATAGGTATATTAAAGAGATCCAGTTACTAACTTTAGATGATGATCTTATGGCTCCTTTCTGTGGAATGGATTTGCTACATTGCTCTCCTTCTGACCAGAAAGAGAAATATTAAAATAAACAATCACTTTTGTGAGGAAGTTGACACACTGTGAGATACATCTAACTGAAAAACAGCTCAAACTAAGTTTGTTATCATCTACAGTATTTAAATTCAAGAACTTCCTCATTTTCTGGGTAAGAATTATAATTTATATCCAGGAAATATGAGTGATATATGGAAGTTTGCAAGGTTAACAATTCACAGTGAACCAGTTCTACTATTGTTCATCTAACATCTTGGCTTTTTATGGGATGAGATTTACTATTTCAGACAACTGGTGATTGTCATGGATGCATCATCAAAAATTACAGAGACTTATTAAAAGCTCATTCATATTCTTATAAATAATTCAACGGTAAAGGAGGCAACTCACCAAACTGTCATTAACAGGCATACAGAAAAGGGTAAAATCATTGCTCCAAGTATTCCTTATCTCCAACTTGATTCGCCACTGTTCCTCATGCTTCCTTCCTGAGAACACAAATCTCTGACCAGAAAAAAATACAGCCATCTGCAACCTCAAGAGAAACTCTAATTTAATCATCCTCCCTGCCCTCCCTGTAGACAAAGGCTCCACTACTGTTGTGAAGAATTGTGAGGGTGTCCGAGAGAAGGCTTCTGCCACTGTCTGAGTCTTACACCTGCAAATGCTGCGGGAAGGCTTCTGCCACTGTCTGACTCTTACACCTGCAAATGCTGCCATAGTGATCCCACCCCATAAGTCCAAAGTAGCCTTTAATCCCTACTCAAATCCATAGGCCCATTCCAGTATCTTTCCCCTGGATCCATCTTCCTCTTCATCTCAATGATATTTTCACACTGATTTTTACCATAACCATAAATCCAACCATCCTGGACACCCCATTGTTGCTGGTTGCTGAAAGAATCTCCACTCTTGTCAACCAATATCTCCAACTGATTGTTTATAGCCTAGTCTCTCATATTAAAGATACAAACCACTTGCTTCACCGACTCTTGACAAATGCCACTATACTGTGACCCATATCATCTCATCACTGTTGTTGCCCCTTTCCTATACACTAGCCCAAAGCATACCTCTCCCAACATTCCTCTGACTCCTAACCCAGTACTTCAATCTGTAATATAACATGGCAAAAATGTTTGTGTGTGTGTGAAGTTTTGGATGTGTATCATTGCTTAATACAAGAAAAATAATGATTAATATACCAGGTATAACTACGGATTAATACCTATCTTGTGTAACCTGGCGTGGTGCTTCTTAATGCTGCCATAGGTTGATCTTGATGTTACTGCACTGCCACACGGGAATCATGCAATGGTAGAAATAAGTTTCTTCTTGTTACAGAGAACTTTATTTTGCATGCTAGATATTGGCAGCGAATGTACAAAGTCTGACTACTTGCTTTGAAACAAAATTCAGTCCATGACTCTCGAGACTGACTTATGGCAGCATGAAAATCACCTCTCCTATTTATATAGTTTTAAACAATTACTGTCATTGTTACATATTTAATTTTGGATTAATATAATTAAAGTTTTTACACTTGCCTTTCCAAACTAAATAGAAATTTATGTGAAATAAAAGTGAATAATTTCACACAAAGACAGGAAAGAATCTGTTTCTATTAAGACTATAAATTACATGTTTTATCATTACAACAATGTATTTTGTTAATTTGCATACATTAATTTACTGACTTAAAGGAATATCATCCTATCATTTTCAGGTGAACAGAGCAATTAGTTTTATTGAATAAAAGGCCTTGATTCAATTAATTAAATTTTGTATGACTAAAATTTTACATTTATATATGGACATAATTACAGTACTGTTGTTGTTGTTGTTGTTGTGGTCTTCAGTCCTGAGACTGGTTTGATGCAGCTCTCAATGCTACTCTATCCTGTGCAAGCTTCTTCATCTCCCAGTACTTACTGCAACCTGCATCCTTCTGAATCTGCTTAGTGTATTCATCTCTTGGTCTCCCTCTACGATTTTTACCCTCCACGCTGCCCTCCAATACTAAATTGGTGATCCCTCGATGCCTCAGAACATGTCCTACCAAGCGATCCTATCTTCTGGTCAAGTTGTGCCACAAACTTCTCTTCTCCCCAATCATATTCAATACTTCCTCATTAGTTATGTGGTCTACCCATCTAATCTTCAGCATTCTTCTGTAACACCACATTTCAAAAGCTTCTATTCTCTTCTTCTACAAACTATTTATCGTCCATCGTTTCACTTCCATACATGGCTACACTCCATACAAATACTTTCAGAAATGACTTCCTGACAAATCTATACTCGATGTTAACAAATTTCTCTTCTTCAGAAACAATTTCCTTGCCATTACCAGTCTACATTTTATATACTCTCTACTTTGACCATCATCAGTTATTTTGCTCCCCAAATAGCAAAACTCCTTTACTACTTTAAGTGTCTCATTTCCTAATCTAATTCCCTCAGCATCACCCGACTTAATTTGACTACATTCCATTATCCTCGTTTTGCTTTTGTTGATGTTCATCTTATATCCTCCTTTCAAGACACTGTCCATTCCATTCAACTGCTCTTCCAAGTCCTTTGCTGTCTCTGACAGAATTACAATGTCATCGGTGAACCTCAAAGTTTTTATTTCTTCTCCATGGATTTTAATACCTACTCCGAATTTATCTTTTGTTTCCTTTATTGCTTGCTCAATATACAGATTGAATAACATCAGGAATAGGCTACAACCCTGTCTTACTCCCTTCCCAACCACTGCTTTCCTTTCATGTCGCTCGACTCTTACAACTGCCATCTGGTTTCTGTACAAATTGTAAATAGCCTTTCGCTCCCTGTATTTTACCCCTGCCACCTGTAGAATTTGAAAGAGAGTATTCCAGTCAACATTTTCAAAAGCTTTCTCTAAGTCTACAAATGCCAGAAACGTAGGTTTGCCTTTCCTTAATCTTTCTTTTAAGATAAGTCGTAAGGTCAGTATTGCCTCACGTGTTCCAGTATTTCTACAGAATCCAAACTGATCTTCCCCGAGGTCGGCTTCTACTAGTTTTTCCATTTGTCTGTAAAAAATTCGTGTTAGTATTTTGCAGCTGTGGCTTATTAAACTAATAGTTCAGTAATTTTCACATCTGTCAACACCTGTTTTCTTTGGGATTGAAATTATTATATTCTTCTTGAAGTCTGGCGCTATTTCGCCATTCTCATACATCTTTCTCACCAGATGGTAGAGTTTTTTCAGGACTGGCTCTCCCAAGGCAGTCAGTAGTTCCAATGCATTGATGTCTACTCGCAGGGCCTTGTTTCGACTCATGTCTTTCAGTGCACTGTCAAACTCTTCACGCAGTATCGTATCTCCCATTTCATCTTCATCTACATCCTCTTCCATTTCCATAATATTGTCCTCAAGTACATTGCCCTTGTATAGTCCCTCTGTATACTCCTTCCACCTTTCTGCTTTCTCTTCTTTGCTTAGAACTGGGTTTCCATCTGAGCTCTTGATGTTCATACAAGTGGTTCTCTTATCTCCAAAGGTCTCTTTAATTTTCCTGTAGCCAGTATCTATCTTACCCCTAGCGAGATAAGCCTCTACATCCTAACATTTGTCCTCTAGCCATCCCTGCTTAGTCATTTTTTTTTTTTTTTTTTTTTTTTTTTTTTTTTTTTTTTTTTTTTTTTGAGGCGTTTGTATTACTTTTCCCCTGCTTCATTTACTGCATTTTTATATTTTCTCCTTTCATCGATTAAATTCAATATTTCTTCTGTCACCCAAGGGTTTCTACTAGCCCTCGTCTTTTTACCTACTTGATCCTCTGCTGTCTTCACTACTTCATCCCTCAAAGCTACCCATTCTTCTTCTACTGTATTTCTTTCCCCATTCCTGTCAATTGTTCCCATACGCTCTCCCAGAAACTCTGTACGAACTCTGGTTTAGTCAGTTTATCCAAGTCCTATCTCCTTAAATTACCACCTTTTTGCAATTTCTTCAGTTTTAATCTACAGTTCACAACCAATAGATTGTGGTCAGAGTCGACATCTGCCCCTGGAAATGTCTTACAATTTAAAACCTCATTCCTAAATCTCTGTCTTACCATTATATAATCTATCTGATATCTTTTAGTATCTCCAGGGTTCTGCCATGTATACAACCTTCTTTCATGATTCTTAAACCAAGTGTTAGCTATGATTAAGTTGTGCTCTGTGCAAAATTCTACCAGGCGACTTCCTCTTTCATTTCTTAGCCCCAATCCATATTCACATACTATATTTCCTTCTCTCCCTTTTCCTACACTTGAATTCCAGTCACCCATGACTATTAAATTTTCATCTCCCTTCGCTACCTGAATAATTTCTTTTATTTCATCATACATTTCTTCAATTTCTTCATCATCTGCAGAGCTAGTTGGCATATAAACTTGTACCACTGTAGTAGGTGTGGGCTTCGTATCTATCTTGGTCACAATAATGTGTTCACTATGCTGTTTGTAGTAGCTTACCCGGATTCCTATTTTCCTATTCATTATTAAACCTACTCCTGTATTACCCCTATTTGATTTTGTGTTTATAACCTTGTAGTCACCTGACCAGAAGTCTTCTTCCTCCTGCCACCGAACTTCACTAATTTCCACTATACCTAACTTTAACCTATCCTTTTCCCTTTTTAAATTTTCTAACCTACCTGCCTGATTAAGGGATCTGACATTCCACGATCCGATCCCTAGAACGCCAGTTTTCTTTCTCCTGATAATGACATCCTCTTGAGTAGTCCCCGCCCGGAGATCCGAATGTGGGACTATTTTTCCTCTGGAATATTTTACCCAAGAGGATGCCATTATCATTTAATCATACAGTAAAGCTGCATGCCCTTGGGAAAAATTACTACTGTAGTTTCCCCTTGCTTTCAGCCGTTCGCAGTACCAGTACAGCAAGGCCGTTTTGGTTATTGTTACAAGGCCAGATCAGTCAATCATCCAGACTGTTGCCCTTGCAACTACTGAAAAGGCTGCTACCCCTCTTCAGGAACCACACATTTGTCTGGCTGCTCAACAGATACCCCTCCGTTGTGGTTGTACCTACGGTACGGCTATCTGTATCGCTGAGGCACGCAAGCCTTCCCACCAGCGGCATGGTCCATGGTTCATGTTAACTAACACTAATTAAAACATGAGTATGTTTAATTCTGATCAAAAAATCATCATGTCATATTTCTATTAGGGATACAAATAGATTTTTGATTTAACAAAGCATAAAGATAGTTGTCTCTTGATGACTAGAAATATCAGAACTTTAATCATTAATTATTCCATAATTACAACAGCAATTTTATTCCTACCATGTGCCTGTAGCTTGTATTATGTGCAAATTGTGATGATACATTATCTTTTAATCCAACATGTTTCCTTCATTCTACACACTGGTGATTCCCAGGAAAAAAATATCAAAACAATAGCTAAAATTAGTGCAAATTACTAATTTGCTGCAAAAAAATCTTCATTGTATTCATATCCAGATAACCAGAAAAGGCAAAGACAAAGCAACACTTTAAATTGGTGTAAATTACTGATATTACATATATGCGCTCTTGAGGAGAGTGGGGATGAGACTGAAAAGGAATATAGGACCCCAGAAGGGGTTGTGGTATTACAAATCCTTATACATGTAACCAATTACATTCTCACACATGATTACCTCTGCTTTGAGGGAAGTATACAAACAAATCTGTGTTACAGCTATGGGCACCTTCATGGCACCTTCCCTTTGCCAATCAGTATAGAGGCCACTTGGAAGAAACATTCCTAGCCTCCCAAAATGCCACACCCTTCTTCTATATCAAGTTTAATGAAGACCAATACACCCTCTCATCATACTTCTGTATCTTCAACATCTTCTCTCCAGCTGATGATACTTCCATGATCTGGACCCATTTCAAGCACACTAAACATCACCAGTACCTGTATTTTGGCAGCTGTCACCTGTTCCACACCAAAAAGTCTCTCCCAACTAGCCTAGCTACCCAAGGGTGGCACATCTGTAGTGACAAACACTGACTTGTGCAGTGTGCTAAAGGTCTCACAAAGGCTTGCCCAGACAGGCATTATACCCCAAACATTATCCGCAGACAGATTTCCTATGCCATATGCCATATCCTCACACACTGCTAATCCTCTCATCACCCACAAGAAGCAGTTGCAAAGTAGTATCCCTCGCTCGACCCTCTTCCCCCCCCCCCCCTCTTCCCCCCCCCCCTCCCACACACACATACACATACACATAGATACACTACTTATCACTTGTTATCATCACGGACAGAAGCAACTGAATCATGATCCTTGCCAGGGAATTGGCTACCTATCATCATGCAAGGAAAAAGTAGAGATCATACTCATAACCCTTCCTACCTCTTGCGAAGTCGTATTCCACCACATACCCAAACTACACAACCTCCTGGTCTATCCATATGCCTCTCCTGCATCCAGTCTCTCATCAAAGAGGTCATACCTTGTGGAAGATCCATGTGTAAGATATGTTCAATTCACCTGCCCACACATCCTACTCTAGTCCTGTTACAGGATTATCCTACCACATCAGAGGGAGGGTCACCTGTGAAAGCAGCCCTGTCATATACTCGTTCTGTAGCAATTTCTGCACATTTTGTGTGAGCATAACCACCAACCAGTTGTCAGCCAGAATGAATGGCCTCCACCAAATAACCATCCTGGCCTCAGTCCCCACTAACCCACCACACACAGACACTAACCCAACAGTCTCCCCTTCCTCTGTCCTGCACTCCTCAACTCATCCAAGTCATCGTAATTGTGCCTTGTACAAACTCATCAGCTCCATAGCCTGTGTGTCACATTTATTTCCCATGCACCTGCTGGCACTACCTACCACACTCCTACCTCACACATCTGCTGCATCCCTCTGAGCAATCCGCTACCCATTCTGCCTGACAAAACTCCTTACCCCAGCCTAGCTGTTGAACTGCTATCACTGTGTGTTCTGCCAGCACAATGTAGTGGCACAAGCATGCGTGTTGTGAGTGTGTGTGTATGTGTGAGAGAGGGACAGAGGGAGAGAGAGAGAGAGAGAGAGAGAGAGAGAGAGAGAGAGAGAGAGAGAGAGAGAGAATGAGTGTGTTTACATATTTATTACAACTCTAGCTCATTTGAGGATTCCCCAAAATCTAGCAAATTTTCAGCCTTTTTTCATATGCCTGTTGACGACTCAGTGCCTCCACTATTTGGTGAGTTGTATCCTTTAGCCTTCAATGATTTATATTCTGCTATAACTTTCCTTTTCATATTCATTCATATCCTCCCAAGTGGTGTCAGCACAGAGTTCAGGCTAATGATGTTAAAAGAAGTTAATATATCTCAAAGTGGACTAGTTAGATATGTTGAACAAATTTCTCATTTATTTAGATAAGCTGCACTCTGCAAACAATACTGATAAAAAATATCTTTCATAATATCATTTTACCACTTGATTAGGAATTCTGAATATAAATGGACACAGTTTTATTTCCAGGGAAAGCAGTTAAATTGTGAAGAAAGGTGGGCGATGCCATGTACATTAACAAAGGATACAAATGTAAAATATTTACATTCTTATATTTTACAGTGACCAGCAGTTTGAAACCTTTGTTAAGAAGTAAAAGTCCTTGAATACTTAATAGAGAGTTGCAGGGTACAGAGTTTTACTGCATATCTTTTATTTATTCATAAAACAATTGATGTATTCTTAAACTTTTAAGTTTCTAAACAGATTGAGTTAATTACAAATGGTGACGTAAACAGAAGTTTTCCAGAGTATATTCTTCTAGAGTTTTCTGAGATTCCATTGGCATTTCTCGTCATCTGATCCTCTCACCATCCTGCCAACCTCAATGCCCTTTTTTCCTGTCGTCTCTCTCAAGACATTGAGAATGCAAAGTCATGTTGCACATTTTGTCATTACTGATTTTTCAGAATGTGATGTTCAGTTGTTAATGGTTAATGTCGGGGTGCATGATGTCATCGTTAAATGGTAAAATACAAAGACTGTAAATGAAGAGAATTGAGGAATTTTAGATTTTGATGTACTTTTTGTCCCATAGATGCATAGTGAAGAGCCCTCAAGGATGTAGAACAGGTTAGAAAAGATGGACACAAAATACATATTTAGAAAGATAAAAAACGATACCCTAATGTATCTTCTACACATTTCAAGTGAAATGGTCCTCATGTACGTAGGGGGGGCAAAAAAAAAAAAAAAAAAAAAAAAAAAAAAAAAAAAAAAAAAAAAAAAAAAAAAAACCTTAAAAAAATATTTTCTTTTGAACATTTGTCACAGTACATATAAATGTACACTGTACACAAAACTTTAGACTACTTTAGTACCTACTCATCATCAAAGAGAAAAATCAGTGTACAACACTTATTTTCATTGAAGACATTACTGAAAATGTACAGAAGTGAGATTTTACACAATGTTGTTGTTGTTGTTGTGGTCTTCAGTCCTGAGACTGGTTTGGTGCAGCTCTCCATACTACTCTATCCTGTGCAAGCTTCTCCATCTCCCAGTACGTACTGCAGCCTGCATCCTTCTGAATCTGCTTAGCGTATTCATCTCTTGGTCTCCCTGGATTTTAATACCTACTCCGAAGTTTTCTTTTGTTTCCTTTATTGCTTGCTCAATATACAGATTGAATAACATCAGGGATAGGCTACAACCTTGTCTCACTCCCTTCCCAACCACTGCTTCCCTTTCATACCCCTCGACTCATATGACTGCCATCTGCTTTCTGTAGAAAATTGTAAATAGCCTTTCACTCCCTGTATTTTACCCCTGCCACCTTCAGAATTTGAAAGAGAGTATTCCAATCAACATTTTCAAAAGTTTTCTCTAAGTCTACAAATGCTAGGAACGTCGGTTTGCCTTTCCTCAATCTTTCTTCTAAGATAAGTCGTAGGGTCAGTATTGCCTCACGAGTTCCAACATTTCTACGGAATCCGAACTGATCTTCCCCAAGGTTGGCTTCTAACAGTTTTTCCATTCATCTGTAAAGAATTCACGTTAGTATTTTGCAACTGTGACTTATTAAACTGATAGTTCAGTAATTTTCACATCTGTCAACACCTGTTTTCTTTGCGATTGGAGTTACTATATTCTTCTTGAAGTCTGAGGGTATTTCGCCTGTGTAATACAACTTGCTCACCAGATGGTAGAGTTTTGTCAGGACTGGCTCTCCCAAGGCTGTCAGTACTTCTAATGGAATGTTGTCTACTCCGGGGGCCTTGTTTTGACTCAGGTCTTTCAGTGCTCTGACAAACTCTTCATGTAGTATCATATCTCCCATTTCATCTTCATCTACATCCTCTTCCATTTCCATAATATTGTCATCAAGTACATCACCCTTGTATAGACCCTCTATATATTCTTTCCACCTTTCTGCTTTCCCTTTTTCACTTAGAACTGGGTTTCCATCAAAGTTCTTGATATTCATGTAAGTGTTTCTCTTTCCTCCAAAGGTCTCTTTAATTTTCCTGTAGGCAGTATCTATCTTACCCCTCATGAGATAAGCCTCTACATCCTTACATTTGTCCTCTAGCCTTGACTGCTTAGCCATTTTGCACATTTTGAGATGTTTGTATTCCTTTTACCTGCTTCACTTACTGCGTTTTTATATTTTCTCCTTTCATCAATTAAATACAGTATCTCTTTCATTACCCAAGAATTTCTACTAGCCCTCATCTTTTGACCTACTTGATCCTTTGCTGCCTTCACAATTTCATCCCCCAAAGCTACCCATTCTTCTTCTACTGTATTTCTTTCGCCCATTCCTGTCAATTGTTCCCTTATGCTCTCCCTGAAACTCTGTACAACCTCCAGTTCTTTCAGTTTATCCAGGTCCCATCTCCTTAAGTTCCCGGGTCCTTCCATGTATACAACCTTCATTCATGATTCTTGAACCAAGTGTTAGCTTCGATTGAGTTATGCTCTGCTCAAAATTCTACCAGGGGGCTTCTTCATTCATTTCTTAACCCCAATCCATATTCACCTACTATGTTTCCTTCTCACCCTTTTCCTACTCTCAAATTCCAGTCACCCATGACTATTAAATTTTCGTCTCCCTTCACTACCTGAATAATTTCTTGTATCTCATCATACATTTCATCAATTTCTTCGTCATCTGCAGAGCTAGTTGGCATATAAACTTGTACTACTGTGGTAGGTGTGGGCTTCGTATCTACACTCCTGGAAATGGAAAAAAGAACACATTGACACCGGTGTGTCAGACCCACCATACTTGCTCCGGACACTGCGAGAGGGCTGTACAAGCAATGATCACACGCACGGCACAGCGGACACACCAGGAACCGCGGTGTTGGCCGTCAAATGGCGCTAGCTACGCAGCATTTGTGCACTGCCGCCGTCAGTGTCAGCCAGTTTGCCGTGGCATAAGGAGCTCCATCGCAGTCTTTAACACTGGTAGCATGCCGCGACAGCGTGGACGTGAACCGTATGTGCAGTTGACGGACTTTGAGCGAGGGCATATAGTGGGCATGCTGGAGGCCGGGTGGACGTACCGCCGAAATGCTCAACACGTGGGGCGTGAGGTCTCCACAGTACATAAATGTTGTTGCCAGTGGTCGGCGGAAGGTGCACGTGCCCATCGACCTGGGACCGGACCGCAGCGACGCACGGATGCACGCCGAGACCGTAGGATCCTACGCAGTGCCGTAGGGGACCACACCGTCACTTCCCAGCAAATTAGGGACACTGTTGCTCCTGGGGTATCGGCGAGGACCATTCGCAACCGTCTCCATGAAGCTGGACTACGGTCCCGCACACTGTTAGGCCATCTTCCGCTCACGCCTCAACATCGTGCAGCCCGCCTCCAGTGGTGTCGCGACAGGCGTGAATGGAGGGACGAATGGAGACGTGTCGTCTTCAGCGATGAGAGTCGCTTCTGCCTTGGTGCTAATGATGGTCGTATGCGTGTTTGGCGCCGTGCAGGTGAGCGCCACAATCAGGACTGCATACGACCGAGGCACACAGGGCCAACACTCGGCATCATGGTGTGGGGAGCGATCTCCTACACTGGCCGTACACCTCTGGTGTTGCTGTCAAAGAAAAGAAGGAGAAAGATGCCCTATGCTTCCAAAGGAATTAGTCATGCAAATCAAGTCTATTCTATGAAGAGATTCATCGGTGGAGTAGAAGGAGTTGGCCACTGATAAATCTTTTAGGCTCCTCTTAAATGGAATTTTACAAGTATTTAAAAAAATTTATTGCTGCTGGCAAGTTATTGAAAATGTGTGTTTCTGAATAATTCCTATGTTTCTGGACCAAAGCTTCTGACTAAATTATTATGAAGATGGTTCTTTTTCTAAAACAGATTCCTTGAATCATCTGTAGGTTTGTTAAAGAAATACATGACAAATTTCATCAAGGAATAAATAGATTGGGCACGTGCCCGTCGACCTGGGACCGGGCCGCAGAGATACATGGATGCACGCCAAGACCGTAGGATCCTATGCAGTGCCATAGGTGACCGCACCGCCACTTCCCAACAAATTAGGGACACTGTTGCTCCTGGGGTATCGGCGAGGACCATTCGCAACCGTCTCCATGAAGCTGGGCTACGGTCCCGCACACCATTAGGCCATCTTCCACTCACGCCCCAACATCGTGCAGCCCGCCTCCAGTGGTGTCGCGACAGGCGTGAATGGAAGGACGAATGGAGACGTGTCATCTTCAGCGATGAGAGTCGCTTCTGCCTCGGTGCCAATGATGGTCGTATGCGTGTTTGGCGCCGTGCAGGTGAGCGCCACAATCAGGACTGCATACGACCGAGGCACACAGGGCCAACACCTGGCATCATGGTGTGGGGAGCGATCTCCTACGCTGGCCGTACACCTCTGGTGATCGTCAAGGGGACACTGAATAGTGCACGGTACATCCAAACCGTCATCGAACCCATCGTTCTACCATTCCTAGACCGGCAAGGGAACTTGCTGTTCCAACAGGACAATGCACGTCCGCATGTATCCTGTGCCACCCAATGTGCTCTAGAAGGTGTAAGTCAACTACCCTGGCCAGCAAGATCTCCGGATCTGTCTCCCATTGAGCATGTTTGGGACTGGATGAAGCGTCGTCTCACGTGGTCTACACGTCCAGCACGAACGCTGGTCCAAATGAGGCGCCAGGTGGAAATGGCATGGCAAGCCGTTCCACAGGACTACATCCAGCATCTCTACGATCATCTCCATGGGAGAATAGCAGCCTGTATTGCTGCGAAAGGTGGATATACACTGTACTAGTGCCGACATTGTGCATGCTCTGTTGCCTGTGTCTATGTTCCTGTGGTTCTGTCAGTGTGATCATGTGATGTATCTGACCCCAGGAATGTTTCAATAAAGTTTCCCCTTCCTGGGACAATGAATTCACGGTGTTCTTATTTCAATTTCCAGGAGTGTATATAAAATGAAGAGACTGATACCAACCTCATATTGAAATTTATAATACTGTTTTGATTCAGTTATTTAATTGGATAGATAAAAAATCTACTCACCAAGCAGAACACATACATAAAAGACTGTTGTAACTGGCATGCTTTTGGAGCAAGTGGCTCATTCTGCAGGCAGAACAGATGAAGGGGAAGGAAGAAGGATGAAGGAAAAGGGCTGGAGAGGTCTAGGAGAAGGGGTTGATTTCAGTTAAGTCACCCAGTACTGTGGGTCAGGGGAGATTTACCATATGAGATTGAAACGAAAGATAGTTGGCATTTTGTCTTTTCTTCTCAACACGTACGGTAAGTCCCCCCTGACTCCCAGTTCTGGGTGACTTTTCTAAAATCTAGCCCTTTTTCTATACCTCTCCAGTCCTTTTCCTTCACCTTTGTTCCTTCCCCTTCAACCCTTCTGCGTGAAGAAGGAGCCACGGCTCTAAAACCTTGTCAGCTACAACAGTCTTTTATGTGTGTGTCCTGCCACTGCTTGGTGAATAGATTTTATATCCATCCAACTAAATCATTTTGCCATTAATTGATTGTTTTTGTTGTTATGTTCTGATTTTGCTGATGATACACATTTTACATATGGATTACAAATATACCTCTACTTGTGAGTGATCTTTAGAATAATGATTTTTCAAAAATGTAATAAATAATAAAGTTATCATCTTATTATTTCACTTTGAAATAGAGGAAAATAAGTGAGGATGAAGTCTTGAAGATTAATGTAAATTTAAACACTACAGTTTTTGGTTATCTACTGCAATCATAAGAAATGTCATGTAAACTTAACAAAATCCAAAGTGTTTGGGAACAAAATTTATTGTTGATTGCTTAAACCTTTGTTCCCTGGTTTCGAAAATGCAGTTGTCTTTGAAAAAAGCATTTTATACTAAAGACAAATTATAGAACCTCAATACCTAAACAAAGAAGCTTTATATTCTAGAACATTCAGAAACAAAATTGAAAATAATTCAAAAAATATGTACCACATTTTATTGTCAAATGCACCCACTCTATGGCCATGGTGCAGTAACATTAGTAATTTATTTTCGGTATGAAAAACAGTCGAGGTTCCAAAGACAGTACAAATTAAGGTCCATAAACAGGATATTTCAATCCACCCTATAGTGAATGGAATAGAGAGTCCAGGTGAACCCAGTGCAAAGTTGTTACTGAAAATAACATGCAAGGCTTATGTATAGAGAACAAACTTTTCCATCTTGAATAGGGAAGAATTAATTCAAAAACTGCAGGGAAAGGTCTTAACATCAATCTGTTGTCTAGCTTTCCTTGATATAAAGTATTTCTATACTAACATCCTGTTGACAAGATGATCGGTACTATCCAAGAAAATCTGCATTCTAATACACAGATTAATACTGATGACATCAGAGAATTAACTTCGGCTCTTAAATTAGTAACTTCCTAAAAATTGCATGTACAAGGAAGCTGATGTGCTGCCTAAGGGCAATAGTCTCAATTGCTGTCTGGCTGACATTTTTGTGAACAATTTAGAATGTAAATGCATTATTTTATTGTCATTATGTCAACAACATATTCATTATGTTTGATGCCCCTTTGGATGGTATATCTTCAGTGAAAGATGAATTTCACATTTTGCATTCTTAGAAATCTTTCACTTATGAAGAAATGAGTCATGACAAAGTGCTTAATTATTTAGATGTAAAACTTCAGCTCACCAATAACAAAATTAGTTTTGACATCTTTCACAAGCCAAGTGTCATCAGCCCATCCCTATCAACATAAAATGAGTTTCTTCATAGCATGATAGACTACCTATATGAACTTACTTTAACCCAGGCCAATGTTGAACATGAACTAACCAATTTACCTTTTGTTGCTAGTATAATGGATATAACTGGTACAGTTTCAGTATTTTATACAAACAAAAAGTAGACAAAAATAGTAGTTTAACACAAGCTAATTTTGTAATTCCAAAAGCAAATTTTGTTGACCTACCATTCTTGGACAGCATTTCCTGTCAGCTCACTAGGCTGTTTAAGAGCTATAAAGTAGCTTACACCACTCATGACCAGATCCAGTATCACTTTATACAAAATAGGCAGACATGTAAAGAAGAATTTTTCAGTCTGGTGTTTATAAATTAATATCCAGTCAATGCCTTAACATCAGACAGATTGGCCATATGTTTAGAATGAGATTTCAGGAGCATAACCTCACTAAAAAAGGTGCAATTAAAAATAATTCCACATTTGACAAGCATTTAAAAGTTAGCAAACATGTAAAACCTGTATTAGAGTCATTCCAAATATTGCATTGTGCACACAAGATTGAAAAATTAACTGTGCAGTGGGACGATCATGAAACACTCACAAGAAATAAGTCTTAATGGCCAACTGATTACCTAGTATCAGATGTTTCATGATTCAGTGATGACAGTTTTTCAGAAAATGTAGCTGACTGCTCTCATAGCTCTCCTTATCAAGACATTAACTTATTACTATGTCTTGAATTCTACATTTGACTTAAGAAAACATTTTTATATAACTTGGGTCTGTTTTGTATAGGAGCTGTAGTGAATATGTATTTCTGTCTTGTCTTTACTCTTGATGTGAACAGAAGGCACCATGTGTTAGATATTTTATTCCTTCTTCAGTTGTTTTTACATCTATTTTACTTCTATTGCATATTTTAAATCTATTTTGCATTTGCACTGGCCTTACTTATCACTATGTGTTTTACTTTATTCCTATTTAGTGTACATGCACAGTTGCTGCTAATCTATCTTTCATCTGCTGCATTGGTAGCTTCCTGTACCTGTGTGTGCATATGCAGTCATGTTTTCATGGCCACTACAATTTGTATTTCAATATTTATGATTCAGTACTAGAAGTGTGGCTCTGTCTTATAATAGCTGCCTGCCTTCCACAATGGTAAGAATTGTCTCTTCACAATTTCATTACAAATTTGGCTTTTCATTGCTGGTCTATGGTGATATTTTTTAAATTATTTTACTTTAGCATTCTAGGTGCATGCCAAAATTTTTGCTATTTATAACTAAAGTGTTAGCCACATTTCCTAAACATAAGTCGTCTTTGACTCAGGTTTATTAATACTATGTAAAACAATTTACCAAGGTAAGACCATACCTCTAATCTGCTTTTATGTATTTTTCCCATGTAGAAATTTTGAAACTGTCTCAAAAAAGCAAAACATATGAATAAAGCATCTGCTGTCAGTGTGATCTAGAATCCTTTTCTTACTGAAATCACTTTTTGTTGCATTTAAATTGTAGATTCAAAAATTTTCAGTACGCGTTGTACTTCACTTTCATTTTCAATTTGTCAGGTATTTGAGAAGGTTGTCCTTCTGGAATATTCTCATGCCAGAACAGAGTCTATAAGGGCCAAATGGATATCAGTTAGGTATCTTCTGTGTCAAAGATTTTACATACGTACACTGTATGTCTTTTGTTAGATGACTCATAAGAAGTATTTTTTCCTGTGTTTCCTCAATAAATTAAGAACATGATAGCATCTTGAAATGAACCTTGAATCTCAAACATTAAAGATAAGTATTAGAATATTGTTATAATTCTTTCTTTCCAGTAAATCTTATTATGTGGCTTAATAGCTGTAAATAATGAAAAATAAAACAAATAGGTAATCCTAACACATGGGTATTGAGGCACTGTTAATCTACACCAAAACAATTAGAGGTTCAAAACAGATGAATGTTACAATAAATGTTGCTTATCTGGAAAGTGAGATTCTATGCATGGGAATTACCAAAGGATTTTTTAATTTTTTTATTTCATTTTTATTTTTATTTTTTGTCGTTACTGACATCTGTAAATTCTTACTTGCAATATATTGCTGAAAGTTTGTTGTGCACTGTTTACACGTACATCTGCTTGAGGCTCATCTATTTCTAATTAAAGCAACAGATGAAACTTCATTTTCATATACAGTACAAAACATCAGACAAAGTTATATGCCTGTTTCTGCTATTGCCTGTTGTAACTCTACATCTCTCTATACTCTTTTCCTTCCTTAACATATCCATATCTTTGCTAGCCTTATCTAATTCAGCCCAAGGCTGTAATTTTTCCCTCCTGTTCCACTATTTTACCATCTCTATTGTATATCCTACAAAACCACTGAAGAACCTCATTTCCTTCCTCAATTCCCATGGCACTGAAGACCCCCAATAGAAAAAAAACTACAGCTTCCATGACACTGTACAGCAGAACGTACAACTGTGAAGGAAATCAGACACTTTTCATTCACATTAAACTAATAATGCAGTAAGAAGAAGTCAGTAAAATTAGCAATAAATAAAAATACACATTTTCAAAAATGTGACCTATACTCTACTGTATGTAAACAGTATGAGCCTGCTTCACCATGTTGCCAGTGAATTGCTGTAAACGTTTGTGGTTGTGGGTGGCATCTGGCATCTGGCATCTGGCATCAGCTAGTCCACAAACAAAAACCATATCTTGTTGTTCATCAAACGAATACTGTGGCACTATGCTTAGAGTATGACTGAATCAGAGGTGACGTGTGTGTGGTCCGAAGTGAGGCTTACATGTGAATGCCTCTGATGTAAGATGGAGACAAACAGCAAGACCTATTCAACATGTGTGCATATCATGTTGGGGCAGTGACGGTGCAACATAAATTTGTATGTGTGAACTGACAAACATAACGCTGTTCGTCAACCAACGAATGGCGATAGAGCAATCCCATGGCCATTCAAAACACGAGGCGCCAAATTTCTGTGGTTTAAATATTCTGCATTGTCAACATACACAACATTAGTGATTTTGGTTCCCTCAGCTATCTGGGGTTGAAATTTTGTGACACAATTTCGCTCTACCCTGCATAAGTTGATTAAATGCTCCCAATCCCTGGTCCCCAAGTCACATCAAAATGTCATTTAAAAGTGAGAGAAGACTACTTAATATTGTGCAATACTGATAATGACAGTATTAAACCAAATTGCACTCTTAAAGTCTAGACAAAGCTGGTACTGCATCTGCTGTATTTCAGTAATGTATATGTAAAAACAATCTCTTCCTGTAGGAAGATAAAAGTTGATCAAACTGAAGACATTTCTAATAACATTTTTCTGTCTATTAGAGATCATTTATGTTTCAGTATTTCCTTAGTGGACAATGGAGTTATAGAAGGAAAGCTGTTCCACAGCAAGAGTAAAAACCTTCAACCACATGCAACACATCCAGAAGACGTTTGAAATGTTATTGACTCTCATAATAATAACTATTCACATAGTCCCAAAAAAAATAGTAATGTAGTATAGAATTTTTGTTTATATGGGCATACACTAAGTTACTTAAGTAATTAATTTTCCAATGGTATATTTAAATATGCTATTGTCAAGCTACTCCGCAAGACAGGAGATAAAACAACAGGAAAGAATTATAGCTCATCTCATGACCTCTAGCATTTTCAAAATTTTTTGAGTGGATAGTAAACTAAATAATTAAAAGATTGGTACAGGAAAACATTCTCAGTAGAAAACAGTTTTAATTTCAAACAGACCTGCTTGGATCAAGGAACAGTCGGAATTGTAGTTGTAAATTGTTGTAGTTGTGCTGGGAAAGTCCCTGAGCTTCAAGCGCTAGTAGAAACAAAAGCTGAAATCGTTATAGGTACAGAAAGCAGGCTAAAGCCTGAAATAAGTTCTGCAGAAATTTTTACTAAGTCTCAGAAGGTGTTCAGGAAAGATAGATTAGGCAGAATTAGTGGTGGAGTGTTTGTGTCTGTCAGTAGTGGTTTATCTTGTAGTGAAGTTGAAGTAGATACTATGTGCGAATTGGTATGGGTGGAGGTTATACTTAACAGCCGAACTATGTTAATCAATCGGCTCCTTCTACCGACCCCCAGACTCCAATGATATAGTTGCTGAACAGTTCAGAGAAAATTTGAGTCTCGTAACAAATAAATACCCCACTCATACGTTTTATTTCAAGCAGTTAGCCCACAAACCCACAGAAATTGTAAATGGTTGCGAAAACACACTTGACCTTTTAGCCACAAACAATCCAGAGGCAATAGAGAGCATCATGACTGATACAGGGATTAGTGATCACAAGGTCGTTGCAGCTAGTCTCAATACCGTTTCTTCCAAATCCACTCGAAACAAATGCAAAATAATTTTATTTAAAAAAGCGGTTTAAGTGTCACTAGAAGCCCTCCTAAGAGACAATCTCCATTCCTTCCGAACTGACTATGCAAATGTAGACGAGATGTGGCTCAAATTCAAAGATATAGTAGCAACAGCAATTGAGAGATTCATACCTCATAAATTGGTAAGAGATGGAACTGATCCCCCATGGTACACAAAACACGTCTGAACGCTGTTGCAGAGGCAACAGAAAAAGCATGTGAAGTTCAGAAGAACGTGAAATCCCGAAGATTGGCTAAAATTTACAGATGGGTGAAATTTGGCACGGACTTCAATGCATAATGCCTTTAATAGGTTCCACAATGAAACATTGTCTCGAAATTTGGTGAAAAATCCGAAGAAATTCTGGTTGTATGTAAAGTACACAAGCGGCAAGACGCAGTCAACACCTTCACTGCGCAGTGCCGATGGTACTATTACCGACGACTGTGCCGCTACAGTGGAGTTAGTGAACGCACTTTCCCGAAATTACTTCACCAGGAAAGATGAATGGAATATTCCAGAATTTGAAACACAAACAGCTGCTAGCATGAGTTTCTTAGAAGTAGATACCTTAAGGATTGCGAAGCAACTCAAATCGCTTGATACGGGCAAGTCTTCAGGTCCAGATTGTATACCGATTAGGTTCCTTTCAGATTACACTGATACAATACCTCCCTACTTAGCAATCATATACAACCGCTTGCTCACCGAAAGATCTGTACCTACAGATTGGAAAATTGTGCAGGTCGCACCAGTGTTTAAGAAGGGTAGTAAGAGTAATCCATCGAACTACAGACCTATTTCATTGATGTCAGTTTGCAGTAGGGTTTTGGAGCATATACTGCATTCAAACATTATGAATCACCTCGAAGGGAATGATCTATTGATACATAATCAGCATGGTTTCAGAAAACATCATTCTTTTGCAACATAGCTAGCTCTTTATTCGCACGAAGTAATGGCCACTATCGACAGGGGATCTCAAGTTGATTCCATATTTCTATATTTCCAGAAAGCTTTTGATACCGTTACTCACAAGTGACTTCTAATCAAGCTGCGAGAATATGGGGTATTGTCTCAGTTGTGTGACTGGATTCATGATTTCCTGTCAGGAAGGTCGCAGTTCGTAGTAATAGACGGCAAATCATTGAGTAAAACTGAAGTGATATCAGGTGTTCCCCAGGGAAGCGTCCTGGGACCTCTGCTGTTCCTGATCCATATAAAAGACCTGGGGTGACAATCTGAGCTGTTCTCTTAGGTTGTTCGCAGATGATGCTGCAATGTACCATCTAGTAAGGTCATCTGAAGACCAGTATCAGTTGCAAAGCGATTTAAAAAAGATTGCTGTATGGTTTGGCAGGTGGCAGTTGACGCTAAATAATGAAAAGTGTGAGGTGATTCACATGAGTACCAAAAGAAATCTGTTGGAATTCGATTACTCAATAAATAGTACAATTCTCAAGGCTGTCAATTCAACTAAGTACCTGGGTGTTAAAATTACAAACAACTTCAGTTGGAAAGACCACATAGATAATATTGTGGGGAAGGCAAGCCAAAGGTTGCATTTCATTGGCAGGACACTTAGAAGATGCAACAAGTCCACTAAAGAGACAGCTTACACTACACTCGTTCATCCTCTGTTAGAATATTGCTGTACTGTGTGGGATCCTTACCAGGTGGGATTGACGGAGGACATCGAAAGGGTGCAAAAAAGGGCAGCTCATTTTGTATTATCACATAATAGGGGAGAGAGTGTGGCAGATATGATACGCATGTTGGGATGGAAGTCATTAAAGCAAAGACGTTTTTCGTCACGGCGAGATCTTTTTACGACATTTCAGTCACCAACTTTCTCTTCCGAATGTGAAAATATTTTGTTGAGGCCAACCTACATAGGTAGGAATGATCATCAAAATAAAATAAAGAGAAATCAGAGCTTGAACAGAAAGCTTTAGGTGTTTGTTTTTCCCGCGCACTGTACGGGAGTGGAATGGTAGAGAGATAGTATGATTGTGGTTTGATGAACCCTCTGCCAAGCACTTAAATGTGAATTGCAGAGTAATCATGTAGATGAAGAGCTGTAAATTGAACAGGGGATACTTACCATAACATATAAACTAGAGTCAGTATTTCAGAATTTATTACAATGGGAATATTTCATGGCTTACTAAGCTTTTGGAAACATGAAATCAACACTTATTCACATTTTTTAATTGTTATGGAATATGAGGCAAATTTAATAATTTGTAATTATTATATTGAAACAAAAATATTACATGAGAAAGTGTCATGATAACAAAATAGTTAGTTGAATAACATTTTTAATAATAGGAATTTATATATTTTGCACCAAACAAAAAATGATAATGGACTGGGTAGTCAAATAAAAGAAATGGAGAGTAAACTGGGCAGTCACATATCACCACCAAAACGTGAACTGGATCATCAGGTAGTGGAAACAAATACAAAATTGATGAAACAAAAAGTGATCTGGGATATCAAATACCAAAACTGATGAGTTAGTAAGGGAACTGAGTAGTCAGGTAATAGAGACAAGTGACAAAATTTCACAAGTAACCAGCAAACTAAAAAATTAACTTCAAAACAATAACATACAGTATGTATAAATCAGAGCAGAAATCAGTAATTTAATACCTACTGTCAATTCAGGGCAGAAACAGTCAAATGCTTGAGTGAAATGTGGCTTGGGAGTTGAACAAAATGAAGTTGCTAAATTTGAAAATATTGATGTACCTGATGTAATTAAGATTGTTGATGATGTAAGTAATTCATGTAATGATCATGTAAAAGTCAATGTTTTGAGTAGAATAGATGACACTGATGAGGAGATAAAATGTTTTCTGTTTTTGAAAGCTGACTATTTGTTTGAGGAAAGTTAAAATGTTATATCTGGGATGTCAAAAGTAGACAAATTTTCAACATAAAGGCAGAAAGCTATTCAAAATCTATTGTACAGAAAGAATCTGTTTGGCAAAGAGTATTTAAATTTTGTAAATAAATGCAGCTTGATTAGCACTTGAAGTATCAGAATGAATTTTGTAGTCAGTTTAAAAATAATTGAAAACAATTTGGTGTTAAAATCATAACTGATTTTGATTTGAGTGAAGTATTTAATTCTGATAAGAAATTTTGACCTGTAATAGAAAAGAGTAACTAAAGCATGTGAAAGTAAAATTATGGGGTCTATTCAAAACTTATGGAATGTTTGTAATGCCATGCCAGTGGTGTGTTGAACCAAAATGTGGTTGGTATCCCTGCACATGTCAGTGTTTAATGTGTAACTTCTGAAAGTTTCATTGTTGTATATTTGTTACTTATTGTTCTGTGTTGTATTGAGTACAACTTTGTGTCACACAGTTTGCAAATTTCGAGATGGCAGAGTTAGAGGAGCAATGCGTCTCCATTAAATTTTGCATGAGTCTCAAGAAAACATTTTCAGAGCCGCATCATATGATGCGCTTAAGGCATACTCAGTATTACAAATAGTTCACATTGTTTCAAAATGGCCAGACGGAAGTTAAAGATGACCCTTGCTCAGAACAGCCTTCTGTGTTTACCAATGATGCTTATGTCAAGAACATCAAGGAAATTGTCCATGCCAATTGTAGACTGACTGTCCAAGAGATTGCAGAAGAATGTAACATCTCAGTTGTATTGTATCATGAAATCCTGACGCAGTGTCTTGGAATGCATTGTGTTGCTGCCAAGTTCATCCAACAGCTCATGAGTCAAGATCAGAAAGACCTTCACCTCACAGTCTGTGAAGAGCTTTGGGTTCACACAAATAAGAATGATATATTCCTTAAGAGAGTCATAACTGGTGATGAGATGCAGGCCTACAGTTACGATGGTGAGACCAAGGTTCAATCTTCACAACACACTGGAAAAGATTTTCCAAGACCAAAGTAGCTCGTCAGGTCAGATCAAATGTCAAAGCCATGCTGATAGTTTTCTTTGACTCTGAAGGATTAGTTCATCATGTATTTGTGGCACAGGGATGAACTGTTAATCAGTGGTACTATTGGGACATGTTGTGATGCCTGCAAGAAAATGTGAGATGTAAACAGCCTGGAATGTGGCAAGACAATTCTTGGCTCTTGCATCGCGATAATGCACCCACACTTTCATCCCCGTTGGTATGTGATTATTGCACAAAAAATGAAATCACCATGCATCTCTTCCCCCTGCTCTCCAGACCTGGTCTGTGTGTACTTTTTTTTATTTCCAATGTTGAAGACCCCATTGAAAGGACAATGATTTGCAATCATAGACAAGATAAAAGAAAATTCACAGATGACACTTCACACAATCCAGCAAGAAGTGTACCAAGACTGCTTCTGGAAGTGGAAACTGCATTGGAAATGGTATATCAACTGTGGAGGAGAGTATTTTGAGGGAGACTGTACACAAAAATAAAAAGTAAGCATAGAAAAATTTTATGGGCAAAGTTCCAGAATTTTTTGAACAGACCTTGTATGTTTGTTTCTGTTCAAAAGTTGCAGAGTTCTGATCTGATGGTCAGTTTAAGAAAAAGACTAGCTGTAAAATTTACAAGCAGGGTTGTATAAGGTTATGAGGCTGTGATGGGAAAAGTATCACAAGATATGTTAATTATGAGTTAAAAAAACCACCATATAGACTATTATGTAGTAGACAAGCCAGAAATTTACACACATTTGTGTCCAAGGAAGAATTAAAAGACTTTTTATTTGCTTTGTATACTGAATTAACTTTTAGTTTTTACCTTGTTATCATTATGTTGAGATTTATGCTATGCTGTGGATACCTAACAATTCATGGTGCTGTAATTGATCTTCTACCATAATTATTTAATGCTTTTTTTCTTTCTTGTGCTGTTTCTAGGGACTTAATGATCTGAGAACTGTGCTATTTTCACACTTATCTATAGTTTAATCTGAACTACTTTGTGTTTGCTTTGTGGCTAGATGACATACAATTTTGTTGAAATGGCACCAAGGAACATAATGTGAGTCTGATGTCTTTGTCTTTGAGTATGTGATGGTTGTTGCATCTAGTCACCTGCATGGAATTTCCGCACTGCTCACTCGTCACAAGCGTACCATTTTGTGAGAACTTAGGCAACATGCATTGTTGTGTTCCCATCAAACAGTGAACAGTATTGCTAGAGAAAGTTTATTGGGATCTTTCTCCCAAACAAATATTGTTTGTCGAAGGTAGGAGGCGAGGTACTGGCAGAAGTAAAGCTGTGAGGACAGGGTGTAAGTCATGCTTGGGTAGCTCAGTCGGTAGAGCACTTGCTCGTGAAAGGCAAAGGTCCTGAATTCGAGTCTCGGTCCGGCACACAGTTTTAATCTGCCAGGAAGTTTTAAATATTGTTTGTACTGGGTTACAAATAGCAACAAATGATATGTAGCATTTTATTTATGTGGTAAAGAGTGACAGCGATTAAATTTCTCCTCCCACTCAAGTGAAAACCATATGGAGCATGTGCAACAAAGTAATGTGACACAGACCTCAGACCTTACTGGCTTCATTATGGAAGAGGATCAATGTACACCATTATAAATTCTTGGCCTCAATTAGATTTTCGTGTCAAAGTGCATCATCATGACCACACCCCATATGCTTACTTTCATGTTTCCATGCTGCAAATTGAGCAGATCAACCCATTCCTCACCCGTTAAGGAAGCCAACCACACTTGAAGTATTACTGTTAATGTACCATCAAACAATAAAATCTCCAGGTAGGAATATCAATATTTGGCACTCTGACCTAAAATGCTGGAGTTGGCAGTCCTGTGCATGTGAGGCATGCTTGCTTGTGAGTGTGAATGATTAAAAGCTTTATGTAAGTGTCTTTTAACTGTGCCTGTCTGCATCCTATGTGTCTTCTTTACAGTAAGTAATTTATCTATTGCACCATGCGCAGTCAGTGGGGTTCCATATGGTGAGTTCCCCATATCACATTATTTGGTGCCGTACGGACATGATTTCAGTGATGAGCATACATTATGGCATGCATAACCTAAATGCCTTTATTTCAGCCTGAACACATGCAGATTTAGTTCTCCATTGCTGGAACTGTTCTGTCTACCCACAGTGTTATTGACAACATTGTGGAATATTGTGCTTTGTTGTATAATTTTGGAGACTCTGTATCTGTCATTATTGATATGGTTCTGTCACCCCCAACCACTTGCAAGTTTGAAACAGCACAGGCAGCTTTACTGTGGCAGTTATGCAAGTCACTGCAGAAACAAATTCATGAGACGATTTAGACAGAAAAGTTAAGTAGCAGGAACCTTCCCAGTACTGATGGCTTCTAAGGGAATTAGTGGACACTGATATTTTTACCTGGGGGTGCATTGTGGGTGATGCAAACAAGCAAGTTATCTCCTTGAATCCAAATTTCCTTGATTACTAATGAGGATGACAAGTTACAGATCACTGACTGGATTTCTGCCTTGCAAGATCAACACCCTACTACCATGGTGCCACCTACAATAGAGGCAACCATATTGCACTGTGATACAGTGACTGGTAGTCAAAACAAACCAAACCCGTACATAGAAACGTAACTTGTTTACCAGACGTCAATGCCAGCTGATTCTCGAGACTCCTTACAAACAGCTGTGTGCAGTGATCTATTCCCTGACTGATATCACTCAGAATTCCAGCAACAACTGACAGAGTGGATGCTGACATTGGTTTCATTTGCATTTCAGAGTAGCCACTCACAAGTGAACCACACCGTGCTCACCTCAAACACTGATAGTGACCTCCAGTAGCCATCACAGTTTATGCTAATAAGAGTGTACACCTAAACATTATGCATGTAAGCCAAATCAGTTTTCTTCAAGGTTCCATACATAGCAGACATTAATATGTTGTTGACAGAAGTTCAGACCAGTTTCTTCTTGTTGACCCAGGCAGTCCTGTACAATGCTCCAGTCAGCAAATGGTACACCTATTAAGCTGTGTAATGCTACCACCTATACCATTGACTCTGATTTGGGCACACTATTTAGATGGACATTCATGTTGGCAGTTGTAAACAAATCATTGTTGGACACTGATTTTCAGCATCATTTCCACGTGTGCCCAGTTTAATGGAGGAAACACTTCACAACAGAGAGACCAGAGGTTCCATTGCTGGCATTATTGGCAAGTCAACAGTTCCTAGTCCTCCAATGTCGACAGATTCCTCCATCACACTGACAAAAGAACTTCAAGACTTACACTATCCACTAACTTAACGGCTGGTTACAGTGTAGCATATGCACACAGACATGAAAATGGAACATTCAGAACTAGAGGACAAAAATTTAGAGTAATACAAAACTTTTCAGACAAACACAATGAGGTGAGGTCAAGCATCATCTGCATTGTTAAGTATTAATGTAATTTCTGACGCCAAGCATCCTCTGCCTTACAATCCCTATCTTCATACTATCTTACAAGCTGTTGAGAAGATTATGACAAACAACTTTTGTGGTTCTTCCAAGGAAGATTATCTAAGTGCCTGAATGAGAAACCAAGTCAAACCTTGTTGAAGTTGGATGTTGTGAACACTGGAAATAACAAGAATGTGAAATGGTTATGTAAAGAGGTGGTATATAACATTTATAACTGTATCATCCAGTTGGATTTGTCAGTGACAACATCTGTTCTCCCCAACCATGATTTCAAGGAGCAACCACAGAGCATTTACTGGTCAGTGACTGTGATGTCAGTGAATCACCTCACCCTCCCAGTGTTACTAGTGTTTTATCTAGGGTACCACATTTCCTACACACCGTGTCATTAAGCACATTAGCCATTTATGCACAAAAATGTTTACAAAAATTATGGGAAAATGTTTATTTTATAGTAAATCAAAATATATTAAGAAAATTATTGCTAGTTTTGACAAATGCCATGACTAACCAAACTGTCAAGGTTTCATGCATAATATTTTAGTTGAAAAACCTTTAAGTCTCATGGCTGTCAATCTTGACGGACTCCTCCCCACATCAAAGAGATGAAACAATTATGTTATGGTGATGGTAGACAGTTTCTCAAAATTTATTAAACTCTACCCTATTAGGAAAGCCACTAGCCATGCAATTGCATTAATAGTTGAAAGCAAGTATATCCCCACAGTAGGTAAACCTGAAGCCATCTTATCAGATAATGGGTCACAATTCATTGAAAATAACTGGAGATATATGATTCAAAGAACAAAAATTAAACAAATTTTAATATCTGTCTATAATCCATCCAGTAACCCAGCAGAAAGAAGCATGTGAGAGATTGGGAGATTGTGTAGAACATACTGTACCCATAAACTTACATCCCAGATTGAACACATTGCAGATTTCGAAGATGTTAAAATAGTTTACAACACTCAACTACAGGTTTTTCCCCTGTCTAAGTTATGTTTAACAGGAAGCCAACAAATTTCATAAATAAATCCACAGAGTTCCAAACTTGCACACCCATTTTGACCCAGGAAAGAGAAGAAATTATTAGAAACATAATGAAGAATCTAGGTGATGCTAGGCAAAAGAGACATGACAAAAAAGTAAAAATCACTGACATAAATCTTGGTGACTTTGTACTTGTTCAGACTCACAAACAGTCAAAATTACTCACTTCTGAACTTAAGAAATTCTTCCATATTTTCATTGGACCCTTTGAAGTAGTTGAAATCAGCCACCTCAATGTATACAGACTGGTATACCCTAAGTCCAGAAAACTCCTAGGTTCGAGAAGTATTACTTACTGCCTTGACACCTTATGTCCAAAAAAACTTAGTTTTCAAAATTTGTAAGTAAGGGGTCCCGAAATCTGTCTGGAACACTTCAGTGGCGATGTCACTTACTCTTCTTCTATCCTGTCATTAATTTGTAAAAAAGTTAGGTAGTAGCTTCAATGGTCCTACATTCTGAGTAATGTATGGTTGACATTTTGAGAGAGTAACACATATATTTTGAGTAGAAACATTGGTGAACAGTCATTTATGACAGTAAACAGAAACATAAAACCTATACAACACTGATTATGTAAAATTCAGAAAGTTAACATCTATTTGATTATTTTCTGAGTATAGAAGTAATGCAAGAGGATGTTTTTCTGTTTGTAGTGGAAAAGAAAAAGTTTTTTGATTATACCAAAAAGGTAAGGCAAAGGAATTTTACAAAATGTACAAGCATATCAAATTATGTTGAACACCGTGAGTAACCAGTAAACATGAAAATGTAAAAGGTTGTAGGACTGCAGGAATAATGAGATTAGTACACAGTGTACACACAATTTTTGGTAAATATTGAGGAAGTATTTGGTATATATTGCTATTAGTAGAAGAGTACACCTGAGATACTTAGTGACATGCACTAGTTTTCAAAGAGTTTGTATAATGCAAAAGTGAAAGTACAGTTGCCTAGTGAAGTGTATTTGAAAGAATTGAAGTGATTGTGGGGAGTGTTACCTTTCTGACCCTTAGGTTGAAAAAATATGTTTATATACAGTAATGAGCTGTACAAGCAATGCAATGATTACATACAGTAAAGTAATAAAAGATGTAAATAATGTAATGTCTGTTTCTATCATTAGGGGAAAAGCTAAACCAGTTGTGAGGTCTGCTGCTATGTGGTGCTATTTTGTGAGGTTGATTTATTGTGTAGTATGAAGCAGGTGATTTTTCGTAGGTTATTATTATTATGGAGTATTAAGTGGAGTAATGAGGTGATATTATGAGGATATGAGGTGAAGTTATTATGTTGATGCAATCAAGAGGTATTAAATGAAGTATTGAAGTGTTGTTGTTGTTGTTGTTGTTGTTGTTGTGGTCTTCAGTCCTGAGACTGGTTTTATGCAGCTCTCCATGCTACTCTATCCTGTGCAAGCTTCTTCATCTCCCAGTACCTACTGCAACCTACACCCTTCTGAATCTGCTTAGTGTATTCATCTCTTGGTCTCCCTCTACAATTTTTACCCTCCACACTGCCCTTCAATACTAAACTGGCAATCTCTTGATGCCTCAGAACAAGTCCTACCGACCGATCCCTTCTTCTAGTCAAGTTGTGCCACAACCTTCTCTTCTCCCCAATCCTATTCAATACTTCCTCATTAGTTATGTGGTCTACACATTTATTCTTCAGCATTTTTCTGTAGCACCACATTTTGAAAGCTTCTATTCTCTTCTTGTCCAAACTATTTATCATACATGTTTCACTTCCATACATGGCTACACTCCACATAAATACTTTCAGAAATGACCTCATGACACATAGACCTATACTCGATGTTAACAAATTTCACTTCTTCAGAAATGCTTTCCTTGCCATTGTCAGTCTACATTTTATATCCTGTCTCCTTCAAACAACATCAGTTATTTTGCTCACCAAGCAAAACTCCTTTACTACTTTATGTGTTTCATTTCCTAATCTAATTCCCTCAGCATCACATGACTTAATTTGAGTGCATTCCATTATCCTTGTTTTGCTTTTGTTGATGTTCATCTTATATCCTCCTTTCAAGACACTATCCATTCTGTTCAACTGCTCTTCCAAGTCCCTTGCTGTCTCAGACAGAATTACAATGTCATCAGCGAACCTTAAAGTTTTTATTTCTTCTCCATGAATTTTAATACCTACTCTGAATTTTTCTTTTGTTTCCTTTACCGCTTGCTCAATATAGAGATTGGACAACATTGGGGAGAGGCTACAACACTGTCTCACTCCCTTCCCAACCACTGCTTCCCTTTGATGTCCCTTGACTCTTGTAACTGCCATCTGGTTTCTGTACAAATTGTAAATAGCTATTCGCTCCCTGTATTTTACCCCTGCCACCTTCAGAATTTGAAACAGAGTATTCCAGTCAACATTGTCAAACGCTTTCTCTAAGTCTACAAATGCTGGAAATGTAGGTTTGCCTTTCCTTAATCTTTCTTCTAAGATAAGTCTTAGGGTCAGTATTGCCTCATATGTTCCAATATTTCTATGGAATCCAAACTGATATTCCCCGAGGTCAGCTTCCACCAGTTTTTCCATTTGTCTGTAAAGAATTCATGTTAGGATTTTGCAGCCATGACTTATTAAACTCATAGTTCGGTAATTTTCACATCTGTCAACACCTTCTTTCTTTGGGATTGGAATTATTATATTCTTCTTGAAGTCTGAGGGTATTTTTCCTGTCTCATACATCTTGATCACCAGATGGTAGAGTTTTGTCAGGACTGGCTCTCCCAAGGCCGTCAGTAGTTCTAATGGAATGTTGTCTACTCCTGGAGCTTTGTTGTGACTCAGGTCTTTCAGTGATCTGTCAAACTCTTCATGCAGTATCATCTCTCCCATTTCATCTTCATCTACTTCCTCTTCCATTTCAATAATATTGTCCTCAAGAACATCACCCTTGTATAGACCCTCTACATACTCCTTCCACCTTTCTGCTTTCCCTTCTTTGCTTAGAACTGGGTTTCCATCTGAGCTCTTGATATTCATACAAATGGCTCTCTTTTCTCCAAAGGTCTCTTAAATATTCCTGTAGGCAGTATCTATCTTACACCTAGTGAGATAAGCCTCTACATCCTTACACTTGTCCTCTAGCCATGCCTGCTTAGCCATTTTCCACTTCCTGTTGATCTCATTTTTGAAACTTTTGTATTCCTTTCTGCCTGCTTCATTTGCTGAATTTTTGTATTTTCTCCTTTCATCAATTAAATTCAATATTTCTTCTGTTACACAAGGACTTCTACTAGCCCTCGTCTTTTTACCTACTTGATCCTCTGCTGCCTTCACCACTTCATCCCTCAAACGTAACCATTCTTCTTCTACTGTATTTCTTTCCCCCATTCTTGTCAATTATTCCCTTATGCTCTCCCTGAAACTCTGTACAACCCCTGGTTCTTTCAGTTCATCCAGGTCCCACCTCCTTAAATTCCTACCTTTTTGCAGTTTCTTCAGTTTTAATCTACAGTTCATAACCAATAGATTGTGGTCAGAGTCCACATCTGCCCCTGGAACTGTCTTACAATTTAAAACCTATTTCCTAAATTCTGCCTTACCATTATATAATTTATCTGAAACCTGTCAGTATCTCCAGGCTTTTTCCATGTATACAAATCTTCTTTTATGATTCTTGAACCAAGTGTTAGCTATGATTAGGTTGTGCTCTGTGCAGAATTCTACCAGGCGGCTTCCTCTTTCGTTTCTTACCCCCAATTCATATTCACCTACTACGTTTCCTTCTCTCCCTTTTCCTACACTTGAATTCCAGTCACCCCTTCACTATCTGAGTAATTTCTTTGATTTCATCATACATTTTTTTCAATTTCTTTGTCATCTGCAGAGCTAGTTGGCATATAAACTTGTATTACTGTGGTAGGTGTCGGCTTCGCATCTATCTTGGCCACAATAATGCATTCACTATGCTGTTTGTAGCAGCTTACCCGCATTCCTATTTTCCAATTCATTATTAAACCTTCTCCTGCATTACCCCTATATGTTTTTGTGTTTATGACCCTGTAGTCACCTGACAAGAAGTCTTGTTCCTCCTGCCACCGAACTTCACTAGTGGCCAAGATAGACACAAAGCCCATGCCTGCTACAGTAGTACAAGTTTATATGACAACTATCTCTGCAGATGATGAAGAAAATGAAGAAATGTATGATGAGATAAAAGAAATTATTCAGGTAGCGAAGGCAGATGAAAATTTAATAGTCATGGGTGACTGGAATTTGACAGTAGGAAAAGGGAGAGAAGGAAACGTAGTAGGTGAATATAGATTGGGGCTAAGAAATGAAAGAGGAAGACGCCTGGTAGAATTTTGCCCAGAGCACAACTTGATCATAGCTAACACTTGGTTCAAGAATCATAAAAGAAGGTTGTATACATGGAAGAACCCTGGAGATAATAAAAGGTATCAGATAGATTATATAATGGTAAGACAGATATTTAGGAACCAGGTTTTAAATTGTAAGACATTTCCAGGTGTAGATGTGGACTCTGACCACAATCTATTGGTTATGAACTGTAGATTAAAACTGAAGAAACTGCAAAAAGGTGGGAATTTAAGGAGATAGGACCTGGATAAACTGAAAGAACCAGAGGTTGTAGGGAGTTTCAGGGAGACCATAAGAGAACAATTCACAGGAATGGGGGAAAGAAATACAGTAGAAGAAGAATGTGTAGCTTTGAGGGATGAAATAGTGAAGGCAGCAGAGGATCAAGTAGGTAAAAAGACGAGGGCTAGTAGAAACCCTTGGGTGACAGAAGCAATATTTAATTTAATTGATGAAAGGAGAAAATATAAAAATGCAGTAAATGAAGCAGGCAAAAAGGAATACAAACATCTCAAAAATGATATCGACAGGAAGTGCAAAATGGCAAAGCAGGGATGGCTAGAGGACAAATGTGAGGATGTAGAGGCTTATCTCACTAGGTGTAAGATAGATACTGCCTACAGGAAAATTAAAGAGACCTTTGGAGAAAAGAGAGCCACTTCTATGAATATCTAGAGCTCAGATGGAAACCCATTTCTAAGCAAAGAGGGGAAAGCAGACAGGTGGAAGGAGTATATAGAGGATCTATACAAGGGCGATGAACTTAAGGACAATATTATGGAAATGGAAGAGGATGTAGATGAAGATGAAATGGGAGATACGATACTGCATGAAGAGTTTGACAGAACACTGAAAACCCGGGTTGAAATAAGGCCACTGGAGTAGACAACATTCCATTAGAACTACTGACGGTCTTGGGAGAGCCAGTCCTGACAAAACTCTACCATCTGGTGAGAAAGATGTACAGGACAGGCTAAATACCCTCAGACTTCAAGACGAATGTAATAATTCTAATCCCAAAGAAAGAAGGTGTTGACAGATGTGAAAATTACCAAACTATCAGTTTAATAAGTCACAGCTGCAAAATACTAACGCAAATTATTTACAGATGAATGGAAAAACTGGTAGAAGCCAACCTCGGGGAAGATCAGTTTGGATTCCATAGATATACTGGAACATGTGAGGCAATACTGCCCTTATGACTTATCTTAGAAGTAAGATTAAGGAAAGGCAAACCTACATTTCTAGCATTTGTAGACTTAGAGAAAGCTTTTGACAATGTTGACTGGAATACTCTCTTTCAAATTCTACTGGTGGCAGAGGTAAAATACAGGGAGCGAAAGGCTATTTACAATTTGTACAGAAACCAGATGGCAGTTATAAGAGTCGAGAGACATCAAAGGGAAGCAGTGGTTGGGAAGGGAGTGAGACAGTGTTGTAGCCTCTTCCCAATGTTGTCCAATCTCTATATTGAGCAAGCGGTAAAGGAAACAAAAGAAAAATTCAGAGTAGGTATTAAAATTCATGGAGAAGAAATAAAAACTTTAAGGTTCGCTGATGACATTGTAATTCTGTCTGAGACAGCAAGGGACTTGGAAGAGCAGTTCAACAGAATGGATAGTGTCTTGAAAGGAGGATATAAGATGAACATCAACAAAAGCAAAACGAGGATAATGGAATGTAGTCGAGTTAAGTTGGGTGATGCTGAGGGAATTAGATTAGGAAATGAGACACTTAAAGTAGTAAAGGAGTTTTGCTATTTGGGGAGCAAAATAACTGATGATGGTCAAAGTAGAGAAGATATAAGCTTTTGAAATGTGGTGCTACAGAAGAATGTTTAAGATTAGGTGGGTAGATCACGTAACTAATGAGGAGGTATTGAACAGGATTGGGGAAAGAAGTTTGTGCCCAACTTGACTAGAAGAAGGGATCGGTTGGTAGGACATGTTCTGAGGCATCAAGGGATCACAAATTTAGCATTGGAGGACAAAGTGGAGGGTAAAAATCGTAGAGGGAGACCAACAGATCAATACACTAAGCAGATTCAGAAGGATGTAGGTAGCAGTAGGTACTGGGAGATGGAGGAGGTTGCACTGGATAGATTAGCATGGAGAGCTGCTTGAAACCAGTCTCAGGACTGAAGACCATAACAACAACAACATGCTGTTTGTAGCAGCTGACCCACATTCTTATTTTCCTATTCATTATTAAACCTACTCCTGCATTACCCCTATATGATTTTGTGTTTATGACCCTGTAGTCACCTGACCAGATGTCTTGTTCCTCCTGCCACCGAACTTCACTAATTCCCACTATATCTAACTTTAACCTATCCATTTCCCTTTTTAAATTTTCTAACCTACCTGCCCAATTAAGGGATATGACATTCCACGTTCCGATACGTAGAACACCAGTTTTCTTTCTCCTGATAACAACATCCTCTAGTAGTCTCTGCCCAGAGATCCGAATGTGGGACTATATTACCTCCGGAATGTTTTACCCAAGAGGACACCATCATCATTTAACCATACAGTAAAGCTGCATGCCTTCGGGAAAAATTATGGCCGTAGTTTCCCCTTGCTTTCAGCTGTTCACAGTACCAGCATCGCAAGGCCGTTTTGGTTAGTGTTACAAGGCCAGATCAGTCAATCATCCAGACTGTTGCCCCTGCAACTACTGAAAAGGCTGCTGCCCCTCTTCAGGAACCACGCGTTTGTCTGGCCTCTCAACAGATACCCCTCCATTGTAGTTGCACCTACGGTACGGCTATCTGTATCGCTGAGGCACGCAAGGCTCTCCACCAACGGCAAGGTCCATAGTTCATTGTTCATCAGTATTGATGTAATGTGGAGAATGATGTTAGGCAGGGACTGAGTAGGAAACCTGTCTTTTGTTATTGTGGAGAAAGTTTATGAAAGACAAACATAGTCAGCAAGGTTTGTTATGCAAGTTGTTTTTGATGTGAAGTAGCAGATGCAAGTAAATACTCAGTTATACTTATGCAGAAATGTTGTGAAGTGTGACATCTTTTGTAATGTCTGTAATCTATACACTGAAAAGTGATTAATCATTTTGTTGGTAGTTAATGTGAAGAATATGACACTTGAAAATAGGAAGAAAACTGGAGAATGTTTTTAGTGAATTAACAACTATACCTGTACACCACTACATACTTGTACACTGTTGTAAGGTAATGAGATGTGAAAACTGTTTATTTGCAAACTTATGAAATTTTTATGCTTACACTGAACCATATAAAGTAAGTCAGGACGTCACATCTGAACACTTGATGTTTTATGTATTTCAGTACTCAAAAGGCTACATAAATTGAACTACTTATTTCTTCAGACTATACACTTGAGACATATAACTGTTTCATTACTGTTTCTGAAAAGCTGATGAGAGGTTGGAGTCATTTTGTTACTTTTCTGACATCATGAAGAGGTATACACAAGTTTTAGAAACATTTTACCCCATATGGGAGACTCTATACTGGATTTGTCTTGTGCTTTATGTGCATTAAGTGTTACATCCATACAGTGACTTATTGAAACCTGTAATGACCAACATTTATCTGTACAGACATTCAAGGTTTTACGTGTTTCAACACAACAATATCCCACACAATGACTTGTAAATATCTCAGTGCTATTAAATATTTTCTTTGATGTTTTCTCATTTATGTAATCAACTATGAGTATGGGGGTGATTCTTGAAAGATACTAACAGTTACAAATATTACTTTGCCATTTAATACTATACCCACACCCCATTAACACTGCCTAACATTTTATCATTTTTGTAAATGCCTTGAAGATACTGTCTGATAACTGATAATATATGTATACTATTCTTTGTCTTTGAACTACTTGTAAACTGTACAGAATGCACCATCCCATTTTACATAGATGTCTGTGACACAGAACTCCGAAACAAACAAATCCTATATTTACGGAAGTGTGTCAAACATATAAAGAGAATTATTAAAATCTGTGGGCACTTGTTATGTGTGATACGTGCAATAAACTGTTTTGACCATGTAATTCTCAAATTTATGCTCTTATCCTTTTTTTGATCTTATTTGAAATGTTTTAAACCCTGACTGTATAGGAGTACACATCAAAAAAGTATTCCATCACGCCAGCTCCCAGAACTCCTGAAGATAGATGGATGTTGACTGTGGATATTGTATCACAGCCACAGTCCCTTTGACTGTTTGGAGATGTCACTAAACTCACCCAAAGATATAAACAATGATGCATGAGCAGCACTTATTAGATGGAGGGAGTCTAACAGTCAATCAGTTCCAGTCATTCCACCATGAAAGAGATACACGGCTTGTGTTGTCTGTAATTCAGCCATGCATAGACATTGTGCCAGGAAAGGCTCTCAAAAGCGAAGTGACCAGGCATCTTGGAATGAACCAAAGTGATGTTGTTTGGACATGGAGGAGATACACAAGACTGGTCTTATTACATGGGGTTAAATATTTATTGCTCTATTGGAAACACCATCAAAACCAGATGAGCTTTTAGTTTTGAGGGACTCTATAATTTTCTTAATTTCAGAAGGAGAAGTTAGTGATACATTCATATGACTGAATTTAATGAAAGTTACTTTTTCAACACAGTGGAATGATTTTGCTCATGAACTGTTTGTCCTTATGCTTTCTACTACATTTAAGAAATGATTATTATTGTGACTCATCATTTACAGCCCTTCCTTTCAGTTCAACAGTGATGTTGTCTTGTTCTGTGGCTCGGTGTCCTGTCTCTCATTTCACTATGTTTCAGATAGCCTTAAGTCTGTTGTCGGTAGTACTGATTTCTGATATTATGTACAAGTTCCTTGATTTTTTAATTAACTTTCTTAGTAAGTTTGAGTAATTTTTGTAGTGTACAACTACTGCAGGATCCCTACTTTTTCTTGTCAAAAGACACATTACCCATTTACCTTTCACAAGGTACTTCAATATCTAGTGATACATGTTATTTATCCTAACTGTGCATCAGTCCCAAACCACATCAAATGAATGCTATGGATGCTTGTGAATAATTGACAGCTGTCTTTCTGAATGAGGGCAGAAGTGTTGAAGATAATCAAAGTCAGTGTAAGCACTGCTGTTCATGAACATTTGCAGATGTTGTGGATACACAACAATGTGTGATCACATTACAATTTCAAAATAGGTGTTTGCTGGCAGTTTTTAACAGATTTACAACTGATGTCAGAGGTTTATTGTAGCCAACTGTAATTACTTTTAATGCCAGTAAGGCATTTCATTTATTATCTGAGACCATTCACTGCTTTCTTCCTGACACATAATTACAGTGCTCTCCGCATTCTGAGTTACACAACTAAATGCTTCAGTAAAAACTAACATTTACCTTCAAAACTCATTACAGTATCTTTAAAAAATGTTAGAGTAGACTGATATTAGTCCATCAAACCACTATGTTCTCAGATCACATTCTAATAATCAAGATGGTATTGACAGGAGACATACAAAAAGTAAATGATGCTTGTAAACTTGAAAATTGGTTTTGTCACAAGTTTTAGAAAACTTTGTATGTAGCTGCTAATTTTTCATAGGTTTCTATAACTTCATGATTAAATATTTGCCTCTGTCTACAGTGAGTGATACCTACACCTATAATTGATATCACACACAAAAACCTGCTCAACAATAATTTCAGTGTTACATTTTCATCCAATCACAGTAGAGTTATTGCTTCATCAACATTATGTTTTGCTGCTCTTAAAAATGTAAAAAGGTTCTGCACACTTACGGTATTCTCCATATTCAGTCTTACACAACTACCTTTTCCAATAAAAACTCGCATTTGCCTTAGAAACGCATTTCAGTATATTTAATAAATATTAGAGTAGATTGATATCAGTTCATCAAACTAAGATATTGTCAGGACACATGTTAATGAGCAGTGTGGTATTAACAGGAGATCTAAGAAAAGTAAATTTTTCTTGTAAACTTGAAAATTCATTTTGTCACAAGCTTCAGAAAACTTTTTCTGTAGCTGCTAATTTTTCAGTTTTGTATAACTTCATCATTTAACATTTGCCTCTGCCTGCAGTGAATGATACTAACGTTTATTATTGATGTAACACAAACAAATATACTCAATAAAAATTTTAGTGCATACATATTCCTCAAATCTTACCAGTGTAAATGCTTCATTAACATCATGTTTTCTTGCCCTTAAAAATGCAAGAAGAAATGTGTCATCAGTCCTTGGGTACAATTCAGGCTCATCTGTAAACATAATAAAACATTTTTTTGTATAAAAAGGTCACATTTTTACACCATTCATCATGTCACTATATTGGTTTTTTTACTATTATTTCATTACAGGTTCTCTTTCATTTTACCTGATTTATTCCAAACAGCTTTAAAATATGTGGAAATAACTCTAAAACGTAATTATTTCAATTACAGTTAGTTTCAAATTCCATGGATCATAATTGTAATGATGTGGAATGAGTCATTTTACATTCACATCAGAAATTAATTTATAAATGTGGCTACATGCTGACCATTTACAGGTGTTGTTTTTTATTTTTTTAATGCAGATTTTAGTTAATAATTCCTAATCAGCAGTTTTTACACATTACAATGAATAAAAGGACTTATCAAGGAGAAACTTTTTCAGTTTGTAATCAAGTTTTACTTTGTTGTCTGTCAGATATTTTCCATGACTGATCAAAATTTTGGTTGCAACATTATGCACCCATTTTGTGCTTTAAGATAGTCTTTACGTGGAGTAACATTATTGTAATTATGTACATCACTGGTAGATTATTTAAAAAAAAACTTTGTGAAGGAATAAATATACTGTGAATCAGTAGTCAAACTGTATAACTCCTTAACAAGACATCTACAAGATGACCCTGGACCATCACCATATATTATTCTTACAGCTTGTTTTTGAGCAATGAAGCCTTTATTTTTAAAGATGAATTACCAGTACATCAGAACATTATTCCATATGACATAAATAAATAAATAAATAAATATTGAATGAAAATATGCCGTAAATGCCAACTTATTGATTTGTCTCTCCCCAGGATTTTCAATTACTCTAAGTGCAAATGTGTCTGAATTAAGTTGTTTTAGAAGTTCCAAGAATGTTTTTTTCCTGTTTAAATTCTCATCAATATGGACACCTAAAGACACTGAAGCTGTCACCCTATTTATTATTTCCTCTCTGTGTTACACTTACCACTGTGCCATACCTCAGGATGTGAAGGGCTGAATATGTTGTGTCCTACTGAAATTGAGAGTGGGACCATTTGTAAAAACTAGCCAATAGTACTTTTAAGAATAGTGTTTAGCACTTCTTCTTTTGTTGTATGTATGCTTCAACTGATTACAATACTAGTGTCATCCATAAAAAGTATTACTTTTCTAGCTGTGTATTAATTAGATGGAAAATCATTAAGATGTTTAAAGAACACTAACAGAACTAAGCTTGAGCCTTGGAGGTCTCCATTCATTCACTTTACAACTCATAGGAAGTGAGACAGTAAAAGAAGTAGACAAATTTTGCTATTTGTGGAGCAAAACATGTGATGATGGCCATAGTTGAGAGGGAATATAAAACTGGCAATAGCATGAAAAGTATTTGTAAAAAATAGAATCTATTAACACCAAATATGAATTTATTCCTTAAGAAGTGTTTCCTAAAGTTGTTTATCTGGAATGTAGCCTTGTACAGATGTGAAATATTCACAATAAGCCATTCAGAAAATAAGAAAATAGAAACTTTTGAAATATGGTGCTGTAAAAGAAAGTTGAAGACTGTATAGGTAGATTGTATCACTGATGAGGAATTGCTGACTCAGTATGGGGAAAAGAGATATTTATGGCAGAATTTGACCAAAAGAATGGATCAAATCCTAGGACACATCCTGAGCCATCAAGGAATACTCAGTTTGGTAAAGGAGGGAAGTATATGAGGAGAGAGTGTCAAAACTGTTGAGGGAAGGCTAGACATGAATACAGTAAGCAAGTTCAAATGGTTGAAGGTTGCATCACTTCTTCAGAAATGACAAGGCTTGCACAAGATACACAAGCATGGCAAGCTGCATCAAACCAGACTTTGGACTGAAGTCTATAACAACAACTCCAAATAGTCCAGTTTTGTTTACTTTTCCTGTTATGAACAAGATTTTGAAGGTATTAATATCACTATCACTGATTTCATTAATATTAGTATACATCTCTTCAGAAACACTTATTTAATCAGCTTACAGTTTTTAAGTTTTAATGACAAAACAAGGTAGACAGTAGAACCACAGCTCTCAGTAATCTTTCTTTTTATTAAGGAGCAATAATATTTATTTTTATTAAGGGGACGGTACACCAATATGGAGTACAAGTATAAACACTTCCACCCCTATGCCTAATATACCATCTATTTAAGAGAGTCTTTTTCCTTTCTTTACTTCTGTCTGTCCTATTATAAATTAGTACCTCTATTATATTTGACACAGAACAATAATTGCCTTAATTTGTAAACCATTTTTACTGGTCTCTCTTTTACATACTGTGGGATGTGTGAAGTTCCAGCAGCTTCTACATAGCCGTTACACACTTTTATGAAAGCATAGTTTTGGAGAATTGGATATGAATGATGTTAAAAATTATGCAGTACAGTAAATCTAAGAGATTTGGTTGTAACTATAATGTGTGCTCATTTGTTATGTATTATGTGGTTGTTAGGCCCTTTCATGTAGATGATGTGGAATTTCTAATGTGTCATATAGGCTTCCTGGAGTTTGTCGCAGATCAAAAACAATTGCTAATTTATATCTGGACTTCATCCTGGACCCCAGGAGTCAATTAAGGCCCCCACCCCCCACCCCCTTCCCATGACATGTGCAATAGTTCAAAATGGCATTGTAATGCCACATCTTTGTGGCAGTGATGACAGCTCTGATTGCTGTGCACAAAGCTGGTGAACAGAAGAACCTGGCTACTCTTCTGACACAGCTAATCACAATATTACTTCATTTGGTGAGTAAGCAACTTAAGCACAGCAGCTTAACAGAACAATGTGAAGTCAACATCAATGATGAGTGATTGTGGAAAAGTGTAATTGGTATCAAGTGGCATGAACACATTATATGTAAGTGTAGGTTGTGGGTTGTATAATAATAAGTATGAACTGATGGTAGACTATGTTAATAGTGCTGTACACAGTTAAGCAATGATGCCACCAAAGAGACAATGAAAGACAGTCGTAGGAGACGATGTGGTCATGTAGAATATTGGTAATGACTTATTATTAAGAACATTAGGTAGTATAAAAATAACTTATCACAAGTAGAAGGAAAATACACAGAAACTGCATGAAAAAAAATAACTGAAATTATGACTGAATCAATTGGATACAATGAAGAAAATAGTTGGAGACATATGCCAAGAATTTCAGAATGTTGTTGTTGTTGTTGTTGTGATTTAGTCCTGAGGCTGATTTGATGCAGCTCTCCATGCTACTCTATCCTGCGCAAGCTTCTTCATCTCCCACTACCTACTGCAGCCTCCATCCTTCTGAATCTGCTTAGTGTATTCATCTCTTGGTCTCCCTCTACGATTTTTACCCTCCACACTACCCTCCAGTACTAAATTGGTGATCCCTTGATGCCTCAGAACCTGTCCTACCAACTGATCTATTCTTCTGGTCAAGTTGTGCCATAAACTCCTCTTCTCCCCAATTCTATTCAATACCTCTTCATTAGTTATGTGATCCACCCATCTAATCTTGAGCATTCTTCTGTACTGCCTCTTCTAAGATAAGTCGTAGGGTCAGTATTGCCTCACATGTTCCAACATTTCTATGGAATCCAAACTGATCTTCCCCGAGGTCGACTTCTACCAGTTTTTCCATTCATCTGTAAATAATTTGAGTTAGTATTTTGCAGCTGTGGCTTATTAAACTGATAGTTTGGTAATTTTCACATCTGTCAACACCTGCTTTCTTTGCGATTGGAATTATTATATTCTTCTTGAAGTCTAAGGGAATTTCGCCTGTCTCATATATCTTGCTCACCAGATGGTAGAGTTTTGTTGGGACTGTCTCTCCCAAGGCTGTCAGTAGTTCTAATGGCATGTTGTCTACACCCGGGGCCTTGTTTTGACTTAGGTCTTTCAGTGCTCTGCCAAACTCTTCACGCAGTATTGTATCTCCTATTTTATCTTCATCTACCTCCTCTTCCAGTTCCATAATATTGTCCTCAAGAACATTGCCCTGTATAGACCCTCTATATACTCCTTCCACCTTTCTGGTTTCCTTTCATTGCTTAGAACTGGGTTTCCATCTCAGCTCTTGATATTCGTGCAAGTTGTTCTCTTTTCTCCAAAGGTTTCTTTAAAGATAGCCAACAAATTGGACTGAAAATATAGAATATCAGAGGTGAATCTGCACCTGAAATTTAAACTGAATTAAATTATTAAAATGAACGAGCAGAACTGTGTCATTTTATCGGCAAAAAGTATGTGTCAGGCTAACAAGGAAAACATATTTAAAGCTATTGGAAGTACACTAGAAGAATGATAAAATCTACAAGATAAAATAATACAATTTCTGCACATCATAAAACAATAAGTAAATTCACATGGCAGCATGACTAAAGGAAAGTTGTGAAAAGTTATAAAAAAGAACGTGGAAGAAAGAAAGCAAGAATTCATCAATACATCTGTTAATGCCCTAAATGATACTTATCAGAGGGTCCAATAATTTCAGCATTTCAACTCTGTCAGTGTCATACGTACAGCAGTGAGATTTTGAACTAATTTGTGTGAAAAGAAGAAGATTAGAATCTACACATGATACATGCAGTGAAAAGCACATGTGTGGAGTAGGCAAATGATTTATACCTGTGAAAGTTACCACCAATTTGAAGGCATGATCCTATAAAAGTACTGGTCACTTTGGACATTATCACACAGCAGGAGAAACTATTGGGGATATTAATGTAGAAACTGATGAGCATGATTCACAACAAGCTGTTGTTGATGCAGTACAATGGTATTGACAACTTGTGCTTCTTATTGGACTGTATCAAATCACTTGAAGAGAAACATCAGTATAAGAAAATCATAACACTAGTTACCAGAACTGTAGGTTCAAGTTGTGAGATCCTACATATAGAAGCAATTAGGTGGTACAATACTGGCCAAGCAATAAACCTTGTCTCTACGTGTTGTTTTCAGACACCCAGTTGTCAGTTCATGTAGTTTTATTCTATATGACAACCACTTGCTTTGTATGGACAGAGCTATACAATGTAGGGCCCTGTAATAGGTGGATCAGGTCACATACTGTCACATAGAATAAGGTGTAATTAGATGAATGACGAACACTAACTTCACTTAACAAAGTGTTTTTATTACATCCTGATGATGTGGATGATGACTACATCGGCCAGGTGTTAACCAGAGCTGAGTAAGCTCGGCAGTGTCAGCTCAACTCTGCACGCTGCAGGCTCCAGAGATAGGCAACAATGAGAAAGGTATGTGGTCATACCATGAAAAGGTGTGATCTATAATGGAATTTTGTATTCCTAAAAGTATTAGAGATGTGAGTAGCTTCCTCAGACACTTTTTTTTTTTTTTTTTTTTTTTTTTTTTTTTTTTTTTTTTTTTTTTTTTTTTTTTTTTTTTTTGAGTGTGTACTCAATTTAGCCATTGGCAACACCTAGTGACAATGTACACATAATTGAATAAACAGATACAGAAATGCATATTTACAAGAATGAAAAGCTTAACTGTTACAGGTTTGTACATTATGTTTTAAAAATTGAATTGAATTGAATTGGAGAATAATTAAAAGTGCATTGGCTTACAATTCACACCAATTCTGAAATATCTTCATCAGCAAGACATATTTATAATTTACGTACACCATTAAAACCTACAGATTGTGACCAGCAGTCTTGATGAAGTTAAGAATCACTTTATATAGACGAACGTCTTTAGTACACAAAAGAGAAGAAGCTGATTGAGGAAGATGGTAGCCCATACTCAGCAATGTCTTCAGAGAGACCAACCATTCACAGTCAAATTTCGGGCACATAAATAAGATGTGGTTTACATCAGCTTCCAACTCAGGATCACACTCACATGCTGGTGAACTGTAAACGTTGATCCAATGTAGATGTTGTGGGAAAGAGTCGTGATTGAAGCGGAGTCTTATGATGGTAGAAATCGTGAATTGGTCCAGATGTGTCCTCATGAACCATGGCTGTGAAGCAATCCAAGGTTGTAGCACTGTGTTATAACCCCCTTTTGTCTGTTGAGAAACATTCCACATTTCCTGCCATTGTTGTCTTGCGTGATCCTTGACTTCACGTAAGTAGTCTGTATAAGGAAGGTGCAGATCCAGGATGGTGCCTAAGATTGCTGCTTGTTTGGCTAATGCATCAACTTCATCATTATAGAGGATACCAGAGTGAGAAGGTACCCACAACAAATGAATCGTCCAGCCTGTGCGTGTGCTGCTAATATATTCAGATATCACATCCAAGATATAACTGTTGGTTGTTTTGTTCCATCAACTGTACTGAATGTTTTTAAGAATGCTTTGCGAGTCAGATACTATCAATATCTTGGGGAAGTACGTGCTAGAGACAAACTTAAGTGCTTCCAAAACTGACACTGTCTCCGCTGTAAAAATAGATGTGCTCATAGGCAGTTTGAAGGTTTTGCAGATCTGGATCTGAGAGCAGAAAAAAGCGCATCCTGTACACTCTTCTTGCGGAATTTTGGAGCCATCGGTATATACACAGAGAAAACCCGGCTATTGTGCTTGATCGACACGATTGAAGCCAACGTTGATATTAGTACTGTGCAGCCAGGTCGTACTTAAATAATGGACTGGGATCTGGGAGCACAGCATTTGAAGATCATATTCAAAAACAGGAAGATGTGCTGAACGTCATATAGAATGTATGACAGGTGACCAAGTGTCAAAGCTGGCACAAACGGCTGGCACTTTATTCATTCTGTGGGATGCAATCCACAGTCGATAAATGCAGTCTCTACTTTGATAGACGGAACTGTCCATAATGGCCATGCCTTGAATGTAGAATTTGTCTGATAACATTTGGCGCCTAATGCTCAAGGGCATCTCCCGTGCTTCTATTAAAAGGGTGTTGGTGGGCATTGATTGGATGGCTCCAAGACAGGTATGAATGGCTCTATATTAAAGAGTATCTAATTTGGAGAGATGAATCTTTGACGCAGTGTGGTAGAATTGACAGCCAAAGTCTAATCGAGATCGAATTATCCCTCAGTACATGGTGAGTAAAAAACTCTGGTGCGCTCCCCACCAGACATGAGTGAGTGATCTGATTACATTTAAACCTTCTTCACACTTGGTAACGGTGGTTCGGATGTGGGGCGCCCAGCTTAACCAAGAGTCAAAAATCATCCCCTACTGTCATTTTATCAAAGACCTTTGTATCAAAGCCAGGCCACTCTAAGAATTGTTAAAAGCTGATGCTAAATTTGTCTGGGGTGGTGCTCAACAAGATTCTTTCGATGTGCTACAAAAAGCTCTGAAAACTGCTACAAGGTACTGTGTGACGACATCCAGGGCATCACCAAGGTGCACAAGTATTTTGATTTCTTTTGCTCCAAAGACACACTTTCTTGGATTAAATTTCGGTGCACCTTGCTGGAGACACTTAAGAACGACCCTCAGTCTTTTTATATGTTCATCACATGTCTCTGAGAACACCATAATGTCATCTAAATAACAAAGACACATTGTCCACTTCAGGTGCTTTAGAAGATTATCCATCATCTGTTCAAAAGTTGCTGGTGCATTACACAAACCAAATGGCACCCCTCAGGGATGATGAATTCAGTTTTCTCACGATCAGACTCAACTTCTTTTATTTGCCTGTATACAGAGTACATGTCCATGGTAGAGAAAAACTTAGCCCCCTTCAGACAATTTAGTGTATCGTCAATTTGTGGAAGAGTGTTAACATCCTTTTTAATTATCTCATTAAGCTTGCTTCCTGTAATCAACACAAAAGCGCCAACAGCCATCCTTCTTCCTGATGAGGACCACTGGTGATGACCATGGGCTCAGCAGCGAAACACTGTCACCCAGAAGAAGGTGTAATTAGATGAATTATGAACCCTACCTTCACATAATGAAGGTTTATTCAGCACTTCCACACACAAGAGCGCGGGGCGAACTGCCTCTGGCCAGAACACATACAGTATATATACAGATACATAACATTCCAATACAATGATTCTTGACATTTGTGGATATTTGTAGAATGTACCTGAACCAAATACAGAAATTGAAATTGTACAGTCCAGGTGAATTTTGAACTCACGACCCTTCATGCAACTGTTCAGTATCATAACCATTACACCATGGTGCTACTCGGCTGCTTCTGTGACATTGCTCCCTTCTTAAGAGAACAGAGTCTGGGTGTTACATCCTCCTAACCCAGCAACGAGTCATCGGTCCTGCATACGCTGACTCCCAATGACTGATTCTCGCCCTGATGGTGATCGTCATCGAATTTCTTTTGCTGCTAAGCTCTTTGCCACCTTTTCATGTGTTGCCTGTTACAGGAGCTACCAAACTTACCCTGGGTTTCGGGAACCTTATAGGGCTTCTTTCAAAGGACTAGGGCCATATATCTGATCTTTCATCATCTTGTGTCAAGGGTCGAAATCTTTAACTTCATTAGTAACATTAGACAACTGTCTTACAGCCTTAAAAGGTCCAAAGTAGTGCCCAAGGATCTTCTCATGGAGACCAACCTTCCAAACAGGAGTGAAGATCCAGACGAGGTCACCAGGCTGGTAAGCAACAGAGCGGTGGCTGATGTCATACCATCGGCGGTTGTTTTCTTGAGATTGCAGTGTGCAGAGTTGAGCTAACTGCTGAGCTTCCTCAGCTCTGGTTAACACCTGGCCAATGTAGTCATTGTCCACATCATCAGGATGTAACAGAAACACAGTGTCCATCATCATAGTCGCCTCACACCCAAGCACCAGGAAAAATGGCATAAATCCTGTGGTGTATTGTTTTGCGGTGTTGTAGGCAAACTTCAAGAAAGGTAGCATCTCATCCTATTTGCTCTGCTCAACATTGATGAACATTGATAGCTTGTCAGCCTAGGTCTTATTAAGGCATTCGGTAAGCCCTTTAGTTTGCGGATGGTAGGCAGTCATCGCGTGATGAGTAATGTTGCACCGACAGTTTATCTCTATCGCAAGATTCGATTGAAAAACTTTCCCTTGATCCATAATTAACGACCTTGGGGCATCATATTTTAATACAATGTCTTCTATGATGAATTTGGCTATCTTGGATGCTTTGTCTGTTTTCAAGGCTTTTGTAACGGCATAGCGTGTGAGATAATCAGTGCAAACAATAATCCATCTATTGCCACTAGCAGATGTTGTAAATCATCTGAGGAGGTCAATCCAAATGTACTGGAAAGGCGTTTTGGCTGGTGGAATTGGTATGAGTTGGCCAGTTGGCTTCTGAGGAACTGCCGTTCTCTTCTGGCACTCTCGACAGGGCAACACATAGTGAGGGACATTCCTAAATAAACCTGGCCACAAAAATCACTTGCGGATCGTATCATATGTCTTAATAAAACCTAAATGTCAGCCTCAGGTTTGTCATGGAATTTCTGTAGAACATCTAAGTGCATGTCTTAGGAATCACTGGTAGCCACCTCTTTCCAAACGGATCAAAGTTTTTCTTGCAAAGTAATCCATTAACTACCTTAAATTGTCCTTTCACATCCTCTGACCAATTTAAGGCAAGCATAATTTGAGATATCGTGGTGTCCTTCTTGTGCTCAGCAGAGAGATACTGGAGTGCAGTGAGACAGTTACTTACTTCATCAAGGTCTTGATGGTCTTGCACAGGGTTTCTTGAGAAACAGTCGGCATCTTGGTGTTTTCTTCCACTTTTGTACACTAAGGTAATGTCATACTCTTAAAGATGTAGTGCCCACCTGATGAGTCGTCCTGTTGGATCCTTAAGATCTGTCAACCAACAAAGTGAATGATGGTCTGTAACAACTGTGAATGGCCTTCCATAGAGATACTATCAAAATTTGCACACGGCCCAGATTACAGCAAGACATTCTCTTTCTGTAGTTGAGTAGTTTCTCTCAGCTTTTGAAAGTGTCATAGAAGCATAGGCTATAACCTTCTCTTTTCCATCCGAAATTTGCACCAGAACAGCACTGATCCCAGACCTGCTAGCATCTGTGTGTAGTTCTGTAGGGGCTTCTCTTTTCCATCCGAAATTTGCACCAGAACAGCACCGATCCCAGACCTGCTAGCATCTGTGTGTAGTTCTGTAGGTGTTCTCTCATCATACAGACCAAGTACGGGGTCAGTTGTCAGAGCTTTTCGCAGCACATAGAAAGAATCTTGTTGAGCACCACCCCAGATAAATTTAGCATCAGCTTTTAACAACTCTTGGTGTGGCCTGGCTTTGATACAAAATTCTTTGATAATATGACAGTAATAAGAATATGATCCAGGGAAGCTTCTCACATCTCTAATACTTTTAGGAATAGGAAATTCCGTTATAGATCTCACCTTTTCTGGGTCTGGCCGCACAACTTCATTTGATGCAAGGTGTCCAAGTATTTTGATTTCTTTTGCTCCAAAGACACACTTTCTTGGATTAAGTTTTGGTCTGCCTTGTTGGAGACACTTAAGAATGGCCCTCAGTCTTTTTATCTTTTTATACGTTCATCAAATGTCTCTGAGAACACTATAGTGTCATCTAAATACCAAAGACACATCATCCACTTCAGGTGACTTATAAGATTATCCATCATCCGTTCAAAAGTGGCTGGTGCATTACACAAACCAAACGGCATTACCTTAAACTCATACAGGCCCTCAGGGGTGATGAATGCAGTTTTCTCATGATCAGCCTCATCTACTTCGATTTGTCAGCCCCCTTCAGACAGTCTAGTGTATTGTCTATTTGTGGAGGAGGGTAAACGTCCTTTTTAGTTATCTTATTAAGCTTCCCATAATCAAAAAATAAGTGTGAACTGCCATCCTCCTTCCTGATGAGAACCACAGGTGATGACCATGGGATATGTGAAGGCTGAATGATGTCTTTCTTCATCATTTTCTCTTCCTTGACACTCTGTTGCTGACACACAGTATGCTTATGCTCTCTAGGTTATTGGTTGATGGTCTCCAGTGCTAATTGAGTGGTTCACCATTGATTTGTCTAATTTGCTCCTCACCTGTGGATTGAAGCGCTCAGAGAACTTTTGAAAAATGGCAAGTAGCTTCATCTGTTGTTCCTTGGTGAGATCTGGTGATAGTTGAGCTAGAAGATCTTGTCTCGTAGTGGTAGTGCTAATTTCGTCCACAGACTCAGCATGGGAGGTTTCTATGATGTTCAGCTGTTCTTCAATTAACGGCTCAGCATTTGCTATGCACATGTGTCTTGGAAGGATCTGTGGTTCTTGGTGACAGTAACTATAAATAATTCACCAAAACTGTTCTTAAACGAGACGACAGAGACTGGGATGACCAAGTTATTCTTCAGTGGCATGCTTCTCTACCATTCCACTACAAGATCCATGGGTTGATGCATGGCATGACACATGACAGTTACCTTTTTAGTGCTGACTGTAGGAATGATCACTTCATCCAGCACACATAGTCTCCACACACTCGGATATGCATCTCCCTGTCCACACTATCTCATCTCTGTTCAAACAAAATTTGGGCTTGCAGCTGGTCGTCATTCAATACTTTGCACGATATTTCAACTCGGCACCTGTCAATCATCTTCAGGTGAGCCATCACAGACTGCCGAAAACGTCCTCCGTTCCGCAGTATATAGCGTACTGTAACTATTCTGCGCGTGCGTCGAAAACTTGATAGTTGAACCACACTGCTTTTTTGCCACGGTTGTCGACACACTCTGTCATCTTCAATTTGAGCAAATCGTGAAGATGATGGGATTCCATGCACTGTCCAGCTGGTAGCCGCTGTCATGGTTTAACAGATTTTCTGCCAGATGTATGTCTACAGATTCTTTAATAATGGAGTCCCAGAAAGACGTTGCTATGGACAAAATCTTTGTTTTCTCATACTCCATTGAATGTCCAGTAGAAATACAATGTTCAGCAATATCGGACTTGCTTAGCTGCAAAAGGCGGGTGTAACATTGGTGTTCAGTGCAGCGTTCTCTCACGGTGCGTGTGGTTTGACCTATGTAAGCCATACCACATTGGCACGGTATCTTGTAAATTCCGGCCTTTCGTAGTAACAGATTGTCCTTAACTGATCCCACAAGGTCCAGAATCTTCGATGGTGGACAGAAAACCACTTTTACCTGAAATTTTCGGAGGATTCTTGCTATTTTAAACGAAGTGTTGCCATCAAATGGAAGAAAAGATAAAGATTGTTCCTGCATGTTCTCCTCTTTATTCACTTCCTGCTTCTTAGTTTTAACTGTTAGTGCCCTGTTAATCTGCCAGATGGAATACCCATTTTCGGTGAATACTGTCTTGAGGTAAGCTATCTAGATCTGAGACAGTATGAGCTCTATGAACAAGTGTTTTAAGCAAACTCATGGTTTGCGATGGGTGATGGCAACTCAATGCTTGTAGGTACAAATCAGTATGAGTGGGTTTCCGGTAAACTGAATGCCCTAAATAACTGTCATTCTTCCTTCAAACCAGGACATCCAAGAAAGGCAAACAACCATCTTTCTCTATTTCCATGGTCAACAGGATGTTGCTATGAATGGAGTTGAGGTGATGTAGAAACTCCATTAATTTATCTTCTCCATGAGGCCACACTATGAAAGTGTCATCCACATACCGCCAAAAAACTGTTGGCTTCAGGGCAGCTGATTCAAGGGCTCTCTCTTAAAAATCCTCCATAAAAAGGTTGGCCACCAAAGGAGACAGGGGGCTACCCATGGGGACACTGTCAGTCTGTTCAAAATATTCTTGATTAAACATAAAATAAGTTGAGGAAAGGGCATGCTTGAACAAAGCAATGATATCAACAGGAAACATGTTACCAATCAGTGTCAAAGAATCTGCTAGAGGAACTTTTGTAAAAAGTGAGACCACATCAAAACTTACTAGAAGGTCTACACTGCTAAGATGAAGAGCCCCCAGTCTATTGATAAAATCAGCTGAGTTTCGTATGTGATGTGAGCACTACAATGACTGGCTGCAAGCCCGAAATTTGTTTGAACAGTTAATTCGTCGGGTAAATTTTAAAATTTACAGTATATCATCTAACCTACCATAATCTTCGAGCAACCACAATCTATAATTGCCTGAGAAGCTTTCAAAAAGTGCCATCCAAGAATGATGTCAAGACTACAATGAATTCTAAGGACTGTGTATGGCCACTTATACCCACACGAACTGTACATCCTCTGGTACGTTTTACATATTTTCCATTAGCCACGTTCAGCAGCATGTTTTGTTGTCAACAAATATGTTTTTCTGCAATTGGTGATGGTACTTCTCCGAAATGACTGAATATGATGCTCCAGAGTCCACAAGAGCTTGGGTTCCTCTGCCATCCATGAGGATACTGATGTAGTTTCCTGTCATTTTTGTAGTGATCAATGGTGGAGGATTTTTCTCCTCAGTGGCACCCTTTAGTTTTCCAGGTTGCGGCAGCTAGGTGAATTGACTGGAGCTTCTAAATGGCGATGGAGACCTTGATCAGCTTGTTGGGGAGTGTCCTCTCCAGTGGCTAGCTTGTGGTGATGGTGACCTGTTTCGTCCTGCACCCACATCTTCTTGTTCATCTTCGTTGTCCCAGAGTTGGCATCAACTAAGATCAGTCTGCTGTCTTCTGGCATGGGCATCATCAAATATCCGCCACCTTTCTCTACAATAGCGCACCACATGTCATCCCCAGTGGAAACATACTGGTTGGTTATCCTGGGTCCTCCAGACATCAGTCTTCCTTGGTGCCCAAACACGTTCCTCATGCGGCATTGTAGGAATGTAACTCCACCTATGCCTCAACTTTTTCACCATTTTAAAGCAAATGAAGGACGAGCGATTAGGTTCAATGTCTGTTCCACTTCCACCCTTAAGACATCTTGAAGCATCTTGGTTTTTTGCTCGCTATGAAATCCAAGAGCCTTCTGAACTTCCTCTCTCATCATCTGATGAAGGGCACTTGTGAAATCAGTTGCTTCCTCCATCATAGACATCAATAGGACATTTGGGAGCCATTCAAACTTCTTGCATGTAATTCTTTTTTGATGCATTGTCTTGATATACTGGCACCATTTTATGAAGTCGTCTGATGCCGAAACCCCTTCAGGAGTAGGGCTTGATAGATGTTCTCAACAACACTCTCCATGAGATGTGCAACCTTATCTTCCTCCTTCATTCTAGGATCCACTATTTTACACAGCTCCAAGATGTCTTGAATGTAGGATGCTGTAGTTTCTCCTGGACGCTGTGCCCTGAACTTTAGTTTATCTTCTGCCTTGCACTTCTGTCATTGTGTGTTGCCGAAATACTTGCGCTGTTCCAGCTGGAATACTTCCCAGCTTGTGAACTTCTCCTTGTTGTTCTGATACCATTGTTTGGCAGTGCCCCCCAAGTAGAAAAATATGTTAGCCAAACACATGGTGTCATCCCATTTGTTAAATTTGACTATACGCTCATATACCTTCAGCCACTTGTTCGGATCTTGGCCATTGTCAGCAGAGAACTCGGAAGGATGTCTCATGTGGTGGCACAAAGTTGCTGTCATTGTAATGTCCTCTTCTTCTTCTGTCTCTGATATATTGCGATCTGTTGAATATGGCTCTAACTCAGGTTTCTCATCATGTAAACAGCGCCTCTGTCGTGCCTGATGGGAGCAACTGTGTCGTCGATAACGTGTGTTAACACAAGTTCCCATACCCGGTGCCTCCACCAGAATAATGTCACATAGAAGAAGGTGTAATTAGATGAACGACGAACACTAATGTCCCTTAACGAAGGTTTATTCAGCACTTGCACATACAAGGGCGCAGAGTGAACTGCCTCTGCCCAGAACACATACAGTACATAAACAGCTACAGAACATTCCAGTACAATGATTCTTGACATTTGTGGATAGTTCTAGAATGATCACAGAACCAAATATAGAAATTAAAATTGCACAGCCCAGGTGAGTTTCGAACTCATGACCCTTCATGCAACAGTTTAGTATCATAACCAATACACCACGGTACTACTAGGTTTCTTCTGTGACAATATAATGAATTATATGATACCACATTCTATCAGTACCAGATTTTGTATATTTTTGAAATCATCAGGAACTTTAAAAGTCAGCAAATTATTTAGTTGGCACAGTCAAGTTTGAAATTATGTACACAAATTATTTCCAATTGTGCTAGCAGAAACTAACTATAAGGTAATGAATCCAATGGCTGTAGGCTCAGTCAGTTGGTTGTTGCGGGTAAATCAGATTTTGGTTATATTCCACGTCAGCATTATTCCTTTTTTATCATTTATTTTCAAAGCTACCAGTATGTGAAACTACATTGTGTTTTGAGCCAAAAATTGAATGTAATAAATATCAGAAAGAGTTAATTGCAAGCCTGGTGTTGTCTACATTGTTTAGAGAGCTAATTTCACACATGGGATTGTTTCAGGCATCAAGCAGCAAGTAAGACACTAGAGACTATCCTGGAGGGCAATGCTGTAAATCAGATGAGTATTTACAATTACAGCTTAAAAGTTTATTCTGTCTTCTAAATTTTACTACTTCATGATATGCGCCACCAAAAAGAGGTTTATCACTTGAGTTTCATACTTTAAATTTTGAGTTGATTATTAGTCACATAACAAACAGAATATCACTGCATGTTTTCAACTACAGAGAAACAGAGTGCCATGGAAATGTTCTGATGACTTGAGGTTGGGCTTCTCAGTTGCTCTCAGTCAGTTTCTGAAACATATTACTTCACTATGATACTTTTAACTTGGTGCTGAGACAGTGTTTGTGGCATGTTCAAGATCTGCCTATGGTGGTTCCAAGATATTTAACCACAAAGCAGTGTTCCAACTCAGGGCTCTTTCAATTAAATTTTGTTTTTTTATGTGCCAGTCTATTTAAGAGGTAAAAGGAACATATTTCCATTTTCAAAGGATTAAGTTTCAGGCAGTTCTCATGTTATACTCTGTACTGTTGTAAGAACTTGTCTCCTCAAACTTCTTTGCTTGGATTGATAAAGTGAAATCATATATCTATATGGCTTTTAGAAGTGTTAATCCATGGTTGGTTATGGCGTGTACATTAAAGAGTGTAGGAAACAAAACACTTACACAGGCCAAGCTATTCTTTTGGTTTCTCCAATGACTTAGCTTCCTTGAAACTTGACAAAGAACCTTTGTTTTCCGATAAAATACTGATTATTTCCTTGAAGCTATAATTGTTTGTTATGCTGTAGATCTTCTGGAGCATTATGTTATGTTGAATAGTATCCTAGATTGGCACAAGCTCACAGCAGCACCTGGATCATAGAGAGAGATAGTATTGTGAAAGAGACAAGGAAGAATGGATCAAATATTTGAGGAGATCCCAATAGAAACAGATAATGAGGATAGATTAATATACAATGTTCATGCAAATGAACTATGGATGACTTAATCCAGGAAGAACACCATATCATGAAAAAACATCATGAAGCTAATCTTGGCAACTGAAATATGTGGGATAAAACTCAAAATTTTAGTGGATAGTGGCGTGGAGATTTGTGCGTTAGTATCCACTCTGTTTCATAAGTTGATGGAAAAAGTAAAAATACCATGTAACCCTATAATAACATCGCCAAATCTGATGAAGAAGGTGCTTTGACTAAGTTTTGTGTCAGAGTCCACGAGTTAGAATATGTGATTGTCACTATAGATAGATTTAGTAAGAGTTTTATCTTAGATGGTGACTTGCTCAACAAGTTGGGAGCAGACTTAGATTATAAAGATTTTGATTCAGGCTGTTTCATTTGTAAGGTGCTGATAAGGATTCTATCTTTCCATTCCAAAGGCGGATTGATGAATGAGAGGATCATGCTTAGTGTACTGTTTGATGGGCATATTATTTAATGAAGAATTCTAGAGCAAAGACCATGAGTGATAATGAGAATAATAAATCTTACTTACTTGAAGAAAAATGCTTTGATGCCACCTAGAGGCAAGTTCACAAGAAGATCATGACACTTCAGGCACTTTGGGAGCCACAGAAGTAGGTCACAGAAATATTATGAGTAATGAGACAGATGTTACAGAGAAGCCAGGAAGAATGCTTGTGGGTGTAAGCTATTTTGAAATGAATTAACATGAGCCATTTTGCAGTACATTTTACCTGATGCCATCTACTAGAGGATCTGCTGTGAAAGCCGAACTACAACATGCACTACAGCATGAATTGACAAACAAACTACTAAATTTCATCAGTACTTTAAAGAATGATATTAGATCAACAAAATTGTGGACCCTTGTGCATTGGAGGTATCTTATGTACAAAATGGAAAACTTTACAATATGTAGAAAATTTAAAGCCCAAAACTGCAGAAGGCAGGAGAGTGATCAACTAAGATGAAATTAATGATTAGCTAATGTAATTTTTTGTGTGGGCATTATGCAGGAAAGTTTTTTTGTTCATGTGGGTTATAATTAGTGCATGAAATGCTGCTAATGTCATGACATGATGGTCTGCTGAAATGTTTCTGTGTACTAATCACAGGGTTTTCAGTAAATGTGGAGTGACAGTGCATATTTTCATCTGTACACACAATAGATTTGTGTGAAATGGATACTGAAAAATTTTTGTCTTTATTTTGCTTGTTGCATTGAGCTGATACACAGTAAATAAGAGGTTCTCTGTGTTACTATTGGGGTCAAGACATGTTATGTGGCATCACAAGCAAAACTCCACTCCTTGTAGTCATGCAGCTGAGATACACAACATCAATGTATAGTTAGGAAGAAGGCAATATCTTAGCAGGGCAAATAGTTCAGGTTGTGCAAGCCACACCTATGTATCCAAACAATTAGTCATAATGCACAGGAAGCAGTCACCATCGTATTCATCCTCCCCATTATTTCATTCCAGCAGCCAGCATGCTGTGTCCACAATTGCCATTATTCTGTTTATATGTGAAAGTGTTGCAAGTGTTTTGGAATGCTGTACCACATAAATAATTCTTAGTATATTCATGTTCCATTAGTCTTTATAATTTTTAGATGATGTATTGACTGTTTCTGTCCTGTTGCTTATGCCACACCATGACAAACCAGTACACTGCATTTGCATATAATATGCTTTAATAGTTGCTGTTATTTTCATTGTAATGAGGAATATTGTATATGATTAATTAAGTGCAGACAATGATGTTTACAAAATGTTTGTGAATGCATCTTAGAAAACACAGTTTATCAAAGATACTGAAGATCATAAGCACACTGTTTATGTTATCATCTGATTTTCATTTATTTATGTAACACCTTTTCTGAACAATGAATGTTTGAAACAATCTTTCATGGCCACAGGAGCATCTTTCGACATTCACAGCTACACCTACATATTCTGCAGATGGCTCTGACACATTATATTACTTTATTATTTATGTAGGGACAATATCGTAAATTTTCAGAACATAATTTTAAGAATTTCATACTATGTAACATATCTTACATACCTCAGATTTACTTGTATAGTGTTTATTGAAATGAGTTTGGTTTAGAAGACTGAACATCACAGCATGTCACTTTGACAAAGAGTAATTACAAGATATTACATATGTTATTAACAGAACCTTATGGACTGACAATAGTATAGATCATTTAAAGAGACAAAACCCATTCTCAATTATGTTTCTTGAACTTTTCTTTGACGAGTGCAAATTTTTTTTCTGGCAGTGGCAAACTGTAAGATTCCAGTGGTTCTCACATTGCCATTATTCAGATTAATAAAGGCATAATTTTGAATAAATATTAAAAGTGTGGCATTGTTGTGGGCACCAAAGTGATAATGTAACTGGAAGCTACAGAGAGTCAGTAGAGGATGTTGGAATGAAAGGTGATAGCTGCAATGTACATCCATACACTGTTATGTGACCATTAGTACCTTTCATGTAGATACAAGGAAATACCTAATGCTGTGGCATCGACTAACATTTACGTCATTCAAATCTAGTGACATATAAGAACTACTGCATTTTCCTTGTTTTTATAGCAGACCAGAAATAATTATAAATAAATGTCAGTTATTAATTTACATCTAGAGTCAACAATTTTAGAATTTAATAATCTGGATCCCATAGCAAGATTTAATTAAATCTTTTGTTGTGACACATGTAATAGCTAAAAATAGCATTTTAATGTCACAAGTGGCATAGTACCACCAGAAGGCTTTAAACATAAGCCGACAAGAAAATCACAAATCAATCTACAACCATAGGTTTCAAGCTAACAGCCAACCTACCCATTTACAAATTCAGCCACAGGGTACATATCTTCATATTGATATAGTCCTTATTTTCTATATTGTCAAGTTATTCAGAACATGATGGATGGCTTATATTCCTCAACTCTCATCCATAAGATTTCTGCTAAGAAAACAGGCCTATATTCGTACACATTTAAAGTTGTTCATAAACTGATACAAACTGACCATGATAAATGCCTAACATACAGCTATTAATTTCAGCAATTTATCACTGAGAGGGCAGGAATATCACAGTTTATGTGGTGCAGTAAAGAGGTTCAGAATGGTTCAAATGGCTCTGAGCACTATGGGACTTAACTCCTGAGGTCATCAGTCCCCTAGAACTTAGAACTACTTAAACCTAACAAACCTAAGGACATCACACACATCCATGCCCGAGCCAGGATTCAAACCTGCAACCGTAGTGGTCACGCGCGTTTTCAGGCTGTAGTGCCTAGAAATGCTCGGCCACCCCAGCTGGCAGTAATGAGATGTAGTTCCATTTGTCATGATGTGTGAACTCAACAAAATAAATGTTTATAGAGTAGTGACAGTTGTCACTGAGGAACCCCTTTATTCACAAAAGTTGGGCATGTTATGTGCCTCATCACAGTGGCACTTCATATGGACAAATTCTTTTGAAACTATTGTAGTCAATGATTGTACCAAGTATTGTTTCATGAAACTGTAAACCAGTTCAATGACGAGGAACAGACACTTGGCTGGTGCCAGCAAGATGGGGCAACATGCCTCAAGCAAGTACCAGTGCATTTGTGGTGGATTCATTTTTCCTTGACAGGGTTATTTCAAAATTGTTATGGCCTCCAATGTCACCTGACATGAACCCCCTACCCCTTCCTAATATGTACAAAAACAAAGCACACATCATCATAGTTACATAAGAACATAGTTACATAAGAACATCTGCCATGAAATCCAGATATTCGTGCCCAGCACTCTTGGTGCAATGTTCCTGAACATGAAGCATCATGCTCAACAGTGTATATCAGATGGGGGAGCTCAAGCACAAATTTGTTTCATATCCTCTTTTATTAAGATTTTATAGTACTTTTGCCGGTGTGATATGGGTAATTTATTGTAGACCACACTGCCCATATATCTTAACCCTGCTAGGTTCCTGGTCAGTCTGTGCCTCAAACCTGAATGTTTGTGCTAAAACATATAAATACAGGGAAAAGGCAGTATTTTTAATCTGCTGAACAGTGCTTTAGTGGATAATTTTTGGTAGATGATCCTCAATCTAAACTGTCCAATATCCTTGATTCTGGATAATTCCTTCATCGTATGAGGTTAGAATATGAGTCCTTGTCTGGATTATTTGTATTTGTATTGTATTTCTTTATTCATCCTGTAAATCATGATTAATTACATAGTTTGTACAAATGATATAGGATAAGTCATGTTTGATTTAGTGTATTCAGTACTTGTTGAATATTGGTAACATAATTATAAAAATAATAATATGATTGAAAGAATAGTATGATTAAGAATAATTATGTTATCAATTACACCATATTTTCTTGGTGCTCCAGAAAGTCAGAAACTGAATGGAAGCAGTGGTCAGGCAAGTAGTCTATTAGTTTCACTTTAAACTTAGTTAAACTTTGTATCTGTTTAGATAGGATGCACATTGTTATACAACATAATGGCAGTATGATGCACTCCTTCCCTACAAATATTTGTACTTACTGTATTGACATGCAGGTAATGCTTTTGCTACTATCATGAGAATGGAAATCACAATTATGCTTGAGATATTTTCTTCTTTTAATGTGCTTACTTTTACAAAGACTAATGTTTCATAGATATGTAAACAAGGAAGGAGCAATACACTGAGGCTTTTAAATATCGATCTACAGGAGTCTCTCTATTTAGCATGTGTTATTATTCTAACAATCTTTTTTGTAGTCTAAATGTTTTTCTGTTACATAGAGAATTCCCCTAAAAGATAATTTCATACATCAATAGTGAATGGATACTGCCATGGTACATTGTGACCACTGATGCATGGCCTGTCTTTTGTGAGAGAAGTCTTACAGCGTATGTATATTTAACTTTTTATTTGCATTACTCAGGTATGTCTCTCATTTCAGGTTATCCTGGATATGTATGCCTAAAAATTTTGTCACATTCATGAATGACACAGTTTTTCTATCAATGCTAAACATCGGTGTTTCTGTGTGGAATTTCTGTGAGGTGTGAAAACTGACTGACACCGTTTTTTTTTTTTTTTTTTTTTTTTTCAAAATTTATTATTAGCTTATTTGTTTTCAGCCATTGTATCAAATCTTAAATTTCATTTGCAGATGTTTTTGTAGTCTGTCTTCAAAATGTGACTTATGAGGGTATTTTTGTCTTCTGCAAAAAGTACTGTTGTCCCTCTGGTTAATTTTTCTGATAGATTATTGACATAAAGAATGAAGAGGACTGACTCTTGGGGGACTCCAAGTCTAATTTTTTGTGCCTTGCTATAAAAATTTGAATTTTTTTGCAATTTTATATCTTGGTATGTTATTTGAGTGCTCTGTTAACAATCTTATAGGTAAGAATGGATCCATACATTTTGTAGGCCTCGTATTCCATAATAATTTCTGCAACAGAATATCATGATCACTTACATCGAATGCCTTACTAAGGTCAAGTTATATGCCAGAAAGATGTTGCTTTTATCCGTTGCAGTCATAATTTCATCTGGGAAGGTAAAAATAACCAACTGAGTCGATCTGCCAGTTCTGAATCCATGTAGTGAATCACTTACTACCATGTCTTTATTTAGGAAGGCAGCTAGTCTCCTAATAAACAATTTTTCAAGAATCTTGCCATAGCCTGACTATAATGATTCAGGTCTATAGTTTGCAGCCTCACACTTATCTCCTTTCTTGTACAGTGGTGTTACTTTTGCTGCTTTCAGATTTGTCAGAAATATACCGCTCATGAGTGATGATTTGAAAAATATATATTAAAAGGTTCTATGATAAATACTGCACTTCCTTTGATGATAATTCTCTGGTATTTCTTCAACACCTGCTGAATATTTATTTGGTGATCTTTTTACAATCATAAAGAATTTGTCAGGTGTTGTAGGAGACATGAATAGAGTTCTTGTACAAATATTTGAATCTGAATGTAGTGTATTGCTGTATGTTTGTGAGCTGTAAGGTTTGGTTATCAAGTGTTGTGCTATATTTGAAAATTAATTGTTAAATTTACTAGCCAATATTGTAGGGTCAGTTATTTTATTGCTATTTTAATGAAACTCTATGTTGCTGTGGTCTGATGATGTTGTACCTGTTATTTATCTAATCCTTTTCTAATCCTATATTTATAAAATATATACAAGGATACTGGACATGGTTAAGTTTTTACAACATAAAATACAATTTGTATTTCATTCCTAGGGACTATATACTTTAGTAAATTAGCAAAGAATCATATATACAATGAACATCAGAGACAAAATACAAAGTAGAATATTCTTAATGCATGTTTATTTTTGTTGTTTGGTTTCTAGGTACTCTATCAGACTGTAAAAGCAATGATCAATTAAATATGCCTTTAGTTCAGCCATGAAACTACTGAGTTTACTTACTGATTTTATATGGTTAAGCAGATTATTGTAAATTTTTATCCAGATATGCAGAGTGCCTCTTTGGCACAATGATGTTCTCACCTGCTTCATATGAAGGTCAGATTTTTGTCTTGTATTGTACGCATGTACATTGTCATTTTTAATAAGATACCTGGGTGCCTATGAATACATTGTTTTATGAAAACTGACATTTGCAGATGACAATACAAGAAAGTGGAAGAATTGTCATTTTTTTGAATGTGGGTATGCATGATTTCCTATTGCTTACCCCTTCAATTATTGTTAATATTCTGTTTTGCATCCTGAAAAGATCAATATTCGTTGTTGAATTGCCACAGTAGACTATGCCATATTTAATTACAGAATGCACATGAGAGTAGTATATATTTAACAAGCTGGTTTTGCTGCAACAACTTTTAAAGACCCTCATCATGTGGCAGATTTTGATTAGTCTTCTTTGCAGATATTCAATGTGTACCTCTCATTTTGTGTTGTTCTGGAGCCAGAGTCCCAGAAATTTTGTGCTGTCAACACTTTCAAGAACTCTGTCCCTTAGTTTTATTTGTATATTCGAGTGGTGCCTTCCTTTCAGATTGTAGAAGTTCAGCACTACTGTCTTTTATTTGTTTTTAATTAGCTTGTTATAGCTGAATCACTGTTCTACACTGTTCATTGTTTAGTTTTGTTTTTTAGTTTTTCTTCTGTTTTCTCACTGATAAGGAAGCTTGTATTGTCTGCAAATTGGAGGATAGTTTCACAATAGTTGTTGTATATAAGGCCATTGATACAGAGGAGAAACAGAAGTGGTTCTAATACTAATCCTCGAGGGATGCCGTATTTCACATTTTCATATCCTGAATAATAGTAACTGATTTTGTTATGGTCAGTGCATTGCACTTCAATTACCTGCATGCATCCATATAAATATGTCCTGAGCCACTTGTTGGATATAACTCTAATTTCTAATTGGTCAAGCTTCTGCAGTAGGGCATTATGGTCAAATATGTCAAAATCTTTGGATAACTCAAGACATATTCCTGTCACAAAGTCACTCTCATCCAGTTTAGCATAGATTTCATTGAGAAATTCAAATATTGCACTCTCAATTGAACAGCCTTTCCTGAAACCAAACCATGCTGTGAGGGAGAGAGAATTTTACGATTTTTTAGAAAATTAGACAATCTCTTATAATTTTTTTTTAATTTTTGAAAATATCAGCTTTAGGGCTATTTTTGATGATATTCTAGGTTGCTTCCTCTTGTTCCTTGAATTTTCAATATGTTTGCCATTTTTCATTTTCTTTGCTTTTGATATAACTTGTCTAAGAATTTCTTTATATTGTTTAAAATAAATAAAAAACAGTATTTGTGGTTTGCTTTTAGCATTCATATAATTTACTTTCATTCTGGCATGATATTTTTATTCCTGCTGTGACTCATTTATTTGGATTTATTGATGTTTGTTGAGGAAAAACTATTTCAAAAACGTTTGCATGTGGCCATAAATTTATCAAACTTGTCATCTGTGTTTTTTAAACTGCAAAGATCATTCCAGTTTGTTCTTTTCAAGAGAGAGTAAAAGTAATTACATTATCATCACTGAAGTTCCTGACAGTGGCTCTAGTTTTTTGGGATTCTGTGTGTCCTGTTGTTAGTATTTGGGAATGGTTATCATCAAAATCAGTGTGTTGCAGGTATGTTCACCTGTATTTTCAAAAACCTGTTCAGTGGTTATTGCAGAAGTACTAGTTATTCAAGTTGCATTAGTTGCAGTTGGTTGTAAGTTGAAGGATTTCAGTAGATCTTTTCTTTCATCTTTAATTTTTTTGGGTTAGGAGAAATCAGCACAGAGGTCTCCACACATTAAAATATTTTTCTTGAGGGTGCTGAAATTCTCTAACAGCTTCTACATACTATTATAAAAACTAAACTTTTCTATCATCATCTGATGACCTATATACACTGATGATTACTAAATTTTGATTTGGCAATTCTACTGTTGACAGTTCTATGTCTCTTTCTCTGGATAAGTTTTCAGATGTGTTTATATTATTGAATTCTGTATTTTTTCGGTCATATATGGAACTACCACCATGCCTGAGTATTTTTGTAGAAAATTTGCCTGCTAATTTGAACTGAGATAGGTGTGTCAGTTCTAACATGGCTTTATTCACATTCAGATTCTTTGTTAGTCATTTAGCATTATTACCTGTTAATTTTATACAATACATTTTTACATATGTAAGTTGATGTTGGGCATTTCTAAAAATTCTTCTAATGAATAGAATGGGTTAGTTAGCAAGAAGTTGTATAAATTTTCCTTAAATACTTTGATTGGCATGCTTGAGGCATGTTTAGACAATTTTTTAAATATTTTAATTGCCATGTACTTATGTGTTATAAGTTTTTGCCAATTATTTATGGCAAGTGTAGGAAAATACAGATTCTTATGGTGTATATAGTTAACACTACCAAGAATAAATAAATTAATAACTGTTAATATTCTGTATTTAATGAACAATGGTTTACAATGTGTCCTATTATCTACCTCTGCCATTACTCTGGTTGCATCCTCATGGATCACATGAATTTCATTTCTTTTTTGCTGTTTCCTCAAAGTATTAATCCATACCTTAAAACAGATTGAAAAAAGGGCAAGTACATTGTCCTTACATATTCAAATGACACACAGCACACCAGTCTCTTCAGCAGGTATATAACTCTTGACACCTAACCACTATGTGTTCAACATGAAAGTTCCATGTTAGTTTACTGTCAAGTATAATACCCAAACATTTTGCATTTCTTTCAATTTTACAGTCTTTGATAGACTGCATTTTTTCATTTGACAGTAGACAATTCGCATTTAACCACAACATTGCATTTACTTTTACCAACTTCATACTGCTAACAAGGTTATCAAATATATCACTTACAGACGGAAAACTTGTGTCATCTGCATATATATACATCTTTACCTATATATGTTTCCCTGTAAGTCATTTATATGAATAAGGAATAGAACTTATCCTGATTTAGATCCTTGTGGCACTCCATGTTGTACCTCTAGTGTGTTTGACAGATGACTTCCTGAACGCACCATGTGCATAATTTTATTAAGGTGTGATTTGACAAATTTTAAATTTTTGTCACATATTCCATAGTACTCAAGTTTAGAGAGCAAAACAGAGTGGCCAACACAGTCCAAAGCCTTTTCAGGTTACATATGGTTACGTGTATGTCAGTATAGCCCTCAAATGCATCTAAAATGTCTCTCACTAATAGTTCTATAGCATGTATAGTTGACTTTTCTTTTGTGTAATGAAACTGTGATGTACTTGACATGTCATTTACCTCTAGGTACTCATACATATGCTGATACATTATGCCTTCAAAGACTTTGGCTAGTACTGGAATTAGTGAAACTGGCCTGTAGTTTGCTGGATCAGATTTGGTACCCTTCTCAAAGACTGGAGTCACCTTGGATAGTTTGAGAGGATCACGAAAAACCCCTTTATGAGACACGGGTTCGTACAATATGTTAATGGTGCTGCAACACACTGTACTATTTCTTTCAGTAGATTGTTTGACATATTAAAATATCTGTACTATATGAATTTTTCACTTCTTTGACAATTTCAAGAATTTCTTCTTGGCATATGTCTTTGAAGTATTTCAATGAAGATCTGGCCTAATTATGATTTTGGTTTGTGCTCTTAAGATAATCTATACATGTTACATTTGGTTTACTTCTCAACTTTTTGATTTCATCAACACAGCTTACAAAATATTTGATGAACACATCCCCTGATATTGGTACTGTTTTGTCAAAATTTCTGATTTCACCTTTAACAGTATTATTAATGACCAGCCTGTTTTGCATTATTTTTTATTATTTTTTATGAGAGTAGTGTTATATCTTTGTTTAGCCAATTCTAGCACTTTCTTATACACTTTCTTAGTGGTTATTTACAGGTCCTTAATTTGCTTAACATTATTTACTTTGCCAAAGCACTTTAACAACAATGCTTATGTTTTTAATTCTCCAACTCTTTTGTGCACCAAAATTTACCCTTTCTTGGTTGATGATATTTCTTTGGAACAAGATGGGCTATTAACATACCTATTAAGTAGCTGTAGAATGTTTCGTAAACTGTTTGGGCATTAGAATCGCAGCTTTGAAGTACTTTGTCCCAGTTAGTTATGCTCATCAGGTGTGTTAGTTTTCTGGCAATGTTTTCTGTTGGTATTAAGGTATTAGATATTGATAACTTTCATAAACCCTTGTTCCCATCCCCTTTTATAATATCTCTTAACTTTACTGTTAACATGGAGTGGTCTGTGAATTCAAATTATTTTGCACTGGTGGAGTACAATTGACAAAAGCGTTACCTAAGCACACTTCAGTCTTGTCGATTCTAAATTTACATGATAAAAACTGTGCTGTCTTAGCATATTCAGTAACTTATTTACATCAGGTTTGTTACATGTTCCATCAAAGCTTGAATTAAACACTCCCATAGTTATAGTTACATATTGTGTCCACTTTGTTATGTACCCGAGTACACTGTTTAAACTATCTGAGTTAGGGTAATGGTAAATACATACTATGATAAGTTTTTCTTTACATCACATATGTTTCCAGTGATACAAAAATGTTTCTTTACATATGCCCAACTAAGATCTAGTGCTCTAAACACTATTTGATTTGAAACATAGATGACATTGCTACCATTACAGTACTGAGATCTGCAAAAGCTGTTTTCATTTTTATAACCTTCTGGTTGTGCTGTAAAGGCAAAATGTCTGCTTGTGTCTGTGTATGTGCGGATGGATATGTGTGTGTGTGCAAGTGTACACCTGTCCTTTTTTCCCCAAGGTAAGTCTTTCCGCTCCCGGGATTGGAATGACTCCTTACCCTCTCCCTTAAAACCCACATCCCTTTGTCTTTCCCTCTCCTTCCCTCTTTCCTGAAGAAGCAACCGTCAGTTGCGAAAGCTAGAAATTCTGTGTGTGTGTTTGTGTGTTTTATTTATTGTGCCTGTCTACCAGCGCTTTCCCTCTTGGTAAGTCTTGGAATCTTTGTTTTTAATATATTTTTCCCATGTGGAAGTTTCTTTATATTTTATTTACATCATTATTTTGTTCTTAGTTGTATATATGTAATTGATTTTCTAATTTATTTTGACTATGCCTAGTTAGTATCTTCCATTATAGAGTGAAATCAGCAATTATTTCTTAACTTAAATTCTATTGTTGACTTATAAATGAATATAAATTCTGTACTAATTATAAACATATGGGAGACAAAACAATAGCACTCTTGAAGTACTTACTTGGCTCTATTTGAAAACATATTAGCACAGCCAGCTCTTAATTAATTTCAAAGTAATTAGCAGTTTTGTCAAAAGTATTGTTTGTGTAACTACACTCCTGGAAATGGAAAAAAGAACACATTGACACCGGTGTGTCAGACCCACCATACTTGCTCCGGACACTGCGAGAGGGCTGTACAAGCAATGATCACACGCACGGCACAGCGGACACACCAGGAACCGCGGTGTTGGCCGTCGAATGGCGCTAGCTGCGCAGCATTTGTGCACCGCCGCCATCAGTGTCAGCCAGTTTGCCGTGGCATACGGAGCTCCATCGCAGTCTTTAACACTGGTAGCATGCCGTGACAGCGTGGACGTGAACTGCATGTGCAGTTGACGGACTTTGAGCGAGGGCGTATAGTGGGCATGCGGGAGGCCGGGTGGACGTACCGCCGAATTGCTCAACACGTGGGGCATGAGGTCTCCACAGTACATCGATGTTGTCGCCAGTGGTCGGCGGAAGGTGCACGTGCCCGTTGACCTGGGACCGGACCACAGCGACGCACGGATACACGCCAAGACCGTAGGACCCTACGCAGTGCCGTAGGGGACCGCACCGCCACTTCTCAGCAAATTAAGGACACTGTTGTTCCTGGGATATCGGTGAGGACCATTTGCAACCATCTCCATGAAGCTGGGCTACGGTCCTGCACACCGTTAGGCCGTCTTCCGCTCACGCCCCAACATCATGCAGCCCGCCTCCAGTGGTGTCGCGACAGGCGTGAATGGAGGGACGAATGGAGACGTGTCGTCTTCAGTGATGAGAGTCGCTTCTGCCTTGGTGCCAATGATGGTCGTATGCGTGTTTGGCGCCGTGCAGGTGAGCCCCACAATCAGGACTGCATACGACTGAGGCACACAGGGCCAACACCCGGCATCATGGTGTGGGGAACGATCTCCTACACTGGCCGTACACCTCTGGTGATCGTCGAGGGGACACTGAATAGTGCTCGGTACATCCAAACCGTCATCGAACCCATCGTTCTACCATTCCTAGACCGGCAAGGGAACTTGCTGTTCCAACAGGACAATGCACATCCGCATGTATCCCATGCCACCCAACGTGCTCTAGAAGGTGTAAGTCAACTACCCTGGCCAGCAAGATCTCCGGATCTGTCCCCCATTGAGCATGTTTGGGACTGGATGAAGCGTCATCTCACGCGGTCTGCACGTCCAGCACGAACGCTGGTCCAACTGAGGCGCCAGGTGGAAATGGCATGGCAAGCCGTTCCACAGGACTACATCCAGCATCTCTACGATCGTCTCCATGGGAGAATAGCAGCCTGCATTGCTGCGAAAGGTGGATATACACTGTACTAGTGCCGACATTGTGCATGCTCTGTTGCCTGTGTCTATGTGCCTGTGGTTCTGTCGGTGTGATCATGTGATGTATCTGACCCCAGGAATGTGTCAATAAAGTTTCCCCTTCCTGGGACAATGAATTCACGGTGTTCTTATTTCAATTTCCCGGAGTGTATATATGTTAACTTCATGATTTAAACAAATAATACAGCTTAATCCTTGTAGTAGAAGAAACTGTTAAAAGGAACAATTTTTTTATGTATTCAGTTAATGTAAGGAGTTGAGTTTTAATTGTAATTTCTGTAGATTAAACATGGAACAATGTGTAGTTTCAGTGCCTATTATTGTGATGATATCTAAGGGTCCAATTTTTGGACCCCCAAGACAGACAGTCCACTGTCGAGTTTCAGACAAGAAAATTGTGTTGAGTAGAACAACAATATATCAACCATTTGAAGTTTACAAAAAACTGTGGATGTTTTAAGATATGACATTTCGCGTTTAAGAAACAGAAATGCTGAGCAGCTGAAAGTCCCTCGCAACATGGAGCCAATTGTAAATAATCAGTCGAATTACTCAACAAACAAGAGTAAAATTTACAAAAATACGTGTTGCATGTGTAAAAAGTACAACACTTTCAGTGACAGGATGTGCTTAGCTTGCAGTAAAATATCAAAAGTTGTGGAAAGGAGACATGCAGAATTGGAGAAATTCCAGTGTGTCGAGCAACTACATCTAACGAACAAAACGCAACGTTGAGTCGAAGAGTTTCAGGACTCTGCTATTGTGTATATCGTGTCTGTAAAGGAATTATGTGCATAAAATGTAAAACTGTGTTTCATTTCTCTTGTGTAAATGTGAACTCTAAACAAAAGTTCTGGCTGTGTATGGAAGACGAGTTAGGACTAGACTTGAATAACAAATACGGTACTTCCGATATAATTAATGTGCTCATTGATAAGGTTAAAGAATTAAAAAGTAAATCTGATGAGCTCCCATGACAGAAGTTACAAAATGATGGTGAAATACTCAGAGACAAAAAAAAAAAGGTTCGAAATCATGCAAAAACAAAAACTCTATAAACGAAATCGCTGCAAAAACCAATCAGTATATTACACCTAAAAAACATCTAAAGCTGTGAAAAAAATTGCGAATGATTCCTTGTTATATATTACGACATGGAACAGGTGTGATGTGCTACAAAAAGATGAAAATTGTGAACAACAAAGCACTGAGGTAAATAAAAACTTCATAGTTCAAGAAAACAGCAAAAGTAGCAAGAAACATTCGTGCAACAGACACAACAGTAACATAAAAAGCTCACCTAAACACAAAAAAAGAATAACAGTGTTTGCAGACAGCCATGGGCGATCAGTTGCAGCTAACTTAATGCATCAAAGTCATAATAATTTCGTAATCTAAGGAAATGTTATACCAGGTGCACCATTAACTTCAATACTTGAAAGCTGTAACAACTTACAGAATCTCACAATGAATGACACAGTTATAATCTGGGGTGGCACAAATGATGTAGCCAGAAACAAAGCAGACAAGACATTAAATGCTATAACATCAGCATTAATTAAGCTTCAGCACACAAATGTAATCATGGTAGGGATACCCCATAGATATGATCTTGAAAACTGGTCTTGTGTGAATGATGAAACCAGGCAAACAAATAGGAAAATAGCCAAAATAGTGAAATCTTTCCAAAACACTCAGTTTGTAACAGTCCCTGAGAACAGAGTCTGGTACACTTCTCACGGACTACACCTAAATGAAAATGGCAAGGAAGAAACGACCAGAACTTCACTTGCAGCCATCTCTCCAAAAAATCAACTAAAGCCTGCAATATCACTTGAGTGGAAGGATCCAGATTTAACTGAGCAAATAATACCACAGCAAGAAAAAATTACAGTACCAGAAATCAACCACAATGTTGTCAAGAGGACAGCAACGAACAATGGAGTAGGAAGATCAGTTTGCAGCAACAGGATATTCAAAGTCCAGAAACACATTGTGCTCCTAGAAGATCCTCAAGACCAATAAAACCCAGAGTTCAAAGTGACATGTTTTAGTGGGAAAGTAAAGCAACTAACAAATTCCCAGGACTGGGTTAAAAACAACTTTCCAAGACAGCTAGTTAAAACAACAGAAGCTGTGGCATCAACTGCAGACTCTTGAGCATCACTTACTCAATCAAATGTGGTGGAGTATACAACTCCAGTTACTGCAACACCAGGCAGTTCAGCAACTCCTCAGACTGTTCGGAGCAAGAAGGCACCTCAACAGCTAACTTGACAACTAGACAGACAGAAGCTAGGTTCGGTAGTAGATCGAGAAATGCAAGATCGCCAAAGAACAGGAACACTTTTAATGCCTGGATCCACAACTTATGTAAGTGAACCAACTCAGTGCATTTTAAATGAAGATAATCAGAGTGACCAGTTAAAAATATTACTAAGGCTTATGCACCTAAACATACAGTACCAGTAGATAGCCACAATAAAAAAACACACAAACACACACACAAAATTTCGAGCTTTCACAACCAGCGGTTGCTTCGTCAGGAAAGAGGGAAGGAGAAGGAAATATGAAAGGATGTGGGTTTTAAGGGAGAGGGTAAGGAGTCATTCCAATCCCGGGAGCGGACATCTGCTTGTGTCTGTATATGTATGGATGGATATGTATGTGTGTGTGTGTGTGTGTGTGTGTGTGTGTGTGTGTGTGTGTGTGTGTGTGTGTGTGCGCGCGAGTATATACCTATCCTTTTTTCCCCCTAAGGTAAGTCTTTCCGCTCCCGGGATTGGAATGACTCCTTACCCTCTCCTTTAAAACCCACACCCTTTCATCTTTCCTTCTCCTTCCCTATTTCCTGACGAAGCAACCGCCAGTTGCGAAAGCTCGAAATTTTGTGTGTGTGTTTTTTTATTGTGCCTACCTACCGGCGCTTTCCCACCTGGTAAGTCTTGGAATCTTTGTTTTTAATATATTTTTCCCATGTGGAAGTTTCTTTCTATTTTATTTACATTAAACATACAGTACCTTAGAAATAAGTTTAATATATTACAGGTTTTTGTAAATGAACAGTCACCTCATATAGTAGTGATAACTGAGCATGGATTAAAATCTGATGAAATTATTTACTGTAAACTAGAGGGCTACTCTTTAGCAAACAGTTATTGTAGACAGCAACATAACGGTAGTGGTGTGGCAGTTTACGTTAGTGAGAATCTCGAGTACAAGAAAATTAACTATCTAGACCAGTACGTCAAAGGAGGCTTGACTGAAGTGACAGGCATTGAAGTCCACACCAAAGAGTGTAGAGAGGTTATGAGAAAACATAAAGTTATCGGTATTTATCATCCACAAAAGGCTGATGTATTTAGCGTCATAGACATATTTAGTAGAGCAGTGGGACGTTGTGGTCCCAGTGACCTAACTATACTCGGTGATCTGAATATTGAGGCAAAATCTTCCAGTGTAATATGAGGTTAATAGATACTCTTAACTCATATAACCTCATAAATGTAGTAAATAGTGATACCAGGGTAACAAAGTCCACATCTAGCACAATTGATTACGTTATACTATGTAAACATATTAAAGACAGTGTTAGGTGCTGGAATATGGATTTTCACTACTCTGACCACAAATGCCAGCTTGTAGAGTATGTAAACCCAAGCATCCCAAAAATGTCAAAAGTTATCGAAAATAAAAGAATCCTAAAAGAGGGTAACATCCTTGCCCTAAGAAATAAATTAGCTATAGAGGACTGGGATCTGATTTACCAGACTGAAGGATCTGAAAACAAATGGGCCAAATTCTATGATACTATGCTAAGACACTTTGACAGATGCTGCCCTGTTAAGAAAATACAAAGAGTGTTCACCCACAACCAAAGTGCAAAGACCAACAGACTGATACTTCCAGCAAATATGATAAAACTTAGGCAAAACATCCAGGACCTGGATGTGTTACACAAGTCAACAAACCTACAGGTTTTTAATGCCAAGTACAATGAAGCCAAGAAAATCTTCAAGAAAGAGCTTTCAAATATAAGGAAACAGATATACAGCAGTGAAATGGCTCAATCACACAATATAGCCAAGACCTCATGGAGAAATGTAAACCAATTTCGCAAAGCCACACCGAAGCCAGAAACTGAAATTGTAAATATAAGACATGGAGGAAACACAATTAAAGATCCTAATAAAGTCTGCAATGTTTTCAATAAATACTTTATATCTGCAGGTGTTAGTCCAGTTAATAACATGATTGTGAGTAGTGAGGTAAAGCTCTGCCCCTTTGAAGAGCCACCTTTTGATTTCAAACAAATAAGTGAAAAAGAAATAGGCAGGATAATAAATAACCTAAAGAATAAGTTCTCATCTGGATGAAATGGTTTGAGTAGTATCGTGATTAAAAAATGTAATAAGGAATTAGTTAAAATAATCACCCATCTGGTAAACTGCAGTATTAGAGAACATACATTTCCAAATGTATTGAAATGGAGCACAGTTAAACCAGTGTGTAAAAAAGGATCCAAGGAAGAGGTTTCAAATTTCAGGCCCATATCATTAATACCTGTCTTCAGCAAAGTATTTGAAGTTGTGCTGCTGACACAACTTAGTGACTATTTCTTGAAAAATAACTTCATATCAGAGACACAACATGGATTCTGAAAAGATCATACTACTATCACAGCAATTATGGAATTTCTTCACAAAATGTATGGTGCCCTTGATCAAGGAATGCAAACAGATGGCATATTTCTAGACCTTACTAAAGCCTTTGACTCGGTAAACCATGAGTTACTTTTAAGTACACTTGAGTTATACAATGTAAATGCTGCATCCATGTAATTGCTGGCTACATATTTATTTAACCGCAAGCAGTGTACAAAGCTGACTTACAAAATCAATAATCAGATCATTAATTTTCAGTCCAAATATGAGACAGTCACACAAGGTGTACCCCAGGACACAACTTTGGGCCCTTTCCTTTTCCTAGTGTACATAAATGATATAGAGCAACCTATTAACTCCCAATTGGTAACCTATGCAGATGATACCTCACTGTTATTTCTTGGTAAACATAATGATGAGTTAACGTTGGTAGCATCTGAGGGACTTTGTCAAATAACTACTTATTTCCAAGATCAAGGTTTGAAAGTTAATATCAGTAAATCTCAGTTATTGCCATTTAAACTTACAAACTCACACCAAACCTCTATCAGTAACATAGGTGGAATTGAAGTAATGGACACAGAAGGCTGTAGATTTCTAGGTATTCACCTAGACGAAAATCTAAGATGAGTAAACCATATCAAATTTTTATACAATAAAATCAGCACTTCATTACATCTACTCAGCCAATTATCAAAAGTAGTCCCACATCAGACATTAAAAACAATTTATTATGGAACCATTTTTGCACAGATTAATTACAGGCTAGAGATATGGGGTTGTGCTGCCGGCATACATATGAACAGAATATTGACCCTACAGAAAAGAGCAATCAGAATTATCCATGCATTAGCATATAGAGATTCGTGCAGGAAAATCTTTGTTCATCATAAATACCTCACAGTCTACTCACTGTATCTTTACAAATTAATTATATTTTTTGTGACACATCAAAACAAAGCAACTACGTGCCCTGATATGCATGCCCATATTACAATAAATAAAGACTGCTACTCCAGACAAAGAACGAAATTAAAAACAACAGACCATAGTCCTTGGATTAGCGGTCAAATATGGTGCAACAGATTACCGAACTCTATAAGGTGCCACAAAGGGAACTTATTCAAAGTGAAATTGAAATATTTCTTGATTGTCAAGTGTTTATATTCTCTAAGTCAATATTAATATTAAAATCTGAATATTTGTAATAGGTATGATGTAACACCCAATATTGTGCCTTATTAGGTACAATGGTACAGTTGTATCATGTATATGTAATCACATACGTATATATGACTGTACTACACTTGTAAAAAAATGATATGACGTTTGCAAAAGATACCAGTTGGTGTCTCCATGCAAAAAATACAATAAATAAATAAATAAAATAAATGAAATAAGTGGTACACCAATAGGCCATGTTTTAAGGATTGACAGCGTCTGTTCAATTTATTTGGAAGACTGTGAAATGTGTGGTTAGGTTTTTACTGCTCGTAGATGTTCAACAGTAAACTATTGTAGCAGTATGTTGATGTTTGTTTGCAAAGTATTAATGAGGCTTATTGGAAGTTAAACAATAGTGCACTGGCCATATAACTGTGTATTATTTGGGGGTTGTGAACAGTGAAAGTAAAGAACTATGAAACACAAATGTGCACCAGTTGAGTACTTCATATAAAGTAGTCAGTGTTGAACTTCCACCCCCATTTTTCAGCCAGTATAGCAATGCAGTACATTGACACCAAGGACAATCAACTATGAAATAATGCAGGTGAACATCACATATGGTGCCTTTCTGGGTGAGGCCTATTTTATGTGGACACAATAAACTAGGACTTGCAAACTTTGACAGTGAACTCAAGAGCAGTTTACAGTACAGTTTTAATGAAGGAGATGCAACAGCCCATCAGCACATGGGTTTCATGGCCACAGTACAACAGCAGCCAATCAGTGAGTGCGTTCTTTGGAAGCAGCCTTTGAGTACAGGAGCAGCCAATCAGCGCAGTCGACTGGGATAAACAAGATGCCTCGCCGAGGAATTACAACTTGCAGCCGCTGTACAGATGACAATTTGAGATGACAACTGCAGCAGCAGCAGTAGCAGATGAATGATTAAAAACAAAGTAATTCATAGCAAAACCCATTTTATATTCAGTGATACATAATGAGCTCCCCCGTGAACCATGGACCTCGCCGTTGGTGCCTCAGCGATACAGATAGCCATACCGTAGGTGCAACCACAATGGAGGGGTATTTCTTGAGAGGCCAGACAAACTCGTGGTTCCTGAAGATGGGCAGCAGCCTTTTCACTTGTTGCAGGGGCAACAGTCTGGATGATTAACTGATCTGGCCTTGTAACACTAACCAAAACAGCCTTGCTGTGCTGGTACTGTGAATGGCTGAAAGCAAGGGGAAACTACAGCTGTAATTTTTCCTGAGGGCATGCAGCTTTACTGTGTGATTAAATGATGATGGTGTCCTCTTGGGTAAAATATTCCGAAGGTAAAATAGTCCCCCATTCGGATCTCCGGGCGGGGACTACTCAAGAGGACATCGTCATCAGGAGAAAGAAAACTGGCGTTCTACAGATCGGAGCGTGGAATGTCAGATCCCTTAATCAGGCAGGTAGGTTAGAAAATTTAAAAAGGGAAATGGATAGGTTAAAGTTAGATATAGTGGGAATTAGTGAAGTTCGGTGGCAGGAGGAACAAGACTTTTGGTCAGGTGAATACAGGATTATAAACACAAAATCAAATAGGGGTAATGCAGGAGTAGGTTTAATAACGAATAAAAAAAAATAGGAGTGTGGGTAAGCTACTACGAACAGCATAGTGAAAGCATTATTGTGGCCAAGATAGACACAAAGCCTATGCCTACTACAGTAGTACTAGCTCTGCAGATGACAAAGAAATTGAAGAAATTTATGATGAAATCAAAGAAATTATTCAGATAGTGAAGGAGACGAAAATTTAATAGTCATGGGTGACTGAAATTCGGTAGTAGGAAAAGGGAGAGAAGGAAACATAGTAGGTGAATATTGACTGGGGCTAAGAAATGAAAGAGGAAGCCGCTTGGTAGAATTTTGAACAGAGCACAACTTGATCATACCTAACACTTAGTTCAAAAATCATAAAAGAAGGCTTTATACATGGAAGAAGCCTGGAGATACTAACAGGTTTCTGATAGATTATATAATGGTAAGACAGAGATTTAGGAATCAGGTTTTAAATTGTAGGACATTTCCAGGGGCAGATGTGGACTCTGACCACAATCTATTGGTTATGAACTGTAGACTAAAACTGAAGAAACTGCAAAAAGGTAGAAATTTAAGGAGATGGGACCTGGATAAACTGACTAAACCAGAGGTTGTACAGAGTTTCAGGGAGAGCATAAGGGAACAATTGACAAGAATGGGGGAAAGAAATACAGTAGAAGAAGAATGGATAGCTTTGAGGGATGAAGTAGTGAAGGGAGCAGAGGATCAAGTAGGTAAAAAGATGAGGGCTAGTAGAAATCCTTGGGTAATAGAAGAAATATTGAATTTAATTGATGAAAGGAGAAAATATAAAAATGCAGTAAATGAAGCAGGCAAAAAGGAATATAAACGTCTCAAAAATCAGATCGACAGGAAGTGCAAAATGGCTTTCAAAATGTGGTGCTACAGAAGAATGCTTAAGATTAGGTGGGTAGATAACATAACTAATGAGGAGGTACTGAATAGAATTGGGGAGAAGAGGAGTTTGTGGCAGAACTTGACTAGAAGAAGGGATCGGTTGGTAGGACATGTTCTGAGGCATCAAGGGATCACCAATTTAGTACTGGAGGACAGTGTGGAGGGTAAAAATTGTAGAGGGAGACCAAGAGATGAATAGACTAAGCAGATTCAGAAGGATGTAGGTTGCAGTAGGTACTGGGAGATGAAGAAGGTTGCACAGGATGGAGTAGCGTGGAGAGCTGCATCAAACCAGTCTCAGGACTGAAGACCACAACAACAACAACAACAACATAATGAGAGGCCTTAATGAACAAGACTGTGTGATGGGAGACAATGGGCAACAGGAAACTGGTTCTGTAGATGATGGTTGTTATAAATCAGACATTAATGTAACTTTGAATGATGGGGATGAAAATCTTATTGTAGATGAAATGATTAAACATCATCTACATTATGTGGTGATGTGACAAAATGGGCAAAAACAGTAGTGAAGTGGATGAGATCATTAACGTTAAGGAGGAGGAATCTAGTAGCAGACGTCAGCAAGGGCAAAGGTTTATGGCAGATGGAAAAGTGGAAGCAATGTTAAGGCAAAATATGAGTAGTTTGAGTAGTACGTGTATGAAATAAGACATTAGTAAGGTGGAAAATAGTATGAAAGAAGACATTAGTAGTATGAAAAAAGACATTAGTAGGGTGTAAAAGAAAACTAATAGCATTAGAACTGTCATGGTTAACTTAAAGGAAGAGCTGAAGAAAGAAATTAAAAAGGAGATTAAGGTAGTCAGCTCTAATCTTTCAGAATTAAATAACATGGTTGAGGTGGTAGCTAAAGATTGTGATTAAAACATAAAGACAGTAGTACATAACACTAATGAGAAATTAACATTGATGAGTAGTAAATGTGTAGAAAAGAGAAAGAAGCTTTGGGTTGACTATAGTAGGAGGACAGAGGATTCTGAAAAACAGTGTAAAGACGAAGTCAGAGCTGCCAGGAAATTATGTGCTGAAAACAGTGCTAAACTTGAGAACTAATATCAGATTAAAAATGATTCTGAAATGGAGATAGAAACCAAGTGTGCAGTAGAGGTAGAGGAAAAACTGGTAAAAGTAACTAAAAATGTAGATTCAAAATTGATTGAAATTGAGAAAAGAATGGAAGAGATGCAAAATCCAAAGCATAGAGTATATAATGTCCCAAACAGTCCATCATTTGTTAGTTGTAAGAAATTTAATAATTTTGAACCGTATGGAGAAGTGCATCCATTGGATTTCCTTATAGAATTTATTGATTGGTCTAAAAGGAGATGGAATGAAAAAGAGGAAATGTCATTTGTGAGAGGTTTTTTGAAAGGGGATGTTGATGGATGGGCAGCTCAGGGAGCTGATAGTTGTTCTTTGTGGCAAAGCTTTGAGGAAGCATTTTTAGATGAACATTGGCCCAAAGAGAAGCAGCAGGGAATTTAAAGTGAATCATAGGGAGGAGAGACATTTCACTCTAGGAAGGGCACTTTGAAAGGTTTCTGTCAGCTTTGGTTAAATTAACTGAAATATTTGGACAAAGTACTAGATATTGAATCAATAATTATGGGTATAGCAACTAAATTGCCTCAGAAAATTAGAGATTTGCTTGTACGTGCCCCTAGGAGTAATACAGGGTGTACATAAAGTCCAGAAACGCTTTCAATTATTTATTGCACAAGAACCAAACATTGTACAGATATCATACATATGTCATTTTGAAGAGAAACCCTTAAAGTTTTTTTTTTTTTTTTACATGTATGCTGCCACAGCGTAATTTGGTAATTTGCTGATAGTCAGCGCTAGTCCCAAACGTGGTGAGTTCAGAAGTGGAGCGAGCTTTCTGTGTGTTGGAGTTCGACAAAAACAAGTATGCTACAGATGTCCAACGGGTGTTTGGAACTGAGTATGGTAAGAAGCCACCAACAAGGAAGGCAATTTACCACTGGCACAACAAATCCATTACAATGGGTTGCTTGTGCCCGGCAAAGAGAATCAGACATCCCAGTGTGAGTGAAATGAATGTGCAGCACATACAAGAGACATTCATAAGGAGTCCAAAGAAATCAGTGTGACGTGCATCCCGTGAACTTGAAATGGCTCCAATGATAATGTGGGAAGTCCTGAAATAGAAGCTGTCTATGAAACCATTACAATTGGAGCTAGTGCAGAAGCTCAATGACACTAACAAGGAGAAACGTTTTGAGTTTTGTTTGCAATTGCAACAATTGAATGAGGATGGGGATGACATTGTTGATCACTTAATTTTTAACAACAAAGTCACTTTTCACACTAATGGGAAAGTGGACAGGCATAATTGTCAAATCTGGGGTACACAGCATCCACATGAATTCACTGAATTTGAGCATGATTCCCCAAAGGTAAATGTTTTTTATGCCTTGTCACGTCAAAAACTGTACGGGTCTTTCTTCTTCGCTAAGAGCACTGTCACTGGATATTCCTAATTAGACATGCTGCAACAATGGCTGATGCCTCAAATGCAATCCGTCTCTCCATTCATCTTTCAACAGGATGGGGCTCCACCACATTTTCATTGTGAAATTTGTGGGTATGTGAACATGCAGCTGTCACATCAATGGATCAGCCATGCTACAGGACAGCTGTTTCATTAAAAGGCCTCCCCGATCACCATATCTCACTCCATGTGACTTTTTTCTCTGGGGACACATTAAAGATCTGCTGTATGTACCGCCTCTACCACGTGATGTAGCAGCGGTCCAGGAGAGAACGTGGGAAGTTACTGCCACAATCGACGATGCCATGCTGGGACGGGTATGGCAAGAATTCAATTACCCTCTTGACGTCTGCTGGGTCACTCATGGTTCACATCTCGAATGTTGGTAAAAAAAACTTTCAGAGTTTCTCTTCAAAATGCAATATGTATGACATGTGTACAATGTTAAATTCTTGTGCAATAAATAATTGAAAGTGTTCCCGGACTTTATGTACACCTTGTATTAGTGATGTCTTGAATTATGTTGATAAAGTGGAGAGGGTGAAGCCCTCAGTGGAAGATTGTAGGAGGAATTTTGATGACAAGAATCAATCAGGGAGAGAATTTCAGGTAAATAGGATGAACTGGACTAATTACAGTAGAAATTCAAAGAATGGTTGGGTGGAGGACAGCTAGAATGGGCACAGAAATGGTGAGAGAAATTCAAATAAAAGAAATGGAGGAGATGATTTTAATTTTGGATCAAAACATTTTAGCTAGATAATGCTCCAATTTTGGCTCACACTAGAGCAGGTAGTGATGAAGAGCCACTTGTATATAAATGTGCTGTAATGTCAGGTTAGGTTAATATAAATGATAGTAGTGAGACGAGTGTAATTTCTAATTTTAGTGAGATGTTGAATGATGGTGTGGGTAGCAATGGTTATACCATAAAAGGAAAGGAGGTACTTACTATAATGAGCATTGAACCAGAAGTAACACCTACAAGCAAGTAGGGTGCTCAACACTTTGTGTTGGATCCATTATGTGGTAATAATGCTTACCCCAGTTGTCTGTCTCATTTTACATGTTTCCTGAGGCAGTCAAGCTCTTCTCCTATCCTATCTGTAGTTTATATATAACACTGGAGAAACTGTTTCCAAAACATTCCTCTACTAAAGTATGCTGCTGTACCAAATCAAGTGACAGTCACAGAAAGAATGTTTCTCATTTACTTATAAACTACAGATTATGTTGTTTTGGTTATAAGCAATAGAATCATAAGAGGATGGAATAAAATAAATTGGTACTATGATTAAAGAATTTCTGTCAGACAAAGAGGTAAGGTAAACTGAAAATGAAAGGTGTCAGCATATGTGGAGGATGATTAACATCTGGGTGTAGCAGCAGCAGCAATGTGCAGTATAAACCATCTGGAATACTAGGTATTAATATTAATTGTGGTATAATCGAAGTGCTTGTGTTCAGTGCAGTCAGTATATGGAGATAACTATCTATCTGTGTCAAGGTACAGCCTTTTCTAATTTCTAACATTAAGGAATTCCAACTTTAGACATAGTTGCCTGGAGCAATGTGTGGAAAGAATAAGTAAAATCTGTATGTATATTGCCCTTCAGGCTAGAATCTTAAGCAATTTGATGGAAGACAGTGAAGTAATAGTTTTTCTAAGTGATAATTTTGTCTGATCAGTAATGAGGATTAAGTTTGCCTTAGCATAAGCATCTGTTACTATGGAGTGTTTTACAGTAGAATCAATTTTGCATTGGATATACAGAGCAGGTGTTTATTTATTAGGTAATGAAACAATAATGAAATAATAAAATAATGAATAATGTTAGGGTCTTAATGGTTATGGAGCCTGTCTCTGTAGTACAGATGTTTTTTTGAGAATGCACTCTGCTAGCTAACAAGATAAGAAAGGTAAGTAAGATAATGGAGCTGACATACCTGATTAATGAAAAATATGACTGTATGCAAACAAATATGGTGTAACTGTACTGATGAGCTAATTTTTGAACTAGGCAATATTGAGTACTGTGTATATTGAGCAATTCATGACACTGCAGCTGGGAATAACAGATTAACAGAAACAGCAAAGTTTTTATAAGTAGATGTCATATAATTCTGTATTATTGGATCTGTAGGTTATCTGAAAGCTTCTGTTTATGTATTGAGGAATTCTGAGCTTAAAGTGACAACACTGGGATGAAGGAAAGTAATTTTGCTGATTAACTGATAACTGTGGTGCTAGACTGATGTGAATATTCTGACAGGTCAACTATTTGGTAACTTTTTTGATTTTGTGAGAATTTAAATTTCGGGTTGAATGAGAGTAGTGCTCAGAGTTAAGTAGAGGAGTGGGGCAATGATTTTGAACAACTTCCATCCCTTTAATTTGGATTTGAGTGGTAATTAAGTTATGTGATGGTGGCTCTATTCTTTTTTCACAACATAATATTAGTAAATCTATACTACTGCACATCTTGAGTTTTTGCTATTTTGCACATGGGAAAGAGATCCAAATCTTTCATGTTTAACCAGTTTCAGACAGAGCTATGGCCTAGAGTAATGTTTTGTAGTGTAATGTGTACTTGAGTTTAAATTTTTACTAGTCCCCACATTTCATACTATAGTAAATTTTAGTGCTAATTATTATGATGTTACAAGAACTGTTACCTGAAATTCTCTCCCTGATTGATTCTTGTCATCAAAATTCCTCCTACAATCTTCCACTGAGGGCTTCACCCTCTCCACTTTATCAACATAATTCAAGAAATCACTAATACAAGGTGTACATAAAATCCGGGAACACTTTCAATTATTTATTGCACAAGAACTTAACATTGTACACATGTCATACATATTGCGTTTTGAAGAGAAACTCTGAAAGTTTTTTTTACAAACATTCGATATGTAAACCATGAGTGACCCAGCAGACGTCAAGAGGGTAATCGAATTCTTGCCATACCCGTCCCAGCATGGCATCATCGACTGTGGCAGTCACTTCCCATGTTCTCTCCTAGCCCACTGCTACATCACATGGTAGTTCCAAGGGAACTGATAGCAGTGCATTTCCTTACTAATTGCCACTTGGACCTGTTTAAGGTGTGGTCAACTTGGTGAGAAAATGTGTAAAAGCTCATTGAAAAAGAGTGAAAGTGCTTGTGAAAAATACTAAATACTGAGCAAGTGAAATTTTCTGTCTCAAAAGTGAACTCCAATGTGCATTGTAATTTAATTTTTTGGAATCCGTGAGGATTTATTCTTTTAAGCAAGACAGGACTTGTATAAAGTGATACAAATTTTAGGCTGTAATCTTTGTTTTCCCAAAAAGGATCACTTATGATGAAGATGCCTAATTTTTATTAAATGTATAACTTGTGGATATTTTGTGCAAATGTACAATACACTGTATGTAAAAATTTTGTATGGGGATTTTCATATGGTCAGTTCATATAAGTAGGAATTTGAAAAACATATATACAGTAGTTTTTGATAATATTTCTTACTTTTTTGTGTGTAGATTTTTAACCCACTGTCCAGGGCACATATGATCATTGAATTGCACAGTTAGCTATTTCCAATATCTATCTGATCAACTCAATGAGGGGGTGATGTGACAAATCAAGCTGGCATATTTTTACGCACTCTCTTGTTACGCCATCTGCCTCCTTAAAATTCATTTTTTCATGTCTGACTAATAACTATTAACATATGTGAGTATAATCTGCATTTTCATAAAAGAGAAAGGTTGGCCCTCAGTCTTAAAGAATTTACCACCAGATCTAATTTTGTTCTTAGTTGTATGTATGTAATTGATTTTCTAATTTATTTCGACTATGCCTAGTTAGTATCTTCCACTATAGAGTGAAATCAGTAACTGTTTCTTAACTTAAATTCTATTATTGACTTATAAACAAATATAAATTCTGTACTAATTATAAATATTTGGGAGATGAAACAATAGCATTATTGAAGTATTTACTTGGCTCTATTCGAAAACATGTTAGCAAAGCCAGCTCTTAATTAATTCCAAAGTAATTAGCAGTTTTGTCAAAAGTAGTATTTGTGTAACTATATATGTTAATTTCATGATTTAAACAAATGATACACCTTGTAGAAGAAACTATTAAAAGTAACAAATTTTTTGATGTATTCAGGTAATGTAAAGAGTTAAGTTTTAATTCTAATTTCTGTAAATTAAATATCGAACAATGTGTAGTTTGAGTGCCTATTATTGTGATGATATATAAGTGTCCAATTTTTGGTCCCGAGACAGTCAGTCCACTGCAGAGTTTCAGACAAGAAACCCGTGTTGGTTGGAACAACAACAATGCATCAACTGTAAATAAGTGGTGCACCAATAGGCCATGTATTAAAGCAATGACAGTGGCTGTTCAATTTATCTGAAAGACTGTGAAATGTGTGGTTAGGTTTTTATTGCTCGTAGATGTTCAAAAGTAGCAGTATATTGATGTTTGCCTGCAAACTATTAATGAGGCTTATTCAAAGTTAAACAGTAGTGCACTGGCCATATAACTGTGTGTTATTGGGGAGCTGAGAACAGTGAAAATAAAGAACTATGAAATGCAAATGTGCACCTGTTGAGTACATCATTTAAAGTAGTCAGTGCTGAACTTCCACCCCCATTTTTCAGGCACTATAGCAACACTGTATGTCGACACTGAGGGCAATCGGTGATGAAATAAAGCAGGTGAACGTCATTTTTCTTTTTTATGAACTTCAGAGATCCTTTTTTTCTTTCCTTGTTACATCACTTGACCCCACTAGGAAGACAGAAAAGTCCTTTTTGCTCAATGAGGAAATTTTTTCCTGACTCATTGATGTAGCAGCACTGAATTTTGTTCCTGCAATTAAAATTCTGATTGCTTGTCCACCATAATTCAGTGGCTATACTTCACCCTTGGCTGTCTGCAAGTGGCTCAATTTTACACATACTTGCTGTTCAGGGGGTTCCGATTTCATGCCTACCTTTGCTGTGCCTGATGTCTTGTTTGGTACTGTTTATTTGGCTTTTTCATCAACATAATTTGATAATGTCTTAGGTGAATAACTTATCGGTGGCAAATTTTTTGAGAGCACTTTCGCATAGTTATGATCTTTTATGTAACTGCAGCTAGAATATTCCATGTCCTACCTCATTCACAATGTAGTTTTGTTTTCCACATGATACACTTCAAATGTTAACAACACTATCACAATCTGTGATAGAAACAACTTGAAAGTGATTCTTGTGCTCTACATTTATGTTACCTTCACAGTTTCCTATAAGCTGCATTATTTGTCTACACCTTTTGAACTTTATTTCCATCGAATTCTCTGACAAAGTCAAATTTCCATGCTACAGTTTTGTCATGTTCAGTGTATGTTTTTATTCTTTAAGTTTCTTGATATACATCTTCAGTGAACTGATAATAAATGTAAGCAAGACACATGTTATTTGAGCTTTGTTATTTTGTCATTATAGATGCAACATTTTTTTCTTTTTATCGGCATAAATGGCATTATTTCATGAAGCCACAAATCGAATTTTTAATTACAAACTGCAAATAGAAAATTTTTATTTGGCACAGTAGGAAAGGTAGAAAGATGGTTAGGCAAATTGAAAATGTGTTCAATTAAGGTATTCTGTATCATAAGAAAGAGGACTATATGTTCTGTGTAGTTCTTGTTGCACCACATATGACACTATCTCATTTCTGTAACTGGAAATAAAAGAATGCTTGCTTGCTCTTTGATGTTTACCAGTACCCCTCTTTCATTGTTAAAGCATTCTGTTCTCCTCTTTGTCCTTTACTTATCAGTGACATGCACTGCATACTGTTTCAGCAAAATACACAGTGCATTGTGAAAGCTTTGTAATACAGACTCAGTTCCTTTACTATTGCAAACTGATTTCTACTACATTCAGTGAATAATTTCCACCATCTAAACCATTTTAAAAAATCATTTGCCTTCTATCAACTAGACATATTCATCATCTCATTCCTGCACGACCTCTTCATATGAAGAAAATAATTAAAAAGTAAAAATAAAAAAAGTCACACTTCTTTCAGCTGAGATTTTACTTGTGTAAATGACATAAAGTCAATTAGGGAGTGCTCAAGAACTATGAAAACACCCAGAGGCAAATAGGCAGTATAAATTTTTGATCAGTGTAATGGACCATTCTTGTGTGGCAAGAGCGATCAGTCCAGAGTCAGTCAAGGATGATCTATAGGAGCACCTACTGTACAATGGGGTGAAGCTGAGCAGATTTTTAGGTTTTTAGTAAATTTACCCATTAATTTTGTTTCCATACTTTATGAAACTTTAAATATTTGATCTTCTAACAATGTGTTGCATTACATTGGGTTCATATTTTTTGAATATTGTTTATTGTAAGGTACTGTATAAAGGCGTTTGTTAGAGAACATTTTTGTGTTAAAATCAATACCTTTTTCTGAAAATAAGACAATTTTAATACACTACAACATGAAATAAATAATCTTACAAATCTATATGTAGCTTTGCTATAGTGTTCATTTATAATTTTCATTGATCTGACATTCATGGGCAGTGATCGGAAGAGAAATCTTCCTCTTCTGATGTATTGATACACGTCAATTTTGCATACCACATTAGTGTATAGAACATCTCAGATGTCAGGTACTTGAGGGAAATGGAACACTGTCATTTTTTCCCTTCTCTTTTCCTTAGAGATTTGATTTGAATCTTCTTACCCACTGGTATACTAATTATTCCTTCCACACAGACTTGTGGTCTTCTGTGATGAATTTGCCCACAATGACTCTGGGCTGCCCCTTCTTGATAGTGCAAACTAAGATTTTATTTCATCACTTCTGGTTTTTTTTTTTTTTTTTTTTTTTTAATAGATGTGTTGGTGTGGGTGTATGTGAGGGCGGGGGGGGGGGGGGGGGGGGGGAGGTGCGTAAGATGTGTAGAAGATATCTACGTTGATCAGGAAAAGTTTTTACAGTCATCACTCTGAAGAGGAAATCCCCACTCTCCACAGGTCAAAATTCCTTCTACTATTAATTTTTCATACTTCTCACTTAAAACCTGCTGATCTCTATGTCTCCTTTTAAATTTTTCATTTGCCCTAATCTAATCTAATCTCCATATCTGCCAGCATAGTTTTTGGAACACCATCCTCCTCAGCTAGTTTTCTGAATCTTCTACCACTTCTCCTACACTCAACAATAACATTTTGCATTGCATGTTTATCATATTTTAAGAGCGCACCCCACTTGCAGCTCTTTTATAGTTTCTGACTTGTCCCACTTCACCCCTGAAAATGGCAAGTACATGAACAAATTAGTCTCATCAGTACATTAATGACAATAACTTCATGAAACTTTGTATACAACATAACCTCAATACTAAATCTCAGATGATAGGTTAAGCTGAAAATTGTATTAACATTCTTCAAAGATAAGGTGCAGGTTTGTAAACACATATTATAAATTAACTTTTTCAGTATGAAAGAAAAAATGCTCTTTGAATTATGTACTAACAAAATTAACTTCAAACATTATGCACCTGCTTTATAAAACTTTGATTCACACAACCAAATGCAGAGATCACTTTCAGAGTGAGGCACTGCATCTACGTCTACACCTACATCTATAATCCGCAAGTCACCTGACAGTGTTTGGCAGAGGGTACCTTAAGTATGTCTATCGGTTCTCCCTTTTATTCCAGTCTCATACTGTTCATGGAAAGAAAGATTGTCAGTATGCCTCTGTGTGGGCTCTAATTTCTCTGATTTTTTCCTCATGGTCTCTTTGCAAGACATACATACGAGGGAGCAATATTCTGCTTGACTCCTTGGTGAAGGTATGTTCTCGAAACTTCAACAAAAGCCCGTACCAAGTTACTGAGCATCTCTCTTGCAGAGTCTTCCACTGGAGTCTATCTATCATCTCCATAACACTTTTATGATTGCTAAATGATCCTGTAACGAAGCGCACTGCTCTCCGTTGGATCTTCTCTATCCCTTCTGTCAACCCTATCTGGTATAGATCCCACACCGGTGAGCAGTATTTCAGTAGTGGGTGAACAAGTGTAATGTAACCTACTTCCTTTGTTTTTGGACTGCATTACCTTAGGATTCTTCCAACGAATCTCAGTCTGGCATCTGCTATACCCAAGATTAATTTTAAGTGGTCATTCCAATTTAAATCACTCCTAATGCCTACTCCCAGATAATTTATGGAATTAACTGCTTCCAGTTGCTGATGTGCTATATTGTGACTAAATGATGAAGGATCTTTCTTTCTATGTATTTGCAGCACATTATACTTGTCTACATTGAGATTCAATTGTCATTCCCTGCACCATGCGCCTATTCGGTGCAGATCGTCCTGCATTTCAGTACAATTTTCCATTGTTACAACCTCTCGATATATTACAGCATCATCCACAAAAAGCCTCAGTGAACTTCCGATGTTATCCACAAGGTCATTTATACACTCCTGGAAATGGAAAAAAGAACATATTGACACCGGTGTGTCAGACCCACCATACTTGCTCTGGACACTGCGAGAGGGCTGTAAAAGCAATGATCACACACACGGCACACCGGACACACCAGGAACTGTGGTGTTGGCCGTCGAATGGCGCTAGCTGCGCAGCATTTGTGCACCGCCACCGTCAGTGTCAGCCAGTTTGCCGTGGGATACGGAGCTCCATCGCAGTCTTTAACACTGGTAGCATGTCGTGACAGCGTGGACGTGAACCGTATGTGCAGTTGACGGACTTTGAGCGAGGGCATATAGTGGGCATGTGGGAGGCCAGGTCGACGTACCGCCGAATTGCTCAATACGTGGGGCGTGAGGTCTCCACAGTACATCGATGTTGTTGCCAGTGGTCGGCGGAAGCTGCACGTGCCCGTCGATCTGGGACCGGACTGCAGTGACACACGGATGCATTCCAAGACCGTAGGATCCTACGCAGTGCCGTAGGGGACAGCACCGCCACTTCCCAGCAAATTAGGGACGGGTGTTGCTCCTGGGGTATCGGCGAGGACCATTCGCAACCATCTCCATGAAGCTGGGCTACGGTCCTGCACACCGTTAGGCCGTCTTCCGCTCACGCCCCAACATCGTGCAGCCCGCCTCCAATGGTGTCGCGACACACATGAATGGAGGGACGAACGGAGACGTGTCGTCTTCAGCGATGAGAGTCGCTTCTGCCTTGGTGCCAATGATGGTCGTATGCGTGTTTGGCACCGTGCAGGTGAGCGCCACAATCAGGACTGCATACGACCGAGGCACACAGGGCCAACACCTGGCATCATGGTGTGGGGAGTGATCTCCTACACTGGCCGTACACCTCTGGTGATCGTCGAGGGGACACTGAATAGTGCACAGTACATCCAAACCGTCATCGAACCCATCGTTCTACCATTCCTAGACCGGCAAGGGAACTTGCTGTTCCAACAGGACAATGCATGTCCACATGTATCCCGTGCCACCCAACGTGTTCCAGAAGGTGTAAGTCAACTACCCTAGCCAGCAAGATCTCCGGATCTGTCCCCCATTGAGCATGTTTGGGACTGGATGAAGCGTCGTCTCACGCGGTCTGCACGTCCAGCACGAACGCTGGTCCAACTGAGGTGCCAGGTGGAAATGGCATGGCAAGCCGTTCCACAGGACTACATCCAGCATCTCTACGATCGTCTCCATGGGAGAATAGCAGCCTGCATTGCTGCGAAAGGTGGATATACACTGTACTAGTGCCGACATTGTGCACGCTCTGTTGCCTGTGTCTATGTGCCTGTGGTTCTGTCAGTGTGATCATGTGATGTATCTGACCCCATGAATGTGTCAATAAAGTTTCCCCTTCCTGGGACAATGAATTCACGGTGTTCTTATTTCAATTTCCAGGAGTGTATATATTGTCAATAGCAATGGTCCTACAACACTCCCCTGCGGCACACCTGAAACCACTGTTACTTTGGAAGACTTCTCTCAATTGAGAATGACATCCTACATTCTGTTATCTAGGAACTCTTCAATCCAGTCACGCAATTGGTCTGATAGTCCATATGATCTTACTTTGTTCATTAAATGACTGTGAGGATCTGTATCAAACACCTTCAGAAGTCAAGAAACACGGCATCCACCTGGGAACCCGTGTCTAAAGCCCTCTGAGTTTCGTGGACGAATAGCGCAAGCTTAGTTTCACATGACTGTCTTTTTCGAAACCCATGCTGATTCCTACAGAGTAGATTTCTGGTCTCCAGAAAAGTCGTTGCACTCTAACATAATATGTGTTTCAAAATTCTACAACTGATCGACATTAGAGATATAGGTCTATAGTTCTCCACATCCATTCGATGTCCCTTCTTGCAAAAGGGGATGACCTGTGCCCTTTTCTAATCTTTTGGAACGCTACACTCTTCTAGAGACCTACGGTACAATGCTTCAAGAGGATGGGGGGCAAGTTCCTTCGCGTACTCTGTGTAAAGTTGACCTGGTATCCCATCAGGTCCAGTGGCATTTCCTTTTTTGAGAGATTTTAATTGTTTTTCTATCCCTCTGACATCTATTTCAGTATCTACCATTCTGTCATCTGTGTGACAATCAAGAGAAGGAACTACAGTGCAACCTTCCTCTGTGAAACAGCTTTGGAAAAAGACTTGTAGTATTTCAGCCTTTAGTCTGTCATCATCTGTTTCAGTACCATTTTGGTCAAAAAGTGTCTGGACATTTTGTTTTGATCCACCTACTGCTTTGACATAAGACCAAAATTTCTTAGTATTATCTGCCAAGTCAGTATATAGAACTTTACTTTCGAATTCATTGACCACCTCTCGCATAGCCCTCCTCAGACTACATTTCGATTTGTGTAATTTTTGTTGGTCTGCAAAGCTTTGGCTTTGTTTATGTTTGCTGTGAAGTTCCCTTTGCTTCCATAGCAGTTTTCTAACTTGGTAGTTGTACCATGGTGGCTCTTTCCCATCTCTTATCATCTTGCTTGGCCCATACTCATCTAATGCATATTGTACAATGGTTTTGAACTTTGTCCACTGATCCTCAACACTATCTGTACTTGAGATAAAACTTTTGTGTTGACCCATCAAGTACTCTGAAATCTGCTTTTTGTCACTTTTTCTAAATAGAAAAATGTTCCTACCTTTTTTAATATTTCTATTTACGGCTGAAATCATAAATGCTGTAACCGCTTTATGATAACTGAATCCCTGTTCTGCATTAACTGTTTCAAATAGTTCGAGTCTGTTTGTCACCAGAAGGTCTAATATGTAATTCCTTCAAGTTGGTTCTCTGTTTAACCACTCAAGGTAGTTTTCAGATAATGCATTTTAAAAAATTTCACTGGATTCTTTGTCCCTGCTCTATATCTGGTAAATTAAAATCTCCACCCAGAACTATAACATGCTCGGGAAATCTACTCGAAATATTTTCCAAATTTTCCTTGGTGTTCTCCACAACAGCTGCTGAGCCAGGGGGCCAATAGAGACATCCAATTACCATGTTTGAGCCAGGTTTAACCGTGACCTTCACCCAAATTATTTCATATTTTGGATCTCCGTCAATTTCCTTCCATACTATTGCACTTTTTATCACTATAAACACACCTCCCCCTTCAGTGTCCAGCTGTCTCCGCACTATACATTCCAATCTGAGTTTAGAATTTCATTACTGTTTACATCTGGTTTCAGCCAACTTTCTGTCCCTAATACTATATGGGCATTGTGACTGTTTATTAATGAAAGCAGTTCTGGGACATTTCTATAGACGCTCCAACAGTTTACTACACTCCTGGAAATGGTAAAAAGAACACATTGACACCGGTGTGTCAAACCCACCATACCTGCTCCGGACACTGCGAGAGGGCTGTACAAGCAATGATCACACGCATGGCACAGCCGACACACCAGGAACCGCGGTGTTGGCCATCGAATGGCGCTAGCTGCACAGCATTTGTGCACCGCCACCGTCAGTGTCAGCCAGTTTGTCGTGGCATATGGAGCTCCATCGCAGTCTTTAACACTGGTAGCATGCCGCGACAGCGTGGACGTGAACCGTATGTGCAGTTGACGGACTTTGAGCGAGGGCGTATAGTGGGCATGCGGGAGGCCGGGTCGACGTACCGCCGAATTTCTCAACACGTGGGGCGCGAAGTCTCCACAGTACATCGATGTTGTTGCCAGTGGTCGGCGGAAGGTGCACGTGCCCGTCGACCTGGGACCAAACCGCATCGACGCACGGATGCACGCCAAGACCGTAGGATCCTACGCAGTGCCGTAGGGGACAGCACCGCCACTTCCCAGCATATTAGGGACAGGTGTTGCTCCTGGGGTATCGGCGAGGACCATTCGCTACCGTCTCCATGAAGCTGGGCTACGGTCCCGCACACCGTTAGGCCATCTTCCGCTCATGCCCCAACATCGTGCAGCCCGCCTCCAGTGGTGTCGCGACAGGCGTGAATGGAGGGATGAATGGAGACATGTCGTCTTCAGCGATGAGAGTCCCTTCTGCCTTGGTGCCAATGATGGCCGTCTGCGTGTTTGGCGCAATGCAGGTGAGCGCCACAATCAGGACTGCATACGACCGAGGCACACAGGGCCAACACCCGGCATCATGGTGTGGGGAGCGATCTCCTACACTGGCCGTACACCTCTGGTGATCGTCGAGGGGACACTGAATAGTGCACAGTACATCCAAACCGTCATCGAACCCATCGTTCTACCATTCCTAGACCGGCAAGGGAACTTGCTGTTCCAACAGGACAATGCACGTCCACATGTATCCCGTGCCACCCAACGTGCTCTAGAAGGTGTAAGTCAACTACCCTGGCCAGCAAGATCTCCGGATCTGTCCCCCATTGAGCATGTTTGGGACTGGATGAAGCGTCGTCTCACGCGGTCTGCACGTCCAGCACGAACGCTGGTCCAACTGAGGCACCAGGTGGAAATGGCATGGCAAGCCGTTCCACAGGACTACATCCAGCATCTCTACGATCATCTCCATGGGAGAATAGTAGCCTGCATTGCTGCGAAAGGTGGATACACACTGTACTAGTGCCGACATTGTGCATGCTCTGTTGCCTGTGTCTATGTGCCTGTGGTTCTGTCAGTGTGATCATGTGATGTATCTTACCCCAGGAATGTGTCAATAAAGTTTCCTCTTCCTGGGACAATGAATTCACGGTGTTCTTATTTCAATTTCCAGGAGTGTATTACCACATTAATATTGTCATTCCCTGTTGCGTTTTGCCTACTGCTACCTTGTCGCGTCTCAGGAGGCACCTTGTTGGGCCTAGGGAGGGAATTCTCTAACCTAAAAAACCCACATGTGCACTCCACACATACTCTGCCACCCTTGTAGACCCTTCCTTCATTTAGTGCACGCCTGACCTATTCAGGGGGACCCTATATTTCTCCACCTGATAGCAGAGGTCGAGAAATTTGCACCCCAGATCTCCGCAGAATCATCTGAGCCTCTGGCTTAAGCCTTCCACTCGGCTCAAAACCAGAGGACTGTGATCGGTTCTGGGAACAACACTACAAATAGTTAGCTCAGATTCCACCCCATGAGCGAGGCTTTCTGACTTCACCAACTTTGCCGACCGCCTGTATGAACTGAGGATGACCTCTGAACCCAAACAGCAGGAGTCATTGGTGCCGACATGAGCAACAATTTGCAGTCGGGTGCACCCAGTGCTCTCTACCACCACCGGCTGGGCCTCCTAGACATCTTGGATGAAACCCTCCCGGCAAGCAGACAGAGATTCTTCTTTACTGACCTTTCTACTGTTTCCCTAAGGGGCTCCATCACCCACCTAACATTTGAGCTCCCAATCACTAATAAACCCCTCCCCCCGTGTGCCTGCTCAGACCTTGCTGAAGGAGCAACCACAGTTCACTGACAGGTAGAGTGGGCGACACCACATGACCAGCCTTCACATTGACCCTCCGCCTCATGCGACGCAAATGTTACTGAAACTGCCACTCCCCTTGGGGACAGGGTGTCCCAACCATGCTCGGTACTCGTGAAGATGTCTCAACAGCAAGAACCGTGGATGAAGCATGTAACAGCTGAGGTCTACCATGTGATGCACCAGACTCCCCACTGCCGCTACACTCCGAGGCTGCAGCCTGAAGATGGCTGAATACGGCCATCAGCACATTCAGCTGTTTGTAAACAGTGGCCAGCTCCTCCTGCGTCCATACACAGCAGTCACACATCCTATCCATCCTAAGAAATCAACAATTTACTGTACAGAGTTAAGTAATCAACTTTTAACTAGACTGCTATCACTTTTTTATCCAGTAAACATTGGAGAGTTGAATACATTGTTTTATATATTCATTCTAGAGGGTACATACCTATAAAAGATGTAGGTCTCAAGACAAGGGATCAACTATTAGCTACCTAGCCCATGTACGAGTCCCAGAAGACTGAAGGAGGAATTTCCAAACACTCTCTAGTTTGAAGCAATTTGGCTGGAGAAGTCAGGCCTAGGATATGGTGCATACATGGAAAGGTCTAACTACAAACAAAATCTGATTGTAATGCATCCACATGAAATATCACACAGTAAATCTTTTGTGATATGGTATTCTTCATTATCTATAGCCAGAGACACACACAAATCACTTTCAGTCAATAAATTTCCTCTGACCACAAACAACATTTCTATGTCCCTTGCTCATAAACTAAGACTATTATCTTTAGCACATTTGAATCACCTGCTGGCTGCTGAGATTGTCTTCACAAATTACACTGGTCAACATAACTTATGCTAGTTTGTTTGTTTGCAAATATCTTTTTAAATAAAACTACTCTTCTACTAACTCCTGCAAAATTAAACTAATAAAAAATCAGAAGCATACCTCGAAGAAGGTTCTTCAGAGCTGAAATATTGTCCACAACTTTGTCAGGGTCTTCTAGTACTTCATTTTGGGCACGTAACTTCCAGTTATTTTCTAGAGATGCATAAGCAGAGGACATTTTCTTTTCCCTGGAAAGTAAAATGAGATAATACAGAACTACAGTCAAAATATATATAATGATAATTGGTGAAACACAGTAGGCCACCTCAAGAAGGGGATATGAAGGTATGTGAAAACTGAAACTGAAAAGCTGATTCACAGATCTCCAGCATGCCCGAGATGAACTAAGACCACAACTTTATCATACATACTGTATGATAAGGCATCTGCATTACCATTTGGATTATTTGATGTGGTTCTTCCATGCATGCATACTTAACTGTATTAATTCATTACAAAGATGGATGGTTTGAGAATGAACACAAGTGCAAAACTAGCCACCATCAATAAATAAAGGAGACTTCCTAATGCAACTTATGATGGTGCATGACCCATTTATTTCAGAATATCTGGTGGTTTTATACTTTGAAACAAGTAATTTCACATATAGTCAATTTCAATTTCGAGGGATGCCTTACTTCAACCACATAGGCTCTATTATATAGGCAAAACATAATAATAATTTATGTAGGGCTGATATCTTGGATGGGAAAGAAAAATATCACCCTGATGGAGGACCTATGGCCCTTGAAGAGGTCTCTGGAGATAGCCAAAAAATGAGTCATGCAATTCCATTTTGATGTGCACGCTCTGTCCCACAAATAAAAGCGTAAAAGTGAATTTTTCAGTGTATCTCAGTTTCCCTCATTAACCTAGGAACTGTCACATATACAGGGTGGAGAAAAATTGTGTCATGAAATTTTTAACTCTGGATAGCTGATGTCAGTAGGAGCCAAAATTACTAACATTGTGTAAGTCGACAATGCACCATTTTTATGCTATGTGCTCCAATTAGCCGTGGGATTGCCTTGTTGCCATTTGTCAGTTGACAGGCAGGGCTATGGTTGTCTGTTCACACATACATACATCCTTCACCTCATCACTGCCCCAATGTGATATGCACACCGGTCTTGCTGTTTGTCTCCACCTCACGCCAGAGGCATTCACACATAAGCTTCGCTTTGGAGCACACACTTCACCTGCGATTTAGTCATACAGTAATCATGGTGGCACAGTATTTGTTTTAATAACAATGCGATATTGTTTTTGTTTATGTACTAGCCAATGGTAATGGACACAAAACTCAATGGTTGTATGAGGAACAGTACCCAGCAAGACGCTACCCACACTCGCAAATATTTACAGCAATTCACCGCTGACTTGGTGAAACAGGCTTGTTAGCAGGATTTCATGGTGATGCTGGAAGACGTTGAACACAATGGGATGCTACATTTGAAGAGACTGTTCTAGAGCACTTCGAGGTAGCACCTATGACAAGTACTTGAGCAGTTGGACATGATATGGGGGTCACTCATCAGTTAGTCTAGAGGTTTTGAGGGATGACAGCCAGCACCCACTTAGTTTCCAACCTGTCCAAGACCTAAATCCTGTGGTGGACTATGAACACAGGTTAGGGTTTTGTCGGAGGTTTCTGCAGCATGTTGCACAAGATACAAACTTCCCCACCATTGTGTTGTTTACCAGTGAGTGCACTTTCCATCAGGATGACCTTTACAAGACTTGAAATGTTCTTTACTGGACAAGGGGAAATCCTCACATCACATATGTCCATGGACACCAGGACAATTTTCACTAAACATTTGGGCAGGCATTGTGGGTGACCATCTGATTGCACCAGTTCATCTACCTCCTCAACTTACCGGGGCAAATTACCTTCACTTTTTGCAAGAAACTCTATCCGGCCTGCTGGAAGATGTTCTCCTGGACATACAGCTATGCATGTGGTTGCAGCATGATGGGGTGCCCACACATAACAGTTGTGCTGTGCTTGGATATTTAAATGAACTCTTCGATGACCGGGTAATTGGCAGAGCTGCTTGTAGGACATGGCCCGTGCGATTACCAGATATCACGCCACTGGACTTTACCTGTGGGGGTTCTTCAAGGTTCTAGTTCACCCACCCGGATGCGAACCACCTAGAAATGAAGAGGAATTAATGGATTGCATTCAACATGCCACCAATGACATCAGGCAATGTCAGGAATCTTTGATAGAGTTTGGCAAAACACCATTCGACATTACCAAGCTTGTGTCATGTCAGAGGGTTGCCAGTTCAAGCACCTGCTTTAAGTAAACAATGTCCTAGCTATGGAAAAGGCCCTTTCCAGGGCTGACACAATTTGTAAAAGACTTTCGGTATGAAGTAACACCTGTTGATGGGTTTGTTCCTGGTACATCTTATCATGAAACTACAATGGATGTGTAGGGACCCTGGCAGATTCACCCTCAAAGTGGCACGCTACCACCGAGTGTGTGGGCTGCCTTGGAAACATTGCGATCTCTGGCCGGCAAAGCATTGATGGTCATGCATTGTCTAGAGCATACGGCAACAGTGCCATCATGTGGCCAATCAGGGCAAGTGGCGTGAAGATTCCATAGTTTAAAAATTGTGCATTGTCAGCCTATGCAACACTAGTAAGTATGTTTCCTTCTGGCATCAGCTATCCATGGTTAAAATTTCATGTCACAATTTTTCTTCAACCTCTATAGTTCTTACTACAGTTACCATTTCCCTTTTGTTACCTTTAATATTCAAGTCCCCAATTGACTATTCAGTTTTCCACATTTCTTCCCACTTCTGATAAATGCCTGAATGATTCCTGTGAGTATACCTTGAATGACTTCATTTCCCACCCTTCCGCAGCTGAACAAATATTCTATCTATATGATCATGCTATCAATGAGAGCCTAACCTTCTTTAATTGATTGCACTTTGGTGTCATTAACAGATGAATAGATCCTCAATTTGCTTTCACCACTGATGGTGGATATCTTTTTGTAATGGTTCAAAGATGTCTTCATTCGCCGTGTTAAAAAAAAAAATTAGCCATAATGAATGATACAGGATATGAGTACTATGCATTACACCTAAATATGATGTTGAGGAACCAGCCATAATGTAACAGAACAAGACACAGGGCTTAAAGAGGAGAGAATGGTTGATATAATAATGTTCTCAGAATTTCCCAGAGAACTGAATGATTCGAGAACAAAAAAATTCCTGGAATTACATCACCATCAGTCATACAAGGGTTGGAACTTTAATAGTGGCAACTATTTATTCACAGCTTGTACAAAATAGATACATGTTTCAAAGTTTTACTGAACTTCAAAGTAGTCAGCAGCATTGTGTATAACCTGTTTCCAGCAATGTGGAAGTTGTAGGATACTCTTAACAGTGCCAGTTGTGCTGACAGTTCTAGCGGCACAGTCTATTGCCCGATGAATTTGTAGCAGTTCTGAAATGAATGCCGTGAAGTGTTTCCTTCAGTTTAGAAATCAAGTTGAACTCACGAGGACTTAAGTCAGGGGAGTGCAGTAGGTGATATAGCGTTTAGTATCCCATCAGTGAAACAAATCATTAACAGCTTGTACTCTACGTGCTTGAGCATTGTCCTGCAAAATGATGTTCAGGTCCTGCAGAAAATGTTATCACTCCTGTCTCTAAGCTGGTCATAGGTTGTGTTAAAAAAATGAACATCATAGAGACAGAAGTGGTGAGACTACCTGCAGCACCTGACCATCATTTTGCAGGACAACGCTCAAGCACGTACAGTGCAAGCTGTTACTGATTTGTTTGAGTTATGGGGCTGCCAAGTGCTATACAACCTACTGTACTCCCCTGTCTTAAGCCCTCGTAAGTTCAACATGATTTCTAAACTGAGGGAAACACTTCATGGCATTCACTTCAGAACTACTACAAATTTGTTGGGCAATAGACCACACAGCTCAAACTGTCAACACAACTGGCAATGCTAAGAGTATCCTACGACTTCCCAATTTCTGGCAGTGAGTTATACACAATGCTGGTGACTACTTTGAAGGTCAGTAAAGCTTTGAAACACATATCTATTTTGTATGAGCTGTAAATAAATAGTTGCCACTATTTAAGTTCCAACCCTCATATATTACCAAGATCAGTTGAAGATATAAGAGCTAGGAGAGCACTTGATCTGTTAGCCAAAATCTGTGAGAACCTTTAAAACTGATTATTGAACTCTTTTACTGCACTGGTAGCACATATTAACATTTTTAAAGAACAACATGGAAAAGATAGAAAGTGCCATAAAAAATGTAAACAGAGTAATGTACTGAATATTGCCTAAGTGTGTGGGATCCACACTAAACAGGACTAACAGGGGATATTGAACCTATACAGGGAAGGGCAGCATGAAATCTCACAGGTTTGTTTGACCCATGGGAGAGTGTCACAGAAATACTGGGGAAACTGAAGTGGCAGAGCAGAGTCTATCCCGAGAATGCCTACTAACAATGTTTGAAGAACTGTACACCATCATACATGAATGGAATTTGAAGAAACCTTAACAACATGACATACCCTCTGTCATGCACTTTATGGTGATTTGCAGAGTATGGATGTAAATGTAGATGTAGATGTTGTTGTTGTGGTCTTCAGTCCAGAGACTGGTTTGATGCAGCTCTTCATGCTACTCTATCCTGTGCAAGCTTCTTCATCTCCCAATACCTACTGCAACCTATGTCATAGACGTAGATATAGCTGCAGATTCATAATATTTTTAATTTCAAAAGAAGAGTGCAACACATAAAAAATGAATTCCATAATATAAAAATGGAATAAGAAAATATATTAAAGTTCTACTGCAGGGCTGGCAAGAAGTAAAGGTCTGATAGCTCTACCGAGATACAACACTCTCCCCCAAAATTGAAAGTTTCATCAGACATTCATGTTACAGAGCCCAACCTTTCTACACTCAGTCATCCCTGGTGATGTTAAGGATGCTATGCTGTTCCACAACTATCTCTGTCTAATCAGACAAGTTATGTATTTTATAGTGACAGTGACACCCATTCAGTGCCTTAGCAGATTATAGTGTTGCACTTCATCCAGTCTGTTCCATATAGCACATAGGGAAGGGGACAGCTTCTGAGGGGAGGGGACAGCTTCTGTTCACTTACTAATTAAATAACAGTTCTCTGTAATGACTCACATCCTATTCCTAGAAAAATGGTGATCTGTTCATTATGGCCTCATCAGAGCTAGTTTGAGTGCAGCTTACATTCAAATTGCTGAGAATGTATTATATGTGCAAGTTGCTTTGAAAGTAGATCAGCCAAAAAGAGCCTTAGATGTTTAGGTAAGTTTAAAGTGAAAAGGATGGAAATGAGTTTTCAAAGTGTTCTTTGTTGTCAAATATCTTGTCTCCGCACCCACTTAACACCATGAAGAGTTTTCCAAATCTAAGATCCTAGCTGCTGATTTAATTTTATTGGTGACAGAACAAATCATAAACAGTGACATATGTATACCAGGAAATTCTTGTGCTCATTATCTCTTTGTGTCTATGGTGGCTTGGGTGAAATTATTTGCTCATTATGTGGATTCTTAAATTACATTTAATATTACATATCTATTTTAGCATCATTCATCAGCTGTAAATTATGTTTTCTTCTTCAAGAAAAACAATCACTTTTCTCTTTTCTGTCACTATTTAAGGTTGTGAGAACCTGTTTTTTTAAGATTAAGAGATGTTCCCAACTTTATGCCATAACACTCAGTTCTCCTGAGACTCTGTTTGTGTGTGATTCTGCTCATAAATTATGCATTTCACAGGTATTTCTCTGATACTGTGGGCTACATTTTAACCACAGCTGAGTAAATTATCCATGTGTTACTTATTTCAGTCTCCTAGTGTCAAATGTCAGTGCCTTGGCATAAGTTAATAATATCACTGACGAAGTACATTGACATGGAAAACTTAAGGATGAAAGTCACTTTTCCATGACATGCCACTGCCAAGTAACATAGCTTGATGAAACTTGGACTATACATAGAAATAATTGCTACAGCATGGCAAAGAAGGTAACTAAAAGAAATATGGAATGAGACAAACAGAAATGACACTTTTATTCAAAAACAATAATTACACTGAAGTCAATACAGTTTATGGTGATCCCCTTGACATTGTAAAAGGTGGGATATGGTTCTTAATAGGATGTGTAATCACTACAGATGGTAGATCATGTTTTGCATTATGCTCCCAATCTGGCAAAAATATTGGTAGGGAGTTCTCAACATAGGGCTTCCCATTCCTCCATCATCATCATTGTCAGCAGCTAGGTGGTCACTGGTGCATGTGGATGTGCTGCAATACATCTCCCAATGAATCCCATATCGTCGTGTGAGGATCAGAGGAACGTAACTCCATTTTAGCTACTTTACAGGAGGTTAAAAAAACGATTTTTTAAGAAGTACATTTCTTTTTTCAGTGACTAATACAAACTTTATTGAAAAATTTCTACACTTAAAAATCTGTCAGATGATAATATATTTATAAAAATGGTTCTTACTGGACTACCACTATTAATTTTTAATATGGTGCTAAGGAGATATGTCTTTAGATCCTAAGTAAATAAATCTACATAGAGGTTTTACACTTTGGAGATATGCACTTGGTTTGCCAAAATATAACTTACAGAGGGAATTTTCTCATTAAAAACAGATAGGGTACAGTAAAAGTAAAAACATATGAGCAGAATTTGTACCTACATCACCAATGAATGTTCACTTTCTAGCTAACTTCATCACAACTGTTGCTACCACAGTATGAATCTCCAGCTATTTCTTCTTGAAGATTCTTGTAAAATGCGTGGTACAGTTCCCTGATCATGCCACTGCGACATAGATCCAGGAGGTCTTTTACCTTCTCTTCCTGGAGTTTCAGTGCTCCATGGTATTTCGGTTCCAACTGGAAGATTGTATTGGAATTTCAGGATTTTCTGGAAACTGGCAAACTTCTGAATAGTTGATTATGGAAATGCTTGAAAAAGAGGTGATTAACATCACTTTTGCGATACTGAAGTTGCGTCACTTTAAGCCATTGTACTTGATTTCTTTCACTGTCAATTTTAGTATTCTTAAACTTTTCCTTCTGCATAGCACCAAAATCCAAAAAGTCCTTCTGGTCCATTTCAGCAGTTTGAACAACAGTATACCATCCTGAAGGGACATAAATATTAACATTTTTTGCAGCCCTCTCTATACGGGCATGGACTGAATCACACTCCATTAAAGACTGCCCAGGCTCAAAGAAGCATTGCTCTATCACCAGGATGTTCAATGTTTGGACAGGATGAATGAACATGGTACTCATGTTGACATTTCGGTTCTGTCCACCACAAGTGTCGGAGAACAAAGCAACTGGATGGCCATCTGCAATCTTCTGGAGTTCTTGAGCCTTGTTTAGCCACACCTTCATGCCACATGTAATTTCTAGCTTTCCTCGTAACAGTATTGTATACTGTGAGGTTGTGTACTGCCAGTCTTCTTTTGTAGAAAACGGCTTTAGCTGCTATGTGTGGACAGTATCTCACAGCTTCTAGGTCAAACTCCAGTAAATGACATTCTCCTGCTTTGGCCCACTCCCTCAATTCATTTTTTAGTATCCTAGAAGCCTCCTTTCTCTTTAGGTGTTCTGAGTGCTGGTCTTTCTCTGCCTCTTGATTTTCTTCAGAGAGATTTTGAAAGCAATAGCAGTAGTCACACACACCTTTTCTTGGTACATGAAAGCCTAAGCTAAACTCTGTATTGAATATTTCTCTGTAACGCCAATATTTTTCAGCAGTAACCTGTTCCTCTTCACATTGTTTCTTATATAGTTTGTGCCTTATTTATATACTCAAATCTCCTGGTAAGAATTGTCGCACAGTGCTCTGTCAGCAGTAAAGCGATGGAATAGTAGGAAATGATTTTATATGGTTCCTTATTCTCTCCTTTGCCTCGTCGGATCTCCTTACACCTGGACGATGATGACCCCTCTTGTCAGCAGACAGAATAATCTTGCTACTATCCCTTTTCTTCTGTATATATCGCACATATGTTTCTGACATATTAAAAATGCAAAGGAAAAACCCTAGACACACTTGAACTTCACTACGATTTTTCAGGAGAATGTACTTCTTTGTGACATTTCTTCGAGACTGTGCAACTGCAGAATGTGACCTTGCTTTAGGTACCACCTTAATAAGTGGAGCTAAATACTGTCGCTGCTTTTCTAAATCTTTCATCATCCAGAATCCTTGGAAAACCTGTCTCCCTTCAGTCTCATTGATGTTCTCGCTACAATTTCTTGGGCATTTGGAACAATCCTTGTACTTAAATGTTCTGGCTGGTACTTCTTTATTAGCAGTTGATTTGTATGCCTTTCCTGGCTGCCTATTCATTTTATTATGTTCTTTTTCCACTTGTCAGTGTTCTTACTTCTTTTTCTTGTTTTCTTTTCCTTACCAACTTCATTTCCTCTGTCAGATTTCCCATGTTCTTGATCATTAGACTCAACGGTCACTGGATTAACTTCTTCCTGTTGCATGTTCATTAACATCACAAAACCTTTGCCCACACAAATTGAAGAATCAGGACCGAATAGCTGATTTGTCAGAGAATGTGGATTTCCGTATTGTATCTCCCTTGTGACATCGCCGGGAAAGGAGAAAATTATCTTACTGATGTTAATGCCTCATTTAGCATAATATACCACATTAATCAACTATGAATCTTACAGTCCCATTGTATTTTAAAAATTATGACGTGTGATAATTACAACAAAATGTACCACTTCACCCAATGACAATAAATGTGGCCCTAGCTCTGTTGAAATGCACATATGTTATTATTTTAGTAACATTGCAGTTAGGAGAAGAAATAAATCAGAATGTAATTAAGGACTGCTCAGAAAATTCGTACACACAACCATATTCAAATGATAGTCCCAATATATGTATTTTGTTTGTCAAATAATTTGTGACTTAGAAATTAGTATTTGAAATGTTAAACAAGACCCATGGATTATTATTTTGCTTACTGAGGTTTTCTAAAGATAGTTGCAGTTTCTGTTGAACTGCAGCTCTCCTTTTCTTTGGCCTCGGAGATGGCGATGGTGATGATGATGATGATGATGATGATGATGATGATGATGATGATGAAGGGTATGTAATCATCTGATGAAACCGAACTAAGCACTTTGAAATCATTACAATCTTCTTCAGTTAACTCTTGCAGTCGTTTCACTTCGGAACAGTTTTGTATTGCAGATGAGGTTTCACCATTCTTTTATTCTGCTTCTGTAATTTCTACAATATGGTATACAAACAATGAATGGAAATCAAGTCAATCAAACTAACGGTCTGTATCTCTGTGGATGATTATCTCATAGATAAAATTAATAGTAATTCATCTTACCTTCATCGGATGTAGAATTACTTTCACTGCGGTAATTTTGCATCACCAGCTCAACCATTCTCCTTCCTTGTGAAGTCATTTTTTATCTAACAGAGAGCGCACACTAACAACAAGCGCTTCACAGTGAATACCACACGAAACTAAACAAAATTTGACGTGACAGTGCTTACAAAGGGCACTCATTGTTTACGTTTCTCCGCTTATTGATTCTTGCAAGAGAAATACAATGGCTTGAAACCTCATATGTAAAGTGTTTTGAGAACTGATGAACAGACGAATGATTCAGCATGGAGGCGTGATGCGAAATTTCTACTTGGCGTCGCAAGCTTTGTTATTATCTGCTAGACAACATATAATACTCTTTCAGCACACAGGAAAATAGTGCACAAATGCAGCAAAATTGTGTTATACAAAACAAGCAGATAATGGTATCTGCTGAATAAAAATGTATTTCCAAATTTACCTCATGAAGTAAGCAGTCAGAAGAACATAAGTGCCCATACGTTTTGCTGATCCGAAAATAGAGATGCACTGACTCAAGACAGAAAAGCGTAAGAGCCAATATGTTTATCTGTCTCTAAATTAAGCTCACAACTTGGAGTTACACAGCAGCTTATTCTCGCAATGAGAAGAGATAGAGATATGCCATTTTGACACAACAAGGACCTGATTACCGTGAGGAAATACGTTAAAAAAAACGAAAATCGCATTTTTGGAGATATGTTCCTCTGACTCTCACATGACGATAAGTGCTCAGTGAAATTCAAGTTTGAGAAAGCAGGAGGCCAGTCCACAAGAGTTCCTCCAGCTGTGCAGTTTGATGTGGTCACTTATTGTGATCCATAAAAGTGAAGTCACAGCTGAATGCATCCCTAGAAAGTTGAACGTGAGGAAGGCGTACAGTTTCACAATAACACTGACTGGTGAGTACACTGTGCTCAAAGATTTGGTGGTCAATACATCCATGATGCCTCCCAAACCATAACATCAGGACCAGCAGAATGATTATGTTTGACAAAGTTCCTGGATGCATTAAGAACCCTCACATAGAAAGAGGTGGGAACACGTAATGCATCCAGGAAAAATGTTGATCATGATTGTTTTGGTTGTCCAGATGCCATGGTGTCGGGAGGCAAAATGATCTGAACATGGTGCAATCAGTGGGAAATATTGTGACACTTTACTCCTTCCCTTATGCATCTTTTTATGGTGGCATTCAGTCATGACTTCATTCATCTGGGCACAACACCTGCCCATATCCTCTCAGACTGAGAGGATATATGACAGATGGATAAGCTTGCCCATTCCCTTAATTTAAATCCAACTGAGTACAGGTGGGATGCACTAGGGGGGAGTACTGCAGAATGACCATATGCACCATTCAACATCCAGCAGCTGTCAACCATGCTGGTGGAGGAATGGAATGCCCTAACATAAGAATTCCTTACCAATCTTGTGGTCAGCCGGCCGGTGTGGCCAAGTGGTTCTAGGCACTTCAGTCTCGAACCGCACGACTGCTATGGTCGCAGATTCGAATCCTGCTTCGGGCATGGATGTGTGTGATGTCCTTAGGTTAGTTAGGTTTAAGTAGTTCTAAGTTCTAGGGGACTGATGTCCTCAGATGTTAAGTCCCATAGTGCTAAGAGCCATTTGAGCCAACCTGGTGGTCAGCATGGAAGCACAAAAGAGAGCATGCAGTGTTGTCTGTGGTTATCACACATCCTGATAAAAACCATCCTCAGCCATTCATAATGTTCAGAGCACCATCATAAATTACAGTGAGTTCATTGAAATTATTGTCTCTGAATAACAGTGTAATTTCTGTTCATCTCATTGCATATTTCTTTCAGTGACATTATGTACCAGTTCTTTCTGTGTATGACCCAAATTTCATCAAGATCAAGTTATGTTACTTGGCAATGTGAAAGTTACTTTCTTCCATAAGTTTTACACACCTATGTACTTCACTCTCTACTTCACTACTGTCTCCAAAATGCAGTCACACCCTATGCAAGGAAAAATACAAACTCAGTTACACAGTTTCATTCATTGACAGAAAAACAGCCTTTATTCCTATTTCTGTAGCACAGATCTGCAGTTAACTAAGATTTAATGTTGTGTCTATAGCAGCCTTCCATGTATTCTTCATACAATCATCTGTGTGCACTCACTAAAAGTGTAGCTGTAAGCATTCAAAGTCATCTCATCAGTAACACCAATATCAACATAGCTACAGAAGCACTCATGCTACATAAACACCTGTAGTGTGACTAAATGAAATGTGTAACTGAATGATGGATATTTCATAAGAAATGTATGTGGTCAGTACATGTTATTAACATTAACTCCAGTTTGGAAAAAACAGTAGGTGTATTTTGACTGTGAATTTTCCTACATGTCATTAATTTGTTTACAGATTCATTAAAATGATGGTGGTATAAATTCCTCAGAGCATTTTTAACAAGCCAATAACATAGAGGATACATTGGAATTACTACAGACTTGTATCTGTATTATTATATTGTGGCACTCTCAGAAAACTTTCAAATTTCCATTTTTAAATAAGAGACACTGCAGATTATCTTCCTGTAGGCACTATGTTTTGCAGGATCCCTCATATTTCAGCTACTGTAGTTGTTCATTAATTGCTGTGAACAAAATAATTTTGGAAACATCTCTTAAGAAGTTTTTAAATATTGAAGATGGAAGTACATAAATAGAGGAACAGTATAAATATCAGAACACAGAGCCCTTCAGTTTCACTGCCAACGAGGAAAGAGTCAGCATATGTGATCAAAATACTAAACAACAATGAAACACCAGGGAGAGATGGATAACAGCTGAACTATTTAAAAATGGAGGAGATACAATTGTGAAACAAATGAGGTGTATGCCCCTGTCATGGCCATGTTACTGGTGTGGCCACCCACTGAATGTGTGTCAGCTAACCAAAATATCTGCTAGATTGCATCAGTATCCAGTGAGAGGGCTGCCTAGTGTGTCATTTGTTCAGTTTCCACCCACACAGGTTGATCAATATGGTGTCAGTTGCCTGTTTTGTGTTTTTCATGTAACGTCTCCTTGCTTTTCACCAATAAGTCTCCATTATTTTATGCATGTTTTCCAAAGACTTTTTCCATGAAAACCATATATTTGATTGTTTTTTCTTTGATGTTGTATCTTTTACAAGTTGTTCACAATCAAACAATGTAAAAGTGACCTCTTTCTGGTATGGCCACCAGGAGGTCATATCAAATGGCTATTTCAAGTGAGGTCCGCCTGCTGGATCAGGAACTGAAATGACTCCGAAAGGGAGCACAACAGCTAAAACTTTTGCTTCTTTTTTGCAACATTTTGCCAGATTTAAATCCAACTGAACATGCCTTCTGATTTTTGATGGAGCCGGAGCACACCTGGATTATAAAATCTGTGATGAATTGAAAAGTGTGACAATCTCTCCTATTGCTTGTTATCCAACACACTCAATGAATTGCAACCACAGGACAAAAGTTGTTTCAGAACCACTCAAACTTTTTGAGACCAAGAGGTTCTGAGACTTTTTTAAATCATTTGGTTGAACTTCGTTGATGTGTTCATGCCAGCATGGGGGTGTATCAGAGACACAATCCAATATGACAAGGGTTTCAGAGCTACAAGTATTTACCCTTTCAATCCAAATGAGATCCCTGAAGAGGTGTTTGCTCCTAGTACTGTGAGTGAACATTCACCTCCTGAACTGAACAAGCAACACAGCACAGGGGTCGGCCACTGTGGCCGTGCGGTTCTAGGCGTTTCAGCCTGGAACCATTCTGCTGCTATGGTCGCAGGATAGAATACTGCCTCAGGCATGGATGTGTGTGATGTCCTTAGGTTAGTTAGGTTTAAGTAGTTCTAAGTCTAGGGGACTGATGACCTCAGATGTTAAGTCCCATAGTTCTTAGTGCCATTTGAACCATTTGAGCACAGGGTTGCCTGACAACAACCATCTGAGTATCAGCAGTGATCCAGTTACTTCTTGCAGCTCATTGGACCAAACCACTAGTGCTCTGGCATCAGTTGTTTTCACTCCACCAGAAAAAAACTAAACGTGCTAAGCGTCCTTGAACGGCGATTATTTATTATTATCGTCTGTCCAGTTGATCTTCTTAACGTTGAAGCTCTGTGTTGACTCTCCTTCAGGCATTACATAATGCAGCAGCACATCATCTTGAAATGTTGACATACTGCTGCAAACGGCTTAAAGGAAGAGAAAAATAACGAGGTCATAAGATCAGCCATGAATTCGTGTGGGTTCATGATGCAAAAAAAGTCTTTTTCCAGCCAAGAGAAGCTTATCCATCTAAACCGAAAATGGTCGCTGACCAGCAAACCCAAGAACAAACAGCAGCAACCCAGCAATAACGAGATTCAGAAATCTACAGAAACTGAAAGTTGGTGCTGCAGTCTTTGTCAGGAGAACACAGTTATGAGCATGCGACTCTACAGTCTGCAGGAATTTACATCACGAAGAATGTGTTGGACTCCTGCTCCTGACAAAGATATTTTTATTTGTCCCAATCGCGACGAGTCGCCTGTTATTTGGTCTCATTTTGGTCGTGTATTCTTCTCTTGAATAATTTCAGGCGTTTGGTTTATGAAAGTTGCTCCAATAGTTGCTCCAACAGTGTCGAGAATGTAAACAACTTAATTTTTAGTGGAATACCCTGTTCTGAATCCACTTTTGAATAAAGAAAACGATTATTAGGTATCAAGTTTACTCATTTTACATCAAAATCTTTTAATTTTAACAAAACTGCGCTAGGAAACCGACAAAAAATATAAACAAGGTTGGCCATACCATGAGCACATGCTCCTGATATACGTTATTGCACTGCCTGTGTTATTCTGATTATAATGCAAAGTTCCTTTGGACATGTATGCATTGTTAACTACATATGGAAGTTTGGGTCTGGCCGTGAATCGCGCACGGATTGCCAAATGGTAAGGCGACCACTCGCGGTAACTGGGAAATCCGGGTTAGTGTCCGGTCCGACACAAATTTCCATGGTCGTCAGTCCATTCTACAGCTGATGGTTGCCCTTAGTCGCAGTTACGAATACATTTAATGTGCTCCTGATAAGGCCACCAGGTAGACTTTTGGATTTTCCGTTTTTGCACCAGTAAAACTGCTTTCATGAGGAACGAAAAAATTTATTTTATGAAAGTCCATTAGCCTGAAAATTATTCAGAAAGGAAATGTTGTGACTTTTTTTCAAAATAGAGGCTAAATTGATTGTCAAACCTAGCATGTCCATGTTAGGGACAATCAGCCTAGTTTCTGATCAAACTAGTTGAGATAGTAACGTTAAAAAAGAGAGACCGTAAAAATAGTATTATGAAAACTTCATTTTCTAAATATACAATAAAAAAAACAATTCGACACTACAAGTGGCTAAACTCCCTGCGTTTTGCGTACTGCTATGACACAAGAAAGTAATCGTTGCAGCATTGAAATGATGGCAATCACTTCCGAAAACTCCTATTCTTAAAATAAGCACTTAAGTCTTCTAGATCTCTTTTGTGCAAAACTTCTGTTATTTATTAATTACCAACGCAGTAGAAGTTTTAGATCCTTCTGCCCAAAGTTACAAGTTCTCTGGAAAGGGAAGGCAGGCTCATCAAGTTAACCAAAAGAGTAATACAGATGGAGGGAGCAACAGGTCGTCTAAGAGAAGGAAAAAGAACTGACCTCAGTCTCTTAAAAGATGCCAATTCGACATTCACCTAAACGATTGAGGCCACTTTTAATCACGGGAAACCAAAATCAGAATGTTCGCACTGGAGTTTGAATGTCCGCTCCTCTTCATAAGGAGTCCAGTGTCCAAGAACCACACGCTATCTCGCTAAGTTTTTAAAAGCGAGTCTACAGCTCGCAACGGCAACAACATTATCCACCATGAGAAACGTTAGTCAGCAGTGCATGATGTCACATAAGCAATGGAACAGAAATTTATGTTGCAGTAATCTGTTAAAGTTACTGGCACCTAACCCTTTTGCTCTAACTCCGAAAACCTTAATAGCATCTTCACAATAGCCAACAGCACAGAAAGATAAACGCCCTTTATGGAAACAGAGGTAGATACACAGCAAGTATTATACGCCAACTTGCATCAAACATTTCTCCTTATGGTAGACATACAACTCAAGGGTACTCAACCAGCAAGAAAGAACATTATCATTCTGCAAGTTGCCCCTATACAATGACATTATAAACGTTCCTCGGCGCGACAAGTCTTTATCTAGCAGAAGATGCGTATTTCAACAATGGTGTACTGTTCTACCTCCATTTGCAGATGCAGTGTGATAAATATGACGAGTTGTACATCTCCTGTGCTGGAATTAGTTCTACATTCACTTCCTGAATGAATGACATCTCACTGGTTACTGAACTTTGCAGGGACAGCAGTAAATAAGAGTCTTTAAACTACGTTTTTCCTTGTGTAGTCGCCGATATTGTTGTTCTGCTAATCACATCAGAAAGTCCAACTTCTTACAGCGCTTTCTAGTATCTGCAGTACGCTACATCAATCATATAAGAGACCAGCACGTTGACACAGCTTACAACGCGGATGTTTTATACAATTTTTCCATTGCAGATTTATTGCAGTTTCTCTCTTTTGTTACCCCACAGTCAAACTAAATTGTTATTCTGTAATCTATTTTACGACTTTTTCCGTGTTAATTCTTCAATGGTTTAGTTGACACTGATAAACTTGTTAATAAAAGAATGAAATATACATATGTACATTAACTTTGCACATGCGAGATGAAAATCGAGTTTCATGTCATTTATATCCCTTTCATTCAGGAAAAGTTGCAAGTCTGAATGTACAACTTGTAATCGGTCATATTCTGTAACAGACCTGGAAGAGCTGTTAAGTCGCAGATGATGGAGAGATGTCAGGCCATCAAGCTACAGTGGTACACAGTACATTGAAACACTACATCAGGAAATTCAGAACTGCAGAAGATACATCAAAATTGAACTTTCGCCCAGAAAACGAACGTCTGTAGCGTACATTTTTCCAGGGATGAAGAGTTTCTGCCAGTATACTTATTAAAGCACTACTAATATTCATTATGATTTGACAAAATTATCAGCAAAGGATCTTGCCTATTAGTTTGCGATGACAAACAGAAAAAAATCAAGAGAATACTGCCTTATTGATGTTCTTAAGCGTCATAATCGAACTTGGGGATCAGCAAGGCAAACATACTTGAACAGGTCTTTCAGTTCTACGAAAACCAATGTTGTTGGGTTCTATGATGAACTGCGAAATGTAAAGACAAAATTTAAATCTGGTCCACAATGTATTTACAGTCTCGATGAGAGAGCAGTGACAACGGTTCACAGGCCATGAACTATTGACTCAAGTGGGGAACAAAGAAGTAGGTCAAATGACCAAGATTGAACGATGTGTTTCGGTGATTGTAACAGCAAATTTTTGTAGTTGTCATAGGGAAAATACTGCCAATTTTCTTTACTTTCCTATGAAACGTTTCGGACATCATACACTCAAAGGCGCTCCCTCGAAACCAGTCCAAATGGATAATAGAGAAACTGTTCGCATTTATATTAAAACATTTCGTAAGGCGCGAATGTCTCACAAAGGATGAATAATTCTGGACAACAAAGAATCACAATACAGTATTAATTCCTTGATCTCTTCTAAAGACAGTCGTTAAACCTTAGTATTAATCGCGCAAACAAAGTTGACACTAGGGGAATTATCTTATGGGAGGCGGTTGATTCGATACAAATCGAATACATTCGACCGTCATTGACAGCCTTCCCTCGCTGCCAACAATATTTATTGTAGGTGGTCTTGTACCAACCTAACTGAACTCGCTAGCGGAAAGCATTATAGTGTTAGTCGTCGTTTATTTGTTTTAGGGTAGCAGACGTGAGAGAGTTAGCGATAGAATCAGTGTTATACGCATTCCTTCAGTGATTATGGTCGAAGAAGTGTTAACATTTTGACATATCGTGCTTATTAACATATCCACTGCTACAATTTGCGTAATGCAGTAGCTACAAAATCTCTGTATGAAGGTATTTAGGCAGATGTGATAAATGGAATAGACGTTCAATAGTGATTTTTACTTATTTTCTTATATACACAAAATACAATATGAAAATGAAACAAAGGAGAAGACACAATGTGAACTCTGTGTAAAGTGTTTTCAAGTTCTTAAACCCCATTAACATCGTCTGCTCTATCTGAACTGGATTCTGACGATTCACTGGAGTCACCTGTGTCAACAATAAAATTGATGTTATCAATGGCAACTTCCCTAATACCATCGTTTGTCCAGTACTCCCTCTCCAATTGTAACTCCTTATGACAAGTAGCCCGCCCAGTCATCTTCAGTGACTGACATAAGGGAATCGTCTGCAAGTTTAAGGAGATTTTCCCGCAGACATGTCTCCAGTGACATTTTGTTCGCTGAACAATCTTTTTACTTTCGCCCACACAAGTTCGATTGCATTTAGGTCATTTAGCGTATCCCTCTGTGACCTTTGCTTGCGTCCAATGTGTGGACAGCATAGCATTTATCTGCAGGCTTATGTAGCCGAATTAACGAGCGGCGGAGAGCCTCCTTTCTCATGCTCTCGTCGCACTCGATTCCCTCCCCCCCCCCCCCCCATCCCCCTTCAGCCACTCGAACATTTCCGACTTGGAATCGTAGTATGTGGGAGGTTTTTCCAGCTGCCTACTGTGATAGGGCACATTGTCTAACACAATGACTAAGTTAGGAGGAAGATTTGGAAATACCATTTCTTCAAACCACTTTTCAATATGGTAATCTCCTTTGTTGGATCTGGCAAAACATGAGCTCAGCTGCCGTCACAAAACCGCTAGTAGAATCAACAGATACTACTATTAATATTTTAGAAGCTCTTCCCCAAACTGTCACACCTACCATATCTTTGATTTGCTAGCATTTGCCGCAAGTAAGATTGCCATCGGGCCAAGATTCGTCTGGGTAGAATATTTCGCTTCCTGCCTCCCTAATGGCTTTGCTCTCTACAAGAAAACGTGATCTCCACTTCACAATGTCCTCATGTTTAAGTAGCAATGTCCTCTTTGTTTTGAGACGTTTTCCGAATGAAACTCATTGAATTCGAAATCGTTCTAAGCGAAGTACCATACCAGTTCCATCCTATCTTTGATCTCAGAACTGGCAATAGTTTCCTTATGCTAGGAACAACTTTCTCCATTCCATAAAAGTCTATTATTGTATTACGAATGCCACATTTGTCAAAATCATCCAGTTCCTTCTGAATGTTACTATGTCTTCTATTAAGGAAAGAAAGGAACACCTCTTCAAAACTTTGATCACATTGTACAGTGACTATTTCGAAATACAATACTCTACTTATAAACAAAGTCACTGACATGTAATCAATGACACATGAAAAGAAAATTAATATCAAACAGAGGGTTCTACAGATGGACAGTGAAAAAGTAGACTACTAAATTAAACTAACCTTTTCTTCTTTGGTGTTCTTAGAGACTCATCAGAATTAGTTTTCATAAATTTTACTATTCTCCTCATCCTAGACAGACTTCTTCCTGTGTACTTAGCAGCTCTCTTCCCTGACTGTGAAAGCGGGTAGAACAGTTTCTGCTGCTTTTTTTCCTCGTTGCACGACTTGGTGACATTAAGCACTATTTTACATGCTTAACTTCGTAACATTTTACTCCCTTTGCATTTAGGAGTGGATAACTCCTCAGAAGGACCAGCATCATTCATTATTAAACAATTCTAAAAAAAATATTTACCCACAACATAAAACTCAACACACCAAAGGCAACACAGAATAACAAAAATACCACAGCATCTATTTTAGACCAAGGTTGGCAGGTATCCAAAAGAAGTGAATATCAGATCAAAGTTGTACACTGTCTTTCGACTTTGGTCGATACTGCTCCTCCCACCACCTACAGTGCCGAGTGTCAACTTTTGTTTGCATGACTAATAGGTAGACTATAACAGTTCTGGCACACACTGCATTGTTGCCAGATTTGTCCCTCCCTTATGACATCAACGATGACATCATGCGCTATTGCCAGCTTTGCCTCTCACCTCTGATATTGGCCAATTATTGCCCTACATATCAGATGGTGGGAAATTCAAAACATGGTAGGGAATTCAAAAAACACACACACTTTTTTTTGATCTGAATATGGGAAACCACAGAAACCCGCTTTCAAGGTGGATTCGAACCACTTTGCCTCCTGAATCCAGGGATTTCTAGTTTAGTGCCACAAGGTGCCACGCTATCAAGCTCAGTGGAGAATTTGGAAAAACTGGTTTTATATTGTCCCCAAATAAAATAAAATTCATCACAACAAAAGATGGAATTCTGATATCTCATGTTTTTCCTTTAACTGTACATGTTTCATCATCTGATAGTGTAAGTATACATGCATATTTTAAGATTTAATTGTGCAGAGAAGTTGCAGATCCAGTTATTGCAGTATTACAAGAGCATAAATAGATCTTGGACGTAAGGGAGGGGGGAAGCAGGGTGCATCAGCTCAGATGAATTCCAGCAGCTTGCTGAAAAAATCTTTCGGAAGCGAATGAGCTATAGAATGTGATATCATCATACACTCCTTCTGCACTCTACCCAAAGCTTTCCTATCATTCCATATCAGAACCAGTGTTCATAATTGAGCAATGCCCTAGTGGCCAGATTGGGCGATATTTTGCCAATACTGATAGAATTTTCAGCAAATTTTTAAAGAAATGCAGCCGTTGCCACTTGGGTGATATTTTTGATGATTAATGCTGTTTTGGGCGGTATAGGAAAACTAAGTGTAGTTTGGTGCACTGTTTTTAATTTAATATTATTTGTAATGATGTTTACCACTCCGCTGCATTGTGAAATATTGATATATTTCAACCCCAAAGTTTTATCCATCTCCAAATAACGGCTCCAGTGCTAGCATTAAAATCCTATAGACAGGTGATTAGAATATCACGGTTGTGCATACATATCGTTAAGTTCTTATAAAGCTAGCAGATGCATCAAAATGATTTTCTTCTTCTTTATAGTTAGAAACTTATTCATAATTAGAAACTATCAGAACAGCACACAGCACAAAAACAATAAATGGCAGCTGCAAGCAAGAACTGAAATGATTAACAAACTAACCACTGAATTCGAGTAGGAACATTAATGTACAATAGTTGGTTTTGGCTAAAGTAGGAAGAGGCAGTATCAGATAGTGATATTGATGTATTGGTAGTTTAAACCTAGCGATGGTGTTGATATCTACCAATAGTGCGCATTCCTTTTTCGTCATATGATTGAAAATCAAAATGTAAGGGCAATCAAAAAGTTTCCATTTCATGGCAGTACAGTCCAGAATTGGTATGCCACTCAGGCAAAATCGCCTTGAGCATAAAGGTAATAATCCAACAGGCGCACCAGGGCGAAAACACCTGTTTGGTAAAACACTGTGTCCTGCTGTGAGAAGAAGTCTGTAACTGCCTGCTACACATCCATGTACAACAGGAATCGTTGACCCTTCAAGTCATGATATTAGTGATGGAAGAGATCACGTCTTGCACTTGAGTTAGTGTAACTTCTGCATTACGACAATTGTGGTGTGGGGACTTGCAATATCATGAAGCAATAACACCCCATCACATTATTTCACAAGGTGCTTTTTGACAATCATGCTGCCCCAAACATGTTCTTCATTCTCCGATGGATGTTTGTTGTTTGTTCTTCATCAGCAAAGAGAACAATAACAACACACTGGTCCTGTTTGGACGCATTTGGTAGTAACTTTATCATTGTTCATATTTCTGCATTTACCACATGCACATCAGAAAGAAAAAAACGCCACACTTAGCCGCTGCCACATGTCAGTGCTTGTATACCCACAACAGAGTCGCACTGCATTGCACATAGGCTGGCACTGAGCTAAAATGGAAACTTTTTGATTGCCCCTTGTATTTTTGTACTTCACTACACAGCAACTAGTTCGTTTGTAATTTCGTTTAGGTGACAGTGCGATCTGGACTCCGCAGACTCTCACTTCAGCTGCTTGACATCACAATTTCAAAAATTGTCACAAATTTGGATCTGCCTCTTTGTAATTTTAAGGTTACTTGCACTATGGTTAAACATGTGACACCTATGCAGGGGTAGTAAATTGAAAAAATCTCACTCACCTTATGTATAAAATGGTGGGAAATTCACTTACCACAAGTTAAAATGATGTGAAGCCCTCTGGTTGTCAAAACTAGAGCACAGATCCAAACTTTTAAAACTGTATGTCTCACTGATGCAACCTTTAGATTAGTCAAACACTTGCCACTGCTGTGTGTGTAGTAGGATAGGAGATATTGGGAGAATCACATTTTTATTTAAACATATTTCACAATGTGTTGGAGAGAGCCACATTTCGACAATTGACAACACCTAATCACCACTGCCAATGAGACTTCATACAGCACTTGACAACCACTCCACAATACACAGGAGTGCCACTAGCCCAGAGTCTGGCCATCTACAGCAGCAGCAGGCTCAGACAGATTAGCACCCACATTCGATGTTCTTCCATAGCAGCACCTTATTTGGACCTGGGTACTCGTATTGTCCTGCAGTTCTTTACCACCATCTGTGCTTGCGAATCCCTCCCCACTCACATTCACTCAGTATGGTACACTGTCACAATACCTTCTTCTGGTGTGTTGTGGCATGCAGGATTCTGTAGAAGCATGCCGAGAGTACACTATGGAACGATATGCTACTGTGAATCTACGTTTCATGAAGGATAGTGAAAATGGGAGATATCTATTCCTGGACAGAAGCATGTTATCATTCTCCCCTCACTGCATTTATGAGACCCTAAATCAATGTATATTATACTGATAACACTAAACGTTTCGTTAGAATCAGGAGATGTACAACTAAAATCAGTCAGTTTTCTACACAAATCACAAAATTTGTGTTAGATCTAGGCTTCTACCATTGAACATGTACAAGGAAGACTTGAACATAGTTACTCACTCAGCAAACTATGCATGGTGCAACCACGACACAGGTCTGAAGCGTTCCTGATTCACTATGTGTTTTACATTGTGTACATAACATTAGACATCTCCGTAGGATTTCTATATGGAGACAGATGACACACATACATTTAATCACTGAATTTTCACTTTAGTTTCATGAAGAAATATTGCATCGAAATCAATGAAATGTGTATCTACAGCTGTGAATTTCATGTCAAGCCTGATCCATACGCTTTCGTCTATATACAACATTTACGATCCTAGCAGGGTGTCTCTGATTTTGTTGGGTATCTGTTGTCACGCTTACTCCATAAGCACTCCAAACAAACCTCTAGAGTTGATCGTACTATTATTACTTAATCTTTCAAGTACATCATGTTTACCTATTTAGTGATGATATACCTTTCAATACTCTGCTAGTCTCTACAATGGTAGTGTACACAGTCATTGCATATTTCAAATATGCTTTTGGTTTAAACCAGTGCCTACCATAAGCTATCATCTTGTCATTTGTCACAGTTCGTCATCGGTTGTACTTACAAAATCTGACTATTATCGATACTCACCTCACTGAGCAATGTGATGAGACTGATGTCCCTGACAGAAGTAGAAGTGCAAGCCAAGAGGGTTTGAGGTTTGAACTCAACAGTATGCTGCTGATACTGTACTAATGTGATGAGCAGAACAGAACACAAGCTCACCTCAGTTCTATCTCACAATTACTGTCGAGCATATGGTTAGAGAAATGTGTGCATTTGACTCTCACACCAACATAGGATGAGTCAGATGTTGTACCACAGACATACATCCTGCTGGAGTACATAACACTGTTGGTAATACTTGACTGCAAATGCCTTGCATCTCCAGACCCATAAGACGACAGACATAGAAAGGATACACTTCCAATAGATAACTAAATCATCTATGATGGAAGTGGGTGATATTGACAAAAATTGTTGATAGTAAAAAGTCTTTTATACAGCCTTAGTGTTGTATAATATTGATGAGCACCTGCTGGGACTCAAAAATTGATGCCTAATCATGGTTAGAAAGAGAAGTAAATCTTATAAATATAGAATAAAGGTTGTAATGCTGAATGATTTAAAAATATATTATCTGCTAAATGTAGCTCCGTATGCTGGTAAACTGAAACCACCTTATCAGGGAAAAACAAAACATCATACAATGTAAGGACCTTAAGCAATCCCATTTATGGTACCAACAGAAACTTAACAGTCCATAATTGGTCTTCATCAATGACTCTGTTGCACCAGATACTTAAGAATTAAAATCGTAATGGTAGGTACTGTTTGGTACAAGAAATGAGAATTACCACCATATTTTACTTCGGAGGGGGCTCAAGGTGCTTCCTTCTTTGAGTAAGGCAATCATTGTTTTAACATTCTCATATTCATGAAATAAAAACATAAAATGTTTTGATTTTGTCCACAACACATCACAGCAAAGAAGTGGGTGAAACTACAAAGAAACCAGTGCACAGACTCTTTCCTCCAACTGCGTTACACATTCACTGTATGTTGATTATCAAACTACAGCCCATATGTTATAGTGAACCAGTGTTCTACAAATCCAATGATTCTCTATAATATGGAAATGAAAGCCCTAAGATGAAAAGACAAGCATTTTTGAAAGAACTTTTATTATCAATGGTGAAACCTTTTCTCCAAGAAGGGATGGAAGTGGCGACCTCACACAATGAACTGCTGTTCGTTAGTTGTGTCTTCTGTCCAACCAGGAGGACGATCAGAAGAAGCAGACAGAAAGCAGAGAAAAAGGATCTTTTAGTCCTGCAACTATGACAGAAATACAAAGAAAACTTGCACTTCATGCCAAGACGCATGTATGATGAACACAGACTGCAGGCATGCTACAAGTGTCTCAAGCAAAAATCCATAATAAGAAACCATTAGGCTATGGCAGACTGCAGAAAAATCTGTAATGTCTTTATTTGTTACAATTTTTATTTGTTACAATTTTTATTTGTTACAATTTTTATTTGTTACAATTGTTCTTTGTCTTAGTTTTAGTCTTGCATACTCAATAAGCTGAACGTTTTTGTCCATTTGTATATATATGTTCATTCTTACATTGATACTAATGCTTAAAATTTCTTTTCTTCTAAAAATGATAAAAAATGGTTAACTTTCATTAAACTGCACCTGAGCTGCAAGGAAGAAAACGTACAGTTCGTTTTAAAATTAATATGTATTGAGAATTTATGTACCCCAGTGTTTCTATTATATTGTCATTTACATGGATGTTGACCCAGGGTTATTAATGTTGTTGTAACATGGTTTTACATTTAGGGTGCTGTAATTCATTTATACTGTATGGTTATTATAACAGCGTTCTGACTGTTGCATTGCAGACTGATACATCGCAGGATGCTGAAACGTTGTAGGTTTGTTCATCAATCGTGTGTTCATGGGATATCCGCAAATATAATAATTACACTTTCTGCCACTAGGTGGAACTATGACGCTGTAAGCAGTCAAAACATTGTGTAGGTGCAGGAAAAGGAGAGGAACGAACAAACAATATAACAATAGTTCTAGCACATGATGCATTTATAACATAACATGCTCAACAGTTGCTCCCAGTATATCTGATGCAATCAGAGTTCAATATCTTTGTATGCAATCATTCAGATCAGAAATATTCTGGATACATGCCTTGCATACACGATATTTCAGGTCTCCCCACAACCAGAAGCCACATGGATTTGGGTTGGGGGATCTAGAAGGCCACACATCTTCAAATTGTATATGGATGATGCAGTAGATGTTGTTGCACAACGTATGGCGGAATATAACGCAATATGCTACAGTTCTTTGCATTCATGGCACAGTATATCGTAAAATATGCCTCATCCATCCAAAGAATATTCCCCTGTCACATGTAATCCATTTCCATGCATGCCAAAAAGCGAAGTCATTATATTGTAGCCTTTCTTGGGGCTTCATCTGGTACAAATTTTGAATCTTGTAGGGTACCATGACCAAGTGGGATTTGTGGTTTCATTACTGGGGAAGATTGCAAACATTTATAAATCGGAACTAATCTAGACCTCAAGCTATGTTACAGATCAATCTGTCATCACAACCAATATTTCAGGAAGGGAGAACAGGGACAATAACACACTCTAACCAAACGTTTAAATACTGTATCTTCTTTCCATTTGATAATCAAATGCTAAATAACATCAGGAGCTATTTCCAATATAAAATTTATAGATAGCTTATTTATCTCCCAACATCACATTTCCTGACAGTTTACCACAGCAAATCATACTAACAGACGCATTTTGGAGAGATCTTTAATGTGATGTATGTTAGCTTTGTTGCGTGCTTATAGGTTTTGGTATTTTTATTTCTAAGCAGCAGATGTTTAATGTTTTTATGTGCTCAAACTGTGGTGTTTATTAGATCATGTGACAAAACAGTGATGTTTCCATTGTCACTGATGTGCCGTGATTGGCTTACATGAGCAACCTGAACAACAGCCATGGAAATGTAAAAACATGTACAGCATATATTATTTACACTTCTTTATTACCAAAATATACATTTTAAGTGATATAGTGCGCACAACCACTCAGCTGCATTGTACATTGCCCTGTTAAAATTGCATGTATACTGTTGCCTGTATTCATATTGTTTTTGTTTGTTATTTGTGTACACATCGAATCTGGGCGCACCAAGTTCGTTCACTTTCAACCTAACCTCATATTTCAAAATGTTACCTCATAACTTACACTATGAATGCATACTATGTCATTTTCGATTTTGCATTATGCTGCTTTTATCCGAAAGAAAGTTAAACTCACTAAACTCATACGCAATGCACACAAAAAGGAACTTGCTATTAATGTATATTACCGCATTCTCACAAGCAAGGAAATTAAAGTACACCAGGGTATATTTCAGGAACGAGGCATATTTCATACGGTTTTTCCTGTTATCATTCGTGAAACTCTCACTAGGTGGTGACATGTACATTACCATCCCTAGTGCACTCTAGCGGAACATTTGCAAACTTATTCCAGCGATGTATAGAATAACCAATGACAGTAACAAAAAAACTGTCTAAAACACTATTAGGACAATAATACTAAATGTTGACTAAAGACGCATCAAAGCATAATATAGATATACAGAGACAGGTATTCAATTGCGAGGTTTCAGAAATTTTGTTCATTCCCTTTTGATGTAAGCAGTGGAATGTGAAAATTGTGTGCAGATTGGTAGGACACCCTCATCTGGCAATCAGAGTGGCTAGACAATAGTCGTCAGAGGCTATCGGCAGAGGTCACACAGTAACATTGGACGACAGCTTTGTCACAATGCGTCCTATTTGTTAGTTTCTGACGGGACTGAAGAGGTTACATTAGGTTACGTTAGAATCTATTCTATACATGAAGCAGGTTACATTTTAACTTCGAAGAATGGGACGGATACCACAACGCCTCTGTGCTTGGAGATGAGTGCTGCAGTGTGAGGTTGGCTATTATAAGATCCATGTAAACAAACTGTATCCATCTCGAAACGCATGTGGCGAGTACTGTACAATCTGTTATCCGTTACTGGAATTACAAGCCAAGTTTTGTGAATATATGAGACGAAGGGAAAAAACCATGGCATAAAAGTTAAAAACGATTTAACTTTGTGACACTGCTTTCCTCCTCTCACCAGAGATTAGCATCAGTAGGGACCACCACCTTAGAAACTAACAGGCCGTATTTGATGTTTTTCATATTTATAATCATGTATTATGAAAATACGTAATTTCAGTGATAGTATATCCCTGCCACTTCTGGACTAAAGAGCATTTTGGAGTAAAAATTACAGGTTGAAAACCAAGAATTTAATTTCACAGTATTCCCCAACCAGATTCTACATAAATACAATGAACACAAAATGACCAACAAAGTTAAGTTATGTAAAAACTTAGGGAATTCTAAGAAAAGGAATATTTAATTAAATTAAAAAAATACAAAAATTTTAAAAATTTGTTCATGTTTAATAACATGAATAGGTCGATCTTTGTTTGTTATTTTACCTCGCTAAAAAAAATATAAATTTACAATTTCTTCTAACTTACCATCATAATTTGTGAAGAATTTAATATGTCAATCTGTAAGAGTGATTTTATATTTTTCATCCAAAAAAATGAAAATTTATCAGCGAATTTAGTTGTTAAAATTTCAGCATTTGAAATAAAAACTTTTTTTTAATACTGATAATTTAGTGCAAACATTTGAACAACTATTACTATAATAGATATGCTCATTTAACAGAATTCCAATGTGACCATTTATGTTCATTTTTATTTGTATACAAAAAATTTAAAAAATAGAAAAATTAAAATGTTTTTTATTTTTAAGAAACTAAAGATTTCAGTTTCTATTTTCTCTATTTCTCAGAAAATACTTTACAAGGAAATGGAAACATTAAGTTAAAAGGTCTTTAACTTTTTACTAATTTTTCATTGATATATTTAATTAGTAGATTAAAACTGAAGAAACTGCAAAAAGGTGGGAATTTAAGGAGATGGGACCTGGATAAACTGAAAGAACCAGAGGTTGTACAGAGTTTCAGGGAGAGCATAAGGGAACAATTGACAGAAATGGGGGCAAAAAATGCAGTAGAAGAAGAATGGGTAGCTTTGAGGGATGAAGTAGTGAAGGCAGCAGAGGATCAAGTAGGTAAAAAGATAAGGGCTAGTAGAAATCCTTGGGTAACAGAAGAAATATTGAATTTAATTGATGAAAGGAGAAAATATAAAAATGCAGTCAATGAAGCAGGCAAAAAGGAATATAAACGTCTCAAAAATGAGATCGACAGGAAGTGCAAAATGGCTAAGCAGGGATGGCTAGAGGACAAATGTAAGAATGTAGAGGCTTGTCTCACTAGAGGTAAGATAAATACTGCCTACAGGAAAATTAGAGAGACCTTTGGAGAAAAGAGAACCACTTGTATGAATATCAAGAGTTCAGATGGAAACCCACTTCTAAGCAAAGAAGGGAAAGCAGAAAGGTGGAAGGAGTATATAGAGGGACTATACAAGGGCGATGTACTTGAAGACAATATTATGGAAATGGAAGAGGATGTAGATGAAGATGAAATGGGAGATACGATAGTCCGTGAAGAGTTTGACAGAGCACTGAAAGACCTGAGTCGAAACATGGCCCCTGGAGTAGACAACATTCCATTGGAACTACTGACGGCCTTGGGAGAGCCAGTCCTCACAAAACTGTAACATCTGGTGAGCAAGATGTATGAAACAGGCGAAATACCCTCACACTTCAAGAAGAATATAAGAATTCCGATCCCACGAAAGCAGGTGTTGACAGATGTGAAAATTACTGAACAATCAGTTTAATAAGCCATAGCTGCAAAATACTAACTCGAATTCTTTACAGACGAATGGAAAAACTAGTAGAAGCCGACCTCGGGGAAGATCAGTTTGGATTCCGTAGAAATACTGGAACTGACCTCACGACTTATCTTAGAAGAAAGATTAAGGAAAGGCAGACCTACGTTTCTATCATTTGTAGACTTAGAGGAAGCTTTTGACAATGTTGACTGGAATACTCACCTTCAAATTCTAAAGGTGGCAGGGGTAAAATACAGGGAGCGAAAGGCTATTTACAATTTGTACAGAAACCAGATGGCAGTTATAAGAGTCGAGGGACATGGATGGGAAGCAGTGGTTGGGAAGGGAGTGAGACAGTGTTGTAGTCCTTCCCCGGTGTTATTCAATCTGTATATAGAGCAAGCAGTAAAGGAAACAAAAGAAAAATTCGGAGTAGGTATTAAAATCCAGGGAGAAGAAAAAAAAACTTTGAGGTTCGCTGATGACATTGTAATTCTGTCAGAGACAGCAAAGGACTTGGAAGAGCAGTTGAACGGAATGGACAGTGTCTTGAAAGGAGGATATAAGATGAACATCAACAAAAGCAAAACGAGGATAATGGAATGTAGTCGAATTAAGTTGGGTGATGCTGAGGGAATTAGATTAGGAAATGAGACTCTTAAAGTAGTAAAGAAATTTTGCTATTTGGGAAGCAAAATAACTGACGATGGTCGAAGTAGAGAGGATATAAAATGTAGACTGGCAATGGCAAGGAAAGCGTTTCTGAAGAAGAGAAATTTGTTGACATCGAGTATAGATTTAAGTGTCAGGAAGTCATTTCTGAAAGTATTTGTATGGAGTGTAGCCATGTATGGAAATGAAACATGGACGATAAATAGTTTGGACAAGAAGAGAATAGGAGCTTTCGAAATGTGGTGCTACATAAGAATGCTGAAGATTAGATGGGTAGATAACATAACTAATGAGGAAGTATTGAATAGGATTGGGGAGAAGAGAAGTTTGTGGCACAACTTGACCAGAAGAAGGGATCGGTCGGTAGGACATGTTCTGACGCATCAAGGGATCACCAATTTAGTATTGGAGGGCAGTGTGGAGGGTAAAAATCGTAGAGGGAGAGCAAGAGATGAATACACTAAGCAGATTCAGAAGGATGTAGGTTGCAGTAGGTGCTGGGAGATGAAGAAGCTTGCACAGGATAGAGTAGCATGGAGAGCTGCATCAAACCAGTCTCAGGACTGAAGACAACAACAACAATATTTAATTAAAAATTTCCAGTAAGAATTGTTTGTTGTTTCATAAGTTAAATTCTTTCTACCATCATAATAACATTTGCAATTGTATCATTTGCGATATTTTCATTAAAGACTGAACATAATTTCATTGTTGTTTTTTTAGTAGTTAAAACATTCATTCCTCTGGTGATATTAATTACATAATTGGATAATTTTGAATGAAATTGAATGGACTTGCATTTACATCATTATTTAACTTATTTTATTTATTTATTTATTTATTTAACCTGATCAGATTAGGGCCATCAGGCCCTCTCTTACATCGGACCAGTGTTCCACACATGCAGCATTTCACACATCAGAGTTACATCATGACAATAGTTGAAATGAGAATGTTAGCTTACTCTAGTGACAATATGAATAAAGAGTAGTGACTAATACCTAATTAAGTAAATGCGGCAGTATTTTTACAACAGGTGCTATACATACAGATTATGATAAAAGCAATAATAAAATGTAATGATAAACATGAGTAAGACTTAATAAATTAAATGCTGGCAGTATTTTTACAGCAGGTGCTATACATACAGATTATAATAAAAGCAATAATATGCAATAATAATAACAGTAAAAAAATCAAATAATAATGACAAACATGAGAAGGATTGGCAATAGTAACGAAGGTTTGCGCAGATGTACATAGTATCTTGGTGTGTAAAGTAGATGTTTACTAGTTTAGCGTGTTTTTGGGAATGGGGATTTAAGGAGGGGGAAAGAGGGAAGTAACGAGGTGAAGTGCATTCATGTACAGAGGAAGGCATTACTGTTGCTTAAGTAGATACGTCATTAACTGTCTTTTGAAGCTGGACGTGTTTTTAAATTTTCTAACATAACGAGGGAGGTTATTCCAGAGTCGGGTTCCCGCAACTGTAAAGGACTTGGAGAAGGTGACTGAGCAATGCTGTGGAACGGAGAGGATTTTAAGTCATTCTTTTAAAATCTCTAAAAGAATCATAAGCTTTTAAGAAGATATTTGGTGGCTCAAGTTTCCATAATTCTTGAGGAAAAACTTAATTTCTTTCATTTTTAACATAGATATTTTGTAATGTAACATAATTGAATAAAGAAGAATCAAGTAATTGATTATCGATTGGTTTGGAAAACAACACAAATAAAGTGAGGCACAAAAATTCAGCAGAATTATAATAATTCATGGTATGTAGTTCAAAATTCCTTTTTGTCTGAAAACCAGCAAATTAAAATGTTTGAATTTCGAAGAAAGAAATTGGAAATTTTGGATTCTTAAGTCTTTCTTGTTCTAATTTTAGTGAATATTCTGGCAGATACTTAACAACAGGAATAAGAATTTCCATACTTTTTAACAGTTTTACCTTTTTTTTGAAGGAGAGAAATATCATTTTCTGTAGCCTAACAAAGGTTGAATATGCTCGAACTTTTCTCGAAGTCCGGGCAATAATTGCAGTGAAATCACCATACTATATACTATCTTCATAGTTTCTTTTAAAGGGCCAAACAATTCTAATGGATAAAGAATTTCGTTTTGTTTATTTTTAATTTTTCCATTGGTACTTATATATCCTTCGACATTTAATTCATTTGAAAGCGAAGAAGTACATCAAATAAAATTTGAAGCAAAATAAATGGATGTCCGATTCTGGATAAATATTATTTCCTCTTGTAATAGTAATAACAACAAACAATTTTAAAACACAGTAATGAATTAGTTTAATATTTGATTTAAAACATATGCACGAAAATCAGTTCCATCTGTGTGACTGACATGAAAAATCACGTGAGGATATCAAAAATTTGAATGAATCCAACCGCCACCAATATGAATAGAAATTTCTATTTCCTAGTTATTAAGGTTTAAATAATATTTTTTCTCATTGACAAGAAATGAGTTAACTTTATATATGTGTCATGGTTTACTAAGGAAAAAAATTATTAATTCATTTCTAAAACAACTATTACATAAGAACAATTAGAATCAATTAAATTATCATCTTCATCAGTTATAGTTATTCTCAATTTTGAATAGTATCGAAAATTGGAAATTTTTAGGATGATTTAGTTCATAAATTATTGGAGCACAATACTCAGAATTAGGTTTAAAGGAAGCATCAATATTAGTTAATCTGTGAAAATGATCATTCTGTTTAGTAAACATTCCATCAGCCAGATTAAAATTTACATTAATTAATTCAAATGGAATGATTGTAGGAACATCGTCAGCAATTGTTTCTTTATCAATTCTATAATTTAATTAGTAAATCCTGAAATGTGACCTAGAGAACTTTATTGTCCACAAATAATTTTTTATCACTTTCAATGACAATTCTATTTAATATTTTATCTTCTTTAAAAAGAATATTTAGATTTTTCAAATGAATAAAGTTTTTTAATTTTTCAAACTATATCAACCAACAGTAATTTCTATTGCTTTTTCATCACAGTAAAGCTCATTATTTTTCGATGTAACATTTGGAATTAAAAATGTTTGAATAAAAACCAACTAGCGAAATACATCTATAAGTTTCTCTTATTTGAACAGTTAACTTTTTTTCAGAAAAGAAGAATTATTGCTCAGTTTAAATAATTTACTAATTGCAAGTAACAGCCAAATGCTTCAGAAAGCATACAACAGAATGTGCAGCCCAAGCAATAATAGCAATACAGGACATCAATATTTATTTTTTAAATACCTTTAGGCAAGATAATACAAATTACAATCATATTAATGTAATTTTTCAGGCTTTCCCGGCGATCTAATGACATCTTGGATTGCAAGTGTTCTGCCGGATATCAGCGTCGTACTTGCACGATATTTCGGTCAAGTAGCTCGTAACCTTCATCAGGTGCGACCTGAGACTGCTCCTCGAGTGGACCTGGTCCAGTATTTATGCCTATGGCCTTCCCCCTCCACCAAGGGCTGCAGGCGCTTCCTCTGTGGTCCGCCCCCATTCCCTGCGACCTGCTGGAGCGTTGCTGCTCCGTTTTTCGTCTGCTGCGGATCTGGATGTTCCATCTGCGGTCCGCGCCCACCAGTCCCATTTCTGGGTGTTCCATCTTCGGTCTGGTGCGTCTGGCAGTCCGATAGGGGCTCGTTTTCCATCTCCATGTCCCTGGTTCTTCTGTTTGTGTAGTGTTGCAGCTGACCCCGTTGCTCCTTTAACAATTCCAGAGCCGGATCCCAGGCTCTGCATAGCTGGTACCCTGTGTCACGGTTCATAAAATCGGTAGACATTTTTATTTCTTTCGATTCTCTTATAACACTGTTCCAAAATCTGGGTGTTTGTGCTAGAATCTTGGTATCCTTATACTTCATGGCATGATCTAGTTCTAGACAGTGTTCAGCTATGGCTGACTTAGTCACCTGTCTTAATCTAGTGTGCCTCTGATGTTCTTTGCACCTGATCTCCACAGTTCTTGTCGTCTGGGCAATGTAGGACATGCCACATTGACAAGGTATATTGTAAATTCCTGATTTTCGTCACCCCAGGTCGTATTTGACACTCCCCAGCAGTCCCCTGATCTTGTTGGATGGACAGAAAACACATTTGATATTGTGTTTACAGAGGATCCTACTGATTCTGGCAGAAATAGAGCCAGCATAGGGCAGATATGCCACCTTCTTTGCTTCATCTTGGTCTTCTTCAGGAACCTGTGGTCTAGTAGCTGGTTGGAGTGCCCTCTCAATTTGTCTGTCCGTGTATCCATTCTTGGAGAAAACTGTTTTGAGACGTTCTATCTCTATAGGTAGATTCTCTTGGTCTGACAGAGCAAGTGCTCTGTGGATCAAAGTCTTCAGAACCCCATTCTTCTGTGCAGGGTGGTGACAGCTGCTGGCCTGCAGACATAAATCAGTGTGTGTTGGTTTTCGGTACACTCTGTGGCCAATTGATCCATCTGCTTTCCTCTGCACTAGTACATCCAGAAATGGCAGCTGGCCATTCTTCTCCAGTTCTATGGTGAACTTTATATTATGGTGGCATGAGTTAAAATGTTCAAGAAACTCATTGAGCCTGTCCATCCATGTGGCCAGTTCATGAAGGTGTCATCCACATACCTAAAGAAGCATGTGGGTTTAAATGTGGCTGTCTCCAATACCCTCTCCTCAAAACTTTCCATAAACATGTTGGCAACCACAGGGGACAGTGGGCAGCCCATAGCTACACCTTCAGTTTGCTCGTAATATTGGTTTCTGTACAGGAAATACGTGGATGTCAGTGTATGACTGAACAGGTCCAACAGAGCACCATCAAATTTCTCTGCAATCAGTTCCAGTGAGTCCTTCAGTGGGACCCTGGTGAACAGTTATACCACATCAAAACTAACCATGATGTCCGAATCTGTGATGTGCAGTTGCTTGAGGCATTGCAGGAAATCTTCTGAGTTGCGGATGTGGTGAATACATTTCCCCACATACGGAGACAGGAGACTTTTCAAGTACTTGGCTGTTGTGTACGTAGGTGCCCCAATATTACTGACAAGTGGACGTAGGGGCACGCCCTCCTTCTGTATTTTAGGCAGACCATACAGTCTAGGTGGCACTGGCGCTTTTTCCCGTAGTTGTCTGATGATCTTATCGGGCATCCCTGTTTCCTTCAAGAGAGCACTAGTCTTCTTCGCCACCTTGTCCGTGGGATCACACTCCAGAATTCTGTATGCAGGGTCCTCCAGAAGTTGGCGTACTTTCTCATCATAATCCACCTTCTGCAAGATGACAGTGGAGTTCCCTCTGTCTGTTGGCAGTACCACAATGCTGTTGTCTTCCCAGAGTTTCTTGAGTGCAAGTCTCTTTTCGGTTGTGATGTTCGATTTCGGCGGCCTGGCCTTGGTGAGGGCCCTGCACGTCTCTCGGCGGGCTTCCTCTGCTACATTAGGTGGAAGTGTGGCTGCAACTTGCTCTACTGCACTGACAAAACCAGAAATGGGTACGTTTCTAGGAGTCGTAGCAAAGTTGAGACCCTTGCTGTGTACCTTTAAGGTTGTATCATCAAACTGTATGTCACTCAGATTCGTCACAGTGCATGTCTCTTCCATCTGCTGTGCTTTTTCACTCATGCGGTCAAACTTTGCAGATTGGCAAGATGAGGCATTCCTTCTAGCACACTCCGATAAAGACCAGGAGGCACGGTCTACCCAATCCCAATCTTCTCTGGTTAAGGAGGCTGCCATGTACAGATGAATGTGTAACAGCTCCCTGGCCACAACATCTAACCTGTGGCGCATATCTCGAATGCTCTCTCTCACCAGTGCCATGCTGGCTCTGCGTTTTATCTTGTTCAACGCTCTGGAGTTGATGTGATGTTTAATTCTGGCAAATACTGGTACCACTTCTCCATCTCGACATCTCAGCAAAAAACTGAGAGAACTCAGCATCTTCCCTTTCTTCTGCAGAAGCTTGCCCAGTTTCTTGATATTCTGATATGTCCCCTCCCCGTAGAGACTTTTGATGTAACTCTTCAGGCATTCCCGGCGATCTAATGACATCTTGGGTTGTCGGGTGTTCTGCCAGATATCAGCGTCGTACTTGCACGATATTTCGGTCACGTAGCTCGTAACCTTCTTCAGGTGCGACCTGAGACAGCTCCTCGAGTGGACCTGGTCCAGTATTTTTGCCTATGGCCTTCCCCCTCATCCATCGGCTGCAGGCGCTTCCTCTGTGGTCCGCGCCCATTCCCTGCGACCTACTGGAGCGTTGCTGCTCCGTTTTCCGTCCGCTCCAGTGAATTAAATGCATTTTTATTGAACGATTTAACAGGACATTGAAAGAAACAACGTGTTATGAAATTACCCTTCAAGGATATTATATATGGGTTGACTTAGTTTCTAAATTAATGGATTAATATCAGTATACAAAACATTCAACTATAGAAATGCAACAGAAAGATGTAAATAAAGAAACTGAAACAAACTTATTGGAAACGGTTTATGTAAAAAAATTGCTAGATACTGAACCAAAATATAAAATTGGCGATAAACTAAGAATAAGTAAACATAAAGAAAACATTTCAACAGAAATTTTCCATATTGAAGATGTTATTAATTCAAATGCAACCACATATAAGTGGAAATATTTAAACCATGAACAAATAAAAGGAAATTTTTATGAAAAAGAGCTACTGAAAACCAATCTTCTTGATGTTTACCTTGCTGGAAAGTTTTAAATAAGGAAGGTAATAAAGTAATAATTCACATAATATTTGGGTAAATAAAAGTAATATAATTTTTAAAATGTTGATAAATAAGTTCTCTATATAAAGGAGTTAGATAACATAACTTCAAACATGTTTTGTATGGAATATAATTTTCATTATGATTTTTGTTTCATTAAAGTAGATAGAGTTCATTTTGATAGTCAAATAAAAGTTAACAAAGATGATTTATTTTCAAAATCATAGAGGATTTTAAGTCTGAGTTGTCAGAATCATATGATTTTAATAAATTTCATTTATTAGATGCATATCAAAATCTTCATGAATGTCATTTTATATTTTCTTATGAAAAAAGTACTTTGAAATTTAGTTTTATATTCTAAGTTACATTCAATACTTTATTTATATCTTCACGCATTTCTTCTGGTGAATATTGATCCCAACTATTGAAACTATTTCGGTAGCAAACAATACCCTTAGTTTCTTTCATTCGATTATATAAATTTACTGAATTTGGTACATAATTAATTAATAAAAATTCTTCACAATTTAAATGTTTGTTTCTGATAATATCTGTTTGATTTTGCGCATTGTAATTCCTCTTGAATAACGTAATATTAATAATTGAAAGTATGTAATATTAAAATAACAAAAGTAGCTCTAAAATTTGATCACTTAATTTAGGAAAGACATGTTATAATAATGTATTTACTTTTCTATTTCTTTTCTTTCCTATTACAATTTCATCATGAATTACTTCTCTGAAATCTTCTAAATTTTCATCTTTAGCTTTGTGTAAATTTTTTAAGGGAGTTATTTGTTATTTATACATTTCTTTTACTTCTTCCATTATTATATGTTCTCTGTGTTTTCGAATTGATGGTAAAACATCTTGAGTATCTTATTTTTGAAATTGTTCTGCTTTTATCTTTTCTAGGTTTTAAAATTACACAATGAAGACCTCCTTCATTGTAACAAAGTTGATTTTTTATTTCCTTTCCAAACCTCCAAATTGGAGTTGTTTACCTTTTCTAATGTAGTAGTATTTTCATAATCAAAAGTTTTGCATGTTTTATCCATTTTTATATTCTAAAAGTTTAACAATATCTTTTGCTTTACACTATGGAGCAACTGCATGAGGTGTCTGCTCTCTATGTCAGGAGTGGCCTTTCCTCCTGCTGGCAGTAGCTCTAAAATGCTTGGTGACAGGGTATGTGACCATCTGTCCATAAAAATTCAGTCACATGTTTACAGAAATGTTGTCTTATGGACCCGGTATAAGGGCCAGGGCGGCCCCTGTAGGTGATTCATGTTGGCATGGCCCCATCAGTGTGAGAAATATGCAAGGAATATTGTTGCACAGGTAGGGATGTCTAAACAATCTGGCCCTAACGTCTCGTCTAGCACCACTCAACGTCGGCACTATGACTGGATGGTACAATGAACTATCTAAAGCCCTTGACACATGACACATAGACACCTGTGCAGCGCAAGAAACATGGTGGAGCGGAATCAAATCGTTTGACTTTGGATGCAGTTACAAGCTGATGTATAAGGGCAAATGCGGATCAACTAGTGGCGTTGGCATTATAGTGTCATCCAAGTTTGAGGATAATATCTCTGAAGTGCAAAGATATGATGATCACGTGATGAAGACTGTGAACACACAGATGGCAGAAAAATCCACTTTTTCAGTGCCTACGCTCCATAAACTAACCAAGCAGCTTCCATCAAGGACGCCTTTTGGAGGACGGTTGATGCAAAGATTGCTGAAGTAAGATTACATCATCATCGCTGGTGATCTGAGTGGGCATGTATGGTGCAGAAAGGATGAACAAAGCACTCATGGTAGGCATGGATTCGGAGAAAAGAATGACGACGTTCAGCATATCCTCAATTTCTCAGAAGCTCATAACTTGGCAATTGCGAACACATGGTTCAAAAAGCGTGACTCACATCTAATCACGTATTACAGTCGCACTAACGCCATGCAGATCGACTACATCCTCGTGAGACGCCGTGATCTCAAAGATGTGCTTGATACAAAGGTCATCCCCTATGAAACAGTTGCGACACAACACCGTCCATTGATCTGTAAGCTATGAACCAAGTTGCCAACAAACAAGCACATAGATCGCACAGGACCTGTGAGAATCAAATGGTGGAAAATCAAGAATAAAGAAGCCGACATCATAGCACGAATAACTTTGTCACCAATTACCACAGTTGAAGAAAGCTGGGAGAAAGGGAAAGAGTCTGCTCACGAAGCTGCACATACAAGTCTTGGGACAACACAACCAGGACAACAGGAATCGATAGAGATACATGGCTTTGGAATGACACTGTCGAAGACGTGGTACACACAAAGAAACCATTATACCTTGAGTAACTTGACGATAAAACACTGGAGCGATGGAATGCATACAGAAGACCCGAAGAGAGGCAAAAAAGGCTATAGCAGCAACCAAATCCTCACGTTATGCTGATCTATACGCAAAACTTCACACACATGAAGGAGAGCGGGACTTACATCGACTCGCTAAAGCAAGACTTCACAATTCAGAATATGTTCATCGGTTCTATGGAGTCAGTGATGGTACTGGTAATCTACTAGTTCACTGGAAGAAGTCCAGAGAACGATGGTGCAGCTACTTCAAGAAGATCTCAACAGAAGAGTTCCCCCATCCACCAATACCCACCGGCAATGCTGCTGAAGGGCCCGTTAGAGAAATTGCAGTCGAAGAGGTCAAGACTGCATTGAGGAAAATGAAGCCTGGGAAAGCCACTGGCCCAGATGACCTTCTAGCGGAGTTATGGTGTTCCCATCATTGGACGGCATCCAGATGGTTAACGGAACTCTTCAACAAGATCACCGATGAGGGACAAACATCAAATAATTGGCAGCAGAGCATCACCATGCCTGTCTTTAAGAAGAAGGGAAATCCTGCTGAGTGCACCGACTACCGTCCAATTCGACTTCTCTGCCATGCCATGAAAATCTTTGAGCGTGTTCTGGGCCAAAGGACCTATGAGATCATACAGATTTCCAGAAACCAAGCTGGATTTCTGAAGAACTGCAGCACAACTTATGCGATTCACGCTGCAGGACTGTTAGTCGAGAAACATCATGAGAAAGCCAAGTTGCTGCATCTAGCATTCCTGGATCTCGAAAAGGCCTTTGATCGGGTGCCACACAATCTCATCTGGCTAGCACTTCGACATCATGATGTGCCAGAGCAGCTTTTTAACTGGGTGCACTTACTTTATACACAGCCGAGAAGTTATGTCCATACAACCTCAGGACTACCCAAAGACTTCTCCATCACAATCGGCACCCATGAAGATTCTGCATTTTCACCACTTCTGTTCATTCTCGTAATGGACAGTGTGACAGCGGACCTGCACTGGTCATTACCATGGACCCTACTTTATGCTGATGACATGACGCTGGCAGTAGAAAACAAGCTTGATCTGCAGAGCCTAACTCAAGAATAGTGTGACCAGTTTGTGCAACTGGTAGTCAGTGCACTCAGCAGGATTTCCCTTCTTCTTAAAGACAGGCATGGTGATGCTCTGCTGCCAATTATTTGATGCTTGTCCATCATCAGTGGGCGGTTTACGCCTTAATTTGCAGAAAACCGAGTACATGACATCAGACAGACATGAAATGGGAACCATCATGATTAATGGTCAAGATTTGACTCATGTGAGTATGTTTAAGTACCTTGGTTCCACAATCACCGTTGATGGCCGACTCATCAAAGCGGTCAACACCAGAACTCAGGCAGCCTGGCTGAATTGGCGAACATCAACCAGAGTCACCAGCGACCGCAGGATGAAAAACAATTTAAAATCATAAATCTATCTCACTGTCGTCCAACCAGTCGCTTTATATGGTTGTGAGTGCTGGCCGACTACAGTTGAGACAGAGCGCTGCCTAAGTGTAATGAAAACTAAGATGCTAAGGTGGACAGCGATCCTCACAAAGTTAGATTACGTTTCTAATAACAGCATTAGGAAACAGTTTAGTGTAGCACCGATCCAACACAAGATGCGTGAGAGCCGTCTTCGATGGTTTGGGCATGTTTTACAGGCCAGTGATGACTCTATTGCCAAGGCGGGTTACACACTTGAAGTCGCCGGCAGTAGACCCAAACGACGACCTTAGCAACGATGGGCTGATACAATTCATAAAGACCTTGAATGCGTGAACATCCACCCACATACAGCCCGTTATAGAGCGAAATGGAGACAATGGAACCATGTAGCGAACCCCGCAGGCACGCGGGACAAACGCTGAAGGAAAAGAAGACTCTGTTTTATATAGATAGCGTCTTTCAAATCATGTTCCTATAGATTTAAAAAACATTTTGAAATTTGCTCCTTAAATGTTGTATCATGTCTTTTTCTATATCGTAATTCTTTTGGCTGAACAATGGGACATTGTACTGTTGGCAACCCACTCCTCACCCATATGGTGCGAGGGAGATGAAACTTCAATAAAGAAAAAAAAATTGTTAGCTGTCTGTTCTCACGTGAAACTAAATATTTTATAAATGTGACATACATAGATCACCGACGCAACTATAAGTAATGCAACAGCAAATATGATATGCAAAGTGTAGCGTTGTTAAGTAATTGGTTTTAACTTCTTCCTCTGATAGTATTATCATAACATGCATCTGAAAATAGCCATAGGCCTAAACTGGCCAGTAATGGTACGTAATACGTGATGAAATAAAGTTCATCTGACATAAAGGATTTGACGGCAAACGATGGAAAATTAAAATGTTTTTATCACCTAAATTTGTTGTTTTTGATGTTGTGGTCTTCAGTCCTGAAACTGGTTTGATGCAGCTCTCCATGCTACTCTATCCTGTGCAAGCTTCTTCATCTCCCAGTACCTACTGCAGCCTAGATCCTTCTGAATCTGCTTAGTGTATTCTTCTATTGGTCTCCCTCTACGATTTATACCCTCCACCCTGCCCTCCAGTACTAAATTGGTGATACCTTGATGCCTCAGAACATGTCCTACCAACCGATCCCTTCTTCTAGTCAAGTTCTGCCACGAACTCCTCTTCTCCCCAATTCTATTCAGTACCTCCTCATTAGTTATGTTATCTACCCACCTAATCTTCAGCATTCTTCTGTAGCACCACATTTCGAAAGCTTCTATTCTCTTCTTGTCTAAACTATTTATCGTCCATGTTTCACTTCCATACGTGGCTACACTCCATACAAACGCTTTCAGAAACGACTTCCTGACACTTAAAGCTATTCTAGATGTTAACAAATTTCTATTCTTCAGAAACGTCTTCCTTGCCTTTGCCAGTCTGCATTTTATACCCTCTCTACTTCGACCATCATCAGCTATTTTGCTCCCCAAATAACAAAACTCCTACTTTAAGCGTCTGCTTTCGTAATCTAATTTCTTCAGCATCACCTGACTTAATTCGACTACATTCCATTATCCTCGTTTTGCTTTTGTTGATGTTCATCTTATACCCTTCTTTCAAGACATTGTCCATTCCGTTCAACTGCTCTTCCAAGTCCTTTGCTGTCTCTGACAGAATTACAATGTCATCGGCAAATCTCAAAGTTTTTATTTCTTCTCCATGGATTTTAATACCTACTCCAAATTTTTCTTTTGTTTCCTTCACTGCTTGCTCACTATACAGATTGAATAAGATCGGGGAAAGACTACAACACTGTCTCACTCCCTTCCCCACCACTGCTTCCCTTTAATGCCCCTCAACTCTTACAACTGTCATATGGTTTCTGTACAAATTGTAAATAGCCTTTAGCTCCTTTTATTTTACCCCTGCCTCCTTTAGAATTTGAAAGAGAGTATTCCAGTCAACATTGTCAAAAGCTTTCTCTGAGTCTAAAAATGCTAGAAACGTAGGTTTGCCTTTCCTTAGTCTTTCTTCTAAGATAAGTCGTAGAGTCAGTATTGCCTCACGTGTTCCAGTATTTCTATGGAATCCAAACTGATGTTCCCCAAGGTCGGCTTCTACCAGTTTTTCCATTCGTCTGTAAAGAATTTGTGTTAGTATTTTGCAGCTGTGACTTACTAAACTGATAGTCCGGTAATTATCACATCTGTCAACACCTGCTTTCTTTGGGATCGGAATTATTATATTCTTCTTGAAGTCTGAGGGTATTTCGCCTTTCTCAAACATCTTCCTCACCAGGTGGTAGAGTTTTGTCATGACTGGCTCTCCAAGGCTGTCAGTAGTTCTAATGGAACTACTCCCGGGGCTTTGTTTCCACTCAGGTCTTTCAGTGCTCTGTCAAACTCTTCACGAAGTATCGTATCTCCCATTTCATCTTCATCTACATCCTCTTCCATTTCCATAATATTCTCCTCAAGTACGTCACCCTTGTATAGACCCTCTCTATACTCCTTCCACCTTTCTGCTTTCCCTTCTTTGCTTAGAACTGGGTTTCCATCTGAACTCTTGATATTCATACAAGTGGTTCTCTTTACTCCAGAGGTCTCTCTAATTTTCCTGTAGCAGTATCTATCATACCCCTAGTTTTTATTTTTTTGAGACGTTTGTATTACTTTTCCCCTGCTTCATTTACTGCATTTTTATATTTTCTCCTTTCATCAATTAAATTCAATATTTCATCTGTTACCCAAGGACTTCTACTAGCCCACGTCTTTTTACCTACTTGATCCTCTGCTGCCTTCACTACTTTATGCCTCAGAGCTACCCATTATTCTTCTGCTGTATTTCTTTCCCCCATTCCTGTCAATTTTTCCGCTGTGCTCTCCCTGAAACTCTGTACACTCTCTGGTTCTTTCAGTTTATCCAGGTCCCATCTCCTTAAATTCCCACCTTTTTGCAGTTTCTTCAGTTTTAATCTACAGTTCATAACCAATAGATTGTGGTCAGAGTCCACATCTGCCCCTGGAAATGTCTTATAATTTAAAACCTGATTCCTAAATCTCTGTCTTACCATTACATATTCTATCCGAAACCTGTCAGTATCTCCAGGCTTCTTCCATGTATACAACCTTCTTTTATGATTCTTGAACCAAGTGTTAACTATGACTAAGTTATGCTCTGTGGAAAATTCTATCAGACGGCTTCCTCTTTCATTTTTTACCCCCAATCCATATTCACTTACTATGCTTCCTTCTCTCTCTTTTCCTACTCTCGAATTCCAGTCGCCCATGACCATTAAATTTTCGTCTTCCTTCACTACCTGAATAATTTCTTTTATCTCATCATACATTTCATCAATTTCTCCATCATCTGCATATAAACTTGTACTACTGTAGTAGGTGTGAGCTTCGTGTCTATCTTGGCCACAATAATGCATTCACTATGCTGCTTGTAGTAGCTTACTTGCATTCTTATTTTCCTATTCATTATTAAACCTACTCCTGCATTACCCCTATTTGATTTAGTATTTATAACCCTGTATTCAACTGACCAAAAGTCTTGTTCCTCCTGCCACCTAACTTCACTAATTCCCGCTATATCTCACTTTAACCTATCCATTTCCCTTTTTAAATTTTCTAACCTACCTGCCTGATTAAGGGATCTGACATTCCACTACTGTTTCCCTTTCATGCCCCTCGACTCACACTAACTGCCATCTGTTTTGTGTACTACTTGTAAATAACCTTTCACCCCCTGTATTTTATCCCTGTTGCCTTCAGAATTTCAATGAATTTATTCCAGTCAACATTTTTAAACGCTTTCCGTAAATCTACAAATTCTGTAATTGTAGGTTTGCTTTCTTCAGTCTATCTTCTAAGAGAAGTCGTTTCTATATATATCCGGAATCCAAACAGATCTTCCCCGAGTTTTTTCATTCTTCTGTAAACAATTCGACTGAGTACTTCACAACCATGAGTTATTAAACTGTAGGTTCGGTAATATTCACACCTGCCAGCACATACCTTCTTTGGAACGGGGATTATTACATTCTTCTTGAAGTCTATTGTTATTTCCACTGTCTCACTTATCTTGCACAACAAGTGGGACAGTTTTGACGTGGCTGGCTGTCGTGGAGTGCTCAGTAATTCTAAACGTATGTCTTCTACACCCGGGGCCTTATTTCGACTTAGCTCTTTCAGTTCTCTTTCAAATTCTTCTCGTATTAACGTATATCAACTTCATCTACTTACCCTTCTCTTTCTATGGTTGTGTTTCAAATTCGTTTCCCCTGTATCGCACTTCTATGTATTCCTTCCACCTTTAAGCTTACCCTTTTTTGCTTTGTTCTGGTTTGCCATTAGAGCTATAGTGGCACTGCTACGCATGTTAAGTGTGTATGCATTATCGCTATGTAAGCCACTTACATAAGGTATGAACTATTATAAATTACATGATCACCACCAGCCCAAGTCCTTCTTTACCCAGTAAAGGTCAGACTGAAATGGAAAATTTTGTGCGAGTACACAATGAAAATAAAAGGCCTTAAATTAATCCACTCAAGTTATCCAAAATCAAATCAAGTAATCACACGATAAGGTATGTAGCAAATAAATAAAACTGGATTTTGCACCCCAGTGGTGAGGATTCCCTCCCAGATTACGTTTCATTGCTATCTTTGCCACCTTGTGCAGCTTGCAAAAACAACACTGGGATATTTTGAAAAAACATAAGCTTTCGTCCCACTATATTTTGCAATGATGGTGACTATGTGGTAAGTCAGAAAGAAAACGGCGGGACACACGATATTAGTTTTCAATGATAACACTTATTTTTCAATTCACATTTGAGAAGCAAGGTGGAACGTCCTACCTCAATAGCCGGTTGGTGCCTGAGCATAAAACAAATGACCAGGTCAATTTAAAATAACGCTCAGGTTGGATTCACACAAGACGATAAAGATCGCAGAGAAATTAACTATCAACATAAGCTTACAATTACAGGAAAGTGATTTATATCGACTGAAACAGTTTTACTCATATAAGTATATGGTACAGGAATTGGTGCCCACAATATAAGACGAAACGGAAAGGACACATGGGTGAATAAATCACTGATCGAGCACACCTTAGTCAAAACAGAGAAAGATCAGGAAATCACTCAATAAAGAGTACAGGATTACACAGGTTAGATTATATCTTGAAGAACATCCAACAGATCAACGAGGCTTGGGCAGCTGGGTCACGCAACACTTGGTCCCAAGAAACAAAAGGGGTAAATAAAATATCCCAAAACTATACAAATATAAATGCCGGTCATTCAGTCTAACTAGGATCAAGTGGTGTAATATAGAATCCTGAGCTGACGACTCACTGAACGAGAAATACGTGACTCAGATGTAAGTAATCACAGATGGAAATCGGTGTATCTAAACACACTATAATCTGCGGCAGGAAAACATCGATGAATTAGAATAGAAAGAAACACACGCACACGAAGACACAATTATTTTCACATGAACACAAGGTAAAGATCGCTCTAACTTGTCCTACTCATTACACGGAGAACACTCCACACCACAGTGTTCCAAAGGAACAGAGCAAACCCAGAATACTGAACAAATCGAATTCCCTAACATTAGTGAAGCATTATTTTTTTAACTGAACACATCCTGGGAAAAAAACATAAAACACTTCCGTCAGGCTGAAGAACTTGCACACTCACAACGAGAATAAAGTAGCGATCTGGCGCTCCAGAACTACGAACCGAACTCACCAAAGCCAGCAGCAAATTGCCTCCTCAGCGGTAGCACCCAGAGAAACACGCAAGTGAAATGGAAAAGACTAGATGGGTCGTTTCAGCCACCAACATAACACACACACACACACACACACACACACACACACATACATCCATTAATACTTGTTCCATAGATCGTGAATACGACATATCGAAATTATGTGGAACGTGTCACTGTAAGTTTTCTTTACCTCCTCACACACACACACACATACACACACACAATGGGGATAGACCTCTTTGCCCATGTAAGGAACATTAAGTTGATTACCCTGTACCCTCAGCACCCGGAAAGCATGCCTTGTAAAGCCGAAAAGACACAATTACTGTCTCAGTCATTCACACAAAAGACATGGTAGAAGAGGAAACGCGGTAATATAGGATGTTATTCCACTAATATGGACATGGACTACATGGGATAGGTGATTAAATTATACAGTATATAAAAACTCTGAGGCAGAGCACAAGCTGCTTGCACCAAAACGCCGTATAATTATTGATTTTATTTCAATCCAACTGCTCAATCTTTCTAGGCCAGTTTAAAGAAGTACACGGGGGATAAGCGGTGCAGTAAATGAGACGGGAAAAAATTAAATTTGGCCAAATGTATTATGAAATGATTCTATAGAGACGTTTCAGTTCATGAAGTTTGTCTTTTAGTTTCCTGTAGACAGTATCAGTCTTTCCTCTCTTTATACACGTTTCTACATTCTTGCATTTCTCGTCTAGACATGCTGCTTTGGTATTTTGCACTTCCTGTTAATCTCAGATTCCGTTTCGCCTGCCTCTAGACTTGTAGGCACATAATGAAGTGACTCCTTCGAGTCTCAACAAGAATTTGGCCAAAACAATTGCAAATGACACACCTCACAAGGGAACCTCCCCATCGCACCCCCCTCAGATTTAGTTATAAGTTGGCACAGTGGATAGATCTTTAAAAACTGAACACAGAGCAATCGAGAAAACAGGAAGAAGTTGTGTGGAACTATGAAAAAATAAGCAAAATATACAAACTGAGTAGCCCATGTGCAAGATAGACAACTTCAAGGCTAATGTGAGCTCAGGAGCGCCGTGGCCCGTAGTTAGCGTGAGCAGCTGCGGAACGAAAGGTCCTTGATTCAAGTCTTCCCTCGAATGAAAAGTTTATTTTTTTTTATTTTCGCGAAGTTATGATCTGTCCGTTCTTTCATTGTCGTCTCTGTTCACTGTAATAAGTTTATTGTCTGTTTTTTTTTCGACCGCACCGCAAAATCGTGCGATTAGTAGACGAAAGGACGTGCCTCTCCAATGGGAACCGAAAACATGTGATCGCAAGGTCATAGGTCAACCGATTCCTCCACAGAAAAACACGTCTGATGTATTCTATTCGACACTGGTGACGGCATGTGCGTCACATGACGGAATATGTTGTCGACCCACCTAACTTGTACACTTGGCGAATGGGTAAAAAGATTCTTCTACCTTGCCCAATTTAGGTTTTCTTGTGGACGTGATAATCAATCCCAAAAAAAAGTGATCGCATCGGGCGGACAGATAATAAGTGTCTGAAAATAAAAAAATTAAAGTTTTCACTCTTTTTTTTTAAATCTCATTTTGTTCGTTTTCGTTCGTTGTATCTGCTCTAGGCGGACGTCAAAAGACACCCGTTTTAGTTCGTTGTTAATCCATTAACTCAGTTTTTTTTTTTTTATTACAGAGGGCAGCTGGCCCTCTGACCGAAAACGCTGAGCTACCGTGCCGGCACACTCTAGGGAAGACTTGAACCAAGGACCTCTCGTTCGGCAGCTGCTCACGCTAACCACGGGACCACAGCGTCCCGGAGCTCACGCTGTCCTTGATGTTGCCTCTCCAGTGCATGGACTACTCAGTTAGTATATTTTGCTTTTTTTTCATAGTTCCACACAACTTCTTCCTGTTTTCTCGATTGATCTATCTTTAGTTTTCAAGGCCTTTTCACTGTGTCAACTTATAAGTAAATCTGAGGGGGGGGGGGGGGTGCGATGGGGAGGTTCCCTTGTCAGAACTCACTTGTTGAGCCTGCGTTCTGGGAATCAAAATCCAGAAGTCCTTTAGAATAAAGAAAAACTAATTGGACCTAACTGCACATGCTGATGAGCTCCTTCTATCTCTCACTCGCAACAAGAAACTATAATCAAGAAACGAACGTGGAAGTTCTGCTGGATGCAGTTTCTATTACACCTCATAAGTCTACCTATATAATGTTGAAAGGCAGATCAATATACAACCATTATACTCAACGTACTTAGTTTCCTTACTCCCGTCGTCATTTTTAGGCAAGGAGAGGCATGCTACAGAGTGGTGCGGCAACAGTGGTCGTATGAAATGTGGACAGGAGCGGAAATGGTTAGTGAATAAATTAACATAACAAACAGATGATCTGCTTAACCTGTATTCCTCCAAGTGAACAAAGACTCATTACAAATAAGCTGTAAGAAGTAGAGTCCAGCCCATATAATAGCAAATGGGACGAGACTCGCTGTCCTACGCATGAACGAAGGGTCGCAGCGTACCAGCTCCAAGTGCCGACGCACGCCCTATGTGGAGCTCGCAGCCCGGAGTCCGTGGAGGCGCGGTGCAGTGGGCGTGGTCTGCCCGAACTCGTGCGACCGCTGTCGCCGTCGAACGGAACTTCCAGTTCCATTACCAACTTACCGACGCCCATCGGGTGGTATCGATACGAGATATCACAATTTCCACTGTATCTAACTTCAATCCCTTCATTTCTATTTACAAGTTAGGTAACCTACCTGCTCGCTTAAGGTATCTAACAGTCCATAATCCGAGCTATACAACGCCAGGTTTTTCCCTTTTTCTGAAGATGATATCCATTTTATTAGTCACCACCTGGAGCTCCAAATAGAGGATTACTTTAACTCCTGAATATTTTATCCAAGACGGTGTCATATGGTTGTAATGTAATAAAATAAAAATTATTTGTGACTCTTTTTCTTTGCTATCAGTGTAATGTAATAGAATGAATACGAGCCGTGACCTATATAAAAAAAGAAACACATATTAATGCAATGGCTCAGCATAAAAGAGAAATAACTAATGTAGGAATATTATTAACAGACTAATATGTTGTTTAATTTAGCCCGACGTGTACAAGCACTAAGTAAACTAGCTCAATCTCAGCGTAGTTACGTAATCGTCGATGATTAATCGTTCTTTTCTTATTTACCCAACACTACAGATATTATTCCAGGCTCGTGAGAAGTCGTGTGCTTATTGCACCAGGGAATGTTTGCCAAGTCTGCTCGATGTACACTACTGCAATACGTAACTTAACATCGTGGTTTCGTCACGATTCCCCAATATAAGATAACAAGAGTAGCATCTACAAATGAAATCCTATAATGGAACTGGAATCATGTAACCAGGACTTTTCTGCCTGGGTTGTTACCTCGTTAGACAAAGAAAATCTTTAAGTAAAATTGTTAAGTTATTAGTAGCTGCCTCCGGTGTCGTGGGATCTGAAATAAGGTTAATTGTCCTAACCGACGGCACGTCTCGTAGATGAGCTAAAAGAAAAATGTTAGATTTTTCTAAGATGGCGCCTAACAATGAAAATTCTTTGTTAAGGCGCATATCTACTTAAGACAAACCAGGTATCAGACTACCAATTGATTGACCACATACACAAAATCTTTTGACAAAATAACCATTGTATTTTTCGGGTATTAAGTACAACTTACATTATCAGCTGGTACAGCAAGATGAGCTTTACAGAAGAACGTCCTCTTGGGTCCGAATCCAAGCAGATAAGATAAGTGAAAGACAAAGAAAAGATAGTTCATGCATATAAGCGCAAGAGTCCATGGAATAACATATCCATTGTAGTTCTATCTCTTCTTCTTTGGCGTCGTTGTCGATTATTTATAAAATTTATCGTAATATTTCGTTTACATTTTTTTTAAACCCAAGTCCACCCAGGAGAAACAGTACATGGTACAGCTGCATGTCCTTGGATAATATAACAACAGCTGTAGTTGATTTTTACTTTCAGCTATGCCACAGTGTCAATATTACAAAAAAAAAATTTGATCTATTTCTGTGTCATTCATCTTCGTATATAGAGGATGATTCACTAAGCTGTTTCATTGATGGTATATAATTCACATGTAAGGTAGTTTGTTTTCTCTTTTTTGGGGTGTGTGTGTGTGGGGGGGGGGGGGGGGGGGGGGGGGAAATGGGGGAGTAGGAGACAAGCATGAGACTTCGATTACTCTATGTTGGACATTCACATTGGGCGCAATCAAAGAACTGGCATATTTTGTGCTTACAGTGGATTATATATTATTCCTATGGTGTGCTGACTTCGACAGCAGTGCGATTGTCGAAAGAGCTGCTTCTAATAATTTGTTTCTCTGTAGGTAGCACCACTGATCTTCGATCACTTTATGTTCTTCATTGTTTTGATTGAGTCAGACTGTCACAAACGCGTGTGAAATTCAAATTGCATGATTTCGAAACCGTTCGTGTGAATGAAACAGGGTGAATAAAATAGCTGAAAGGATCATCCAACGACAGTATATTAATGACTACTGAAAAGGCTGGCTGTCTCTCTTCAAGAAACATACGTTAGTCTGACTTCTCCACAGACACTCTATGTAACATTAAGCTACTCAAGGCATCTCCCTGCCGTAAGGTCGATGGTCCGTGCGGGGAAAGAGGTGCTAGACAATATGTGTGCAGGCAACAATAAATATTAGCATCCAAAAATGACAATCTACGATTATATTACGGTAAACTTGTCTCAACCCTTTTGTTATACTGCGGAAGGACACAGCGAAAACCGTAGGTACTTTGAGGGATGATAATGAGGCCACAGGTCTGACTTATTTCACGACTGTATTATTTTGGGTCTCAATTAAACGTTCAGGTGTTTTTCTCACTAACAGTCACTACAATTTGTACGAAATGATATAGAATTATATTTAATATTTTCGTGATTTAATATCGATAAAACTACTTGAAGTGTTTTGTAGATAACGGAACTGATTATAGATGTAGTATGTTATCGATACATACAGGGATTTGCACCCATCTAATAGGGCACTGTTGGAGATCAGGGTTGTACATGCAGTTCATTCTTAGGGAATAAAGATGCAAGTAGCAGGTGGCATGGATACAAGCTCAAGTGCAGACATCTTCTCACATAGTCATTTAAGAAATTCGCATCTACAGAACTTATATTTCTCTCCAATGCTAAGGGGATTATGTTGCAACAAGTATTTCCTCAGAATGAGTAGCAGGTAGCTATAACATAAACTTATTTTGAACACTTGCAGAACATTCAGGGAAGGTGTTAGCTACGGAATCAAACAACTGGAAGACCCGCCTGTAAGCGTAAATGAGGGGTACTGTGTTGAAAAATTATCACAAAAACATCTTTACGTTTATTTTCCGCAAATAAATGTTAGTCACGATGTAGAAGATGAGCTGTGTGATATAAATAAGACTTTTACCAACTATAATCTAAACAGTATTACTTTGCTAGGTGCCACGATAGCTTTAAAGCCATTGCTGATGAAATATTCAGTGAAATGTTACCCGCTGCAGCACAACCAAGCAGATAGAATGAGACTTTAAGAAACTGCTGACACAATTAATTTGTTAGAAAGTCAAGGTAAAAAGTAAATATTTAATTACTAGATCAGTAGTTACTGGCAGTAGAAATTGTTTACACAGAACAGCACACAAGGCGGAGTTTCACGAGAAGAATGCCTGCTTGTCAACACTTGCGTAGAGATCGTAGATAATGACTTACGGAGTCACACGTGCTGGGCTATCGGAGCGCTATGTGGTCGGTACAGTGAGCAGCGTCGCAGAACATCTGAATAATCTTGCCACGCAGGAGCGTATCGGACAATCTGAAAATGTAAAAACTGTTGGCGAGATAACACTGCAGAGAAAACAAAAACCCTCTAACGCCCTTATCATATGGACAGTGTTTTATAAACTGCTGAGTCGCTGACATTAGTAATGTCCGATATGTAAAAATCCACTACTGCTTATCTGCTTGCAGCCGACACTTGTGAGTCGTCTTTACGAATGAGAAACTGAGGTGCGCAGGGAGATAATACGTTTTCATGCCCACTTCAGGTTAGTTACGCTATATGGATTTGAGTTGTTGGCGGCGATGGAACTTGTCATTATATTCCATTTGTTGACTATCATCTCATTGCAGCTGAAAAGAACGGAACTGCAAAGGATCCAGAGAATCGCCAAGAATTGAGAGATCGTAGGAGAATACGCGAAGGAACTTGTCCCCCTTCTTGGAGCAGTGTACCGTAGGTCCCTAGAAGAGCGTAGCGTTCCAAAGGATTGGAAAACGGCACAGGTCATCCCCGTTTTCAAGAAGGGACGCCGAACAGATGTGCAGAACTATAGACCTATATCTCTAACGTCGATCAGTTGTAGAATTTTGGAACACGTATTATGTTCGAGTATAATGACTTTTCTGGAAACTAGAAATCTACTCTGTAGGAATCAGCATGGGTTTCGAAAAAGACGGTCGTATGAAACCCAGCTCGCGCTATTCGTCCACGAGACTCAGAGGGCCATAGACACGGGTTCCCAGGTAGATGCCGTGTTTCTTGACTTCCGCAAGGCGTTCGGTACAGTTACCCAAAGTCGTTTAATGAACAAAGTAAGAGCACATGGACTATCAGACTAATTGTGTGATTGGATTGAAGAGTTCCTAGATAACATAACGCAGCATTTCATTCTCAATGGCGAGAAGTCTTCCGAAGTAAGAGTGATTTCAGGTGTGCCGCAGTGGACTGTCATAGGATCGTTGCTATTCACAATATACGCAAATGTCCTTGTGGATAACATCGGAAGTTCACTGAGGCTTTTCTGCGGATGATGCAGTAGTATATCGAGAGGCTGTAACAACGGAAAATTGTACTGAAATGCAGAAGGATCTGCAACGAATCGACGCATGGTGCAGGGAATGGCAACTGAATCTCAATGTAGATAAGTGTAATGCGCTGCGAATACATAGAAAGAAAGATCCTTTATCATTTAGCTACAATATAGCAGGTCAGCAACTGGAAGCAGTTAATTCCATAAATTATCTGGGAGTAGTCATTAGGAGTGATTTAAAATGAAATGATCATGAAAAGTTGATAGTCGGTAAAGCAGATGCCAGATTGAGATTCATTGGAAGAATCCTAAGGAAATGCAATCCGAAAACAAAGGAAGTATGTTACAGTACACTTGTTCGCCCACTGCTTGAGTATTGCTCACCCGTGTGATATCCGTACCAGATAGGGTTGATAGAAGAGATAGATAAGATCCAACGGAGAGTTGCGCGCTTCGTTACAGGATCATTTAGTAATCGCGAAAGCGTTATGGAGATGACAGATATACTCTAGCGGAAGACTCTGCAGGAGAGACGCTCAGTAGCTCGGTACGGGCTTTTGTTGAAGTTTCGAGAATATACCTTCACCGAGAAGTAAAGCAGTACATTGCTCCCTCCTACGTATATCTCGCGAAGAGACCATGAGGATAAAATCAGAGAGATTAGAGCCCACACAGAGGCATACCGATAATCTTTCTTTCCACGAACAATACGAGACTGGAATGGAAGGGAGAACCGATAGAGGTACTCAAGGTACCCTCCGCCACACACCGTCAGGTGGCTTGCGGAGTATGGATGTAGATGTAGATGTAGATTGACAAAAATCGAAACGAGATTGATTCCCCATAGTTCTATGAAAACATTCAGACCTATGCGCAGCGTCTGTAAACTCGCTTCAGCGCGCTGTGAGTGTGAGTGAGGGACTTTATTGTGAGTAATCTTCACACCACCTGAGAGTATGTGTGTTTGTTTGGAGCTTATGGACGCTCAGCATCGAGCTTGTCAGCGTCCTTACACATATTAAAAGAAGTGAGTGTGGAGAAAATGACTAAAATTTTTGTCACACAGTGAGGAGGAAGCGTATAAAATGACAGTCATTCACTCACTCTCACATCAGTTTCTTTGATCTAGATTATCTCTCTCTCTGACTCGCCTTAAGACAACAGAGAAAGAATTAAAAGTGCTATATATGGGATTAAAACAGGAAACGTGACTGGCTGACCGCTTACAAAAAAAATTGGGAGAGCCAGTCATCCTGTTAACACACTAAAAATATCTCCCTGAAATAGAACCTTAAAACTCACACCACATTCGTTTGAACGTTACTTAAAACAGATGGCAGATCTATTGGTAAATCTTCTAGTGCCCTTCAGTCGGAAAACAAAAAAAGTTTAATAAAATATAGTGCTCAGTGATCTGTACGCCACAAGCACGACACATTGGAAGGTCCTCTCGCCAGAACAACAAGGCATGCATCACAGGGCTGTGGCCTATGCGAAGAGGAGTAAGGAGAACCTCGTCTCGCCGATGTGGCAGGAAGGAGGTACTCCTTGTACGTGTCGCGGACGTTATTAGACGGAGCTTATTGTCTTTCACGTCCAGTACCTCATCCTCCCAACGATGCAACACTCTGTATTTCAACAGCGAGGCTACAGCATGCAGGGGGATAGAACACTGAAGTAAGTGAGGGTCACGACAAGCGTCCTTGGCTGCCAGATCGACTCTTTCGTTCCCTGAAACACGCATGTGTCCTGGTATCCAGCACAGACCCATCTCCTTCCCGAGTCGCTGTAGTTGGAGGAGGGTGGCCAGCACATTCTTGCCTGCTTTATCTGCTACGCACAAGGGCTTTAGGGAACGAAGGGCGCTCAGAGAATCGGAGCAGATTAGCACTTAAAGAGCTTCTCGTCTGCCTCAGTGCCCGGAAGATCACATACACTCCTGGAAATTGAAATAAGAACACCGTGAATTCATTGTCCCAGGAAGGGGAAACTTTATTGACACATTCCTGGGGTCAGATACATCACATGATCACACTGACAGAACCACAGGCACATAGACACAGGCAACAGAGCATGCACAATGTCGGCACTAGTACAGTGTATATCCACCTTTCGCAGCAATGCAGGCTGCTATTCTCCCATGGAGACGATCGTAGAGATGCTGGATGTAGTCCTGTGGAACGGCTTGCCATGCCATTTCCACCTGGCGCCTCAGTTGGACCAGCGTTCGTGCTGGACGTGCACACCGCGTGAGACGACGCTTCATCCAGTCCCAAACATGTTCAATGGGGGACAGATCCGGAGATCTTGCTGGCCAGGGTAGTTGACTTACACCTTCTAGAGCACGTTGGGTGGCACGGGATACATGCGGACGTGCATTGTCCTGTTGGAACAGCAAGTTCCCTTGCAGGTCTAGGAATGGTAGAACGATGGGTTCGATGACGGTTTGGATGTACCGTGCACTATTCAGTGTCCCCTCGACGATCACCAGAGGTGTACGGCCAGTGTAGGAGATCGCTCCCCACACCATGATGCCGGGTGTTGGCCCTGTGTGCCTCGGTCGTATGCAGTCCTGATTGTGGCGCTCACCCGCGCGGCGCCAAACACGCATACGACCAGCATTGGCACCAAGGCAGAAGCGACTCTCATCGCTGAAGACGACACGTCTCCATTCGTCCCTCCATTCACGCCTGTCGCGACACCACTGGAGGCGGGCTGCACGATGTTGTGGCGTGAGCGGAAGACGGCCTAACGGTGTGCGGGACCGTAGCCCAGCTTCATGGAGACGGTTGCGAATGGTCCTCGCCGATACCCCAGGAGCAACAGTGTCCCTAATTTGCTTTGAAGTGGCGGTGCGGTCCCCTACGGCACTGCGTAGGATCCTACGGTCTTGGCGTATATCCGTGCGTCGCTGCGGTCCGGTCCTAGGTCGACGGGCACGTGCACCTTCCGCCGACCACTGGCGACAACATCGATGTACTGTGGATACCTCACGCCCTACGTGTTGAGCAATTTGTCGGTACGTCCACCCGGCCTCCCGCATGCCCACTATGCGCCCTCGCTCAAAGTCCGTCAACTGCACATACGGTTCACGTCCACGCTGTCGCGGCATGCTACCAGTGTTAAAGACTGCGATGGAGCTCCGTATGCCACGGCAAACTGGCTGACACTGACGGCGGCGGTGCACAAATGCTGCGCAGCTAGCGCCATTCGACGGCCAACACCGCGGTTCCTGGTGTGTCCGCTGTGCCGTGCGTGTGATCATTGCTTGTACAGCCCTCTCGCAGTGTCCGGAGCAAGTATGGTGGGTCTGACACACCGGTGTCAATGTGTTCTTTTTTCCATTTCCAGGAGTGTATAATTCCGCAGCGAAGACAGTCAAGTCTCGAGGCAGTCGGACCTTGAGGACACGTTCTGGCGAACAACAGAGCAACCAGCGGAGTCCCCATGTTTAGACCCATCCATGCGGACAGCTACATAGTTGTCACGCTCATTTAAAATGTCAGAAATTATCGCATTAAAAGCAGAAACAGCTCCCGAATCAAATCTAAAATTACATTGGACCTCGGCAGTAACCATGGTGCCAAGCGGTTAAAAGCCTGGATTTGGGGTTTGTACATGCTACACACCAAGTGACTCCAGCACGCACTGCACGTGGATCCCAAAAGGCGTTGTAGCTCGTCGATAGTTGGAGAAAAGGCGTTCCAGATGTGGAAAAGTAACGGTATGATATGCAGGTGAAGTCGGAGCTGTGAGGAACTTACATACTTGACGCACCATGAGGAGCTGCCGCCGGATGGTGAGTGGTGATTCTGCAGTCTCACCACACAGACTGGGTAAGGAGCTGCTTCTGTAAGCACCTGTGGCTGGCCTAATCCTCTTATCTACATCTACACCCATACTCCGCAATCCACCTGACGGTGTGTGGCGGAAGGTACCTTGAGTACCGCTGTCGGTTCTCCCTTCTATTCCAGTCTCGTATTGTTTGTGGAAAGAAAGATTGTCGGTATGCTTCTGTGTGTGCTCTAACCTCTTTGATTTTATCCTCATGGTCTCTTCGCGAGAACAATATACTGCTTGATTCCTCTGTGAAGGTATGTTCTCGAAACTTCAACAAAAGCCCATACCGCGCTACTGAGCGCCTCTCTTGCAGAGTCTCCCACAGGAGGTTGGTTATCTGTCATCTCCGTAACGCTTTTGCGATTACTAAATGATCCTGTAACGAAGTGCGCTGCTCTCCGTTGGATCTTCTCTCTCTCTTCTATCAACCCTATCTGGTACATCCCCCACATCGGTGAATATCGACAATAATCTTCAGGTAAGAAGGCCTCACCTATATACACTGTGCATCCATATACTAGACGTGAATGCACGAAAGCCCCATAGAACTGGAGCAGACGTGCCGTGTCTGCTTCCCAAAATCTGTGACTAAGGCACTTAACGACATTCAGTGCCTTCTGGGTTCTGGCTTTCAGGTCTCTGAGGCGTGGTACCACGATAGTTTGGAGTAAAAAATGAGGCCCAGAAACCTTTATGAGTCGTTAAAATGCAGAATGGTGTCCCTCATACGCAAGTCAGGTAAATTAAAAATACAACTACGTAGAATGATGAAACTTAACGCACACACACTCATCTGCAGAAAACTGAAAACCCATCTTCACAGCTCAGTACAGTTTAAGATGAACAGAAAACAGCAAAATCGTTCACAAATAAGGAGCACTGTACAGGACCCCGTACCGTAGATGTGATACTGTTAATGGCTGTGACAAAGAGGGTAACAGCCACAACTCTGTCCTGAGGAACACCTTTCTACTGATCAAAACCATCTGACAGCAAGTCACCAACTCAAGATCAAAAGCGCTTAGACAGGAAGGGCCACATGAAAACGGAGAGGTGCCCATGAAAGACCCATTGATTGAGCTTCACGAAAATACTGTGTCTCCAAATAATGTCATATGTCTTAATGATATCGAAGAATATACCGAGACAGTGATGTTTACATAGGAAAGCCTGCTGAATAGCCACTTTTAGCAGAGTCAGGCTGTTGACAGTCGACCGAAATCTCAGGAACCCACATTGACAGCCGCTAACGAGTTGCTTGGTCTCTAACAACCAGTCCAGGCGACGGTTAGCCATTCACTCCAAGGTCTTCCTACGCAGTTTGTTAAGGCGACGCTATGGTAACTACTGGGAGACGTGCAATCCTTTTCTGGTCTGAGGAGCGGTATCAGAATTGCCTTTCTCTAGCTGTTGGGAAAGTTGCTTGTCTGCCATAGAAGATTAAAACATTCGAGGAGGATTTCCTTTGATGCTGCTGGAAAATGTCGAAGCATGCAGTACAGAATTTGGTCGTGAGCAGATGCAGTATCACGAGTCTCAGACAGTGCCAATTCCAGCTCCCGTATGGAGAAAGGGTAGTTGTAAGACTCAGAATTGTGTGATCCGAAGTCCATCTCCCCCCTCTCTGAAGTTGCACGGTACATACGAAACGCCAGATCCTGGCCGGAATTGGCTGTAGTTGCTGCAAAATGCTCTGCCATCGTCTGAGCGATATATCTGTGCGTTGTTTGGAGACATCCCTATTTCAGCACTGCTGCTACTGGTAAATGACTGTGGGAAAATCCTCCGCACAGTTTACCATACTTTTGTAGGACAATTGGAACGGTTGAGTCCAGGAATGCTTGCCATAACCTTTTCTTGCTCTTCTTAGTCACGCGTCGCGCACTGGTTCTCGCAACTCGAAAATCTGTGAGGTTTTCTGCTGTCGGGCAGCATTTAAACCATTGAAGAACCCACACATGTGATTCAGATTGCTGAAGAGCATTCATAAGTCCATCAAAGTACAGATTGCTTCCTAAGGTGATCTGAGGACTCTGGTATCGACAGGACACTGGCATGATGGATCACTCATGTGATGTGTTCTACCCATTCCTGTAGGCTGTCGCAGTGTTCAACACAGGCAGTTAGTTGAATAGCGACCACTTAACTCACCATCCATTTCGGCGTCGCTTCTTTTCAATCAATCCTCCATCTAGTAGGTGGATCCATAGTAGAAAGAAGTCGCTGGAATGAAGGCCATGAGTTATTTTATTTCCCTCTGAGCTGAGTCCACAAGGGTGAAAGAGGAGAAAGAGATGTCGGCTGCTGAGAATGACACAATAGGAGCTGAGGAATGAGTGTGTCTATCTGTGTTGATGCACAGCCCCTGAGACATCATATGATGTTCTCCATGACTTGATTTCTGGGGCAAGTATAGTTTGAGTCCCATAATATATTATCAACATTGAAATCACCCAGTAGGAGAAATGGGCAGGGGAGTTGTTCCATAAAACCTGCAAAAACCTCAGAGTCTACTGCATCCTGCGGAGGTAAGTACAGGGAGCATATAGTGAGTGATCTTTTGACCCACAAGAACTGCGACAGCTACTGCTTGTAGGTCAGTAACCAAAGAGAGAGCAACATCTCCGTTGGATCTTTCTCCAGTCAGGTCAACACTTCAGTGGAGGTGGGGGTGGAGGGGTGGGGGTTGGGAGGGGGGGTATAGCCCTGTAGCACAGAGGTGTCAATGGCTTGGAAATGTTTTTCCTATAAATACAAGCAGAGGGGCTGCGCCTGTGCCAGGAATTTCAGTTCCTCCAAATGAGTCCCGAACCCAGTCACAATCCACTGTAGCATGGGAGGCATTTATCATGGGGGGTTACACTTTCACCTTGTCTTTCTGCCGGGGTGGGAAGCCCACAACAAGGGGAAGTCCAACCTTGGGACAAGATGGTTGCCCTGGGCTGACGTCAAATTCTATTGACTCTGAAACAGAAGCAGCAGAACCTTCGTGTTGAACGACATCAACGTGGTGAAAGATCTACCGCCTGTTTTCGTCTGTGGTGGAAGGTTCCCATTTGCTTTTTTAGTCTGAGAGGCTTTGTGGGAAGCAGCAGCAGAACTCCGCAGTAGTGGCAACTGTGGCTTTACGGTATATGATGTTCTCAGGGGGCTATGGACACTGAAACAACTGAAGCTTGACAAGTGCACTGACAAACGCAGTTACTAGTGCTTGCACAAGCAATCTCCATTGTGTAAAAGCACTGGCTGTCGAAACAGGCTTCTTAAAGGTCGAAGCAAAAGATGTAGTGAATGTGGAAGGCTGCATGGCCTTACAGATGTTCTTCGTCTCATCAGAATGGATGTTTTAATCTCCTGTATCTCCCTTACTTCAAGGACGACACAGCAGTCCCTACTCCAGACAGGTTGATATCCAGAGCAATTTACATACTTCGCAGGAGAGGAGCAACCAACCTCATTGTGGGTGGCCTTGCCACATTTGCCATAAGTGGCTTCACCCTTATATCCTAAAGGGGTGCGCCAAAATGCAGGAGTGTAAAACAGCACATTGGGTTGGGGACATAGGATCATAAACACAGGCGAAGGAAACCTGCCATGTTATGCTCTGGGAGTTTCGCACTACTGAAGGTAAGGATGAAGGAGTGACATTTTATTAGATCGCTACTCACCCTTTTCAATACATTTTGCACGTCAACGACCCGTTTTGAGCTCACTCATGTTTCAGTTTCTCCTTGGATATATCTATCAGATCCCTACACGATACAACACCTTTGCTATAGTTCAATATTTTGTTGAGTTCCTTTTCTACGGAATATTCCCCACGGCATTTAGCTTTCAGGAGGTTTGTCGCTTGTTGGTAACTACCAGTTTCAACCAATAGTGTTCCATATACAATCACTTGACGGATTTCAGTGTACCTGCAATACCCTCCAAACCGTCTTCAATATAAAAAGGCAAAACCTTCTCAAAACTGCCCTCTTTCCGTTTCACCATCAAAAACACATTCTGACTGATAGCACGAGTTCTGTGACTATTCAGTGACAAATTTTGTGTAGGTTCTGAGTCTGAAGGACTGGGTACACAAGTTCTCTTGATAGACTAGGTGTTGGTAACCTGCCAATGTTCAATCCATTCCGCTGAGAGGAGAAAGAGAAAACTTTGAGCGTTCCACCTCGGTCCCACGAGCAGCTAGGGAGCTAGGGAAATAAAACTCCAAGTAGACAGATCCCTGCGTGCCTAGCTAAGCCTTGAACAACTGAGGTTCAGCAGGTTCCGCAGATGTCGCTCACTAACGACTGTTCGATGTCAACAGCCATGCGTCTCATTGGTAAGCAGCACACCTCGAGATTGAGAGGTTTTTAATAGAGGTTTTTTTATCATCCTCGCGATCTGGGCGGTCAAGTCAAGATTTCTATTCCCAGTGCCACACAATACTCCACTGCCACGCCACAAGGTGATCGCTGAAGCGCGTGCAGAGCTTGCGGTGACAACGGACGGTCGATGCATATCAGTCCAGCTCAGGAACTCTGAGTCGCCAAGCAAGTGCCCAGTAAGCGATTGCTGAGATCCTGAGGGCCACATCGGCTGAGATAAGTGCCATATCATGAGAGCAAAATCTGAAACAGCAACCGAGTGAGTGGCGTCTCTACAAGCCTACACAGAAGTAGATACTACGACAGAATCCTATAGTACGCGTTAGACGAGTGTTTTGGCCGCAAACAGCGTTGTTTCTATGGCATGTTCGAAAACAATGTCAGACAAGGTGTTTGGGGATGATAAACAACCATTAGAACGAAAACAATACATTTTATGAAAATGAACATTCACCCACCCATCAACTTAATCTCGCACGCACACACACACACACACACACACACACACACACACACACACACACACACACACACACACACATGTTTCTGTGTGCATTTCGTGTCCCCACCTCCCTCTGTATGAAGGTACGTCCAGCACTGTCGGACTTCATGCTTTTGATAGACCATACATTATAGTGGGAAGGGGGGGGTGGAGGTGGGGGGGCGGCAAAATGCTACGTGGGCGTACCGACCTCCAAATCTGTGAATACGATGCATTCACAAGCGAACGTTATTTTGATGCTATATTATTTCCCCGTGTGTGTCTTTTTCAGGAGCTCATTCGGCCCTGACTACCTTTTATGGATGACAATGTACGACTGCATTGAAGTGCATAGGTGGAGGAGCTCTTAGAACGAGACGATATTCGGTGAATGGACTGGTCTGCCCGTTCTCCCGACTTAAATCCCATCGAGCACATGTTGAATGCTATGGGGAGACGTTTTGCATCACGTCCAGGCGCACCAACGACCATCCAGCATTTGTCAGCCACGCTGGTGGGGGAATGGAAAGCCCTACCACAAAAAGTACAATGTTGCAGAGCATGTACTGCTGCCCGTTGTGACCACACTCCTGATAACCAACATTTTACCGCCTTTTGTAATGTCCAGGGAGCCATCATGAGTTGCAGTGACTTCACTGTAATTGTTGTCTTTGAATAAATCTGTCGTTTCTTTTCGTGTCATTGAGTGTTTCTTTCAGTTATTTTCTGTACTACACAGAGGCAGTTCTTTCTCTGTGCGGTTCAAATTTTTCTATGTATGGTACAAGTTTCATCGTGGTATGTTACTTGACAGAGACATATCAAGCGAAAGTTACTTCCGTTCTTAAGTTTTGTAATCAGTTTATTTTGTTATTATTATTGTTATTGGCGGCGGCAACAGCAATATTTATTCAAATTGTTTCTACATCCATACAAGTGGAAGGAATTCGAAGCATATTACTCTATGGGAAAGATAGATACTCACTACACGAAAATTAAAGAGGCCTTTGAGAAAAGTAGACGCAGTTGTAAATATCAAGAGTTCAGATGGTAAACCAGTGCTAAGCAAAGAAGGGAAAGCTGAAAGGTGGAAGGAGTGTATATAGGGTGTATACAAGGGAGATGAACTTGAAAGTAATGTTATAGAAAGGGAAGTGGACGTAGATGAAGATGAGATGAGGGATACGATATTGCGAGAAGAATTTGACAAAGCTGTTAAGGATCTAAGTCGAAACAAGGCCCCAGGAGTAGACAACATTCCGTCAGAACCACTGACTGCCTTGGAAGAGTCAGTCAGGACACAACTCTTCCATCTGGTGTGCAAAATTTATGAGACAGGGGAAATACTCTAAAATTTCGAGAAGAATGTGAGAATTGCAGCTCCAAGGAAAACAGTCGCTGACAGGTGTCAAAATTACCGAACTATTTAATAAGTGATGTTTGCAAAATACTAACACGAATTACTCACAGAAGAACAGAAAAGCTGGTAGAAGCAGACCTTGGGGAAGTTCAGTTTGGATTCTGGAGGATTGTAGGAACACGAGGCAATACTGACCCTACGACTTATCGGAGAAGATAGATTAAGGAAAGACAAACCTAAGTTTGTAGCATTTGTAAACTTAGAGAAAACTTTTGACAATGTTGACTGGAATACTCTCTTTGAAATTCTGAAGGTAACAAGAGTAAAGGCTATTTACAACTTGTACAGGAACTAGACGGCAATAATAAGCGTCGAGGGGTATGAAAAGGTAGCAGTGGTTGAGAAGGGAGTCAGAAAGGGTTGTAGCCTATCCACGATGATATTCAGTTTGTACACTGAACAAGCAGTAATGGAAACCAAAGAAAAATTTAGAGTAGGAATTAAAATTCAGGGAGAAGAAATAAAAACTTTGAGGTTTGCCGATGATACAGGGATTCTGCGAGAGACAACAAAGAACTTGTAAGAGCAGTTAAACGGAATGGACAGTGTTCTGGAAAGAGGATATAAGATGAACACATAGTTCACTACAAAAGGATGTAATGTACCTTGGAAGTTTTCCCAATGACGTCTCTGAGTAGCACCTTGAACAAAAAAGTAATATTATGTAGTAAGTCCTCGGAACCTAAATTCAGGAACCAAGTTACCGGCTTGGGAACCTGAATGAAGAAACACACTCACGAGTGGTGCTGCGTGACCCTACGGCGACCGGGTTGCTGATTCATGTTCTTCGACGGGTAGTGACAATGCCACCATGGCCCAACAAAATATAGTGAGATATTACTCGCCACTTTAAAAATAGAAACCAAATACAACGGAACAGGTTGCCGCAACGTACCTGTAGCTTGTTGGCTTGGTACAGTCTCTAAAATTTGTCTGTCATTTTCCGGTACTGTTAGCGCACACAGGAAAATAGAACGTGATTTTCTGGATGCTTGAAAATATACTCTTTTCAACTGTGATTAGTTTGAAATTAATCACGGAAAATAAATTACCTAAAAGCAAATTGAATGTGGTCTATTTTTGTAATTCTTACGCAAATCAAATTTTAACTGATTTTGTAGAAATTTGGAAAGCAGTACGTGAAAGATATGTTGTTTTGGGAAAAACTATATGTTGCTGAGTTGTTGTTGTTCGAAGTTTCACATTTGTAATGCCTTTAATCAACGAGCTATAAGAAGCCAAAGTTAAAACTTTTTTTCGCAGCGCGATTTTTCCGACTACTTTGTGTCACTTTACGTAGTATTGCTAGCCCGCGTTGGAAGTTAAACCTACTGTTATACGGCGGCTTGAAACACGTTGTTTCTAATGAAACTGGCTTTGAAAATTGAATAGAAAACTGTATTTGTATAAAGTGTATCACATGTACCCAATTTTCACCGTTCCGCAATACAACCGTGTTTTCAACAAATTTGTAAATTATCTGAAAACAGTAGGTGCATCAAATTTTGTGCCCCACCGGCTAGTGCTACCGACCTATTGCGTATTAAGTTTCGTGCTCGGCATGTGTTTACCAGATATAACAATCGAAGTTTATATATTTCTCGGACCGTGATTTTCGCACCCAAATTTGATTCGAATTTTAGCATTGTTAGCCCGCGTTGGATAATCAAATGCACTTTTTTGCGGTTAAATCGTATCCTTCCTAATGATCCCAGTTTGGAGAGTGCTTAAGAACTTAGTTTTTTGCAAAATCAGATCGAATATACCCCATTTTCTACCATTTTACAAAGTTTTCGACTTTCTTCTTAATTTATTCAATATTGGAAAGTGTTACATAAATGAAACTTTCTATTTGAGAACCATGGGTTGTTAGGTTATACACGGCAAGTTTCACATTCGTCATACCTTTAGTCCCTGATATACAAGAAACCAAGCTTAGACATTTTTTCTGGCGCCGATTATTTCGGTCGATTTTGCTTAAAATTTCGTGGCTAAATATGGCTCATAAAATACTTTTCATTGTTATTATTAAGAGAACGCGTAAAGCTGTACAGGACGGCCAACTTTAATTTCTTTCGAGGAACTACGTCCCAGGTATTACAGCTCAAATTTCCCGGAAATTCGCGCTCGCTCTGCGCAATGTTATGCACGTAATCAAGCAAATGGGTATATCTCGTCCAGTAATTCTTCAACTAACATTAAATTTTACTAATGTTCATTGGAGACATGTGAGAATGCCCATATAAAATTCCATCGAAATCTGAGGTGACTGAACAGAGAGCCCTAGGTGAGTTGACGTGGAATTACCCGAGTAGCTGTGCTCGCATTCGGTGGAAAGGGTGGGTGGAGAGGGGTGAGGGAGAGGGAGGGTTTAACATCCCGTCCGGTCCGCTTGGTTTCCATAAGTCGATTACCGTAAGTACCGGGATGGTTCCTTTTAAAATGAGACGTATTTCTTTCTTCTCTACCTTTTCTAAAGCCAAGCTTACTGTATGTTCCATCTCCTGTGAATACGTACTTGTCGAAGCCTGATCTTCTATCCTTCCAGATGTGGTGCATCATCAACAGTTTCCTTTCTATCCGAAAGGTATTCGAATCAGTCCTAAACGCATTTCTGTTCGAGAGTTTTCTTCCATACTTTCACCAAAATTCCAGCTGTATCCGCGACTAGTGACAAACCTTGACTATTATGCGCTGAACATCGAGAAGCAGGTTGTAAAACACTTTCCATTGAATGACAGACATTTTGATGCTATAAGAAAAGATGGGAGACGTAAGTTTAGCTTCCTGTCGGTAACGAGGACAGACAGAGCACGTAGTCTTATTGGGCAAGCAGATGAAGAAGGAAATTGGGTATGTCCTTTTCAAAGGAATCATCATGGCGGTCGTCTGAATTCATGGACAGCCGAACGGTTTGTGGACCCTGCTATTTTCAAATTCGAGTCAATTGTGCTAACCACTGCACACCTAGAGTGTGAAGTCACACACACTGGGCAGTACTTTACACAAAGTCGCCTCGAGGTGATCTGAATGAAACACTTGACAGACAGATTACATGAAACTTATGATAAGTCCCATATGCGACTGTAGTTGTTTTATCCTCTCGGACACCAAATGTTTTGCAAGCTGGCACGTCTCGGAGATTTGCAGTTTATTTGGCTCATTTTCGTACACATAACATTACAGCGCCACTTAAATTCTATGTCAGTTAAAATCTCATTTAAAGCAAAAGTAAAGAACTGCATCTACAATACATAAAACTAAATCAGTTTACAGATGTATTTCTGTGAATTTGTTCATTTTTTCCAGCATCGAGTACCCTAGCTGCTGTTATTAAGATGTGTTCGATTTCCTCAGACTTTTAGTCGCACATAATTTGCACTTCACATTAATCTCACCTCACGTAATCGAATCCCAGCAATAAAAGTTTGCTAATTTCAGACTTGTCGCTCATTCGATACCATTTTTGCTACTTCGGCTTTTATTTGCTCTTTTCGTACTTTCTCGTAATTTCAAAGTATAGCGTAAGTGACTCGTCAATGTATATACACTGAAGCACCAAAGAAACCGGTATAGGCATGCGTATTCAAATACACAGATTTGTAAATAGGCAGAATACGGCGCTGCTGTCGACAACAACTATATAAGAAAACGAGTGTCTGGCGCAGCTGTTAGATTGGTTACTGCTGCTACGATGGCGGGTTATCAAGATTTAAGTGAGTTTGAACGTGGTGTTATAGTCGGCGCACGGGCGATGGGACACAGCATCTCCGAGGTAGCGGTGAAGAGAGGATTCTCCCGTGCGACCATTTCACAAATGTACCATGAAGATAAGGAAATCGGTAAAACGTCACATCTCCGACGTCCGCGGCCAGGAAAAGAACTCACAAGAATGGGACCAACGACTACTGGAGAGAATCGTTCATCTTGACTGAAGTGCAACCATTGCGCAAACTGCTGCAGATTTCAAGGCTGGGCCATCAACAAATGTCAGCGTGCGAATCAGTCAACGAAACATCATCGATATGGGCTTTCGGAGCCGAAGCACGACACAAAGCTTTACACCTTGCCTGGGCCCGTCAACGCTGACCTTCGACTGTTGATGACTGGCAACATGTTGCCTGGTCGGACGAATCTCGTTTAACATTGTATCGAGCGGATGGACGTGTATGGGTATGGAGACAAGCTCATGAATTCATGGACCCTGCATGTCAGCAGGGGACTGTTCAAAGTGATGGAGGCGTCTGCAGTTGGAGTGATAAGGGGCCCCTGATACGTCTGGAAACGATTCTGACAGGCGGCACGTACGTAAGCATCCTGTCTGATCACCTGCATCCATTCATGTTCATTGTGCATTCCGACGCACTTAGGAAATTCCAGCAGGACAATGCGACACCCACACGTCCAGAATTGCTACAGAGTGGCTCTAGGAACACTCTTATGAGTTTAAACACTTCCGCTGGCCACCAAACTCTCCAGATGTGAACGTTATTGAACATATCTGGGATGCCTTGCAACGCGCTGTTCAGAAGAGATCTCCACTCGCTCGAACTCCTTCGGATTTATGGACAGCCCTGCAAGATTCATGGTGTCAGTTCCCTTTAGCACTCCTTCAGACATTAGTCGAGTCCATGTCATGCCGTGTTGCGGCTCTTCTGAGTGCTCGCGCTGGCCCTACACGATATTAGGCAGGTGTACCAGTTTCTTTGGCTCTTCAGTGTACTTGAGTCTTACGACAATTCTTCGCAAGCAAATGGCAAATGGTCAGATTAAAACAGTTGTGGCGGTATTCTCAAAATATTTTGACATTTCTTGATTTCGGTTTTCCTGGGTTTTGGAAATGCACTATTTCCTTCGCCACCCTTCCCCAACCCTGAGAAAATGCGTTATTTCCAAGCAAGCCAACCGAAAGCCGCATGATTGTTGTTCTGCTTTACTAAATTCAGTAAGACTGCTGGTGGACGTGGAGATTAAAGTTGGTAATGTCATTTTCTGTCATCTTCTGACTGGTCTGATGTGACCCGTCGCTGCTTCCTCTCCTGTGCCAACCTCTTCATCTTAGAGTTGCCCCTGCACTCAACGTCCTCAGTTATTTGGTGTATTCAGGGTGTAAAAAAAAAATGTATGGCCAAACTCTCAGGAAACATTTTTAACACATAGAGGAAGAAACTATATTATATAGACATGAGTCCGGAAACGCTTTACTTCCGTGTAGAGCTCAATTTCTACAACTCTTCAACACATTAGTCATCTGCTTTGAAACGAAGCTTCATCCACGCGCAGCACGTATGATCTAAAGTGAGAGTTGAGTCATGTGGATGAAGCATTCGAAGAAGTGCACCCGTGCGGAAAAATCAGTTGCCGATAGTTCCTGCAGACTTTGTTCATAGAATGGATACAGCAGGTTATCATGTTGCACTCTCCAGACATCCATGTAGTCAACGTTACTTGCTACAACTGTCTTACGCTGACACTAGGGTTGTCGTCCAATTGGAAGAAGAAGTTCCTCCGCCAGTTGTGGTGTCCGTCATAGGTCTCACCCAGTCGCAAGTAGTAAACTCAACCATCCCACGCTCCCTAAGATGACGAGCAACTGCCTCAAACGTCCTCCTATCGGGCCACTGTTCAGGCCATCACCATCCACTAATCAGCACAGCAAATGGGAATCTACCAACTCGTGATATGAGTACATTTCTATTGCGCGGTACCGGAAACCAAGTCCGTGATGAATATTAAACAGCTGATATTATGCGCTTGCACAGTCTGTGATGAACATCAAACAGTTGATGTCACGTGCTTGATGCTAGTAGAGCAATGAAGTAAGTCACATGTCAACATTCTCTTCACTCGAGAGAACAACAAAAAATGGCGGTGAACCTAAGAATTACAACTTGTGGTGCGTTCTACCAGAACGTAACAAGGAAGATATCTAAAATATTTCATGTACGTGTCATGTAAAACATGTACGTTTTGTTTCTGTGTATTTCTCATGAATAATGAGAGTATAAGGGCAACGAGAATATCAGCTCCAACATGGAAATAAGGCGTTTCCGGATCATGTCTATGCAACACATTTATTCCTCTACGTCTGAGGAATGTTTCCTGAAAATTTGACCTTAAGTTTTTATTACACCTTCTATAACCCAATATCTACCCTCCGCAGTTGCCCCTTGTACCGTGGAAGCTATTCCCTGATCCCAGTGTTCTCCATATGTCTCTTTTCTGGCCGAATCTGCAGAGAACCTCCTCACTTCTTACCTTAGCTATTCACTTACTTCTCTACGTCCTCCTCCAGTACCTCGTTTCAAACACTCCGATGCTCTTCCTTTCCGGTTGTCCAACAGTCCGTGGTTAACGTCCATACAGTATCGTATTCGAGACGTACATTCCCAGAAATTTCTTCCTCAGATCAAGGCCGATGTCTGATGCTACAAGACTTCTTTTTGTGCCCCTATTTGCCTGGGCTACTTTGCCTTTTATGTCCTTCTTTGTTCGTCCGTCATTTGTTATTTTGCTTCCGAGGTAGCAGATGTCCTTCATAAAATCTTACTTCTCGTCACTAATTTTGACGTTAAGCTTCTCTTTAAGCTCATTTCTGCTGCTTCTCATCACCTGCGTCCTTCTCGACTTACCCTTATCTATATCTTGTAATCATTAGGCTGTTGAAAATGGTTCAAATGGCTCTAAGCACTATGGGACTTAACATCTGAGGTCATCAGTCCCCTACACTTAGAACTACTTAAACCTAATTAACCTAAGGACATCACACACATCCATTCCCGAGGCAGGATACGAACCTGCGATCGTAGCATCCTCTTGGTTCCTGACCGAAGCGCCTAGAACCGCTCGACATTTCATCCAACATGTCCCGTAAGTCTTCTTCACCAGAGGTAGCAAAGTTATCAATGAATCTTATCTTGTTATTTTTTTTCTCAGAATTTCAATCCCACTCCTGTGCCTTGCTTTGATTTCCATCATTGTTTCTTCGATGCACAAACTGATCTGTAGGGTCAAAAGACTGAATCTCTGTTTTAGATTTTTTTCAATCCGAGCACATCGGTCTTGGTCCTCCAGTCTTATTGTTCGCTCTTGTATTTCGTAGATAGTGTATATCACCTGTCTTACCAATTTTTCTGAGAATTTTGAACATATTGAGCATATTACATTGTCGAACGCTTTTTCTAGAGCGACAAATCTTATGAATATATCCGGATATTTCTTACATCTTGTTTCCATTATCAAGCACAACGTTAGAAATGCCTTTCTGGCGCCTTTAATTCCCTAAAGCCAGAGTGATAGTCATCTAACAGATCCTCAATTTTCTTTTCCAATGTTCTCTGTATTACTCTTGGAAACAAATTCGCTGAATGCGAATATATTGGCATCATCTGTATTAGGCACAGATGTGCCACCTATTAGTGACATACGAAAATATGTGTCGGGGTGGGACTCGAACCACGATTTCCCTTATCAATGTATAGTAGTAGATATGAAAGTGTTGTGATGTAAGATCAGTCGGTTAAGACGAGCGAGAAGCTCGTACACAATTGCTTATTCCGTGTGTGTCTTCGACGACTGTCTACTTGCTATCGTTAACAGCAAACCTCTCGCTCATCACAGAACTTTTATCTCACGTGTGATGGAACGTGATCATTCTGTTTCGATATATTCCTCTAAACGAAGGAAGATTGATGCGATGTACTCCATTCCCCCCTAGCATCTTGGATATAAAATAGAGACTTCAGTTCCATAACTAATACGATTCTAAGTTAGCAATACGTGTTTGTGAGGCACTGAAATCCCTGTGTATACATTTCCTTGACAGATGGCCTGTTTACAGAGTTAGTGGCGGCATGACGTGTCAAACGCCGCTGCTATGCGTTTATCTTTTTCCTTGTAAGTGCTATTCTCCGTTACTAACGATCATTTTATATAGGACTGCCGTGGGCAAAGTATAATTTCTGAACCGTGATCGGATGTGAACAGTGGACGCTATACGTCTCTGGAAAGATATATTTTGCAAGTATCACACATAACCGATGTTTTGAGGAAGCAGTTTTACCATTTTACAGCTTGTTAACATATTTTATCATAGAGAAACCTGCAAGAAAGATGTATGTCATGCACAGGCAATGTATTTCTTACATTGGAATATTAACAGCGTTGCGTTCCACTCGACTAATACAGGGTACGTTCCGAAAGTAATGCAATTGAATTTCCCGCGCCGCTCCTAGTAGTCGGAGTGGGAGCGGGCCACATGGAGTAGGTGGGGGGGGACGCTAAGCTTTGCCGCGAAACCGGTTTCAGTGCTCTCCGAGCTGTGGAAGCGGCAGGACGTCTGTTATTGTAAACCTCTGCGCGCCGACCGTGTCACGGAAAAAATGGAATCGACGATCGAGCAACGTTACGCGATTAAGTTTTGTGCTAAACTGAACAAATCTTTTGAGGAGACTAACAAAATGATTCGTGAGGCTTACGGGGACTCTGCTCTGTCCTACTCACAAGTTTCGAGGTGGTTAAAGGCCTTTAAGGAAGGCCGGGAAGAGGTTCACGACGAACAACGCTCTGGACGGCCGTCAACCAGCAAAACCGACAATAATGTGGCTCGTGTGCGACAACTGTTGGACTCTGACCGTCGATTGAGTATCAGGATGGTTGCCAATGAACTGAACTTGTCGTCTACTGTTGTTTTTCGCATTGTTACTGAAGATTTAGCGATGAGGAAAGTGTGCGCCAAGCTCGTGCCCAAGGTGTTGTCAGACGACGAAAAGACCAACCGAGCGGAAATTTCAAGTGAACTTTTGCAACGTGTTGAAATTGAACCTGATTATTTGGACAACGTCATCACTGGTGATGAAACCTGGGTTTTTGAATACGACCCAGAAACAAAACGCCAAAGCTCTGAGTGGCACACTGATCAGTCCCCCAAGCCCAAAAAGGCAAGAATGAGCAAATCAAAGGTGAAAACAATGCTCATTGTCTTTTTCGACAGCAAAGGAGTGGTCCATAAGGAGTTTGTTCCTCAAGGACAGACAGTTAACGCTGCCTACTACGTGGATGTGCTGCAAAGACTCCGCAAAAGGGTCGTCAGGACGAGAAAGGACATCTCCGCTACCTGGCAACTCCATCACGACAACGCGCCTTGCCACAACGCGCTACGAGTCCGCGAGTTCCTGGCCAAACACCAGGTGCCAACGCTGCCCCCCCCCCCCCCCCCCCCCCTATAGTCCTGACCTCGCCCCAGCTGACTTCTTTTTGTTTCCTAGGATTAAGTCAGCCCTGAAAGGAACCCGTTTTTCGTCCATAGACGAGATCCAATCCGCCGTGACGAAGACCTTGCGAGAGGTCCCAGAAGACGCCTTCCAGGGCGCGTACCTGTCATGGCAGAGTCGCTGGAAAAAATGTGTAGAGGCCCAAGGACAGTACTTTGAAGAATTTTAAGTGTTTGTGCAAATCTGTTCAATAAATTACTTTAAAAAAAATAATTGCATTACTTTCGGAACGCACCCTGTAGATCAGAAACAAGCGACCCAACATTACAGCTTGTTTTAAGTGCAGAACCGTGTAGACTTGGGAGTGCGTGTGTTTATGTTCTCTCTTACCAATACTATCCTAGTACTGATTCCAGACGCTAGAACAATACTTTAGAATTGATAGCGTAGTTGATTTACGTAAAATGCTTCAACTCCATCTGTCTAGAGTTCCATCAAGCATAAAAACCACTCGTTCCTTGTTTTTCTTAACTGTCTGCTATTACATCACAACACTGTCAAATCTACTGCTATACATTGATAAGGGGTGCTGACCTCCTCGACAAGCGCGCATCTTGATAAATCTTGTGCACTTGGGTGGGTGCGGACTCGGCAAGCTCCATTCATTTACAAGGCGCGGAATACAGCGGACTACTCCTGGTCTGCTGCAGATTAAATTGGTAACGGTGCTGCAGGGTGAGCTGGTCAATGACAGTGTGAGGGCGTCTTTCAGTCTCTAGCTTTATCCTAAGAATGTGAGAAACCCCATCCGCATAGAGACGGACCGTAAAGCATCCACTATGCTCGAGGTGTTAGAAATATGTAGATCACTGTCTGATTTACTTTGATGATGCACATGTTTGAGAATTAACAATGAATGAACTTACTGCACAGTCATCTATCTACATTCGCAATGGTACTCGCAAAATAGAGGAGGGGCGGTTTTGTGATGATATTGATGTTGGGAAGCATGCTGTCACATCACTGGTCGGTGTTGAAATTGCTGTGTCATTGCTGAAATTGTTCGCGCCATCAACTGTGATGCTTATTTTTACAGTATATCGACGGTGTCTTTTCCATCCCATCTGCCCATTGGTACGCTGTTGATTACCACATAATGACTGACTGACATCGCTTGATTGGGATATAGAAAGAGTCTTGTTAGAGGGACAACACCTTCTGGGCATGACTACTAGCACTGAAACAGTGATCACATACACGACTGCAATGTGAGGAATCAATCGAAATGGAACACAGTCACCAGCTATCCTGCCACTGTGACAGATTACTTTAAATATAGAGGTCGTCAATCACTTGCGGATAGCAGTTTGGAAGCGCTCCACAACACCACAAAACTGTTCCAATTTCCTTATGTTGTGATTGTCTTTTATTTAAAATTATCGTGTGTGTGTGTGTGTGTGTGTGTGTGTGTGTGTGTGTGTGTTGTGGTAGCAGTAGCAACAACATGCTTTACACCATGCAACGTCTAGTTTTCTGTGAGAGGCAATGGATGAGAACGTGTTGGTGTCACTTTAGAGCCTGACACAGATCTTGAAGTCATGGCGGTAAAACAAGATGTATGACAAGCGTACAAAGTGTGTTACTGCAGAAAAGAAAAACAATGTTTCAAACAACGAAACAGGGAGCCTTGCTTGCGACTGACAGTATAGTCTTTGGGATAAGGCCATCCTCCTACAGTATGGACATGGACACTTCACCCTGGTCTGTGCAATGGATCAATCAATACCTGTATATTTAATAGGATCGCCACATGTGCTCGATGCCAGCATGCAGATGGTTATTTGTTTTTGATATATAGTAGGAGAAGATGCGGTAAAAATCTTATTCAGTTTTCTATCACATGAAGTTAGCAGAGCTTTTATAGTTCGGAATTTTCTCTGTTGGATGGTATGGAATAACGATGATAGAATGTTGGGGTGATAGACGTGATTTGACCTTGAGGGATGTGGAACTACTTCGGACTACAGTACCTATATGATGTTGAGTCTTCCTAATTTTTCCGATACGAAACACCATCATAATGTTTGTACTGTCTTTATACTAGCTCGTGTTGCAGGAGCGGGTTTCCTTGGGCGCTTACCTTACACATCGTACTCTGGTAGTGGAACTATGACAACATGTTCCCATTTCCATCAAATGGTCAAAACACGGTCCTGTCACACTAACTCATCTTAACCTGTTTCTACACGAGCTGCAGAATGTGGTGGATATGGCTCCCTCCAACTTCTGCACAGTTCTGACTTAAATTGGAACGATCACATGTGCAAAATTGCAGTGTGGCAGCACAGAGTCTGAGGGGCAGTTGCAAGATGCGTAGGGACTATCTAAATTATTCTGTAGCAGATAGGTTCGAAAAAAGCGACTCGTTTCGAGACATGAGAGTGTCAGAAATATGATTCACTAGTGGCTGTAATCATTAAAAGCCTTCTCCATAGGATCCAACGCAGGTGCACGGTTGAACGGAAAGAATTGATTCCAAATCACAGACAGAATTTCTACCGGGAAGCATAGCAGTAGAGATCTGAAAAGCTAGGGTACATTTCTTATGGCCTCAATCTGCACACCATCTGCTGTTTGTGATCTTTCTCAATCAACCATTGCCTATAACCCAGCGGATATATCGGAGAACCTCTGACCTGGCATCGAGAGAGAATTAATTACAAATACTGGAGAAATATCTAGCAGCGGCATGGGGAATTGCAAAAACTGGCTTCATACTGCGTTCCTTAGCCAAATCACTTTCTAAATTCGCTGATTTTATTATGATCTTATACCCGTCAGCGACGTGTAACCGCACTGTTAATCTGATAATATACACCCCGAAGATCACCATCTATATTCAGTGTCGTGGTATTTGTGTGGAATAACCACTTCATTCGGAGATAATGCCATACCTCGATTTATAAGGCTTGTATAGTTTTTAACATGGACATCGTTAGCGATACCTGTGAGCACTTGTAGAACTAAGACAGACTGTGATACTAACACGGTCTCTGCGATCGTGTTTTTAAAATCTGGCTGTTTGTAAGATGATTACGCCTCTCTTTCTAAGACACAGTGGTACTACTCGCATGAAAAACTTATGAGAGATGTCCACCAATCGGTGATTTTCGCTCAGTATTGTTTCGTATCGCCAGCAATCAGTTATTATCGAAATATTATACCAGGTTTTAAAGTATGTAAGTATGTGTGTGTGCGTGTGTGTGTGCGCGCGCGCGCGCGCGCGCGCGTGTGTGTGTGTGTGTGTGTGTGTGTGTGTGTGCAAAGAAAATGACTATACCCAGTCATAAGGGAGGTATGGATTTGATGTGGAATACTGCGATAGCAAAGGGAATGGAAGCCTTTTTTTTTCTTTTACTTGCAAAAGTGAGTCAAGTTATAAGAATGGTACAGATATTTCTATTTCCAGAGCCACAGCCGTCAGCATGGAGTATTTCTGATACTTAGCTTATTGTTGAACGTAATCCAGTTGAGACTGCAATTGTAACATTTAATTGTAAGTATAGCGATCAAACATAGGACCCCGGTTCCCAGATCTCCTGAAGATAGACGCTGACTGTGGATATTGTATCACAACACACAGTCCATTTGATTGTTCAGAGATGTCAGTAAACCAGCCCACGAATGAGCAGCGCGTATTAGACGGAGGGGGTCCGACAGCCGATCAGTTTCAGTCATTCCACCAGGTAGGAGGTACACGGCACATATTTCCTGTACTTCAATCATGCCTAGACAGTCATTACTGAGGCTCGATCGCATCCGCATTGTTACTCTCTGCCAGGAAGATCTCTCAACAAGGGGAGTTTCCATGCGTCTCGGAGAGAACCAAAGTGATGTTGTTCGGACATGGAGGAGATACAGAGAGACAGGAACTGTTCATGACAAGCCTCGCTCAGGCTGTGCAAGGGCTACTACTGCAGTTGATGAGCGCTACCTATGGATTATGGCTCAGAGGAGCCCTGACAGCAACGTCACCATATTGAATAATGCTTTTCTTGCAGCCACAGGACGTTGTGTTACGACTCAAACTGTACGCAGTAGGCTGCATGATGCGCAACTTCACTCCCGACGTCCATGGCGAGGTCCATCTTTGCAACCACAACACCCTGCAGTGCGATACAGATGGGCCCAACAACATTCTGATTGGACTGTGCAGGACTAGCATCACGTTCTCTTCACAGATGAGTGTCGCATATGCCTTCAACCAGACAATCGTTGGAGACGTGTTTGGAGGCAACCCAGTAAGGCTGAACGCCTTAGACACACTGTCCAGCGAGTGCAGCAAGGTGGAGATTCCCTGCGATTTTGGGGTGGCATTATGTGGGGCTGACGTACGCCACTGGTGGTCATGTAAGGCGCTGTAATGGCTGTACGAAATATGAATGCTATCCTCTGACTGCAACCATATCGGCAGCATATTGGCGAGACATTTGTCTTCACGGATGACAATTCGCGCATCCATCGAGCACATCTTGTGAATGACTTCCTTCAGGATAATGAGATCGCTCAAATAGAGTGGCCAGCATGTCCTCCAGACAGGAACCCTATCGCACATGCCTGGGGTAGATTCAAAAGGACTGTTTATGGACGACGTGACCCACCAACCACTCTGAGGGAACTACGCCGAATCGCCGTTGAGGAGTGGCACAATCTGGACCAACAGTGCCTTGATGAACTTGTGGATAGTATGCTTCGACGAATACAGGCATGCATCACTACAAGAGGAGGTGTTACTGGGTATTAGAGGTACTGGTGTGCACAGCAATCTGGACCACCACCTCTGAAGGTCTCGCTGTATGTGGGGTTTTCATAAGCAATAAAAAGGGCGGAAATTATGTTTATGTTGATCTCTATCCCAATTTTCTCTACAGCTTCCGGAACTCTCAGAACCGAGGTGATGCAAAACTTTCTTTTACCTGTATGTGTATATATGAAACTGCTTTCCTGGGACGATTCTGTCTGATGTGCGAGGAGTACGTGGCAGCGGTGGCCTGTGGGAGGAATGATCTACGTTTCGAGCTAACGGCAGGAGCCGTCCGAATGGAAAGACTGGTTGGGGTACAGGAATGTAGCTGACTTAACAGTGTCGTCCTCTAGACGGCCGAATACTGAACCAATACTCAGTATGTGTTGGATAGCTTTCATGATCACGTGTGTTCCGTGCGGAAATTTGAGAAGCTTCAATATGGATGTGTGTTTGTGCTGGACCATTATTCCTCCCATGTAAATTGTCCGGTTGACTGCTTCTGCACATTTCCCACCTTCATTTGGTTGAGAGAACATCGATTGTGGTCTGTGCATCTAGCAAGTGAAAGATGGGTGGAAGACACATTTGCTGGTTCTCTAGACATGAGAAGCACCTTTCTTGACTTTGAAAATTATAGGGATGATTTGGAATCTGTTATATCACCGACAGTGGTATTCGCGAGTGGAAATGTCAGTTTCCTCTACTTTTTTCGAGTTTTCACATAAAGATCCTTGCAGACGGGATAAGTTTCTAGTTACTCAGTGGTTTACTGACTGCTTCACCTTGCTACAGTTTTGGTTTTCTAGAGAAATAATTTCCGATCTATATCTTCGGGATTATAAAGCGCAAGCGATACTGCTAAACAAGTGATATTGCTATGTGCTTGATATCGAGAAGTATCGCGCAAATGGTATAATTTTCTGGCAAACCATGTGAAAATACATGTGTTCTCGTAATCCCAGAGTGTAGAAAGCGAGCAAGCATGTCGGAACCAGAAACAGTGAGGCCTTTGCGCAGAGCGGAACCGACCCATCCTTAGTACAACAGTCTTCGTCGTATATGGATCGAGTGTCTGGTGTTCGCTAACTATATGCAGGATGCAGAAGTGATGATTTTGTGTGGCGCAGGCTACGAATTGCGTGTTTACTACATCGATATGGTAGGTGGTGATATACAGCTAGGTTGGAGATCGGTTTCAAGCTGAAATATTCAAGTTTCCGTCGTCAGTGGCAGAGCAGTGTAATTGAGGAACTGTCTTCCTGTATTTGACGATCTGTAGACCACTTTTGCAAGGTTCAACTGTCAGAGCAGTATGGCGATCTGTACAACATAGTTTTGCTGCTGAAAGTTTCGTCTGCAGAAAAAAATGCAGTCAGTGCTCCCATACCACCAGCATCAGTAATTTGGTGGAGGAATTCAATAAGAGCCAATCAGAATGCTCCATTCGTTCACAAGACATCCTTTGTGCTGGGACACAGGAGCCTATACGAACTGGTTCTAACAACATGGTTGCAAGGTATCTACTGCGGGCTGCTGTCCCTCATCCACCATTGTGGCATTAGAACATCTCGAACAGCTGTAAGACACCAAAAATTCCAGCCTTCTCTTCTGCAGAACAGTGAATCGAATTCTGTTTTCTTAATTGTTCTCGTTTTCCGTCTGTGCTTAGACGTTGCTCCCTTTTCACACAACAAGAATGCTTTTGTGATTACCGGTGTCTTTGTAAGCTGCACATACATGATAACGGCTTTTAGTAGTGAGAATGTTTACCGTTTCTGATACGTATGTTGAAAACACAACTTCACGATGTCCATGAAGGGTAGCATGGGATGCCACGGCAGGACCTTCGGGAAGAACCCATTCGGTGTTATTCTGGACTATTTTCGTAAACAGGTCGTGTTTAGGGCAAGAATTTCCATGTGGATAAGTTGAGACATCACGAAAACTCCTACAAAAACAAAAGCGACCGTTAAATGTTACTGTGACACTTTACGACTTCCGAGAGGTAGACTTGGCTCTTATTTACATAGACATGTGACGTCAGTATAACACTGACAACCTGCGCCTGCAAGGGTTAGCCGCTATGCAAACATCTCGCTCAGCACTTGACCCGCAACTCTGAAAGCTATACGACAGCCACGGTAAAGACGTGTACGACCAGATGCATCTCGCACGTGGGAAAGACTGTCCCGTTAGGATTGCTAGGAAGAATGTATTCAGTCATCATTCCGCCTTGGAACTCTGTAGGGAAGAGTTTGCTGATACGTCACGGTCGAATTTCTTAACGACAGTTCGAAAGCTGTTTTACTTGAAATGTGTGTTTGTGCACTGCATTATTTCGGTTGGTTAAGTGTTATGAACGTGTTTGCATAGTGAAAAACATGCATCATTTTTGATAATTTTACATGTGGTGAACGTGTCTGGGCATCGTTGCCCTGTGTTATTTCGGTAATTTACGAATACTTTGCAGGTCTGTGGGCTATGCAATGCACTATTTCGACAGTTTACAATTAGTGAGCGTGTTTGCAGAGCGTTATACATTCATTATTTTGGCAATTTACGAGTTGTTTTCGTGTCTGTACATCAGAGTACAGCATTATTTTGATAATTTACGAGTAGTTTTTAGGTCTTCAGGCTATTTATTGTGACCCCAAGCACGTCAGGCGAGTGTTTTGTATTGGTGTAACAAAAATAAACTACGTGAAATCCGTCCCTAAATAAATTGTTCCAATATCCCACCGAAAATAAATAAAGTACACTCCTTCATCTCTCCAGCAGCTGGACACAGACTGAGTCCTTTTCCCGCCATTTTTCCCCAGACCGTCAAAGGGCACCAGCGCCCTCTTGTGGCAGTACTGTGTACTAGGTCAGTTAGACTTCAGACCTCATGGTGAACACACTGGATGGAGCTACTGCCTATGACGACTCAAATTGTTTAAATAAACACTGCATGCAAAATACTTACCTCCATCCTATCTAGCAGCCCAGCAAAGGTTAAGTCGTTTTCCCATCAATTCCAAGGATGAGGTGCTGGTTGGATGGCTTAGGTTAGGGGAGGTAGCCCAAGTGACCTGTTTTCCTGCCACTTTCTTAGGTTAGTGGAGATAGCCCAAGTGACTTTTTTCCGCCAAAATTTGAACTTCCCACCATAATCTTGGGGCAGGAGGGTAGGGGAGGGGTTAGGTTAGTGGAGGTAGCCCAACTAACTATTTTCCCACCAAAATTTGAACTTCCCTCCATGATGTCATCACGACATTGCCACTTCTATTGCTGCCAACTTGGATCCACCATCTTGAATAAATTTGGCAACAACTCAACGTTAGGTGCTGCTCTCTTCACCCTACCATTGATACATAGTATTAACCTGATAATTAGAAGTCCCTTGTACTGCTACTTGGCTACCTTGAGATACTTCATGGGTGATGAGGCATTTGATTATCTTAAAATAATTCGAAAGTGAGTAGGCTTCCTGTGACAAAGGTAGAGCATGCTGTTAGCACTCCATCAAGAGATAAAAATAAGTTTAATATTCTAGTCCTGTTGGTCGGTTGGTTGATATGGGGGAAGGAACGAAACAGCATGGTCATCAGTCCTAGCAGATTAGGAAGGATAGGGAAGGAAATCGGCCGCGCCCTTTGAGAGGAACCATCCAGGCATTTGCCCAAAGCGATTTAGAAAATCACAGAAAACCTAAATCTGGATGGCTAGACGCGGTTTTAAGCCACCGTCCTAGCGAATGCGAGTCCAGTGTGCTAGCCACTGCGCCACCTCGCCAGATCTAGTCCTTTGAAGCAGGATTTAACAGATATTAAGTCGATAAGAACAGATCTTATATTGGACGAGGAAATAGAACCTATAGCATAGTGTGGATCAGTATTTAACGATACATTATCGTTGTGAATTTCTTCTGTCTTCGAAAATAACACGCATAAAAGGGAGGAATCTACATTTTGCGTGAGAAATTCGAGATGTATAGGCGACAACATCCCTGTCACGGATTGCGTAAAGCGGATTTTCTTAAACTGGGGAGTCTATGTCAGGGTTGGAATTGCAGTTTGAACTCTATGACCAAGCCATGCTGGCTTGTCTCGCAGTGTGCTAGGAGTTAGCTATGCCAGTCTGTATCCAGTGGCAGGCGTTGTCACAAGGGCTCGGCCGACTGGAAGCCATGGCTTAAGTTCTCACGACCAGGCACATACGAAGAAAGGCTCCAGCCAGTCGGCTCTTCAGGCAAACAATACACTCGGTAGATGGTGCTGGACTAGACTGGAGGTGACTGGTCAGTTTTTTTTTTTTTTTTTCGTCTTGAGGTGCCAAGTTCAAGTAAGATAACAAGCGTCACACTCGTAAAATGTATCATACTTCTGTTGGCTAAGAAGCCATTTGTGACTGGTAAATAGGTATAAGTGTGCTTCATTCCTCAGTGCAGTTACTATATGACTCCAGTATAAATAATAAGATCGGATTTACAGCAGCACTCCACACGGCTAGTATCAATCGGTAAGTGTAAATACGACAACTAGTGTACTTGTTGCTGCTCTTCTTATAACATTGAATAGTATAGGCAACTCTCATGTGCTTTACATTTGTGTTTCTGTGTAGTTTATTGTACCTTCGACAATTCTTCCACGTCTGTGCGTGTTCATCGTTAGCGTCATCGACCTTCGTTGCCATCACTGATGCTGAGGGCGCCTCTGCCGACTTCGTTAACCATCTATCAACTGGTAACTTCACCGCCATCATGCTTTCTCCAACCACTACCACCGTTTACACCTGCCCCTCCCAATCCCCTACTGTCATCTCTTAGAGCATTTTCACCTTCCATCTGGCCTATTCCCCTCTCCCAGTACTCTCCTCTCCAGGTATGTCATTCTCCATAGCTACCTATTCAGAGCCAGGATGAGTACCAGCATTGTCCAGTACAGCTACAACACAGGACTTGCCAACACCATACGTCGACCACCTGCACCATCACCAGCAACTCTACCAGACGTTTCTACAATAGGTTCCTGGACTGTGGTACCCACTTCATTCACACACCCTTACAAACAGTCCTGCCACCTGTTACCTCCAGTTCTGCCCATCACACCCTCCTTACCCGCAGGAAGACCGCCAAATGCCTCAACTCTGACACTGCCCCCACCCCAGATCCCAAAAGCACCTAAACAAACGGAAATGCTAAAATTCATGGACTGCCAGGCTCTCTGCTACCACTACCTCTACCACTCTGCATACTTCCTTCTCTCCCTTCCTGACTCCAGCTTCCTCAAATCCAAGGCTCTCCTGTTCGAAATCAGAAAATATATTCGCTCCTTACTCACTGCTCAGATCATCCCTATAAGAGACTCCGTCCTCATAAAATCCCTGATCCAGAATTCCACGCCAAATTCCTCCAGAAGATCCCCAGTGTCACTTTCAGTCGCTATGCACATCTAGCACCCTTTCCACAATCACCCAGACGAAGCAACCACAACCTCTTTACTGCCCCCCTACCCTAACTGCCGTGATCAAAGGGATCGATCCTGAGATCACAATGGAGGAGACAGAGTCTGAGCTCAACCCCCATACTGACCTCACCAAAGTTTGGAAAGTGCTCTGTATCTTTAATGTTTAGGGTCCAACCTTCAAAGATCGCATCTTCACCAAATCCCCATCCACAATAGACCACCTTCTCCACCATAGGACCCTGGTCTACAAACAACGACACACTGTTGAACCATTAAAATCTCTTCCTCCATCATACCGCTGCCAAAGATGGCTAATGTATAATGACCACCTAACCACTGACTCCAAAAACCTTCCCAACTGCCCCCACTGTAAATCCCACTATTTTCTTACGCAATGTAACACTCTCACTTTCCTTCCCTCATGTGATACTGTTAACCTGCCCCACCTGGCCTATTCTTCCAAGTGCAAGACTCAACCTCCACCTTCCTGACCTGGGCTGATTGTTCCCACAAACCCATTGACAGCCCTGCCCAACCCAGCAACTCCCTCTGTCACCTCCTACAACTGAAGACATCATCTGATTTATGACAATAGTTCTTCAAAACATTCACCCTTTCCAAAGGGCAGACTACACCAAATTTCACTTGCTGCCCACTCTGTCTTTCACCTTAATACCCAAGCCACCTATTCCTGCAACTAAGACGATTTCTTTTCACCTGTCTCGTCATCCTTGTTTAAACCGACCCAAGCAACCCATCCTCCTACCCCTTCTCTCCCTAAATCATGGTGTGACATCAGTATAATATCCTATTTCACAATATCCGCTCCTTTTCAGCCAAGAAACAACTCTTCTCACGCACCCTCTCCCAACACTGTGTTGAGAGCTTCATCCTGAATGAAACCTTTCACTAACCTCATCACAATATCCACAATACATCCTCCACTGAGATGGAGTTGCTATTGACCACACAAGAACCTCCCCTTTCAGCTGCAACCCTTCTACAACAATCCTACTGAACACCTTATTCTCACTCTCTTCCTCACAGCCAGAACTATTGCCCATGCCACTATCTATATCCGACCACATCATGCCATCCCATATGAATTCCTCACCCACATAGACAACACCTTTTGCTCCTACATTATTGCTGCTGTTCTGAATATCCACAGCTTGTCCCATGCCATTCTGAACTCTGGCATAGTTCTTCCTCTTTCATCCACTACATACGCACCATGAAAGCAGTTCCCTTTCTGATTTTATCCTCACCTCTCCTAACCTCCTTGGGGGTATAACTGCAGCAGTCCTCCACCCCATTGGAAGCAACCATCTCCCTATCCCACACACCATTCCCTACAATACACACCCAATCCATGGACCCACTCCTGCTGCCCCTCCCAAACAAATCCAGTACTACTCCCATTCCAAATGGGATGCTGAACTCGGAAGCCATCCCTTATCCTTCCACGACCCCCATGACATGCACCATGCTGCCACCTTCCAGCATCCGACCTTGCCAAACGCCGTAACTTACCATATTCCGACGAAACCCATCGATCTAGGCTGCCCCACACTCCCTTCACATGCTCTCCTACTCCTCCATGAATACTGTCACCTTTACCAACCCTTCCTGCAGACATGTCTGAAACACACTTGCATACCACTGACAACTACATTGGCACATCTGAAATCTGCTGACTGTAAAGAAACTTGACATTTGGCGCCAGACATGCATAAGCCTCAATGCCACACTGCCCATAAACTCTTCCACATACTGGAAGGCGTTTACCACCTTATTGGCAACAACCTTGCTCCCTTCTACACCCTCCTGCATGACAATCGCTCTCTCCCTGATAATCTAAGCAAAGCCAAAGTTCTACTTCTCTGACACCTTTACCATCCCGGATGACCCCCACTTCGATTAGTCTTTATTCCTGACAGTCCACAAGCGTACCAGTACTTCACTCCTGCCGCTCACTTCTAGATTCCAGTACCTCAGCAACATCCCACAGACAGGACTCAGTACAACACAAGACATTCAACAGATACTCCATCACAAATGGAACACGTGTCCTGGTTACGACTGTGGCACCGCTGTAGACACCTAAAAGAACGTCCGCTATCCTTCCTAGAAATCCTACCGATCCTTTATAATATAATCCTTCACACAGATTTCTATCCTGAACCGTGAAACCTCTCAAATCGTCCTCTTCCTCAAACCTAATAGCCCTGCCATAGACACTTCTTTCTTACTGTGCGATCAGCCTTGCCTCTGTGTGTAGCAAGGTCCTTCAGTCCATTCAAATGTAACCATGAAAACCTATACCTACCAATTCCTGTCCATCAGGGTGGCTCCTGTTCCAACTTTTTCTCTGATGACGAACTCCTGTACCTTACTCATCTCCTCACCCACCAAATTAATAACTGTAAATCCTGCTTTTTGGCTTTCTAGATCTTGAGAAAGCTTACGACTGTGTATGGCATTCTGTGCTCTTCTTTAAGCTCCAGACCTATGCCCTTCCCATAAACTATGTCGCCTCATCATCTCCTTTCTCTCTAACTGGCCATTTTATGTCATTGTCAACAACACTAACTCCCGTATTTTCCATCCCACTGCAGCTGTGTCCCCAGGTTCTGTCCTATCACTTCTGCTGTATGTCCTGTACACTGCTGATGTGCCTAAGCTCCATCCTCCTGTTCATCTCCTCCAGTATACCGATGACACTGCCTTCCTCGCCCTCTACTCTACCCTCCATAAATCCCAACGATCATTCGTTCCAGCTTCACCTCAATTAGTTCATTTCACCATGCAACTAGTAGCTCCTCAAAATCAATCCTAGCAAAACGCAGGCTTAATTATATGCTGAACCACCAGTAGCTTCTACCCCACGACATTTACCTTACAATTTATGGCTGTTCTATCCAGTTAACAGTCAGGAACCACGCCACTGCTATGGTCGCAGGTTCGAATCCTGCCTCGGGCATGGATGTGTGTGCTATCCTTAGGTTAGTTAGGTTTAAGTATTTCTAAGTCTAGGGAACTGATGACCTCAGATGTTAAGTCCCTTAGTGCTTAGAGCTATTTGAACCCATTTTTATCCAGTTAACTAACACACTAGAATACCTTGGACTAATGCTTGACCACTGACTGATATGGAACTCTCATCTACTAAACATTTAATAGGAAGCTCACAATAGATTAAAATTACTAAAACTGCTAACTGGCCAAACATGGGACTTGTACCCTTCCATATTTCTCCACTCCTACAAATCCCTGATCTGACCCATCCTCTGCTATTTCAATGTGACATGATATCCTCCCTCCTTTTATCATGACCTACAGATCCTTGAACACCATACACTGCACCTAGCATTTTGAAATCACTTACTGTCCTCCACCTGCATCGTCTACCAATGAATAAAATTTCCCTCCTCGCTATTACATTTTCAACATCTCTGAGTATCCTACATTACCCACAAACTTGACACCACTCACCCCTTAGTTTGCCCCCTGCTCAGTAGTCTACCACCACATTCCTCCGATGTTACACCCTCCACACCCTCTCTCAATGGAACTTTAATCGCCTTCTCTTACCTGCCCAGCCTACCAGAGGTAAATGAACCTACCCAATCCCACCTAATCAGGACCCCCTTCCTCTCAACTCCTCACCACTGACATCCTAAGCTTTGGACAAATACGGTATCCCTCTTCACTCTCACGAATTCTTCTTCTAACCTGCACAGACACCCTCTTAAACACTACTCCAACCGCTACATCCCCTTCATACCCCACTTCCTGACAGTCTAGGCCAACTCATCACTTCAAACTGGCTTTTTACTACTTTTAACTTCTACTTTTGTCTCTCTGTCTTTTATCTTTCGTGGAACATTTTGTTGCCCTTTCATCTGCATCAGTCTTTTAATTCATCAACTACTCCACCTTTTATACTATATTATGTACCTGAATCTATGTCTTTTTATTATGTCAGACATTCATTTGCAATCTGACATGGCTAATTTTATACTATGTTTTAAAATTTTTCTCTCGTGTGGCTGAAGAGCAGTGACTTGTATCTGCTGACAGCCCATCTCCTCCCATACAGGGAGCGAAAAATGAAATGACAATACCGAAGAAAAATATAGCAGCACTGGGACAGTGAGTCTTTGTTCTGATATTATTACCCATTCTTACGTCCTTCCCAGCAGCTATTCACTTGTAATCGGCAAGAGGTTAGTCCCTTGCAATTCAGTGATAGTACTCTTATCACCCATCCACCCCACATAGGGCTATTGACCAGACTATTAGCGAAAATATATTCTCTACAACCACCAGTTATTGATGAGACAGGCTAGAGATACTCTCTAGCACTCGACTAATGGCAACTACCCCTCCCCAGATACCATGCTTCACAATCAGAAGAAAAAAATTGAATTCTCCTACTGATTTTTCAATTACCATTTTTTGAAGTACCCTTCAATAGGAGGCGGGGAGTTAGACTGCACCAATATTCTGAGTCATCAATAATAAGACTGTGCCAATATTCCAAAGATGATGAAATGAAGATAGTATCCTACATCCCTCCCATCAGTGACATGCAATTTGAATTTTTATAAATAATGAATATATTATTATTATTAATTATTATTATTATGCCATCTGCAATAAATGTAATTACATTTGAATTTGCCGCGAAAAATTGAATTTACCACGAAAAGTTGGATTTCCCACTGATTCTGAATTTCCCCCCAGGGAGGAGAGGTGGAGGTAATGAATTGACCAATTTAATTAATTAGTCAATTAATCTGATATTAAGATTGCGCCAGAACCTTACTGTCTACCTGTACTGCCATCTGATTTCAATTTCGTGCCATGTGTTTCTTCCAGTCTAACTGCTCAGCACACACTGAGCAAATTTTTCCTCCAGTTTCTTCTGGGAGGGGTGGGGGTGGAGATGGGAAGAAGTTATTAATTTATCAGTTTAATTAATTAATCAATTTGATAACAAAACTGGAATGTTGCCATGTCTGCACCAAGGGAAGATTGCTGAAGGGTCCTCCATCTCGAATAAATTTGGCAACAGTGTAGCGAGGCGTAAACAATCATTGCCAATCTACTATCCGGTACCTGTACAACACAATGCATGCACGTTTGCATGCCTGCATTCAACATTCTAGCGGTTGCACTGGTATCAGTGTATCAGCATTTCACATTTGCAATAGCTCACCTCACGCTTACATTAACCTGTGATCCTGCAGTGTTAGTCGCTGAAATACGTAACCTAGACAAGTATTCCCGAAATTTCAATACTCTTCACTATTTATTTTTTGGTGCTGCGATTTTTTGCCGTCAGTGTATTTTTCACCTAAACTTACAATTTGTCAATTTTGATGAGCGCTTTCAAAATGCTGTCCCTCTACAATAATCCATTGAGTGGAACACAAATGCAGTTAATGGCTAAGAGACACCCATACCTGCAAACATCGATCGACTAAATCACAGTGAGCGTTTGATCGTAAGCATAACAGTTGGGAAACAAGGTAACCGATTACGAAACACAGCCGACGCGTGTTGCTAAAAATGACAATCTCCTCTGCAATCCAACTATAAATCAAACAATACGCGTTAAATTCGATAAATGTAATGCAAAACCATAATGAGTCGAGAGCGGACGAACTACCCACTGTACATTAAAACTGAATAAAAAGAACATTTTCGGGATATATACGAGACGGTTAATACCGTTGAATTGATAGACATGTTGTTTCAAACCGTTTAAAACCTTCTAACAAGGGACACCTTCGACCTCTAACGCTAGGGAGCGCGCAAAACCATGCTTACACTAACACTGTCATAAAACATCAGTGTCCTGTGTCGTTTCCAAGCAAAACTCAATGTCCTGTGTCGTTTCTATGCAAAACTCTGCACTAGTCTGCTAGCGCCATCAGCAGGTGGCATGTTGTATAATACTAACATGAATGATTTGCGTGAGTGGTGTAACTGCAGTACGAATGTGTCTCTTGGAGTGTTCGCTTGCTACCTATTGTGCAGACTGTGTACAGTGATATCACGAAGAGAAATTATCCTATGAATGTGGTCCAGATATTAGGGAGTATTTTGAGACGTGCTGAATATGGAAATGAAATCGGAGTCGAGGTTAGAGAGTTCGTGGATATACACCACTAGCCATTAAAATTGCTACACCAAGAAGAAATGCAGATGACAAACGGGTCTTCCTTGGAAAATATATTATACTGAAACTGACATGCCATTACATTTTCACGCAATTTGGGTGCATAGATCCTGAGAAATCAGTACCCAGAACAACCACATCTGGCACCGAACGAGGTGGCGCAGTTGTTAGCACACTGGACTCGCATTCGGGAGGACGACGGTTCAATCCCGTCTGCGCCCATCCTGATTTAGGTTTTCCGTGATTTCCCTAAATCGTTTCAGGCAAATGCAGGGATGGTTCCTTTGAAAGGGCACGGCCGATTTCCTTCCCAATCCTTCCCTAACCCGAGCTTGCGCTCCGTCTCTAATGACCTCGTTGTCGACGGGACGTTAAACACTAATCACCACCACCACCTCTGGCCGTAGTAACGGCCTTGACACGCCTGGGCATTGAGTCATACCTTGGATGGCGTGGACAGGTACAGCTGCCCATGCAGCTTCAACACGATACCACAGTTCATCAAGAGTAGTGACTGGCGTATTGTGACGAGCCAGTTGCTCGGCCACCATTGACCAGACGTTTTCAATTGGTGAGAGATCTGGAGAATGTGCTGGCTAGGGCAGCAGTCGAACATTTTCTGTATTCAGGAAGGCCCGTGCAGGACCTGCAACATGCGTTCGTGCATTATCCTGCTGAAATGTAGGGTTTCGCTGGGATTGAATGAAGGGTAGAGTCACGGCTCGTAACACATCTGAAATGTAACGTCCACTGTTCAAAGTACCGTCAATGCGAATAAGAGGTGACCGAGACGTGTAACCAATGGCACCCCATACCATCACGCCGGGTGATACGCCAGTAGGCGATGACGAATAAACGCTTCCAATGTGCGTTCACAGCGATGTCGCCAAACACGGATGCTACCATCATAATGCTGTAAACAGAACCTGGATTCATCCGAAAAAAATTACGTTTTGGCATTCGTGCACCCAGGTTCATCGGTGAGTACACCATCGCAGGCGCTCCTGTCTGTGATGCAGCGTGAAGGGTAACTGCAGCCATGGACTCCGAGGTGATAGTCCAAGCTGCTGCACACGTCGTCGAACTGTTCGTGCAGGTGGTTGTTGTCTTGCAAACGTTCCCATCTGTTGACTCAGGGATCGAGACGTGGTTGCACGATCCGTTACAGCCATGCGAATGAGATGCCTGTAATCTCGACTGTTAGTGATACGAGGCCGTTGGGTTCAGAAATGGCTCTGAGCACTATGGGACTTAACTTCTGAGGTCATCAGTCCCCTAGAACTTAGAACTACTTAAACCTAACTAACCTAAGGACATCACACACATCCATGCACGCGGCAGGATTCGAACCTGAGACCGTAGCGGTCGCGCGGTTTCAGACTTTAGCCCCTAGAACGGCTCGGCCAACCCGGCCGGCGAGGCCTTTGCGATCTAGCACGGCGTTCCGTATTACCCACCTGAACCCATCGATTCCATATTCTGCTAACAGTCATTGGATCTCGACCAACGCGAGCAGCAATGTCGCGATACCATAAACCGCAATCGCGATAGGCTACAATGTGACCTTTATCAAAGTCGGAAACGTGATGGTATGCATTTCTCCTCCTTACACTAGGCATCACAACAACGTTTCACCAGGCAACGCCGGTCAACTGCTGTTTGTGTATGAGTAATCGGTTGGAAACTTTCCTCATGTCAGCAAGTTGTAGTAGGTGTCGCCAACCTTGTGTGAATGCTCTGAAAAGCTACTCATCTGCATATCACAGCATCTTCTTCCTGTCGGTTAAATTTCGCGTCTGTAGCACGTCATCTTCGTGGTGTAGCAATTTTAATGGCTAGGAGTGTATTATATAACATAATAATTCTGAAATATAATGGGATGACACAAAAATACGCAATGTTACACTGTATAGATATACTTCACAGCAAGGGGAACAGTCGAAGAGAGTACGAGCTATCTTCAATCAATCAGTCGAGGCCCAGTATACTAGAAGATATTAATAACAGAGCACTAGAGAGCACTTACGATGACTATCACAATCGTGGCTTCAGTTCTTGTAGCAAACAAATAAGACGGCATGAGTGCATTAAAAGTAAATGAAACTGCAGTTTAATTCTAAATTAAGGCACTAGCAAAAGGCGACAAGTAGTGCGTTTAAGAGGAAACAGACTGTGTCAAATAAACACTATAAAAGAGCATGTAATATCGTAATTTGATAAAGCAAGGCCATATGGATCTACAGTTCGCGATTGGCATCTGCAAATGTAGGCGCTAGAAGCATTTAACGTGGTTAGCTTGCACAATTTCATAGTGTCGATTCCTTTCATCGTAATCTCAAGGCTGAATATGGAATTTCACCCAGGCATATTACTACTTTTGTACACGTAAGGACAAAGAAGACGATAACAGAATACTTCAGAAGGCACAACAGTTAGTGGAGGAAGTGAAAATGTTTATTACAGAGCGGAGTGTGGAGAAAGGAAATGTTTGAAACAGTGACCAGAGTCAATTGCAGTATGAAATGTCTGCCTCATCCGCAGCTCGTAGTCGTGCGGTAGCGTTCTCGGTTCCCGCGCCTGGGTTCGATTCCCGGCGGAGTTATGGATTTTATCTGCCTCATGATGACTGGGTGTTGTGTGATTTCCTTAGGTTAATTAGGTTTAAGTAGTTCTAGGGGACTGATGACCATAGATGTTAAGTCCCATAGTGCTCAGAGCCATTTGAGCCATCATTGCCTCACAGAGGAGAGAAAACTACAGACAATGTGTTGCAATCTGTCCATAGCTCTACTCACAGCTACCCAATTTACGTGGCTTGTTGAAACTCATAAAAATGACTGTTCGTGTGACTGTAGGTGCCACAATCTACGACACCTACAATAAATGTACGAATTCCGGGCTCTAAATTTACTCAACAGGATTTAAAGAGACTTTGTAGTGTTTCTTTCAGGGATACGCATTTATGTTCCCCGCGCATTTTTGTTACATTTTTGTGTGAGCTACAGTTATGTTAAGATCGCAGTAAAGCGTTTCTGAATTTTGCGATGTCTACTGGGATGCCTACCTGATAAAGACTTCAAACTTTGGAAAAACAATGTGGAGTTGGTCGCCCTAGCACCTTCTTTGCTATTTCCTTTACAAGTGCACTGAGTTTTCCGGTACTCTTCAAACAAATCAAAGTCTTCTATTCGCCTGCCAAATTACTGATTTCAAGCGATCGTTTCTTAGTATTACCCCTAAATACAGTACTTATACGACATGACGTGCTGAAGACGACTAATCCTCTAATCGGATACTATCTATATCTTTCTTTTTATTATAGGTATTATTTTGCATTCATCCACATCCATGGCAGTTACTGAAAACTTAGTTCAAACGTTTCTGCGTTTATTTACGATCATCCAACTACGATATTTTGCTATACACAACAACTTTGTCAGCGAACAGTCTTATAGTGCTACTGGGCCTGTCTGGTGAGTCGTGTACGTACGTATAACGACAACATTAAAGGTCGTAATGCACCTCCTTGCGGCACATTCGAAGCTATAAGGGGAGGTCAAAAACTTTCCGTTCGATGGCTTTTCTGCAATGTAGACGCAACATTGCGCGACTCCGATGCGGGTATGTAGGCAAGAGATTAGTGTAGCATTCGTGTCTTTCTGATGTGAGTGCAGTAAATGCGGAAACGTGAATTATGGCGGCATTATTACCAAATACATCCAAACAAGACCAACGTGCTGTTGCTCTTCTCTTGGCTGCCGAAGGCCTAACACCGGTAGACATCCATCGGAGAATGAAGAAAGTGTACTGTGCATCAAGTCTGTCGAAAATCACGGCAGCGGAGTGGTGCACCAGGTTCCGTGCTGGTCGCGATTCGATACAAGACACCGGTCGGTCTGGCACGACAGCTGCATACATTACGGACCAGCAAAAGTGGGAGGCACTCGAACATCCGCCCTGTGGGAGGGAAACTGCTGGGGGCCGGAGAAAAATACGGAAACACAAAAAACACAACACGTTACCATGTCTAATACGACGCAGGAAAACGGTTGGCATTCAAAAGAGCTTTCAGTCGTTTCGGAATGGATAAATAGGGTTTTCAAGGGAATGTTATGCCATTCTTCCAGCAAGTTAGTGGCAATTAGACCATAAAGGCTTGTAACACGCCCGGGAGTACAAATGGGTGGGGTGGTACCTTTGAACTGTGTCGTTTTGGACTGTTGCTCGACCGTGCGCCCCGTCTACTTCTCGTACCTGATAATGCCGCGGCGGTCGTACTGTTCTGCTCCACACTGCTGCTGGCTTGCCTGAAACTATCCATCGAATTATGTAAGCGGGTTTAGGGGAGCCACTCAACGTTAAAACACAACACTATTCGGCGTCTGGAATGAACAACTATATTCTGAGACGATTAAAGGAAATCGCAGGTTGCACTGTTTACACTCTAAATCGTAAATGTTTATCCCAATTAACAATCTTGATGATTAACCGTCCAAAATATCATCTGACGAACAGACGCGTAACCGACACGACGCGAATGATCGAACGAAAGTTCTTACGCTCGTCACACATGCAGATACCTGGTAATACTCCTCCTTGTCACTAGTAATGATATAACACAGTTCGTAAAGTCAATTTTTCAGTTCTCAGTTCTCACTTGTACGAGCGTGCGCGTAATCGTCGCGGCGCGGCTGATTGTTGATAATGCATAAAACGCGATGATCGAACGCACGTCCTCACGCTCGCTACAAGGCACTGGCAATTGACTGCACCCTTTTATGGTAACTAATTTTTACTGATTCACATCAGTTCATTCCGGGAGACCGAACACGGCGCGGATGATCGGTGCTGTGCGACGCGCAACGAGAGGATACATAAATACGTTATTGACGGCACTGCTCACTTTCAATTACTTCTTGACGCACTTTCTTCTGAAAAATTTCCATATATCATCACTTTACTATAATAGCACTTGTAGCAACACTTCAACTTCCATACCAACAATGCCTCTCGCACGCAGAGCTGCACACTACACAACATAACAGTTCCGTGTCCCGCGCTCGACTCTCTAGACGCGGCTGCCCGCAAAGGTACTCCACAACTAAGCCAGCGATATGACAATACGCTTACAGGCTCAATAGTATTGAGATCTGTTGACTGTGTTGGCCTAGGGAGCTGCGACAATTCATCCTCGTGTTCACAAAACCAATCCTGGACGATGCGAGTTGTGCGAACAAGGCCCTGTCGTCTTGGAACACAGCACCACCACTGGCGAACAAATATTGAACCATTTGATGGATCTGATCAGTCAAAATGGTCATCTTATCTTTGGCAGTAGTGCGACCTTGCAGAGTAGCCATGTGGCCTATGCAGTACCACGACATGGCTGCCGAAATCATCACCGGACCGCCGTCATTTTTCATTCTTGGGACATAAAGTTGGAAACAGTGTGAAGCAGGGCTCAACCGACCAAATGACTTTCTTCCATTGCTCCATAGGCCAGGATCTATGGCTTTGCCGCCACGTTATCCTGTTGTGGGCATTTACATCACTGAAGTGTGGTTTCGGAAATCCAGCCCTCCCCGAAATTCCCAGCTTTGAAGCTCCCTTCGGACAGTTTCGATGGTGACAGGATTCGCAAGTGTGACATTCAGTTCTGCAGTGACTTTTGCAGTTGTCACCTTGTTATTTCTCGTCACAGTCCTCTTTAATGACCGTCTGTCAAGACCACGAAACACACACTTTCGTGCGCGTAATGACTTAGCGGATGGTGTTTTCCCGCTTTCCCTGCATTCGGTATAAACCTTCGATACGGTGGCTCTTTAAACACTTTGTATACCTTGGCTACGTGCTCACCCACCTTACGAACACCAGCATTTTATCTACATCTACAACTACATCCATACTCCGCAAGCCACCTGACGGTGTGTGGCGGAGGGTACCTTGAGTACCTCTATCGGTTCTCCCTTCTATTCCAGTCTCGTATTGTTCGTGGAAAGAAGGAATGTCGGTATGACTCTGTGTGGGATCTAATCTCTCTGATTTTATCCTCATGGTCTCTTCGCGAGATATACGTAGGAGGGAGCAATATACTGCTTGACTCCTCGGTGAAGGTATGTTCTTGAAACTTCAACAAAAGCCCGTACCGAGCTACTGAGCGTCTCTCCTGCAGAGTCTTCCACTGGAGTTTATCTATCATCTCCGAAACGCTTTCGTGATTACTAAATGATCCTGTAACGAAGCGCGCTGCTCTCTGTTGGATCTTCTCTATCTCTTCTATCAACTCTATCTGGTACGGATCCCACACTGATGAGCTATATTCAAGCAGTGGGCGAACAAGTGTACTGTAACCTACTTCCTTTGTTTTCGGGTTGCATTTCCTTAGGATTCTTCCAATGAATCTCAGTCTGGCATCTGCTTTACCGACGATCAACTTTACATGATCATTTCATTTTAAATCACTCCTAATGCCTACTCCCAGATAATTTGTGGAATTAACTGCTTCCAGTTGCTGACCTGCTATATTGTAGCTAAATGATAAAGGATCTTTCTTTCTATGTATTCGCAGCGCATCACACTTATCTACATTGAGATTCAGTTGCCATTCCCTGAACCATGCGTCAATTCGCTGCAGATCCTCCTGCATTTCAATACAATTTTCCATTGTTACAAACTCTCGGTATACCACAGCATCATCCGCAAAAAGCCTCAGTGAACTTCCGATGTCACCCACAAGGTCATTTATGTATATTGTGAATATCAACTGTCCTACGACACTCTCCTGCGGCACACCTGGAATCACTCTTAATCGGAAGACTTCTCGCCATTGAGAATGAAATACTGCGTTCTGTTATCTAGGAACTCTTCAATCCAATCACACAATTGGTCTGATAGTCCATGTGCTCTTACTTTTTTCATTAAATGGCTGTGGAGAACTGTATCGAACGCCTTGCGGAAGTCAAGAAACACGGCATCTACCTGGGAACCCGTGTCTATGGCCCTCTGAGTCTGGTGGACGAATAGTGTGAGCTGGGTTTCACACGATCGTCTTTTTCGAAACCCGTGCTGATTCCTACAGAGTAGATTTCTAGTCTCCAGAGAAGTCATTATACTCGAACATAATGCGTGTTATCCACGTTCGAATCCACATTGGCTCCGAAATAACGCCTTCACAACTGCACAGAAGTCTGTCTGACCACGACTGACACCTGCAACAAACTGAGGCCACTGCGCAGGCGCCGTTCCTGGTCAAATACAACAGTGCCATCTCCAGGCCTGGCTAGAATCTGCACCGTAATCTCTTGTTTCCTAAAGAGGCCGACTCACGATTGACAAAACATTCAGGAGGAGCAAAAATATTCAACGCCAATTGCTTAGTAATGTAAGGGCGAGTTTCTCTCTGTCATGTGAAAATGTTCATTTGCTGGACTATATAAGGCTAAAATTACCTTGTCTGAAAAATAGTTGAAGCTGCTATGGTGACTTTTGTCACATGGAATTCTCCCCTCACAGCAATAATTAAGGAAACAATTAACTTCTAAGGTACTTTTTTAAATTATACGAAAGCAAGAAATTACAATTAATGAATAACAGTATTCTGAGGGCAATAAATGTAATACAAAGTAAATATGTCTGTCGAGTGATTACTATTAAACAGAAGAAACCATTATCACTGTACACAAACGTGTCGTACACTTTCTCAATGATTTTGAACATAAACCACTGAATGTATGTTATATCAACGTGTCGTACACTTTCTCAATGATTTTGAACATAAACCACTGAATGTATGTTATATCAACGTTATAACTCTTACGTGTTCAGAAAACTACCATACGTTCAGGTAAAAACACCTGGAGTTGCCCCTATTAGGAAAAGTTGCATACTGCCGTGTTGAAGCAATAAGGCAATGACGGGGTCCAGATTTAGTTCCTATCGATTCGTCTACGTCTCAGTAAACCGAAACTGACAAAAGTAAGCGATTCATTTATGTTTAGGCATGCATTTCTAGCGCCTGTTCCATATTTTTGTTCAACCTCCGAATAGTGATACCATAAGTGCCCTCTGCCTCACGCTGTAAGGTGGCTTGCAGAGTGTGGAAGTAAATGAATGTGTAGTGATTTTTCCTGAGACTATTTACACTTATTGGCGAGAGACTTAGTTGCTGAGCAAGAGGCAATGCGGAAGAGTATTCGCCCAGGAGCTGAACTTCCGGAAAAGTTGGGGTAAGTTTGGGATGAAATGCGTGTGAAACCACACCAGAGGAAAATGGTGGAGTAAACGAGACAACTGTAGATAAAACTGAAACTAAGCATCTACTCTTCTACACACACCTTTTGAATATGAGTGAAAGTAGATGGATGGGAAGAGTATTGCAAATGGGATGCCCCACAGAGAAAGAAATGAGTCAGATATTCGGTTCAAATGGCTCTCAGTACCTTGGGACTTAACATCTGTCATCAGTCCCCTAGAACTTAGAACTACTTAAACCTAACTAAGGTCATCACACACATCCATGCCCGAGGCAGGTTTCAAACTTGCGACCGTAGCGGTCGCGCGGTTCCGGACGGAAGCGCCTAGAACCGCTCGGTCACCGCGGCCGGCTACAGATATTCGGGATGCAAGCACTGTAAGAGGATACCAAGAAAAGAATAGATCAGCTGTAGAAACCAAGAGATAACAACTTCTGAAGCTACTCTAGTGTGTAACGGTGGCTCACTTTTTCATCTATAATATAATAGTATCACAGGTCTTGGAATTACATTTATAAACACAATTTTAAAATGTTCTTCCTCGCCAGTTTTTTTCATCTGGAGTCAGCAAAAGTTGTATCCATCGCCGTACTTGCTTTGTGCATGTGTGTTCATGTTGTACCCATCTCAAAAATCGTAACATGACGAACTCCTACTACTCTGCACAGATAGGTGTATACGATAGGCAATAACTTACTTCTTTTCTATTTCATAGTTTAGTACTTAAGTCGTATCCTTGGTTACTCAGCTTCAATGTTAATGTCTCCAGCCGGCCGGTGTGACGGAGCGGTTCTAGGCGCTTCAGTCTAGAACCGCGCGACCACTACGGTCACAGGTTCGAATCCTGCCTCGGGCATGGATGTGTGTGATGTCCTTAGGTTAGTTAGGTTTCAGTAGTTCTAAGTTCTAGGGGACTGATGGCCTCAGTTGTCCCATAGTGCTCAGAGCCATTTGAACCATTTTTTAATGCCCCGAGAATACGAACGCCATAACCATTCATAGTTTTCAAATTTTGTTATTTGAATGCCTCACAAAGCATTTCAGAGTCTTTTCTCTGTTTACAGTTAATATATAACTAATAAAATTCATTTTTATATTTCGTCTGCTTCAGGTTTGTCACCTTAACTTGCATGATTTTCTGCCTGAAAAAAAGCCTGTAGTTATTGTTACTCTGGATTTTTATAGTATGATAAAATATTCCTTCAACACTTATGATACAGACTTATTGAGTAGAAACCACTTCTGATTACTGAAAGAAACGTTTATTTTCTACTGGCATTTTTTTTAAATCCATAGCGGCAGTAAGTGTAGACATTTACTTCACAGCTACTGTACCCAACAAAGTAACGAGCAATGTAAAGAAAATGCGTTACCCTGGAACCTTGAAAACTTAAAGAGCGAATAGCTGCTCCCCAGTGGTGTGAGATGTTAAGCACTGTCTATGTGCCGCGCTGGATAAAGTACGTACCCACAAACGACAGCGTCGATACTGCTAACCAATACCGCGAAGCAATTGTTTTCTTGCACTCGTCAACCCGTATACAATAACACTGTCCAGCTCACTTGGAACGGGACAGCCCTCGCTGATAATTCGGGGCGAAGTCCGCGGGTATCACGTGTACGTGGTGCGGTGGGAACGTCGCCGGGAACGTCAGAAGATCGAACCGTGCCCTGTTTAGGAACCCGCCAAACAACGACACAATTACGTCGCTCTGTAATTGCACTGGTGACGTCTGGAGTAAAGAAACAAGATACAAAATCTAGATTGCAATGAACTCTCGTGATGTCAATGTATTCTATAGGTCATCTTTTGTAAGTGCGAGTTAGAACGTCAAAACTGCAAATCTATGTGTCTGGGAATTACAGGCAGAAACTACAAAACTAGATATCAAGAACACACAAGAAGCTGGAGATGTTAACAGCCATTCTACCTCTCTTGGCAACCTAATAAAGCATGTTCTTGAACCACCTAACATGGAACAGGATATAAAAACAGTTAGAATGAATAATTACAACAGAAAATGCTGATTTCAAAGGTATACTTTCACAAACAAATAGCCCTGGCCATTAACAGAAATGTATTAAATGACCACAACGACACAAGTAAGAATTCACTGATCATGTTAGCCACTAAAACAACAACAAACAGACGTAGAAAATAAGCATGCTGAATAATTACTTAATACTACACATAGAAACAACACACACACACACACACACACACACACACACACACACACACACAAACGAACATCGAACTACATACAGGCAACAACAACACAAACAAAAGACGAACAGACAACACACAGTTACAAATGGTAAGGTTAGATATGGTAAACACACAGCCAACACAACCAGTTAACAGTGAAAGTGAGGAGATCAGGTGAAATGTTTCGAAAATTGCCACAAATCGAACATTCTGGTGTACATGGATCAACATAGTACAACTAGAGGCCTGCACATTTTATGTCTATACTACTATAAAAGACAATTCGTTGTTTCTATTACTAAAAATCTCTAAAAGTGCTGCATCGATTTACTTCAAGTTTAGACACGATACTCTAATGAACATTGGGACAGACATAGGGTATATATAACTCGCAGACTTCGAACGTGGTCAGGTGATTGGGTGTTACTTGTGTCACCCGTCCGTAAGCGAGATTTCCATACGCCGAAACATCCCTAGGTCCACTGTTTCCGATGTGATAGTGAAGTGGGAACGTGAAGGGACACGTACAGCACAAAAGCGTACAGACCGACCTCGTCTGTGGACTGACAGAGACCGCCGACAGTTGAAGACGGTCGTAATGTGTAATTGGCAGACAGCTATCCAGACCGTCACAAACGAATTCCAAACTGCATCAGGATCCATTGCAAGTACTATGACAGTTAGGCGGAGAGTGAGGAAACTCGGATTTCATGATCGAGCGGCTGCTCATAAACCACACATCACGCCGGTAAATGCCAAACGACGCCTCGCTTGGTGTAAGGAGCGTAAATATTGGACGACTGAACAGTGGAAAAACGTTGTGTAGAGTGACGAATCACGCTGCACAATGTGGCGATCCGATGGCAGGTGTGGTTATGGCGAATGACCGGCGAACGTTATATGTCAGCGTGTGTAGTGCCAACAGTAAAAAATTCAAATGGCTCTGAGCACTATGGGACTTAACTTCTGAGTTCATCCGTCCCCTAGAACTTAGAACTACTTAAACGTAACTAACCAAAGGACATCACACATACCCATGCCCGAGGCAGGATTCGAACCTGCGACCAAAGCGGTCGCGCGGTTCCAGACTGTAGCGTCTGTGAAAACTGTCGGCCACCTCGGCCGGCCAACAGTAAAATTCGGAGGTGGTGGTGCTATGGTGTGGTCGTGTTTTTCATGGAGAGGACTTGCTCCCCTTGTTGTTTTGCGTGGCATATCACAGCGCAGGCCTACATTGATGTTTTAAGCACCTTCTTGCTTCCCATTGAAGAAGAGAAATTCGGGGACGGCGATTGCATCTTTCAACACTATCGAGCGCCTCTTCATATTGTTCGGCCTGTGGTGGAGTGGTTACGTGACAATAGCATCCCTGTAATGGACTGACCTGCACAGAGTCATGACCTGTATAGTATAGAACAGCTTTGGGATGTTTTCGAACGCCGATTTCTTGCCGGGCCACACCGAACGACATCGATTCCTCTCCTCAGTGCAGCACTCCGTGAAAAATGGGTTGCCATTCCAGCACCTGATTGAACTTATGCCTGCGAGAGTGAAAACTGTCTTCAAGGTTAAGGGTGAACCAATAGCATACTGAATTCCAGCGTTACCGATCGAGGGTGCTACGAACTTGTAAGTCATTTTCAGCCAGGTTTCCGGATACCTTTGATCACATACTATAGCTAGGCATATCTTTATTTACTTACTTGGGATACTCCTAAGCTGACCTTTGTCAAAGACATCCTCATTCTGGATGAGGTACTTTCGCTGAGGTCAATCCCTTCCAACTCTCCCATCAACACTCGTTTTGTATTCTTGTTTCGTCTGTCTCCTCTCGTTCATCCAATCTATATGTTCAAACCATCTCAGCAAACCTTTCTCTATACTTGACATCTCATCTTCTTTCATTCCACAATGCTCCCTAAAACTGACCTTATAAGCGATATTCAACGTTTTAAGTCTTAGTAAACTTTAGATATATTGAAGAAAACTTGATATCACACACTACAACAATTATATTTATTGACAAAAGTAAACTGTAAGATATGCGTAAAACTAAATCATAACATTGACTGACGTTTGTATGTCGTTAATTTTAGGTACGACTCCAGGTTCTCATCAATAACACGACTTCTCAGCTTACTCTTCACGAGGTTTATGTTGTAAATGATTGTTCGCATGAATACGTAGACCTGAATAAGGAAAGAACAGCAAACATTAATTTTTGCGGTTGACTGTGAGTCAAGAATACTATCCTACGTGTTGAACACTAAAATTTCTTCAATAATTATTCATAACATTTCTCGTGGAGGCGAGCGGTCTGGCTAAAAGCACTTTAACAATGGACACAAATAACCTCGACAAGAAAAACATTTACTTTTATGGTAACCGGTTTTGGTCAGACACTCATACCATGATGGTAGGCGGTGGCGGTATGACGTTCATGGAGTTACAACACCCGACCCATTCAACGCCACAACATACCATCGTGGTATGAGGGTCTGAGGATGACTGACCGAAAACAGTTACCATCACATTAAATGTTTTTAAGATCGAGACTATTTGTATCCATTTCTAAAGTAAGATGTCTTCGCTTCAGAGCACTCGCCCAAAGATTGTGACACAACAGCTAACCAAGCAAAAATACGTTTTAGAAAACCAGTCATGCTCACTCACCTTTTATTGTTATTACACAAGCTTATATATCTTTGTCACGCTCATTGTCTGTTTCACTTATTTCCGACTCGGAATTACTATTAAAACGATTTCCAAATGATCCCTGCTACAATGAGGTTACAAAAGTCGTGGGATAGTGATATGAACATGAATACAGATGGCGGTAGTATCACGTACATAAGGTATATAATGGCAGTGTATTGGCGAAGCTGTCATTTGTACTTAGATGATTCATGTCAAAGCGTCGCCGACGTGATTATGGCCACACGACAGAAATTAACAGACTTTGAACGCGGAATGGTAATTAGAACTAGACACATGAGACATTCTATTTCGGGGATCGTTAAGGAATTCAATATTCTGAAATGTAGTTCAAAAGGCTCTGAGCACAATGGGACTTAACATCTGAGGTCATCAGTCCCCTAGAACTTAGAACTACTTAAACCTAACTAACCTAAGGACATCACACACATCCATGCCCGAGGCAGGATTCGAACCTGCGACCGTAGCAATCGCACGGTTCCGGACTGAACCGCCTAGAATCGCTCGGTCACCGTGGTCGGCTGAAATCTAGTGTCTAAAGTGGGCCATCAATACCAAATTTCGGGACAACACAGTGGCCGGCAGCCTTAACGTAACGACCAAGAGCAATGGCGTGTTAACAGACAAGCGGCGCTGAATGAAATAACCGGAGGCATCAGTGTGGGACGTGCGACAACAGTAGCCGTTAGGAGAGTGCGCCGACATCTGGCGTTAAAGCAACTGGAATCACTCAGCAGAGGAAAGTCCACTGGACCCGACTGGATACCAATTCGATTCCACACATAGTATGCGAAAGAACTTGCCCCCCTTCTAACACCCGCGTTCCGCAAGTCAGTAGAGGAACGGAAGGTTCCAAATGTTTGGAAAAGAGCATAGGTAGTTCCAGTTTTCAAGAAGGGTCGTCGAGCAGATGCGCAAAACTATAGGCCTATATCTCTGACATCAATCTGTTGTAGAATTTTAGAACATGTTTTTTGCTCGCGTATCATGTCATTTCTGAAAACCCAGAATCTACTCTGTAGGAATCAAAATGGATTCCAGAAACAGTGATCGTGTGAGACCCAACTCGCTTTATTTGTTCATGAGACCCAGAAAATATTGGATACAGTCTCCCAGGTAGTTGCCATTTTACTTGACTTCCGGAAGGCGTTCGATACAGTTCCGCACTGTCACCTGATAAAGTAAGAGCCTACGAAATATCAGACCAGCTGTGTGGCTGGATTGAAGAGTTTTTAGCAAACAGAACACAGCATGTTGTTCTCAATGGAGAGACGTCTACAGACGTTAAAGTAACCTCTGGCATGCCACAGGCGAGTGTTATGGGACCATTGCTTTTCCCAATATATGTAAATGACGTAGTAAATAGTGTCGGAAGTTATATGCGATGATGCTGTAGTATACAGAGAAGTTGCAGCATTAGAAAATTGTAGCGAAATGCAGGAAGATCTGCAGTGGATAGGCACTTGGTGCAGGGATTGGCAGCTGACCCTTAACATAGACAAATGTAATGTATTGCGAATCCATAGAAAGAAGGATCCTTTATTGTATGATTATATGATAGCGCAACAAACACTGGTAGCAGTTACTTCTGTAAAATATCTGGGAGTATGCATGCGGAATGATTTGAAGTGGAATGATCATATAAAATTAATTGTTTGTAAGGCGGGTAACTGGTTGAGATTCATTGGGAGAGTCCTTAGAAAATGTAGACCATCAACAAAGGAGGTGGCTTACAAAACACTCGTTCGACCTATACTTGAGTATTGCTCATCAGTGTGGGATCCGTACCAGATCGGGTTGACGGAGGAGATAGAGAAGATCCAAAGAAGAGCGGCGCGTTTCGTCACAGGGTTATTTGGTAACCGTGATAGCGTTACGGAGATGTTTAGCAAACTCAAGTGACAGACTCTACGAGAGAGGCGTTCTGCATCGAGGTGTAGCTTGCTGGCCAGGTTTCGAGAGGGTGCGTTTCTGGACGAGGTATCGACTATATGAGATCACGAATGTAAAATTAGAGAGATTCGATCGCGCACGGGGGCTTTCCGACAGTCGTTCTTCCCGCGAACCATGCGCGACTGCAACAGAAAAGGGAGGTAATGACAGTGGCACGTAAAGTGCCCTCCGCCACACACCGTTGGGTGGCTTGCGGAGTATAAATGTAGATGTAGATGTAGAATGCGCTATGGCAGCAGACGCCCGATGCGAGTGCCTTTGCTAACAGCACATCATCTGTAGCGCCTCTCATGTGCTCGTGACCACATCGGTGGGTCGCTAGACGACTGCAAAACCGTGGCCTGGTCAGATGAGTCCCGATTTCAGTTGGTAAGAGATAAGTGTAGGGTCCGAGTGTGGCGCAAACCACACGAAGCCATGGACCCAAGTAGTCAACGAAGCACTGTGCAAGTCGGTTGTGGCTCCATAATGTTGTGGCCTGTATTTACATGGATCACTGACTGGAAATGGTAATGTTCTGCTACTTAGAGACCATCTGCAACCATTCATAGAGTTCATGTTCCCAAACAACGATGGAATTTTTGTGGATGACAATGTGTCATGTCACTGGGCCACGTAATATTCGGGACGATCTGAGTGAATGGTTTGGCCACTCAAGTCGTCCGACATGATTCAAATGGTTCAAATGGCTCTGAGCACTATGGGACTCAACTACTGTGGTTATCAGTCCCCTAGAACTTAGAACTACTTAAACCTAACTAACCTAAGGACATCACACACATCCATGCCCGAGGCAGGATTCGAACCTGCGACCGTAGCAGTCTCACGGTTCCGGACTGCGCGCCTAGAACCGCGAGACCACCGCGGCCGGCCGTCCAACATGAATCCCATCGAACATTATGGAACATTATCGAGAGGTAGTTGGTGCACGAAATTCTGCATCGGCATCACTTTCGCTATTATGGACGGCTGTAGGGGCAGCACGGCTATATATTTTTGCAAGGAAGTTCCAACAACTTGAGTGCGTGCACGCTGAGTTGCTGTACGACGCCGGGCGAAAAGAGGCGCGACACGATATTAGGAGGTATCCCATGACGGCTGTCACCTAAGTGTAGTTCATTAATACATAAATATTTTTTGTCGCCCTATCTGACGCTTTTTAACACACTTCGGGAGAAACTGTTCCACACTGTTCAACAGAATAAATATTCCTTGAGGTGCGTCATTCTGCGTCTATTTGGTGGCGTTAAAATTATCCTAGGCGCCTTACTTCGAAAAATTACCCACCACCCACTTTCGCAGACGTCGTCATAAACAGCAAAAGCCGGCGCGGATGGAAGCGAGTACACTTTGTCCACGGCTTTTTAGCGCTACTTCTTCAAAATGGACTGGCGCGAACCGTAAACCGACATCTGTGCATGACCTAAGAAATTTCGAACGCACTGTACTTCATGAAAGAGCCAATGAGCCTCACGTGGCTCGCGAGCCGCCGTTTGCCGACCACTGGGAATACCAATAGAGAAGGCTCAAGATCAGGGAGAGGTGGTAAGAGGTAGTGGACAGGGAGGAGGGGGGGGGGGCAGAAAATGGACATCGAGAGGGGAAAGGAGGAGATGAGCAGGAGGAGGAAATGGAGAGAGAGAAGAGGGAGCTGGAGTTGGGCAGAGAAAGGGCGATTAGGTGATGGACAAGAAGAGAGGGGGGGGGGGAGGAGACGGAGGAGGAGACAGACTAAAAGAGGGGGAGGAGGAAATGGACAGAGAGAGGGCGAAGAAGGAGATTAGGATGTGCATCCAATAACCATAAGTATTTAGCAATTGCAAAGCATTTTCATCAGCGCTAGTGGGTTCATATAATAGCAAACTGTAAGTAGAACGAAACAGTAATTTCGCTCAGGACTAGGTCGAAAACATTTTTCTACATAAGCGATTTATCTTTTAGCATAACCCCCCCTCCCTGCCTTTCCCCCGTCTTCCCACAAACACTTTCACCTGTTTCACTTTTCACTACTAATCCTGATATGCATTCTATACAAATCTTGCAATTGAATGCCCATGGCACCCCTCTGAGTCTGACCACCAAGTGGCCACGATTTATGACTTGTCCTCTATAAAAATCTTACATTTATTGCGCCTCTCGCACCCCTCTTAGCTTGTCGCTCCAAGCGGCGCTTGTGTCGCTCCGACCCTAAGCAAACCCTGAGTATTGGAGCAACAGGGTTACGTCAACCAAGATGGGGACCATGATGGCAGCTGATGACACAAGTAGCATTTTCCAAGATGGTGGACTTTGGCGTGAAGTTTGTATTTTGGCGGGAAAGTGCCAAGCCACCTATCCCAGAAAAATGATGGGAAGTTCAAATTCCAAGAGGATAATGCGTCACTCAACCAGTTATCTCTACTAACCAAAGAAAATCACGGGAAGGTAACTCACTTTGGCTACCTCCACTAACCTAAGTCAACCGACCGCCATCTCTTCCTACAAACTTCCACCAAGTTTGAATTCTGCCAGTAAGAAAGCTCACTTGGAGTTTCGCTACTAAGCAAAGATAATCGCGAGAACATAGCTCACTTGACCTACCTCCAATAACCTAAGTCACCCGACCGCCACTTCCTCCTAGAAACTGGCGCCAAGGTTGAATTTTGGCGCTAAAAAAAGGTCACTTGGGGCTTAGCTATTGAGTTAAGGAAATGGCGCGAAAGAAATGACACTTGTACTAATCTTGATCCCCACCTCATCCTAGGTACTCGCCAGTGAGAAGGACTTGTCTTTATTATTAAACCAATTTCATGCAGATGTGCTCGCTACTGGGTCCAAAGCCCAGCTGACTTCGTACGCATCGCCACTACCAGAGGGCGCTCTCATAGCTGACCTAATCCAAGATGGCGGCATCCAGTGTGTTCACCACCAGATGCAGATTCCAACTCACTTAGTACATTTCGTCGCAGCCAGAGGGCACTACCGTGACGTCAGATGATGGCGCAAGTACCGTAATCCAAGATGGTTGCATACATTTTGTTCACCATGTGGCCTAGTACATATTGCCAGCACCAGAGGGCACTACAGTAATGTCAGCTGATGATGCAAGTACCATTATTCAAGATAGCTGCACACATTTTGTTCGCCATGTGCTCTAGGACACAGCCACCGCACGATCCCATTATGTAATCCAAGATCGTCGCTCGATGTACGTCAAACACACGTTACTCCTGTATTCAAGTGCTGAAAGAGAGACATGCTGTAATAATTCCTCTCTCACGAATCTATAATGGCGTTTGCTGCCCGTGAAGAGACCGCAAGCGCCACAGCAAGTCATCTGGAAGTATGCTAACGAATGTAACACATGTGACACCCACATCGTACATTTAACTTATACTTTACCTAAGTACTTAATTCTAATTCAATTTTAATTGTAGTACATATATGAATCTACGATTTCCATATTCAAATATCAAATGAAAATTTTACCACTTTCCCTCTAGGAGCGCAGTGTTCATTCATGACGTAGCATCCTCCACCCCTAGATTGCTGCACTCCCATTGGCTACTGCATTAGTCACGTGATTCTACACCTTAGAACCCCAGGTGGTGGGCTGTAGAGTGAAAATGGCGCGAAAAAGACTCAAGCTGTGCTGGGCTGCTGGGGAGAGTAAGGAAGGAGTGCATTCTATTTATTTTTTAACATTTTAGTTAGGGATGGAGCACATTTATCACATTGATACAAAAGACACGCTCTCACATGCTTGGGACCATCTCGAAGAGCCCACTGACCTGCAAACTACTTGTATATAACGCTCTCCAGACACGCAAACAACTTCTAAATTAGCCAAATAATTTCCGTACACACTTGCAGACTACTCCTAAATAATGCTGCACAGTGATGAGTAAACATGCTCAGTTCTCGAAAACTGTCCAAACAGCACATGACACAGCCTACAGGCCGGCTCGCAAAATAATGCAATCAACTCCCTCAAGCACGGCCCCCGCCTCCCCCCACACACACACCCTGTCCACCAGACGGCAAAGTGACGCAGCTGTCAAACCACTCACAGGCCGCCGATCAGGTCCCACAAGCATGAGGGGGCCACATCCCACTCATGCTTAATTTCTGAGAAATTCCTATCCAAACACGTGTTTATCTAGACACAGGTCCTGGCGCGACCATCCAGGAACCAACGCCGCCGAAAGCTGGTGAAAGTTGCATCTTGGAGCCACTGATGACGCGATCGGATGGGAGCGAAGACTTGTTTACAGACTGCAGACGTTCCAAACTTTGCCGCGCGCGTGGGTTTGTGTTCTGAGTGTTATACTGAAGCCGCATTGCTTTCGGAATAATAATAGCCACGTCGTACTCTAGTAATTGCTTAGTCCCCCAGAAATACTTAATGTGCGCTTTTGTAAGAGTTGTGTTGTCTTAGCTTGTATGCAAGAGAAGTTTTTGCCCTAACAGAACTTCTTCACGAAAATAACGCACAATAACATCGAATGCAGTCTTCCTCGCGGACCTAACATGGTACCCACTCCATCACGTGCTACCCTTCCTGCTCTCAACATACACAAATGTTCTCACCACTATATAGATGTTCCTATATTCCAGCACAAAGGATGTGAATGAATAGAGCATAATGATTGGCTATTGTCGAACTTACTCGCCGAACTACTGACACCGCCGATATCGAAGCACTGTCCACCTTTTCTCTTTCTGCAGACGAGACTTTCAGCAGTTATTTTACACAGATCGCCATATTGGACTGACAATTAAATCGTACAAACTACCACACATATCGCCAAATACGGAAAGACTCTAACAATAGGACACACAGTCATCCTTCCTACTCTTGCCATAACATAAACCGTAGTAACTTCACAATGCAATATATACACTCCTGAAAATTGAAATAAGAACACCGTGAATTCATTGTCCCAGGAAGGGGAAACTTTATTGACACATTCCTGGGGTCAGATACATCACATGATCACACTGACAGAACCACAGGCACATAGACACAGGCAATAGAGCATGCACAATGCCGGCACTAGTACAGTGTATATCCACCTTTCGCAGCAATGCAGGCTGCTATTCTCCCATGGAGACGATCGTAGAGATGCTGGATGTAGTCCTGTGGAACGGCTTGCCATGCCATTTCCACCTGGCGCCTCAGTTGGACCAGCGTTCGTGCTGGACGTGCACACCGCGTGAGACGACGCTTCATCCAGTCCCAAACATGCTCAATGGGGGACAGATCCGGAGATCTTGCTGGCCAGAGTAGTTGACTTACACCTTGTAGAGCACGTTGGGTGGCACGGGATACATGCGGACGTGCATTGTCCTGTTGGAACAGCAACTTCCATTGCCGGTCTAGGAATGGTAGAACGATGGGTTCGATGACGGTTTCGATGTACCGTGCACTATTCTGTGTCCCCTCGACGATCACCAGAGGTGTACGGCCAGTGTAGGAGATCGCTCCCCACACCATGATGCTGGGTGTTGGCCCTGTGTGCCTCGGTCGTATGCAGTCCTGATTGTGGCGCTCACCTGCACGGCGCCAAACACGCATACGACCATCATTGGCGCCAAGGCAGAAGCGACTCTCATCGCTGAAGACGACACGTCTCCATTCGTCCCTCCATTCACGCCTGTCGTGACACCACTGGAGGCGGGCTACAAGATGTTGGGGCGTGAGCGGAAGACGGCCTAACGGTGTGCGGGACCGTAGCCCAGCTTCATGGAGACGGTTGCGAATGGTCCTCGCCGATACCCCAGCAGCAACAGTGTCCCTAATTTGCTGGGAAGTGGCGGTGCGGTCCCCTACGGCACTGCGTAGGATCCTACGGTCTTGGCGTGCATCCGTGCGTCGCTGCGGTCCGGTCCCAGGTCGACGGGCACGTGCACCTTCCGCCGACCACTGGCGACAACATCGATGTACTGTGGAGACCTCACGCCCCACGTGTTGAGCAATTCGGCGGTACGTCCACCCGGCCTCCCGCATGCCCACTTGTAATTATGTAATAGGCGTATTTAAACTGTTTTAGCATGTAATTATCTGAACTGTTTCTTATTTAAATTGTTTTGTTAATTAAATTGCATTGTGTATTATTGAGAAAGAGCGGGAAACCGCGCATAGATACATTTTGAGAAAGAGCGGGAAACAGCGCGCAGTAATACATCTGTAATGGTAGCAGGAATTGTCTGCACCAAAAACCATTGTTGGCGGCGAGACCGCACTTTTGTAGCATTGAGCGTTGGAAGCGAGCAGTTGCGAGTAAGATGTGAGACGAGGCAGTCGTAGCTAGCGAGACATGAGAGGAGGTCGCTGTAAGCGAGGGATTGTCTGCACCAAAAACCATTGTTGGCGGCGAGACCGCACTTTTGTAGCATTGAGCGTTGGAAGCGAGCAGTTGCGAGTAAGATGTGAGACGAGGCAGTCGTAGCTAGCGAGACATGAGAGGAGGTCGCTGTAAGCGAGGGATTGTCTGCACCAAAAACCATTGTTGGCGGCGAGACCGCACTTTTGTAGCATTGAGCGTTGGAAGCGAGCAGTTGCGAGTAAGATGTGAGACGAGGCAGTCGTAGCTAGCGAGACATGAGAGGAGGTCGCTGTAAGCGAGGTATGAATTAACACTTTGAAAGAAGCGGTGTGCTCGCCAGCCACTCGCTATATGTAGCGCAATGCTAGTTTTTAAGAATTTTTTGTAAAGAACTATGCCCCTTGTAATTGTTTGTCAAGATCGTTCTCAGAATATAGTTATGTAATTTTGATGGAAAATTAGGTGTGTAGCGCAAAGCTACTTTTTAAGAATTTTTGTAAAGAACTATACCCCTTGTAATTGTTTGTCAAGATCGTTCTCAGAATATAGTTAACTTCTACCAGATTAAATGCATTAAGAATTTTCTATCCCAAAATCATTCACGTAAATGCTTTACGGAATTTATTGTTATCTTAAAAGAAAAGTCTAAACTGAGCTTCAGCTTTTATCAAATCTAAATTAACTTCAACTTAAAGAATTCCAGTCACAAAGTATTATGAAACTCCACCAGCAGCTTATAATTATGTTAAAGAGAAGTAAGTATATTCATTCCACAGTTTGCTGTAGCAGTCAGATGGCGATCCAGTATAAATAATTAAAGGTAAGAATCAGTCTTAATAATTTCAGGTAACGACTGAGGGCCACGGCGACAACACATTTTATGTTTCGTCGTAATAATCAGCAGGTAGTCTTGACAGAGCAGCAGTTAAAAGATTTTAAGAGACGCAGCGTTCAGTCAGCAAGCAAACGTTCATCCAATATTAGACGGGAAGGTTTCACTTGGCGATATCCATTCAGTACGACATTTTAGTGAATCTACTGTGGATATGAATATACTGACTTTGATAATAGTGTGAATAAGTTACTGTTAAGTGGCGCAACGCACATACTAAAGTGTATAACTTTTATTCACAGGTCATCCGCAATTCTGTTTGCTTTATTGATTCGGCGTTGAAAAGTGTTTGTTCAGTGTTGAATCCGCTTTGAACAGTGATATATTTTGTTGCGTGTGATGATTATAGACAATGTCCCGCAGAATAATTACTCGTTCTCAAACTGATAAAACTTTTTGTTGCGTGTGATGATTATAGACAATGTCCCGCAGAATAATTACTCGTTCTCAAACTGATAAAACTGTACAAAATACTGACGAGAGATTCTTTTCTGGAATAGGCAGTAATAATACGTGTGAAAACCCTGATTCTGAAACGTCAGGTGAACAGACATTTAATAACTGTAACAATATGGAAGCGTTTAACGAACAAGTAACTTCAGAAATGCCCACAGACAATGAAACGGTAGTGCAAAATAATTTGGCATTAAATGCAACAGACGGTACACAGTCACAAATTCCGCATAGTAGACATAACAGTTTCAGTAACGAAACCACTACAATGCAGTCAGACAGAGAGACTCCATTAAGCACTGATTTAGATTCAAACGGTACACAGCTACACAACCTGCGTAGCAGATCCAACAGTTCTCATGACCAAAATTCCGAAATTACGGAAAACGTGACGCAGTCACAATCATCTGAGGATGTTCAAATGAACACAGATCTACAGCCTTTAACAACGAATACAAATACACACAGAAGTCAATCCGAAACGGATCCAATAATGGCATTTTTGCTACAAATGAGACAAGACATGAATCAAAACTTTAACAGAGGGTCACAAGAATTAGAAAAAAGGTCACAAGATCTAAAAAACGAAATTAAGGCAGAACACGCACACACAGATCAGAAATTAGACAACATGTACCAAAATCTAAAACACGAAATCAAAGTAGAAATTCAAACAGTCGCTGAAAAATGTTCACAATCAACACAAGAATTACGCGACAAAATTCAAGAAATATCCGATAACCAAGCAACATTTGCAATTAGTATACGGGAAACAATGACAGAAAACTTTGCTAAACAAAACGCTCAGATTGATGAACGTTTTAACAATCACACAGAAAACTGTTTGATACGTCACCGTAAACTGGTGCGATCGCAGGATAAAGAACGAAAAGAATTACTACAAACAATCACTAAACAGCGTCAGGACGACAAAAAGAAAGTGTTTGCCCAGGGCAAAACATATGTAGACAATCACATACAGTCGATCTCGGAAGAAATCGAAACGGTCAAAGAAACAAATAATCAAATACAAGACAGGCTTACAGAAATCCAAACACAGACAATCGATGTGAAAACTTCTACAGACACTGAAATCCAGAATGTTAAAGATAAATTAACAGAGGACGTTCAGACACTAACTGACAAAATAGAACACATAGAAATTAACCATGACACAGAAAATTTAAAGGCAGATTTTAAGAAAGTCACCAAAAGCAACCGTAAATTACGAAACGAACTGACAGAAAAGATCAATGAACTCACTACAAGAATAGATCTTTTAGATACTAACAATGACGAGAGATCAGACGACACTGCACCAGTCCCAGTGCAACAGAACTCTAATAGTAATAACACGCCATTGACAAATATACAACAAACTATCACAGATCTAAAATCGCGTAATGATTCATTGCATCAGCAAATAAATTCTCTACAGCAAGAGATAGCGGACGCACAAGAAACCGCCGCACATAATCATTTTCAACAGAACACACACCGTTACGAAATGCCTCAGATCCATAATACATATAATGTTGGTAGACTTCAGAGAGTAAGAGATTTTATCCAGGAAGAAAGACACCCGAATCCATATTCAAGACAATACGACAACACTTACACACACAGACATGACAGTTTTGATCACAAACATTTTCTTTCAGTTAGAAAGTTTAAAACATTTAAAAACGACAGGGCGCAAATACATCCGTTGGATTTTATCCAACAGTTCAGGGGAGCACTTCCACCATCATGGCCAGTACAACATAAGTTAGAATTTATTGTCAGTTTTCTTGAAGGAGAACCAGCACGACGAATGCGACCAATTGCTAGACAATGTTTTTCCGTAGAAGCATTTGAGGAAGCATTTTTATCAGCATATTGGTCTGACACTACACAAAACAGCATCAAAGATCGGCTACTTAGTTTGCCAAACTTTGAAAATTATACCTTTCCAACAATCACACAATTTTTCGAGTACATGGTGGAACAGAACCAGTACCTCAACGAGCCATACAGTCAATCGGCATTAATACAGCTTTGCATTTCAAAACTGCCCAGAGCTTTGAAAGTGTCATTACTGACAGGGCAACAAAAGGACAATGTATCCGCTTTTAGAGACATCTTACAACTATTAGAAGCACACCAGGCAGACTACGCATTTGTTAACAAAAATTTTTCACGACAGAACGGAAAACAAACAAACTCAGCTACTTTTGAACAAACACGATTTGGTAATAACAATCCGAGTAAACGCTTTTGCAGCGAAAATGACAACGAAAACAGGAGTAATGAAAAACATTATACTGACACGGTAAATTTATATTCAGGACAGCAACAGAATCCGAGACTTAACACGCAACCGAATAGGTCAAATTTCCATATGAATCATCGCTCAGATAATGCGACCGGGGAAGGCCATTACGCGGGTCGACCGCAAAATGATCAAAAACAAACGTTTCTACGGGGTGCAGGTGGGCTGCCGTACAGTCACAGTTATAACGACAGGAGAAAAGAAAACGAACACAGACCGCCGAGGACGTTCCACAATGACAATTTTAACGGAAACTACAACAGGGCCCAACAGCTGCGTTACCGTATGAATGTACCAGACACCAGATTTCATCCACCAGACACTGCTAATAATCAAAACGGCAGAACTGTACAGTTGATAGAACACATACCAAACTCCCAAGCTGAAAATCACATATCGGAAGAATTATGACTAGAGAAAACCTGCAATGAATCTCTTAATGTCGATACTATGAAATCACACAGAGAAAACATAACGACCGAAAATGCCATTACATTTGACGACGTGAGAGACACATTGTTACAGGAAAAACCAATCCTACAGAAAACAATATATCACCCAATAATAGAGATAAATTTACAGTCGCACAATATTTTAGCGATAATTGATTCAGGTTCACCTATGTGCGTAATTAACGAAGACACATTTAACAGATGCAATAGCAATAATGATTACCCAGTATTTCCTTTAAACAGAACGAAGGTCAAGGGAGCTTTTGCAGGAAAAGGCATTGAAGTTAAAAGACAGACACAATTAACATTTGTTTTTGCAGGGGAAACGTTCCACAGTGATTGTTGGATAGTTCCGAATTTAACAACAGACATGATATTAGGAATAAATTTTCTTGTTCAGTACGATGCGAAGATTGACTTCAAATCGTCATACCTCACACTACAAAAGGAAAACAGGGAAGTGATCGTAAGATTTCAAAACACAGTATCCTCCGAAGAACAAAATATGCACAGGATCGAGATTATTACTGATTCTCAAGATAACGATTGTTATATCGCACTATACACGAACACACTTAATAATGACTTGGTAGAGGAACAGGAGTACAATATGTTCGAGACAATTACACGCAAGGTAGACAATAGTGTAGCAAAATGCGACGCAGAACGCACAGAACTTGAAAATATTCTGGTACAACACAAAGCAGTTTTTGCCAATGTTCCAGGAACAATGACAGGATTTATGTACGAATTTCAGGTGAAACCACACGAGACTTTCAAAGCAAAGCATTATCCAATCCCACACATACACACAGAAGCAGTTAAAAAAGAATTACGAGCAATGATCGATCAAGGAATAATAGAACCAGCAGCCAGCCAATATATAAATCCACTACACATTGTTGAAAAGAAGGATGGATCACTACGTTTAGTTTTAGATTCACGTCAAGTTAATAAAATAATCATTACAGAAACCGACCGACCACAGACGTTAGAAGAGTTACTGCAAAAATTTCATGGCACCTCCATTTATACTACACTCGACCTCAAATCAGGGTTTTGGCAAATCCAACTACACCCAAATTGCCGAAAATATACGGCATTCCTTTGCTTTGGGGAATGCTATCAATTTTGTAAACTTCCGTTTGGACTAACGATTTCGTCTGCCGCCTTTATACGAGGCATGAATACTATTCTACCACAAGATCTGAAAAACAAAATTACTACATATGTCGATGACATTTTAATTGCAGCAGAAAACTGGGAACAACACAATCATACTCTTCAACAATTACTGAATACATTCGAGCAGAATGGTATAACTATAAACTTGCGTAAATCTGAATTTGGTAAAGCGTCAATAAAATTTCTAGGGCACATTATCTCACAAACAGGTATCGCACCAGACCCTGACAAATTGCAAGCACTGAAAGACATCGACGTGCCAACAAACAAAAAGGAACTTCGGAGCTTTTTAGGTCTTATCAATTATTTTAGAAAATTTATCCACTACAAAGCATTAGACACGCCCTTGCTATACCAGCTTACAAGTAAAAACACACTTTGGTCATGGAATGAAGACGTTGAAGCTGAATTCGAGAACTTGAAAGAAGCATTATTAAAAGCACCTTTGTTATCACACCCTGACCCAACACAAAACTTTTCCGTTGCAACAGATAGTTCAACCACAGCACTAGGAGTACATATTTTCCAAGAAATAAAGGAAGAAGATAAGACAGTCGTGAAACACATTGCTTTTGCAAGCAGGATACTTTCTCCAGCAGAGCGCAATTATTCTGTAACAGAATTAGAGACACTATGTGTAATTTACGCTTTTAAGCGATTCCGTCATTTTCTATATGGCCGACATACAACAATATATACCGATCACCGAGCAATCCAGTTTTTATTGTCAGCAAAACTTACGCACGATAGATTAAGCCGCTGGAAATTATACTTACAAGAGTTTGATTTTACCATTATACACATTCCAGGCACGCAGAATACTGTTGCCGACGCATTGTCGAGGTCCATTCACAATAAACGCATGGAGAAAGAAAATACCTTTTGCTACAACAACCATAGTATTATGTATATTAAACAAGTAGCTTTCGAAAACTTTATATCAGCAGCATTACAGGATATAGAGAGAGAACAGCAGAAAGATGAAACACTGAAAGAGATTGTAACGCTTTGGAAAGACAGAAGTAACGCTAAAGTCAGACTTCATTACACTGTACATCAAAATATACTCTTTATTCGATCATACCGAGACGGTAATAATTGGCTTTTATGCATTCCGGAAGGGATCGTAAATAAACTGATATGGTATACACATCTAAGTTATGGACACTACGGAGCGAGGAAATGCTTTCTGATTCTGCGACAAAATTGCCACTTTAATAACATGGAAAAACACATAAGAAAAGTAATAGCATCATGCAAGATATGTCAAAAAGCTAAATCATCAACAGTGTCACACATTCCACCATTGTATCCCATCATACCGGTCAAGTTAAGACACATGGCAGCAGTGGATCTTTTCGGTCCAATCCCCAGAACAAATAATGGTTATAGTTATATTTTTGTAGCTGTAGAACTAACATCCAAATTTGTAACATTTTCTCCACTAAGGAAAGCAACAGCAAGAACAGTATCAAGAGCGTTTGTAAGAGATTTTCTATCAGTAGTAGGACGTGTACAGAAGGTTATTTCGGATAACGGTCCGCAGTTTAGGTCAGACGTATGGAAGAAAATGTTAGAAAGTAAGAACATAACACCTACTTACATATCAAGATATCACAGTTCTTCCAACCCATCAGAAAGAATAATGAAAGAGATCGGGAAGTTATGCAGAATTTATTGTCATAAAAGACATACAACATGGGATAAATATATTTTACAGTTTCAAGAAGTGATAAATGCAATACCCAATGAATCTACGATGCTATCACCAACCATAATACTGACAAATAAAGACCCACCGAACAAAATTAGCGAACTAATTACTTTTCCTAAGACGCGTAGGCTTCGACATTGTGAAATAATAGACACAGCATTAGCAAACACTAAAAGAGCTGCAGATCGGCGGAAGAAACAACAGAAGCAGGTAAGTCGACTACAGAAGTACGAGATTGGCGACAAAGTACTGATTCGCACTCATTTTCTTTCCAACAAAGGTAAGCACAGATGCCGTAAATTCGAACTTCTGTATGCAGGCCCTTACAGAGTTCGTAATATTCCACACGCTAATGTAGTGCATGTGGAAATGCTACGTAAGAAGAAATCATTAGGGAATCATCATGTATCCAACGTGAAACATTTCTTGACTTAAATTTTTGCATTTCAGCTGACGAAAGGACGGCGTGACACGTAAGTATGCAACAATGGTAGTTTCAGCGCGCTTCAGTAACAAACAAAGCCGCGACACGCAGCGGGCCGCTAATATTTCACCGTACCTTAAAGAACACAGCAGTACTTAATGATGCTACGCCAGCCAAGACAAATAAAAACACGAGAAACATTTCCTAACTTAAAGAGAACATGCAGACAACGACACGACGTATGAATTTGTGCACTGAGAGCTCATAAATGAAAGAAATTTTTTTTATAACGTGACATAATTACTTAAGAAAATGTCGATTTTTGCAATAGCTAAACTGATAATATAGATCGTTCATTAACCAATTATTTTAGTGGTAACATTAACATGTACTCTTTATTCCAGAATGCAGCATTGTTGTCACACGTCATCAAAATGAAACGTAGTTTTAGTTAGAATAAGGATGTGAATCTTTAGGTCACGCAGATAGCTGACGCTAATTGTCATTACAGAAATTTTATAGGCCATGCCGGGAGCTGACGTGATTTTGCAGCAGTTAATATTATGATAAAGTTTTTTATAGGTCATGCCAGGAGCGGACGAGAAGTACCAGAAGATGTTTATTGAAGTCATGCCGTGCACTGACGATAATTAATACTGAATGTTTTATAATAAGTCATGCCGTGCGCTGACGTTAATTAATGCTGAATGTTTATAACAGGTTATGCAGAGAGTTGACACAGATGCAGAAGAAGAATGTGTATGTTATGTTAGTATATAAGAAATGTATAATGTTAAGAAATAATTTTGCTAGCATGTGACACATTGCAACACTATGGATGGGGACCACACATTACAATGTCTAACCAGAATAATGTTTACCTTAATTTTCAGCTGCAAAAGAATACTTTAAATAATTTTATGACAGTAATTTTATTGTATATTATGACCTGACATTTGACGACTCATAACTGACGACTACACCCCTGAATGGAAGATAAAATTTTAGGACAGTAAGTCAAGAAATGCATTGTCAACAAAATTTATAATTAATGATGTAAGAAACTAAGATATGTAAATACAGAATAAGTAATAATGTACTTGTCTATAACAAATCTGTATACTATCAAATACTGAATAAGTAGGAACTTTTATGTCTTTTATATATGGGAATAATTTTCTGGAAGAATTCTTAAATTAAAACTACATATTGTTACAAATTACGACACAACATATTTTGTCATAGGGAAAATTATTTGGTAGTCAAATTATGGTACCAACAATGTCCGTGAACCCATTGCCAAAACAATTTTACCTGTACCTTAATTCCTGTGCATCCCCATGGTTATTGAGCACAGAATCAGTGAATTGTGAAACACGTGACTTCAACCAATGATGTTCTCGACGAGGTGTTTGCATACCTAGATGCACACCACAGCCCGATGTATGTCAATTGGTGCCTGCATACCTAGATACACACCACAGTATGATGTACGACAATAGGTGTTTGCATACCAAGATGCACACCACCAACCTTAATGGACCATTGGAGATGGAACTTAATCCTGATGTGGCTGCGGCAACTCAGGCTATTCGACGACGTACTTAGTGTTTGGGTACACTAAAACTATGGAGCAAGGCGATGATGGAACCACATGGCGAAACCTGGTGTTGTGCTATGTGAGGGAAAGGAACAGACTTTTGAATGCATTCACAGACAGTTGCCAGTGCTTTGACCATGCTATCCAATTCCTTTTGTACCTTCCTTAATTGTGGTACTAAGAGATGCCAATTTGAATTAAATGTTTCATAATGTAAACTTTCAATTGCTTCATATGATCTGTATATTGATTTTCACATTTACTCTTATTCTTGTTGTTAAATTTAAGGGAACCAAATTTTACTTGATGTACAATTCCTACTAAAACCCTTTCTATTTACATATTCTCTTTATTAGAGATAGACAAATCATTTCGTATGACAGCATTTGTGTATACACTTTGTTCAAACTATTTTCTATAATCAAATTTTATACTTATGTTGAGTCCATATGACTCAACAACGTAGTAAAATTTTAAGAAAGCCGAGTAGCGGCATATGTAATTATGTAATAGGCGTATTTAAACTGTTTTAGCATGTAATTATCTGAACTGTTTCTTATTTAAATTGTTTTGTTAATTAAATTGCATTGTGTATTATTGAGAAAGAGCGGGAAACCGCGCATAGATACATTTTGAGAAAGAGCGGGAAACAGCGCGCAGTAATACATCTGTAATGGTAGCAGGGATTGTCAGCACCAAAAACCATTGTTGGCGGCGAGACCGCACTTTTGTAGCATTGAGCGTTGGAAGCGAGCAGTTGCGAGTAAGATGTGAGACGAGGCAGTCGTAGCTAGCGAGACATGAGAGGAGGTCGCTGTAAGCGAGGTATGAATTAACACTTTGAAAGAAGCGGTGTGCTCGCCAGCCACTCGCTATATGTAGCGCAATGCTAGTTTTTAAGAATTTTTTGTAAAGAACTATGCCCCTTGTAATTGTTTGTCAAGATCGTTCTCAGAATATAGTTATGTAATTTTGATGGAAAATTAGGTGTGTAGCGCAAAGCTACTTTTTAAGAATTTTTGTAAAGAACTATACCCCTTGTAATTGTTTGTCAAGATCGTTCTCAGAATATAGTTAACTTCTACCAGATTAAATGCATTAAGAATTTTCTATCCCAAAATCATTCACGTAAATGCTTTACGGAATTTATTGTTGTCTTAAAAGAAAAGTCTAAACTGAGCTTCAGCTTTTATCAAATCTAAATTAACTTCAACTTAAAGAATTCCAGTCACAAAGTATTATGAAACTCCACCAGCAGCTTATAATTATGTTAAAGAGAAGTAAGTATATTCATTCCACAGTTTGCTGTAGCAGTCAGATGGCGATCCAGTATAAATAATTAAAGGTAAGAATCAGTCTTAATAATTTCAGGTAACGACTGAGGGCCATGGCGACAACACATTTTATGTTTCGTCGTAATAATCAGCAGGTAGTCTTGACAGAGCAGCAGTTAAAAGATTTTAAGAGACGCAGCGTTCAGTCAGCAAGCAAACGTTCATCCAATATTAGACGGGAAGGTTTCACACTATACGCCCTCGCTCAAAGTCCGTCGACTGCACATACGGTTCACGTCCACGATGTCGCGGCATGCTACCAGTGTTAAAGACTGCGATGGAGCTCCGTATGCCACGGCAAACTGGCTGACACTGACGGCGGCGGTGCACAAATGCTGCGCAGCTAGCGCCATTCGACGGCCAACACCGCGGTTCCAGGAGTGTCCGCTGTCCCGTGCGTGTGATCATTGCTTGTACAGCCCTCTCGCAGTGTCCGGAGCAAGTATGGTGGGTCTGACACACCGGTGTCAATGTGTTCTTTTTTCCATTTCCAGGAGTGTACACATTTTACACAACATAAGCCACAAAAACTTTGCGATACAATATATATATATATATATATATATATATATATATATATATATATATATATATATATATATATTACACAAACAGTGCAGTTATCTTTTATATCTGTACAGAACCCAAAAAAATTATCGTAAGACTACACTCACACAGGGTATATAACACAATACTTCCCAGTCCCATTAAAGCATTGTCCACCTTTCCTTTCTTTCTACAGACGTGACATTCAGTTGCAATAAACTATTTTACACTGATCGCAGTACTGCACCGACAACTAAACCTTGTAAAGTGACACACATGTCGTCAAATACTTAAAGACACCTACTCATTTACACTGTCGTCCCACGAATGCCAGGAGCTTGAATATTAGTGCGTGAAACCGATATCCAACTCAGCAATATATCAATGCTTACCATGTCGATGTAGTAAACATACAAGTCGCATCATATGCCATACAAAATCACCTCTTTTACACCAGAAAGCCCTCAGTGAATCGAAGACACTCTCAGAACTGATGTGCAAAGACAGGCTCGTTTCCTCCTCAGTACAAACGCACTACTGTTTTTGGTCCGGACCTGCCTGCTTGTTTGCAATTCTACATCAATCTCCCGACTCCGAGATTACATGAACACAAGTATTTCCTCATCATCTGCCATAATATTATATCATTTTCCCTGTACTTCTCAATATCAAGCACACAGCAGTAGCGGCCCGATCGCTCACACAGCGTAATTCTTAAGATATAGACCAGAAATTATTTCTCTACAAACCCGAAACTTTAGCTACGTGGAGCGTGCTCTAGATAACTGAGTAAGTAGAAACAAACAGATCTAAAATGATATTTCCACCCGCAAATACCAATCTCGGTGATGTAACAGATTCCAAATCATGCCTCGAATTTACAAGCCAACTAAGGTCTTTCCCATGTCTAGAGAACAGGCAAATGTGTCTTCCACATGCCAGATGCACACACCACAATCGATCTTCTCTCAACTAAATAAGGACCCAAATGTGCAGAAGCAGTCAACCGAACAATTTACATGGGAGGGAATAACAGTCAATGCCAATGCATCATCTTCTCAAATTTCCACTTGATCAGGAAAGGCACCCAATACATACCTAGTATTAGTTCTCTATTTGATCGTCTAGAGACGTCAAAGTTATCTCATATGCATTCCTACACTTCAACAGGCCTCTGCATTCGGACAATTGCTGCTGTTAATGGGGTACGTCAATCATTCCCATCAGAGCGCATCCATACACGGAATTATTCCAGAAAACTGGTCACATACACTACTGGCCATTAAAATTGCTACACCAAGAAGAAATGCAGATGATAAATGGGTATTCATTGTGTAAGGTGTCAGGCAAATCCAACACCTTCCATGAAAACCCTGACATAGCTCCGAATAAATCGTGACATTAAATTAACCAAAGTAATACGAGTAACGAGTGAGCAAATGGAATACCACAGACTAACACAAGAATGCCTAAATGCGTGTCATACCTTCCCACCGTGAGACAGACGCAGTTCCGAGGGGAGAAACGAGAACAGAAGCCGAGAGCAGAACCTTGTTAAGCTAGAAGGCACTACGATAAGGGACGGACTGGACACCCACGTCGCCAGCTAACCACTAGGGCCACACCACCCGCACGTTTTAGCGTGAGACTTTTTCGCGTCTCTGTTACGTCAAGGTTCACCCCCCAGCCCATATTAAAAGATAGAGCCCTCCAGAAAAACAGTATAGATCTTACGATAACACAAAAAGGGCCACACCACCCGCAAGTTTTAGCGTGACACTTTTTCGCGTCTCTGTTACGTTAGGACCTCCCCCAACCCATGTTAAAAGATAGAGCCTTCCAGAAGAACAGTATAGATCTTACGATAACGCTAAAAGGACCACACCAGCTGCAAGTTTTAGCATGAGACTTTTTCGCGTCTCTGTTACGTTGCAAACTTTAAAAACATTGCCCCACCACGAAAAGTATAACATTTCTCATTAGATAGACAGAATTTTTGTAGGCGGAGCTTAAGGTTAACATTGAGACCCTGATTGGCCAGATGAAAACACAGCCAGATAGTTTTTTGAAAACCAACTTCGGTAAATGGTAGTAAGGAGAAGTTAGGAGAAAACTTGCTTCCGAGACGGCGAGGTGAGCGGAGCTGCGACGGCCGCCGTCCCTGACGAACACCAACAAGGTAATGAAGGCACGCGATGCCGCATAACAGCGCATAAAGCTTCACTCAGAACTGCAGAAGTCTCATCTGTTACACCCCCTTTTTGCGTAATACTAGTGTCGATCGTAAATTAAAGCTCATGGTGTTCACATTTGCCACTTGAAGTAAAAATCTGAAATGCGATGATTTTTCTGTTACATAGCAGTTAGATAAGTAATTAAAGATAATTGATGGTCACTGTAGACCATTTTGATAGTTTTCTCTTTTGTGAAACTTAATTTAAACCTAGATTATAATGTGATATGGCATAGGTCATCCTTCGATCCATTGTAGAACTTGGAAACCCACTCAGGGAACATTCGTTCACATTTTTGTTGATCGCAGTTGGTTTTTACCATCCTGTATTAAAAAATTTCCTTTTATCAATAGTGCAATTTATAAACGATGTTTTGTGAGTAGAATAAAATTTCCAATGGTAAACTTAACTGCTTTTTCGACGTTATTTTACCAGCTAACTAAAAATAGGAAAGCCTTGAACCCCTTCCACTAAATTTAGTTAGTATTAAGATTCTTTTACAGGGAGTGCAATGGAGCTGACGCTGAAATCATTAAGTGGTGGTGGTGGTGGTGGTTAGTGTTTAACGTCCCGTCGACAACGAGAGGATGGCCGGAGACGGGATTGAACCGTCGTCCTCCCGAATGCGAGTCCAGTGTGCTAACCACTGCGCCACCTCGCTCGGTAAATCATTAAGTATTTGGTTATATCATCGCTAGTCTCACTGAACTCTTCTGAATTCTACATGTCATGTGTGGTCTGGCGTCTCCTTACCAGCAACAGGTCCCAGGTTCAAACTAGTCAATTCCCTAAAAAACACGCTCAGAGCGTCGTTGCGCGAAAGTGGTAGGGAGATACGATATAGAACAAACAGACACCACCATGAATGTTAGAATTGGACAAATATATCATACTATAACTGACATGTGATTACATTTTCGTGCAATTTGGGTGCATAGATCCTGAGAAATCAGTACCCAGAACAACCACCTCTGACCTTAATAACGGCCTTGATATACCTGGGCATTGAGTCAAACAGAGCTTGGATGGTGTGTACAGGTACAGCTGCCCATGCATCTTCAACACGATACCACAGTTCATCAAGAGTAGTGACTGGCGTATTGTGATGAGCCAGTTGCTTGGCCACCATTGACCAGACGTTTTCAATTGGTGAGAGATCTGGAGAATGTGCTGGCTAGAGTAGCAGTCGAACATTTTCTGTATCCAGAAAGGCCCATACAGGACCTGCAACATGCGGTCGTGCATTATCCTACTGAAATGTAGGGTTTCGCAGGGATCGAATGAAGGGTAGAGCCACGGGTCGTAACACATCTGAAATGTAACGTCCACTGTTCAAAGTGCTGTCAACGTACGTTAGAGGTGACAGAGATGTGTAACCAATGGCACCCCATACCATCACACCGGGTGATACGCCAGTATTGTGATGTGGATACACGCTTCCAATGTGCATTCACTGCGATATCACCAAACTCGGATGCGACCATCATGGTGCTGTAAACAGAACCTGGATTCATCCAAAAAAAATTGCGTTTTGCCATTCGTGTACCCAGGCCCATCATTGAGTACACCATTGCAGGCGCTCCTGTCTGTAATGCAGCGTCAAGGGTAACCGTAGCCAAGCGGATAAGATGCCTGTCATCTCAACTGCTAATGATACGAGGCCATTGAAATCCAGCACGGCGTTCCGTATTACCCTCCTGAACCCACCAATTCCATATTCTGCAAACAGTCATTGGATCTTGACCAACGTCAGCAGCAATGTCGCGATACGATAAAGTGTAATCACGATAGGCTATAATCCGACCGTTATTAAAGTCGGAAACATGATGGTACGCATTTCTCCTCCTTACACGAGGCATCACAACAACGTTTCACCAGGCAACGCCGGTCAACTGCTGTTTGTGTATCAGAAATAGGTTGGAAACTTTCCTCATGTCAGCACGTTGTAGGTGTCGCCAACCTTGTGTGAATGTTCTGAAAAGCTAATAATTTGCATATAACAGCATCTTCTTTCTGTCGGTTAAATTTCGCGTCTGTAGGACGTCATCTTCGTGGCGTAGCAATTTTAATGGCCAATAGTGTATATGTTTTATCATTATACTTACAAATAAATGTTACGATCGCGGTCTCAATTAAATGGCATTCGACATGTGAAAATTAAAGTCATTCCATAAAAAACTATGTAAACAGCACTTCTGTCGGGCAAATGTGTACACGGGGATTGCAACACCTCACAAGCTCCTATTTCTAACTTAGTTATGACGCTGAAGTATGAATTTTACACCCAAGGTGAGATGGCGGGATGGACTAGAGATCTGAGGAACTAGTGTACATTTTTCTTCTTACAACCTCAATCGGCACATCATCTACTACTACTGTTTCTGTTTCTTTCAACCAGTCATCGCCTATAGCTCAGAGGATATATGGCAGAACCTCTCATATGGTATCGAGACAGAATGTGGTAGATATACTATAGAATTAAATAGTTGGGGTGGTGTGAGGGTGTCGCAAATACCGCTTACATACCATGCTCCTTTGCCGAATCACTTTCAAAATGGGGTAATTTTATCACAAGGTTGCATCGTGAGCTGGTAATACACATTCCTACGATCACCATCATGGTATTTGTCCGGAAAAAGCCACCTCATTCAGAGGTGATGTCGTACCTCGATTCGTAAAGTGGGTGTAGCTTTTAACAAGGATACTTGTGTGCACATGTAGAACCAAGATCGCTTGTGGCAGTTACTTACAGTAGTTACTGCGATCAGGTTTTCTTTAAAATCTCGCCGATTACGTCTCTCTTTCTAGGACAGGGTGGTAGGACTCGCAAGAAAAAACCTAAGAGACATGCACAGATCGAAGATTTTCGGTCAGTATTATTTTGTAACGCAGGCAGTCATCTATTGATGAAGTATTATACTTAGTAGTAGTAGGGAATGGGTGATATGTTCGTGTCTGAGCATAAGGTATAAAAGGTATGCGTTCGTGTAAAGGAAATGACTATCCAGTCGTAAGGAAGATACAGATTATTCCTATTTCCAGACCCACTGCCGACAGCAGGGAGTATTTCCGACACTTCGCTCATTGTCTAGTGCCGCTCAATTGAGACCGCGATTGTAACATTTAATTTTAAGTACAGTGATAAATAATATATGTGACCAGTTTTCTGGAATAATTCCGTGTATGGATGCGCTCTGATGGGAATGATTGACGTTCCCCATTAACGGCAGCAATTGTCCGAATGCAGAGGCCTGTTGAAGTGTAGGAATGTATATGAGTTAACTTTGACGTCTCTAGACGATCGAATAGAGAACTAATACTAGGTATGTATTCGGTGCCTTTCCTGATCAAGTGGAAATTTGAGAAGATGGTGCATTTGCCATGACTGTTATTCCCTCCCATGTAAATTGTTCGGTTGACTGCTTCTGCACATTTGGGTCCTTATTTAGTTGAGAGAAGATCGATTATGGTGTGTGCATCTGGCATGTGGAAGACATATTTGCCTATTCTCTAGACATGAGTAAGACCTTAGTTGGCTTGTAAATTCGAGGCATGATTTGGAATCTGTTACATCAGCGAGATCGGTATTCGCAGGTAGAAATATCATTTTAGATCTGTTTGTTTCTACTTACTCAGTTATCTAGAGCACGCTCCACGTAGCTAAAGTTTCGGGTTTGTAGAGAAATAATTTCAGGTCTATATCTTAAGAATTATGCTGTGTGAGCGATCGGGCCGCTACTGCTGTGTGCTTGATATTGAGAAGTACAGGGAAAATGATATAATATTATGGCAGATGATGCGTAAATACTTGTGTTCATGTAATCTCGGAGTCGGGAGATTGGTGTAGAATTGCAAACAAGCAGGTAGGTCCGGACCAAAAACAGTAGTGCGTTTGTACCAGGGGGAAATGAGCCTGTCTTTGCACATCAGTTCTGAGAGTGACTTCGATTCACTGAGGGCTTTCTGATGTAAAAGGGGTGATTTTGTATGGCACAGGATACGAATTGTATGTTTACTACATCGACACGATGCACAATGATATATTGCTGAGCTGGATATCTCACTAATATTCAAGCTCCTGGCATAAGTGGGAGGACAGTGTAAAATAGTAGTTGTCTTTACATATTTCACGATATGTATGGCACTTTACAAGGTTTAGTTGTCGGTGCAATACGGCGATCAGTGTAAAATAGTTTATTGCAGCTGAATGTCACGTCTGTAGAAAGAAAGGAAAGGTGGATGGTGCTTTCCTAGGACTGGGGAGCATCATGTTATATAGCCTGTGTGAGTGTAGGCATACGATAATTTCTTTGGGTGCTGTACAGATATAAAAGATAACTGCACGGTTTGTGTAAAATGTGTATACATATTGTATCGTAAAGTTTTTGTTGCTTTTGTTGTGTAAAATGTGTATATATTGCATTGTGAAGTTACTACGGTTTATGTTATGGCAATAGTAGGGAGGATGACTGTGTGTCCTATTGTTAGAGTCTTTCCGTATTTGACGATATGTATGGTAGTTTGTATGATTTAATTGTCAGTGCAACATGGCGATCTGTGTAAAGTAACAGCTGAAAGTCTCGTCTGCAGAAGGAAAAAAGGTGGACAGTGCTTCGATATCGACGGTATCAGTAATTCGGCGGGTAAATTCGATAATAGCCTATCATAATGCTCTATTCATTCACATCCTTTGTGCTGAGATATAGGAGCATCTACATAGTGGTGAGAACATTTGTGTATGTTGAGAGCAGGGAGGGTAGCACGTGATGGAGTTGGTACCACGTTAGGTCCGCGAGGAAGACTGCATTCGACGTTATTGTGCGTTATTTTCGTAAAGAGGCTCTGTTAGGGCAAGAACTTCCGTGCATACAAACTGAGACAACACGACAACTCCTACAAAAGCGCACATTTAGTATTTCTAGGGGACTACACAATTTATTAGAGGACGACATGTTATTATTTTAGATAGCGATGTGGCTTCAGTATAACACTCAAAACATTGCAAAATGTGCTTGCAATGGTAAGTAGCTAACCATGGCGAAGAGCCACCCACACGTCAGGCATTGTCTGTTAGAATTGCTAAGGAGAAAGCAGCTTGCGCTATTCTGGAATGGATTTCTGCAGCGTCTTCGCCGGGCCGCAGTTAGACTGAGGGTAGCGACAAACCCACGCACACGGCCAAGCTTGGAACGTCTGCGGGCTGTAAATAAGTCTTCGCTCCCATCCGATAGTGTCATCAGTGGCACCAAGATGCAACTTTCACCTGCTTTCGGGAGTGGCTCTCAAATGTGACAGTGAGTACGTCCCTGGACGGTCGTGTCAGCACCTGTATCTAGGTGAACACATATTTAGATAGGAATTTCTCAGAAATTAAGTATGAGAGGGCTGTGGCCGCCTCATGCTTATGGAACCTGTGCGGGGGCCTGTGAGTGGTTTTACAGCTGACAGCTGCGTCACTTTGCGGTCCGCTGGGCAGGGTGTAGTCGGGGGGGGGGGGGGGGGGGTCATTGCTTGTGCGAGTTGATTGCATTATTTTGCCGGCCTGTAGGCTGTGCCATGTGCTATTTTGACAGTTTACGAGAAATGAGCGTGTTTACACATCACTGTGCAGCATTATTCAGGAGTAGTCTGCAAGTGTGTACTGAAATTATTTGGTGAGGAGTTGTTTGAGTGTCTAGATAGCGTTATTCACAAGTAGTTTGCAGGTCTGTGGGTTGGGTGAGATCGCCCCAAGCATGTGAGAGCATGTGTTTTGTATCAGTGTGATAAATATACTCCATCCCTAAATAAAATGTCCAAAAATAAATAGAATGCACTCCTTCCTTACTCTCCCCAGCAGTCCATCTCAGCCTGAGCCATTTTCGCGCCATTTTCCCTTTACATACCACCATAGGGGGTAGAATTACGTGTCTAATGCACTATTTAATTGGAGTGCAGCAATCTAGGGGTGGGGGGCGCTACGTCATGAATGAACACTGCGCTCCTAGTGGGAAAATGTGAAAATTCTCATTTCTCTGATGAAACTATAGTAACCTTTCTTTTTTGTTTTGTACGAAGTATTATATACCACAGTGCATGTTTCCTGACAGGGCATCTGAAATAACAACAACAACAATAACAATAATAATAATAGTAATAATGAAAGCAAGATAAAATTAACTTTTGTAAGTTAAGTTTCTCCCATAACTTCTGCTCATTTCCAGCAGTCTTTGTGTTAATGTCTATCATGAAAACAAAATAGTATGGCAGAATGAGGTTTATTACGTGAACGTCACAGTAGCATGAAGGACTGTATATCATTAAGTGATCAATCATAGTTTTACTATCCAGAATGAGATTTTCACTCTGCAGCAGAGTGGGCGCTGATATGAAACTTCCTGGCAGATTAAAACTGTGTGCCCGACCGAGACTCGAACTCGGGACCTTTGCCTTTCGCAGGCAAGTGCTCTACCAACTGAGCTACCGAAGCACGACTCACGTCCGGTACTCACAGCTTTACTTCTGCCAGTATCCGTCTCCTACCTTCCAAACTTTACAGAAGCTCTTCTGCGAACCATGCAGAACTAGCACTCCTGAAAGAAAGGATATTGCGGAGACATGGCTTAGCCACAGCCTGGGGGATGTTTCCAGAATGAGATTTTCACTCTGCAGCGGAGTTTTACTATGTTTAGGTGCTCTGGTGGGTTTATCTATTTTCTACCTATTTAGCCTTAAAACATGCAGGAAGTCCGTTACGTCTTAGAGTTTCCTGTATTTTTTTCTGGCGTCTAAGCTCAAATCCACAACACTTGTTAAAAAAGCATATTTTTTGATAGTTTTTATTTCACCATCTGGTGATTGGCCTAATGGACAGCATGACTTCCATGCAGTGTTTTTTTTTTTTTTCACTGCTATAGCTTCAAATCTCACTATTCTAGCACATTTTATGATATTTTGGAGGGATTTAGTTCATTTGTGGCTAGAAGAAATGAACTCCACCATCATAATGCAATGTGCTGCAAAAACTGGTTACATCTGCATAATTTTTCAGATTGTAGATCTCCATTTGATTTTCTTTTCGTCCATGTTCTGTGACTACTAGAATGTTTGGCTTATATGGTACATGCTATTTCTTGATTGTAATGTACCATTGTCACCTTATTTTCTGTATGTGCTTTTTTTATGATTACACTGAATAGAAACACTTTTTAATGCACCAATTTGTTGAAATTATTAGATATTTCTCATTCATTTTCACTAATTTAAGTATAGTCACCACCCTTTCACATTGCACTCCATATCTTGTTGGAAAGACCATAGTGTCAGCTTTTGCAATACTGAGTTTTGCTACCACCAATTATGAAGAGGATATATTGCTACTCACCGTAAATATTGGCATGTTCCTAGTGCTCACAGGGAGATGTAGAACCTACCAGTTACTTACATCCTCCCAGAGTAGTAACACACAAGTTTTGTAAAATCAGTTTAGTTGTTAATATCTTCTGGATACTACTGTTGTCTTTAAATTTATCTTGTAGAGCTGGTCCTAAAAGTCAGTCCCAGCTATCAATTTTGATTGACGTGCTTGGCTCCTCTTCTCTGAAGATTATGTGTATCAGCTGGAAAAAGAGCTAGTCCCATTTCCCTTATTTGAGCCATATACTTCAAAAATAATGTTTGATACAATGCACTTTACAGTAAGTGCAAGACTCCTTCTCTTTGGTTCATACACAAAAATGTGAGGCAATTTCATCTTATTTTACATCACATTCATTGCTAATACAGTGTCTTTGGCTGTTCTTTGGTGGACAGCCATAAAACCTGTCATCAGTGGCTGCATGGAATAACACATCCAGCACAGCAAATGGAAACATCCATTCACCACTCACGTCCACAAAGGAGCAACTCCTGCATATATTCTTGACTCTGCATAAACAGGAGCCTAGCGACAGTGTTTTGCTCCACTTGAGTGCTCTTAACATTAACCTAAGACTCTTTCTCTCTCTATTTATATGAATTTCTTCCATTTCTCAAAGAGCCTAAGAGTGTGCAATGGCATTTCCTCATGAAATGTCATGTTACACTACATACTCCCTGATGCAAATGGAAGGCACCATGCAAACTGCAACGCCTTATATGATTTCTACATTAACAATGAAGAAATTTCTTATTATCTAATATATAGTTAATTGTTTTCATTGTTTCAAATTTATCCTTCCAACAAACAGGTTGTCTCAAAAAGAATGAGCTGATTTTGGACAGTAATGATTATGAAGTCCAAGTCGGCCTTGGACTTCTAATGACATGGTGGAAAAGCTGCAGAAGTAAATTGGCTTTTTCCACAACTTCAGGAAGACTCCAATGACTTTCTTTTCCAACAGGATGAAGCTCACCACACTGGCTCACCAACAGACATCAGTTTCTCAACGGCACAATGGTGAATATGGTGCATGGGACCCTCAGACACTGCCTTGCATTCTTGGCTTGCCAGGCACGACCCCTTTCGATTCTTTTCTTGCAGAAACATGTGAAGGAAAATGCATTCATCTCCACTTTACCTAATGGCATGGAAGATGTGAAAAACAGAATAATAGCTGCCATAACTTTTGTAAAAGCAGATACAGTGTATAAAGTTTATGACGAATTAGGCTACCATCTAGATGTTGATGATGCTGCTGCTGGTGGACACACAGAACATTTGTAACAGCATAGCTAAAATTTAAGATTTTGTGAGTAATTACTTCTACCATTTAAAATTAGTAGACCGTCTTTTACACAGGTTCTTAATTATACAATTTTATGGTTTCCTTACCAACTTGGTTGTCATTCTTTTCTTGGCTCCAGAAATTACATGTTATACTTGGCCTATCACTTATTTCTAGAACTCAGGAATGTGCTTGTGCCTTAGCACTTCTTTACAGATTTTCTTAAAGTACCTTACTATACGGATCAAATCCCAGAACATGACAGTATTCCACTAATGAATCTTGGAACTGTCAAGTCAGATAAATTATTTATTATTTTTACTTTTCATTCTTCAAGTCTAGAGGAAATTTCATCTTATTTTAGGCGTTTGCCCTTTTATTTCCTTTTAATTTATTTTTTCCTCCCCTCTTCCATGGACCAGTACTCTATCCTTATTTATTCAAAATATGATGCCATGTATTCCTCTACCACCTTCTCTCATCAACAAAAATATCGTTGGGGTCAACCCTCATATTGGTCCATCCAAACCTGGTATTGGTTCCCATCTATGGGATAACCTACTTAACACAACTGCCAACATTATGTTAACAAGTTACATCGCATCCCTAGTTTACCATAATAATGAGTACTCAAGTACTGTTTCCCTTCAAAACTCAATACTGTCCAACCTTCCTTCTGAGAGATCATCCACCAGACATTTCTGACTTCCTGTCACTCTGCGGTCTACTTTGTTCAAGTCTCCTCTTTGTTCTTTTCATATACTACTAACTATTTCCACAGCACACCCCCTTTTTACCTTTTCACTGTCAATCATACTTTTCTGACCATGTTCTCTTTTTTACCTCATGTGACAGTGACCTCTGTACCTCTTTAGTGTTAGCATATCATCTATTTTTCATACAAAAAGGAGATCATTTAGAGTAATCCTCCCTCCAAAAAACATGAACAGCCTACATCTTTCCTGATCTCTTTTTAATCCTCCTTGTTAACTCTGTGTCATCTGTTTTCCTACATGTATCATCAAGAAAACTTCTCGATGATTACTTTTATGTTATTTGAGTTATATACTGTTTCTAAACAAATAACACTTAAAATTAGTTATAGTGATTTCATATTAATGAACATTAGCTAGTTATAGTTTGGGCTGAAATCATTTCACCATTTCCACATTATATAATTCTTTTTCTTTACCATTTTCTGGCTTTACTAAGAACAATGATTTAGGATGTGGTGTCTTATTTACTCGATACGGTACCACATATTTAGAAAATAATTTACTTACCTGTTTTTTTAGTATTTGAACTTAAATGATGATCACAAATTAAAACTAAATCATCAATTTGCAATTCTGGTACCTGGACAAGGTTGTTCTGTTGCCACAGATGTTGTTGGACACTATATTGTAAATGATCCTCAACCCACATCTGTACTTCATCTGTAGTTATTTCTTCTTCTTTGTGCCAGTTAAAAAGTCTAATAACTATTTTCCTATGGACAGTTTATCCATTACCTCAACAGGTGATAATCCTGTAGTCAAGTTTCATAGGTTATTTAACCATACCTGAAATTCAGGGATTAATTGTGCCCAAGATATATGTTTTGTGGAACAGTATCTCCTACAAAGATGCAAAATTTCCTTTATTATTCATTTACCAGGGTTAATTGTGGGTTATGTTTGGAAATAGCCATATTTTTACTTATTCCCAGGCTAAAAATTCTTTAAATGCCTGACTGGTGAATCACGGGCCATTATCAGTCAGTAATCTGCAGAGATTTTCCCACATCTATAACATGTGAGGTCTGTTCAAAACATTCCAAAACATTCACAATTTCTTACCACTAGTATGCTGGAGGCAAATGCAGTTTGCATCTCTGCACAAGCCAGTGTTTAATGTGTAACTGCTGGAAGTTTTATTGTTGTATGTCTGTTAGTTATTGTTTAGTGCTGTAGTGAGTAGAATGTTGTCTCGCACATTTCGCAAATTTCAAGATGGCAGATTAATAATGACTGGATGAAAGTTAAAGATGACTCTTGTTCAGGACACTCTTCGACATACCAACAACACTCATGTCAGAAGTGTCAATGAAATTGTGCATACCAATTGAAGAGTGACTGTCTGAGAGATTGTGAAAGAATGTAACACTTCAGCTGAATCATGTCATGAAATCCTGACACAGGATCTTGAAATACATCATGTTGCCACCAACTTTGTCCCACAGCCCATGAGTCAAGACCAGAAAGACCTTTGTGTCATAATCTGTGAACAACTTTTGGATCACTCAAATGAGAATAAGATATTTCTTAAGAGTATCGTAACTGCTGATGAGATGTGGGTCTACGGTTATGATGTTGAGACCAATCAGTTGAGAAAAATGTCTCCAAGCCAAAAAAAGCTTGTCAGATCAGGTCAAAGTCAAAGCCATGCTGATAGTTTTCTTTGACTCTGAAGGACTAGTTCATCTTGAATTTGTGCCATAGAGACAAACTGTTAATCGATGGTACTATCAGCATATGTTGCAATGCCTGCAAGAAAATGCAGGAAGCAAACAGCTTGAAATGTGGTGAGACAATTCATGGCTCTTGCATCATAATAAGGCACCCGCATATTCACCCCTGTTGGTTCATGACTAGTGCACAAGAAATGAAATCACTGTGTTGATTCATCCTCTGTACTCTCCAGAACTGGCCCTATGAACTTTTTTTATTTCCAAAATTGAAAACCTCATTGAATGGATAAAGATTTGCAATGATAAATGATTAAAAAAAATTCACAGGTGGCACTTTAAGCAGTCCAGGAAGAAGCATACCAAGACTACTTCTCAAAGTGGAACTGGCATTGGTAGCAGTATGTTAATTGTGGAGGAGAGTATTTCAAAGGAGGTTATGCACAATAAGTAAAATGTAAGCACAGAAAAATTTTGGGGACAGAGTGCCAGAATTCTTTGAACAGGCCTCGTATACTCTCTGACAGTATGTTACTGTCTCAGAATTTGCATGTTTGATGGGGTAAAGCTTAAGATATTTGAACTAACACTCTACTAGCACAAGTATGTATGTTATCCTAACTGCCTGCTGGAAGTTCACCAAAAAAATCTGCTACAGTAAGGTCGTGAAGTTGCTTATGTATTATAGGCTACAACTTGTATACTAATCTCGATTGTCGGCCTTTATCCTTTGGCACACTTCACAGTTCTTTGCTATTGTTAGTACTTTTCTACTAAGTTCTTAAAATAATAGAATTTTACTATACGCTTTAGGCAATTCCATACACCAAGTGTCCGTACCCCTTGAGAATAAATGTAATGAGGTCTAATTCTACTGTGACAGTTATACAAAGTTTCCATTTGAACCTTATTTTCTTCTCTTTCCAGAATAATGTATCTTTATGAGTCATCCATTCCAATTTTCTTTCATCTGTGGTTGAACCTGGTTTGATCATTAACCACTTACCTTTTAAATATGGATAATCGGTTGTGTCCTTCTTTATGTGTAAAGCTCCACACTTTGTTGTTAGTGTAGTTTAATGTTAAAAAATATATACAGAAAGTACCTCCAGGATCTTCTGTCCATATCACATGATTCAGCCCCAATAGAAGACGTGGTAGTACATGAGGAATCACATTTTGTGAAGTCTTAATGTAGTTAATTTGAGTCTGGTACTTCTGTAAGAATAACACCCACCACATATGCCTTCTATTTAATACGCGACTTCCCGTGAGAAACACTAGAGCTTGATGATCAGTATATACCTCTATTTTGGTTCCACAGATCAAAGCTTGGAATTTTTGTTTACTACTGCTAATAATTCTTTTCTGTTGCTGTATAATTCAATTCACATTTGATCATAGCTCTACTGGCAATCACTAGTGTATTATGTGCTTCTATAGTAGGATATCATTCACCCTGAAGTAGTACACAAGCAACTCCACATTTCAAAGCATCAGTACTAAATTTAAATGGTTTATCGATACATAGATGTTTCAAAATAGGTGTATTTACTAAAGGTAACTTAATGTCATTACAAGCTTCTGATTCCTCTTTTCTGCAAACACAGTTTGATCTTTGCTTAAGAAGTAGTAGGAAAAAGAACTGATAACGACATCCTCTTGAGTAGTGCCCACCCATGGATCCGAATGGGGGACTATTTTACCTCCGGAATATTTTACCCAAGAGGACGCCATCATCATTTAATCATACAGTAAAGCTGCATGCCCTCGGGATAAATTACGGCTGTAGTTTCCCCTTGCTTTCAGCCGTTCGCAGTACCAGCACACTACTGAAAAGGCTGCTGCCCCTCTTCAGGAACCACACGTTTGTCTGGCCTCTCAACAGATACCCCTCCGTTGTGGTTGCACCTATGGTACGGCTATCTGTATCGCTGAGGCACGCAAGCCTCCCCACCAATGGCAAGGTCCATGGTTCATGGAGGGGTGCTTAATAAGTATATTTCTAAAAATAAGGTATTTTCAAAATTTCTGAATTTATTTGTTGGATACAAATTTTTCGGCCAACTGGCTTTAAATATAGATTTTTGGTTGGTTTTAAAAGGTTAATAACTGGGGATTGGGGGGGGGGGGGATTATAAATTTGTGTTTAAATAAATGAACAGTTACTTATTTATTTCAATTTATTGTAGCTCTACCTCTTTCCACTGGGTTACACTCATCGCAGACAATTCTGTTTCGGTAAATTCGAGGTGACAATAATAGAATACATGTAAAATAAAATACGTTTAATTATTTCATGACTTACAGTTACTTTTTAAGTATATATTGTCACTTCTCGGAAATTTCTTTTCTGTGACAAATATTTGCCATCTTCCGTTAATTTTCTTCGGATTTCTGTAATCATTACTATATTTTCCATATGTGAACCACCCTTAGAGATACTGAATATATTGTCACTTCTCGGAAATTTCTTTTCTGTGACAAATATTTGCCATCTTCCGTTAATTTTCTTCGGATTTCTGTAATAATTACTATATTTTCCATATGTGAACCACCCTTAGAGATACTGGACACTGAAACGCTAAAACATCACCGCCTGGCGGTGTTGCGGACACGCCGAGCACACACAGATGGGGTCTCACCCTAGTGAAGATTTGGGTTGCAAATGGGGAAATCCATTGAGATAAGTGACTTTGGAAACTGCAGGTTATTACTGTGCAGAATCTGTGAACGAGTATCTCGAAAACGGCAAAGCTGGTCGAACGTTGGCATGCCTGCCAAAGAGCATAACACTTGTACACGTACAAGTGTTTCGGAGGACATTGTTCATTCTACATTGTTGAATATTGGGGTCTGCAGCAGACCACCCCTACGTGTTCATACGTTGACACAACTACATCATCAGTTACGATTGCAGTGGGCACAGGACCATCGAGACTCAACCGTCATCCAAAGGAAACGTGTTGAAACTTTGGGTGAATCACATTTTTTGCTACATTATGTCAATGTTCATCTCCATAAATGCCGTCATCAAGGTGAATGCAGCTCGAAACGTGCAGCTCACCATGGATGGTGGCTGATGGAAGCAATGTTATGCTATGGGAGATGTTCTTCTGCGTTTGCATGGGACCTGTGGTAGTAACTGAAGACACACTGACAGCTGAGAACCATCTGCATCCCTTCATGGTTGAAGCTTTCCCCGACAGTGATGTCATGTTTCAGCAATATAATTGTCCATGCCTCAGAACCAGGACCGTGCTACAGTGGTTTGAGGAGCTTTATAGTGAACTCAGGTTGGTGTCTCGGCGACCAAATTCGCCTGATGTAAATCTTATGGAATCCATCTGGGTCGCTGGTGGGAGCCATCACCGCATAAGCAAATCGAGACCCGTTTTTTGGGCAAACTACATGAGCTGTGCATAGACATCTAACGCCATAAACCTATGATCAAACTGTTGGATTTGTTATATGCAGAATCAGTGATGTATTTCATTCCAAAGACGGCCAAACAAGCTACTGAGGAGGTGGTCATAATGTTTTGGCTCATCAGTCTATATTGCACTGAATTTATCTTGAGGATCATCTTTTATCCATCCACAAGATTCTTTCCAATGCAACATTTTGATCTGAACTGGAAGTTCAGTGTTAAGAGAACGCCTATTCATAAACAAGGACGAAAAACTGAACTAAAAGCTACGTACTGGCACTCAGTAAAAAGCAAATATCGGAACGACAATAACAGTGATGAAGAGTAGAATGCTGTCAGCAATAATGATTTAACAGTACCAAAACGGTCGAATGTCCACGCTCAAAAGTGAATGTGCCATGATTCAGGTGACAGCAATGATTGTTTTTATTCGGCTGCTCCCATAGACTTCTTTCACTCGAAAAAAATGGCTGAATAATAACCTTATACGCAAAGCGACTGAATTGATTTTTTTTTCACTCGGTTGCTCCTACAGACTGGTCTCACTCAAAAGAGTGAATGAATAATTCAGCCAATACATACAAGTTCAACCGAATGAGTAGTTTCCAATTGATTGCTTTCATTCGTTTGTTCCTATCACTACGCCAATTGAATGGGGACTGTAATCTCGGTGGTCCTCTTGGTACTACTGGAAAGAATTAGGCTATGTGGCAACATTGAGTATCACCTGCCATCTTCTCTCATCATCATCATCATCATCATCATCATCATCATACAACTCAAATATAAAAACATACAGCCATCACAGTCATCGACACTCAACAGGTGACGAGTTACACACAAAGCTCACAAACAGCAAGAAAATGAGCCATTTTATGAGGAAGAAGGAAATCCTTTCCAATTAAAAGCCTGAATTTGTCTTTGAGGGTTTACCAGCCAATAATGTCATGCGACAGTTTCCTTTTCCTTTATCGTTCCTAGATACATATTTTCACAAACCCTACAAATCACTCTTCTTTATTTCGAAGATGTGATCATTTTTCCAATTTCATGAAAGGCCACTTGTTTTGTTCCATACACATTGGGTTCTGTTTATGTTATGAGTTTTCAGTGGGCTGGAATGTACACTGAAAAAAAAAACCTGGAAAGACAACATCGATTTTAATCCGATGACAGCATGTGCTACCTGTGGGGTAGTAGATGCACTGATATTGTTTTCAATGTTGTCCACCAACAGCTACCAGAATGCCATCTATATCTATTATTTACGAGTGAGTGTTCACAACCAGAAGGCTCAGTGTCGTGCAAACTTTTGAAGCAAGCAGGCAAGCCACGGACACCCATTCGTACTTCCTACACCTAACTAAGCGAATTTGAAAGGAGTCAAATTAAGACCTTCTGAATGGTTTGAGAGTCCTTTCAGAAAACTGTCACACAAGATGGAAGTGTTGCGTCAGTTGTGTAATGATGCTGGTATCGGTGGTCACGCCAACTTTCTCACAACTGTAGACGAGTTTCTGGATGTCCATGCAACACAGACGCCCTCCAGGATTATTGTATTGTAAGGGCAGCAGTGGCAGATTGCACAGCTACAACAGCACAGACAAGGGGGCATGTGAACCCAGACGTCTCAATACGAATTGTTGTGAACTGATTAATAGCACGGGCTCGCCCAAGTCTAGCCCGTCTTCCACTTATGCCGCAGCATTGACATGTACCATTTGACTGATGCCATTAGAGGATCACTTGGAAGATAAAATGGGACGCCATGGTCTTCAGCGATGAAAGCACATTCTTCCTGCACGTAAGTCATGGTCGTTTGTGTGTACGATGTAGACCTGGTGAACGCTACCTCATTGGATGCATTCATCCAAGCCACACTGGCCCTACTACAGGCCTCGTCATCTGGTGTGCAATAAGCTACAGCTCTCGTTCAGCTTCGGTGTTTCTGGAGGGGTCGCTAATCAGTGCTCAGTTCATGCAAAATGTTGTTAAATCTGTTCTTTTGCCATTCTTGCAAGAGGAAGATGATATGTTATTCTAACACGATAATGATCGCCCACACACTGCCCGTGAAACTCAGCGTGCTGTGCAAGATGTGCAGCAACTACCCTATCCAGCCCAATGATAAAAAAAAAATCACAGGTGGCACTTTACGCAGTCCAGGAAGAAGCATACCAAGACTACTTCTCAAAGTGGAACTGGCATTGGTAGCAGTATATTAATTGTGGAGGACAGTATTTCAAAGGAGATTAGGCACAATAAGTAAAATGTAAGCATAGAAAAATTTTAGGGACAGAGTACCAGAATTCTTTGAACAGGCCTTGCATACTCTCTGACAGTATGTTACTGTCTCAGAATTTGCGTGTTTGATGGGGTAAAGCTTAAGATATTTGGACTAACACTCTACTAGCACAAGTATGTATGTTACTCCTCCCTGCCTGCTGGAAGTTCACCAAAAATATCTGCTACAGTAAGATCGTGAAGTTGCTTATGTATTATAGGCTACAACTTGTATACTAACCTCGATTGTCGGCCTTTATCCTTTGGCACACTTCACAGTTCTTTGCTATTGTTAGTACTTTCCTACTTAAGTTCTTAAAATAATGGAATTTTACTATACGCTTTAGGCAATTCCATACACCAAGTGTCCGTACCCCTCGAGAATAAATGTAATGAGGTCTAATTCTACTGTGACAGTTATACAAAGTTTCCATTTGAACCTTATTTTCTTCTCTTTCCAGAATAATGTATCTTTATGAGTCATCCATTCCAATTTTCTTTCATCTGTGGTTGAACCTGGTTTGATCATTAACCACTTACCTTCTAAATATGGGTCATCGGTTGTGTCCTTCTTTATGTGTAAAGCTAAGCTCCACACTTTGTTGTTAGTGTAGTATAATGTTAAAAAATATATACAGAAAGTACCTCCAGGATCTTCTGTCCATATCACATGATTCAGCCCCAATGGAAGACGTGGTAGTACATGAGGAATCACATTTTGTGAAGTCTTAATGTAGTTAATTTGAGTCTGGTACTTCTGTAAGAATAACACCCACCACATATGCCTTCTATTTAATACGCGACTTCCCATGAGAAACACTAGAGCTTGATGATCAGTATATACCTCTATTTTGGTTCCACAGATCAAAGCTTGGAATTTTTGTTTACTACGGCTAATAATTCTTTTTCTGTTGCTGTATAATTCAATTCACATTTGATCATAGCTGTACTAGCAATCACTAGTGTATTATGTGCTTCTATAGTAGGATATCATTCACCCTGAAGTAGTACACAAGCAACTCCACATTTCAAAGCATCAGTACTAAATTTAAATGGTTTATCGATACATAGATGTTTCAAAATAGGTGCATTTACTAAAGCAAACTTAATGTCATTACAAGCTTCTGATTCCTCTTTTCTGCAAACACAGTTTGATCTTTGCTTAAGAAGTTTTAACAAATGTCAATCATTCATAGGTTGACCATAAACATAAAGATGGTCAAACCCCACTAATCCTAGGAATGACCTTAACTGCCTTATATTCTGAGGTTCTGGACAATCTTTGATTGTACAAATCCACTCTGGATCAGGTTTCATTACATTTATCCTTTCCAGACATTAAAATTTATGGTTCTTCCCTGCTGAAATGTGACTTAATTGTAATATATTTTATGTGAAACCTCGTCAAATTTCTTATAAGTAGAGTACAATGTTCCTTGTAAGTTGTGAATACCAATAATATGTCGTTCACATAGATGATTAGATCTTGTACGAGTTCCTTTCCTCTGCTTTTTAATGCTTTAATGAATACTGATACTGAAACGTTCATACCAAATGGCAAAAACTTAAATTGACAGGACTTACCTTTGCACAAAAATGCTGTATTTTTCCTAGAAGCTTCAGCAAGTTTTACCTGTCAGTATCCCACAGTCAAATCCATTGGACTCAAATATCACACTCGTTCAAATCTTGCTAAAATTTCATCAGAGCTAATTAGTCTATCTCTTTCCATTTCTATGATTGTTTAGTGTTCAAGCATCGAGCCCTAAATGGATTCCTCAGGCAGCTTAAAATACCACCAACAATGGATTATTGTAAATGCTAGGGCTATGTTCCACAATATTATTTTCAATCAATTTATCTATTTCCGCTAACACTGCTGAGAATACATTCAAGGGCAATAGGTATTGTTTACAAAAAGAGGTGTCTTGTCCTTTATCCCAAAACTATGTATGTATTCTCCTTGTCCATGTGATTTATCTGATAACTTTTTCAGATTGTATCATTATCTTACATAAATCTACTGTCTGAGAATGGGTAAACAAATCTGATTCACAAGCTTTCATTTTAATCTGTTCCCTCAATGCCTTTGGGTACTAGTTGGATTTTCTGAAGTCATTGTCTTTAAGTGGTGATTAAATGCAATTCGTAACTCTCCCTGTCCACCAGTTCTTAAATGTTATCACACAGTTATGGTTATTGTATGCACACCTTAACTCTTTATGCCCTTAAGTAGCTAAGTAGGGTGTACATCACTATTGGTTTTAAATTGTGGAAAGTGCTTCTATAGACTGCCATTCTCTAACTGCAATTCTTCCAATAACGTACTAGTGACACGAGATTGTACCATGAACTTATTTTCTTTAAGTTCTTTACACGTTTTACCCAAGTCATCCAATAATTGTTTACACTCTTTGTTCTGTTGAATAGCCTCTTCCCTGAAAAGTTTAACACTACTCAGACTTTTTTGCCTCTCCTGAAATTTTCCTCCATACTAGTAATCATCTCATGTGAAAAAAGATTATCCTCATTTTCACACCACTGTTCTAGTAGTTTGATACATCCCTTTGCTTTTGTGATTTGATCCCTAACTATTTCATATTCCTTTTTCACAAACTCATGGACACTGCCTATGTTCGTATGCAGTTCTTTAATTTGTTCATGTTCCTGCATACTCACCAAGTCACAACGCTCTACCATTTCAGTTGTATCTCCTCTTTCAAAGCAGTGAGTATACCATATATCACATGTTTTAAATGACTGCAGAACTTCAGGAGCTTCTTGAATATTCAGTTCTCTTAATTTACTGTTATCCCTTTCTAAGTTGATTAAACTGTTATGCATTTTTGATAGTTCATTACTGATCTTATCGTGATAGTTCATTACTAATATTATCATTACTGTCTTTCATTTTCTTTTTAATGTTATCCTCTTGGGTCTTAAACATTGCCACCAATTCTTCAATCACCTTTTCAAATTCCTTAGGTAAAGTTGTCACATTTATTCCTTGTGCATCCATGGTCATTTTCCTAGTCAGCACAGACATATGCTGTTTATTGTACCTCTAATTACAGTAAAACTTCATTTACAAGTTTTTCACTTCTATCTTTTACTCACTTATAGTCTTTTTTTGTGTCCCAGCGAAATATCCACAGTGTGCACAAGTTTTGATGCAGTGTTTCAGAGTGGGTTGCAGGGAAGTGGATTGTTAAGGCCAATATTAGACTATCATAAAACTTGATAGTGTAATAAGGAACTTTGCCAAAGTTAGGCATTGGTCAAATTTATTTGATCAAATCTAGCACCTTGCCTTAGATTTGATCAAAGGAAGCGTTCGTCTTATGTTTACCGCATGGAGATATCAACCACTTCAAGCGCTAGCATTGCTGCAGCTGTCTGACACATAATGTGTATCAACATGACTCCCAAATTTACTTGGTGCATCACATATATAACAAAATTGATAGAAATATTTGAGGCATATGAAGCACTGTGTAGATTACATCCTGAATACAAAAACAGAATAAAAAGTGAGAGCTATAAAAAATTGCGGATGCTGTTAGCCATGAAGTATGGTCAGGATATATATACACAACCCCCCCCCTCCCCCCAAAAAAAAGAAGAAGAAGAAGGAGAAAATCTACAACTTCTGTGGACATACAAATTTTTCATGACTGCAGTATGTATTAAATTTATTTGCCTTTGCATATTCCTCCTTCAGTGCAGCATAAATAGCTTCAAGCATTTGTGGTATTACTTTCACCAATGTGCACTGCAGCATTAGAGCACTATACCAGTACTGTATTACATTACGTCTGTCTTTTTCGGATGCAGTATTTCTGAGGAGAGGATTCAGCTTCATAATATGAGGAGCCACTTTCTAGAGCACATATTGAAATGTACTCTCGTCCAGTCCCAAAGGGAGTTTCAAACGACTTTATATCCTCAGCTTGCAGCTCCCGTAACAAATTGTGTTGTATATCTTTCACATTTCGCCGTGAAGTCCACGGCGTCACCCAAGTATGTTTCCTTTCCTTCTGATTATCTTTCAAATGCAATGACAATGCAATTGCAGTGCATGCAACTGCAGACAAGGTATAATTTTACTTACGGCATCAGTGGCGTAGTGTGTTGATGCTGGCAATGACAATTCATTGCTGGGAATTCATTTCACCATGAAGTAAATAATTAAATCTGTTCTTGCTCTATAGTTGACAGATTCTTGTATGTACCCTTGCCCACTCAGTAAATTAGCTATACTCATAAAATCAACATTTCATAATGAAACATTTGCATTACATGAAGTTGGTGTTGCCAACATCAGCACACTACACCTCTGATGCTGTAAGTAAAATTGAACTGCATAGGATAGTATTAAGTAGTCATCATTACGACGAAATATTTGATGACAGTGTAATATCCCCTTTTGCGCCATGTCAAAGAAAATTTGATAGTATAATACCAGCCTAAGCTCCATCTATTAACACGGCGCCGTGGTTGCCAACTAGAAAATCACTTTGTTGCGAGCATCCAAATCCAACTAACATTTAATTTTTAATGCGACACACTTGAGATTGTTTTATAGATTGACAGATGCACAAAAATAGTGTAAACTGCAATAATAGAGTCGGCACAAAAACCAGATGTTATACAGAGACTGTACAGTATCGGAAAGTACAGTATAAGCTTACTATTACGGCAGTGGTGATAGTCATACGGAAGATTGGTAGTAGGAGTAGTACTCATTTGTTTTCCTGAAATTACACGACTTCTACCGAACTAGGGCACAACTGGACAAGAATTGTTGCATGTCACTCGGGAATCCTGAAACACATCACTCCTAATACTGTATAGGCTATACTACCATATTACTGTGTATCTAATTATTTTGAGAACTGGTAACATGAGGGGAAGAAAAAAGAAAATCATTACTATCGCTGAAAAGCTACGAATTTTGAGAGTTGTGAAGATAAACAGTAATCAAAAGCGAGTGGATATTGCCAAGGGATTTCGAATTTCTGCACCTACTTTAAATTCTATAGTAGCAAAGGCAAAGGAAATTGAAGATAAGTGCATGTGTGTTCGGAATTTCTTCTTGTAAGTGGACACACATTCAGAGTGGGAAATACGAAGTCATGGAAGATTGTTTGTTGCAGTGGTTCAGGCAACTTAGAGCAGAAGACATTCCTATTAGCAGTACAATGCTTTGTAAAAAAGCAAATGAATTTGCAATTTGACTTGATGTGGAAAATTTCAGTGCTTCATCAGGTTGGCTGCACAAATTGACAATAAGACACGGCATCAGCTGTCAGAATGTATGTGGCAAAAGCAAAAGTGTCGATCCCGAGACTGCACAAGATTGGAAGGAAACTCATTTGAAAGAAGTGACATCTCAATATGCTCCTAAAAGCATTTTCAATGCAGATGAGACGGGCTTGTTTTACAATGTAATGCCTAACCACACAATGGCATTCAAAGGTGAGAACTGCCATGGAGGAAAACTAAGTAAACAATGTGTAACAGTGCTGTTATGTGCTAACAGTGGTGTCTACATCTACATTTATACTCTCCAAGCCACCCAACAGTGTGTGGCAGAGGGCACTTTACATACCACTGTCATAACCTCCCTTTCCTGTTCCAGTCACGTATGGTTCACAGGAAGAACAACTGCCAGAAAGCCTCCGTGCGAGCTCGAATCTCTCTAATTTTACATTCACGATCTCCTCGAGAGGTATAAGTAGGAGGAAGCAATATATTTGATACCTCATTAAGAAACACACCATTTCGAAACCTGGACAGCAAGCTATACTTCGATGCAGAGCACCTCTCTTGCAGAGTCTGCCACTTGAGTTTGCTAAATATCTCCGTAACACTATCACGCTTACCAAATAACCCTGTGATGAAATGCGCTGCTCTTCTTTGGATCTTCTCTATCTACTCTGTCAACCCGACCTGGTACGGATCCCAGACTGATGAGCAATATTCAAGTATAGGTAGAACGAGTGTTTTGTAAGCCACCTCCTTTGTTGATGGACTACATTTTCTGAGGACTCTCCCAATACATGTCAACCTGGCACCCGCCTTACCAACAACTAATTTTATATGATCATTCCACGTCAAATTGTTCCGTATGCATACTCCCAGATATTTTACAGAAATAACTGTTACCAGTGTTTGTTCTGCTATCATATAATCATACAATAAAGGATCCTTCTTTCTATGTATTCACAATACATTACATTTGTCTATATTAAGGGTCTGTTGTCACTCCCTGCACCAAATGCCTATCCACTGCAGATCTTCCTGCATTTTGCTACTATTTTCTAATACTGCAACTTCTCTGTTTACTACAGCATAATCTGCAAAAAGCTGCATGGAACTTCCGACACTATCTACGGTCCCATAACATTCCCCTGTGGCACGCCAGAGGTTACTTTAACGTCTGTAGACATCTCTCCATTGAGAACAACATGCTGTGTTCTGTTTGCTAAAAACTCTTCCAGCCACACAGCTGGTCTGATATTCCATAGACTCTCACTTTGTTTATCAGGCAACAGTGCGCAATTGTATCGAATGCCTTCCAGAAGTCAAGGAAACTGGTAGCCTGTATCTACTATTTTCTGGGTCTCATGAACAAATAAAGCAAGTTGGGTCTCACACGATCACTGTTTCTGGAATCCATGTTGATTCCTACAGAGTAGATTCTGGGTTTTCAGAAATGACATGATACACGAGCAAAAAACATGTTCTAAAATTCTACAACAGATTGATGTCAGAGATATAGGCCTATAGTTTTGCGCATCTGATCGACAACCCTTCTTGAAAACTGGAACTACCTGTGCTCTTTTCCAATCATTTGGAACCTTCCGTTCCTCTAGACTTACATTGCGGTACATGGCTGTTAGAAGGCGACAAGTTCTTTCTCATACTCTGTGTAGAATCAAATTGGTATCCCATCATGTCCAGTGGACTTTCCTCTGTTGAGTGATTTCAGTTGCTTTTCTATTCAGTGGACACTGATTTCGATGTCAGCCATTTTTTCGTTTGTGAGAGGATTTAGAGAAGGAACTACAGTGCAATCTTCCTCTGTGAAACAGCTTTGGAAAAAGGTGTTTAGTATTTCAGCTTTATGCATGTCATCCTCTGTTTCAATGCCATTATCATCCCAGAGTGTCTGAATATGTTGTTTCGATCCACTTACTGATTTAACGTAAGACCATGATGGGAGTGAGAAGCTCCCTCCCCCCCCCCCCCCCCCAAAAAAAAAAAAAGGTTTTCAAAAGCTGATGTGTTGATGCGAAAATGGGTGCAGCAGGCTGAAAGGTTTTATTGTTCGTAGACTGGTTGCATTATCACAAAATGCTCGTGCAGCATGCCATCAGGTGTGTAAATGTCAAAAAAAAAAAAAAAAAAGGAAGAAATGAAAATAAACATTTTACAGGTAAGATTTTTACTTGCCATTTATTTCATATTGTGCTACTGGAGTCAAAGAACACTTTGAGAAATTATTAATGAATTTGTTTCTTCTGACAGGCAATGCACTACGTTGCAGCTTCATAGCACAGAGTTTCAGACGATACCATTCGGAACTGTTTCGGAAAAGCCGGATTTGGAAATGAAGCCCATAATCATGGTGGAAATGATCATACTGATGATATTTCACTTAAAGATGAAGAATGGAATCGACTTAAGAGCACGCATCATTTGAGGATTACGTGAACATCATCACTACAGAACCCTTGACTATCACTGAGATAGTTCATTGTGCATCGTGGGACCTGGATGAGGAAGAAACTGATGATGAAGATGATACAGAAGAGCCTGAGCATTCCTCCATGATGTTTAACAATCCAGTAAATGCATTAGAAATAATTAAACAATTTGTGATGCACCACAATGTTTCTGTCGAAATAATGACAGAGTTATCCAGTTTTGAGGGTACAGTGTATGCTACTGCCGCATTAAAGAAGAAAACAAGCAAAAATTACAGACCTTTTTTTTACAAAATGACGTATCTTCTGTGTAGAAGTTTACATTTTTCTTTGTATCTTTGTTAAGTATGGTATCTAGTAAGTCTATATAATGTTTTGTATAATGTAACTTTTTATTTACTGGATTTTTCATTTGTTTTTAACAATTAATTTGATAGTATAGTGCTATATTTCAAATATATGTTTTTCACACTTGTACGTTTTTTCTGTAGTCCATTGAAAAATGTATAAACATAGTTTTACTGTACTTATAATACTAATAAGTCATTGCTTACTGCACAAAGTTACTGTGATCTCTTTTTCACTTCTTAATTATATTAGCTAGTTATTCTAGTTTTCTCACACCCAAAACACAGAGAAATAGTGTTCCCAGTTGTGATAATCACAGCTTTCCTGATGATGAAAGCAGCATGCTGGGGATGAACTGTAACTGCTCTGTGACTACAACATGTTGAAAAACTGTGCCGGGCTGCCACTGGACTGCCAACAAATACCCAGTATCTCATGGCTGACAAGTGTCATGACAGTGTGCCCTGTTGAGCAGCTGAAAGGATGTCTATTGGCTGCTACAAACTTCTCACTCTTCCTCTATAAAACAGCCGAGAATTCTTCCATATTGTAACACAAAACTGACATGGATAACTTGTGTTCATATTTTCTCACACATACACAACAATTTAATAGTGTACGCAGTTATTATAGTCAACCACACGATGTATCATTTTCTTTTGTGAAGTTTCTTCTTTTCTTGTAAAAGTACATAAGATATCTTCATATTTTGCATATTAACAATTTCTTCTGTGACACTGAATAACATGTGCTCTCCTATAGACACTGTTCTGTAACTATTTGCTGTTGTTGTCCCTGGGAACACATATTTCTTGAATATTACTCATTATGTTTCTTCTTCTTACCTTTTTTATGTCTCTTTCTCTTGCCTTTACTCAGGTCTGTCACAGTCACCATATAACATGTTTATACTGCTCACAGGGAGACATTGAACCTAGCAGTTATTTACATCCTTCCGGAATAGCACACAACTTTTGCAAAATCTATTTGGTTTTTAATATCTTCTAGATACTACAATTGCCCATAAATTTATCTTTTAGAGCTGGTCCTAATAGTCAGTCCCAGCTAACTATCTTCTTCACTGTGTTTGGATCCTCTTCTCTGAAGATTTCATCAGTCAGCCGGAAAAACAGTTTCTCTTCTCTAACTGCGTAAATCATTCATAACCAGAATTCCTTCATTTCAGCCATATATTCTAGAGATTACACTTGATACAATGCACATCAAAAATAGTAAAACAAAAATTTAAAAAAACCTATTACTGAAGGTCACAGTAACCATGGCTGAAATGTAGGTTTCTCCAGTAATAGTTCTGTTCTATATGGCATTATACAATACCCAGAAAACTTTTATGTCAAAGTGTGATGTAACTTCTTGCAGCGTCTCAAGCAACTACATATCACAGAATCTTATACTGACCAGTTTTGATGAAGTATCCCTGTTCACCAGGGTGCCACTGAAAGACTTACTGAAACTGACTGCAGATGAATTTGACAATGCTCTGTTGGACCTGTTCAAGCATATAGTGACCTCAACTTATTTTCTGTGTGGGGCCAATACTGCAAGCAGACAGAAGGTGTAGCCATGGGCATCCCAGTGTTTGTCAATACGTTTGTGGAGATACTTGGAGAAGCAGTAGAGACAGTTAGATACAAACCTGCATGCTGCTTCAGGTATGTGGAATATCTTCAGGTATGTGGGTGATGTGTTTTTGATCTGGCCTCACGGTAGGGAGTGGCTCGATGAGGATCTGGAATACCACTTCATCCAAATGCTGGATTCATCATGGAACTAGAAAAGGACTGTCAGTTGCCACTTCTGGATGTACTTGTCAGAAAGAAAGCAGATGGGTTATTTGGCAACAGTGTCTATCACGAAACTACATACACTGATTTATACCTGCTAGCCACCAACTGTCATGACCCAGCTCAGAAGAATGGAGTTCTGAAGACATTGGTCCACAGGGCACACACCCTATTGGACTTAGATACTTTAGCAGTGGAAATAGAGCTTCTACGGTCAGTGTTCTGCAAGAATAGATACATAATATCAAGTTTGTGTTTAGTCCACCTACCAATAAGTGAACTACTGAGAAATGTGAAACGTGACCTGGGACTAAGACAACCAAAAATTTATATCAACTTTACCCACATAGCAAGTTATACATTGGCAAAACAACTACAACAGTGGACATTAGATGTAAAGAACGTCAGAGGCATGCTGCACTAAGACAGGCAGCTAAATCAGCTATTGCCCAAAACTGTCTGGAACTCAATCATTCCACAAACTACAATGAAACGAAGGTGTTGGCACTGACCTCCAAGCAGTGGGACAGAGTTATAAGAGAATCTATAGAGATAAAGGTGGTGGAAAACATCATGAATCATGACACTGGGTACCAACTCAGTAGAATCTGGGATCCAGCACCAGAGTTTCTGAAAATGGGGACAGCATCAGGACTCCACAAAAAGAAGAATTGAGAGCATGGGACAAGGGAACGAACCACGGATAGAACCAGACCAAGATGGAACATCACAGGATACTTTCAGCAGGAACAGACTGCAGAGGCAACACTTAGAACTGCACCAAAGCAAAAACAGAACACCAGCACATGTATGGATACAGAAAGGGAATGCCAAAGGACACTTCTAGTGGGAGCGGACTGAAGACACAATGCCTGGAACTGACCATGGAGGGGAAGGCCATAGGTACAAATACTGCACATGTACCACTTGATAAGCAGGCTCAGGTAGCACCTGATGAAGATAATAAGTCACGTCAAAATGTTATGCAGTCTCTGTCCCACAGATCAAAAATAGGATTATCAGTGCATTCAACAGAGCTCCTGGGAAATTTTTTTGTAACAACAGGTTGCTGAAAAGTAATACCTCCGAATTTTTTTATGTGAAAAATCTTAAAGCTTTGTTAAATAGAACAAATCTTAATAACATTTTACATATTTACTCTTCATGTCTACATATTTATTTCTCAACATAAGTCATCCGTCAGGATGACTTATGTCCTTATGAACATGTTTTTCCCAACGAGAGCCCAGTTTGTTAACACTGTCTACTGTAGAATGTTTGACTTCATTGACATAGCCACAATCTCACCTCTGCTAGCAATGTTTCACCACTGTCAAAGTGAAGTGCTTGAAGCTGTTCTTTAAGTTTTGAAAACAGATGAAAATTGGATGGGGTCAGGTTGGGACTGTAGAGAGGATGATTGATGCCAGTAAACCCAAGGTGTTGGATTGTTGCTGATGTCACAGATGTTTCACTTGCATATGAATCTTCAAATTTGAAACTCAATCATAGCATGCTGTTTCTCATGCACCACTATAGTCACATTACACTTCACCATATTATACACTATAGTCTGAAGCCCTCTAGTGGCACAGGACTGCAAATATTAAGACATGAAGAATAAAGAAGTAGAACGCTAATAACATTTGTTTTATTTATAAAGCTGTATGAGTTTTCACATAAAAAATTCAAAGGCATTATTTTTCAGCATGCCTTCATACTGTTTTTTCCATTACCTTTGCATCAGCATTCTTGCATCCTTACATGAAGGAAACTTTTAGGATTTTATAACTATTGTATATCATCTAAGCAGGTATCATATAGGTAAAAGCATCTCATACAAGGTGTGATTGGAAAGTTTTAAGAATGGGCTTGTAATTGTACAATGGTGGGACTTACATGCTACTGATGCATCTCCTTCAAAATACTCCCCTTCTGACTGAACACACCAACTCCAACAGTGTTTCCACTTTTGGAAACATTCCTCGAGATTTTTCTTCCTTATGTGTGTTAAGGATGCTCTCCAAATTTGCCTGAATGTCTTCAATTGAGTCAAATTGCTTCCCCTACAGTGAAAATTTCAATTTAGGAAACAGGTAGAAGTCCGCAGGGACCAAATCAGGGGAATATGGCACTTGTGGCAGCACAGAAAAATTTGAATTTGGTCAAAAATTCATCGATGGAGAAGGCATGATGAGCCGGAGCATTGTCATAGTGTAGCACCCAACTCCTGTCTTTCCACAATGCAGGCCTTTTCTTTCGCACCTTTTCATGCAAACGCTCAAGGACACATTTCTAATATTCCTCGTTAATAGTTTGTCCTCCAGAGGTAAATTCACGATGCACAATACCCGTAGAATTGAAGAAAATCTCCAACAGTCTTCACCTTCGACTGACTTAACCATGCTTTTTTCGGTTGTGGTGGACCTGGAGTCTTCCACTGCGAAGACTGCACTTTAGTTTCAGGATCATATATATATGCCTATGATTTATCACCTGTAATTACCCTATTCAACAAATCTGGATAATTTTTAGTCCAATTAATCAGTTCTTGGCACACTTCAAGTTGATTTTGTCTGCACTTTAGTTTCAGGATCATATATATATATGCCTATGATTTATCACCTGTAATTACCCTATTCAACAAATCTGGATAATTTTTAGTCCAATTAATCAGTTCTTGGCACACTTCAAGTTGATTTTGTCTCTGGTCACTTGACAACACTTTTAGAATGAATTTTGCAGACATTTGACACATGTTCAGATCTTCAGTTAAAATTGACTGAACTGCATAGAAACTTAAATAAATTCACCAGCCATCTCACTGATTGTAAGTCTATGATCAGAGCGTACTAAGTCACAAACTTTCACAACAGTTTCATTCGTTTTTGAGGTAGAAGGACAGCCGGACTGTGGTTCATCTTCAAATGATTCACAGCCATTTTTAAATCTGTTGAATCAGACAAAAATATTTGACTGGCTCATACAATTATCTACAAAAGCTGTTTTTAATAGTTTGTAAGTCTCAGAAGCTGATTTCCTTGTTTTACAACAAAATTTCACACAAAGTCATTGCTTCGTTTTCATGTCCATTTTCGCGCAGACAGAATCCAGCAACAAGCCCTAACAGAATCGCACTCAACCAGCTGCCACAACGAACTGAATAAAGGAAATGCTGTTTCCTATCAGAGGGCTTACAAGGACAAGGCAATGACTCACTCCCCACCCTCCGTGTACCTGCCTGCCAAACCAGTAAGCAGTAGTGAATCCATTCTTAAAACTTCTCAATCACATCTCATATTTACTACAAAAATGAAACTCTTTGAAGTTCTGAAGGTAGAAGGGGTAAAATATTGGGACTGAAAGGCTATTTACAACGTGTACAGAAACCATACGGCAATTATAAGAGTCAGGGGCATGAAAGGGAAGCAGTGGATGAGAAGAAAGTGAGACAGGGTTGGAGTCTATCCTCATTGTTACTCAATCTGTACATAGAGCAAGTGGTAAAGAAAAGCAAAGAAAAATTTGGAGAAGGAATTAAAGTTTAGGGAGAAGAAATAAAATCTTTGAGGTTTGCCAATGACATTCTAATTCTGTCAGTGACAGAAAAGAACTTGCACGAGCAGCTGAATAGAATGAACAGCGCCTTGAAAGGAGGATATAAGATGAATGTCAACAAAAGCAAAAGCAAGAATACTGGAACGTAATTTAATTAAGTCAGGTGATGCTGAGGAAATTAGATGAGGAAACAGTAGTAGATGAAATTTTCTGTTTGGGCAGCAAACTAACTGATGATGGCCACAGTAGAGAGGATATCAAATGTAGACTGGTAATGGGACAAAAAGCGTTTCTGAAGAAATTTTAACATATAATATATAGATTTATGTCTTGGAAAGTCACCTGTAAAGGTATTTGACTGGAGTGCAGCCATGTACAGAAGTGAAACACAGATGGTAAACAGTTTAGACAACAAGAGAATAGAGAGAATGTGATACTACAGAAGGATGCTGAAGATTACATGGGTAGATCATGTAACTAATGAGGAGGTACTGAAAAGAACAATTTTTGGTACAACTTGACTAAAAAAAGAGATCGGTTGACAGTAAACATTCTGAGGCACCGAGGGATCACCAGTTTAATATTGGAGGGAAATGTGGGGGGTAAAAATTGTACAAGGAGAATAAAAGAGAATACAGTAAGCAGATTCAGGAGGATGTAGATTGCATTAATTATTCACAGACTAAGAGGATAGAGTAGTGTGAAGAGCTGCAACATATCAGCCTTTGGACTGATGACGGCAATAACAACGAGGACGTGTGATCATCTGGATACCACCCTATGACATAACCTTCTGTTGGTCTTAGGGTAGCATAGGTCAAGTAATTTATTGAACTTCAAATTACTTTCTTGTAATGAACCAAGTGCCAATCTTAAAAATATACAGGGTGTTAAAAAGCATTCCATATTTTGATAGCTGATAGTATGGACCAATACAAGCAAAAATTGTCCAGTAAACATGGTCTCAAAATGTATACCTTACCTACAAGCTTCAGAACACAGTAAACTAATGAAAACACATTCTGTTGCAGTGAAACAGCAAAGCTTCTAATGTAATCTGCTTGATTTTATACACGACTTGCACTTTTGAGCCATCAGTTAAGAACCTGCCCCATATAATGTCCAGTCATAGTAAGGCATGTTTCTGTCTTAAGTCGTAGGAAAGCATACACACTTTGAAAAATTCTAAATTGGTATTGGATGTGCTCATAAGCATTGGCCGGGATGGCACCTGTTGTAGCAGGACAGGCAAGTCGTTTGATAGGAAATGAAGATACCTTGCACCAGTCAACCTATTTGGGACTATGTACAGTGCTATTAATCTATTATCAATAATTCCTGCCCATATATTTCCTGAAAATCAGCACTGATGCCTTGTTTCTTTTCCTGTTTGTGGATCTGCATCAGCCCACACATGTTGGTTATGAAAATTGACAATCCCATCTCACATGAAACTAGCCTTGTCTGCGAATAGTATCTTTGTTGTAAAAAAACACCATATCTTTGCAACAGCCATTGACTGAAGTGCTTTCTGGCACACTGATTTTGTGCCTAAAGGGACTGTATATGCTGTATATGACATGGGCATAGCAACTGCTCATGAAGCACTGTGCAAGCTAAGAGAAAGACTAAACCTGACAGAGGCTGAAAATGTACATATCCTACTTGCAGGACCCTCTTCCACTCATTGCAATAGTCATTCCTCTACAAGAGTATGAGTGGTGTGAGGTCTGTCACAGTCCACCATTGTTGGAGCTATAGAGTCAGAATCTGCTAGTCACTGCTAAAACAGCTGAATGTTTGTGCACATGGTATCCTGCATTCTGGGTATTTTTCAGCATGCAGGATATGGGTTTGGCCATTGCTTCTATTTACTAGACCATAATGAAAGATCCAGTCTGCCATTTCCTATCTGGAATAATAGGCCTCCATTGTGCTGGTAAGTGCAAAAATAAAACTACAATGTAAAATCTTCTAAAAATGTTTTAAAACAAAAACTGGTTCTTTCACATTAGCATATTTATAACTAATTTTGTTCTTTTAGGAGAGAAGTTTGTTACACCAAAAGTCAATTGGAAATTGTACCCCATTTACATAGAAGTACACTCAGTTGCTACATATGTTGCATTCCTTGAACACATATCATTGTTTACAGTAACAGTCATTCAACATAGAGAATTTTAAGTATTTAACACTTCTGGATCATCAGTATATCTGTAACCATGGATAACTGATTCCACTGTATTACTGTTTGACCTATATGCAGGGAAATGGTGCTCTTGAAGTTACAGTTTTTAAATTTTTTGAATGATGTATTAATTTTGAAAGGAATCTCCAATACAGCACAACTGTAGTCTAATGCATAACCTAAAATGGACAGGGTAGAGAATTGTTTTTATTATACACATAAGAATTGTTATAAATGTGATGCTTCAGCATCAGCGACATGGTTGGCTAGTTCCATACCCAAATATCAACATATGGCAATGCAGTATTGGAGATGCATTTCTGAATTAGTACTAAATTCAAAGAATTAAAAATTATACTCTCAAAGGATCACTTGCCTGATCCTGACTCTAATCACCACAAATGACTATTTTGAAATAATGGGTGACCTTGTCATTCTGTGATGCATTAAAATTTCACACCTAATTTTTTGGGAAGGTGTCCTGACATCATACAAAACTATAAAAAACAAACCACACTCACATCACCATCATTTCAAATAGAGTGCAGGTAATGAGGGAAACCCAGGTTTACTCTCAGGTTGTCATATAGCCTTCAAGTCCCAGTGATAAAATTTTAAAAAAGTTTTTGTAATTTGTTTTCTTGTTGTTACACACAGTTACATTCTAAAATACAAAGTTTATTTTCATTTTTTTCTAAAATATTTAAGGTCTGCAAAAGTTTGCTTCAGGTCTTAACCAATACAAGAAAAAAATATTGAAGTTGTACGTATGTACGTGTGTGTGTGTGTGTGTGTGTGTGTGTGTGTGTGTGTGTGTGTGTGTGTGTGTACTGCTGACAAAGGCCTTAATGGCCAAAAGCTATGATTGTGTGAACTTTTTATTGTGCTAGTCGCGGCTAAGCATCTCCGTTATATGCTGAGTAGCAACTTTCCTTCTCTTGTTTTGTTACATTCCATTCTGCATTTTCCATTGTATGATTATAACACATTAAGATATTTATTCATGAAAATTAAAAAAAAGAAAACAGTTTTTTAAGTACACACAAATATATATTTCACTTCTTGACTATGGTTCCTGTGCATGAAGTAGATTCTTCATAGCTACATTTAGAGGCTTTCGAAAGATCGTATATGGCACTGTAAGCCAAGTGTGGTGTGATCTAGTGGCAAACATCCTACACAAATGTGTGACAAGTCACAAGTTGCTAAAAATCATTTATTAGTTTTACAATGTGAATTTTGGAAGTCCACATATGTCTATCCATGTACTGAAGAGGATACAACACATTCAGTTAAAATATGTAGCATCAACAATGGTGTTCCACATCTGTGAGACACTGGTGACTCCTTGTGACAGTAGAGAAAGCCATGCATCAATAGGTGCTGTCCCACTCTCCCACTCTGAGAACTGACTTTTCGTTTGCTTCTCTCTCTCTCTCTCTCTCTCTCTCTCTCTCTCTCTCTCTCCCTCCCCCTCCCCCTTCCTCTCCAAAAATACATTAATAATAGTTACTGTACAATTTTCAACCTAACACAGACATAGTCTCATCCAGTAACATACAAAAAATGTACTTGTTATTTGGTTTATTCTACAAGTTTCACTTTTTTCTTACCAAATAATTAGCACTGCTATCTTTCACAGGCTAGAGCTACAGCATCATCACTATGTTTGTTTGTGATCATCATCATCATCATCATCATCTTCTTCTTCTTCTTCTTCTTCTTCTTCTCCTACTCTTCCTTTATTTAGAGTGTAGTAATTATTTTTAGCATATTGCCAAAGCCGACCAGATATTTGGCATATTTGTTGATTTTCCAGTGTTAATTTTTAATAGTTGTAGTATGATGTTGCTCTGTGATTCATTATATATGATGCAATACATTCAAGCATCCACCAGCTCAGATAGCTGTGCACATTAAAGCACCACTTCTGGGACAGGAAGGGGTGCCGGACCTGGAATGAATCTGCCTGACAGATTAACAACAAAGGTTAGTGTGCTGGGCAGTTTCCCACATATCACTACGTGAATACTGGATTGGTAACCAAGTTCCATCTCAGTTACACAATTTGTAAACACTTAGAAAACTTTTGCTTACTTTCACAAGAATAACACTACAAACACACAGTTGGGTTACACTCATTCTGCCCCCAGGGTTATGGAGTGGTGACATGAAGAACATCCAGCCACCTCTTACATTAACCTTTCCAAATCAGTTAATAACCATGCCAACCCTATGCTGAAGTGGGACAAAGGCACAAAACAATGTAGTGGTACTACATTCAAGCATTCAGATTGCAGTGTTATTCATTGTTCTCAGGTATTTGAGTATCTCAAGTCGATTCAGTTATACCTACATTTACAGGTGTTAACCTGTTGATCAGTGCCAATTTCTGACAGAGGAAAATTCACAATCATCTGATGACCACAAGTAACGTATTGACATTGCTAGATTATAATGTGGTCCTCAGTCTGACTTAAGATGTATTTTGTGGAGTTTTTCTCTGTTCAGGAATTTCTCGTTGACAATAACGTACCATTTAGATCCCACTGCCAATGTTAGGTGAACATATCTCCAGATGATGTTCCATTTCAGTCAATGAGATTTTTCTTCTTTTTTCAAATAGTTCAATCAAACCGTAAAAATTTATTTTAAACATACTGCCTTTCAATAAGACCTTGGAAAAGGGTCACTGGGTGTTGCTGCCCAGTACACCTGGGATAAGCAATATGTGTCCCATGTATTGTAGTTTACTTGCTATTAAAATATTTATCATCTACAACTTTTGAAGTAAGTCCAGTTCCCTGTCAGAGTGGATTTTCAAGTGGCTCTTACTTTGTTTAGTAACTATCTCAAAGCATAGGTAACCATCTGAGCTGGAATTGCATTTAGGTAACATAGCTGTTTTCTTGGCTCCTGTCACTGTTGTGAAGTCTCTGAGAATATGTGCCAAATTCAAGAGAGAGGGACTTCAGGTGCTGATATAGTTACACAGAAGTTTGCATCCATTGTGCAAGACATTTTGATGTTATGGAGTGTTAAACATTGCATCTGTGGTGCTATCGTAACCAAAACCAGTTCGACAGCAATACCATACATGGCTACTGACAGTGGACACCCTTGTCTCAGGGATTGACCAGTAGGAGAAACATCTTTGCTCAAGTTCTCATTCAGTAAGATCTCTGGCCTAGTGTTCGTGATGATGGCCCATTTCCTCGAGTATATGTAATAGATAATTTGTGGATGGCATGGTCAAAAACTTTTTCAAGATCATGAATAGTAAGCTACCTTTGATTTTACTTTCTGCAGCAGTGCAGAAACAGGGAGGAATTATAATCGGGTATGTCACACTTATGATACACCTGAAGGCTCTTTTCAAAAACAGATTTCATCCTCCATTTCACCACTCAGGTTATTATTTTGACATTGAAGTCTGTGATAGACTTCATTGTCTCCACATTCTTGGTAAAATGCATGGGGAAAGGCCATCAGGACCCATTGATTTTCCTCTCTGTGCCTTGAAAATTGCTAATTTGATTTCATCATGCTGAAAAGGTTGTTCATGAATAATTCTGTTTTCCTGTGTGAGATTCTTCTGAAATATGTTGTTTAGCTATGCATTGGTAGCTGCTTGTTGGTTAAGATCTCAGAAGTAGCATACACATGAGACATTGTTTCATTTTGTGTACCTAATAGTGTCTGGAAATGTCACTGTCAGTCATCATGGCATTGCACCATCATACTGACTGTAGAGGGACACAGTTTCAACTCCGCACATGTCTTTCAGTTTTGATCTAAGAATAATGCATATTTGAAATTTTAGCTTTGCACAAGGGTTATTCGGAAAGTATGGTCTGATTTCTTATAAACCCTAAATCAACACAGATTTTTCAAAAAGCTGTTTTTATTTATCCCCTTTCATGTTTCTCTGTTTTCTGCCAGAATTTCCCCATTTGCTTAAATATTTGTCATAATGTTCTGTAAGCTTTTGTATCAAGCTACATCATAAACATCTGCTGCCTCTGAGAATAGCCAGTCTTTAACTGCTTCTTTCACCTACTCATCTGTTGTGAAGTGCTTGTTGCTGAGAAACTCCTAGTGGAACAAGTGAAAATTGCTCAGTGCCAAGTCTGTACTGATTTGATCAGATTTTGGATGTGAAGGGCAGATTGGGGCCTGCATTGTCATGCAGCAAGAGAACTCCAGACATCAGAAGGCCAGGTCACTTATTCTGAATTACAAGTCGAAGACAAGCCAAGGTAGCACAGTAAGCGGATGTTTTTGCTGCACAAACTCAACAAACAAAACTCTATGTCTATCCCAAATCATGGCTGTGATAACATTGTGTGCTGAGACTGTCTGCTTGCCTTTGTCTTTGACTGGTGATGTCATGTGGTGCCACGCCATCAACTGATGTTTAGACTCTGGGCCATGTGAGAAACTCACATTTGATGCCCTGTGACAATGTTCTCTAAACATTGATCACCTTCCGTACAATATTGGCCCAAAAACTCAAGAGCACAAGCTGTTCTTTCCATTTTGAGTTTCTGGGAACCCAACATGTACACAATTTGCAAAATTTCAACTTTTCAGAGGCTATTTTGTGCAAAGTTGTTTTACACACATTCATAAGATTATTGATGGTTGATCTCATTGCAGTTCGTTATGGACATTTTCCCTTCCGTTCTTGAAAGTTCTCACCCACTGATATATTTCAGTGCCACTCATCACATTGGAGACAAACACCTCACTTATTTGCAATGAATTTCAGCTACTGTAACATTCCTTTCTGCCCAATACATATGGTATCATTTGATAAGCAAGGTGCGCCAGGAGTCTAAACACACACACATTTCAACATTTGCATGACATTCAATTAACTACAGCATTTCAGATATTACTTTTCAAATAACTCTTGTATTTTTTTGATCCTGCAGTATCACCATTAAGGATGTTTCAACTTTGACATCATTCTCAAAGACATCGATAATAAAATTCCACTGTTATTGCCGAACCAGCAGAAATTAATGTAGATCACCTGGTAGTTTTTTCCAGGTGTCTGCTGGGTGTAACCCATGTGAGGTGTTCTAGTTCAGTGCACTTTTCAGAGTTCAAATTTTGTCCTTACTTTGAATGACACAGTTGAAACTGTTGCCAATAAATATTCCTTCATTGCAGTTTGCAGGTAATTCTAGAATATCTGTGTGGAAAAAGGCTGCTCGATGTTGATGGTTTTGGCCTCTGGACAGTGTGCAGGATTTAAAACCTGAACACTGTTAATGTTAACACATGATTGTGCTATTTAAAAGACATAAAACATTGTGATGGGGAATATTACCACCAAATAAAATGTTGGTTTCAGTTTTATCCTTTTTATGGAGATAAAGGATGTGGCAGTATCCACATACGTAAAAATATTGTCAAACCTCTTGAAGAAATGCCACGTGTACATCAGTTCCACACAATAAATCCCAAAAGCATCAAAATTTGGTTTCAGATGAGATCCAGTTTCTGTTGAGTGTGGTTATGTTAAAAGTTTGCTGGTTGTCCATAATTCTTGCTATCATCATGAGTTATTGCTACATTCTCAAAATATCCTGATCTTGATGTTTCCACACATTGCCCTGTTGCGGTGCTCAGTCTGTCTCAGTCTCATCAGAAAGGGCTACTCCTTCAGCTCATGATCGTAAGGAGGTAAGTCATGGTTGCACCGGAAGTTTCACTGGCCACTGCTTATTACTCCTCATTTCCAGCTAGTTAAACTCCCACTGAAACATGGGCTTCAGGCTTCCAGGTCACGTACATGGTAATAGCCTATAGGGGGACCAAAGAGTGAGCAGGAAGCGGAAGGGAGCAAGCTCTCTTGGCAGCCGCAACAAGGAATTAATTTTCCTAGATACCTATTTGTCCTGGAACCTAGCAGATAATTATTTCCTTGTCATACCTTTGGATGAGGAGGAGACAGTCCTGGATTTTTTGTACCATCCTATCCACTGGATACACCTAACCAATAGCAAGAAGGGCACTGGTAATCTGAGCAGATGAGGAATTTCTTGTCACAGTGGCATCCCATCTGCTCCAGTGCCACTGATGGCACATAGTAAGTGGAAAACTGCTCTAGGAGCCCTATTCTGAAGAAAAATTTGGGGAATAAGATGGAGCAGTCTAAGAAGTCTGCCTCCTTACACCCATCATTGTAAATACTAATAAAATTTGGATGGCAATTTAAAAATCTTGTAAAATTTTGTTTTAAAAATATAATCTGGGTACAATTCTTCCTGTAACCATCCAATCCAGCAATGAACCTTAGCCTCTTTAAGAGCCATGGGGATTCCCTATTCCCCGCCCCCCTGGCCTCGGCCATAATGCCCTTCACCTGCAAAAACTTGAGATTCTCCCTCACACAAATAAAAAATGGCCTCACTGCCCATGTATAGTTACAGAACAGATGCTCCATTGGGACTGAGCAAAGGACATGGCTGCTGGCAATTGTGGACCTGGCAGAACCCTGTAGTCTTCGTGTACCATGGTGAGAAGACTTCTAATAGACAAATGCTCACCAGCCTCTGAACAGAACCTAGCAGCTGGATACATGTGGCCAGCCCCCTGCTGACAGCCAATACCGTCGTGATGAGGCACTTAGAGCATTTTGAGGTATGAAGGCCTGGCTGATCTACAAGTCTGGCATCCACATTCAAGCGAGGATCACATGAAGACTTTATAAAACTTGAGCAGACGTGCCTTGTTGGTTCCCCAAGACCTATGATTCAGGAATTTGAGAATTTTTAAATGTCTGAGGCATTGTAATTTCAGTTCTTTTAAGATCTGGCAGTCACATTAGTCATACATCAAAAGTGAGGACCTAATATTACACCTTTTTTTCTCAAAAATGAGAACAGTGCTTCCAGTTTTAAAGTGGATAAATTAAAAAGCAAGCGAGAGCAATTAACATCAACGCAGTATTCTCCCAAGAGAACTTAATACCTATAGTATTTGCCCAGTCCTCCAATTATCTGTCAATTGCAATTGTCAAGTAGCTGTTCCAAGGTTGGAGTGTGCATAAAAGATGGTGAAACCCTCCATGAATAATAAACATTGTATGAAAATCCTTACTGTGGGCGTAATACTGCTGATCATAATGGCGAATGCAATTATACTTAAAACTCACCCTTGAAGGCCACCATTTCCCTGCTTAAAACGGAGAGGGGGGACATTCTCGACTCAGTACCAAAAAAATGTTTTTTGTACTAAGAACTGTACGAAAATGGGGAGACACCACAGAATACCAACTTGTAGAGTTGCAACAAAATATTATGCCTCCAGGTAGTATCATAGGTCTTTTCCACATAGAGCATACCGACATGACCTTATGTAGGAAAGCTACCCGAATCATTGTTTGGAGCAGAGTCACACTGAAAGCAAAGTGGTAGTGATGTGGCTTTGAAAATCCATGCTAGGCACTCACTGACCATGTGCTCCAGTGTCTTGCCTATGTGACTCATGAAATTAACACTACAACAATGCTCATTAACAGCTAACTGGCTGTAAAGCATCCAGTCAGCCTCTCCGGACAGCCACATGTTGGCTTCCTTTCAGGATCTGTTCTATTTGGCAGATGGATCCGTGTTGGCTAGTGGTCACTAATATGAAGGCTGTCACTCACCTCCCACAGAATATTGTCTGCAAGGGCATGTGAGTTGAAGGAGAGATCTATGGCAATAGATAGACCTGTAGCAATGATTCAATGAGTAGCTTTACCCCTGTTTATCAGCATAATGCTTTCAGTTTGTGTGAAATTCTTATTCACTAAAGCCCTGATGCAAGTGCTGTTGGTTCCAAATAGGATGTTTTGTGCATTAAAATCTTCTAAGAAAAGAAAAGAAAAGAAAAGAAAAGGATGGGGCAATTCAGCAAAGAGTTATTTGAGGATCTCACCATCAATGGGTTCATGGAGCAGCAGGTACACATAGTAACCATGACAGTAACAAGAGCCTTTATCCTGACGTCCATTGGTTGTAGCATTCTGGTTAAGGGCACAGGCGAGGGGTGGAATGTGCCCTTTATGAACACTCCTAGCCCACCTTTCACCTTGTCACCAATAAGGACATCTTTCCTGTGGAGTACAGGAACATCACTATTTTTAAAACCAATCTCTTGAATGTAGAGGCAAAAAGGTCTGTCCTGTATGGGGAGTCTCAGTTCCTCCAAATGGGTCTTGTATCCATTCATATAGCATTTATGTATGGAAGCCATTCTAACTTAAGTATGGTTTTAATTTGGCCCTATCTTTGTGATGACCATGAGGCACCGGTAGAGCAAAGGGGAGTGGAGAGGCTGCCTGGATCTGGTGACATGACATCCAACTCAAATGATACCTGACAGGGCTCAGGACAGCTTTTGACCTGAATGACCTGTCCCTTTCCTTACCCTTTTACCTTCAAAGTTGGTGGGGAAAGTGAAAGTTGAAAAGCACTCTGTTTTTGCAATGCCTTCTCCACAAACGTTGTTGAAGTGATGCTTTGTGATTTTGTCGTGGCTGCCTGGCTTGCTGTATGTTTATTCCATTTGCTTTCACAGGTGCAAGTGCTGATGGTGAGTAATATTTCACTGAGAGTTGCATTGTTAGCTGCAAGAAGCAAAAGAATGCTTTGTTGGTGCTGCACATTTTAGCACTTTTGACCAAGATAAACTCACACAGCAGTGTTGTTCTTCGGCATGCCAGTGTAGAAGTGTACACAGAATCAGCTAAATGAAAAATCCACGCAATATGCACATTTGTTTGTATATAAAAGCTGGCTCTGCAATTACCCTTTGCATGACACCACCTGTACAAGATCTATTCCAATTTGAAATTCTAGATTCCGTTATTTTACTGTTTACATAACTTTTGCACATTCTTTCACTGACTGTATCAATATCTGTTTGTACTGTGATATATTGTGGAATTTCAAACATTTGCAAGTGCTGCAATAAACTCTTGCTGTTATTCTCAATTATAGGCTTAAACTTAATTGTGCTATCTTAAATTTTTTGAGAACAGCAGGCCTATCCTCGTTCAAAACAATTGTTCTCTAATTTCAATGAATAATTATATGAGAAATAGGTTATTTCCCAAAATTTTTGGTTGCTTACAAAACTTTACTTTCATAAGTTACCAGTACGAGTGTTTATCTTTATACTATATACCTATTTACTTCTGTATGCATCCTCTTTGGTTTGAAGCTGGCACAGTACTTACAGTAGAATATCTTTGGCTTCCCTCTGACACCCATGTCTCCATCTTTGCTACCCTCCCTGTTTACCTTTGCCGTGTTGCTCCATAACATGGGTTGTGAGTAACTGAATCCACTTCCCCCCCACTCTCCTCACTGACTAAGAAACAAAGTTTCGAAAGCTAGGATATGTAAATTTTCTGTTCTGTTGTGTGTATCTATCAGCTGTACTGAGCTAACTACTGGGAAGCCCCTTTATCTCTTTGTTAGTATTTGTTTCACATCTTTATATGAGATTTTCCATTAATCATTTCGTATTATGTGAGCTTCATTGGTTTTCAGAAGCGACTAAAACACTGGTACTTAGTTGCAAATGCTTCGGCAGTTTATCATTAGGATTTTAATGCTCCCACCTGTTGAAGGCATTTATTTTGATCTTACACCAATACCACCCAGTTTCCTAAAGCTGTTGTTATCTCGATTAGATGGAGAATCGCCTAATCTAAAAAATCCTTGTGCGTATGCTACATACAGTCAGCTACCCGAGTAGCAACCTCTGATGTTTAGTGCATACCCTTCGCATGTAGGGGTACCCTACAGTTGTCAACCCTGTGGCGCAAGTTCAAGAAGTCACAGCCTAGCTTGTCACAGAACCTTTGAAGTCTTTGTTTCAGTCCTTCCATTCAACTGAGAACCAAAGAGCCAAGATCAGTTCTGGGGACAATGATGCAAATTGTGAGCTTTGTTGAAACTCCCTGCACAAGGCTGGTCTCTGCCAATCACTGGAATGACCCAAATACGACTTTGGAGCCCAGACAACAGGCATAATTTATTCCACCATATGCCACAATCTGCACTTGGTTGCACCCTGTTCTCTCAGTAGCTGCTGGAACAGCCTCAACATGTTGAATGAAGCCCCCAGACATAGACAGCACACACTCTGAGTGCACCTGGTATCACTTCCTGTCCCTTGCTGCCATCTCCCTCAAGGGTACCATGATTTGCCGTACATTTGAACTTCTGACGATTAACAGACACCCCCGCCCCTTCCTCCCTACCCTTTGGTGATGCTTCCTCCTGACTCCAGACAAAACGGGTTTCCCCAGAACTGATGAAGCGAGTTCCATTGGACAGTTTCAGTTTCAGTGAGAGACAACACCTCAAACTTGTTGGTTGGTGGGATCAGTACAATGCCCCGAGTCGTCCTTGGTCCCCGCTCAACCTGTATGGGAGTTATCATTGACATGCCATTCACAGTCAAGTGGATGAGTAATGACAATCCTGTGTTTTCTGCAGAGTAGACAGGATCCACAGGGGCGAGTAGTACTTGAGGTACCTCTTGTACAGGTATCACAAATATATAACTCTAGAGAGCTCTCTTCCAACCCACATATTCCCAGTAGCTGCCAATCGTTTGACAGTAGTCTGGGAAATTTCCAAGCTGCATATGAACATCACCCAACTCATCCTGTGTTTGATGACAGCATTCACAGCGAGACTGCATTTTGGCTGTTGCAGTGTATTACAAGGAAGTGAAAAAAATAACTTTAAATTAAGCCAGCTGATTATCTCTTAATCTGTTGAGCTAAAAAGTTGCTTGTTCTCTACAGGAATTGAAGCAAATACACAAACCAGATTCCTGTTAAGGCAAAACAAAAACCTGTGGTAAAAATTACTAGTTTCCTAAAACTTGTTGAGGTTAATTATGATTGTTTAAAACTTGAATACAGGGTTAATTTATGATAAATGCAGATAATATATGGGGCTACACCTCTTTAAGATGGTTCAAATGGTTCTGAGCACTATGGGACTTAACATCTGTGGTCATCAGTCCTCTAGAACTTAGAACTACTTAAACCTAACTAACCTAAGGACATCACACACATCCATGCCCCAGGCAGGATTCGAACCTGCGACCGTAGCAGTCACGCGGTTCCGGACTGCGCGCCTAGAACCGCTAGACCACCGCGGCCGGCCCCTCTTTAAGAGAAAACTAGATGTAACACAATATGTTAGTGAGAATATCTGCTACAGAATTAAATCACAAACGCCCATTTTACTAACGATTGTTTGTAGATTATCCAAAGGACAATGGTAGTTTCCAGAAATTCTCAAAAACACGTATATTTGCATTGATATACAAGGAATTTCAGGGGTTATGTATTCTTTGGCGAACTGTGAATCACAACTGCTGATTTGCTACGAAATAAATTTGTGACTGGATTTGAGGATTTTTTGGTAGGGAGGACGCAGCGCGTTATCTTGGATGGAGTGTCCTCGTCAGCTGTAGAAGTAGCTATGGTTGTGCTCCAGGAAAGTGTGTTGGGACCCTTGCTGTTCATGTAGTATATTATTGACCTGGTAGACAATATTAACAGTAACATCAGGCTTTTTGCAGACGATGCAGTTATTTATAATGAAAGACTATCTGAAAGAAGCTGCATAAATATGCAGTTACATCTTCACAAGATTACAAAGTGATGCAAAGATTGGCACCTTGCTTCAAGTATTCGGAAATGTGAAATTGTGCACTTCACAAAATGAAAAAACATAATATCCTATGACTAACATCAATGAGTCACTGTTGGAATCGGCCAACTCGTACAAATACCTTGGTGTAACACTGTGTATGGATATTAAATAGGATTATCACTTAGGCTCCGTTGTGGGTGAAGTCGGTAGTAGACTTTAATTTACTGGTAGAATACTGGGGAAGTGCAACCAGTCTATGAAGGAGACTGCTTACAAATCACTCGTGCGACCAACCCCAGAATATTGCTCAAGTGCGTGGGACCCACACCAGTTAGAGCCAACCAGGAATATTGAATGTATACACAGAACAGCAGTTCAAATGCTTACAGGTTTTTTAAACTGTGAGGGAGTGTCACAGAGATACTGAAGGAATTGAACTGGAAGATTCTTGAAGGCACACATCAACTATCCTTTCAAGTTAAATGGTGACTCTAGGAGCCAAGCATCTCACGGCAGTCTGCAGAGTATAGATGTAATGTAGAACATCGAAGCATCTATGCTGGGGACAGGTTTCTTTACCAGAAACATAACAAGCGGAAAAGACAGGATTTCATCGCCTTATATTTGTTTTTGGTTTCTGTGTAAGGGATCTGCTTTGTAACTTTTATTCTATGATTATTCTCTTTCTTCAGTTGATACCAGGCAGTCTCATCTCTAGACCCAGTGGCTCCCAGAACAGCTGATGTTGGTTGCTGGAGACAGGCAGTCGGTGCCAGACTCAATGGGCTGCTGTTCCAAATTTTCCGCAAGTCACTTCATCTCTGCTACTTAATGTTATATAGCAAAATTGTTAGCATTTGTAACATCTCAAAGAGTTAGGCATCTAAGCTCAGCCCAAAGACGGAGGAACCCTTTCATGATATACTCATGTAGTGATGAATTAAAGATCATAATGAAAGCTGAGGCTTATCAGTCTCTCCATTATGCCTTCGTATTTCCTCTAGATTAAAAAAAAAAAAAAAAAAAAGAAAGAAAGAAACACATTCTGATTTATAACTTCTTCAGCTCCATTACTAAATACAGCCAGATTATCAGGACAACTAGCCTCTGTCTCTCTTTTAGAAGAGTGGGTGTTGTTATTCCAAGATGGCACACCTATTCTGCAAGAAGAAATTTGATGTTGCTGAAGCATGCCCACAGCTTATGGTTACAGGAGGCTGGTGACATTCATTACTCTCCAAATTCAGGAAACCTGTACCTAGTCAACAAAGACTGAGCTCCCTGAAATATCCACCATTTGGCATCATCCAAGGAGCATGTGAGGCTTACCGAATGCCACAAATGCTACGAGCATTACCACCCCTCCCCTCCCCTGTGCAAAAGTCTCACACTGCCATTTGAGTGATACATTTGAAACAGTTTTTACTTTTCTTTACAAAAATGTCTCTGCATGTTTTAAAAAGGAGTTAATAAAATGACAGATTTCTTTACTGACACACACATTTGCAAAACATAAATTTCCATAGAAAATTTATTTACAGAATTTGAAGTCCAATAAACAAAGGAAATTTCAAATAAAATGTGTATTTATGTATGGAATATTGATAACATCACAAAATTCTACATAAATCTGTCATTCAAAGTTGAATCTGAAACAGCTTCCATTTAATGCTTCATATAATTTTTTTCTGTCTTCTGAGGTTTCAGTAAATTTTGTCTCATCACAGTTGTCCATCTCTTCTTCTTTAGCATTTGTTGTTGTATTGCTGGACAATGAAGAACATTTTTTGAAAAAATGAGACTTTTTGTCTGGTGCTACAGCAGCCGCTCTCAGCTGTGTTTTTGCTGAAACATACAACAAAACTAAGATCAGCAATAACTACCAAAGTTTTCAAAATAAGATCTGGATAACAATTTACAACCTTGAAACATGTGGTATACGTATCTGCAATTAGAAAACATGCAGGAGCAACATTAATGGGTACAACTGGAGCAGCTGAAGACAAAATAATAGATCATAATTCTGGTTGGATCGAAAGAAATGACAGTGATAGGCTGAATATCAGCACTTTGAATGTGGAACGATACTTACAAAATAAGAGCCAATGTATTATGAAATATGCAAGCAGTGGACCGCAGTTGGAGACTCAACAGATTGTCAAGGAATAAAGATATAAACTGGCCCACACGACTTGAGTAAGTGTTAAGTTCGGTATTTTCTTTCTACATGATATACAGGCAAACCACTCAGAACTGACACATGTGAAAGAGAAAGACTTGGTTGACACAAGAAACCTACAAGAAATGATTGACTTCAAAGCATTTCTGTTACTTTCAAATGAGCTGCTGTATACTTTGTGTACAGAAAGAAAACGAAACCAAGGTAGAAGATATGGCAAAAAGTAATTGCCATGACTACCAATGCATCTACCCCACTGTGACACAAGACAGTCAATGCCTTCATGGAAAAATGTTTACAGTTGCTTATTGTACCCTGGCGTGCATCTCTTCATCCGAAGCAAATCGACTGCCACAAATGTCTTTTCTCAGGGCTCCAAAATACTGAAATTGCACGGGCAGAGAACAGGATTCTATAGAGGACGTGTTAAGGACTTCCCAGCATAAATTTTGCAGTGTAGTCGAAACGACCTTAGCAAATGTGGACAGACCCACCGAAGTTTCACTGGGAAGCCCTTACACATCCCGCATACAATTCTGATTTCTCCCCATGCAATTTCCACATTTTTGGAGACCTGAAGAAAGAGATTCATGGCCATCAATAAGCCAGATGATGAAGTGCATGCCTGGGTACAATCATGGTTCTGTAGGCAACTGTCTTCAAGTCTTCCATAAAGACATTGACCATCTTGTGTCACACTGGGGTAAATGTATTAACAGTTATGGTGTTTACTTTTGAAATAATAAATAGTTTACTTACTTTTTTCCATCTGTCTTGCCTTCATCTGACTGTCTCTTACATATTATGATGATGGTTGTGATGATACCTCATATTAACATAATTTGGTGCCTGAGTAATCATCAATTCCTTAATATCATTTTTATCAGACTGAAGTGTCAAAATGAAACTACTCAACTAGTGCAGAAACATACACATGTCAAAAACTGAAATATATGCATTGTAACTGAGATTAAGAACAGTCTTCAGAAAAACGAATTGTCATTAGCATGCAACCTCATGTTTTTATGAATGAGTGTTTCAAATTCCATTATTTTCTTTTTCCTACTATGGTGTGGTACTACCTAACGTATTTATCTAATGACTCTAGATTAGTTCACATAACACAAAGTATAAAAAGGTTTTCTATGTTATGACTCAGAGGGCAAAACCTTAAATGTATGAGGGGAGTCCAATAAGTACTGCAACACTTTTTCTGAGAACAGTTTGGTTTTATTCAGGATTCCAATACACCATTTTACTCCCCACTCTTTTGGCTACAAAATCTTATTTTTCAACATAATCACTGTTCAATGTGAGGGCCTTGTACCACCTTACTGGCAGAGCCTGCATGCCTGCACGATACCCTTCTACTGGTCGATACCTGAACCAAAGTCTTGCTACATCATTAACCTCCTCATCACCCACATACTACTTCCAACAGAGTAAATCCATCATTAGGCCAAACAGATGGAAGTCTGAAGGTGCTGCAAGATCTGGGCTGTAGGGTGCATGAGGAAGAACAGTCCAATGAAGTTTTGTGAGCACCTCTCAAGTGCGCAACCTTGTGGGAAGCCTTGCATTGTCATGGAGTAGTTCATTTGCATTTTTGTGGCAACAAACACGCTGAACTCATTTCTTCAATTACCCGAGAGTAGCACAACACATTTCAGAGTTGATTGTTGCAACCTGAGGGAGGACATCAGACAGAATAAAGCCTCCAGAGTCCCAGAAAACGGTCACCATGACTTGACTGGGTCAGGATGCAGTTTTGAACATTTTCTTCGGAGGAGAGGTGGTGTGTCACCAGTACATGGATTGCAGTTCTGTTTCTGGTTCGAAAGGATGAACCAATATTTCACTGCCTGTGACAATGTTCAAACAAAAAGCTGCATGATCAGCCTCAAAACATGCAAGCAGTTCCACATAGATGGTCTTTTGTTGCTCTTTAAGGCTTTCTGTTAGATGTCGAGGACCCAGCCAGTTACACTCCTTTGAGCACCCCAACTGACGAACAAGTGTGTCAGCACTACCAACAGAAATGCCCAGCTGAGCATGTGATCCATCTATTACCTTGAATGAGAGTGTGTGCACATTCCAACATTACATAAGTCACAGCTGTGTGTGGGCAGCTGGCACACAGGAGATCTGACAGGTTTGTGTGACCTTGTTGCAATGATGAGACACAATGCACAATGACTCAAGAAGATTTTGTTTACTGCCAGGTCTCCTTAAACACTCTGCAGGTACCTATGAATATTTTGATGCTCTGGTTTTCTGCCAAAAGAAACTCAATGACAGCTTTCTGCTTGAATGCAACTCCATTACAGATGCCATCTTTAAGGCTAGTACAGCACTGCCACCTATAAGAAAGTCATGAAACTATAGGTGCTGAAGTGGCAATGCCCCAAAATGAACAACAAAAAATTTTGCATTTTTTCAACCACAATTGGACCAGAAAAGAAAAGTGTTCATTACTTACTGAATGCCCCTCTTATATATGTCTCTAAATTGGGGGCTGAGTTACCTTCTCCAACATATTTCGCCTTGCCTGCTTCGCCCCATGAAGAAACTAAAAGTTTCAAAAGCAGGATAGTGTCATGAACTTTTAAGTTTGACTGTTGGAAGTACCAAATATTTTGCACCTGAAGCAATTCTGTCTTATTATTTGCACCTACTATGCTTTGTCATGTCCTTTCTAGGTATTACATTAATCTGATGGTTTCAAAGCACTTTACAATATAGCACAACAGAAAGAAAAAGGTAACAATTTCTAAAGCATGCAGTAAAATTTGCAAATTGTTTTTCAAATGAGTTGTGGTACTCATATTTAACACCCTCTAAACAAATATTTTTGTCATTTACAATTTACACTGCTAATTCTACACAGCCTTTCATTTTATAATTCTTTCTGGCTGCAATCATGATTTTCAGAAGTCACCTTCTATCAGCCATTTATCCTATATCAATTTTGCAGTTTCCCTTCACAGCAACTTGAAATTTTTGTATTTTCTCAAGTTCTACATTTCCTCTTAGGCCAATTTTTTTATAATCATCAAATTCAATTAAATCATTTTTCTAAAGAATTCTTGAGTTTCCAATTCCTGGTTGTACCATAACACAACTTCTGCTACAAAGACAGACAACCACTTCACACAAGATTAGTGGTGTAACCACTAATTAAAGTATATATCTAAATTTAAAAGATATCATACTCTTGTTAAATTGCTTTTCCTCCTCCGACATTTTGATTCTGTAGTCACCAAATGTTGTCCTCATAACTTGGCGTTTTTTTATTAAAGGTGCAGTTTTGCTCTTTAGTACATTCAATGCGCGACTGGCATCTTGAGCTGGAACAAAAGTAATTTAGTTATACTACCATAAAGCTACGCAACGTATGCGAGTTGCAAGCAACACTAAAGATTTATATATAATACTGTGATCACAGACACCTCTGCAGTCTTATGCAACACAAAAAGCAATTGGTTCTCAGCACACAAAACTTAAAATTTCCAAATTTGTGCCCTAACTGAACTCAAAAAGAGACTTCCTGCTTCTCATAAAAGTTGCTTTAACCATTAGTTTATCTGAGCATGACTGCACACCTGGCTCAAAAATTCATTGTTGCTGATGTTTCCAACTACAATTTCTAAGCCTTTTACCAAAGATCCTACAACAGGTTACATGGAAATAACACCACTGGTGGAACGGAGTTGAGCAGGACTGTAATTTATTCAGCCACGAGGGATGAATAGCGTAAAGGAGATGAAATCAATTAAGATGTAATTATATGAAATATGTGACTACTGAAAACTGTTGCTGTGTCTCTATGCAGTACAAGCAGTCTTGAAAATTGACCATAAATTGACATTTTTAAGCAAGAAGACTAATTCAATAATCTTACAAAAGAAACAGGGAATGATGGAAGTGAAGCAATGCAAGGAGAGCAAATCACAAAAACATAAGAAGCACATCATGGTTACTCGTCATTACGAATTTCATCCAAATTTACAGTATGCACACAGTTTGGCCAGAAATAAAAGTGAGAGAAGTGGAAGCTCCAGATGGCTGTGCAGTTAGTATAAAATAGCAGTTTTTGTTGCAGGTTGGGCAAGGCATGAGCCATTTACATTGGACTAGTTTCCAGGGAGCAGTTGGTGCATCAGAAACAATACGAAATGGTAATCTGAGGGTTGTATCCCTATGCAGAAACATTTTTTCCTTTTTATTTTTCAATTTTTACATTACTTACACTGAATTAATGCGCAATATATTATATCAATTAATATGTTCACAACAGGCATTAAAAGAACAGGAAAATTTAGGTTTGCAAATAAATTTCCAGGAAGGGACTGAGAGGTGTACACGAGAAAGTTGTATACAAAATTAGATACTTGCACTATTTTACTGTTGTGATTTATGCATGTTGGTACGATATTCGTAGTAAAAACAGGGGAAGAAATAATTTTCTCAGCACCTTACACATGTTATAATTACATCTAGTTCTTTTATAAGTACATAATTGTTTCAAAGTTTCTACAGAAAAATAAACTTGATTTACATTTATAATAGGTACTCTCTCAATGCACTGTCTGGCAGTGAACCATGTGTAACACACCATTTCACCAAATATCAGCAAGGATAGCTGATGTACAATGGGATGTACAGCCTCATGGGGATGCGATTTCTTTTTCTCTCTCTCTCTCAATGAGATAAGAGCAGTTTTGAAACTTTTCTATCAAATTCTTTGCCCGACAATAACAAGAAACATCGTAAGGTTGCACTAGCAGAATGTATCTGGAGAGTGGAGGGATCATTTTAATACTGGACAATGGCAATCCATCACCATCTTAAATATCTAATCCCATGATTGTGGATTTGTTTGTTTTTGCCAAGAGTAAATTAATAGAGGAAATTCGTTCCCCTGCGTGTAAGAGTTCATTACATCAGTCAAAAGCTTTTTCTTTAAGACTGCTGTAAGTTTCCCAGATTGTGATAAGCAGTGATGATAGTCCCATACTGTGCCACATAATCATCCACCATTGTTTGAATATTCAGTCTAAAGGGCCAATACTCTCTTATTGGCATATGTAGACTGTTGGCAATAATTTTCCAGAAGGGTTACAGCATACTGCACTTTATACAAGTGGCTTACTTTGTTCATATACCGTCATATCACAAGAACTACTTTTTCCTCTCAATGGTCCAGGATTTGGTTATATGTCAATTGCTACTGGCAACCTGCAAAGAGAACACACAAATGTGAATATTTTGTTGTACATGAGGTTAAAAAGAGTATTTCAACTGATGTCAATGAATGAGGATTCTCCATTTGCCTGTCTGATCAATGCTGATAACAAAATCCTTGTAACAGGGACAGGGGGGGTAAGAGCCTGAGTCCCACTCAAAACTTCTCTTCCCAGCAAGAGTTTCCTCTGTCTTAAATTTCCAAAATTCTGTTTGATTAATCTTATGCTTTTGTTTGACCACTCTGATCATGTTTCTGAGGTTTTGAATTCCAAATCTAGAAACTCACAGCAGCAAGTGCCCATTGTTGCAAGTTTCTTGTGGTGACTTGTTGGTTACAACTCTGCATTTCTACAAAGTTATCGTATGTCCAGGTAACAACAGTGTTACATTTATCCTTTCAGGTTACATGATTTATAATGTGTTCTTCCCAAATTTTCAAATCTTGTGTATTCTTCAACTGATGTTGTCCTTTCGCTTTTACATTCTCCAAATTTTCGGTGGGTTTTTGCAAGATTAACCATCATTACCTTGTGACTGAATGGAACGAAATCTAGATTTTCTCATTTTTTCCATCAGTGAGTCTTTTATACACACTTACAGCTATAGTTTAAGTGAAGTGACTCCGACAGAGGAATAATCCCTGTTCTCTTCTTTGGACCTGGAACCATTACTGGAGCCAACCGAAAAGATCATCTCTTCAATTTGTTCTTCCAGCAGTCTATCATGAATCCATGTCTCCTCAACATACCTTCCTGGTATGGCTGACTACCCAAGACCACAAAATGTAATCAGTTTTTGTGGTTACATTTCAATTATTTAACTTGCTGATATTCTAGGAGATGATTGAGGTGTGTAGCTCCTGGTTTCAATTCTACATAACGTCAGGAAATTTGGACAAGTTTTCCAAAAAAATAACAGTCAAAACACACAAAATACTTTTAAAATAGGTTTAGGGCCCAAAACCTGATGTAAGGCTGATGCTAGACTGACATGTACTAACTGCTGCCACGACTACTGTCACTAACAGTATTATAAGATCCAACAATTACAGAAGCTTTCTATAAATTGTTTAAATTGAGCATAACTGAACTTAAAATTTAAATTTATACACTTTCATAAAACTGGTTAAATATTTTAGCTTTACCAATCATGACAATATCTATGATACACTTACTAGCTGAAAAATCTGTTTTCATATTAAAATCTCACGAAACATGCATCGTTAATAATGCCTTAATCTTTTCTGTTATTTGCTTTTCAATTACAGTACAACTTTTGTTCCTAACATGAATCCTGCAGTCAGCTCTATCATAATTACTATTACTCTTCACTGTATTAATCCCACAAAGAATAATTTCAGCCTTCATGTTTACATTATGTTTAACATATTTTTGGATTGCAATACAATCTTCTTATAAATAGGTTGTAACTGAATATCACTGGTTTCATTTCATCATAAGTGTACATGTTTTCATACATACATTAAGCTAGCAATGTTACAATTTAAACTTCTGCATGCCATTTGCATAAACAACACAGCATGATGGTATAGCAAGTTCCGGTATGTGTGGAATTGTATTCTTCATTTAACACTGTCTTATTCTGCTACATTACAACTAGTCCTGTAGGATAACATCTGCAATGGTTTCTTTTATCAGCATTTCAACCTCACTGAGCATAAGCTGCTTCTTGTTTCTTGTCCCATTATCTTTGACCTCGACCCTTACATGCTCAATTACAAATTCCATTAACTCTACCTTATTCACTCCAGGTACTATTTTATTCAATACAACAATTCTTTGTGCTCAAAGTAAAATATCCACTTCCCTCGACTGTACTGTTAAAGCTTCCTTTATCACAAGAAAGTGGTATGGCACATTGTCCATCACTACTGTCGAAATCAGAGGAATATTTTGCCACAGAACGCTAGAAAACCAGTCCATGAAAATTATAGCATTCATTTCCTCACAACAGTAACTTTGCTTCCTGAAGTGGACCAGTAATAAACAGAGCCAGTGTAAAGCACCATTAACCTGTCACCTTCTCCTAATGGTGCTTTCACCATTCCTTGTCCTGTGTGGTCCATCCACCCCCTGGTCAACATGACACAAGCGTAAACCCATGTCTCATCCAACCGCACCATGTCTTCAAATGAAATGCTCCTTGTGGCATGCAGATATTGGTACCTCGAGACCACTATGTCATTTCTCTCAATGATAAACAACTGAGACAAAAACTTTTCATGCAGTAAATTACGTTTGTGAAAACAATCCTGAAATGATGACCTACTCCTATCGAATAGCTCCACTCCTTCGGTGTTAAGAAGAAGTTTATTTAAAGAGGGTTATTCCTTATTCCACAAAATTTCATGATTGCAGTCTGATAACATCAACTTCATGCCATGATACTTCAGCTGACAATCACTCAATCATCTTCAGTTGAGTGTTCTGCTCACTACTTTTATACCAAAAATAGGTGTGACGATGCATATGCAAAGACAGCCACTATATGAGTGGCCTCTGTCAAGTTACTCTCCTTCCTCAAACATTGCTCCATCTATGGCGCGCAGACCATGCGAGTATTAAATTTATGATGAAGTGGAGAAGGGTGGCTGTCCACCACTTCTGGACATCTTGGAACCGGATCTAAAAGCACAACAGGATTTTGGGGGGGGGGGGGGGGGGGGGGGAGAGAAAGTAACTTGCAGTCACATGGGGGGGGGGGGGGTGCCTACCATAAGGGGAGACTCCCCCCCCCCAACCCTGAAGTGGAGGACTGCTATAGTTTAGTGTAAAATCTGCTCTCCCTCAAAAAATGTAACACTTTGGCACAGGCCATCTCATCATCCACAAGGATCACAGATAGTGAGAAACAGGCCTAGAGCTTGCCACAGACCAGCCAGGAGGTCACACTCAACAAGAAAATGTGCTATCGCCACTAAACTACAGCAGTTACAGTGAGGCATATCCTCCTGATGCACAAGGAACTGGCCGATTCATAGTGGGCAACACAATGGCATTTGTTTTGAGGGGCCTGGAAAGATGCATGCCGCACCTTAGTGAAGATCTGAAGCCTCGGAAAGTAGCTTAACTTTCTGCTTACGCTTGTGAGACTTCAATTTCTGTGAAGATTTCCCCATTTTATCTTCAGTGTGGGAACCACTGGTGCTGCAGGTATAGGGGGCAAGGCAGCTGGCATTCCCTCCCCCAGCTCTAGGACCAGTGTCAAGACATGTCGTGCAAGATCATGTCACCGCATAATGTATGGACAGTAACACACCAGTCACAAAATCTGAGACTACATCACTCAAATGAAGTCTTTCAAACTTTTTCTCTGCATCTATATATGACAGGCAGTCAAGTGTTTTATACTCTTGAATTTTCTCCTCCCTCTTGAACACTGAGCACTGCAGTGAATGAGGAAGGTGCAGTTCCAGAGAGTTGACGCCTTCTCAGGGAAAATGTTGCTTTCGGAGGCTATGACAAAAGCTCCAGTGTCCACTCTATTAACCGTAGGCCCCTCCTGGCTACAGAGAAGAAAATTGGACTCCATGCCATGGCAGATTATTACACAGCTCTTCATCAGCTTGTAGCATTAGGTCCAGATACAAGAAACACCTCGAATTCTTACTGAGCTTGTTATGAGAAGAGATGGTGACTGGTATATCTCCTCTCTTGACGCAGAACTGAAGCGCCAGTGATTGATCAGCAACAATCCATTTCTGATCTTCTCTATTAGAGCAACCTCCCCAGACCAATCTCCAATATTCTCAATGAAAAACAATGGCTTCGTTGTAGCGAAAAATCCACCATCAGTTCAGGAAAAACCAAGAACTCGGCAAACTGTCCACTTCCTTTTCCGGTTACCTGACTCTTAATCTTGAGGCAGAGTCAAAGATGCAAATTCCACAGGATAGTAAACCTCTGCATTAAAATCACAATTACTCACTGTCCAGATGGCCATGTTGGCACAGCCACAAAATTCTTTTCCTCTGTATGCATCCAGCTCTACTTGATGCTTATTTGGTTTACTACTTACCCAGCACCACCTGTTACTTCTCTCAGAAATACATGGAAACTGCTTCCAATTTTAAGATATGCTAATGGAGATGTAGATATTACTTCCCTCTTATCAACTACTGATCGTTACTTATAGTGTCCCAAACACCAACAGTGCTCAAGAGTGGGTTGCACTAGCATTCTATATGCTGTATCTTTTATGGCTGAGATACACACACTCAAAATTCTCTCAACAAAATGAAGTCCAGCATTCCCCTTCACTACTACCAACCTGACATGCTCATTTCATATTGCTTTGCAAAATTACGCCTAGATATTTAATCAATGTGACTGTGTCAAGCAATACTGCTAATGCTGTATTCAAACAGTATAGGACAGTTTTTTCCTATTCATTCACATTAAATCACTTTTTTTTTCTATATTTAGAACAAGCTGTCATTCAACATATCAACCAGGAATTCTAAGTCAACTTGTACACTCAACAATGACACCTTCCAGCACATCACAGCATAATCAGCAAACAGCCATAAATTGCTGTCCCCCCCCCCCCCCCCCCCATCTGCCAGATCATTTATGTATATAAAGAATAAGAGTGGTTGTATAACACTTCCCTGGGCACTCTTGATGATACCCTCATCTGTGATGAACACACACATTCAAGTACAATGTACTGGGTTCTATTACTTAAGAAGTCTTCAAGCCACTCTCATATCTCGGAACCTGAACTGTATGCTTAGACCTTCATCAACAGTCTGCAGTGGGGCACCATATCAAATGCCTTGGGGAAATCTAGGAATATGGTATCCACCTATTGCCCCCCATCCATGGTTTGTAGAATATCATGGCAGAAAAGAGCAAGCTGAGTTTTGGACAAGCAAAGCTTTCTAAATATGTGCTGATTTGTGAACAAAAATTTTTCCATCTCAAAGAAACTTATTATATTCGAACTCGGAATGTGTTCAAGAAATATGCAGCAAACCAATGTTAAACACATTGGTCTGTAATTATGCAGATCTGATCTTTTACCTTTCTTTTATATAGGAGGTAGCAGCAATTTTTTTCCAATCACTTGGGACTTTGCACTGGGTGGGAGATTCACGATAAATGCAAGAGAAGGAAGGGATCAACACCACTGAGTATCCTCTGTAAAACCCAATTGGTATTCCATTTGGACCTGGTGACTTATTGGCTTGCAACTCTTTCAGCTGTTTCTCTATGCCAAGGATGCCAATTTCTGTCCTCCATGTGGGAGTCTGTACGACAATCAACCAACAGTATGTTTCATCATACAATGTATGATTTCATGGCTGGTACCGATATCACTTAAAACTTCCAGGCTGTTACACCATTGTCGATGTATATAACTTTCTCCTAATATTTCCTCCACGACAGCAGGACACATCTTCAGAGGTAAAATGGTGAACTCGAGGGAGCATCGAATATTAAGTAATCCATAAACAAACTGGCAACAGCTGGAACAAGAGGACTGCCCATAGTACCGTGTCAGTACGTTCATAAAATCATTATTGTACTGAAAATAGGTTGTGGCGAGGCACAGCATGAATAACTCCACGACCTATTTTCAATACAATAATGATTTTTACGAACAGATTGATTGGGTAGCTATGGGCAGTCCCCTTACTCCAGCTGTTGCCAATTTGTTTATGAAGAAATCTGAACAACAGGTGTTATGGACTGCCAGAAAAAGACAGTCAGGTGGTACTTCTATGTCAATGATACTTTAGTAGATGGACACATGGTGCAGAGCAATTGGACGCATTCCTGGTACATCTCAACAGTCCCAATCCAAAAATACAATTCGCTATGGAGACAGAGCAAAAGCCAGCTGAATTTCTTGGATATGTCTGTTGTCAAACAAGGGGATTGGACATTGGGCCATATACATAAAAGCCACACATATTGAATGTTACCTGCATAAAGATTCTAACCACCACTCCAGACAAAAAACGGGGCTGATTAAAACCTTGGTAGATAGGATGCACAAAATTTCTGAACCGGCTTAGCTAAAATGTGAGCTTGAAAATCTATGGTCGACATTCAAGAAGAATAGTTGTTCTAACAAGGTTATTGATAGAGCACTTCGCCCTAGGGCGAAAATCAGGATCAATAAGGAATGACGGCCACCCAAAGGGAAAGTTTTTCTTCTGTTCATCAGCTTCATTACAGATTGTGTTGGGAAAGTTTTGAGCAAGTACATTCAGACGTACCATGAATATAAAAGAATATTTAAGATCAGCAAAAGATATACAACATCCTTTGCCTACACCGGCTATATATAAAACTCCCTGTAGTTGACTGTTTTATATCGGCACCACAAAATAAAGTGTTAACACCCGTCTTGTTGAACATAGGAGGAACAGCCACCTAGGATATACAGATACATCATCCACAATGGACCACCTTTACCAAGAAGATGATCTTGAAATAAAATTCACTGAGACAAGTGCCATATCAAAATCATTGCATTGCCATGCATATGTGTAAAGAGAGGCTATTGAGATTTATAAACACCATAATAATTTTAAGAGAAAACATTGCAACTTAAGAATGATGTCTCATTACTTTCAATTGAGAATGTTGGCAACACAAGCAATAATCTTGTCGCCGGCATCACATGATAGACTGTGGTGCCCTCTAAACTGCCTGTATATTCAGCAATCCCTCGAGTTCTGGTTAAAGTTTGTGTACATTGACCACAGCCTACTAGTCCCAAAGTTTTAAGTGAAAATGCTATGTTTGCATGATCCTCCTGAGTAAATGATTTCTTAAACATGAAATTTAAAACTTCAGCTTTCCTTCTGTTGCCCCCCCAGACTGTTTGAAGAGACACTAAACAAAAACCTTTAACCTGGTTAGCGATTTGTGATTTTATGTATGACCAGAACTTTCTCGGGTTCTTCACAATATCTTTCACTAAGCTATGATGGTAAAAGCTGTTATATGCTTCACGTACTGAACTTCTTAAGGACACATGAATTTCTACTAACTTTTGCCCACAAACATTTGCACTTCCTTTTTTGAACCAAGAGTGCAACAATCTGTTTCCTCAGCATTTTCCCAACGTGGTTATTAAACTATGGAGGTTCCTTCCATCCTGAACCCACTTGGCACACACATCTCCAGAGCATGATTTACAATCGGTTCAAACATTTCATATAATTTCCCTACATCTGTCATATTAGACCTAAACAAAGTCAATTCATTTATCAAATGAGATGCTAGTAACTGCTTATCTGCTTCTTCTAGCACAAATACTCTCCTAGCATTCTTGACAGATTGATTAGTTTTAGTAGCCGTCATTGGTATGATGACAACTTGATCAGTAATCTCTTCTCTATACTGTCACCGCCATTAAGACTAGGCCTGTTTGTAGGTACAAGTTCTAAAATATTTCCACTATCTGTGGGTTGTCTAACCAGTAGTTCAAGACAGCTTTCAGAAAACTGTTTTCAAATGTACTTCACAAGATCTTCCATCCATATCATCTGCAGTGAATCTATAGATGTCCCAGTCAATACTCAATGTTCAGAAGATCAAAGTCACCTCCAACTAATACTGCATGATCTTGGCATTTTCGCGCTGCTGAGCTTAGACTTCCCTACAATGATTCTACAATAATTTTAGCAGAACCAACTGGCTAGTAAATCATTTGATAATTAACTTGAGTTCACCTAAGCCTGCTACTTGTGTCCACTTAACTTCACAGTCAAACTCAATTTTGTCCTCAACAGACAGAATATTTGCATCTAACTGTCTTTTCAATAGACATTCCATAATTTGCTATACATTTGAATAGTTCAATAACTTACTGTTAAAATTTTGACAGTTGAAGTGCCTATTTTGTACACTATCTGTTTCCACACTATGCATATCAGAGGACCTAAAACTAGTGCCTAGTCTTTTAAAAAACTAAAGCAGCTTTCTTTGTGTATAGCTTTCCTGACCAATCAAGAGCAGTTGTACAACTCTACACCCCACAACATAGGTCTGGAAATCTGCAGCCATGTCCACCACAGACTCAACGGAGCCTCAGGTTTAGGCTCTCCACTCGGCATCAAACCAAAGGACCCTGCTCAACTCTGGGTACGATGCTGCAAATTGTGAGCTTTGTTTGCACTGCCGACTACCGCACCCTGCCCCCTCCTTAGCCACAAGCACAGTGTCCTCCACGTCTGGATGAGGCCCCCCAGTAAACACACTGAGTGAATATTGGAACTTGGAGTACCAAGTGCAGTGAATGTGGAGTCCTGTGTTGGGTACACTTGAAGGTGCCCACACGCAAAAGAAGAGACACCTGAGGTACCCCACTGCTAGGGCCAGTTTATCCACTGCTGCCATACCCCGAGGCAACAGCCTGCAGACTGTTGAATGTGGCCATAAGTATCTTCACTACACTGGAAGGTGCCCACACGCAAAAGAAGAGACACCTGAGGTACCCCACTGCTAGGGCCAGTTTATCCACTGCTGCCATACCCCGAGGCAACAGCCTGCAGACTGTTGAATGTAGCCATAAGTATCTTCAGTTGTTCACAAACTGCAGCCAGCTGCTCCTGAGTCTGCATACAGCATGCACACAACCTATCCGTCCTAGTACTACTAACTTGAGTATCAAACAATGAAAACAAATAAAAAAAGCTATTTATGTGACTCACTAGTCTCTTGGTGCTGCACCAATGAAGGCTGGCAGCTGACAGGTTGTGATCAATGGTTATTGGCCATCTAACACGAATGAATACAGCACTATAGACCATGTGAGTGTAAACTTCATCTTTACTAAAATGTCTGGCAGATTTGCTGTTGAAACGTTGATGTCATCTGTAAACATGGTATATTTGCACTCACTCAACACTATTCACAGCAGCAGGCAGATCATTATTAAAAATTAGAAACAAAGGACCCAATCCTGTGAGATTCCTTTACCAATAACACCACAGTCTGAGACGACAGGTGGTCCTGATTCGTAATCCACAACTTCCATAATTACTTTCTACTTCCTGTTAGATTTTGGCAGGTTACCTAATGAGCCCCCTGACACAATACTGCTGGGCTTACTCTGATAGTAGCTGGTGAGACACTCAACTGAAGGTATTGTAGTCAGATAACAGAAGACAGCCACTGGTGAACTGTCCTCCTTTACTGACTAAAATATCTTCAAAAATTTGAAGACTTACTGTTCAGTCAATGTTTTTTTTTTTTTAACCAAATTGTTTTCTATATAAAATACTACTGCCTGTTCAGCCAATGCCTATTTTTAAACCAAACTGTTCTTTATATAAAATACTTAAGTGTTCACGGTTTTTGACAATCCTTGCATTCAACCACCTGTCAAATACTATTGAAGACACTGTAAGATGTGAAATCAAACTGTAATTGTTCATCTTTGAAGCACCCTTTTTTTTAAAAAAAAAATAAAAAAGTTTAAAAGTGGGAATAAACCTCAGTAGATTGCCAAGTCAACGAACTGGCTCAGTATTAACATATTTGCTATAGCATTGTTTCAGTTGCTTGCTTGAGGTATTGTCCAAGATAAAGGATAATTTTTTAATGACACAATGGTATTCTTAAGTTCTCTGGTTCTTATACATTATCCAGTCACATTAATGTGACCAGTTGCTGAACGCTAGAATAATCATCTTTCACAGTGCATACTGCTCTGTGACATGCAGGAAGAGAGTCAGTGAGGTTCTGGAAGGTGCAATAAGGATGTGGAACCATGTCAACTCCAGTGCCATGGCCAGCTATGCAAGATTTCTCAGTTGGGGATCCATGGCATGAACAGCCTGATTGAGATGGTCCCACAGATTCTCGATTGGGTTAAAATGCGGTGAGTTTGTTGGCCAGGGAGTATAAAACTCATCCTGGTGCTGTCCAAACCATGCACATAAACTGTGGGCTGTGTCAAACTGCATTGTTCTGCTTGTAGATACCAACGACAAAGAAAGTGCATGTTGGGGTGGGCATGTGCCCAAGGACAGATGCATACTTCTGTTGATCCACTGTGCCATAAAGAATGATGAGATCACCCAGGGAATGCCATGAAAACATTCCCCAGATCATAACACTCCCTCCTCTGGCTTGGGCCCTTCCGATGATTGTTGCAGAATGTTTGTTTTCATATGTTTCATGCCATACATGCCAACAGTCAGCTGCCTGACAGAGCACAAAACATTATTCATCTGAAAAGACTGCCTGTCACCACTCAGAGGACCAGTGGATGTCCAGTTGTGGTACTGGCATGCAAATTCCAGCCTTTGTCTCTGATGAACAGCATTCAGCATAAGTGGATGAACCTGGCGCCTGCTGTCGAGGTACATACCCAGCAATGTCCACTGAATGATTTTTAAGTATAAACTGTTGGTAACCACTTGTTTCATCTTGTTTGTCAGTTGCTCAACAACCACATGTCTAATCGCTTGCAGACATCTCTGCAGCCGTCATTCAACCTTGTCATCCATGACCTGTGGTGCACCACAGTTACTCGGTGCCAGTTTTGGATAGTGCCGTTTTTCCATGCACAGTACACTTTAATCATGGTAGCAAGCAACAGTTTACAAACTTAGCTGTTTAGGAAATGCTTCCACCCTAGGTCCAAAGGCCAATGATCATGCCACTCCGCATTTCAGATAAATCGCTCCTTTTGCATTACAAAAACAACTTCACTTTTTCTTCCCCTTCTCCCCCCCCCCCCCTTTCCTGACACACTTTATATACCCTCCACTGTTAGCACTGCCAATTGCCATCTATGTGTGGTTATTGAACATTGACTTTAAACTGAAGTGGTGGTCACATTAATGTAGAAAATAACATCATTTCAGTGTAGTGTTTAGATCTTGCTATCTGTTAAAATTGACTGCCTCACAAAGATCTGACTTACAGCCTGTGTGTTCAGTGACACTTAGGAAGTGTTCATTGAAGATCTTGGGGGGGGGGGGGGGGGGGGGAGGATCACTAATTATATATTCTTCTTGTTATTGACGATGTAGGAAAACTTTAGGGGAGCAACTCCTGTCTCACTTTTTATAACATTCCATATACCTTTGACATTGTTAGTTGAATTATTGGTTACGCCCAACACACAGGGTTGGAAAGGTGACATGCCTTGAGAGTTAGTGAAGGCAACAGATGTCAATAAAAATGGATGTTACCGAATCAGAGTGCCAAAGTCTATGTTCAATCCATTTCACACACTTCTTGTTATAAAGGATAGACTACAAGGTAACTCAAAAAAGCTGTAATACATCATAGACAATAATATGACAAGCATTTTGATAGATAACCTATTATGTTCATATATCATACATCAACTATGGGGAAGGGAGGGCGCAGCTATTCAATTTTTACCACATCTTTAACCATTCCTATATAACATTCACATGGCTTTTTAATATTTTTATTCTCTTATGGTCACAGAATGAGTGTTAACACTTTCTCTCTCTCTCTCTCTCTCTCTCTTACCTTGCCTTTGAGTCATTTTATCTGTATGAAGCACTGCCTCCAACTGCCGAATACACCAGTACAATTCTAACTGAAACTGCTGTGTCTGTTCACTGTTATCTTCTGCACTTGCAGCAATTTGGTCATTACCATTATGGATAGGTTTTGACCCATTTTTACCCTTGGAAGTATGACCCTATGAAAAAGACATATCACATTTATTTATTTATCAAATAACACTTTATCATACACCCTATAAACATTCTATCATACTGCAATGCCTATCACACAAGGATGTAGCTATACATACATAAACAGTGTGTTAGTGTGTTATGTGAAGCATTTCCTGCAAATTTCCTTGTGACAGTTTACTGATGGTCACCATAAAATCCAACTGGACAAGTTGGTGCCTAATGATTAAATTTCATTAATAACACTTAAGGTCACATTCAACTAGATGTCTTCACATTTTCTTTCTTTCTTAATTCGCTCCTGGAGAATACCTAAGCAGTTCCATGAACTGCTGTCCCACAGTTGTTCAACATTCTAATAAAAAAAAAACACACACACACACACACACACACACACACACACACACACACACACACACACACACACGTATATACTGGTGGTCAGTTTCTCGACACACACAGTACATAGCAACGTCCATTCAAGGTCGTTTGAAAATAAATAAATCAAAATTATAAGAATATGCCTGCCAGTTGAAGGAAAACTCCTGATCTACACCTCCACGTGGTATAGAGTCAGCAGTGTCACTTCATGTGATGGCTAACATAGACATGGACCGAGGATGACAGGGATAAGTCACCACCCCAGCATTTGCTGTGCAGGGCACCCTCTTGTCCTGTAAATGAGAAATCATTTCCAAAGGCAGGAGAATCAGCTGATTTACAATGGCATAGGATGTGGAAGGCAAGGGGAACCACCATATTAAAGAAGTACGGTTATCCCAAACATCAGCAGTAAACCATGCCAGTATCTTCCGTAAAATTTTCTGGAGATAAAATAGACCCCCAATCAGATCTCCGGGTGGGGACTGCAAAAGATACAGACAAGGGAAGAAAAAGAATCCCAATTTTAACATAACAACTTGGAACATGAGAATGCTGCTTCAGTGTAGCAAATAAGAAAATCTAAAACTTGAAATGGAACGATTGGAAATCGATATCCTAGGAATATCGGAGATGAGGTGGCCCCAACCAGGTGATTTCTGGTCTGATGAATACAGAACCATTCACATTGGAACCGACCAAAATAGACCAGGAATGGGAGGAGTTGGAATAATTTTGAGGAAAAACTTTGGCTCACGTGTCAAGGGATATGTGCAATATAGCTCTTGAATAATACTAGTCAAACTTAAAACTAAACCAAAGGACCCTCTGATAATACAAATATACAAGCCAACATCCAAAGAAGAAGATGCAGTCATTGACGAAATATATGAAGAAATAAGTAATGCAATGAGAAATGTTAAGGGAGATGAGCACATGACTGCCACTGGGGACTGGAATGCGATTGTGGGTGAAGAACCGGAGGAAGGAATTGTTGGCAAATATGGACTTTGACGAAGAAATGAAAGAGGAGATCAACTAATCGAGTTCTGCTCGAGGCACCAATTAGTCGTTGCAAAAACACTTTTCCAACATCACCAACAAAGAAGATACACATGGAAGGCCCCTGGAGACCTGAGGAAACAACAGATTGATTACATTCTAGTGAAAGCACATTTTAGGAACCAAGTAAAAGATTGCAGGAGCTATCCATCTGCAGACATAGGCAGCGACCATAACCTGGCCCTGAGGAAAAGTTCACTCAGATTTAAATGCTCGAAGAAGAAGCCAGTAAAACTTAAATGGGAACTAGAAAAACTGAAAACTGAGACTGGCAAAGCAGTATGCTCGTGAATGGATTACAACAGATATTATTGAGCCTATAGAAAACAGGAGATTATACAAAAAATGCAAATGGTTCAAATGGCTCTGAGCACAATGGGACTTAACATCTGCGGTCATCAGTCCCCTAGAACTGAGAACTACTTAAACCTAACTAACCTAAGGACATCACACAAATCCATGCCTGAGGCAGGATTCGAACTTGCGATCGTAGCAGTCACGTGGTTCCGGACTGAGCGCCTAGAACCGCTAGACCACCGCATCCGGCCAAAAAATGCACCTGTTGAACAAGGAAAAGCTGCATACAGAAGACTACAGAATTTAGTCAATAGATAATCTAGGAAGGAAAAAGAAAATTTTCTTGAGGAAATATGCAGGGAAGTCGAAAAAAATATGCAGAACGGAAGAACTGATTTAGCCTACAGAACAGCAAATAAATTTTGTAACAAACGTAAAACAACACACTCAGCTACATTAGAAAATAAAGAGGGGAAAATGCTGTTTGGTGAAGAGATGGAAAGAATACACAAAGGAGTTGTATGCCATAACACCTCTTTCGGAGGAAGTAATGCAAAGAGAAGAGCAAGTAGACGAAGATGACAAGGGAGATGACATCTACATCTACATCCATTACTCCACAAGCCACCTGACAGTGTGTGGCGGAGGGTACCTCGAGTACCTCCATCGGTTCTCCATTCTATTCCAGTCTCGTATTGTTCGTGAAGAGAAGGATTGTCGGTATGTCTCTGTGTGGGCTCTAATCTCTCTGATTTTGTCCTCATGGTCTCTTCGCGAGATATACGTAGAAGGGAGCAATATACTGCTTGACTCTTCGGTGAAGGTATGTTCTCGAAACTTCAACAAAAGCCCGTACCGAGCTACTGAGCGTCTCTCCTGCAGAGTCTTCCACTGGAGTTTATCTATCATCTCCATAACACTTTTGTGATTACTAAATGATCCTGTATCGAAGTGCGCTGCAAAAATAATCTGACAAAGCTCTAAAAGAACCACACAACAACAAACCAATGGGTATTGAAGATATCCCTGCAGAACTAATAAAGAATGCTGATGACAGCATGAAAATGATACTCCTTAAACTTATTAGGTCCATCCATAACACAGGAGAGATACCGACAGACTTACAGAAATGCATAATTGTTCCTACAGCAAAGAAGGCAGCGGCTACAAAATGTGAACAGTACCGAACTTTAAGTCTAATATCACATGCATGTGAAACTTGACAATGGGAAGAGAAGAGAGAAGATGGCTAAAGGCCCGGGAGATGCAGTACTATGGTATAGAAGGATGATGATGATGATCAGACAAAGTAACACATGAAGAGGTGCTTAGAAGAGTCTAGGAAACCAGATTTCGGTGGAGGCACATCCAAACAAGAAGAGACAATCTTGTAGGGCACATCCTACAACACAATAACATCGTCGGAATAATAGCAGAAGGAGCTATTGAGGGAAGGAATCAGCGGGAGCGACCAAGGATATCATACATGCAACAGATCATGAATGACACTGAATGTAACACATACGTGGAAATGAAGAGGATGGCAGACAAAAGAGAGGAATGGTGCTTTGCTGGAAACCAAACTCAGGGTTGAACACTAAATGAAGAAAGATGCACCCTGTCAGTTCTCATCAACAAATGGCTTTACATAAATATTATACAACTTTCTCGGCAATACACATTGCGGATATTAACATTCTGGGGTTCAAATTCACAGAACGCATACAGCTAACCCAGCTGCCTGCGCCATGGTATACGGGAACACTGAGAAGTCACAGTGGAGCCAGTACAATGTTGCCAGGGACCATTAACTGAAACGTTTCAATTACATTGTGATGTTTAGTTCTAAAACACTCAATGCTTTGTATCGCGTGTAACTTCTCATATATATCAGATGAAGTATACTGATCGATTAATATATGCTTTTTACCTCCAACTCTTGAAATCTTCAGTCTCTAAGACATCGACATCGACGTGCCGTTAAACCCTAATCTTCCTTCCTTTTTTTCTTCAAATCTCACTTGTTAACCTATACATAACTCAAGTACGAAAACATCACATTCACAGAACGCATACAGCTAACCCAGCTGCCTGCGCCGCTCTATACGGGAACACTGAGTAGTCGCAGTGGTAGCCAGTACAATGTTGCCAAGGTCCATTAACTGAAACGTTTCAATTACATTGTGATGTTTAGTTCTAAAACACTCAATGCTTTGTATCGCATGTAGCTTCTCTATATATCAGATGAACTATACTGGTCGATTAATATATCCTTTTACCTCCAACTATTTATATTTTCCGTCTCTAAGACATCGACATCAACGTGCCGTTAAACCCTAATCTTCCTTCCCACTATTGATATTTTCCGTCTCTAAGACATCGACATCAACGTGCCGTTAAACCCTAATCTTCCTTCCCACTATTGATATTTTCCGTCTCTAAGACATCGACATCAACGTGCCGTTAAACCCTAATCTTCCTTCCTTTTTTCTTCAAATCTCACTTGCTAACCTAAACATAACTCAAGTACGAAAACATCAGAGTAATCTACTAAAACAAGCGTACTTTTCTTGTCTGAGGCATTCTCGATTATAATGTTTTCCAATCACTTTCTTTCGGGCGATAGGCTTTATCCTCTCATATGTATGCTCTTTTTAGATCTACTTTGCACCTTAGTACACACACACACACAAAGCTAACCCCACACGTCGAATTGGTTGCAAACAACCCGCTTCACAATGAAGTCACTTAAAAACTGAGGAATGGATAGAAGAAGTGCCACCTAGTAGCTGTGGTGCAAAACCAGGGTAACTTGTGTCCATAGAGTAAGTAGGTATTGTGTTTGTAAAGGCACGTTTACACTATGTTCGCAACATTGTACGGAACACTGTTCGTGGCTAGTAATGGACTACCGATGTTCGCAACATGGTGGCAACATGTTCGCAACAGAAAATCAATGTTCCGCGACTACGTCGGCAGAGATCAAAGAAACATTGTTCGTGGCCTGCTATGACTGCGCACCGCTAGTGTTCGTTTGCTCTGAGCTGGAGTGCAGTGGTGCGTTTATTTCACGTCCCTTCATTTTTATTTGAAATGCAGTGCTTACGAGACAAAATATTCCAATTGATGTCGCGCTATGAGGACCGCTGCGAAGGTTACAAAAATACTAAAATCAAACATGATTCATCACAAAAAGATGCTGCGGTGCTCGGCACCAGCAGCAGTGACGTGGACAAAAGAATTAAATCTATCTTGTCTCAGTACCGCCAAGAGAAAATAAAAATAGAGGAAAGTAAAAAATCTGGATGTGGTACTGACACACTTCACGAAACGAAGTGGTTTGGATTTAAATATCTGGATGATATCCAGGAACCAAAGGAGACCCAGGACACAATTAAAGAGGTACACAAGGTTATACTTGCATATGATAAATTTTATTCTCTTGTACAACAATTTTAACTTAATTATTTTGCCATGGAACAGCTCCTTGTGGACTCACAAAGTAGTTGGCAAATTCGTCGCGTATTTCCTTGAGTGTTTGAGAAGTTCTGCAGGGTAGTGCCCTGAAACAAGTAAATTTAGCATCATATTTCGCAAGAGCTACCTCAACATGCAGCAGCTGAAACAGAGAAACCTGCAGAGAAAGGTGAAGAGGAGATCACCCCACCTCCACAAAAACAGGCCCAGAGGGGGGTAGGGGGTGGGGGTGGAAGAAGCGACCCCATACTTAACGCAACAGAAATGTTGCATAATATTATGAAGCAGCAACGTCAACACCGACAACAACAGGACTCAGAAACAGATTTCGGAAAATTTGTTGTCACTAAATTGAAAGCGCTTCCGCCCTATGAAAGGGCGGTGGCTACAAAACAAATAAGTGATGTGCTGTACGAGGAAGAACTGAATGCTCTTAGGAAGCAGCAGCATACAATAATAAACATAGACACAGCAGGATCATCAGCGTCAACTTCAACTGCAGATTTCCCTGTCACATTCACTGGCAGCATATGTAATTTGGATTCTGAAGAAATTATATTCATGGAATGATGCAAATATGTAAATGCTAATGTAAAAATAACTATCTAATCAATTAAATACGTCGCAACGTGGCAAGAACAGTGACACAACTCAAAAATGCAATATTTAAGAAAATACTTCTAAAGAATTATACTAAACTTATAGTGAAGTAGTACAAACTTCTTTTATATTTCAAGTAAGTATTTAGCGGCAGTATATTCTGTTATATACAAAAGTAAACCTGCAATTGTATCCATATTTTTCAGTGAAATAAACTCAAAACTGCCATTTTCGAGTTGTGTCAGTTTTCCTGCTGGGGTATGTGTTTCAGTGCTGTTAACATAGCTTAATTACCTTAACATAACCCTTCGATCCTTCAACCAAAGCTTCACAAACTTCCAGAACTATTTGAGATATGGCTGGCGTTGAAATGTGGAATAAGTATGCAAGACTTCGATAGGAGTCTCCTGATGCCAGAAAATGAAGAATAACAGCAAGTCTTTGCTTCACAGGGATTGATTTTCTGAAATATGTGTCTTTCTTTGAAACAACTGGTCCTATAACATAATTGTGTTTTAGTGACAGCTATGGTGCACTATTGTCGTTGCTCTGGATGTTAAAGAGTAGTATTTGAAGGGAAGACCAGTTACTTTTCACACATATGTACAACAAATGTACTATTGTTGTCATGAGGCACTTTATATGTTGAAAAATATCGAGGCACGATATTATAAGGTCTTGTACTGTAGATATAATTTCAGCGATTTTATGCTCATATGTTTACAAGACAGATGGTAGATAAATTGGGTCTAGTGAAGCAGGGGATACAACCTGTCAATCACTTATAGATAATAATGTCTTCACTTTCAGCCATAGATAAAAAACAGTTCTGTGTTCCAGATAAGTGCTATCATTGTACATTAAAGTAATTGAATGTGATTTCAAAAGAGATCGCTACATATTGCTCAAAATATTCTTCACGTGCATTTATTTCAATAATTGGTTGTTTGCAATTGATTCGATACTTTATTCCATTCTTAGTGATATTGAGGTAATTTGGACTATTAGTTTCTTATTTTAGGACAATTTTTAGTATCTTATTTTCGTCTGTAGATATGGATTTATCTGTTCCAATGAGCCTGAATGATTTGAGAGAGGCTAGGGGCGTAAGCATGTTGGCTATATGTTGTTGTTGTGGTCTTCAGTCCTGAGACTGGTTTGATGCAGCTCTCCATGCTACTCTATCCTGTGCAGGCTTCTTCATCTCCCAGTACGTACTGCAACCTACATCCTTCTGAATCCTACTTAGTGTATTCATCACTTGGTCTCCCTCTACGAGTCTTACCCTCCAGTACTAAATTGGTGATCCCTTGATGCCTCAGAACATGTCGTACCAACCGATCCCTTCTTCTAGTCAAATTGTGCCACAAACTCCTCTTATCCCCAATTCTATTCAATACTTCCTCATTAGTTATGTGATATACTCACCTAATCTTCAGCATTCTTCTGTAGCACCACATTTCGAAAGCTTCTATTCTCTTCTTGTCTAAACTATTTACCGTCCATCTTTCACTTCCATACATGGCTACACTCCATACAAATACTTTCAGAAATGACTTCCTGACACTTAAATCTATACTCTATGTTAACAAATTTCTCTTCTTCAGAAACGCTTTCCTTGCCATTGCCAGTCTACATTTTATATCCTCTCTACTTCGACCATCGTCAGTTATTTTGCTCCCCAAATAACAAAACTCCTTTACTACTTTAAGTGTCTCATTTCCTAATCTAATTCCCTCAGCATCGCCCGACTTAATTCGACTACATTCCATTATCCTTGTTTTGCTTTTGTTGATGTTCATCTTATATCCTCCTTTCAAGGCACTATCCATTCCATTCAACTGCTCTTCTTAGTCCTTTGCTGTCTCTGACAGAATTACGATGTCTTCGGCGAACCTCAAAGTTTTTATTTCTTCTCCATGGATTTTAATACCTACTCCGAATTTTTCTCTTTATTCCTTCACTGCTTGCTCAATATACAGATTGAATAACATTGGGGAGAGACTACAACCCTGTCTCACTCCCTTCCCAACCACTGCTTCCCTTTCATGTCCCTCGACTCTTATAACTGCCATCTGGTTTCTGTACAAATTGTAAATAACCTTTCGCTCCCTGTATTTTACCTCTGGCACCTTCAGAATTTGACAGAGAGTATTCCAGTCAACATTGTCTAAAGCTTTCTCTAAGTCTACAAATGCTAGAAACGTAGGTTTGCCCTTCCTTAATCTAGCTTCTAAGATAAGTCGCAGGGTCAGTATTGCCTCACGTGTTCTAACATTTGTACGGAATCCAAACTGATCTTCCCCGAGGTCGGCTTCTACTAGTTTTTCCATTCGTCTGTAAAGAGTTCGCGTTAGTATTTTGCAACTGTGACTTATTAAACTGATAGTTCGGTAATATACACATCTGTCAACACCTGCTTTCTTTGGTATTGGAATTATTATATTCTTCTTGAAGTCTGAGGGAATTTTGTCTGTTTCAAACATCTTGGACACCAGATGGTAGAGTTTTGTCAGGACTGGCTCTCCCAAGGCCGTCAGTAGTTTCAATTGAATGTGTCTACTCCGGCGGCCTTGTTTTGACTCAGGTCTTCCAGTGCTCTGGCAAACTCTTCACGCAGTATCGTATCTCCTATTTCATCTTCATCTACGTCCTCTTCCATTTCCATAATATTGTCCTCAAGTACATCGCCCTTGTATAAACCCTCTATATACTCCTTCCACCTTTCTGCTTTCCTTTCTTTGCTTAGAACTGGGTTTCCACTCGAGCTCTTGATGTTCATACAAGTGGTTCTCTTACCTCCAAAGGTCTCTTTAATTTTCCTGTAGGCAGTATCTATCTTACCCCTAGTGAGGTAAGCCTTTTGTTCTCTAGCCATCCCTGCTTAGCCATTTTGCACTTCCTGTCGATCTCATTTTTGAGACGTTTTTATTCCTTTTTGCCTGCTTCATTTACTGTATTTTTATATTTTCTCCTTTCATCAATTAAATTCAATATTTCTTCTGTTACCCAAGGATTTCTACTAGCTCTCGTCTTTTTACCTACTTGATCCTCTGCTGCCTTCACTACTCCATCCCTCAAAGCTACCCATTCTTCTTCTACTGTATTTCTTTCCCCCATTCCTGTCAATTGTTCCCTTATGCTCTCCCTGAAACTCTGTACAACCTCTGGTTCTTTCAGTTTATCCAGGTTCCAACTCCTTAAATTCCCACCTTTTTGCAGTTTCTTCAGTTTTAATCTGCAGGTCATAACCAACAGATTGTGATCAGGATCCTCATCTGCCCGTGGAAATGTCTTACAATTTAAAACCTGGTTCCTAAATCTCTGTCTTACCATTATATAATCTACCTGAAATCTGTCAGTATCTCCAGGCTTCTTCCATGTATAAAACCTTCTTTTATGATTCTTGAACCAAGTGTTAGCTATGATTAAGTTATGCTGTGTGCAAAGTTCTACCAGGAGGCTTCCTCTTTCATTTCTTAGCCCCAATCCATATTCACCTACTATGTTTCCTTCTCTCCCTCTTCTTACTACCGAATTCCAGTCACCCATGACTATTAAATTTTCGTCACCCTTCAGTATCTAAATAATTTCTTTTAGTTCATCATACATTTCTTCAATTTCTTCGTCATCTGCAGAGCTAGTTGGCATATAAACTTGTACTACTGTAGTAGGTGTGAACTTCGTATCTATCTTGGCCACAATAATGCGTTCATTATGTTGTTTGTAGTAGCTTACCCGCATTCTTATTTTCCATTCATTATTAAATCTACTCCTGCATTACCCCTATTTCATTTTGTGTTTATAACCCTGTAGTCACCTGACCATAAATCTTGTTTCTCCTGCCACTGAACTTCACTAATTCCCACTATATCTAACTGTACCGCTGAGGCACACAAGCCTCCCCACCAGCGGCAAGGTCCATGGTTCATGGGGGGGTTGGCTATATATCCAACTTCTAAATGATTTCACAAAGATTTACTAAAGTGCCAGAACGTAACATAAGATCAACAACAGAGCAACTATATATTTTTTAAAACTTCACAGATCTCTAATACAAAGACAAATACATCAAAGATACTTGCACACATGTAACAGAAACAAATATGAACTTGTAATATTATTTACAATCCCTTAACACTCTCCAGCAATTTCATATTTTATCATCAAATCAAGAACTTAACTCAGTCCTTATTTTCATTGGTTACTTCCATCCCAATCAAAGTTTTCATTCTTGATAGTTTCTTTGTTGATAAGCCCTTAGTAAGAATGTCAGCTGCCTGATCTTGTGTTGACACATATTTGACATTGATCTTCTCATTGCCTAACTGTCGTACATACTGATATCATGTTTCAATATGCTTAGAGCGTTCATAGAATCCTTCCCCTTTGATACATTTGATAGCACTTTGATTGTCAATGCTTAAAGTAGGAATTGAACTCGTTTTCAACAACTTCAATTTGTTTCAATAAGAGATCAAGCCATACTAGAGATTTACTTGCCTCATTGGCAGCAATAAAATCAGCTCCCATTGAAGATTGTGCCACACATTTCTGTAGTTCACTTTTCCACATTCCTGGTCCACCTCAAAACTTCATTAAAATTCCACTTGTTGAACGTCCAGTCAATTTTTCACCTGCACAATCAGCATCGCTATAACCTTCTATAGCAAAACTGTTCGTTTTCATAAACTGAATTCCATCATTTATTGTATTCTTCAAATAGTGAAGAATTCGTTTCATTAATTTTAGGTGTGCTTTAGTAGGCGAATCTTGTGCTCTTGAAGAAACATTTATAGCATAAGCTAGATCGGAATGTCCCCAGTGTTAAATATGTGAGACTGCCTATAATTTCTCGGCAAGTGTCGATATCAGTAGCTGGTGGTGAATTACCAGATATCCATCCAGGCTCAATTGGTAATGATATTGGCTTTGCATCAGTCACATGGTATCTGGCTAACACTCTTTTTACAAATGCAGTCTGATTAATCTTCATACAATCATTTAATCTTTGTACTTGCAAGCCAAGATAACAATCCACTTCACCTACTACTATATCAAACTCTTCATGTAATTGTTTTGTGTAATTATGAACTGTTTCGCCAGGTCCTATTATCAATCCCTCATCCACATGAAATAAAACGATTAAATTTTCATTAAAATACATACAAGGATCAGCGCTACTCTCCCGCAAATTTCATTTCTTAAGGTATAACTTTAAACACTCATACCAACATTGTGCTGCTTGATTCAGTCCATACAAGCTTCGGAGAAATCTTCAAACACGGCCTGTGCCACCATCATAACCTTATGGTTATTGCATGTAAATTTCTTCCTCCAGTTTACCATTCAAGAATGCTGTTTTAATGTCAAATTGTTTGATGTTCCAATTTCTTTGAACAGCAAAACACACAAGATGGCTCTCAGAGTTTCAAACCTAGCCACAAGACTGAAAGTTTCTGAAAAATCAACCCTTGGCCTTTGGCTAAACTCTTGCTTTGTACCATACAATGTCATTGTTATTATCCAATTTAATTGCAAACACCCGACGATTTCCAATAGCCTTTGTTCCAGTTGGTAAATCAACTAATTTCCAAATACCAACCTTTTGATGCGAGTCTATTTCTTCATCCATTGCAGCTTTACAATTTTCTACATCTGAGGATTTCACTTCTTCATCACAGTTCCTTGGACCTTCTCTCAGCATCATCATCTTGGGTCGCTCAGGTTCATCTAGGTAACGTATTGGCCTTCTAATAGTTTATCACTCAAAACTAGATGACCATCTGCATTTTCATTCGCTTCTACATGATATTGATGATCCAGGCTTGTAATATTTTCTTTTGATATTTCGTCATCATTAGAAATCAGATGATTCTGTATCATTCATAGTCGATATGTCAACTAATTTGGTAACATCACTCTCCAGTGATTGCTTCAATTTTTCATCGTTGAATTTTACATCTCAGCTAACAATAACTGAGTGCCTATCTGGAAGGTATACACGATAGCCACACTCACCATAACCAACTATATAACCTTTCAGAGATTTGGCATAAAATTTTCACCATTTCCGTGCTGGAATCCAGACAAAACATTCTGTCCCAAATACTTTTAGATGATTAAACTGACTGTTCCTTCTCAAAAATAATTCTGTTGGTGTCTTTTATTTAACCTTCGTAGGCACAGTTCGGTTCAGACAGTGAGTAGCTGCATCTACAGCTTCTCCCCGTAAAGCTTTTGGAATATGCTTTGCTGACTGAAGACATGAACGTACCATTTCGCAGATAATCCGAATTTCACGCTCAGCAGCTCCATTTTGCTATGGTGTATATGACACAGTCAAAGAATGTCTCAATCCAATTGACTCAGCATATCTTCTCACATCGTTATCATCAAATCCTTGCCACCATCAGTCTGCAGTTCTTTAATTGCACATTGAGTTTGAGTTTTCACCAACTCAATAAATACTGGCAACTTCTCCTTTACATCATTATTTTTCAGTAAAAGGTATGTCGCTCTGAAGATTGAGAAGTCATCTTTAAAAACAAGAAAACAGCTAAATCGTTTTCCTCCATTTGACCACAGACATCAGCGACGATCAATTCACCTGGTCTAGTTGACTTGTCAACTTGTGAAGCAATAGCTAGACTATGACGTTTACATAGCATACAACCTTCACATAATTCATTGTCTAACCTTACATTGATATCAAGAGCAGTCAAACTTGATTGTACATGTTGTTTGTTCTGGTGCCCAAAACTTTCATGCCACAATTGAAGAGTATCAGAAGATTTCTTTACTACACAGGACTTTCCTTGCTTAATCACTTTCACTGCCAAGCGATAAAGTTCATTCTTGCTTTTAGGTAGAGCAAAGCAATTGGAATATTGTCTCTATAAAATGACCATATTTTACCATCTTTTTGATACTTTGATCTTTTTCTCCGGCCTTTTTAACATAAAATAAATTACAGGCACCATCTGGACTACACCATATATCTTCAAAATATCGTCTAGTCCACTCACTTCGATTAAAAGTTTCAACATCAGTATGACCACTCCCTAACGCTTTGATATGCACATTATTTTTAGCACTGTACATTTTCTGTGGTAAATCAAAAGGAGTGTATAAAACATACCAGTCTTGACGATTTGTAACGTGATGCATCGCGCCACTATCAATATACTAATCGTCACATTCTGATACATCTACATTTGTAGGTAAATTACATAGTTTTAATAAAGTTTCTTCTGGAATTTCTCGTGACAATGTTTTCACAGCTGATAGCATTGCAGACCCGTCACCACCACTACTAGGACAGTTCCTGGAGATATGACCTTTGCTTTTGCATTTAAAACACACTATGCCCGTTTTGCAGTCTTTCGAAATGTGTCCAATCTTACCACGTGAAAAACATTTCTTCACATCACGTTTTCTTGAATTTTGCACTGTTTTCGCATTTCCCAATTTAATTTTGCTTCGTTGTTATGCAGATACACTTCCCTTGGTTCTTGAAAACATTGCAGCAGCTAGATTTGTTTCTTCTCTGTCTTGAATTCTAAGATCATAATTCAAACACTTATTCTGTAGTTTTGGTCATGTTTTGTCAGCTTGTGATAGATCATGCCAAGTTACGTAAATGTGATCAAATTCTTTTGGCAGTGTCTGAAGCAAATGTGCACACAAATCAGCTTCCACTGTTGGTTTATTTAGCATAGACATCTTTATTTCTACTTCGTCACATTTTGCTAAATAAACTTGCATACTGCCTGACCATTCCCCTTCGATATTGTGAAACTTATACCGCAACAAGCGATATTTTCAGCAGATTCAATATCATCCCAAACATCTTTTGCAGTTTCACATGTAGCTACTCGAAGTAGCGGTTTTGTTTCTAGTGACAAAACAACACGTTTCTTCGCTTTTGAATTCGCTTTCATCCAAGCACTTAATTTCGTTACATAATCTTCAACATTTGTTTCTGGTTTCACCAAAGATCCGCATACAACATCGTAAAGAGCGTGACATTCCGAGACAGCCTTCATGAGAATACGCTCGGTTGCCCAATTTTCTTCGCCATTTAATTTTTCAATCTGTTGTTTTTCTTCACTCATAATGTTTTGCGCTTATTTTCTCTTAAAGCTTACAAACACGTCGAATAACTTCATAAACTGTCCTCAAAAAGGGTGATCGCGTCACAAGCCGTCTGCTTGAATTAGTCGATTCTGACACTATTAAACACGTCTCAGTTATATATCAAATCAATGCTAATCTCAACCACACTCCTGTGCTACCATGTTAAAGATAAAAATACATATATCCAACCTCTAAATAATTGCGCAAAGATTTATTAAAGTGCCAGAACTTAACGCAAGGTCAACAACAGTACAACTATATATTTTTCAAAACTTCACAGTTCCCTAATACAAAGAACAAATAAATGAAAGATACTAGCACACATGTAACAGAACCAAATATGAACTTGTAATATTATTTACAATCCTTTAACATTTACAAACGTTTGGTCTCATTGCCGAGTATGTTCGATATCGTATGTGCACAGAACATAGGCGTCTCACAAGTGTACATCGTCGCCATACTCACGACTTGTTCATATGGCATTGCAGCATAGATCGGTTGTGGCAGTCCATTAGATGAGGGGCATGGTTCGAAAAAGCTAAGCTCGCCTTGAGAGACATTATAAAAATCCCGTACTATTGGTTGTGGCTGTGTGTCCATGAATGTCATGTGAGTAAGCATACAGTTGTGGATTGGTACTCTTTTTGTAGGGAAGTTTGTGGGGAATACATGAAATATAGGAGTCCATGGGGGGTGGGTGGGGGAGAATGTTATGGTCACAATTAACTAGTCGCATTTTGGCAAAACGAAGTAGAACAGGGGAGGAACTCCATTGGGATTATGGGTTTGGAGGGGGGGCGTTGTGTAGTTTCAGATCAAGAGTGTGATAATGTAGTGTTTAAAGTACTACCCAGTCGAAGGAAGGAAATTTTGCTCAGGTTAATTGAAGATCACGTTGCAGAGGGTTCCATTGTAATTTAAGATGATTTTTCTTCATATAGGGATTTAGGAGAAAGGAGTTATCAGCATCTCATAGTTAATCACAATATTGAGTTCAGATCATTATCCACAGGGGATTGCACGAATAGAATAGAGGGTTGTTGGTCAGGAGTGAAATCTCTTGTAGGGAAGAGGAAACGCCAAATTTCCACACTTCAAAGTCCGTTAGACGAATACTCATGGAGGTGTAGTATTCCCCAAATATATTGCCCATTTTAATGTTTTGTTAAACGTGTTAGGCAAATGTACCATCTGAAAAATGTTAGCTAATTCCATGTTCGAATGTGGCCGGGGGGGGGGGGGGGTGTGAATATGTGTGTGTGTGTGTGTGTGTGTGTGTGTGAGAGAGAGTGAGTGAGTGAGTGTCTGTGAGTCTTTTCGTAATTTCTTGTGTATGTGGGTATGTTATTTTTGTTAATGTCTTTCTAGGCGAGCTTCGGTTCTTTTAAGAAGTTCCCATATGGTAAGTTCAGATTTCCATTTTTTTTACTGCATTTGATTATTTTGACGTATTTCATTGTTGTATCACTCCATTATGTATGTTTTCATGTACTCCAGTACGTAATATATATTTCGCATCTGTCGTTCTTCTTTCGTTTCCGAGCACTAGTATCATTACCATGTTTTCGAATCTGTACTAGCAATATTAAAGGCGAAACGCCCGACACAACTAAAATTTGTATCCCATCCTTCACTTGACCTATATGTGAACTGGAGAGCAGGATACAAATGTTGTGTATAGCTATAGGCCTATAGCTCAACTAAACAATGTGATACTATCGTCACTGCTGTTTTCAAAACTACAACCTTCAGTCGATACTATTAGCATCAAAGACGAAAAAAAAACTGTACCCCATAGTGAAGTATGGATTTCAAATTCTATATGTGTCGTCTTATTGCCTGTTCGCATAGTTCAACTGAGGTACAGGTTGCAAATGTAACGTACTTTCACTTCCACGTTTTCTTTAGCAGTGTAAATATATTTAGGTCAACGGAAGTATCAGATACAAATATTATGGACGTAGCTCCTTCTGCCATCGGCAGTACTACTATCTACATAAGAACAGACTGTTAGTGGTAGCATAGACGAAAGAAACAACACGTGGGAAATTTGTATCCCGTGCTTCAATTGACCTATATAGTTCAGCTGAACAACAGGATATTAATACAAATGAAAACGAAGAAATCGACATATGCTAAACTTGTATCCTGTACTACAGTTAAGCAATACCGCTTGACTGAGGTTCAACTCATATGTATCTGATGTAAGGTATTGTATGCGACCAATCTTTCCATCCATTTTTCCCCTTCACTTTCCACATAAATAATATGATTCAAACCCACAATATCCTTAATGTGAAAATCCAGCTTGCCTTGATATGTGTCAACCATATTTTTCATCTCTTGTATTCCTTTGTTTCTGAACAGTCTTGTCAGCTCTTTCGTCTGTGTAATAAATGCTCTATGACAAATTGTGGCGTCATTGGTCAAAGCCCATGGGTTGTATCCCCTGCTTCACTAGACCCGATAAAATAACAAGTATGTATGAGTAGACTCCTAGTCAGTGTATACATAATAATTCTATGTTCATATGCAGATAAAATTTATACATGGTACTGTGGTTAATTTCCTCAATTTATGCAGGGTCTCAAACCCTTGTGTGTAACTAAGTATCTCTGCATGGGACAGATTCCAATACAGTGTTATTGTAACGTAATTAATTAGAAAAGATTTGTCAATATAAATTAGCGCAACAGAAAACAAATAAATGGTGTTGGATGTCACTTTCTTTTCCATTCCAAAATTCGAGCACTGAATTGACATTTTTTGTGTGTGTAATGTATGAATTTAGTTCTGTGATGAGATGGGGTAATACGTTTTAGAAGGGTAAATAAAGGGTAAATAAAGAAAAATTTGAAATAATAATGGACAAGCATGTATTGGAAATCTCTTGCTGTATTTTTTGTAACAATTTCACAATTGCAAATGCGCTATTTTTTGTGACACTTTGGTGCCCTCTACTTTGTTATTATAGCGTGATTAATTACAAAAGAAACTCTACAATATGAATAACTGCAACAGAAAATGCAAACAAAATGTTACTGGCTGTCACTTCTTGTCCTATCACCGAAAAAAAGTGGATTCAGAAGTACGCTATTGTGAGGAAAAAGCAATACCATTGCTCTTCACATCTTTAAGCCAACTTTAGTTCCTCTTGTCAAATAGGTAAGATGTCTGAAGAATACATATACAATGTACCACGGTACTTCTGAAGGTGATGTATCTGTATCAGCGGTGTAATAACACTGAAAATAGGCTACAAGCTAAACAGGCTAAAATGCACCATCCCAAAATCACATCACTTGAGCTGCAGCAGATCTTGTAAGCAGAATTGTCGTTCTGTGTTCCTGAATGTTCACTCCATGGATTTTTGTAGTCTGCACTTGTATCCAGTGATCTTAATACGACGATCTCACTGATGTGTAACTATGGTTCCGGGCATGGATATTTCACAAGCCTCCAGGGAAAGAAGCAAGCCATCTTTAGGTGGGAAATACGAATTTCATCTATTTTTGCATGATACACAAGTTCCATTTGATTACGTATTATCACTGAAAGATTTTATACACACACTAAAATTAAACACGTTTGCAAAAAGGAAGGTGTTATATATATATATATATATATATATATATATATATATATATATATATATATATATATATATATATACTCCTGGAAATGGAAAAAAGAACACATTGACACCGGTGTGTCAGACCCACCATACTTGCTCCGGACACTGCGAGAGGGCTGTACAAGCAATGATCACACGCACGGCGCAGCGGACACACCAGGAACCGCGGTGTTGGCCGTCGAATGGCGCTAGCTGCGCAGCATTTGTGCACCGCCGCCGTCAGTGTCAGCCAGTTTGCCGTGGCATACGGAGCTCCATCGCAGTCTTTAACTCTGGTAGCATGCCGCGATAGCGTGGACGTGAACCGTATGTGCAGTTGACGGACTTTGAGCGAGGGCGTATAGTGGGCATGCGGGAGGCCGGGTGGACGTACCGCCGAATGGCTCAACACGTGAGGCTTGAGGTCTCCACAGTACATCGATGTTGTCGCCAGTGGTCGGCGGAAGGTGCACGTGCCCGTCGACCTGGAACCGGACCGCAGCGACGCACGGATGCACGCCAAGACCGTAGGATCCTACACAGTGGCGTAGGGGACCGCACCGCCACTTCCCAGCAAATTAGGGACACTGTTGCTCCTGGGGTATCGGCGAGGACCATTCGCAACCGTCTCCATGAAGCTTGGCTACGGTCCCGCACACCGTTAGGCCGTCTTCCACTCACGCCCCAACATTGTGCAGCCCGCCTCCAGTAGTGTCACGACAGGCGTGAATGGAGGGACGAATGGAGATGTGTCGTCTTCAGCGATGAGAGTCGCTTCTGCCTTGGTGCCAATGATGGTCGTATGCGTGTTTGGCGCCGTGCAGGTGAGCGCCACAATCAGGACTGCATACGACCGAGCCACACAGGCCAACACCCGGCATCATGGTGTGGGGAGCGATCTCCTACTCTGGCCGTACACCTCTGGTGATCGTCGAGGGGACACTGAATAGTGCACGGTACATCCAAACCGTCATCGAACCCATCATTCTACCATTCCTAGACCGGCAAGGGAACTTGCTGTTCCAACAGGACAATGCACATCCGCATGTATCCCGTGCCACCCAACGTGTTCTAGAAGGTGTAAGTCAACTACAGTGGCCAGCAAGATCTCCGGATCTGTCCCCCTTTGAGAATGTTTGGGACTGGATGAAGCGTCGTCTCACGCGGTCTGCACGTCCAGCACGAACGCTGGTCCAACTGAGGCGCCAAGTGGAAATGGCATGGCAAGCCGTTCCACAGGACTACATCCAGCATCTCTACGATCGTCTCCATGGGAGAATAGCAGCCTGAATTGCTGCGAAAGGTGGATATACAGTGTACTAGTGCCGACATTGTGCATGCTCTGTTGGCTGTGTCTATGTGCCTGTGGTTCTGTCAGTGTGATCATGTGATGTATCTGACCCCAGGAATGTGTCAATAAAGTTTCCCCTTCCTGGGACAATGAATTCACGGTGTTCTTATTTCAATTTCCAGGAGTGTATATATATATATATATATATATATATATATATATATATATATATATATATATATATATATATATATATATTGTGAGAGTGCCAGAAAAATAACTTAGCAAAAACAGAAAAAAGCTGAGTTCTATGCTAAGGGAAGAAAAGCGTAAATTTAACTTCCTCAAAAGAAATAAATTGTCCTTCTTGTTTCATACTTCACACTACATTTTGCAGTTCAGTTATTCTTTGCTTCAATTTATTTTTCGAACATATATTTTTTTCTCTCTACCACTGTCTAAAATAAGGCCTGTCCACATGCAATGATCTGTCTGCATATATACCTACACAAATGTCCATGAATGCAATAGATCACTGCAAATGCGGTATGTTCAAGCATCACAAGTTTCAATGTACTGCTTGTCCACCATCTGCCAGTGTAAAAAAGAAATTTCAATGGGAAGCGACCTCGAAGTTTGTTTCATATATACAGAAATTGTGGAAATTATGATATGGTCTGTGTTTACTAACTGTGGTGCGAAAAATAAAATTCAAGCGAAATGTCAGTGGCAGAAAGACATCAAAATTGTCCACACAGTGGTCACTTAAGCAAAAACTGTTTTCTCATATAAATTTACTTCATGAGTTGGAGTGCGAACTCGACAACTAGCGTAATTATTTGAGGATGGATTTAGAAATGTATAATTATCTTTTGACACTCATATGGCAAAAAACTTGTATGAGAAAAGCAAGTTCTCCACATTAGCCAGAGACATTGGCATTAAAATTACTGTCAATAGGAGCTAAAAGCTAGAATTTTTCACTGCAATTTCGAAACAAGCATTTAATGAAATCATATCCAACACATGTGAGCTTTTTATACCATCCGGAAGAATGAGTTGATGAAGCGAGTAAAGTACTATAGCTCAGTTCTGACAAGCTATGAATCATATTTATTAGGCCCCCTGGGGATGGGGCGGGGAGCAACTTTAAAATTTCAAATGGGAACACCCATTTTTTATTGTAAAATCAGATTCTACATAAAAATATGTACATTTTGTCTTAAACATTTGCTTTGACTCTTGGTGTTGGCGCTGTAGTTCAATAAAATCCATGTTCTCATAATTCCGTGGAAAATGGTTGCAGATAAATAACAAATACTTATTTAATTCGTAAATTTTTATTCGCTAAAACTAAAACTCTCCCTCTCTCCCCATAAGGTGGGCTTGAGAGAAAGGAATTAGAGTTTTACAAATGTTGACCCAAATTTTAATTTTTTCTACAGATTCAGATAAGTTTTGTTTGTTTTGTGGTCAACAGATTTGCTCTTTTACATAAAGACTTCTACTCGACAATTTCGAATTTTCTTCACGATATTTTAAGTCAAATCAGTAAATGTGGAACATAAAAAATTCGTATGGCATACAATACCTACATTATTTAACTTTCCAATAAGCCACCACAACTGTAGCTGAAGGGAAAATCATACAAACGTGATAATAAAAAATCAAAATGAATAAAACCATTTCAAAACACAGTAGACACCAGTTTCACAAATGCTGCTACACCAGAGTCACAAATGGCAAGAACCATCAACACATTCGCTTTTGAAGCATAAGTAATCACATTTATCAAAGTATTCATGAATTAAGAAGTCCAGTGAAGTTTAAGAATGTGTGAATCATTAGACACAGCCAAGTTTGTTACTTGTCAATAGATGTGCATATCATGATAATAATGGACCACAACAGAAATATATAGTTCTCATGCATAAAATATGTGTTTATATTCTCTTCCTTTCAGTGGAAGAAGCTAATTATATGCATAATCGAAAGAATAAATTGTAGTTTACGTCACTGAATCAGTGAGATTCGGATGTTTTCACACATAACTCACTATCATTCATGTCTCTTAGTTATATACTAATGTCTGGAACGCAAAAATCATTTGGTTGAGTAAGTGGAAAATAATTAGAAGCGAACAGTAATCTAAATGTTGCCCTTCTCGCCACTAAGGGCGCTCATATTCTTCCACCAGTCAGATTCACTGGGGTGAAACTCATAAAGGAGTTTCTTTGTTCGTTGCCACGCCAGTTGGAGCATTGCTAGTTAATCAGTTCGCATCTATTTCCCTTATTGTGATTTAAGATTTTCTGTAACTGTCTTTTCTTTCACAGTACACAGAAGATCCTTTCACTGCATTGTTTTTTTATGTCTGTCTCATTCATGTATTACACTCTAAATCGCATTGTAAATATGTTGCCTGTAATCTGTTTCGTTTCTGATCACAACCGCAATACCTGTATTGTGGGAAGCAATTATAACATGTTTGTTTTATGTGAAACAAATACCGGTTTCACTCCATGGTGTTCTGTGGTCTTATATTTACTACTTATAAATCCGCATGTGAAGTGCTTGATTTGAATGCATTGTGTGTATTCTAAGGAATGCTATGTCGCAAAGAAAAATTAATTAACTTGACTTTTGACTTTGACTCCGTTAAGACAGGTACTGCATTTCAACTCCCTTTGATTTTTTTTGTCTAGGTGCATAGACTTTAAAACTTTTTACCAGTCTATTATAAAAAGCTGTGAAAAAATTTGACTATAGATAAAATATGTTTTCTTCGTGGCTGCTGTAACGAGGGAACGGGTTAGGTACAGGATGAACTGGCGGTCGGAGGTATCCGTTTCTTCAGTTCTCAGAGAATGCCAGGCAAGGTCAAAGAAAACTGCTACAACGTGTGAAGAAAACTCCGTGTCTCGTGGCAGCTTAAGTACTAAAGTCGCTGTACGATTTTCTGGAAAAACTTTCAGAATGAGAAGGTTGAACAACAGTCTCGGTATTATATCTTCTTACAAACAAACTGGTCGCTTAGGGAACGTCTTTAACACACAAGCTGATGGCGAAATATTTCCCGTCGTTCGGACTGTGATAGTAGCAGATTTGCCCAGTAGTGTTAATTTGTGAAGAAATCACTCAGCACTGCATTGCTGAACACAATAATCGTTTTATGAAGATCCAGGAATCCAACATCGAATAAAAGTTCGTAGGCAAGTTAAATATTTTATTACTGATAGTTGCGATTACACGTTGTATCTCCTTTGCACTGCAAACTTATCTGACCCTCCAAAGAAAAACACAATGTCCAATCGGCATTTCTAACCTCCAACAGTTACAAAAAGCATAGATGCTATTTTTTCACACCAAAGAGTGTTGTCATCTCAATTACAGTAGCACATTGTCGCTGGTACTCGCAGCCAGAATATTAGAGTAATATTACATTTCTTAGGGACGTTACAGTATATTGCTTTTCTTCTCTTTTATTCGCAGTCGTTTTTGTAATTTCTCCCATTTTATGTAGAGCTCCATATTAGTAGCATCTGCGTAACACTCGTTTCACAACACTTCCTTCAAATGTGGTATCATTTTGACGTCACACACAATATCGACAACTGCAGGAGCTGTTATCGAGTTTGGCTAGCGCTAGTTTTGGTCATCTCTGGCATACGAATGCATATTTCTCGACCTGACATACATTCCATTTCAAAGAATTTTGCTCCATTAGGCCTACGCAGTCAGCCAATGAGGATAGAGGTGACAATTAGCCAATGAAAGCAGTCTGAGAAGAGTGGCATACTTTATAGTGTGTAGTGGTTCATGTGAGTTAAATGTGAATAACTGTAGTGTTTTGCAAGATTCGCGAAAAGAATTTCGCCCATAGCCATGACTTACAGAAACATACGTGCACTTGCCACAGTGACGGTAGAGCAGAAAGAGAGACAAAAAAGAAATCACATGTGACGTCTCTCAACACACACATGAAAACAAAACAGTAATGTATTAATAGCTTTAAGAACATGCTTACCATGTCTCATGTTCCTTTGTTAAGCTCTTGTGCTCAATGTGCGAAAATTCATATGAATAATGGATTAGTTATTTTGCTTTATGAGAATTGCTTACCACAAATCTTGTTTTTTTATTAGATGTCGTGTACATACTGAAAAGGTTGCATGTGGTCGAAATGGTTGGAATTAAGATCCTCTATGGAAAATTTACAAGAAAAAGAAATGGTGATCAAGCTAGTTTGTCTATGGCAGATATGGAAACATTTACAGTGTGTTTTGTTGTATCTGTATTGATTTGTATCTTCACAGTAGGAAAATGACACTGTGCTAAGCAATAAATCTATCTGTTAATTGCATCACATTCATGGAATCATAAACAGAGTCCCACTTATCAACCTAACTTAGATCTCAGAGTACACTACAGATCAGTCTATCATCTCAGTCAGTATTGCGTAGGGTGGTGGGGATAAATACCACACTCTATCCATATTTTGCAGAAAAAAATAAAGGTAAGAACAGTAATTTTAGACTTTCGCAAGTAACTGTTTGTATCTTGCATGTGGCTTATGTCATTGCTTACAATCTTTTGTGCTGTAAATGTTTCTTTTCCCCTTTTGTGAGCCAGTGTGATATTGACAGCAAACACCACTCTTCCTCACACTCAAAAAAAATTTTGATTCAGGAATAATTGTTAGTTTGAAGGATCAGACTTGTATTCTTATTATGGTGTAAAATCTTTGCTCAGTTATGAGGTACAATTAGGTTGATTTTAGTTCAGTATTAAATGCCTTTCCTGAAGAAAGAAAATTTATCAAAATTATGTGAATATTAATTTAGCATAAGTGATATTTATGAGTGTAGAGTTGCAAGCAGAATTTTAGATTGCTCTTTTTCTTGTTACTTAGGTACAATGATTTGAAGTGTTGTCATCTAAAGCAGTTATAAAGAATTTGGATGTAGTGATCACTAAACCTGTTCATGCAACTTGTGTTCCATAGGTCCATTTTCATGCGTTCATTATCACAGTCTAGCTATGTTTTACAGACGGAAAAAAGGCAGAAACAGCATTGATTTGTAGGTTCCAGTAGCTAACTGTTTATTTTATTTCATGTTGCTTGTTTCATTCCTGACAATCTTCTGAGTTGTAGCTTTACTTTAATCTACCCCAGTTGTTGTGAGCTAGTATGACATCGCCCCCCTCCCTCCCCCATAAAATCTTGATTCATGAATAGTTGTTAGGTTGAAGAATGAAACACACATGCTGACTGTGGTGAAAGCAGTTGTCCATTTGTGAGATGCAGTTAGGTTGATTTTAGTTGAGCAAAACAGTAAATTTAACATACAAAAACTAGGATATCTCTCTTGTGATCATCATGGGTGGCAGTGCATGCTCTGGAATGTGCTCCCTTCTGGCCACAAGTTGGGTATGTAGTTCTTGTGGTAGTGCTTTCCATTCGTCTACCAGTACTATTGACAACTGCAGGTGGTTGCTGGTTCCGTGGATATCCTGTAGTATGTCTCCCCAACACTCTCGCAAATGGTATATGGGAATTAAGGCAGGGGAATGGGCAGGCCAGCCCTTTCACCAAATATCTTATTATTCTGAGAGCTCTTGCACATGCACTGTTTAATGCAGCTGTGCACCGTAATCCATGAAAATGAAACTGAGATTGAATAGGCTCCTGAAAAGACAAACATCTGGAAGGAATAGTGTCACAATGATGTTGACCTGTAAGTGTACAGTGTTCAAAGATTTTGAGCCAGTGTGCTTATGCAACTTTAAGACTTACCCATTATGCACCTTGACCACCAAAATGATCATATTTGACAATGTTACTTGGTGCAATGTGCCGTCTCTAATGACCTCGATGTCGACGGGACGTTAAACAGTAACCACCACCTGGTGCAATGTGTGTTGGATCTTTGTGGGAGCATGTAATGCACCCCAACAACATTTTTGAACATGATAGTTTTGATGGTCCAGAAGTAGGGTGTGGGGGGTGGAAAATTGCATGGATGTGCCATGCCCCTTCAAATCTTTGAACACAATACATTCACCAGTCAACATTGTTGTCACACTACTCCATCCTGATGTTTGGATTTTCAGGAGCACATTCAACCATGACTTCATTTTTATGGATGGCAATGCATGACTGCATCAAGTGTCACAGGTGGACAAGTTCTTTGAATGTGAGGATATTCAGCAGATGGACTGGCCTGTCCGTTCCCACAACTTAAATCCCATAAAGTATTATGGGGAGACACTTTACATCATGGCTGTATGCACCAATGGCTGTCCAGCTGTTCTCAACCACAATGGTGGAGGAACGGAACTCTCTGCCACAAGACCTACTTACCAAATAAATGACCAATATTGGAGCAAGTTGCAGAGCAAACATGGCCGCCTGAAGTGTTCACACACCCCATTAAGAAACATGTGGTACACCTCTACGTATCGTATAAAACAAATGAATGTTGCTATTTGAAACACATTCACCAAGCCTCTCTGTTATAAACATTTAATTAATACTAAGAAACATTATTTTTCTTAAAAGAAAGATAACTAGAGATTAGTTTTTGGGAATTGCTCTCTTCATCGAGCCACAGGTGATTATATTTATTACGCATGTAGTTAACATTCAAATTATCATGTTTTAATAGTGCAATTGGTAGAAGCAAAGCAATGTTTCATCCAGAAATAAAATAATAATTGTATTTATGAAAAACTGAAAAGAAAAAATGTTGGTACTTGTGGACAAGTCGATGTTTCATCAGTCTTCTTGTTAAAATTATTTGCAATGGCACTGTTTCATGTACAATTATTGATACAATAAATGTGATAAGTTTTGTTAACAATGTGAAAATAGATTTTTGTTTTTTGATAAAGATCCTTTCAAGCTGTACTAAATAAACATTGACTGGAGATAATACATCGTCTAGTAGAGACGTCTGAGGAAAGCTAGCCCACATGTGCTAGTAACAAGGACTCCACAATAAATTCGCCAAGGAAACTAATACTCTTTTGGCAGTGGTGGGGCCTGAGGATGGTTGTAGTGTGCTGCCGAAGCTAGTCATGTCAGACAATAGACATTCTAAAGATACAGTTGTGGTGGTATTTTTTCTCATCTTGCAATCATCAAGCTCCTCCTTACCTCATTCAGATACTGAATAATAAACATCATACAGGTTGAAATCAAAACTGATGCCTTGGTGAGCGTTGATTTGAGCATTGTAGTAAATAAGGGAAATAATGCCAGACTGTAGCAGTGTTGAGAAGAATCAAATTAATTTGTGTACTGCACATTCTCTTACACATTCAGATCTATTAGGAACATAATAAAGTCTGATTCGATCAGTCAACTCGATGACAGAAATCTTAATTCAAATGTTGACTCGCTGTACCACATTTATTAAAAACTGCCATAAATTCAAGAACATTGACATTAATAAATTCTGCTTAGAGTAGCATCTAGAAGCATGTGCAACAGAAGTAGAGTTCCATAACAGATCCTATATAATAGTAACTCTTTACCAAGCATCTGCATGAAATTATAATCTATTCATAAATCATCTAGAAGCTCTTTTGGGTTATTTATCAGTAAGAAACAACGAAATTTTGATTGCAGGTGACTTTAATACAGATTTTCTAATTCAGTGTTCCAGTAAACATTTACTGCAGTTAATAATGTTGTCTTTTAATCTAACTCACACTGTGAACTTTCCAACTAGGATCACTAAATCCTCAAGGACAGCAATTGATAACATTTTTATAGACAAATCAAAGGAACAAAATCATATCATGATACCTGTAATAAATGGACTATCAGATCATGACATGCAGCTCCTTGTTTTAGATGCTAAGTCTAAGCAGATTATCAAAACTGCTAAATCTGAGTACAGGGGAGTATTCAATCAACCAAAAATTGAGTGTTTTAGAAAACTGCTCAAAGATATTGTAACATTACAGGACATATTGGGACATATTGAAGTATTCGATACTGTAGACTTTTAGGGGATGTCGATACAGATATGCAAAATGTAAAGGGAAACTTTGGTGATGTTTAAATATTGTACTGTGTCAGTGTTGGGACATTTTCCACAGAAGGAACGAAAATAGAATTGATGTAAATATGTGTTAGTGTTGGTGACCTATTTTCATTCAATTTTGTGGTTGTATTTCATTTTGTAAAAGAAAGACTCACTGTTTGCTGTAGCTCTGATTAATTGTATAAATTATCAGTTTTGAGCTAAATTATTTCGTATAATATGGACAAGATACTTTTAAAAACTCACCAGCTAAAGAGAAAGTCTGTAAATGAACGTTTAATGCACACTTCTGGAACTTTCTATGGAGAAATTCTATATTATGATCGCAAAAATACGAAAACTTGTGAAAACTGTTTCATAATCTAGTTTCGAAAGACGATTTGTATCAAGAAATATTGCTAAAAAGATTTATTTACGTTTTGAAACACGATTTAAATCATTTTACATATAAATAGTTGTTCTAAATCACTCAAGAAATATCCAGAATCAAATGTCAAGATATTTCTGGAAACATCGGTACAAATCTGGTGAAGGTTATCCAGAAGCTGGTAGAAAAATGTTATAAAATCTATTTGGAAATTATGCTTGTAAGAATTTATATGTACTGATCCTTTTACTTACTTTAATCTGTACTAAAATTCTGTAATGTCTAATTTAGTTTTAAGTCGTGAATTGCTATCGTATTGTAAACAAAACATTGTCAAAGACTCTCATTGTTTGGAAAGATATTAATACACCTAGGAGTTGTCAAATGCCAGTTCGGATATGCAGTGCGGTTAGCTCGGAGAGTCAGTTGTTGAGTCTGTGAAGTCTGTCAGTTCTGTTTGTAAATAAACGTCTGTAATGAAGAATTACTTGTTGTCGTCAATATGAACTCAAGACCTTTTGCACGAAGCAGACACCTCCTAATGGAACGTTTTAATTTGGTGTTGAGGAGCTGAAATGTTATAATTTGGTGGAGGAGCTGGGATCGCTATAAGTGCAAACAAATTGAAGTGGAACGTTTTAATTTGGTGCAGAAAGTCCTGGGATGTTATAATTTGGTGGAGGAAGCAGAGGATATGACGACCACCCAGTGATTCTTCAAAATAAAATACTTCTCTTCTGGGATCACAAGAAGAAAATACGTCTGTTTTGGGACCACAAGAAGAGCATATACGACGGACCAGTCATTCTTCAGAAGTAAATACGTCGATTCTGGGGTCACAAGAAGAGGAGTGAATCAACCGAGCGAAACCATCCTGGAATTGAAGAAATTTCGCAAAACACGGACACCAACGACCGCCGACGGACATTAAGATAAGTACCTCCTTCCTAAAATAATGGAAAAAGACGCAGATTTCAGTACTGACAGCGGTGTAGCGAGTACACCTATTAGGGAAAGTGCTTCTGACAGTGTAGGAATGTTGGAAATGTTAAAACAAATGTTTTCAGAGTTAAACTCGAAGTTGGATAACACAAACTCGAAGATGGACGATTCTCGTGCCGAATTACATCAACAAATTGAACAGACACCACAACAGATGGACAGGTCGATTTCGAAGGCTGTGTGTGATTTAAAATCAGAAATAAATTCAAATACAGAACAGATTGCTCACACTAATCATGTTCTCGAAGAATGGCGAATTACTTTTGAGTCAAACCAAAAAGAACTTAGTTGTCGTGTGGACACAGTTGAGAGCAAAATTTCTGTCCTTGAAACTGATTTAAGTAACGAAATTTAAAATAACCAGTCAAAACTTAAAAAAGTTGTTGATTTTGTAAATGAGGAAAATTCTCAATTGAGAAATGAATTTGACCAGACAAAACGATTTTTTGAAAGCGAAATTGAATCTTTCAAATCTGATTCTGACAAAAAGGTCACAGAAATTTGTAGTAGAGTAGGTAATGTCGAAAAAACTGTAGACAGAAAATTTGTAGAAATACAAGAAACTTTGTTGCAAAAAGGTTTTAGTAATAGTTGTAATGGGGTATGGGGAAATTTTCCCATTAAAACTTATCCCGGTGACAAGAATATACACCCAAAAGACTTCATGCAATTCTGCAAGGAGCAGTTCACGTCCGTAATGACAGATAGTGTTAAGATAAAATTTGTAAAGAAATAACTTGATGGTGAGGCGCTTTCGTGGGCCAATCAGAATTGTTCCGCGGAAATGTCCTTTGAAGATTTCTAAAAATGTTTTCTAACCAAATTTTGGTCTGAAACTGAGCAAGCTCGAATCAAACGTGAATTCTTGAATGGTCCTAGTTACAGAGAATCTGATGGGTCAATGAAAGCCTATTGTGAGAAACAGTTGCAAAAATTAGTGCATCTGGATAAGCCATTTGATGAGCTAACTCAAATTGATGCACTAAAACGGAGACTTCCGAAAAGAGTACAATGGGGTTTAGTATATGGTCCAGATGAGTCCATAGAACAATTCTTGAAATATGTGGACAAACTTGATAGAGCCTTTGAACAAAACAACAGATTTAACAACTTTGTAGGTTCATCACATAGAGGGTGGGAACCGAACCATGGAAATAATAACAATAATAGTGACAAAGAAACTTTAACAACAACAGGGATAATTATAATAGCAATGACAGAATAAATTTTGGTAGGAATGATCAGCACTTTAATTCAAACAGAGAATGGGAAAATCGAAACAGGTCCTGGGGTAATGACATGAGAGAAGGTAACCCAAGGCAGGGAAACGACAGACATAGGCCTTTAAATGACTAAATGCTCCACTGGGAGTCTGTCAGTTTGGGGCAAGGAATTTTCAAAATCAGGCTAATTTCACCCGGAACAGACAGCACTATAATCAGAGACCTAACCAGTATAGACAGTATGCTTATGATCGATCTGTAGATAGAGGTAATGAAAAAATTAAATTTGACAGGAAATTTTGGAATGTCATCAGAGAAAATACTAGAAACAACTGTAATAGGAACCAGGCTACCTTTGATGAAGTAGGCTTAGAAGATGATATAATTGCAAATTTATATAATCAAGAAGAAGCACCTAATGCTGAAACGAAAGGTAAGGATAACTTTGATAATTTTGGATTGTACAAACTTATGTGTGGTTATGTTTTAGATGTAAGTTGTCATAATGATGTTCGTACTGAAGTTTCTGGAAAGTCTGATATTCATGTGGATGTGGTTGGTGAAAATGGTGTTGTGAGTAATGTTGGTGATACTAGTAGTGTTTGTAGCGTAAGCTCAGGCAATGATGATGATAATGTTGATGTTAAGGCTAATGGTGATTATGTACTAGAAGATTTTGATGGTGAATTGGATGGAATAGTTTATGTTGAAGTTAAGGAGGATGTTATTAATAATAGTGTTGAGAATAGTTGTGCCAGGAACTCTAACTACATTCCACATGAGAATCAGATTGTGCCAGTTCAGCTTGGTAATACATCAGGAGACAGGGGGGTTGATTGTGCTGATGCATCTGAGTTTATTTTGAAATCTGTTTGGGACAAATTTAAAGATCACAGTGATGACAATGATGTTAAGATCAAATTAAGGGAAATTTGTGAACCAGTTTCTGCTTTTAAGCCTAATGAAATCATCAAACGGGGGTACTAGTCAGGATGTGTGTGAGGTAAATAGTAATCCAGACATTCCAGTAAATTCCAGTAGACCTAGAAGTTTGAAGAAAGTATTGCCTAATAAAGAAAACCTAAATATGGAACAGAGGTATGATGAGATAGCAGAAGATCTTTTGTATGAAGAACAGGAAGAAAGGGAAAACACCACTATTGGTAGTCCATACATAAAAATTAAAGCTGCAGGTTGGGAAGGGTATTGTTTGATTGACACAGGGAGTCCAATTAGTGCCATTTCAAGCAAATTAAGAGATATAAATAAGCATGATCCTGACTTTGTTGAATTACCAGTTGTTGGAATAAAAATTAGAGGCATTACCGGCAAACTGAGCAAAATTGTTAATAGACAGGTGTTGTTGTCCTTCAGTATAAATGATATACAGTTTACTCAAGGATGTCTTGTAATAAGTGACCTGAATGAGAATGTACTGTTGGGTATGGACTGGATATTAAAAGCTAATGCAGCATTTGATTGGGAAAAGAGTTTGTTTACCTTTATTGATCCTAAGACGAGAGTATGTTCCAGTACTGACATGTCGGTTCAAAACTGTGCTGATAAGGGAATTGAAATTAGGGACGTTACATTTTCTAAAGACAGTGGTGATTGTGTAGAGGGAATTACTGAGGATTATGATGATGGAGAATATGGGGATATAGTTCAAGAAAAATTATGGGAATCAGATAATTTGAACCAAGAACAGAAGGTAGAGTTAGAAAGATTATTGTGGAATTACTGTGATGTTTTTGATGATAGACCTGGCAGAGTAAAGAATTATCAATGTAAACTCAGATTAAAACCCACATGAGCCATTCTTTATAAAACCTTATAGTGTACCCATTGCAAAGAGAAAAGATGTAGAAAAGGAACTTCAAAAGATGGAAGAGTGGGGCATCATTGAAAGAAGTAAGAGCCAATACAATTATCCTTTAGTAGTGGTTGCAAAACGTGATGGCAGTGTCAGGCTTGTACTAGATTCAAGACACCTAAATAAGTATCTGGAAAGAGAGACCGATCATCCCGAGAATATAGACGAATTACTTCATAAATTTGAAAGAATGAAATACATGACCAGTTTAGATCTCACATCAGGATTTCACCAAGTAGAATTAGAAAATGATTCCAGAAAGTATACTGCCTTTTTAATGGGGGAAGATGTTACCAGTATTGTGTGGTACCATTTGGGCTGAATGTCTCAGTAGCCGAATTCATTAGAGCACTTGACTTTGTTTTGGGAAAAGATCTTTTATCAAAATTAACTGTGTATGTAGATGACATTTTGATCACTGGAGAAACTTGGGAAGAATATGTTAATACTTTGAGGGAGGTTTGCAATAGATTAAGGAAAGGGGGAATGTCACTTAAATTATCTAAATGTAAGTTTGGTGTGAAAAAATTGAGGTTTCTGGGGCACAGTATTTCTGAGGAAGGTATTTTGCCAGATCCTGAAAAACTCGAGGCTATTGCAAAATTCCCAATTCCAAAAACCAAGAAACAACTAAAGTCATTTTTTGGGATGTGCGGTTACTGCAGAAAGTTCATCATTACCCAAGCTCTAAATGCTCCAAGTCTTAACAGATTGCTGAAGAAAAACGCAATGTGGGTTTGGGATCAGGAATGTGAAGCTGCTTTTGAAGAAATAAAAACACAGTTATGTAACAGTCAAATTTTGTACCGTCCTGATTTAAGTTTGCCTTTTTACATTATGGCAGATAGTAGTGATTATGGCCTAGGTGCTCACCTTTTCCAAGAAGTAAATATAAATGGGAAAATAGAACACAGGTCTATTGCTTTTGCTAGTCGAACCTTGAAAAAACATGAGAGGCAATTCACTGTTACCGAGAAAGAGCTTTTGGCCATTTACTGGGCATTTTCTAAATTCAGAAATTATTTATTGGGAAACCAGGTAGTTGTCTACACAGACCATAAGGCATTAATTTATATTCAAGAATGTAGGTTGCATCATGGAAGGATTACCAGGT